>NC_090447.1:269267221-270555170 GCF_031143425.1 Pleurodeles waltl | reverse complement strand
AGCAATTTCCATGATTTAAACTGCATAACAATATGTACAATTATGGAAACAAACATTCATCAAACAAATACACAAAGATTAAATATATTTAATTCACACATATAAAGAAAATCAAAATGTTAATTTAACTGAGAAAATTGTAGCTTTTGAAAATTCAATTGAGACCATCTATCATCCATGCTGTATTCTGGTATCTAGATTTCTACTGCTACTACAAATCAATCTGAAAATATCAACTTAATTTTCTGCCTCTAATTTCAATCTTCACATTTACAGAATTGTAGAGTGTACATATCGCTTTGCTATTTATATACCATTTTTAATTATTTAATTTTCAAAGCAGTTGCAGAACTCCTAAGTAGGTGTCTCAAACCTCCATGGATCCCCGGAACACAGATTAAGAACCGCCACAGTCACTGCAACTGAGTTTGCAAGAAATAACAATGCAGAAATATGCTTTGCAAATTGTAATTGCATGTTTGAATCACAAAACATATGCTGTGACGTCCTGTGAATCACAAAGGAAAAAAGGGATCAAGGTTCGACTGGCCTATAGAGCAATGAGACAGTGCTCACGGAGTCAGTCTGGCAGATCAGTATGTGTTTTTTCTAGCTGTTTGTGGGCCTGATTTATGGCTATGGTGGCTGGTTTTATTGTTGATGTCCCTGATGTTACCACAGGCATTGCCTTTAGCAGGGTTTCAAGTGGGGTGGGTCCCTACAGGTCTCAGACCCTTTAGTAATTAAAAATGGATATTAAAACGGGTCCCTATCGGGCTCTATATTCATGTCCTTACTTTTAATGCCAAAAACACTAATCTATTTCTGAACAATTCATGAAAAAAATATTAGCAATATCTGCAATTTAGTTCCTGTTTATATTTCAGATATTTTACTGAATCTTGCAGCAAAATAGCGGGTTGGTGGAACACTGTAGGGATCACAGAGATTTAGTTTGCTTGTTTAAGCCATGCCCTTAATTAAACACCTTTTATAAATACATTCCTCATCCCTGACTTTTTGCTTCCCACTTAAAACCCTGGCCCATGGAGAAAACAAGTGCAAGCAGTCTGCCATGTCTTTCAAAATCCCCCTGCAGAGAATGCTTACAAGTTCAAAACCGGCCTGATTTCCTAATGTGGGTCACGTTGTTAGCTATCTCATTTGCTATCGGGCGCACTTTTATTTTGGTGTACCGACCCATTTTTTGCACCAATCTGACCCTGAAAGTGATCCCATTGACACTAATTCCTTGCATTTTGGAAAAAAATACACCAGTTTATGTGACTGTGTTTGGTGTTGCAAAGCATGAAATGATTAGAGCCTGCAAGGTGAGTGTTTTATTCAGCCCTAAACATTTTCAAAGTTTAAGTAGTCCAAATGTCACAGTTTGCACTCTTCTTGTATAAACTGGGGACAGCAGGTGGCACAGACAGGGGCCCAGTAGACTGCTGCATGCTCAACCTGATTACTGATATGAAGGAAACAGGGGAACCTGGATGCAGTAGAGAAATATGAAAACAATAGTTTCCCTAGAGTCGCTCACAAAGAAAATGTTAAACTGTTCTTAGATATATGGTGTCTTATCCATATTTCTTTTCATAGGGCTATCCTCCAGTAATTATATAAACAGGCAAACAATACAATTACAAATAATAATGTACACAATTCATATGTGTGAGTAAATCTGGGAGTCATTGTTCTCGTATCTCTGTCAGATGATTGATTCACAGACACAATGCCAGCACATTGCAATTTTGAATTCTGGAATAGGGGTATGTTCTCCCATTGGAGGATTCCATCTCAATATTCATAAACTTTCACTAGGATTCAGAAAACAATTCTCGCCTCATTATTATTAGTGAAGCAGTTTAGCAAAACGTGTCCTTGCAGTGCAAGCATTTTCAACATCCATTGAACCACCAAAGGGAGAGGTTAGCTGCAGAGAAATGCAGATATTGCTCTTCAAATAGGATTGTTTGAAAAACAGGCCATACCTAAATTGACACACGTTAATCTTTATGTTGAGGTGAAACCTATATCTGATAATGTTCAGGAGAGAGAGCAAAAGCACATTTACTTGGCTTTCATTACATTATCCTTTTGATTCCGGAAAGCAGACAACAGAAATTTAGGGGAATCAGAACAGAAAAAAGAGGAGAGAAACAAGAATATATATTGACCATACTTGTGTCTACAGCAGATAACTGAGGACTAGTTCCTCCATGCACAGTCAGATACAAGTCAGACGCTACATTTGTAGCATTTGTCCCGCAGTCTGTCTAGAGAAAATAGCCTGTTGTGAAATTCCTATTATGCTTGCTACAGAATTCACTTAGCTCACAGAAACATTGTTCCAGTCTTGGTCACGCAGTTGAATAGGTGAACGCTCTTTCTGCAGAGGTCATCAATTGGCCAAATCTTTAGTAGTTTGACCTGGCATAACCTTCCACTTCTCACAAAGGCTAACATCTAGGTAAACCTTCGAGGGCTCTGATTTCGAGTGTAGGCACTATTTAGCGCACCTGATAAATAACAATACCACTGGGTACATTATTTATCGGGTGAGAAAAAAAGGACCTATTACTAGTATATGGGGAAGAATGTGTGGATTTGGGTGTTTAATGCTCCAAAATGCACATGATGCGCTTAAAACCATATGCTTTTCCCCTGTTACATTTCGTCAGGTTTGACCTGCAGAAATGTAATAAGCCTTGCGGTATTTAATGCATCCAATAATTATTGGATGTTTTAAATATCTTAAACTTGTAATGTGGTAGGACTCTTGTCATGAGGACAAGACTGCTGGTTTCAGGTGGCAGCACCACCGCGTGAAGGGGACTGACTCAATCCCACACTGTCTGGTAGCTGTCAGCCTAACTCTTTTGGCAGCTAGCAGCACCTCACCCAAACCTAAAAGTAAAGGTGATTTGTGGTAGCCTGACATGACACTCTATGAGTCCTCAGGGAAGTCGTTGTTGGCAGATCCTGTCCCTTTCTCTCATTAGTACAGGTCTCACACACACACATAGGCAGACAAAGACATGCTGGACTGTTCTCAATGCATTTATTGAAAGGACTGCAATCTATGATAAATCATATGAGCTGAGATTATAAGAAAGATAAAACATAGCACAATAGAATTGTTACCATGAGAGAAAACAAGATAAACAACCCCAGCATGTTGAAATAAACATGTGGCTAAGAATTCCTAACCACACTTCCTAGCATCTCTGTGAGAGCCTGGCAGGGATAGCCCTTTTCTCTGCCCATAAGTAGTCAATAGAAGGAACATTCCCATACTGGAGAAGCATGGGTCTGCTTACCATCTCATTGGAAGGTGCAGAGACAGGGCTGAGGTCAGCGAAGTAGCAATGAAATTGCATACAGCATAGGATGGATCCTCTTGCTGGAATGACCTCTCTAACCTCCTTTGGCCTGTGTTATGGCTTATAATAAAACGTGTTCTGAGAAACAGGCCTGACGTGATCATGTGTCTAAGTGTCAGCCTGTCTGCGCACTCTGGTAGTGGCAATATTAGATAGATTATCATGTACAGCCCTAAGCCTAAACAACCTTGGGCAGAGGTACATGGTGAAATGTCATGCACTGAAAGCAATAAAAACACCTTTGCAGAATAGCAGCTGATTAGAAGAAAAAAAATCCTCACTAAAAGCCAGTTATACGTAAATGAATCAAAATGAATACATGAAAATAGAGCATGTAACTAAGTAAAAGGGCACAGACCACAGGCCTAAGCTGAAACACGTGTGCCCAAGCAAGACTCTGAAATGAACCCGCAACAGCAATTCCCACCCATGTACAAGCAGGGCTTAATGCGTGGGCAGGAATACACTGACCACATCATAATCAGTCTCTATCATTTCAACTGAACGGGCTGAATTTTCTGGGACTGAATTATGCAGGAGTAAGGAACAGACAGCATACTTTGTGATTTTTACATATTGTAATCTAAGGATTGTGAAATATGAAATCCATTTCCACGTGTACTTTGCTTTTTGAATTACATTTTCAACTGTCTATTCCAGCAAAGTGCTTCATTATTACTACCAGTTGAGCCTTATTTGATCCCCCTGAATGCGCAGTAAACGTTTTGGCTCAGTATCTCCATTTCACCTCTAATTTGCTTCCAAGAGTCATTAAAATTGTTGCATGGCTTGCAGATCAGGCCCCGAGTTGGGGAGCGGTTTTCATTTTCAGTCTATGATTTTTTTTTGTAGAGTGGGAGAATATAAAGGTGTATGCATGAATACATTATAGTCCTTCCACACGTGATGAGTTGGATATGCTCTTCTATGACCCTTCATCATTTGAAGAGGCCACACTTACCGTTATCAGGAAGTATGGGTGTTATTATCTGCTTCTTTGTAAAACCACAACTTCTTGCAATTGCTGCCATTTGTTTCCGTGGTTTATGCTCACTGATGTCTTTTCGGTGGATAGAAGAGCAATGTCTGTTTCTTATTAATTCCTTCTCTGACTTAATGGCGTTTTTTCTTGCTAAATATTTCAAAGATGGCAGCCAAATACTTTGTGTTCTTGAGCATGCCTGTACATCAAGTTTCACAAATTTGAGTGCTAGCCCTTAGACCTTTGTTAGTTCTTTCTTTTTTTCTTTTTTTTTGCAAGGCTGGGGAGACCTTGCAAGACTATGTGCATGCTCTTGTGGCTGACATACAGAAGCTGCAGCACTGGATTCGTCCGTATTAGCAATATGGGTGTGGTTTCATGTAGCTGTACCCCGCAAACGGAGAGGAAGATTGTTCTCCTCCCTCACTGAACAAAAATACAGGCAAGTTTTTCATTAAAGATGATGTTTGTGTACTCTTAAAACTCTGAAATATCACAAATTTCAACAGCCACTACCTATAAAAAAGATGAACTTTTAATAATAAACCAATTGCATACTGGTGACCAGGACTCTTTAGAAGAAAGGCACACCTTGAATTCCAATGAAAGGGTAATTGGGGTATTTTAGTTGTCTTTAAAGGACACCAAGTTGTGACTACTCTGTTATATAAAACTCATCAGCCTTTGACCAATGGTATTGGCCCACAAAGGTTGCAACTATTAATTTGATCAGAACACCATTAATCAAACACCATAAAAATGAAGTGTGTGCTTTAAAACCACAACAATTGAGCTTTTACCCTAGACATTCCAAAGACAGAAAGCTCCCGAAGTGCTCGACGTTTAGGTTGTAGTCATTATAAGGGGGCATACCCCCTGAACAAATAAATATACCTAGATACAGGACTGTCTGCGTCAAATGAGAAATGCCCTTATACATGAGGGCCTTATTCCTTTCCAGGTATGTGATAGGATATTTCGAGTCCACTTTTTGAAGCTAGTGGCAATTTTAGCAGTTTCAGGAACAGCGAAGGGGGCTTTTAGTAGACAATTATCAGGAAGTGGGTATTTGTTTTTAGAAGATGGAAGATGAAGTCTCTTCCAAGGTTTGAGGGGTGATTTATGCAAAAAATGAAATGCAAAATGCAATTTCTTGCCTGGTCATATATTACATGATATTGAATGGACTTTGAGAATATTAGAAATGTCCACATCTGACATCGACAGGAGCAAATTGATAAACACTTGAGGTGGATACCAGAAGAGCTGCAAATGTATTTAGTGTAATCCAATGCTATCTGAACTACAGCATATAATTCACATTTGGATTGAGTCGGCCAGAGTGGTATGCTCACGGCGACACTATCCTGGCTGAAGAAGAATGGCTCAGAGTTGATACACCAGGGATAAATGCCACGGCTTTACATGGTGCATAAATGCACCTAGAGAAACAATGGGAGCTCTGGGCCAAACAGAGAGATGAGCCCCTGCCTGTCCCCCATCTCAGAAAAAGGGCCTCGAAAGATTATTCAACTGCAGATGTGGGGATTAGTACACTGCTCATGTTCTGCCTTCCACACACCACACATAGCCGCCCCAACACCCACCTAGCGACACTGCACAGAATGACAACCTGCTCATAGCAGGTGATAAATCTGAGTAGAAATGTTCCCAGTATCTGAGATAACCTTTAGTAAAGAAGGGGATGGTAATCCTGTGTCTTGATAGTTATTCCCATTCTGAATTTCCCAAGTAGAATCTGGGGGAGATACTGGCTGAAACAGTAATTCTGATCTCATATCACCCCCCTTTGAACTCCAGACCACTCATAATGAGGCCTGTGGAGCTAGAAACATTATTAATTTAGGAGTAAATAGTATTCCTTGCAGTTTGTAACTACTATAACCCTCCCAGTACTCACTTCATAACTCTCCAGGTAGTGAGAGCTGGGACAGCTTCCACTTGCTCACCCAAGCCTTGATTTTTTAGACGTTGACCTATTTTTGGGCAAGGCAGGGTATATGAGAAAAATCCTCCTAAGGCAGGGTGGGTGTACAGAAGACAATGTCTCCCACACTTTTTCAATACAAAGATTGGTGTAGAAATTTGATTCTTGCACTTTTTAAACACTCTCCCATGCCTGGGCATGGTGGAGGGTGAGGGGTAGAAAATGCATCACCTTCACCTTTTCACTTTTGCTGTGTTGCGTTGGATTGCCTTGAAACCCAGACAGCTAGGTCCTGCCCTATACACATAAAATTCCTCTTATATCTTTGAGGAAGGCTGGAGCAAGTGGTGGTCACTGTTACCTTTCCTGGCCATTAGGTAAGGCCAGGGTTGATGAAAGTAAACTCCATTTCCATGGACAAGATGAATGAGGCTCTGTTATGGACATCATTTAGGGCTCGCCCCTTGCGACCTCTGGAACTGCCTGTGCAACCCCTGTCCTCAGAGGTGTACAAATTGTGCCAGGCACACAAGGACAGCTTCACTTTCTTTGTTTTTTATCAAACTTTTATTACACAGAGTATATAATATTTTATTATTCACTATTAGTGTAATAAATAATTAATTACAATTTACTGGACTATGACTCCCCCGGCAGCTGAGGAAAGTAAAAAATGATTTTAAATGTATGTTGTGTACGTGCTTGCGAGTGAGATTGTGTTTATGTGAGGAGTGGGTTTATCTTTAAATGTGTGTATGTGGAAGCATGCATGTGTGAGTGAAAGTAAAGGTTAAATTATGTCACCACTATCCCCCGTGGCATTTTGCCATATTGATATTCATGGGCTCTGTGTATCTCCCTCCCTCTCCTGTCCAGACCAGATGGGGTGGGTTATGTGCCTTTATTTAGTCTACCTGCACCACTATTAGTTCACCTGCAACAATATTCTGGTGAAATCTGGATAAAATCGAGAGGTTCCTCATTTTCTATTGCTCATTTCCATTTTAGCATTGTGCTTAGAGGCGCAGGATGGCTCAGTGTCTTAGATGGTTGCCTCTGACAAAAGTGATGATCTGGAGGTCACACATTCAAATCCTGTAAAGACAAAATCAGTCTTCCATCCTTATGAAGCCGCTAAAACTAGAACCACCAATTGTGTAACAGCTGATATTTACAGCATACACTATTGGCACAGTGTGGTATGAAACACTATGTAACGAAGCAGTGTATTATTGTGTATGACATTCGCATGTAATATTGTATGCAATTTTATTTACGTATGATATTGTGAAACATAGGAATTTCTCATTTGTGTGTGATTTCCTGATACAAAAATTGTCATACAGCCATTGTTATCTTGAGGTGGTGCTGACACTAGGAGTGGAACCTTCTCTACCCTTCCAGACATTTATTGCTACAGTCAAATAATGCAACTCTTACTACTCGGAGGTGTGAAACTTTTAAACCACCAATTGCACCTGGGAAATGATCCACCACTGCAGCCTGAAAGTAAGCCATCATTATTGTTTGGGAGCAAGGCCCTCAACTAGTGGCATGGTGCAGAGCCATGAGCGGGGTTTGGAAATGCGATCATAGGTAGTGCACAGATGAACGAGCAACACTATTACCTCACAGGAGAAACATCAATAGTACCTGAAAGTGTCACTTTCATAAGATTGAGGGTGGAAGCATCATCAAGATGGAGCTACTTTCAGTTATAATCCATACCTCTTAGCTTTGCCAGTGATTGTTGTTTGATCTATTATTTGACAATATTTGTTACAATAAAGATGACTTACATTTTTGAGCTTGGCCACGTATGCACTTCTATATTGGTTAACATATGAAATAGGTGCATGCATATATTCACACCGATGTTCATTTATGTTGCAGCAGTAAAAATATATACCCATCAATTTACTATGAAGCATTGTCACATTTAGGAATTCTGTTTAACCCCTTTGCCTGCCAGGCCTTTCCACCTCAGGTGCCAGGCCTTTTTTTGGCTATTTGGGGCAGTTTGCATTTAGGCCCTCATAACTTTTTGTCCACATAAGCTACCCATGCCAAATGTGTGTCCTTTTTTTCAACATCCTAGGGATTCTAGAGGTACCCTACGTTTGTGGGTTCCTTTGGAGGAGACCAAGAAATGAGCCAAAATACAGCAAAAATTTCATTTTTTTTACAAAATGGGGAAAAAGGTCCGCAGAAGAAAGCTTGTGGTTTTTGCCCCGAAAATGGCACCAACAAAGGGTTTTTGATGCTAAAATCATCATCTTCCCAGCTTTCAGTAACAGGCAGACTTGAATCAGAAAACCACGTTTTTCAACATAATTTTGGCATTTTAATTGGACATACCCAATGTTTTCTATTTGTTGTACTTTTAGCCTCCTTCCAGTTAGTGACAGCAACGGGTATGAAACCAATGCTGGATCCCGGGCAGCTAAACATTGCTGAAAACTAGGCAACATTCAGAATTCAGCAAGGGGTCATTTATGTAGATCCTACAAGTGTTTCCTACAGAAAATAACAGCTAAAATAAAAAAATATTGAAATTGAGGTGAAAAAAACAGCAATTTCTCTCCACATTTTACTCTGTACCTTTTTTCCTGCCATGTCAGATTTTTCAAAAGCAATATACCGTTACATCTGCTGGACTCTTCTGGCTACAGGGATATATAGGGCTTGTAGTTTCATCAAGATCCTTAGGTACCCAGAGCCAATAAAGGAGCTGCACCTTGCAATGGGTTTTCATTGTATACCGGGTATACAGTAATTCATTTGGTGAAATATAAAGAGTGAAAAACAGGTATCAAGGAAACCTTTGTATTTCCAAAATGGGCACAAGATAAGGTGTTGAGAAGCAGTGGTTATTTACACATCTCTGAATTCCGGGGTCCCCATACTAGCATGTGAATTACAGGGCAATTCTCAAATAGACGTCTTTTTACACACTGTCTTACATTTGGAAGGAAAAAATGTAGAGAAAGATAAGGGGCAATAACACTTGTTCTTCTATTTTGTTCCCCCAAGTCTCCCGATAAGAATGGTACCTCACTTGCGTGGGTAGGCCTAATGCCTGCAACAGGAAACGCAACATGGACACATCATATTTTTACATTGAAATCTGATGTGTTTTTTGTAAAGTGCATAGCTCTGGATTTTGACCTCTAGCTCAGCTGGCACCTAGGGAAACCTACCAAACCTGTGCATTTTTGAAAACTAGATACCTAGAGGAATTCAGAATGAGGTGACTTGTGGGGCTTTCACCAGGTTCTGTTACCCAGAATCCTTCGCAAACCTCAAAATTTGGCAAAATAATCACATTTTCCTCACATTTCATTGACAGAAAGTTCTGGAATATAAGAGGAGACACAAATTTCCTTCCACCCAGCGTTCCCCCAAGTCTCTCGATAAAAATGGTACCTCACTTGCGTGGGTAGGCCTAGTGCCCTTGACAGGAAGTGCCCCAAAACACAACGTGGACACATCACATTTTCCCAAAGAAAACAGAGCTGTTTTTTGCAAAGTGCCTAGTTGTGAATTTTGGCCTCTAGCTCAGCTGGCACCTAGTGAAACCCACCAAACCTGTGCATTTTTTAAAACTAGACACTTAGGGGAATTCAGGATGGGGTGACTTGTGGGGCTCTCATCAGGTTCTGTTACCCAGAATCCTTTGCAAACCTCAAAATATGGCCCAAAAACATTTTTTCCACACATTTCAGTGACAAAAAGTTCTGGAATCTGAGAGGAGCCACACATTTCCTTCCACCCAGCATCTCCCCAAGTCTGTCTCTCAATAGAAATGGTACATCACTTGTGTGGGTATACCTAGTACCCGCGACAGGAAATGCCCCAAAACACAACATGGACACATCATATTTTCCTCCAAAAAACAGAGCTGTTTTTTGCACAGTGCCTAGCTGTGGATTTTGTCCTCTAGCTCAGCCGGCACCTAGGGAAACCTACAAAACCTGTGCATTTTTTAAAACTAGACACCTAGGGGAATCCAAGGTGGGGTGACTTGTGGGGCTCTCACCAGGTTCTGTTACCCAGAATCCCTTGCAAACCTCAACATTTGGCAAAAAAAACACTTTTTACTCACATTTCGGCGATAGAAAATTCTGGAATCTAAGAGGATCCACACATTTCCTTCCACCCAGCATTCCCCCAAGTCTCCCGATAAAAATGGAAATTCTACCTCACTTGTGTTGGTAGGCCTAGTGAACGCGAAAGTAAATGCCCCAAAACACCATGTGGACACATCATAATTATCAAATACAAAACTACCTGTTTTCGCGGGGGGCGGCCAGCTGTATTTTTGGTCCTGGGCTCAGTAGCCATGTAGGGAAACCTACCAAACCCAAACATTTCTGAAAACTAGACATCTGAGGAAGTCCAGGGAGGTGTGACTTGCGTGGATCCCCCAGTGTTTTCTTACCCAGAATCCTCCGCAAAACTCAAATTTAGCTTAAAAATAAAAAAATTCCCACATTTCTGTGTGGGATCACCGGGACAAATTTCCTACTACCCAACGTTCCCCTCAGTCTCCCAGTAAAAATGATACCTCACTTGTTGTGGTGGGCCAAGTGCCTGTGACAGGGAAGAGCCAAAAACATGTAAAAATTGAGGGGGAACTAAAGCTGGTCCAAAAGGACAGTTTGAAAAAACACATTTTTAGGCTGACAAGTGGGATAGAAATGTTATCAGTATGGATGCGCCAATGCTGGTTGGTCGGAATTTTGTGGATTCCTGCAGATTCCGGAAGGTTCCATCACAAAAATGTGGGAAAAATGTGTGATTTTCAGCAAAGTTGGATATTTTCAGGGCATAGTGGGTAAGATCATGGTGCGGAGTGCTTGTGAAGCACACCACCCTAGACCCACCCAAATGTTTAGTTTTCAGATGTGTCTAGGTCCTGTGGATTTTTCTACATGGCAGCGTCCCAAAGTCCAAAAAGTGCAACCCTCACCATTCCAAGTGGGACGATTTTGAGAGTTAGACAAGCTCTCATGGCCCAAATGTAAAACCAAAACCCACAATAATCAAATGTCCCCTTGCTTGCGGTGGGATAACAAGTTTTAGTGTGCGGGGAGAGCTGGAAGACTGTAACCCCCTTCAGTTGGGTTGGGGACATAACCATGTCCATACTGGTTGGTAGCCACCACACCACTATTTTTTTTTTAATTTCCTGGCATCTAGTAGGCTTTCTGCCCCCCTAGGGAGTGGATCAGGGGTAATTGCCCCATTTGCCTACTGGTGGGCAGAACAACTTTGTTCCCATTTATTTGGGGTGGGGGTATGGTCATACCCCCACCCTGTTTTTCTGAAAAAAAATATCTTCCCTGGTCTCTGGTGTGCTTTCTGCCCCCGTTGGGGGCAGATAGGCCTTCCAAAATTAGGCCGATCAGCCCCTAAGGGGGGCACATATGGCCAACAGTAATGTGCCCCCATGGGAAGCGACCCTTGCCGAAGGGGCTGCCCCCCAAACAAAACACACACATACACACACCAATCCCTGGTGCCTAAGTGGTGTCTGCCCCCCCGGCAGATCAGCCTAAAAGAAAATTCCAATCTGCCCCCAAGGGGGGCAGAAATGGCCTAAAATAAATTTCCCCCACCAGGGGAGCAACCCTTGCCTAAGGGGTTGCTCCCCTTGCGTGAAATTGGTGCAAAATAAAAATCCCTGGTACCTCGTGGTTTCTGCCCCCTTTGGGGCAGATTGGCCTAATAAAAATAGGCCAGTCTGCCCCCAAGGGGGGGGGGCAGAAATAGTGTAAAGTTAATTTTATAATATAATAGCCTTAAAATAAAATTCCCCCCTATGTAGCCACTGTTGCCCAAGGGTCTGCTCCCCTTATTCAGAAATATAAAAATAACAAACTCCCTGGTGATGCGATCGGGCAGCAGAAATGCTGAGAGAGACATCAAAGGAACGGAAAGGCCTTTCCATTCCTTTGATTCCTCTCTCGCCTCCTCCACGTGATCAGAGGAGAAATGCTTCCAGCTTGGAGGGGGCAGCCTATGATGAGGTCATGCACTGACATCATCAGATGCCACAGATGGTTCGGGGCGGAAGGTGGAAGGGGAATCGATTCCCCTTCCATCCCTGCCCATGGAAAGGGGGGTCCCATCCTAAAGAAGCTGGCCTACATGCCATTTTAGGCAGGGGCATAGCTTCAGGGGGGTGTTTGGGATTATTGCATCCCCCCTAATAAATATATTTTCTGGAAAATAGTTGGGTACAGAAGCTTTCAGTCAGATATGGTGAGGTGTTTGTCAGATTTCCCACAACACAACACCCACAAAACACACACACAACCTGTCCATCTCTACTTGGAAAGTCTTTAAAAATGGTGTTGATATTGCAAAATATTACTTTTTCTCTCACTTAGCACCCCTGCAAATCCGCATTTGTCTCCCATTCCACTGCCCCTTTATCCACCTCACGTTTCTTGCGTGTAGTATATTGTATTTTGACAGTATATGCTGAGTGATTGTTAGTAAATCTGAAGCTTACCCTGGAATCTTACTGACCAAGCTATGCCCCTGATTTTTGGAGACAGACTGCGATTTGGGCACTTCATTAGGGTGATCAATGATTCAGTGATCGAGATCTGTCCAGGGAGTTTGCTATTTGGTAATTCTGTGGGAATATATCTGTCTACCTTGTGAAGTCTTAGGTATTCCCTCTGTGCAACACATGGGCTTTCAATGTAGCCCAATCACCACCACAGAATGGGTTTATGGACTCCAGTAATGGTTGAAAATGTGGGTAGGCTTGTATCGGTGTGGGAACGAGACAGAGCCTCTGTGATTTCTTTCAATCAAAAGCTCAATCTTGCGTAACCAGGACAAGCAAATTTTACTGTTAACAATGTTACAAAATCACTTGTATTCACGTAGTAATTTTTTTAAAGGAAATAATTGTTTGCCCCCGATACGAATGTGGTATCCTGAATACAGTATTGAAGTTAAATTAGCTAATACTTTATTTTACCAACAATTTTTAAGTTCTTTAAAAGGACGTTGAGATTGAGAAGGTTGCATCACTGAGTAAATTTCTCCAAGGAGATGACCACAAATCTAAGTTATGAAGGCTAGGTCTATTTTATGTTCATGTTATGCATTAGTATCGGAATTTGAGAAGGATTTAGTACAACACTAAGGGGCAGATTTTAGAGCCCCTAGTGCCACCTAGCACCACCATGGTGTCATTTTTGTTACGCTAAGGTGGCACTAAAGTGCCATTTTCCCCACGCAATATTTACAAAGTGGCTCAATGCATACATAGCCCCACTTTGTAAACCCTTGTGCCACATTATGCCTGTGCCAGGCATGATGTATGCAATGTACCCTGCTCCATGTTAAATACGGTGCACACATGGTGGTGGTGGGGGGGCGCTAAAAGGCTCAAAGAATGTGGCTCTGCACTAGGTGCAGTGCCACTTTTCTTAACTCTGCCCCTAATGGACATATTTAAGAGCCCCCTGCGCCATTCCAATGCCACATTAGTGTCACTTTTTTATGCTAATGTGGCGTTAGAAGGCCAAAAAAGCTGCACCATAGTTACAAAGTGGTGCAATGCATGCATTGCGCCACTTTGTAACCCTTTGTGCTACAATATGCCTGCCCCAGGCATAATGTATGTAAAGGGGGCATTCCCCGTTAGGGGGAGCAAAAAAATGGCACAAGGAAATCTCAGAGATTTCCTTGCACCATTTTTTTCGGAACTTTTAACATGTGCTCAAAGCAGGTGTTAAAAGGAAGCTTCCACTGCTTACAATGGGCCTCTTGGTGCTTTGCAGGATTAATGTGAGAATTTTTTATGCTAATTCTTCAAAGCGCCGGGCTAGCATAAAAAATTCTAACTCTAATCCATAACTACCGCCATGGTGAGCTGTATTTTAAATACGGTGCACACATGGTGGCTTTGGGGGGGGTGTTAAAAGGACCAAGAAAGGTCGCACTGCACACAGTGCAGCGCCACTTTTGATAAATATGGTCCTAAATTTTCCAGCAAATATTGGAAAAAGCTGTAGCATTACGAAAATGCTACACATACTATTCCAGATATTGTGTAGGACTGCAAATATTTAGACCTTGAATTATTAAAATTGAGGACCATATTTTTTGATTTTGACGTACGACTGTGTTAACGCAGTCTTGCGTTAAAACCCATAGCACCTGCTAGCGCCATTCCAGAGTGCCACCCGGGCACCATTTTAATGGAAAGGAGCATGGTGGCGCAATGGATAGGCTAGAGTTTACAGAAAAGACGCTAGCGGGGGCAATGGTGGGAGGGGAAAAGGCGCTAGTGGGCCACGAATGATGCTAAGCTGGTTAGCGGCAATTATTATGCCGCTAACCAGGCTACCATCATTTCCTGATGCACTACCACTCAAACATGACTCCTGTCTAAGTAAAGACAGGAGTCTTGCCCACCACCTCAATCCCAGCACAGGGGACCACTGTCCCCTGGCAGGGCCATCATATCGAGTGTCAGGCAGGGGGCCCACTGTAAAGGGGCTCCAAATGGCACTGTAAAAAAATATATATATATATGGATCCACAGGCCGCTAATGCCTGGTCAGATCTAGGCATTAAATAATGGCGCTAAGAAGGCTTAGCACCATTATTTGGATCCGCCTACTCCATGTGCATCATTTTTGCGCTGGAGTAATAATCAGATGTTAGGGGGATTACACCATATTGTGGACAGAAACACCTACCTTGCATATAATTAGCGCAAGGTAGTTTGCCGCATCCACAATGTGGCGATGAGCCCAATATGTTTACGCTAGACGGGTCTAGTGTCAAAATATAAAAATGGAGTTAACTATGCACCATTTTAGCATCAAAATAAATGATGCTAAAATGGCACAAAGCAAGTATATATATGCCCTTAAATATTTAAGGACATGAACCAAGGAAAGGGCAATATGATGCCTGTCTTAATGAAAATTGTTTGTTTTGCTGGAATTCTGATGTTGATGTTTTAGAATAGGGAGACATTTAGTGGACAAGGGTGAAAGAGGGGATTGTGAATGAATCCACGGGGAGTGTGATCCAGTGACTGTGTTATTAGCATTAGTAGTATTTATTAAAATGGTAGATAAGCCTGATATTAGCTACTTCTGTTTCGCCTATAATGTCTGTGCTAAAATGAACATAAATGCACGTAAAGGTAAATTTATTTTGGAGCAATACTTAAAGTTCCTGCCCATAGGAACTTTAAGGTTTCCGAAATGGCATAGGCAAGAGCCATGTCTCAGGATATTTCTGACTTCTCTTAGGAGTCCACTAATCCGAAGTAAAATCTGGAAAAATGATTTTTTGGGACATGGAAGTCTGTAGCTTTTGTATTAAAATTTGTGTTAATTCATACACTTACTAAAACCACAAGTATTAATTTATACTGTTCCTCTCATTAAAGATACAAGCTTTCTTTCACCGGTGCAATATGTTTCATGAAACCATTAATGGATCTCTTCCCACGCATTGCAGAAAGAAGGCAAATACAATGATCTTCCTTTCTTTCATCAGAAAAGATTCAAGTGTATGTTACATTAACAAGAATATGGAAACAAAATAATGTGATAGGGCCAAACTCAATGAAAAATGCCTTACTCAAAATTAGTATAAAGAAGAATCGGTGGAGAAGACAACAGTGCAATGTATATTGAGGAAAATTATAAGCAAGGAGTTCTCCAGGAATTTCCTATCCACTTCAAAATATAACTTGTATCATATAATTCTAATTTTCCTTCTTTGTGCTATTTTTTTAAAAGCATTTTGCTTCAGAGGCTCTTGGTGATAAATTCACTTAAATAGAAGACAGAGGGCCAGAAGTACTAACATTAGGAACAGCAAACTCCTAATTGCGATTTCTGTGAATCGCAATTAGGAAATCACTATTCCTACTGTATGAATCATTAATTTTTGAGATAGTGAATTCTGGTGGGTCGTAAATTGACATATCTCTTGAGTATTAATGAGGTCGGTCGTAATTTTTGACATATTAGGAATGCTAGCCATTCCCAATGACCCAACTGCCGGGGTTAGTGGACCATCATGTCTGTGTTTACGTTTAAATAAACAATATTTTTTTTAATTAAAACACAGCCCATTTTATTTAGAGGAGAACTGGATGCATTTTAAAAGACTTTTTAAGAGCAGGCTTTGGTCCATGGAACCAAAACCTGCTCTTAAAAATATAAATGTTTTAACATTCTGAAAGGGTAAGGGGACCCCTGGGAACCACTTCTCCTTTGTGAATGGTTACCACTGCTAGAGCATTTTCATCCTTCGCAGGAATCAATGTCCTTCGAGGTTGATGGATCTATAGACCCTCTGACAGGGTGTGGTAGAACCACTAACACAATTTCAGTACAAATCCAATCAAGTTGCACACCATGACCAATGTGGCCATGGAAGTAATACTCCAGTCAGGAATAAAGTTAAGGGATTTATTACAAACTCAAGCTCAAAGTCATGTAGGCAATTTCCAAGACAAGTTTATAAAGCTACATATTCACCCAGGGTTGCCAAAAATAATTTGGGTAATGATAATCTCGGACTGCAAGGTACTCGCTAAAATGGGCAAAAGTTAGTTAAAGAGAGAAAGCATCAACATGTCAGAATCTCGATCTAGAGACTTCTACAAATGTTAGGGAGAAAATCTCTAAAAACCAGAGAGGAAAATATCTCTCTAAGGGATACAGCCTGCGGGGTTCTGCATCAGCAGGGGTCTGGAGAATCTGAAGATCTGACCCAAGTCCAATTTGTCATCAATATATCAAAGTTAATACGGCTTTCTGAATTGCTAAAGGTGGCAGTCCATTTTACATTGAAGGAACATCATCCAACAGAAATCAATCGCATGACTCCAAACTGAAACATCAACATGTTTTCCCAGATCTGTCATGGAAACCTCACCCATCCATGTGGTTCCACACAGGATTCAATCAATCAATCAATCAATTAATTTGTAAAGCGCGCTACATACCCGTGAGGTTTCAAGGCACTGGGGGTGGTGCTGCTACTGCTCGAAGAGCCAAGTCTTGAGTAGTTTTCTGAAGGAAAGAAGGTCCTGGGTCTGTCGTAGATATGGCGGGAGGGTGTTCCAGGTCTTGGCGGCGAGGTAAGAGAATGATCTGCTGCCGGAAGATTTGCGTCGGATGCGCGGGATGGAGGCGAGGGCGAGGTTAGCGGAGCGGAGATGCTGGGTGGGGGTGTAGAAGCTGAGTCTGTTGTTCAGGTATGATGGTCCGGTGTTGTGGAGTGCTTTGTGTGTGTGGGTGAGGAGCTTGAAGGTGATACTCTTGTTGACAGGGAGTCAGTGAAGGTCTCTTAGGTGGGGGGTGATGTGGCAGTGGCGAGGGATGTTGAGGATGAGTCGGGCGGAGGCATTTTGGATGCGTTGGAGGAGTGCGGATGAGATACCAGTGTAGAGGGCGTTGCCGTAGTCGAGTCTGTTGCTGACGAGGGCCTGGGTTATTGTTTTTCTTGTTTCTGTTGGGATCCATTTGTAAATTCTGCAAAGCATGCGGAGGGTGTTGTAGCAGGAGGAGGAGATGGCGCTGACCTGTTTTGACATGGAGAGTGAGGAGTCGAGGGTGAAGCCGATGTTTTGTGCGCTGTCGGTGGGCGTCGCTGGGGGACCCAGCGTGGACGGCCACCATGAGTTGTCCCAGGCGGAGGGGGTGCACCCAAGGATGAGGACCTCTGTTTTGTCCGAGTTCAGTTTTAGCCGGCTGTCTCTCATCCAGACGGCGATGGCTTTTAGTCCCTCGTGGAGGTTAGTTTAGGTGGTGTGCGGGTCCTTGGTGAGGGAGAGGATGAGTTGGGTGTCGTCGGCGTAGGAGATGATGTTGAGGTTGTGCTGACGGGCCACTTGTGCGAGGGGGCCATGTAGATGTTGAAAAGCATCGGGCTGAGGGATGAGCCCTGGGATACGCCGCAGATGATGTTGAAGGCTTTGGATTGGTACGGGGGGAGGTGGACTCTTTGGGTTCTGCCGGCGAGGAAGGATGTGGTCCATTCGAGGGCCTGGTCCTGGATTCCTGCTGCGTGGAGGCGGGATATTAGGGTGTGGTGACATACGGTGTCAAAGGCGGCTGATAGGTCTAGGGGGATGAGGGCTGATGTTTCTCCATTGTCGAGGTGGCTTCATCCAAATTTAATTTTCTTCTTCAAAGAAGTGACAAATTCTCATTCTGACAAGGGACTTGGAAGCACTTTTGACTTTTCTCAAAAGCCCTCCCACTGCCATTGCAGCAGACGTCAATATTCTGATGGGTTTTCCACTGTATTATTTGAAATGCTACCAACTTGTGCCATTCCAAAGTATCTCTCAAATAGGTCCAGTAGTGCCAGGACTCAGAAAATCAAAGCCCATATTCATGGGAAAGTGGAGCAGTGCAGTCACCTTGCTGTGCTGCACTCCATCACTGGGAAAGGTCAGGAATGTGCCGTATTTAAGACATATGGCACATTCTTGTCCTTTCACCCTGCGCTGGCTCACAATGAGCTGCCTGGTGGCACGGTGCAAGGGTGCCTGCATTGAATGCATGATTGGTTTTGAGCAGGAAGGGGTAGAATACAGCACACATAGAAAGAGGAAAAAACAAGGAGGAACAAAGATATTTCTCCTTGTTACACCTCTCCTGGGAAGGTGTAAGATTTTGGCACATTCCCAGGTTTACATGTTCTTGTAAATCTGGGAATGTGTCAAAATCCATGGGAGCTGCCTCAGAACACCCATGCACTGCCTGTGGAATGCCTTCCTAAGGCAGAGGAAGGCAACACTGCAATTTGTGCTGGATTGCCTTACTCCACACAAAACAGCTTTGCATAGCTTCAAAAATATGACTTAAGGTTTTCATTACACATGTACCGCATTACCTGGTGCAAGCATAATGCAAACTGCTCATATATATGCCCCTGAGGGTAATAGTTATGGACAAGTGGTACATTGCAGCATCTCAAGTCATCTTGCTCCACAGCACTGGGTTACTGGGAAATAACAGGAATGCACTACATTTAGGGCATATGGACCATTCCTGTCCTTTCCCCCTGCACTGGTGGACAACAGGCTGTATAGGACCAACACAGGCACCCTTACTCCATGGTGCAAGGGTGTCTCCATTGCATGCAGGATTGTTTTTGTGAAGAAAGTGGCACCTTCCTGCACAAAAACAATCATTAGAGGCAGATTCGACTATCTATCTATGCTGCAAATGCAACACACATAGAAAGAGGAAGTTACAAGGAGAAATAAATATATTTCTCCTCATTATGCCTCCCCTGGGAAGGCATAAGGTTTTGGCGCATTCCCAGGTTTTTAAGTTCAACTAAATCTAGTAATGCATCAAAATCTATGGGATTCATGGGAACACCCGTGCAACACCCATGGCACGCGTTCCCAGGCCAACTTAAAGGAACACAGCAATTTGTGCTGCATTGCTGTATGCCTTGTTTTTAAAACCGCTCAAAGCCACATAAAGTGGCCTTGCATGGCTTTAAAAATATGACTTAAAGGTGGGTGACACATATATACCAGGTTGCATGGTGCAAGCAGAATGCAAACGGCTTTCAAATATGCCCCAGAGTGTTTCAGGTCAGTTAGATATGAAAGTATGAAATCAGCATAATGCAGTGGTTGTCACAAACTGTGAAATGGCGGCACCCCGGTGTGCCATTAGAAGAAGCCAGGGGTGCCATGTGCATCTTGGGAATGTGGAAAAAAAGGACAGCGCGATTACGTTCATGACATGACATGTGAACCGCCACTTAGGAGGGGCAGGACGTGCAGCAATCAGAACACAGCAATGCTTGTAAATTATTGCTGCCCGTGTCATTATTAGGCTGGGCAGGACATCGTCATTACAAGTACATACATATGTACATACCCCTTGTCTAGGTGTCCATAATTGTAATGACAATGGCTTGCCTGCCTAATGATCACACAGGCAGCAAGACCCTTGTTTACTGTTTGAGTCAGTCAAGAGACACAGAAACTGGGCGGAGTCACCAACAATGTGCTCTAATGGGTAGTGTACTGGAGCCTATGGGTCTCTGTTACTGACTGAACATCCATGTTTTGGGCTACCGCCCGCTCAGTGGTCAGCACCGGATAATCAGGGCTAGATACTGACCCCTGGAAGGGTCGGTGACAAGGTTAGTTGGCTGTATAGCAGCAGTGGAAGGTGTGTGCACCCAGGTCTCTGCCCTTAAGAATGTTTGTTGATAGTGAGATGCACAATAGTAGACTGGTAGCACACTTAGAAGTCTGACTGTGTTACTGGGGTGGGCAGCAATAGACGGGTTCTGTAGTCAGGCTGCCACCTCTAGCGGTATGTGTTATTGTTACTTAGATGCACAAAACTGAAGGGGTGTCTCTGGCCCCCCTCCGACCCGTACGGGAATTAATTACTGCTAGTCTGTGAGATGCACAGCAGTGAAGGATGTTCTCAGGACTGGCTCCATGTCTCTAGGCTTGACAGTTATAGTTTGTGACATAAACAGCAGCGGGCAGTGCTGAGGCCGGACTCCCACGCCGAGGAGCATTAATTATTGTCCCTGACTTGAACAGCAGTGGAGGCGTGTTGGGGTCAGCCTCACACTCCTAGAAGCAGGAGCCTCGCCTCCATCCCTGAGTTGGACAGCAGGCGAGGGCAGGTTGGATCAGACTCAAACTTATGGGGTGCCTGTGTTAGTTGGAGCAAGAGATGCAAAGAAGGTACTCACATGAAGTACACAGGATAGGGTGACTTCGGCACAGTGGTTATTTTTTTTCCAGGTTTCGACCATGGCCACAACTCACATCTAGATACCATGTCCCATGTTTGCTGATTTTTAAAAAAATGTATATATAGGCTCAAGAGCAGATATTGAAGAGATGGCCATAGGGTACGGTGCGCAGAGAAACTGCTACATCGGTGAGGCAGGGCAACTGTGTTCGGGGCAAGTGGTGATGACACTGCGAACAGTACACAAACCAGCTCTTTGTTGCCATTTACCTAATAATGACTGATGGTTTTGGGACCTGAAAGGCAGGGTTGCATTGGTACAATTTGTTTTGGTTGGTGAGTTTAGGGTCCAGGGGTCTCCAGTGTGCATAAGAGCTACTTATGTTCAATGATAATCATCCCGAGCTACTGATAGTATTAGAGTTGTAGGAGCAGCCACATCTGACAAACATATTCTGATCTTGTAGGGTATGGCAGCAGACAAATTAAAGGACACAAAGTGGTTTCTTTCTGACCTGCTATTGTTGTTTACAATGCATGTGTGGGCCACAGGTGCAGTAAGTGCTATGAATGCAATTGCATATTCATATTACATGCATTCAACAACAACATATTTAGAGCATTTACTTTGGGTTAAGCTTGCAATGGTTTGTGCTGGAAGTAGAACACAACCAGTGAGTAAGCCTTGTGAGGACTGGGGCGAGGAGGTAATGAGCACAGTCAGTATCATTTCTAAATGCATTTCCCCATATCTTAGCAGGCACTCTTCCTCAGTGCCATCACAAAGTATAAAGGGACCTAAAAAGAAGCATACAAGTGCATGCCTGATTGGGACCGTTCAAGTCCTTTTTTGAGGGGTAGAGTCAGTGGTGTTAAGCTAGAAGACTTAGAGGTGCAGAAGGTGTTACACAGCACACCTATGATTCTCGAAGGACTTTGATTTATTCTTTGTAGGCTCTGTCTTCTACTGTAAGGAACATTTTAGCTTCCAGAAAAAGGAACCTGCTGTGAAGTGGGCTGGAGTAAGAAACAGCTCCGATTGAGCTTGGTGGAAAAATGAGTTAGTGCCCCCTCCAAAAGTTCTCAATCCTCTCTTCTTTACAAGCAGCAGCACTTTGTATGATGGTGCTTACTTCAATTATTACTGAGGTGGCATGGTGGACAAAAAATGTTGGATTGGGATGCAGCCCCAAGATATTGCGAGTGGCTGAGATTATTTCAAGCATTTCATCCATCACCTTGTTTTCACTTCAATTATAGTGACATATCATTAATGCAGCTCTATAATACATTAAAACATAATTTAAAGATATATTTGCTGTTTGAAGAATGTACAAATCATTATTTGGATGGCACTCTGCATGAAAAAAATGTATGCCTTTGGTAAGGTTGGTAAAAGAAAAAACAGTAATAATTTGTCTTATCACTTTTAAATCAGTGTAGGGAAGAAGCACACTGCTATGGAAAAGCCGATCCACTGCACCAGCTGAAACCAGTGAACCAGGTCTTCCTGGGCAGTTCAGCAATCTGTGACATAGCACTTGCTGTTGTCAAAGCTGGAGCCATCATTCAAAGAACACCTTGGTACCTGCACAACGCTTCATTGAAGTACAAGCAGGTATGTGAAGTGGTTCCTACCCAGCTTTTATATGAATTGAGTTAGAGTTGTTCATGTTTTCTGTTGTGAATTGCAACCACAGCTCTGAAAATCAGGAAGGTTTCCCTTTGCCAGTTTATTGTTCTGTATTTCTTTTCTTAGTTCTGTGGCCATGTAGACTTGTAAAAAGGATATGACCTTTTCTGTCTATGATGCACTACTTTCCATTGCTGTGACGATTATGCCAGGAAAATGACCAAAAACTTAATTAAAAATACACAATAGATGTTGATATTGGTTGATTATTTCAGAGAATTGGACCAATAGCCAAAACTTAATCCACGATAAATTGTTGATGGTGATGAAAAAAAGAGGATATGTCATTAAATGGGATCCAGCAATGGCTGAAATGTGATATTTATTGTTCCAAATGGCAGTCTGATGGATACATTAGCAATCAGCAGCTCCAAATTGGCTTCCGTCATTCTTTGAACAAATTTGCTGATCTCTGATTTCATTAAAAAAGAAAAGTTTCTTTTTTCTTTAATTTCAATGAAGTCACAATGGTCGCTATGATCATTTGCTAATAAAATAACAGTAGAATATAAAGAGAATATCTTCAGTTCTTCTTATACTTACCCAGATGCTTTGTCGGTAAGGCTTATTATTCCGAGGGGACCTTGGACGGGACCCAGAAGAAGCCTGAAGGTACCCTGAGCTAAGGAAAAGAAAAGAAGACCAGGGACATAACAAATAGAAATACCTTTGTTATATATTTTTGTTTTGTTGATTCATTTCCTCTCTTTCTTCTCCATCTGAGTAAGTAAGATGAGTGGAACTGATTGGCATCTTTATGATTGGCAATAAAGAGATTTCTAATACCGAGTTCAAGTTTGTCTGAGCAAAGCGAAGTCTCCAGTTCTTCTGACAAAAAAGAGGATGGGAAGCGAAAAAACTAAAGTACAGAAAGTATGACAACAGTATCCAGATTATGGTTTCACATGTGTACAAGTTAATGATGAGGAGCAGGTTTTGGCTTTAGAATCCATGTTTCCAAGTAAACTAAAGCGTCATATTTAAAGTATTCACCCAAATGTGGTCAGAAAGCCAAGGGAATGTTTCATAATAAAACTTACAGAAGGCAAACTACAAAAATCAAATTTCTCAAAACAAGCCAAAGGTAATAGTATCACACTCATGTCCTTTGTAGCCTATCGTGCTGCACAGTGTAAAAAACCTCACACAATTGCAGAAGAGCTGTTTTTGTCTGCTGCTGTTGATATGGCAACAATCATGCTCGGCGAAGATGTGGGTAAACATCTGTTCAAAGTACCTCTTTTTAATAATACTATCAGCCGGAGAATAAATGGTATGGCTGAAGATATTAACAATCAGCTCATCCATAATTTAAAAGGCAAAGATATTGCACTCCAGTGGGATGAGGCAACTGACAACCAAAAAGACACCCATCGTATTTGCTATGTCAGTTTTGTTAGCTAAACAAAAGGGTGAGGTTTGTTGTTCTGTAAAGAAATGAAAGGTGGAACTACTGGTTAAGACTTATTTACAGTTGTGGAAGATGTTGTGGTACAGAACCAGATTGACTGATAGAGATGTGTTAGGGTTTGTATACACTGTGGTCTTTCAAAGGCAGGATCCTACCAAGGACTTTAAGCTTGCATACAGTCTAAAGCACCTAATGCCATTTGGACACACTGTACAATACACAGAGAAGCACTGGCAGCAGTAAACCTCAGTTAAGAACTGCATGGTATTTTGAAAATAATAATCAAAGTGATAAATATTATTAAAGCAAGACCAAAGAAAGCAATTTGTTTTTGCTACGTTGTGTAATGACATGGTTGCCGAACACCCATGCCTCTTGTTCCACAGCAATTCTCAATGGCTGTCTCTCGGTATCTCCCTGCTTAGAGTGTGTGAGGTTAGGAATTAAATACATTCATTGTTGCACTGACAAATATATTGATGCAGACTTTCTAATACAAATTATTTTTCTTTCTGATCTTTTTTAAAAAGTGAACGCATTGAACAAGTCTTTGCAAGGTAATAATACTAACATATTGCAGCTCTCAGACAAAGTTCCAGGCTTTAAGAAAAAAGTCATCCTTTTGAAAAGCAGTGTTAGCAAAGGTGACTATAAATGCTTTTCTGCATTGGACCTATTTCTGCAAGACAATGAGATGCTATTAAAGGAGGAACTGAGGACAGTTTATGTTCTGTATTTGTCACAATTGCATTTTTACCTTGAGAAATATTTCCCAGAGGATGAAGTGGAGCCAATAAAATGGGTGAGAGACCCCTTCAATGATGAGATACCTCAGTATTTCAATAACAAGGAAGCAGAACAGCTTATTGACATTCAAAGTGACACTATTGAAAGTACAGTTCCAGTCTCAGTCACTGCTTCAGTTAGTGTCAAACAGAAGATGAATATCCAGTGATTAGCAAGAGAGCCCTGTGTGTTTTGATCCCGTTTGATACTTCTAACCTTTGTGAAGTTGGTTTCTCAGCAGTTCGGTGATAAAGTCAAACTATAGGACAAGAATTCCCCTTAGAAAAAGAAATGCGTGCTGTGATCTAAAAAATAACACCAAGATTTGAGGAGCTCAGTAAGGAAAAACAAGCTCATCCATCTCACTAGGATTTTTAAAACAAATTTAGGCCCTTCTACTTTGCTTACATTCGGACTCCATAGTTTTTCTTGTTAATCAATAAACATATTTTCTACAGAGGTTTGTTGTGTGGCTAATCTCACAAATGTTAAAAAAAAGGTTGTGAAGTCATGGAAACATTCTGGGCAACTTATGTTGTATTGTTTCTGACTTAACCAAATTTAAGTTTTTTCTTAAAGTAAACAACTGTTATATTTTTATTTTGTTACAAATGTGATTATAATACTGTCATATGCTTCATCCCAGTTATTTTCAGGGAGGAAAATAGAAGTACTCCAGAGGCCGGGCTCCAATGCCCCAACCGCAAAAAAGTGACATAATGGGGAGCCACTGGCAATGGCCAATATAGGTCAAGGGAACCACTGGTCGAAAAGGCATGGGAACCACTGCATAATTGTATATTTCATCCTTCCATTCTGGTGTCCATCTCAATGCCTGAATCTTAGCATCTGTTCATACCCAATAAGCTAGGGGCTCCAACGCCAGTGCAAACAGCAGAGGGAAAGCAGGCCTCCATGCCTCATCCCCCACTCAACTGGAATTCCCCCAACAGTGTGAGAGTGTGAAATTTCTAACATGTTTATTAATTTTATTATATTAATTCTACGTTGAATTAACATGTGAGAATGGGTGACTTTTGAAAATAGTCGCCACAGTTCCTTTTCTGTTCCTAACTGAGTAAAATTCTGATTAAATGCTGTAGTTATTTTCCATAATTCAATGCTTACATAAAATTGTATTCGATGCTCGAATAGATGTGTCCATACCTATCCCTAGGGGGTTGCTGCATTATGTCTTACAAGGCCATGCTTAACTGAATCTTTGAATAAGATGAATGTTTCTGTTGTTTGAGAATATTACTAATGCATGGTTTCTTCCTTGAAGATGGAAGTTAAAAGCTACAAGCTTCCTAAGAAGAGAAGTTTAGATGAGATGGAACAATGAAGCTACAGACGAGATGGAAGAGGAAACGTTACTGTTGAGAACATATCCTGGTTGATGTAATAATGTAGTATTTTAGATTATCAATTAAAATTACTATTGGCTGAAGCGTAACCACCCCACGAACTGACCAAACATAAGCTTTTTGATGATTAGTATAACAATCTTTTGTCAGATGTTAGATTTTTAGACTTCATGTTAGAGACCTGAGATTTAGGGCCACATGTGCGTAGTTTCAGATTTGCGACCTGATTTGCGTCAGAGTGACTCGCACTTTGCAAGTCACAAATCTGAATGTAGGATGGTGTCCTCGACACCAATTGCGATTCGCAAGGGGGTCGCAAATGCCCACCTCATGAATATTCATGAGGTAGGTCGCAATTTGCGACCCCCTTGGGAATGGCGGCCCTCACAGGGATGGTGGCCTGCTGGAGACAGCAGACCACCATGTCTGTGACTGCTTTTCATTAAAGCAGTTTTCTTTTGTAATGCAGCCCGTTTTCCTTAAAGGAAAATGAGATGCATTACAAAAACAAAAAATTAGACGTTTTAGTTTCATTTTTACAGAGCAGGCAGCGGTCTGCAGGACCACTGCCTGCTCTGAAATTTTTTTTATAGTAACATTCACAATGAGGAAGGGGTTCCATGGGGACCACTTCCCTTTTGCGAATGGGTTAGCACCTATTTGAAATGGGTGCAAACTGCGATTGGTTTGCGACCGCGTTCGCGGTCACAAAACAATCCTACATTGCACTGCGAGTCGCAATTAGGAAGGGAACACCCCTTTCTATTTGCGAGTTGCAAACCTGTTTTGGGATTCGGTAACCAGGTTGGCCCTTTGATTCCAAAGTTTCTGCTGATGGTTCGAGTAGTATTAGCAGTGGGGTTTAGCTGTTGTTAGGCCTGATTCTTCTGAAGACAAAACCTGATGGTGTCCCTTTGCTGAAGTATACTGCATATTGTTATTGATTGGGTAATGTATGATATTGTAATGTCATATGTGTCTATTTTGCTTTATAGGTACCAGCTGCAACTCAATATCTGACTGCTGCATATTGACTATGTTTTTTCTAATAACCCAAATTAAAGAGATTTTTCTAAATTTATGTTTCTAAATTATTTTTACATGAAGCCCAACATGTTGATGCTAATTCGTGGTTAGTGAGGTATTAATATTGAATGCTCAAGAGTCATATTGACATATTTGAATGTTGTACTGATGCATAAATTGCCATTATTACCGATTTTGGTGTTGTTAATCAGTGTTATTGTTTTGGAGATTATTTGCTTGATCGTTTTGATTAAACTTAGGTATATTAGACATTCTAATCAACCATTATCAATTCTATATGCTTGTCATTTGTGTTTGAGAGTTATTTTTGTGACATTAGCATTGTTAATCTAGGGAAATACATGTTATAATCCTTCTTAATAAACTGGTGCGGTTATTGATTGAGGTTCAAAATTCTTAACTATGTTTATTATCTTTGATGATTACATGCCACATTGATGACATCCCCTCAAACCTATGTCACTTCAATCCATTGACCTCTTGCGCTGAATCCACCAATCAGTTTAAATATTAGTTAGGATTCCGTGGCGCTTTAGCAGTTTTTGGTAGCAGATTACAGTTACGTCATTGTTTGATGATGTCATAACGTGGCTAATGTAAGGTTTTCTTTCTTCCTGAAAATTAAATTTGTTGGGTTTTTCTTTTCTACAATGTTGTACGGATTTAACAAGATGAGTTGCTAGTTGCCTTAAGTGACTTCCCCCAGTTCTTGGATTCCCTCTAGGTTGAAGGATATGTTTCTAGCGGTGCTTGGTTGAACTGAGTGAAGTGATTTGTGCTTGCACAGCTTGAGCTAATTTTCAGATGATTGATGTGAGTATGAGTTTAGAGGAGTGGACATTCTAAAGTAGATTCTAGAAGGAGTGGGCGTACTCCTATGGCATGAGAGTAGGGAAGCGGCGTTCTTCATTTGAGTGTGGCCCTTAGTGCAAGAAAAATTATCCACATGGTTGTTGATGACAGACCTAAGGAGAGAGAGGTTTGGGACTCCGGAGTATATTGACAAGTGTAGTGAGACACTTGGTATATGTTGTAATCCGTTCATTTAATAGACCGATCCGGCGTGATTGGTAAGTCGAGTTTGAGAGTTAATTGTTGTGATTGAAACTATACTGAAGACTTGGTGAGTACTAAGTGCACCAGGACGATAGTCCAAGGAACAGTTGAGAAGCGAAATTTGCAGGCCAAATTTTACTCGCAATTGTGGGAACTGTGAAAAAGAGTAGGTGAAAGCTGAAGGTTACTTTGGAAGGTTCTGAAGCAATTGTATTACCCTACCTGTAGTAAATGAACAAATTTGTTTTCTTTTTTGTTTGGTTTCAGTTAGCTCAGAGGTCTTCAAACTTTTTGATGCTGGGACCCCCTCTTAAAAACATTTAGGTGTAAGGACCCCCTCCTGATAAAAATTTCTAGAACCTGGTACTCCTCTTCATCAACAATAATAAACATCCCCATTTCACACAGCAAATCATTTTTACTGTGAGGAAATAATATTAAACAGTGTTTAGCAAATCAAAGATCGGTGAGTGTGGGGGCATGGTCAAGGGTGTGGCTAAAAACAAAGGTCCTCATTTATTAGGAATTGACATGGGGCAGAGCTGCAAGACTTCTTGCTACACTTCCACACTCTCAATACAAAAGGGCAGGATTGGACCGTATTTATGAAATACAGTACATTTCTGTCCTTTCCCCCTGCGCTGGCGCACAATTGCTGCCTAGTGCCAACATAGACAGGATTGTATTTGTGCAGGAAGGCCTTCCTGCACAAAAACAATCCAGAAAGGCATTGTACCTCTTTCTACATGTCTGGCAGATAGCAGCACACATGGAAAGAGAAAAAAACAAGGAGAAATTAAAACATTTCTCCTCATTATGCCTGCTCTGGGGAGGCATAAGGTTTTGGCACTGCCCCAGTTTACGTGATTTTGTAAATCTGGGGCAGTGTCAAAATCCATCTGTGTTGCATAGGAACACCCACCACTACGCCCGTGGAACGCCTCCTTGACGCAAAGTAAGGCAATGCAGCGACTTGCACTGCCTTGCCTTACTCCATATCAACAAGGCCATTCAATCCGCTCAGGGTGGCCTTGAGTCAGCTCACAGGTACAATTGAGAGGCTTGTGATGCTGGAGCATCAAAAAAAGTGATGCTCCAGCAGCGCAAGCCTCTCATAAATAAACCCAAAATATTCTCTAAATTGTTTTAAGTCTTTCACCGCCAGGTAGCTAGATATGAAATAATAGCCAGCTGAAATGAAAAATAAATAAAATAAAGTTACTTATTGGGAAATGCACTGTAGTGCATTATGAAACCTCTATTAGTTAATGCACTGCAGAGGTCTGTGCTTAACCGGAGAGCAACAGAACTAAATCTTTGTTAGTACAGTTGAGAATAGTGACTTGTGTATTTTTAGTGCCATGAGGTCACAGCCTGTGACAGAAAGCACTGTGAATATATAAAAAGGCATTATTTTATACTTGCATTGAACACAGTATAATATAGGCCACTACAAAAAGGTTTATTATAAAACGGTGCTTCCAAAATGTTGATTTAAGTAATATCAGAGCATATGCAATACCTCTTTTTTTAATAGCTGTCCCTTCAACACCTCCAGGTGAAGTGAGCACTGTTGAAATACAATTACAATTAAAAGCATGCACTTCACAGCTCAGTTGTTAACTCTTCGCACTACCCCTCAAAAAAAATAAATGTTTGTCCTCACAAAGCTTTGATCATTTAAAGCTGCTCCCATGCACCCTTTACATTTGCAGATCAGCTCGTAGAGCACATTTGCTTTTCATTCAGGAAGCAGAAGCCCTGGGCTGAAAGTCTCCTTAGCTGTCTGTGCGGCTTTCACAGCACAGGAGACTCAAATTAAAGTTCAGCTGAGGCATTTTAAGGATCAGCTGGGGGAATGTGCGACCCCCTTTCCAGGTCTCCACGGCCCCCCTGGGGGTCCCGACCCCCAGATTGAATTAATATTGCAGTTGATTTTGTGTGTAGGTTGTGAAAGAAATCGGTACGACAGGCTTTGCCAGTATCTCAGCGAGTGCGCTGAGGGGGTGTGTAAGTGTTAGTGTGACGTAAGTGGTGCCGCGCTGGGTTTGGTTGATTAGTGAGAAGGGTCGCACACTGATTCATCAATCAGTCCGACAATAGAGTAATGCAATTGGAAGGTGAGAGGGTCTAAGAAAATTGTGGGATCGTACCCACTTTTCATGATTGGTTGTTCTTACTTTACATTTGATTTACTATTTGTTTTGCTTCAATTAATTTAGCTCATTAATAACTTTTGTGGTGGACATCAGGTTTAAATAAAGTTCAGTTGAAAATGAAGTTTTTCAAGGCTTTGAGAAGCGCACTGAGAGATGATGAGTATATTCCGGTACTCGAAAGAGAGGTTTGCCCGCCAGAGAATACTCCGGCATATATTGTATTTGAGGAGAAGGGTGCAGGAGCATGTCTGTGGTTGAAACATTGGGTCAAGATTACAAGAAAAGAAGGTTGTTTGTCTTTTCCAGGAAACTGAATATTTATTTGAGAATTTTGGAGAATTTGAGGTTGAAAATGTACAGTTTAAAACCTCCACCGAGGCCAACCTAATACAAAGCCTTAGCGATTTGGGAGCTGGTAGCTAGACAGCAACAAGAATTAAAATATGAAAAGAAAATGAGGAGAGTAGAAAAGACGCTAGTGGAGGCTAGATGGGATGAATAGCAGAAAAGGTGGAGAGTAGAAACATTACAGGGAATTAGATTATTTCCTGTAAGAACAAAGGAGGATGAGGACGAAACAAAAGATAGGAAGAAAAAGAAAAAGGGTTCAACAGAGACTAAAGAACAAAAATTGAAAGACTTGAAACGAGTCATGTTTAATGATGACTATGAGATGGGTAAAGATGAGATAGTTTCTGAGATTTTAGAGACTTATCCTCCACCAAATATGAACCAGAGAAGTGATAATGGATCCATATCAGAAACATCAAGGAGTATCCTGAACAATGGAAGAGTTCAGATGCAGAGTAGTTTCAATGATTCATTGAACAACAGACAGCAGTTAGAAATAAACATTCCTAAAATACAGCCTGAAGCTCAGTTTGTAAGGACGACTACTAATTTAGTGTTGTCTCATGGTCAGCAAGGATTGAACATAAGAGAGCCTGTTCAAATACAGATTCCACAAATGCAGAGCATGAGTGCAGGACAAATGTTATTACAATAGGTTCAATAACTCCAATATATACACGGGTAGACAATAGTGGAGTGAGTTCATGGATCAAAGTTCATAATGGAGTTGGGGAAAAATCAATTTCTGGACAAGGACAAGGTTTGAATGAGACAAATTCTGTAATAGATTTGTCTCCTGTCGAAAATTCAGGGACTAGATTTTACAATAGTCAGGGACAGAGAGTAATGGTTCCACAACAATGCGAAAGTTCAGGACAAGAGCGAGATTTGGGTGCATAACCTAAAGGAGTTTCTTTGAAAGGTTTATCTGCACAAGAAATAACAAAATGGTTAGAAGATTTAAGTAATTTTAAAATGCAAGAGAGAAAAAGCAGAGAGGAAGAGACAATAAACAGAGTGAGATTGGCTATGAAAGGAAATGAACTCTTGGAAGAGATAATGGGCATGAATAGACTTGAGTCTTATACTGAAGCTCAATTGAGATATTTGTATAAAACAATTACCAGAGGAGCAGAGAGAGTTTACCAGCACTACAAGAAGTAGCAGACGATTACGACATTGATTTGTCAAAAATGAAAACTTTGAAAAGAAGTTACAGATTAAACATGGAAGAGAAAGATTTTATACACAAGAGATCTGCAGGGATAAAAACACATCTTAGAGAGTTAAGTCAGAAAGACCAGATTTGGAGAGCATTAGATAAATGGGAAGGCAGATGGGTCAAGAAAAGAGAAAGACCAAAGAAAGATGATGTGGCAGAGGCAGGAGAGTCAGTAAAAATGCTGCCAATGGGAGAAACATCAGGAGGGAATTTTATACATGTACCTTGGAATAGGAGTGATATTTTAAGTTTTACAAATGATTACCTGAGGTTGAGTGAGAACCCAGTGGAGTGGTATTAGCAAACAGATAGGTTTGTGAAACCTGTGAAGTGTCTATGGGAAGATCTGAATACACTTTCTCATATTTTTGTTCCAACAGATTTGTGGATTGAATGCAAAAGAAGTGTTGATTGGCCAAGGTGCGAACCGCAAAGCGATTTGAAAACACATGCACCATCTCCTGAAGTAATAAAATGTTACTGTAAAGCATTGAATTTCTGAAAACAAGAGTTTCGCCGAAAAATGTTAATTGGCAATGCATTGATAGAACATCACAGGAAGGAAAAGAATCAGTTCATTCATATTACAAGAGGTTGTTGGAAGCGTTCAAACAATTCAGTGGTGTGGAAACAGTTGAGAAAGAGAGCATGAATCATTTGGTGTTTAGGATTGTTGAAGGACTGAAACCAGAAATAAATCAGATGATTAAGAATCATTTAATTTGCTGGCAAGCAAAGCTGATTCTTGAGGTGTTGCAGTATGCTAAATACTGTAGTGCAGAAATTGAGATGAAGCAGAAAAAGCTGAAAGAAAAAGCGACGGTAATGCAGATCAAGGCTGCACAGACCGGATTACAGAGAACTTTCAGACAGCTGCCACAGGGAAATGGTTTGTTTCCGAGTCAAGGTTGAGGTAGAGGTGGAATGATGCTTCCGATAGTCAATAGAAATGTGCATTTGAGTTCAGTGGTGATGCAGGAGTAATCGGACATTGGAAAAGGCAGTGCCCGATGTTAAATCAAGGAGGAATTGTACAACATACACATGGTGTCAATCCATACAAGAGCATGAGAGGACCTAGGATGGGGGGTCAAAATCAAAATTTCCAGAACAATGTAAATAACATGCAAGGTTTCCAGCCTTTACAGCCAATACAACAGGTACAGAATGCATAACATCAGGTACATCAGGTACAAATGCCACAGTTACAACAAATGCAGCCACAGGTGCAGATGGTGCCTGCACAGCAAATGCACATACCGAGACAGGTTCAAATGATGCAGAGCCCTATGAATCAACAACAGGTAATGCTTTTGCAAGTGGTCACAAGTCAGAGAAAGAACAAAAGTGTAAAAACAGCTGAACAGTTTCCTTTACACAGTGAGGATGAAATAAAAGCTGTCTGACCATTGGATAGTTCAGATGAGGAGGAGTGTATGATGGCCGCATCATTAGAAGTGGATCAAAGGAGTCTTTATGTGAAGGGTGAAGTACATGGTCATGAGGTTAATTTTCTGGTCGATACAGGAGCAACACGCCCAACAGTGAGAACTGTGGAAGTTCCAGACATACCAGTTTTGAGAGAAGTCAGTGCAAATAGTAGGAGTTGCAAATAAACATTTGGTCAATACTCTTACACAACCAGTTCTTGTGAAAATTTGACATTTTAGGGTTTTCCATAGCTTTATTGTTTGTGATTCTAGTCCAGTGTCATTATTGGGAAGAGACTTGTTGTGCAACATACATTTTTCATTCTTGTGTTCAATGAAAGGGATTGAGGTTGAGACAAACAGTGATGGAGAGGAATCATCAGAGTTGGCTGAAAGAGAGATGGTGTCTCAAGAATTTCCTTTGATAGATCTTGACAGATTAAAATGAGCATGTAACTGAGGATAACAATTAGGTAGATTTAAATAATTTGTTTCCTATCTTTGAAATAAAAGATCTACTGATCGATTCACAAGAAAGGGTTAAGTCTAAAGTTTGGGACTTATCAGGAAAAGACATTGGTCTGATTAAAGGAGTTGAAGGAGTCAAAGTAACAGTGAAAGAGAATGTGGTGTTTGTACAATATCCAATGACAAATGAGGCGATTGAAGGAATAAGACCATTGATAGAACAATATTTGGAACAGGGAGTCCTGAAAGAAGTGATGAGCAGTCTGTGTAACTCACCATTAATAGGTTTGAAAAAGCTGAATGGGAAAATTCATCATGTACAGGATTTGAGGAAAATAAATGATATTGTGGTAAAATGTTGTCCAATTGTGCCTAATCCAGCAGTGATGATGTTTCAGATTCCATGTGATGCAGAATGGTTCACAGGAATTGATTTGTGCCAAGCTTTCTTTTCCGTGCCTCTGCATGAGGACAGTAGATATCTCTTTTGCTACAAGCTCCTGACCAGAGTCTATTGCTGGTGTAGAATTCCTCAAAGGTTTTCAGAATCACTATCAATTTTCAATCAGATTTTGAAAAAGAACCTGGAGTCGTTGGTGATGCCTTACCAATTGACATTGGTGCAGTGCATTGATGATTTGTTGATCGCATCAAAGACAAAGGAAGGTTGTAGAGAGGATACGATTGCATTGTTGAACTTTTTGGGAGACAATGGCCATAAGGTATCTCCTACTAAGTTGCAGTATTGTCAGCAAGAGGTGAAATATTTGGGTCATTTGATCGAGAAAGGATCAAGGAGAATTTCATGAGAAAGAGTAGCGGCAATAATGAAAATGAAAATACCGAATTCGCAGAAAGAGTTGAAGATGTTTCTGGGAATGGTAGGATATTGTCGCCAGTGGATTACAAATGTTTCAGCTATTTCTAAACCACTACAAAGACTGACACATAAGGATGTTTCAGATCCCATAATGATGGATGAGGAACGCATGAGAGCATTAACTGAACTGAGAGAGAGTTTGTGTCAAGCTCCAGCTTTAGGTATGCCTGATTACACAAAACCTTTCTTGTTGTTTTGTTATGAGCGTGATGGATGTTCTTTGTCTGTCTTGACACAAACACATGGTGGTGTCAGTCGTCCAGTAGCATATTTTTCAGCTACTTTGGATAATGTAGCAGCAGCCTTACCAGGATGCTTGCGAGCAGTAGCAGCAGTTGAGCAGAGTATAACTCAAAGTGAAAACATTGTGATGGGTTATCCTTTGACAGTGATGATACCTTATTTGATGGAAATTCTATTGAGAAGATCAAAAACACAATACCTGACAAATGCAAGATTAACAAGATATGAGACTGTGATTCTTGGAGCACCAAATGTAATGATCAAAAGGTGCACAGTACTTAACCCGGCAACATTATTACCAAATGAGGGCGATGATCAAAATAAAACAGGTGACATTGAACATGATTGGAGGTGACATAACTAGCACCAAACCAGGAGATGACATTAAAGACACTTGTTTGGAAGACAATGATCAAATTCTCTTTGTTGATGGTTCTTGCCTAAGAGACAACAAGGGTGCACTAAAAGCAGGTTATGTAGTATATACAGTTACTGGTATACTAGAAGCTTCGTGGCTTAAAGGAGTAATTTCTGCATAAGTTGCAGAATTGGTGGCTCTTACTGGAGCATGCCTGTTGTCAGACCAGATAAAAGTAACAACCTACACTGATAGCCAGTATGGATTTGGTATTGTACATGATTTTGGACAAATTTGGTCACAGAGAGGGTTTCTGACCTCATCAGGTTCATCTGTAAGAAATGGAGAAAGAATACGTGATTTGTTACAAGCTGTACAGATACCTCAGAAAATTGCTGTGGTTAAATGCAGTGCACACCAGAGAGGAAAAGATTATGTAACACTGGGAAATGCTTTTGCTGACCAGGTTGCAAAATGTTGTGCTCAGAACGGAATTTCATTAAAAGGAAATTGGGAATTAATGTCTGAGAATGATGAGATGTATGCAAATTTTACAATGCAGATTGTTGAGACACTAGAAGAGTTAAAGGCCATACAGAACAATGTTCCAGAGGAGGAGCATAGGGATTGGTTAAAACATCATTGCATTCAGAGAGACTTAATCTGGATGACAGTAGAGGGAAAAGTGGTTTTACCAAACAGTTTGTTGATACAGATGGCCAGATACTATCATGATCAGGCACACACAGGGAGAGACACTATGTGCAGGTGTTTTAAACAATTCTGGTACAATCCAAAATTCAGGCAAGTTGCTGAACTGTTTTGCCATAGGTGCGTTATTTGCCAACAGATGAATGTTGGCAAAGGAACAATTGTCAACATGGGACATATAGTTATGGCAGAAGGTCCATTCAGCAGGATGCAAATGGATTTTATTGAGATGCCTGTGTGTGCTGGTTTGAGATACGTGTTGGTGATTGTGTGCATTTTCAGTCACTGGATTGAGGCATATCCAACAAGGAGAAATGACATCCTTACAGTAGCTAAGTTACTTTTCCATGTTTTGGTTTCCCAGTTTCTATAGAATCAGATAGGTGGAGCTACTTCAATAATGAAGTGATAAAATTGCTTTTGTCAGCATTAAACATTCAGCAGAGACTACATTGTAGTTATCGCCCAGAAGCTTCAGGACTTGTCGAGCAAATGAATGGGACATTAAAATCATGATTGGCAAACGTATGTGCATTTTAAAATGGCCAGATGCTTTGCCACTAGTGCTAATGTCAATGAGAAGCACTCCTGATAAGAAGACTGGGTTGTCTTCACACGAGATTCTGATGGGGGGAGCAATGAGATTGCCAGCAATACCCGCAAATGCACTTGTAAATATTACAGATGATATGGTGCTAGATTATTGCAAAAGCCTAGCTGATGTGGTTCGGTCTTTTTCTCATCAGGTGGAAGCAACAACAGTACAACAAGTGCAAGGTCAAGGCCACAGCTTAAGAGCTGTGACTGGGTGCTCATACGGAAGCATGTGAGAAAGTCTTGCCTGGAACCACAGTGGAAGGGACCTTATCAAATAGTGCTCACAACAAAGACAGCTGTGAAGTGTGCTGGTTTGCCAAAATGGGTGCATGCTAGCCACACAAAAAAAGTAAATGATCCAACAGAAAGAGAAGAAGAACTGTTGAGATTACCGACAGTTGATAATATCGGGAGCAAAGAGAAGGAGAGTGAACAGAATATTGAAAATGAAAGAGATGTCCCTACTCCTATAATGGATGAAAAGGAACAAAGTGCAGAAGAAGCTGAACAATCTGCAAAAGGAGTAGAAGAGTCAGTTCGTAAAGAAAGTGAAAAGTCTGATTCTGATCTGTGTAGGGTGTCCTCGAATGAGAGTAATGAGAAAGAATTGACTGAGAAAAGATCTGCTCAGAGGAGGGTGTCCTCAGAAGCAGGTGGTTTGACATACCAAACTGAAAAAAGACTGACCCCATTGGGAAAGTAATTGAGGGTAGTCCCGCCACAGTGGATTATATTCTTCCAGAACCAGTTGCGGGAATGTCAGAAGAAAAAGGTCCTAAGGCAAGTGAAGACTCAGGCCCTCATTACAACCCTGGCGGTTGGCGGAGAAGCGGCGGTCTTACCGCCAACAGGCTGGCGGTAAAAATTTTGGAATTATGACCATGGCGGTTACCGCCATGGTCATCCGCCACTTCTCCAATCCGACCGCCAGGGCGGAGACGACCGCCGGGCTGCAGACCAGGGTCTCCAGCCCGGCGGTCGTCACAATACTGCCGGCGGTATCATGACCCGGCTGACCGCCATGGATTTCATGGGGTTAGGAACCGCCATGAAATCCATGACGGTGAGCACTATCAGTGCCAGGGAATTCCTTCCCTGGCACTGATAGGGATCTGCCCCTCCCCACCCCTACGCCCAACATTATATTACACATTCACACCCGACATGCACGCAGGCACCACCAACACATATACCCGCACACACACCAACATACATGCCAACAGCCACACACACAGTCATACGCACCCACCCACATTCAGACATACACGCACACATCCATACAGACATACATACAGACAGACATGCACTCATTTCCAAACACACAACACCCCCGCATCCATACACGCACTCACACACACCCTCTACATACACACACACACACCCCAACACACCCACACATCACACAACACCCCCCCACCCCCTCCCCTAACGGACAATCAACTTACCTGGTCCGTTGATCCTCCGTGAGGGGACGGGATCCATGGGGCAGCTCCGCCGTCAGCACCCCGTCAACAGAACACCGCCACGCCGAATCACAGGACGTGATTCGGTGGGCGGTGTTCTGTTGACGGGGCCGTGGAGGTGGAGCTACCTCCACTTCCCCGCTCTCCGCCAGTATAGCTGCTGGTGGCTCTCCGTCCGGAAAAGGACGGAGGGCTGCCAGCGGTCACAATGCGCCGAGCGGAAAACCGCCTGCACAGGCGGTCTTCAGCACGGCGGTCCCTCAGCGGTCTTGTAAAAATACCGCCGAGGTTGTAATGACCACCCATATCTTGAGAAGATTGTTGATGAAAAATACCCTAAAAGGAGAAAACTGGCCAGAGAGAAGTACAAAGAGTGGAAGAATTAATGTAGTTCCACCAATTCAAGAGGAAAAAGAATTGAATGAAGGAGAAAACACTAGTGGAGAATAAGGTGAAAGTAGCAAGAGACCGAAGAGAAAAAGAGTTGCAAACAAGCAATATGCTGGACCAGAATCGGCGTATTTAACTACGAATGATTGCCAGGAAGAATTTTTGAGCTACTATTTTGACAGAGACATTGAAATTTTTTATTTTGGCACATGAAGTCAGCAAGAAAAGACTTTGGGAAAAGATATTGAAAAATATATGAAAGTCGTGCTTAACAGAGACATTAATAACTGGAGTTGACAAATTAATAACTGTATTTGACAAGCTGCTATACTGAACTTGACAAGGAGACTGTTCAGAGTGAATGAATTTTTGTTTTTGAAAAAAACATTTAGGATGGATTTTTGATTGTTTGTTTAAGGTTTTTTGGAAAATTTTGGAAAATGTTTGTTTTGTTTATTTTTTTTAGACTATGGAGAATATGAGAAACTTACATAACGAAAACAGTAGAATTAGCTGTTGTAAATTTCTAAGTATTGTTTTAGCGGTAGTGAGTGTGTTAATATGTTTATTGCTGTTTGTACGAGTGACTGTTTATGAGATGAATGGGCCCACCAGATTACAAAGATTGATAATTCTTTGGATATTACTGTTACATCACTAACAAAAGATAAGTTTAGGCTAGAAGTTAAATACTTACATGAAGAGAAAGAGCTTTCTTCAAATGTTTTCTTGTTGTATGAGTAGGTTGAGGTGATAAACGAGAAAGATTGTTATGTATGTACACAGATTCCGACTTCAGTAGAAGAAAGAACTACTTACCATAGCTTACCTGTAACTTATGCTATAAGTTGCAGTCTTTTACTAACGTGTTTCTATAATCAAGAATATATTCAGTATTTCTAATCAAATTATTACATGGTATTTTCATTTGTACCTGTCATGGGTTATTTGAATAGAATAGCCAAAGATAATAACATAGTTATTATGAGAGATTTTAACCTTTGGCACTGCATTTGCTCACAGGAATAACTTAACATGTTTACTGACTCCTCTAGAGAAGAGATTTTTAGATGACACATAAGATAGAAGAAGAGAAATAAAGACGATAGATAAGGGAAAGATAAGTAGAAAAACGGGGGTTGATTATGCTTATACTGATATTATTAAACAAGGAAAACTAATAATAGATGCTGAATATGTGGGAAGACTTTGTATATATAGACCTTGGAGTAAGAATGATAGAGTATTTGTGGGAAAGAGTGAGTGTAGGCATGTTTTTATATTTAGGAGTAAGTGGGATTTTATTATGAATGGACAGGATCCACCAGTACCTGGAATTTACTATATTTGTGGAAGAAATGCACCTTACCGTCTTCCTAGAGGATGGTATGGAATTTGTTGCTTGGGAATAGTCTTTCCGAAAATCTATCAGTTGGAAGACTTTAGTAAGATTCCTGCAACAATGAAATTTCAAATGAGACACAAGCGAGAATCAATTTCTAGCACTGTGGAAGATGTTTTTGGGGCTATAATTCCTTCAGTGGGAGTAGTCTTGAATTCGATCAAAATACAGAAGTTTTCTACAATAGTGGATAACATGTTGACAAGATATTTTGGAGCTATTATCCTTCTAGATATAGCGTTGGCTGCCACAAGAGCTATGGCACTTTAGAACAGCCTTGCATTAGACATCCTTTTGGCAAAAGAAGGCGGAGTTTGCAAATTGCTTGGTTTGAATCATAGTTGTTCATTTATACCTGATAATTCTTGAAAAGTCAAAGAGTTGATTAAAAATGTAACAATTAACAAAGAAGATTCAAAAGAACTAACAGAAACTACTGTTTGGGACAAGGCTGTCAAGGAAATTAAAGCCGTGGGAAATTGGTTTAGTAATGTGGGAAGAAGTGTTATATTGACAGTGGCAAAATGGGTGTCAATAATTGTATTTTGTTTAATTGGGATTTGGGGAACATATAAAATGATAAAATGTTTAAAAAGAAGAACGTTGGAGAAAAATAGAAGGAATTTGGAAATTCAAATGACTAAGGGGGTAATTTCGACCTCGGCGGTCTTTTCACAAGACCGCTGAGGGACCGCCGTGCTGAAGACCGCCAGTGGTGGCGGTTTTCTGCTCGGCGTATTATGACTGCTGGCAAACCTCAATCCTTTTCCAGACAGAGAGCCGCCAGCAGCCATACTGGTGGGCGGCGGGGAAGTGGAGGTTGCTCCACCTCCACCGCCCGTCAACAGAACACCGCCCACCGAATCAAGTTACGTGATTCGGCGTGGCGGTGTTCTGTTGACGGGGTGCTGACGGCAGAGCAGCCCCCATGGATCCTGTCCCCTACCGGAAGATCAAAGGACAAGGTAAGTTGATCGTCCGTTAGGGGAGGGGGGTGGGGGGATGTTGTGTGATGTGTGCGTGCATGGGGGTGTGCGTGTGAGTATGTAGAGGGGGTGTGTGAGTGCGTGTATGCATGCGGGGGGTGTAGTGTGAATGGAAATGTGTGCGTGTCTGTCTGTATGTATGTCTGTATGGATGTGTGCGTGTATGTCTGAATGTGGGTGTGCGTGTATGACTGTGTGTGTGTCTGTTGGCATGTTTGTTCATGTGTGTGCAGGAATGTGTGTTGGTGGCGTCTGCATGCGTGTCGGGTGTGTGTCTGTGTTGTGATGCCGGGGTAGGGGTGGGGAGGGGGGTCCTGCCACCTTTGGGGGGTGGCAGGGGGGTGGGGGGTGTCGGGGACGGACTCGGGGGTGGGGAAGACCGCTATCAGTGCCAGGGAAGGAATTCCCTGGCACTGATAGTGCTTACCGCCATGGATTTCATGGCGGTTCCAAACCCCATGAAATCCATGGTGGTGAGCCGGGTCATGATACTGCCGGCGGTCTTGTGACGGCCGCCGGGCTGGAGACCCAAGTCTCCAGCCGAGCGGTCATCTCCGCCATGGCCGTCTGATCGGAGAAGTGGCGGATGACCATGGCGGTAACCGCCATAATCATAATTCCAAATTTTTTACCGCCAGCCTGTTGGCAGTAAAACCGCCACTTCTCCATCAACCACCAGGGTCGTAAAGACCCCCTAAATGTTATGAGAAAAATAGAAGGAGAAAGATAAATAATGCTAAAATAAATGAGACCAAATTTTGAAGAATCGATGATAATGGATACATTTATCATGGATTGATGTGATGACATAAATAGTCATCAGAGGAGGGATTGTGAGAGTGTGAAATTTCAAACATGTTTATTAATGATTTTATCATATTAATTATATGTTGAATTAACATGTGCGAACGGGTGACTTTTGAAAATGGTCACCACAGTTCATTTTCTGTTCTTAACTGAGTAAAATTCTTATTAAATGCTAGTTATTTTCCATAATTCAATGCTTACGTAAAAGTGTATGTGATACTCTAAAAGATGTATCCACAGCTACCCTAGTAGGTGGCTGCATTATGTCTTACAAGGCCATGCTTAACTGAATCTTTGAATAAGATGAATGTTCTATTGTTTGAGAATGTTACTAATACGTGGTTTCTTCCTCGAGGATGGAAGTAAAAAGCTACAAATGAGAGAGTTTCTCCCTGAGAGGAGAAGTTTAGACGAGATGGAACAATAAAGCTGCAGATGAGACTGATGAGGAAAAGTTACTGTTGAGAACATAACCTAGTTGATGTAACAAAATAGTATTTTACGTTATCAATAAAAATTACTATTGGCTGAAGCATAACCACCCCATGTATTGACCAATCATAAGATTTTTGATGATTAGTACAACAACCTTTTGTCAGATGTTAGATTTTTAGACTTCATGTTAGAGAACTGAGATTTAGATTCCAGAATTCCTGCTGATGGTTCGAGTCATATTAGCAGTGTGGGTTTAGCTGTTGTTAGGCCCGATTTTTCTGAAGACAAAACCTGATGGTGTTCCCTTGCTCAAGTAGACTGCATATTGTTATCAATTGGGTAATGTGTGATATTGTAATGCCATGTGTGTCTATTGTGCTTTATAGGGACCAGCTGCAACTCACTATCTGACTGCTGCATATTAACGATATTTTTTCTAATAACCCAAATAAAAGAGATTTTTCTAAATGTATGTTTCTAAGGGCCAGATGTAGCAAAGTTTTGTGAATCGCAAATGGCCCGAATCGCTATTTGCGACCCCGCAAAATCCGAAATGGGATGCAAAAATCCCATTTCCGATCACCAAATAGAGATGCGACCCAGCACAGAATCGCAAAAATTGCGACCTGATTTTGCGACCCGCAATCTGGAAGTCGCAAATTGCGAGTCACAAACCATATGCAAAAGCCAGTCTCAAATTGCGACTAGTCACAAAAAGCTAGTTTTGCACACCCAGATTACCACTGATTCATGGCAGGTAGTAACCAGAACCAAATGATAAAAGGAGACCCAGAAGGCATCTGGGTGACTCAAAATGGCTGAACTGTATGTGATTCCATGGAGGAGGAGAGTCCAGGCTGCCCAGCAGAGGAGGAGGCAGAGACAGGAGAGGATATACCGATCCAGGCAGACACTATTTCAACAAACTGAGGAGGAGATTTATGACAAATATAGACTGAGCAGTGCTGATTATTGAACTGCTGAAACCTCAGCTTGAACGACAGACAATGTGCGGCAGCGCCATCCCCACACATGCACAAGTGCTATGCTCACTGCACCTCTTGGCCTCAGGTAGCTATCAGGGGGTGATTGCAGTGGCAGGTGAGGTATCCCAAAGTGCACTCTCACGATTCTTCAGATGTTTCCTAGATTCCATACTCGCACACATGTCCATATATATATACCTTCCCAGGAATGAGGCAGAAATGAACAGCACCAAGTTGGACTTCTACAGAATTGCCAACTTCCCCCATGTAATAGGGTGTGTGGACGGGATGCATGTACAAATTTGCCCACCTGCAAATCTGGAATATATGTTCTGCAATAGGAAATGTACCCACTCACTAAGCATCCAGGTGGTATGTGACACCCATATTGTCATCACTGACATTGTAGCTAAATATCCAGAGAGTACACATGACTCATACATATTCAGGCACAGTGGCATACACCAACGCCTAGAAAGTGGGGAGTTTGGAGACGGATATCTATTAGGTATTGGTGACTACACTTAGAAGCCTTACATACCGGTCACTGTGTAACCCTGTGATGCCCTGCTAAATTTGCCTTTTTTTTCAAACAGGTGACAGTGCATATGCCCTGAGACCATGGATACTCACCCCATACTTAACACCTGGCAATCAGAACGAGAGGCGCTATAACATTGCACATAGGTGGACCAGAACTGTAGTAGAGAGGACCTTTGGCTTGTTAAAGGCAAGATTCCGATGCCTCCACAAAAGTGGAGGTGCACTCCAGTATTCCCCAGAAACAGCATGCAAGATAGTTGCTGCCTGTACCATCCTACACAACAATGCCACCAGACATGGGCTACATCTCACCCCTGAAGACACAGATATGGAGGATGAGGAGCAAGAGCTCCCACGCCGACAGCCTGGGGATAGAAGCATTGCAAATGAGGGCAGACAGAGACGGAACCACATTGCAACCCAATACTTTGCCAGGTACGTGGCAAGCATGAGCACACTCACTAATGTCAGACACACATAGCCCAGTTGTGTAGTGAAACAAACAAAACCTTTTTATTGCTAAACTATAATGTCATTAGAAATGTGCAGTATGTAACAGTCTGGTATTGGAAACAGTCAAATCAGACGCATTAATTGCATGTGCCTCAGTACTAGTACATGTCAGTGGCTCACAGCCTCCTCCGACTGCGGCCACCATAGCTCACTCCAGGTGGGTCTCCTGAGCCCTGCCGTGCACTGCTACTCCGCAGCACAGGCGCATCAGTGGCAGACACACTGCTGATTGTAGAGCCCTCCTCTCTGTCCTGCGGGGTATCCCCTGTGCCCCTTGCAGCCTGTCTGGTCTCCATAATGTCAACCGCATGGCTGATGATGAAGTCCCCGTGCCACATCACCAGCAAAATGACCCAGTTCGACCTGCAGGCTGACAGTGTGCCTTGACAGGCATGTGGTGTTCGTAGCCAGGCACCCAATGGATGCTGCAAGTCTGTCTAACCGGGCTGCAGTGTTGCGCTCCTTGCGCCGTTCCTGTGCCCTGTCAGCCACCAGTTCCCTGACCAATAAGTCGATGGACTGTGTCAGGTTCCCCAGATGTGTGTTCATAGTTTGGAACTGATTGTCCACATTAGCCAGGGTCATAGTGGTCTGCAGTCTTGTTAGGTTCCTGTTGATTGACCTCAACTGTCTGTTTTGCAGGCGCTGACCCTGTACTAAGGATGCCTCAAGTCCTGCAAACTCAACATCTGCGACATCCTCACTGTGCACAGACTGCACTCTGCGACAACTTCTGCGCACTGCGCCTGCTGCCGGCTGTGTGTGCCTCTCTGTAGACCATGGCCCTGGTGCTACCACTACTGCCTCCATATCCAGTCCATCTTCCATGGACTCCAGTGGCATTTCCATGTGTGGTGGTGTCCTGCTGTGCCCTGCTGTGTCAGTGGCAGCCTTCTCCTATGGGCCTGGCCCATGTTCCTCTCCCTGCACGTGTTCGCTGATGGGGGGGGGCCTTGTGGGAGACCTGTGGGACATAGGGGATACACTGTCAGTCTCGCACATCTGTTTTTTTGCCTCATAATAAACATTTGCCTATATTTGGACTACTGTACCACATTGCCCATAATGCACCATTCTAGAGGCTGCTAGACTGGATGGGAGCTAGTCTGGAGGTGCCTGCTGCTGTGTACTGGGATTGTGTGTATAGTGCATTTGTGGGTGTCAAAGCATATATCATGATACTCACTTTTTGATGTTCCAGGCGCCGAACTGTCCACATCTCCTATGCCCAGTACAGCCTCAGGCTCCAGTGTTGTCTCCACCATGGTTTCCAGGGCTGTAGGTGGTGGAACGGTGGATGGGCCTCCTCCAGTGCCCTTCATTTCCCTCATGCGCTCCGCAACCCTCTCCTTGGTCCTGGAGCGAAGGTCACACCACCTTTTCCTAATTTCATCCAGCGTGCGGTGGCTTACCCCAATGGCATTAATTTTGTCCTGGATGTCTTGCCATATTTGTTTTTTGAGTGTCAGGGACACTCATTGCTGCCTTGCTAAAGAGTTGGTCCTGGTACAGGCAGCACTCCTCAGTAAGTATCTCCAACTCCTTGTCAGAAAACTTTATTTTTCTCTTTCTGCCAGCACTGGGTGACTCCTTCTCCATTGTTGCTGCAGCTCCTCTCACCTGGGTGTGGCTCTGCAGTATGGGCTGGGTGTGCTCCTCCCTCCTCCCAGTTCTATTTGGTGACTTCCTGGTTCTGATGTCATCACGAGAGCCAGGAAGTGGGTATTCAAACTGTTTTGTTCTACCTGCAGGCAATTTGCGAGTTAGTCGCAATTTACGACACCGGACCACACCCTTCGCACAATTTGCGACCTCGCTTTTAGCGTGGTCGCAAATTACGAACTCGCTGAAAACGGAGGTCGCAAATTGCGGTGTGACACCTCTGCGACTCGCAATTTGGAATGGCGAGTCTTTCTCGCATTTGGTTTTGCAAGTCGTAAATAGCGTTTTGCATGGAGTCGCTATTTCTGAGTCGCAATTTTTTACCTACCTACATCTGGCCCTAAATTCTTTTAACATGAAGCCCAACATGTTGATGCTGGTATTAATACTGAATGCTCAAGATTCATATTGACATATTTGAATATTGTACTAATGCATAAATTGCCATTATTACTGATTTTGGTGTTGTTAATCAGTGTTACTGTATGCTTGATCGTTTTGATTAAACATAGGTATATTAGACGTTCTAATCAACCATTATTAATTCTATATGCTTATCATTTGTGTTTGAGAGTTATTTTCGTGACATTAGCTTTGTTAATATAGGGAAATACATTTTATAATCCTCCTTAATAAACTGGTGTGGTTATTGATTGAGGTTCAAAGTTCTGTACTATGTTGATTAGACTTGATGATTACATGCCACATTGATGACATCCCCCCAAACCTATGTCGCTTCGATCCAGTGACCTCTTGCGCAGAATCCACTAATCAGTTTAATTATTAGCTAGGATTCCGTGGTGCTTTAGCAACAGCACCCCATGAACTCGAACCCTGGTACGTGGTTCAGCATTTAGGAGCTTATCCATGACAGGATCTGAATCCCAAGCCCTCTCTTATGTAGGATTGCAAACAGATAGTGTCACTCTACTGAGTAAAATGCCTTTTGGGCATTCAAAGCCAGTATAATAGTTGGTTCTCATATGTCATTTTGTCTTGCCAGGCCTCCATAGAGCCTCCTCAGCTTCTGTGGAGTTGACCGTAATAGCATAAAACCTGACTGATCCAGAGCAATTAATCAGTCTATCACTTGGATGAGGCAATCAACCAGAACCTTTGTCAAGTAGGGTGAATGGTCTATAGGAGGCATATTTGCTCTGCAGGTTTACACTCTTTAGGAATGAATACCCCTAATGCTATAATGAGAGCTCTAAGTAGCAATCCTTCCTTCTTTGCTTCATAGAACACATCCAAGAGCTATTGTCGCACCTCACAAGTATTCAATTAACTAAGTGGAGCCCATTAAGCCGGGGACTATCATGATGTAATCTACTGAATGACCTTCAGGGTCTGCTCCACCCTAGTTGCATCATCCAGCATTTCCACATCTTCCCTTTCTAGAACTGGAGTGGCAATGTCCTGAGCAAACTTCACGGGATCCTCCATAGAGTCGCTTGAGTACCAGGGTAATACAGATCAACCGTGAATTCCCCAGCCATCTAATCTGGTGTCTCAGCTTTCTTACCCCTCTCCCTTTTCACCAATTGTATCCCACAATGGCTCTCTTTCCTGTGGACCAGACAAGCTATGAATGTTCCTGCTTTAATCGGACTTCATTGAGTTTATGCAGTGATGCTCTACACTGTGCTCAAACCCCTCTCTCTGCTAGCTTCTTGTATTTGTCCCATATCAGAAATATTCTGTGTGTGAGTTCAGTACTGGCATATAGTATAGTCTTAGCTTTCCATTGGCACATGCTATCCTCCAGCTCCTCTGCCTGTTTGACTCTTTCCCTCTTTTCCCCTACTGTATGGGCTATTAAAAGACCCTTGTTCAGTGCCTTGTACAGCCTCCCAGATACTATCTCTGGACTGGACAATACAGCATTTTCCAAATAATATTATTCTCTTGCCATCATAGGAAATCTCTTTCTGTTTCTGTCCATTTACTTCTAGATGTCTATCTGCCACTGAAGCTGCTTTGTGTAACTGGCAGTGTGAGTCATGTACTCAGAGGTGAATGATCTGAGATTCCCCCTTACAAGATACTATGGGGCATATTTATACTTGTTTTGCACCATTTTGTTTACCCAAATTCGGTTCAAAACTAACTCCAAATTTATACTTTGGCGCTAAACCCATCTAGCGCCAAATTTATGGAGTTAAAGTCATTTTTTGGATGTGGAAACCTACTTTGGGTCAATGAGATGCAAAGTAGGCGTTCCCATGCAAAAAAATGACTCTATGGCCTTAGCGCCATATTTATCCCCATGCCAAAATCACACACGGGAGGGATGACGGGTGAAAAAATGTTGCAAAGCTTGCTTTGCACCATTTTTTAATGCCTGGTTCAGGGCTGGCGTTAAGCGATCTGTGGGCCTATTTACATGGTGGAACATCATGGAATAAGCCCAGAGGTGCCCTCCCCAGACCCCAGGGACACCCCACCCACATCAGAGGGACAGCAGAGGATAGGGGACCCCATCCCAGGTAAGTATTGGTAAGTACAGGTAAGTTTTTATTTTTAAAGTGCCATTCGGGGGCCCTTAAATGGGCCCCCTTAAATGGCACTGGGTACAATGCCATGCCCTGGGGACCCTGCTCCCCTGTGCTGGCCACTGGGGTGGTGGGCATGATGCCTGTCTTTTCTAAAACAGGAGTCATGTGGAATGGATGGTTTTGCGTCAGAAAATGACTCTAGGCAGGTTAGAGTCATTTTTTTACTCTAACCTGCCTAATGTCATTTTTTGGTGCAAAACCCCCTTCTTCCATTCCGCCAGCCCTATCCAACTAACGTCATTATTTTTTTACGCAAGCCCACCCTTTGCACCAGCTTGCACCATTCCATAAATATGGTGCCTGGCAGGTGCACAGAAATGGTGCAAGCCGGTGCTAAACGTTTTGGTGCAAAACTGCGTTAGTGCAGTTTTGCACCAAAAAGTATAAATCAGGGCCTATGTATTACTGACTTGTCCCCCTACAGGCACCAAACTAGAATGTAATCCGAACTAGACATTGAACCTACCATACTAGATTCAAAAGAATACTGTCTAATGTCTAGGTTTTCCTCACTCTATATATCCACCAGACCCATGACTGCATGCATTTGCTTACCCCCCACATTGGTTGCCCACCCTTGACCAGCCTGACTAATCCTCTTTAAATAATAAGGTTAAAGTTGCCTCCTGTTATCGTGATCATGCCTGGCACATTCACAAACCAGTTCTTCAGCCTTGTCACTGTTTGTGACTGCAACCCAGGAAGACAGTACCAAGAAGCCACCACCAGCTGTTTCTCATTGCACTCTCCTCTTACTGTGGCATAACATTCCCCAGTGTCTAATCATGTCTTGCTTACATGAAATGGAAGAGAACTGCACTCCAGTATCCCAACTCCTTGAGACCCAGTAGTGAAACCTGAGTGTGCCAGACTCAGTATCTACCTCTTCCCAGAAGGCTTTTGTTGCTCCCCAAGAGGTGGACTTTTGCAAAAAGGAAAATATCTGTGGTATGCTTATGTATACATTTAGAGACTACTTCTAAATCGTCTGTTTTGTTGGTTTCTCCCCACCCCCAACAACTCCTCCTTCTTCACTGCCACAGGCTGCCAGATTGAAACTACCTGCCTCCTCAATGTTTGAGGTGCCTGTCACCAACCCATTACTTTGTCAAATGTAAAAACCTTCTATCGATCTAATCTCCTCACCCTCCACCTTTGCATAGGAGAGTCAAATGGGTCTTGTTTAAGTGTGCTGTATTCTTTGCACCCTACTTGGTTGTACCATTGTGTGGTCATGAAATTGGCCTCCAACCTTTCAAAGTCTCTGTATCTATAAAGAAGGAGGGGGTAGCCCCACTATGGTTGCTTACTAGAACTACTGCATCATAGCCACGCTGTTTGTTGGTATCTCATCCAGGCCCATCCTTCTGGGAAATGTCTGTGTTCCTCTGTGCCTTTTAACAGACCATGTTGGTGTGCCGTTCATAGGATTGCATCTCAGTTCCTGAGGTTAAGGGTCCAGGCTTTGAGGGGCTTTTGTCTTGCTGCAGTCTTCAGGGGGCATGTCCAAGGTCCTGTGCACACTCTTCATGACAAAATAAGCAGGTAGATCATCGAATTTGACATGTCATCAACAAAGTCATCTACAAAGAGTTCTGCTGCATTTTCCTCAGTGTCCTTTGCAGATTTAAAAAGAGAACCAGAAAGGATGGTTGGAGGCTGGGGCAGAAACAAAATGAGGAATATTGACACCACTTAGCTTCTATCTCAATCTGAAGTCCTAGATTTGCAGAATCACAAAAGGTGTTCATGCATTAAAGACTTAGGCCCTCATTACAACCCTGGTGGTCGGTGATAAAGCGGCTGTAACACCGCCAGCAGGCTGGCTGTAAATAAATTGGAATCATTACCACTGCAGAAACCGCCAACACAAACAGCCACTTTAACACACCGACCACCACAGCGGTAGCAACAAACACCACAGCGGTAACCACCAACAGCCAGGCGGAAGACAATGTACCGCCCACTGCATTACAACACGCCTATCTGCCAGCTTTTCCTAGGCGGTACCAATGCCATCAAAAGCGCGGCAGAAACAATACTCTGAAGGGAAACAACTCACCTCTCAACACTCAAGGAAGAACCACGATGCCATGGAGCCCGAGCTGCACTTTTTCCCAATGCTGGTGTACCTTCTCATACACCAGGAACACAAACGTCGGCGAAGACGACCATGGTGAGTACTGCACGTAGCACACAAGGGAGGGGCGGAGGAAAAAGAGAGTGATACACACATGCAACACCACATCCTCCACCCCCAACACCATACACACAAACAGATGGAACAACATTACATATACACCCCTTAACCCTCAGGAATAGCGCAAGGACAAAAGGAATGGAGAAAATGAGTGTAATAGTACAGTTTTAGAAACATACGTACTTAAATCAATATACAGTATGGACAATATATACAACATACACAAAAGAAGGGACAATTCCTACTCCAAAATGTCCGTGGCCCATGGGGCCAAAACAGATAGGCCAAGGCCACACTTGACTCCTGTCTCAATATGGAGAGAACACTGAAGGGGCATCAGGTCGAAAACACACAAACACCTCAGGGTGACGGGGAATGGGGGGGCACCTCAGCCGGAAGATGGTACAGCGCCACTGGCCTGGAAGGGGCTCCATGCCCACTGCTTGGTCCTGGGGAGTGCAAAGCCACAGTCTCTCAAGTGGGTGGTTTGCCCACTGCTTGGTCCTGGGGAGTGCAAAGCCACAGTCTCTCTAGAAGGCTGTTTGCCCACTGCTTGGTCCTGGGGAGTGCAAAGCCACAGTCTCTCTATTGGATGTTTTCTTCCACTGGTTCTGGAGGGGGCCTTGTGCCCAGTGTGCTTCATCCTGGCAAGGAGGGGCTGAGTGGATGCCTTCTTCCACTGGTTCTGGAGGGGGCTTTGTGCCCAGTGTGCTTCAGCCTGGCAAGGAGGGGCAGAGTGGATGCCTTCTTCCACTGGTTCTGGAGGGGGACTTGTGCCCAGTGTGCTTCATCCTTGCAAGGAGGGGCTGAGTGGATGCCTTCTTCCACTGGTTCTGGAGGGGGCCTTGTGCCCAGTGTGCTTCATTCTGGCAAGGAGGGGCTTAGTGGATGCCTTCTTCCACTGGTTCTGGAGGGGGCCTTGTGCCCAGTGTGCTTCATTTTGGATGGTGCAAGGTCACAGTCTCTCACCTGTGTGTCACACCAACAGGTGTTGCAGGGGCCAGGATGCCCTGCAGCCCATGTAGTCACCACTACACACTGCTCGCAGGCATTGAAGGCTGCTCAGTGGATGCCAGTTGCGTTGCAGGTGTCGGTGCTGGCAATGGTAGTGATAGCATCCAGGCCTTCACCTGCAGCCTCAGACGGCTGCCCACTGGGGCTGGTGCTGCTGGCGGCAGTGCATGTGGCGGTGCTGGATGCGGTGCAGGTGGCGGTGCTGGCCACGGTGCAGGTGGCGGTGCTGGCAGTGGTGGTGGCAGCCTCCAGGCCTTCACCTGTAGCCTTGGACGGCTGCCCACTGCGGCTGCTGCTGCTGGCAGTGGTGCTGCTGGTGGCAGTGCATGTGGCGGTGCTGGCCCCGGTGAAGGTGGCGGTGCAGGCAGTGGTGGTGGTAGCCTCCAGGCCTTCACCTGCAGCCTCGGATGGCTGCAGTCCCATGGCTGGTGTTGTGTGCCCCTCCCTTCCCTTGGCAGATGGTGGTGCCTCCTTGCTTCTGCAGCTGGTGTATTTTTCTTGCCCTTGCTGGCTAGTGGTGCCTCCTTGCCCTTGCTGGCTGGTGGTGCCTCCTTCCCCTTGCTGGCTGGTGTCCCCTTCTTGCCCTTGCTAGGTGGCAGACCCTTCTTGGTCTTGGCAGTTGGTGCTGGCACACTGGCTGGGCTGACTGGTGCCTCCTTGGAGCCTCTCACACCTGCAGTAGCTGGAGAAACCACAGTGGCTGTGGACTGGGTGGCTGAGGTGCTGGGCTGGGTTCTGGCCACCCTGGCTCGAAGTGAACGATAAGGGGGAGGGGGAGGGAATAGGTCAAGGGTGGCGAGGAAAAGCTTCTTAGGGACACTGGGGTGGGAAGAGGGTGAAGGTTTGGGAGTGGAGGAAGAGGGAGTGGTTGTAGGAGGTGTCAGTCTGCTGTTTTGGATGCAGGTGCCGGTGCATGGGCTGGATGCTGTTGTGAGGTGGATGGCTGTTGGGTGTGTGTGTGCTTGCGTTTGTGTACTTTGGGAGCAGGGGTCACAGACAGAGTGGGAGAGGACACAGGGGACGTGTGCATGGATGTGGGGGTGGTGACTGCCAGTGAGGGGCGTGTAGTGATAGGTGTGCTAGTGATGGAGGTAGTGGATGAGGATGTAGTGCATGGAGGTGTGAGTGGAGACGCTACTGGGAGGGAGGTGGACAAGGAGGAGGAGGCGGACACAGTGGAGGCAGTAGATGTTGGTGTATCTGCACGTGGATTGTGCTTGTGTGAGTGCTTGTGAGATGAAGTGTGGTGCTTGTGTTTGCCTGAGCCACTTCTGCGTGTTGATTTGGGTGACTCCGGTCTGAAGGTGTGCTTGAGATAGGCTGGGATTGAGGGGATTGGGACTTGGTAGAGGAAGTTGGAGAGGGGAGGCTAGAGACAGGGACAATGGCTGCGATCAGTGCGTTGGCCAGAGCCTGGAATGCTCTCTGGTGGGCCGTCATGCCAGAGTGAATGCCCTCTAGGTATGCATTTGTTTGTTGCAAATGCCCTGCTACACCCTGGATGGCATTCAGTATGGTTGACTGTCCAACAGAGAGGGATCTCAGGAGGTCAATAGCCTCCTCACTGAGGGCAGCAGGGCTGACTGGGGCAGGGCCTGATGTACCTGGGGTGAAGGAGATGCCCACCCTCCTGGGTGAGCGGGAACGGGAAAGGCACTGAAGGGCTGCTGGGAAGGCGGTGCTGGTACAGGGGTTGGCGGATGTACCTGTAGTTGGGGTGCCCACAGAGGTGGCCGCCACCGCCAGGGAGCTGCCATCAGAGAAGGTGTCGCTGTCGGTAGTGTCCCCTACTGTCTCCATCGTGGCGCTCCCCTGGCCCTCCGTCCCATTGGTGCCCTCAGCGTTGGTGGATTCGGCCTCCAGGTCCATGTGGGATGCAGCTCCCTCCGTCTCCGGTGCCTCTGCTCCTCCGCCAGATGATGCTAATGCACACAAGGACAGGGTGACAAAACAAAAAGTGGGGGGAGAGGATACACTTGGTCAATGCCAGCAACCACAATACCGTTGGGTACACAACTCACAGGGAACAGCACCATGCACTAGGCCATGCACTACCAGTTACAATGCTAGTCACCAGGCCATGGGGTACAATGCCTAACGCCATTAGCTGCACACCTGAAACCCACAGGACCGTGCCTAGTAGTAGATGCCCACTAACATTATTGCGGTTGGAGTGCATCTGAGCTTGCCCATCATTGAACATACCCTGCCATGTTCGCCCTGGCCTAGGGGCACCCACAGCCCACATCCCCCACCCAGGTAATACCTTAACGCATGCAAAGTCATGATTCAGAATCTGTACTCACCCCCTTGTGGCTGCTGTGATGCCTTCAAGTGCCCATCCAACTCTGGATAGGCCACCGCCAGGATGTGGAACATCAGGGGGATCAGGGTATGATGGGCACCCCTTCCTCATTGGGAGGCCAGCCCCAGCTGGGGCTCGGCCGCCTTCCTTGCCCAGCGGCGCAGGTCCTCCCACCGTTTACTGCAGTGGGTGCTCCACCTGTCAAAGACCCCCAGGGTCTGCACCATACTTGGCAATGACACACCAAATACCCTTTTTCTGATGGGCGCTGACCTGCAGAAAAAATACAGCAGAAAAGGTATTAGTCATATCGTTTGGACTGTTATACACATGGTCCAACATATCCCCCCATCCCCTTACGCACATTCATTGCCCACCATACATGCAGCACTCTGCCCAGGACCCCTCAGACCCCCCACTACACCAGGCTTACACACACAGCAATCCATACATTCATTGCCCATGCATCATGCTCACAGTGTACTCACCTGTTTGTCTGGAGGATCATAGAGTAAAGTGTACTGGGGTAGAACCCCATCCACCAGCCTCTCCAACTCCTCCGAAGTGAAGGCAGGGGTCCTTTCCCCAGACACTCAAGCCATTGTCATTCCAGACGCAGGTCACAGCAGCACTTGCAGTGTAGGTCCTCTCCTGTTAAAGGTCAGGTAGCAAGTGAGTTAACAGATAGAAAATGGCGGTCACGTCTGCGGCGGTGCGTACCGTCACCACCGGCGTACATTGCCATTGGCTTCTGGAACCCAAAGGGCCCAATGATAATCAATGCGGTGTTGCACTGCGGTCATCGATCGCCGACCGCAATGGTGCACAACGCCAGCGGAATTACCTAATTTCCACTTGTCCCTCCTCACAGGTCAGGCAGCCGCCATTTCAGGGGGGGCACAAGCCATGGCACCTAACTGTGTCACAGCAGCATTGGCAAATCAACTGACTTACAACTGCACATACTGTTTCTGTAAAGCAAAAATTGCATATTAATGTTGAGATATGTGTGAATATGACCTTCTGCTTACTGTTTTTTACCCTGGAGCTCAACCACTGAGGATGAATATGAGATGGAGACATCCCCCCGTGTACAGACCCCTGGTGGACCTGGCGACAAATGAGGACAGGCACATTATCCTGACCTACAGACTTGATAGGGCAACAATCCAAGAAATGTGTGCCTAATTTGAGCCAGACCTGATCTCAGCTATCCGCCACCCCACAGGTATCCCCCTCTAGTGCAGGTCCTGTCAGTGCTTCATTTCCTAGCAAGTGGTTCCTTCCAAGCGACAGTGGCCATGGCATCAGGGATGTCACATCCTATGTTCTCAAACATGCTGACCAGAGTGTTGTCTACCCTGCTGAAACACAAGCGCAGCTACATCGTATTCCCCCAGGTGGAGGATTTGGCCACAGTGAAGGCTGATTTCTATGCAAAGGGACATATCTCCAACATCATCGGTGCCATTGATGGTACACATATTGCATTTGTCCCCCCCATGGAGAAATGAACAAGTGTCCAGAAATAGAAAAAGCTTTCACTCTCTGAATGTGCAGATGGTGTTTTTGGCGGACCAGTACATCTCCCACGTGAATGCCAAGTATCCTGGCTCTGTGGATGATGCCTATATCCCGAGGAATAGCAGCATCCCATCTGTGATGGCTCAACTCCAGAGGCACCGGGTGTGGCTAATAGGTGAGCCCATGGTCCCCACCCAGTTGATGAAGGTATATGGGTGTGGGTTTGGCCCTAAGGGTGAGAGTGTGGCTAACAGGTATCCCTTGATATTTGCAGGTGACTCTGGTTACCCCAACCTCTCATCGCTACTGACCCCTAGTGAGGAATTCCAGGACAAGGGCAGAGGAACGTTACAATGAGGCACATGGGTGAACAAGGAGGATCATTGAGGGAATCTTTGGCCTCCTGAAGGCCAGATTCCGGTGCCTCCATCTGACAGGTGGATCCCTGTACTACTCACCCAAAAAGGTGTGCCAGATTATCGTTGCATGTTGCATGTTGCACAACCTGGCCTTGAGATGCCAGGTGCCTTTTCTGCAGGAGGATGAGCCTGTGGATGGTCGTGTGGCAGCGGTGGAACCTATGGACAGTGACGAAGAGGCGGAAGAGGAAGAAGATGTGGACAACAGAACAACCATAATTCAACAGTACTTCCAGTGACACACAGATAAGACACTGTAACTTCACCTACCATTGCAGTTTTGTGTTTGACATTGTACATGACAGCCTGAATTCTCTATTTCTATGGCTACTTACTGTACCCTTTGGCATCTCTTTTTCCAGATCTCTGTGCCCCACTCTGGTTCCTGGTGTGTTTACTGCTGCTCACTACAGGTCATACCTATGTAAATATTACAGTGCCTTTGAATTGCAATGTTTACAGTTTGTGAAACTGATACATTTGTCAAACAATTGACAGACTCCATATTTGATTTTTTTCAAAGGGTGTTTACTTTGGTGCTAATAATTGGAGGGGGTATTGCAATGGGCTGTGTTGCTGATGGAGAAGAGTCCAGGGTAGAGTCCAGTCTATTTGTATCACAGGTGCATTGTCCAAGGTGGCATATGAAGGGGAGCAATGGCACTTCAAGGTGGACAGGGTGACAGAGTGGGACACAAGGGTGACAATCAGGAGAGTCTCATTTCCTGGCAGGGGTCTTGGCAGTGTTCTCTGGCTTCTGCCTGGATTGCAGGGACCGTTTGCGTGGTGGTTCTCCTTCTTCAGGGGGTGGGGTGCTGGTGGCCTGTTGTTCCTGTGGCGGGGCCTCCTGTACACTCCTGTACACTAGCATCGTCGGAGGTGGCGGTGTGGTCTTCAGTGTGGCTAGTGTCAGGGGTCCATTGGTGTGCCACTTCCTCTCTCATGGTGTTGGCCATGTCTGCCAGCACCTCTGCAATGGTGACCAGGGTGGTGTGGATGTCCCTCAGGTCCTGCCTGATCCCCAAGTACTGTCCCTCCTGCAGCCGCTGGGTCTCCTGCAACTTGGCCAGTATCTGGTCCATGGCCTCTTTGGGAATGGTGGTATACTCCCAGGATGTTGGTGAGTGCCTCGTGGAGAGTCGGTTCCCTGGGCCTGTCTTCCCCCTGTCGCACAGCAGTCCTCCCAGCTTCCCTATTGTCCTGTGCCTCTGTCCCCTGAACCCTGTGACCACTGCCACTGACCCCAGGTCCCTGATCGTCCTGTGTTTGTGGAGTTGCCTGGGGTCCCTTTAGTGGTGGACACACTGTTGATTGACTTGTCCTGGGGACAGAAGGATGGGCCCGCTGGGTGGGTGCTGTGGTGGTGTTTCCTGAGGGGGGGAGACCCTGGGGGGGGTTGGGACTGTGCCTGGGTCACTGACTGTCCAGAGGTCCCTGATGGGCCAGGTTGGTCATCGCGATCCAGGTGTGCAGAGCTGCTGTCATCACTTTGGGCCACTTCTGGGGGAGGGGGGACTGGCTGTGGCTGGCACCTCCTCTCTGGTGACGTTGATGCAGTGTTATTGTATCTGCATGTGCCATCTTGTGCATGGGTATGTTTCCCTCTATGGTTGTTATTAGCAAGGCAGCTTTGGCTTATGTGAGTTGTGATTGGTTTGGCTAAGTGATTGTCACTAGTGTGCATGCTGTGGTGATGGGTATCCATGCAGGTCTGTGAGTGGTGTCCATGCATTGTTGTCGCATGCAGGGCTTGGTATTGGGATGGGTGGGTTGTGATGGTGGGGTATGTGTGAGGTGGTGGGTTGATGGGGGTGAGGGTAGGGGTTGTTGTTTGTGATGGCATGCAGGTAGGGTGGGGGATAAAGTAGTGAAGATTTGACTTACCAGAGTCCAGTCCTCTTGTTACTCCTGCCAGGGCCTCAGGATGCATGATCGCCAAGACTTGCTCCTCCCACGTTGTTAGTTGTGGGGGAGGAGGTAGGGGTCCACCGCCAGTCCTCTGTACAGCTATCTGGTGTCTTGCAACCACAGAACGCACCTTCCCCCGTAGGTCGTTCCACCTCTCCCTGATGTCATCCCTTGTTCTGGGGTGCTGTCCCACGGCATTGACCCTATCCACGACTCTCCGCCATGGCTCCATCTTCCTTGCAATGGAATTCTGCTGCACCTGTGATCCGAATAGATGTGGCTCTATCCGAAAGATTTCCTCCACCATGACCCTTAGCTCCTCCTCTGAGAACCTGGGGTGTTTTTGGGGTGCCATGGGTGTAGTGTGAGTGGTATGTGTGAGGGTGTGTGGGGTGATGTGTTGGGGTGTGTCCTGTGAGGTGTGTGGATGATGTATGGGTGACGGTGTTTTGTGACTCAGATTTAGTGGGTGCTCCTGGCATGTCTCTCTCTCACTTGACAAAATCTTTGGGTCGTAAAGGGTTGTGGGTAGTGTGGGTGGGTATTTTATAGTGTTGTGGGTGTGTGGGTGTGTGGGTGTGGTGTGTGTATGTGTGTCAGGTGTGTGTACTTTGAATTGTCCAATGTGGTGTTGTTTTGTTAGTGTGTGTATTTTGAGCATGGCAGTGTGTACCACCAATGGCTTACTGCGGTTGAATGACCACCACAGTGATTTCTGGGTCATGATGCTGTGGGCGTATTTCTGTTGCCGTAATGGTGTGGGTTTTGCTACCACCATTTCATCACTGACCTTTGGGCTGGCGGACTTGTGAGTGTGTCTGTATAGTAGTGGATTTCTATGTGTGGGTCATAATACGGGTAGCGGTATACCGCCACAGTCACGGTATGTTGGCGGCAGACAGCATGGCGGTAAGCGGCACTTACCGCCAATGTTGTAATGAGGGCCTTAATGATTTGGTACATTCACTGGAGTGGCTATGATGATCATATAATGCCCGTCTCAGACTTTCACTATTTGCAGGAACTCTATCGAGTTTGGTTCACTCCTATGAGAATGAGTGAATCTGACAGGAATTTCTTTGGGCTCTTCGGAGCCTTGCAGAGAGATCAGGTTATTCCAGCAAGAATGTGGAAATCTCATGAAAACCTTGTTGGACTCCTGTATCACACAACACACTTTGAAATGCACCCTGAGGAGGGGATCCTGGTGTCGCAGGACTCTCTGCATGGGGATGAGACTGCTAGTTTCAGGTAGCAGTACCACGATGTGTAAGGGACTGAGGCTATCCCCCTCTGTTTGGCAGCTGTTGGCCTAACCATTTTGGCTAGCTAACAGCACCTCATCCAAACCCAAATGTAAAGGTGATTTGTGGCAGCCTGACACATGACACTCAGACTCCTAAGGGAAGTTGTGGTAGAACAGATCTTACCTCTTTCTCTCAGTTACATAAGTCTCATACATGCAAAGACCAACAGAAGCAGGATGTGGTTCAATTAATTGAAGCAACTGTGTTCTATGTAAAAAGGCATGAATTGTGATTATTAGGAAGATGAAATACAACACAATTATCATTGTGATCAGAATCGTCAAATAGATAAAAAGTCATAACATCCTGTCACACTAATGAATCTAAAATCCCTACCTGCACTATTAAAAATCTACATGGGAGCGTTAGCAGTGTTAGCCATAATCTGACTGTGCTAGTCTCTGCAAGGTAGCCCCATGCCTGAATAATGAGCAGGGGTTTGCCTGCTGGTCTGCTGGCAGTCCTCCCAACTGGGTGGAGTGACAAGTCCCAAGTCAGCAGAGCTGTAACAACATGGTACAGCATTAGATGGCTGGCTGGAATGTCCCCTCTAACCTGGTTTGTGGCAGTGGGTTGTTTTATCAAAAAACGTATTGTTGTTTTGAGAACTGTTCTGATGTGATAATGCGTCTTTTCTGTGTAATGTAGACATCATACTCTTGGACAGGCAATACTCAGTAAATTATCATGCACAGCCTTGGACAGAGCACAAGATAAAATGTGATGCAAAAGGACTAATAACATATTCTGCATGAAAACACAACTGATAAAAGAAATCAAAAAATCTCTGCTAAAATAAAGCCATGCTGAAATATTCTAAAGGAAAAACTTAAATGAACCAGGCAAAAGGGCATAGGCCACAGGCCCAAAGTGAAGTGAGTGTGCCCAAGCAAAACAATAAAATAACCCCACAACATCTTTGTCGGTGCAAGAGTACAAAGGTCAAGTCTAAAAACCCATGCTAAAATCGTGACTCTTAAGCTACAATTTAAAAGCAGGCTGAAATGTAGACTAAATGTGCATGAAAAGAGATAGAATGGACATGTTGACAAGCAGGACAGACAGAAGTCAGGCCAAATTAAAGCGGTCAATGTAGAATGTGAACAAAAATAAAGGCAAATTAAGTTCAGCAATAGTGGTGATCCCGCAAAAAATCCTTAATATCATTAATAGTGATAGACTCCAGAAGAGATCGCACTCCGGCAGGCGATACGTTTACCACCTCATTAGTGAGAAATATGAGGGAGCACTCATGTTCCAGTGCCTCAGTCACAGGTCCGACCAAGTAGACAGCATTCCGTGCAGTGCCTGCTGTTTTAGCACTGGGAGCCACAAGATCCACTAAGGGCGGCTCGTAGGAAGTGCCCCATAGCAATCAAAATCTCAATGGGCACGTCTGACAATGAACCCTCAGCAAAAACACAGTCAGACCCTTAGCCAAAGAAGGTATGCAATGCATAACAAGACACACTTGCAGCGCATGTTCAAATGGACACCGCACACATCGAAAGACCGGCTGCCCACAATTGAGAACCAGTTTGATCGACAGTAACCAGTTCAACTCCAGTTCTTCCAAGAGTTGTGCTTCAAAGAACTGCATCATGCCTTCACATCACAGTTAGGCTGGTGGCAGCTCTATCATTCCTCTTAGCTGTGATGGAGCAGCCCTCACGAATGAAAAACAACAACAGTAGAATACCCCCAATTAATGCCAAAGTTATTGGGACTCTCCCAAAGACATTCAAAAATAGTGTGTGTATGGGTGAAGGTGCTGACAAAACCAGAACCAACAGTCTTAAAGTGTACAATCCCAGTGGTGTTAGATGCATTAAAATTGTGACAAATCAATTCACCAAAATGTTCTGGAAAGTTGGTATTTAATAGGGACTCTATCTCTGGGGAAGACTTTGCTACTTGAAGATCATAGGTCTTGCGGACAGATGTGAATGACACATGTTTTTTAAACAAAAGAGGCTTCAGTCTGCTCACTTTTTCAAAAGTTACATTAGAAGGAGCAACATGAGGCCATATGTCTGCTACTTGTATCTCTCACCTGGTAGAAAAATGCACATTTCGGTAACAAGTCACAATTTGTGATACCAAAACCATGTAGCCGATGCCAGCTTTCATACCACAGCTGCGTTCATTACTCAGCATCACATAACTCCCATTCGAGAACACCTGGAACACTGGGTGAATGAAAGAGACAGGAAAACCCTTTAGATACCAAGCTAAATTTGCTACCAAAGAATACCAAGCTTGGTGCAAGGACAGCTGTTTACAAATCATTGAATGGCTCACAGGAGTCACACATTCATTGCCGCTAAGAAAGACCTCCTTCATACCATTGCAACATTTGTATGTAAATGGTAGCTCTCTTACCTCATGAACATAACTATCCCCTAGAGGCTCGAATCTACCTGTTGGAAAGTAATATAGGCATGAAGTAAACTGGAATGTTGAAATGAGCAGATTAATTACCCTGTATATTAATCACACTGCAGATAGAATTTCCACCACTGTAAAAGGCAACTTTTCTAGCTTTTTGATGTTAAGCATGATGTGAGTTGCTTCTTTCTTAGGTATTATCTGTTGCTTCCATGTCAAATTAAATGGAGAAAATAGCTCCTTAGAGTTAACATATTGCTAGGGCAACTGGACGCTTTTAAGAACTTGTAATGCCCAACCCAGCTGCATAATGGATCTAGGTTGACTCTGTACATGATGTAAAAATGACATGTTGGGGCTGGTGGAGCTCACGTAGTTCAACTATGTTGAATTCCACAGAGCTTGGCTCACAACTCTGTGGAATTCAACAGAGTTCAACAAGCTAATGAGAGCCGTCTGCCCTGGCCTGAATGCACCCAATCTCAGGAGCACTAAGTAGGGTCGGCCCTGTTTAGCACTTCCGAGGTCAGGTGCATTCAGGCCAGGCTGCAGTGAAAGCTGCTGTTTTCAGGCCTCTTGTGCACCGACCTACCCCGTATGCAATCAGTGGGTGCACACGGGGCAGGCTGGTGAACAAGAGGTCTTAAACTTTCAGGCCTCTTGTACACCTGCTGCCCTGTGTGGAGTCCACACAGGGCAGGCTGTTGCACAAGAGGTCTGAAACGGCAGCTTAGGCAGCGAAAGCTTGCATTTCAGGCCTCTTGTGCACCAGTGTGCCCGTGTGCATTGCACACAGGGCAGGGCAGTGCACAAGGGGCCGGGGCAGGCCAGTGCACAAGAGGCTTGAAATGGCAAGGCTGCAGGCAGCAAAAGCTGCAGTTTCAAGCCTCTGGTGCATCAGTGTGTGCACCAACGAACAAGAAAAGAAATGAGGATTTGTCTGGGTCCTCCCAGGGGGTCTTCATTGCCAGCGGCCTGGAGCTCTGGCTCCCTCTGTCCCCTGTTCCCAGGCCCGGCCTGCTAGTGGAGGGAGGCCTGGATCCAGAGCTGCTGGCAGCGGCGATTAGCTCCATTGTTGACATCAGGCCAAGTGCGCACTGCAGCCCAGTTATGGGCCACACCTTGCAAGCACAGATTGTCTGCACTGGCGCTGTGTGGCCCATAACTGGGCTGCATTGCACACTCAGTGAACTTTGCTCCACAGGTGGGGCTACTGGATTTTTGGGTAAAACTCCGCACTCCAAGTGGGGCACAGAGTGCCAAAAACTCTGTTAGCTCCGCCAGCAGAGCAAAGCTCACTGCCCACCCCTGCTCAGTTGCAGGTGACACATTGTTGTCTAGGGTGTAAATGCGGTTGCACAATTTATCCATACCATTATCGACAATGGCTAGAGCTTTCTGCCAATTTTCCTGATCTATTTGCCCTAACCGGGCAGCAGCTTCCTAAGAAGAAAACTTGTAAGTGTATGTCTTCTGACAGGAGACTAAGGTGTTCTTTAATGGCTATTAGTGTGGAAGATTGGAACCATTGTTGATTTAGTTTGCCCATGCTGTATGTGGTGACAATACCAGAGTGTTGTGTGGTGACATAACAAGGGTCTGGTTGACTTGCTATAAAACCTCATGTGGAGTTGACATAATGCATAGGACAACCAATTGTGTCCACTCACAACAATAACCACCCTTTGGGACCTGAAAGCATTGAATTTAAAGTGCTGTTCTGGACCCACCCATTGAGCTGTTCTCCAGTGACTTTTAAAAACTTTTGCCTTTTTTCGAATTGAGCCGGTGAGGGAATACTAGGAACGTTCAATTTTCACAAGCCTAAGCACACTGCTTGTTGTACAGTTTCACTGAAAAATATAATTTGTGACAGAATAAGGCATGCTCTAAATAAAGATTCCCTACCCTGTATTTTCCAATCTCTAGTTTCCCACACACTTTTTGAGTCAATTGACTTCAAACTATATTCATAGCCTTCTCCAGCCATCTGGGAAATAAAGGAATAAGTAAAAATCTATTTGGCATCAGTCAACAAAATGTTACGTAATGTTGAAGGAGGTAATTTAAAATAATAAAACATAACATTTTAAAATATCATGCCCAGTAAAATATGAAAAATTTCTACATATGTTTTAACTCCCCAGTGGTGGGGTCAGCCAGTGTTCCCATTGTGTGTAATTATAAACAGTTCTTGCGTGCTGGCTTTGTGCAGAAAATAATGTCCGTAATGGAGGAAGTAAAACATTTCCACATAATTTGGAGGTGTCTGATAAACATCTTCATTTTCGAATACAGTGTAATATTCAAGCTCATAAAGCCTAGAATTAACTGTTTTTACATCCCAGTCATCAGAAGCAACCCCTGGTGTTATAATATCATTCATAGATACTTTGAATACATATGGAACTTGAATCATTTCCATTGGACGAAAGATATTGAACTGTATTTTATCCCAAACAATCCCATCAGATATTGCAATAGCTGAAATGTTCACTTGGGACAAGTCTCTTTAGACCTTATGTGATGACAGGTAAGGTTTTAAATCCTCACCCACCAGTTCAACAGCAGAGCGTTCAGGAAAATAATGATCATTATCAGCAGAAAGAAAACAATGACAAAACCAATATAAAGAAGGAAGACAAGAAGACCAGTTGCAAATCTTACATGCTCTTGAAATAGGTGCTGAGAAAGACGCTGAAGAATTTGAAAATGAGTTGTTGATGTCAGCAAAACAACCAGAAGCATCTCTACTGGAGTAGGTGAAGGTAAACTGGCAGATGTACCCTTTGGTTGTTCGTAGTAAATGATTCCATCTGTTCATGTTAAATTTGAATAATATAAATGAGAATTTTTGACATTTCTTGTCATTGAAGTGGTGACAGGAATAAAGATACTGAATATTCCACCCTTCACAAGCTTGGAGAAGTTTCTTCATCATTGTTGAGTGTTTGTAAAGGAGGAGGAGTCCTTGTGGTTTACTGTGCTGGACTGGCCACGTGGTATAGCTAATGACATTGTAATTTGAAATGAAATGGTTTTCTTTGGAACCAGGCAGCGGTGGGAAAATTGCAGTTCTGGTACCGTGTATTCCCAGGACTGAAAATGGTGCTCTATATGATGGGCCCAATCCCTTCTTTACAGCGATCTTTTCGCATACTAGAGCCCCAACTTTAGGAATCCTACTGGTGCAAGTTGTTGGCAAAATGTAATTCCCAAGGTGGCGGCATGTGCAGATGAATTTTCATCATGGAACTGATGTAATGTCTGCAAAACAATGACATGTTCATTTATGTCAAAAGGTGTTTCTGCTGCCACTGCGCCAGGGCCATTAAGGTCTGAGACATACATAGGTATGCCAAATAGGACTTTGCATGGTGTACGTCCTGCCAAACACCTTCTGGGCAGCATAATTTAGTGCTTTGTGGACTCCATACAAGTGGTGCAGCCAACTACAACCTGTACCAAGTACTCTTGCTCTTAAGGATTGCTTTAAGTCTCTGTCTTTCCGATCCACAATCGTATTTCCTTTGGGAAAATAGGGAGACAAGGAATACAGTTGTACACCCAACGTCACCATGATGTCCCTCAATGCCCTGGAGACAAGATCAGGGCCTTGGTCTGAGTGGAATGCTACAACCAGCTTATGTCCCAATAAAGACTTGCAAATGTTCAATAACAGTTTGAACATCAGCCGATCGTAGTGGACATACCTATATGAATCCGTGGTTTTATTTCTCTTGGGCACCATTTTAACTTTGGGCAATACCTATCTTTGGCAAGTTTTTAAATATTTCCATACACTTTCCGGTCTGCCGTGGTTATCTGATAGAAGGGAGAAAGTGTTTCTTTTTTTTACTTTACTTTTTGTGCTGCTCCATTTTTGTTTCTTTTTTGGGAGTTAGTGGTCTAGCTGCTAACCTTACTCACATACAAATTCAGCAAGGCAGCACGGATGCCAAAGGCACACCAAAGCAAAGCCTGTCTGCGCCCATCCGTGGCTGACTGTCGACAGGACCCCTGCTGCTTTTGTTAAGGTTAGCAACCCTAAAACAATTGTCTATTCCACAAAGGAGCTATTGCAAACTGGTGGCCTAAGTACTTTACCAAATCCCGCAATCCAAACCCCACAAAACCTCAATGCTCTAACCAATTTCCATTATACCTTGAAGGTCCAGCAGCCCATTTAACATGCAAATATTCTTGCAACAATGACGCACTAAGACCCTCAAATGTGAGCACTCAGGCAGATAATTCCCATCCTCTCTTACAATCCAACACTAATTTCCTTTTAGATAACATTATTCATAGTTGCATGCCTTCCTTGTTCACCTCCAGCAACATAAACCATTTCTTATCCTATTTAAGGTCCCTATCAAAACATTCCAACAAACTTTGGCATCTGCTTTCTTCAAGTGCCCAAGACATCACTTTCCTAAAGGAAACATGGATGTGCCCCTTGTCTCTTCCAGCTGTTAATTTAGCCATTCCTGATAATTACCATATCTTAAGGCTTGATAGGGAAAGCAAGCTAGTGGGTGGTATTGCCATTGCCTACACAGAATCAGTAAAGGTCACAATAACAGACAAACATATCTCAGATTGGGCAGGTTTTTGCTTTTAAAATAGACTTTTCCCAGAAAGTCCTGGAAAGGAGCATTACTATATAGACACTCAGGTCCAAAAAGGGATTTTCCTCTCATGCTAACAGAACACATTGCCCCCCATGTTCTTACTTCACAGCAATATTTCCTATTTGGCGACTTCAATTATCATGGTGATTATATCTCAGAACCAGAGGTTGCACAACCATTTCAGACCCATGTAGCCGATCACATGTTAGATCTTATATTTACCAATTCACCAGATCTCACTTGTTCTCCTCCCTTACCACTAGTATGGACTCATCATTATTTGATCAGATTTGAGGCTACCAAAACACGCAGCCATATAAATCGAATATCATCAGTAGAGGTAAATCTAGACACTGACATAAAATCAAAATTGAGTCTTTTGCTAAAGAATTTAAGTTTACTTAAACGGATGAGGCCTCAGACCTGAACAAAGCCCCAACTTTGGCCTTTGATCAAATAGCCCCACAAAAAAAATATAGTTTTAAAATTAGGTGCAGGATACACACTACTTGGTATTACACCAAGCTTAGAAAAAGCACATTGTAAAAAAATAGAGTGGAGTTGGTGCTGGATTCCACTGACAAATCTACATATAAGTCTGGTCTTAATGTTTATCACAGAAATATCAAATTAGCCCTCAGAACCTCTATTACTCAGTAAATCAACCCAGCTGGGAATTCATCCAGGGCATTATGTAAGGTTTTGAATTAATTTATCAACCCACAGGATTGCAAACCAGACATACTGGAGTCACAATATCTATGTGACTCTTTTGCTGACTTTTTTGACCAGAAAATAAACCATATATATGCCAATTTTCCAAAGCTCGCTTTGACTGACTTTTAAACTCCTCTTCTCATATTTACCATAACAGCCTATCTAATTTAACCTTATTCATCCCAGAGGAGATTGCAAAGGTCCTTATGAAAGGTTAGTCAGTCTCTCCCTTGATGTTTGCTCCCCTAGAAGAGTGACATTACCTGCAAAGCCTCTGGCACCTGTCATATGCTCCTTATTTAACCAATCATTGTCAATGGGAAACTTCCCCAGATGTGGAAAAAGCACTAGTAAGGCCCATTCAAACGAAGGCTCACCTTGCGGGATCTGATCTAGCCAATTACAGGTCAGTTTCTTTTCTTCCCCTGCTAAGTAAAGCTCTGGAGGGACTAATTAACAATCAACTTATTACCTACCTTGACAAAAATGGTATCTTAGACCCTTCACAATTGGGTTTTCGCTCTGCACATAGTGCCGAAACAGCCTTAGTGGCTGAAACAGATTACATGAGATTAGTCTTGGATTCTGACATGCCAGCGATGCTGGTGTTGTTAGATTTATCCGCGGCCTTTGACACAGTGTCCTACCTGAAGTTGCTTCAGAGATTGCAGGATTGTGGTATTGAAGGGATGTTTCTAAACTGGTTTAAGGACTACCTAAGTAAATGAACACAAACTATCTTATTAAGTCCCCTTAAATCACTCATCAAGTTGATTGATATGGGGGTGCCACAGGGTTCCTGCTTAAGCCCTACTCTTTTCAATATATGTGTAGCCCCTCTAGCAAACATCGTTAGAATGCATGGCATGGAGACCCAGTCTTAAGCAGATGATATGCAACTGGTTTTTTCCTTTAAATCAAAACCCAGCAAGAACCAAGCAGTGTTTCTTGCCAGAAATGAAAACAATTGCTTCTTGGTTGTCTTTTAACTGCCTCCAACTGAATGCAGCTAAAACAGAGATAATGCTGTTTGGGAAAGCCCAACAGTATTGGGCAGATGACTGGTGGCCAGTTGATTTGGGCCCTGCACCCACTCCCAAATAGGCTGTGAAAAACCTTGGAGTCCGACTGGGCCACACTTTAACCACGAATGATCAGAAAATAGCAATGGCTATCACTTGTTTTCACATACTGCACCTGTTAAGGGAAGCCCTTCCCTTTTTGCCACTGTCCGCCAGAAAACCTCTAGCCCAGAGGCTCATAATCAGTAGGATGGACTACTGAAATGCCTTGTTAGCCTCTGCATATAAGAGCTTATTTGAAAAACGTCTTGTGGTCCAAAATACAGCTGCCTGTCTCATCTTCAATTTGCCACAAGGCGCAGCCTCAGCACCCCTCTTGAAATTGAAGAGTAATTTTCATAATCTGCTGTCTCACCCACAAAGCTCTTATGGGAACATGTCCTTTACACCTTTCCCAGAAACGTACACCTTATTGTCCGGTGAGATCCTTGAGATCCAGCGAAAAAGCACTTCTGGCGATTCCCTGTGCCAAAGCAGGAGGCAGAGCCTATTCATAACTGGCCCCTCATTACTGGAATATGCTGCCATATGAAATTCAAATGTGTACGGATCATTATGATTTTAAGCCAAAGGTCAAGACAACATTGTTTTAACTTTGCAATATCTGTCGCTACCCATTGGGCAACGAGATACACCTCCTGGGGTGATTTGCTAACTATAACAAATTAACTTAACATAACATAACAATTTGAAACATGAATCAACAGTGTTTAAGATGTATTTGTATGCACTATCAGGTTGTAAGGGACCACAATGGTCCAGATACACACATTGAAGTGGTTCATCAGAAACAAAGAGAGGTGTCTATGGTGGACATTTGACAGTGGACCCTTTAATTTGTTGACAGTTGTTACAACAAAGGACATACTGTTTGGTCCGTTTATACAGACCTGGCCACTAGTAGCATTTTTGAAGTAATGAAATAGTGGCTGCCACACTTGCATGGGCAGAGGCAACCCCCTCTTGCACTGCTTTTATGAGATCTTATCTCTGGTCTTGGTTGGTGAATCATACAATCACCCACCCCGGGTATTTTTGCAAATTCAATATTTTGGGCACTTAAGCGATAGAAATATTTAGCAGGATATGCCTTTGGTAAGAGCTTGCTGTCCGAAGAAGCCTTCACAGCAGCCAGTGTTTCATCATCCAGTCTTGTATGAGAACTAGTAATTGCAGCATCAGAAGCCATAGCTACTGCACATTTGGCTGCCTCATCTCCCAAAGTGTTTTCCTGCTATGCGTATTCCAATATCTAGATGACCGAATGTGGGTACTACATGAGCCTTTGGTAGCTTGTCTTTAAGATCTGATATCTGGTGTTCCCTTTGGAATCTCTGAACTTGTAAAGGCACCATTAGTGTAATTATTCATCAACGAACTGGACACAGTAGTACAAATCAAACACAATCAATAGAGTGAGCTCACTATCCATGTATTCCAGTGCCAAAATTAGAGCCTTAAACTCTGCACGTTGTACTGTGCAGTCCCCTAGGGTTTGCGTCTAGGTATGTTGAGGGAGGAATTTACCATCCCTCATTACCCTGCTCACTGCTGCACAAGCAGTGAAGTATTGGTGTTTGGTACCTGCAGCTGGTTGAGCTGAACCATCAGTGTAAATGATGATCCTGTGTTGTTCAAGAAGCAAAATGTTTGTAGGCATGGGTATTCAAGTTCATATTGTAGGAATTCCTGGGTCTGAAGAGTTGTATAAAAAAAAAAAACATAGTCAACATCAGTAGCCATCAGAAACGTTGCCCATTGGATCCAATGTGAATGTAATGCTTTTGCGTTCTGGTCGCTAGCTGTGGTAACAGCCTCAAGGGCAGGTATGGAGGTAAGAACAATAGTACGTTTGTCCTGGGCAAAGGGTCTCTCTTTTATGACAGCCACCTGTACAGCAGTCAGAAATTTTTCAGTGGGAGCAAAACACTGTTCAGTGTTGGAGTACAAATGTGATTTATAAGCTTTTGGTAAGGTGTCACCCTCATTGAATGTTACTTAGGTGAAGCCGATGGCACCATGAATTACTCTGATTCCCAAGTTTGTTTTGTTGTCACATGTGTGTAAGTGTTTAGCTTCAAGCATGTCCTGTTGCAATGGTCTAAGAATGAGAGTATGTTCAGGTGTCCAATGTTTGCTTGAAAAGTATGGACATAGTAAATCATAAAGTGGTTTTATGTGTTGTGCGTAGTCTGGAATTTAATTTCTGCCAAAGTTGAAAAAGCCCGGCAATGACTGTAGCTTTTTGATGGTATTGGGAGGTTGTAATTGTGCGCACTTTTCTAGAAGGTGGGGTGTCAAACTCTTTCCCTCATCTGAAAGCTTTTAGCCCAAAAAATAGGACACTGAGAAAAGCAGTTTTAGTTTTCTTAAAATTAAATTTGTAGCCAAATTTGCCATAATCCCACCACAATGTGTTCTGAGGTAGTCATCTGTGAGGTAGATGCCATGTACAAAGGACAACGCCTCAGGGCCAATATCATGTAATATTGATGTTACATGGGCTAAGAACATTCCTGGACTTGAGGGAGTCAGCAAAAATTCCTTTGAGAGCCAACTGCACTGAAGCCACTCAAATCCTGACTTTCAGGCACTAAGCTTTGGCAAAAAAAGAATTGGAAATATTCAAGGTTGTTACAGGAAACACAGTGTTAGTATTGGTGAAACACAGGGTTCAATTAATCCCTGTTACTTGAGTTGTGAGAGTATTTCTCTCACTGGTGCTTTAGCTTCATGTTTAATGGGGCACTGTGGTTGGACCTGTGGTGTTGACCTGATTGATATTACATAGTAGGGGGAATCTCTGTCCCACCCTATGTGGTTGTGGTACAGTGCTAGAGCCTGCGCCAATGCTCAATCTACAAGATAGGCTTTTTTAGTGCATCCGGAACGAGGACTGAGAATGATGGCAAGATGAAATCTTCCCCTTGTGAGAGATTACGGACAAATTCAGGTATCAAGTTTTTTTGGGCCAGGAGGATGTCATAACTAAGTGTTAATCTTCCCCAAAATACAACTTTAATTGTGCTCTCTATATTGCCCTCTATTTGAATTCTTACTTAATAAACCCTATTGAGTGGGGAGACATGCCTGCCTGCAGTTTTGAGTTCAAGAATTTTGTTAGTTGTTGTCACATCCAGAAGCTGTTAACGATTTTGGTGAACTATTGTGACATCTGCTGTGCTGTCTAGCCGAGTCACTGGCCACATCCTATTCTTTAGTAACGTTCTCAATATTTGTATATTTTTGCCCGAAATGGCCGCAACCTTTTTCTTTTTAAATTAGGGTTTTGTTGTAGAAATTTCTCTTCTTTTGAGACTGAGACTTCAGAAGAGCATTGCAACTCCTTTCTCGGTTTCACATATTCATTTCCATATTCTGACCACTCTTCTCTCTCATTGCAGTGTCAGTATATTGATAACTATTGGGAGTTTTTAGAGTTTCCCCATTTAAAAGATTATAGCTTTTCTCAGAGGTCTCCTACTGTGTAGATTCTCCTATTTGTTTTTGATTATCTTTATTTTGTTTTTGTTTATCCCAGCATTTTTAGAGCCCTCTTGTGCTTGTTTGGTAGAATCCTTATTGGACTTTCCTTGTAGTTGTGGTTTACCTAGTCTGGCTTCCAGGCGATCCTGACCTATACTAGTGTAGGTTTTGGCTATACTTTTTGGTCCTGTGCAGGAACATCTTGGAGCTGCTGGTGTACTGCAATGTGACTGCTTCCCCTTTATGATTACTTAATCTTATTTAGAATATTGTGGCAAATTGACCCATTAATTCCATCCCCAAGTACCAGGGCTGCAGCAGCCCAGCATTCGTCTTGCTTCTGAAAGATTTGCAAGTGTTGGTTTACCGTGTGCAGTAGTGTAGAGTGCAGCAGAAAGTGTACCCCATGTGGCACAATTTTCCATGAGGGAACCATCCCAAAGGGCAAGCACATTGTGAGAATTCTAGGTTTATCTTGCGGTCCGTTATGTGGATACACTGCTTCTAAAGTGTTTATTTTTTGTGCTAGCCAATACTGAATGTCTTCATGTTTGGTGGGTACTTTACCCATTATTGAATGTACAGTCACAGGATTTATTCCTGCTGTAGTCAAATGTTGTAGCCTTTGCTGGGGCAATGTTTAAAGTTTCCATTATAAATTGTATTAAGTGTCTATATATTTCTATTAAGTGATTATGTAAGCAGCGTACCTCCGGTACTTACAAGTTTCCTACATTGGGGTGTGGTGTATATGTGGCAATTTCTGGCCACGTAGGACCTTCATTACTTGAAGGACCTAGGCTAAAGTTTTGTGGAATGTGTGGTAGGACACCATCAAGCCAATTGTGGTATTCTTTGAAAGATAATGATATTTCTAAATATGCATATGGTCTGTATCGTGCGGGTGTATTTGTCATTGTGTAATGGTGAAATCTATGTGTGTTCCCAATTGCTGCTGGAAAAGTGATTTAAGAATACAAAATCATAGCTCTGTATGCTTCATGTGCCTCAACTAGGAATGTAACTTCACCTCCCTCTTCAGTGAGGCCATTATTTATCAAGTGTGTTGTGAGAGACAGTCCCATGTTTACTTCAATTATTTAAAAGTGGTCAGCTCCGAGATAGAACACCAATTTGGGAGAAATCCTCTTTAAGGTTCAAGCTTGAACAATCTACAGCCTAAGATACATACTACCTATTTAGCTGAGGATGATAGTGCCCTAATACCATGGACGTCTCCGTATAAGGTGATTGGGGAACCTTTAGAATGTAAAGAGACAAAAATACTCGAGAGATGCGTATAGTTAGTGCTTAACCAACATTGGTGGTGCCATGTCATAGGACTCTCATCATGGTCACGAGACTGTTGGGTCTGGAGGGTAGCACCACCGCCTGTGGGTGTCTGAGTCTATCCAACATCTTCCAGTAGCTGTCGGCCAAACCCTTTTGGCTAGCTAGCAGCACCTCACCCAAACCCAAAAGTAAAGGTGATTTGTGGTAGCCTGAAGCATGACACTCAGACTCCTCAGAGAACTTGTGGTAGAACAGCTCTTACCACTTTCTCTCAGTTACGTAGGTCTCATACATGCAATGACAAACAGAAGCAGGATTTGGTTCAATACATTTATTGAAGCAACTGTGTTCAATGTAAAAAGGCAAGAATTGTGATTATTATGAAGGTGAAACACAGCACAATTATCATTGTGACCAGGAATGTGGAACAGGTAAAAAGTCCTAACATCCTGTCACACTCTAATGAATCTAAAATCCCTACCTGCACTATTTAAAATCTACATGAGAGTGTTAGCCCTAATCTCCCCGTACTAGTCTCTGCAAGGCAGCCCCATCCCCATACCTGAATAATGAGCAGGGGTTTGCCTGTTGGTCTTCCGGCAGTCCTCCCAAGTGTATGGAACCATGAGGCCCAGTTCAGCAGAGCTGCAACAACATGGTACAGCGTGAGATGGATGGCTGGCTTGTCGCAGGCTGGCTTGTCGCAGTGGGTTGTTTTATAACAAAAAGGGTGGTTGTTCTGAGAATTGCCCTGACATGAAAAGGCATAATTTCTGTGTAAGGTAGACATCGTACTCTTGGACAGGTAATACCCGATAAATTATCATGTACAGCCTTGTGGAAAGCACAAGATAAAGTGTTGTGCAATTATAAATCCTGTGTGAAAAGGCAACTGATAAAAATAATAAAACATCTCCACTAAAATGAAGCCATGCTAAAATAATCAAAAAGGAATACATTAAATGAACTAGGTAAAAGGTCACAGGCTTCACACGCAAAGCTAAAGTGAGTGTGCCCAAGCAGAGTGCCAAAATAACTCCACAATACTGATTGGTGTGGTTGCCAGCACACAGGCTAGTACAGTGGGCCAGAAAGCTTCCTGGGGAAGGCTGGATCTTTACTAAATGCACACAGAGGGACTGTAGTTTGACAATGTGGATCCCTGAACTCGTACCAGATAGAGTTCCTGGAAGCAGCAGGTTCAATTAGGTTTATCTCCAGGACCAAACAACTGTACCTTCTAACAGCTACATCCCTTTGTACCATGTCCATCTGCTCCACTGTTAGTGCCACCGTGTGCATCTAAGGCCACACCTTGAGATTTTTCTGGGTTCTCCGATGCATATTTTATCTTTTTCTCAGTGAAATATTGTATGCAATTTCATCTGTAAGAAAACGTCCAGTGGCTCCCAGGAAAAGTGATGGATATTGACTTCAATTGAAATGAAATTAATTGAAATGGAATGAAAGCATAAGGCAGGATGAAGGAAGTTGTTGAGGTCTCGCCCTTCAGTGCATTTTGGCTGCTGTATTTCTCTCAATGCCTTTTCCTTTCTTTGGTGAATATGCTGCTTTAGGGGCAGTGCACAGCAATTTCAAGTGTTGGCTGCTTCGTTTGATGCAAATGAAACTGAGAGAGCGTAGTTTAAATATTACATATTATAGACGTGAAATGCTTATGTCTAACAATGCTGTATTAATAAAATATTCATTGAAGCGTATTCATAAACGTAGAGAATTGTTCATATGTATAAACTAATGTCGACTGTAAGAAATAATCGTTTATAGTTTGCCTAATTGAGCACATTAACACGTATAAAACTGCATTCATTGGAACTATGGGGGTGATTCTAACCCTGGCGGTCGGTGTTAAAGCGGCGGCCAACCCGCCAACAGGCTGGCGGTAAAAAAAATGGGATTCTGAGCCTGGCGGGAACCGCCAACACAGACAGCCACCTTAACACTCCGACCGCCACGGCGGTACAAACAAACAGCGCGGCGGTCACCGCCAACAGACAGGCGACAGACAATGTACCGCCCACACTATTCCAACTCACCAATACGCCACCTTTTCCGGGGCGGGAGCACCGCCGATAAAAACACAGCGGAAACAGACTACGGACGGGAAAACGCTCACCACTACGCACTCCAGGAGGAAGGAGGACAGCATGGAACCCGAATTAAACATCCTACCTGCTCTCGTCTACCTTCTCATCTACCACGAGTACGAAGTCCGGCGCAGACGACAACGGTGAGTACTGCACCTACGACACACGGGAGGGGGAGGACGAAAGGTTACGGGCACACACATATGCGACCCCCCCCCCCCCAACTATGTACTCACCAATGCAGAGCACCAAGTCACAGTGACACCACCCAAACACCCCTGAAAAATGCTAGGACATAATCATATTTGGAATAAATATTTATGTACCAAAAAGCTCCAGAAAATTATCGTACAACCATGAAAGATATTCACAACAAAACTAATGACATACACATCAGTGTATAACTGAAGTACCAAGTCCTGCACATCCTACGAATTCAGCATGTCCGTGAGCCAAAGTCTTGAGAAATAAGGGCAAAGCCCACACAGGAGACCTGAGTCCTTTGGAGAGAACACTGCAGGGGCATCAGATGTAAAAACTACAGGCACCTCAGGGGGAAGGGAAGGGGGGGGCACCACAGCCACATGAGTCCACGACGCCAGATCCACGAGGAGCCACCATGCCCACTGGACCATCCTGGGGAGTGCAAAGCCACAGTCTCTCAATGTCTCTACAGTGGGTGGGCTGCCCACTGGACCATCCTGGGGAGTGCCAAGCCACAGTCTCTCAATGTCTCTACAGTGGGTGGGCTGCCCACTGGACCATCCTGGGGAGTGCAAAGCCACAGTCTCTCAATGTCTCTACAGTGGGTGGGCTGCCCACTGGACCATCCTGGGGAGTGCAAAGCCACAGTCCATCAGGTGGATGACAGTCTCCACTGGTCAAGGAGGAGGCATGGTGGGCACAGTGAACGATAAACGGTGCTTGAGACGGCGGTGCCCAGCGGAGCGGTGCTTGAGAGGAAGGGCCCAGCGGGGCGGTGCTTGAGACGCCGGTGCCCAGCGGAGCGGTGCTTGAGAGGAAGGGCCCAGCGGAGCGGTGCTTGAGACGCCGGTGCCCAGCGGAGCGGTGCTTGAGAGGAAGGGCCCAGCGGAGCGGTGCTTGAGACGGCGGTGCCCAGCGGAGCGGTGCTTGAGAGGAAGGGCCCAGCGGAGCGGTGCTTGAGAGGAAGGGCCCAGCGGAGCGGTGCTTCAGAGGAAGGGCCCAGCGGAGCGGTGCTTGAGAGGAAGGGCCCAGCGGAGCGGTGCTTGAGACGCCGGTGCCCAGCGGAGCGGTGCTTGAGAGGAAGGGCCCAGCGGAGCGGTGCTTGAGACGGCGGTGCCCAGCGGAGCGGTGCCTGAGAGGAAGGGCCCAGCGGAGCGGTGCTTGAGAGGAAGGGCCCAGCGGAGCGGTGCTTCAGAGGAAGGGCCCAGCGGAGCGGTGCTAGAGACGGCGGTGCCCAGCGGAGCGGTGCTTGAGACGCCGGTGCCCAGCGGAGCGGTGCTTGAGAGGAAGGGCCCAGCGGAGCGGTGCTTGAGACGGCGGTGCCCAGCGGAGCAGTGCTTGAGAGGAAGGGCCCAGCGGAGCGGTGCTTGAGAGGAAGGGCCCAGCGGAGCGGTGCTTCAGAGGAAGGGCCCAGCGGAGCGGTGCTTGAGACGCCGGTGCCCAGCGGAGCGGTGCTTGAGAGGAAGGGCCCAGCAGAGCGGTGCTTGAGACGCCGGTGCCCAACGGAGCGGTGCTTGAGAGGAAGGGCCCAGCGGAGCGGTGCTTGAGAGGAAGGGCCCAGCGGAGCGGTGCTTCAGAGGAAGGGCCCAGCGGAGCGGTGCTTGAGACGCCGGTGCCCAGCGGAGCGGTGCTTGAGAGGAAGGGCCCAGCGGAGCGGTGCTTGAGACGCCGGTGCCCAGCGGAGCGGTGCTTGAGAGGAAGGGCCCAGCGGAGCGGTGCTTGAGAGGAAGGGCCCAGCGGAGCGGTGCTTGAGACGGCGGTGCCCAGCGGAGCGGTGCTTGAGACGGCGGGGCCCTGTTCAGCGGTGCTCTTCTGCACCGCGGGCCCTGTTCAGCGGTGCTCTTCTCCACGGCGGGGCCCTGTTCAGCGGTGCCTATCTCCACGGCGGGCCCTGTACAGCGGTGCTCTTCTGCACGGCGGGGCCCTGTTCAGTGGTGCCTATCTCCACGGCGGGCCCTGTTCAGCGGTGCTCTTCTGCACCGCGGGCCCTGTTCAGCGGTGATCTTCTCCACGGCAGGGCCCTGTTCAGCGGTGCTCTTCTGCACTGCGGGCCCTGTTCAGCGGTGCTCTTCTCCACGGCGGGGCCCTGTTCAGCGGTGCCTATCTCCACGGCGGGCCCTGTTCAGCGGTGCTCTTGTCCACGGCGGGGCCCTGTTCAGCGGTGCCTATCTCCACGGCGGGCCCTGTTCAGCGGTGCTCTTCTGCACGGCGGGCCCTGTTCAGCGGTGCTCTTCTGCACCGCGGGCCCTGTTCAGCGGTGCTCTCCTCCACGGCGGGGCCCTGTTCAGCGGTGCTCTTCTGCACCGCGGGCCCTGTTCAGCGGTGCTCATCCAGCAGGTCAAGGGAGCCAGACCTGGCCTGGACCCCCTGCTCAGTCGCCCTCGGACCGTGACGTTTCTGGACCCTTCGGGGACGGACTCCTGGCCTCCTTAGTGTCCTCCTTCCCAGCTGGGATGTGGCATGTGGGGTCCACCTTCTCCGCGCTCCTGCTGCCCTTCCGCTCCTTTGATGGGGCTCTCGGGCCCTTGCCTCCCCTACATGGTGTGGGTGGTGAAGTGGCCGCACATTGCTCCTTGGGGGCAGCCCTGTCGGTCCTCACACGGCGGCCCTTGTTTTTGCGGGTCCTCTTGCCGGGGGGGGGGGCTGGACGTGTCCTTGCTGCTGATCGATGTGTCACTGCTGGCAAAGGGTGGGCTCCAGAACCCAGGCACAACAGTGACACCCGAAGCTGGGCTGGTGGTGGCTGCGGTGCTCTTGGGACTCTTTGAAGATGGATGGGGGAGCTCATCGGGGGGAAAGAGGTTAAGGTTAGCCAGGAAAAGTTTTTTAGGGCCAAGGTAAAGGGTAGGAGAAGTGGAGATGGAAGTGGAGGTAGAGGAGGTGGTTGTAGGAGAGTCAGGTGTGCTGTCATTGGGTGAAGGTGCTGGTGCTGTAGGCTGTCGTGAGGTGGATGGCTGTTGGGTGGGTGTCTGCCTGCGTTTGTGTGTCTTGGAAGAGGGGGTGACAGACACAGTGGGAGAGTACACAGGGGACGTGTAAATGGCAGTGGGGGTGGTGACTGCACGAGTGTGGACTGTCCTGGAGGGTGAGGTGGTGATGGAAGCACTGGCTGATGTTGGGGTGCATGCAGGTGTGAGTGTAGATGTCACAGGGAGGGAGGAGGGAGACGAGGAGGAGGGGGACACAGGGGTGGCAGTGGCTGTTGGCATGTCTGCATCTGGGTGTTGCTTGGGTGAGTGTTTGTGGGATCTGTGGTGCTTGTGTTTGGATGAGCTGCTCTTGGGTGTTGAAGTGTGTGCAGGCTGGTCTGATGGTGTGGATGGGATAGGCTGAGGAACAGGAGACAGAGAAAGGCTGGAGGCAGTAAGAAGAGGGAGGCTGGAAACAGGGACAATGGCTGCCGTCAGTGCTGAGGCCAGAGCAGTGAACGCTCGTTGATGGGCAGCCTGACCCGAATGAATGCCCTCCAGGTACGCATTGCTCTGATGCACCTCCCTTTGCACACCCTGGATGGCATTCAAAAGGGTCGTCTGCCCAACAATGAGCGTCCTTACCAGGTCAATGAGCTCCGCACTGAGGGCAGCAGGGGCAACAGGGGCAGGGGCTGAGGTGCCTGGGGCGAAGGAGACACGCGCCTTCCTGGCGAACCGGCACGGAGCGAAGACTGAGGGGCTGCTGGGAGGGTGGGCTGGTGCGCTGGGTGGCGGCTGTACCTGTAGAGGCGGGGGGCACGGATGTTGCCGCCACCCCTAGGGAGCTCCCATCCGAGGACGTGTCGCTTTCGCTGCTCTCACCAGCGGTCCCCGTCGTGGTGCTCCCCTCGCCCTCCGGATCACTGGTGCCCTTGGTGTCTGTTCCTGGGCCCACCGGGGCCTTGTGTCCTGCAGCTCCCTCGTGCTCCGATGCCAAATCTCCTCCGCCTGATGATGCTAATGCACACATGCACAAGAAGATGAAGAGAAAGGGTGGGGAGAGAAAAAAGAAGACCAGGTTGAGTGCATGCAATGTCAACACCGTTGGCGGAGAGGACAGACACAGGTGCCTAATGCACTAAGCCGCGCATTCGGGGTACACTACTCAGTACTACTGACTAAGACAACAGGCCAAGAGACGTCAAACGCGCACATGGGAGATGCTGGACCTTCAATGGCTGTACTTGTCACCCTACCGAGGTGGGGGCCGGGGGCACAGGGCCATGCCTAAGGGAGAGGACTACACTACAGAAAGCGCCCTGGCCTAATGTCACCCACAGCCCTCCTCCCCCACCCAGACGCCTCCACTGCGCAGAAAGATAGGAGAATGTGCTGATACTCACCCCCTTGTGTCTGCTGTGATGTCTTAAAGCGCCCATCCAATTCAGGGTAGGCCACCGCCAGGATCCGGGACATCAGGGGGGTCATGGTGCGACTGGCACCCCTCCTAGGTTGGGAGGCCATCCCCAGCAGTGTTTCTGCGGTCTTCCTTGTTCCGCGGCGGATGTCCTCCCACCTCTTGCGGCAGAGGGTGCCCCGTCTGTTGTGGACCCCCAAGTTCCGGACTTCCTTGGCGATGGCACGCCAAATCTCGATCTTCTGATGGGCGCTGACCTATTTGACATGTACAGGGTGGAAAGGAGGAAATCATCAATGACCTGCATGTTAGATGTAATTGGCCCCCCCCACCCACTTTGCCATATGGCACATGCTCTCATCTGTCGGGCGTTGCACTCCTCATTCGCCACCCACCCCACAAACTTACATCCACCCCAATCCACACAGGCATAGCCCATTCCATGTGCACCCGGTGTACTCACTTGTTGGTCTGGAGGACCGTAGAGTAGCGCATACTGGGGGAGGACCCCATCCACGAGCTTCTCCAACTCTTCAGACGTGAAGGCAGGGGCCCTTTCCCCAGTCGCAGCAGCCTTTGTATCTTCCAGACCGAGGTCACAGCAGCACTTGCAGTATAGGTCCTCTCCTGTGGATGATCAGGTCTCGAGTGATTAAGCAGATAGAAAATGGTGGTCACGCCCGCGGCGGTGCGTACCGCGGCAGTGCGTACCGCGGCGGTGCGTACCGCGACCACCGGCGCACTTCGTCATTGGCTCCTGAAACCCATAGGCTTCAATGTTAACCAATGCGGCTTTGCGCCACGGTCTTTGACCGCCTACCGCCACGGTGTGCCCCGCCAGCGCATTGACCTCACATCCCATTGTCCCACTTCACAGGTCAGGCAGCCGCCATTTCAAGGGCCTACATGGCTTAATTTTGACTGCGACACACAGGCCTAGTCCTTGCATTGCCACACATACACGCCTTTCAACCCATTGCCATTCTTTAACTGTGCAAGCTGTCTGTACGTACCTGTGGTTTGGCTGACTCTGTGCTCCATGTTGTCCTTCCTAGGCACCGTCCGCTGGGACTTGCGATGAGAAGGAGGAATCCTCGCGTGTACCGACCGCTGGTGGACCTGTCGACAATGGAAGAACGCCATATAATACTTCGATACAGACTTGACCGTGCCACTATCCATGAACTGTGTGCCCAGCTGGAGCCAGCCCTGATGTCCCCCATCCGCCAACCCACAGGGATTCCCCCTCTGGTGCAGGTTTTGTCAGTCCTCCATTTTTTGGCCAGTGGGTCATTCCAGACCACAGTGGCCATGTCATCTGGAATGTCTCAGCCTATGTTTTCTAAGATTTTGAGCAGAGTGTTGTCTGCCCTGATGAAACTCATGCGGAGCTACATCATTTTCCCCGAGGAGGGTGACTTGCCTACAGTGAAGGGTGATTTCTATGCCCTTGGACATATCCCCAACATCATTGGTGCCATTGATGGGACCCATGTGGCTTTGGTACCCCCAAAAGACGATGAGCAGGTGTATCGAAACAGAAAAAATTATCATTCGATGAATGTCCAGGTGGTCTGTTTGGCTGACCAGTACATCTCCCATGTAAATGCCAAGTTCCCAGGGTCAGTGCATGATGCGTATGTAATGCGAAATAGCAGCATCCCCTATGTGATGGAGCAGCTACAGAGACAAGTGGGGGGCTAATAGGTGACTCTGGTTACCCCAACCTGCCGTGGCTACTGACCCCAGTGAGGAATCCCCGGACAAGGGCAGAGGAACGCTACAATGAGGCCCATGGGCGTACTAGGAGGGTGATTGAGCGAACCTTTGGCCTCCTGAAGGCCAGGTTTAGGTGCCTGCATATGACAGGTGGATCCCTAATGTACTCACCAAAGAAGGTGTGCCATATCATCGTGGCGTGCTGTATGCTTCACAACCTGGCTTTGCGACGCCAGGTGCCTTTCCTGCAGGAGGATGGTCCAGATGGTGGTGTTGTAGAAGCCGTGGAGCCTGTGGAGAGTGAAGAGGAGGAAGACTCAGAGGACGACACAGACAATAGGGACAGAGTGATACAACAGTATTTCCAGTAACACCCAGGTAAGAATCACCCACGCCATTTCCCAATTGCTTCTAGCCTCCTGCATCTGTACTTTCTGTAGTTCCCACCAGATATTTTTGGGTAATTTTTGATTTTCCCTTCCCTTCTCAGTGCTGTATGACGCAGTGCCTGACTTCTGCTTGGTTTGCCCATGAACTACAGCGTATTGACATTGGTATGTTGTCATCACTAATTGACAGAACAGATATTGAACAGTAATATGTAATACATTTGCTAATAATACAGCATGACTCCAAACTGATTTGTGTGCAATATGTGATTTATTTACAGGGCTAGATATTGGTACATGTGATTCTAAGGGTGATGGGTGGGGGTGGAGTAATGTCCATGGCAGAGTCCAGTTCTCAGTCTCACAGGTGCATTGTCCTTTTGCCTGTGGAAGGATGGAGCAGAGGCAGTTCATGGTTGGACAGGGTGGCAATGTGGGACAGTGGGAAGAGTTCAGGGGGTATGTCCTGCTGGCGGGGGTCTTGACATCCTACTCTGTCTTTTTTTTGGATCTCAGGCTCCTCTTACGGGGTGGTTGTTCTTCAGCAGGAGGTGGGGTTCTGGTGGCCTGCCGTGGTGTTGGGGCCTCCTGTCCACTAGCGCCGGCGGAGGTGGTAGGCTGTTCCTGGTCCGGGCTAGTGACAGGGGCCCTGTGTGGTGCCACATGGTCCCGCAACGCTTCTTCTATCCTGTTGAGGGCCAGGACGATGGTCCCCATTGCTGTCCCGATGATTCTCAGCTCCTCCCTGAACCCCATGTAGCGTTCCTCCTGCTGTGCCTGGATCTCCGTGAACCTGGCCAGTACCGTCGCATCGTCTCTTGGGAGTGGTGGTAGGCCCCCATGATGGTGGTGAGGGCCTCTTGGAGAGTGGGTTCCCTGGGCCTCTCCCCCCCCCCCTGTCGCACAGCAGCCCTCCGAGCTGCCCGGTTTCCCCCGGCCTCTGTCCCCTGGACGGTGTGCCCGCTACCACTGCCCCCAGGTCCCTGTTGTTGTTGGGGTGTTGGGTTAGCCTGGGTGCCCTGTAGTGGCAGACACACCGCTGATTGAGCTGTCCTAGAGACAGAGGCATGGGCCCGCTGGGTGGGAGCTGTGCTGGTGTTGGCAGAGGGGGTCGGGTCTGGTGTGGCCTGTGGCTGCCTGAGGGGAACCGACTGCCCAGAGGTCCCCGATGGTCCGGGCTGGTCATCAGGTTCACTGTCGACAGAGCTGCTATCCTCAGTGTGGGACTGTTCCGGTGGTGGGATGGACACTTCTGGACCCTCCTGGCTGGTGTGTTGTCGTTCGGGTCCTGCATGGGGTAAGAGAGTTTGGTTATTGTTTCTGTGTGTGCAATAGCGTGCGTGTTATGGGTGCCCTTGTCCCCCAGTGCAGGCATTCCCTTGAGGGAGGTGTTGTGAGGGTAGTTAGTGGGGGGGGGGTTAGTGCAGTGGTCATGCTTAGGTGATGGGTGCCCATGATTTGTGTTGGCATGCAGGAGTTGGTGTTGGGATGGGTGGGTTGTGCTGGTGAGACATTGTCAGGGAGGATGTGTGCTGGGGGGTTGGGGGTGAGGATGGGGGTGTGGGTTGGCATGCTGGTGGGGTGGGGGGGATATAGTAGTTGAGATGGGACTTACCAGAGTCCATTCCTCCGGCTACTCCAGCGAGGCCCTGAGGATGCAGGATGTTCAAGACCTCTTGCTCCCACGATGTAAATTCGGGAGGGGTGGGTGGGGGTCCGCCGCCAGTCTTCTGGACCGCGATGTTGTGCCTGGAGACCATCGATCGGACCTTCCCCCGTAGGTCGATCCATCTTTTGCGGATGTCCTCCCTATTCCTGGGATGCTGTCCCACCGCGTTGACCCTGTCCACGATCCGCTGCCATAGCTCCGCCTTCCTGGCTATACTGGTGTGCTGCACCTGCGAGCCGAAGAGCTGGGGTTCCACTCTTAGGATTTCCTCCACCATGACCCGGAGTTCTTGGTCCGAAAAGCGTGGGTGCCTTTGGGGTGCCATGGGGTGGTGTGGGTGAGGTGTGGGGTGGTGTATGTGATGAGGAGTATGTTGGTGAGTGGTGCTTTGTGCTACTATGTGGTGTGTGTGATGGTGTAGTGTGCCTCAGTGTGTCTTGCTATGGATTGTCTGCTGTGTCTCTCTCTCCTTCTCTCAGTAATTATGGTCGCAGGGGTTTGTGGGTGATGTGGGTGTGTGTTTTAGAGTTGGTTGATTGTGTGGGAGTGGTGTGTGTATGTGTATCAGGTGTGTGTATTTCAAATTGTCCAATGTGGCTGTGTTTTGGTGATGTGTGTGTATTCTGACCGCGGCGGTGTGTAGCGCCAATGGAATACCGCGTTTGAATGACCGCCGTGTGGATTCGTGGGTCGTAATGGCATGGGCCTATTTCTGTTGGCGTGACGGTGGAGGTTTGGTCATCTCCAGTTTATCGCTGCCCGCAGATGTGGCGGGCTGCAGTGGAGGACGGATTTTTGGAGGTTTGGCCGTTGTGGGTCAGAATGACCGTGGCGGTTGACCGCGGCCGCGGCGGTGTTATGGCGGTCTTATGACCGGCGGTAAGGGCATTTTACCGCCGAGGTCAGAATGACCCCCTATATATCCTAAGTTAGCGTGAGTCGAGAACTAGCTGTGTAACTCTCATATTAAAGCATATTTTTCTGTTTCTCTAGTGTGCTGACTTGCAAAAGACCATGGCCCAGCAATTGTTCTTTTCTTTACTAAATTTGTAACAACGCTGAGTTTTCCCATCCGCATGCTAGCAGCTTTCGTATAAAAAGATATGTGCATCGAAACAATAATAGACACTTCCAAGGACGGTGAAGCGAGAAGAAGAGAACTTTTGACCTGATATGTACAAAGACGATGAAGTAACCCCGGATGTGCCACCTACGAAAAACGTCAATTATGAAGACCAATTAGGAATTAGGGAATTATCATGAAATGACAAATGCATTACTTAATGTATAATTTAATAGGCTACCGATAGTGGGGTGTAGTGACTGACCAATAGAATTTTGGGGGAATGTATTACGAAAAAGGTTTAAAAACCCATGACACAAGAGACAAAGAGCATGAGGTAGGGAATGATATCGATTGCATCCAGAAACTCTGTCACTTTATTTGGTGATTTGAGACTTAGACAAAACCATCCTAGCCCATAGACTGCCCCATTACACTTTCCTCCTTATAAGGAGAGTGTCCCTTGCCTCTAACTTAGATAGACTGACCGTGAACTAACTGATGTCCTGAAGACGAAGACTGATCCTGTACGCTGTCCTATTCTGAGGAGGGTAAATATAATCATTGATAATGGAAATGCATTCATTTGCCTTTTCTTTCTAGGTACCAACTGCTGTATGTTTTTGATTAGAGACCTTAGTTAGATGTTTTCCAAATTGGTGTTCAAAATTGTTTTGCATGAAGCCCAACATGCCAATGCTAATTAGAGGTTAGATGAGACATTCATCTCGACTGACAACCTGACGTGACTGACGTAGTGCTATGCTGAACTAATATCTCTAGAAGGTTCTATGTACTACGATCTGCTTATAGTCATCTGATTGTCTATGCTTCTGATCTTTGCATTATTGAAAGCGTATTATGATTGTCATCTTGTGATTATGTTTATTTGCTTCTTGGTTTTGATATTGATGCATTTGCTATTAGATTGTAATCAATAGGGAATAAAATTCATAAAATTCCATTAAGGTGTGGTTATTCGTGACTGAAAGGTCATGATTGCGCCAAAGGTTTATTAATGACTAAAGTAAGATATATTTTGGTGTTAACTGTTGACAATGTTATTGACATATTGATTGATATATTGATCAGTTATCTCGTCCTACGGTGTCTCACCACTGAGCCCAAAGATTCATCGGCCTAAAACGAGTCCTGATGTGTATAAATTAACATAGACGGACGCGTTCACAGTTCTGGTAGCAGAGTACGGTTTGGCCCTTGGGGGCCCTAGGACGGAGTTTCATTGTTTAATTTGTTGTTTTTCTGTGATAATGCAATTTAGAGAGATGATGAATGGCTAGGTTCGCCATGGCTTTCCTGGGATCTCGGAGCCTGCCTAAATGAGTTGGGAATGTTCTCGGCGCCATAGTATGCGTGGTTAGGGTCTTTTGCGCTTATGAAATCTTACGCATCTTGCAGGTGGTTGTGAAAATTTGCGTGTGTCTAGGCCAAAATAAGTGTTGTTTAGAAGGAGTGGGCGTACTCCACAGTATGAGAGTGGGAAGTCGGCGTACTTCATGTAAATGCAGCGCTTATTGCTCAAAATTATCCACGTGGTTGGTTGTTATATACGGATCTATTGAGGTCTAAGACTCCGGAGTATGATAATAAATGTGGTTTATGTTGTAATCTGTGCGGTTTAATAGGTCAATCGGGCGTGGTTGACAAGTCAAGTTTCGAGTTATAATGTATGTGTGAAACCTTCGATGGAGATTTGACAAGTTCTAAAGTGCACTAGAAGGAGTCATTGACAAGTCGAGAGTAGGATTTGCAGGTCGAATTCTGCTTGCGTATGTGGGAACTGAGAAGGAGAGAGTAGCGGCCGAGGCTTCAAGTGAAATCTCTGTAAAGTTCTGAAGCGAATATGTTACCCTTCCTGTAGTAAACCGGCAGATTTGTATTGTCATTTTAAAAGCTTGCAATAATTCGCATTAGTTTGTATGAGTTGTAAGGAGTTGTGAGGTGTGGACAAACCGCAGGACTTTGTCAGCTGCAGTGTGTATGAGTGTGACGTCAGTGGTGCCGCGCTGAGATAGGTCAGATGCCGAGAGGGGTCGCGCACGGATTGGTTACCGTCCGTGAGAGGCAATAGGTTGAGAAAAGGGTAGGTGAAGAGTGTCCTGGGAATTAAGCCGTTTTCTGATTAAATACGAAATAAAAGAATTTCAAAATGAATTTTGTTAAGGCATTCAAAAGTGCTTTGAAAGGAGATGTATATATTGTTGCAACCGATGGGGAACCTACACCACCTGAGGGTACTCCAGCTTATACAGTTATGGAAGAAAAGGGTGTTGCACCTTGTTTATGGATAAAACAATGGCGCAAACTAACAGAGAAAGAGGGGTGTCTAGCGTTTCCAGAACATGGGACATTCAATCCAAAGGTGTTAGAAAATTTGAGGTGGATGTTAAGTACGCAGAAACCACCTCCGAGACCGGCACAATACGAGGCTTTGGCGATTTGAGACCTGATGGCTCTTAAACATAGGCAAGAAAGGTTTCACAGAAGATTGACAAGGGCAGAAAAATCCTATGCAGAGGCTAGATGGGACAGTGAGAACAAAATGTGGAGACGAGGAATAGTAGATGGGTTAAAGCTCTTTCCGGCAATAACACAGGGAGAAGAGACACAGGGAAAGAAAGCTTCTTGCAAAACCGACAAAGATTCAGGCAAATTCAAAGAGAACAAAAGGTCCTGGGAAGAAGAGGATGATTCAGATGATGAGGCGTTGATGGATAGATTGTTACATGATCGTCCGCCACCGTATGCGGTGAACGACAATGCTCCAGGTACTAGCTTGGATCCTGGGAACCAGACAAAGGAAAAGGGAGTTACTGATACGGCACAGACTAGCGATACAGCCTTGATACAGAATGGTGTCAGTGTACCCACTGCACCAGACTCGCCGATACAGTTGCAGCCTCCACCGCAGATAAAAAGAATTTACCCCGATGTCCCAGTGCTTGAGACTACTACGAATTTGGTGGTGCCGCCAGACCCGATATATACTAAGCCAAGGCTAATACAGATTGAATCAACTCCAAAGCTAGTGTCACAACCGCCACAGCTAATACCTGGGTATAACCCTGTAGCAGGACCTCCGTTAGTACCTGTACCGGGTACATTAGAACAGACCTATGGTGTTGCAGCTCCAAGAAGCTTGGGACCAGGTCAGACACCTGCTGCTATATCGCTAACTATCACTGTCGGTCCCCCAGTGCCGTTATACGCCCAGGAGAAAACAAAGACATGCGAACAGGGAGTTATGACTCATGAAGTGATAAGAGGAGGGCCTATTAGAACTCCACAAATAATGGCCCAGGGAGGACAGGTATGCGAGCAACCGAGACCCTAGTCCCATAGGGGCACCTCTTGAAGTAATGCGACAAGCAGGGTTGGGAGTCTTGACCCCCCAAACTATGAGTACAAATACCTCCCACACTCCAATGATACATGCAGGGAACATTTCACTGCAAGGTTTTACAGTACAACAGGTAAATGAGTGGTTAGAGAAAACTTGTACTTCACAAAAGACTACAGTGACCACAATTGAACCTGAAAAGGAAAAACAAGATGAATATTTAAATCTTGTGCGATTAGGAGCAGAAGCTGCTGAGTTGATGGAAGGAACAATGGGAGTGAATAGGTTAGAATCATACACTGAGGCAGAATTGAGGTACTTATGCCCTAAGATTACCAAAGAGGTAGGCAAAGTACACCAGAGATTAACGAATTTGGCAGACAAATACAATATCGATATCGGAAATACGAAACACTTGATTAGATTAGATTTTGACACTAAAGATTTTGAACACATGAGATCCGCAGGCATGAAGACAGGCATGAAGACACACTTGAAAGAGTTGCTTCAAGGTGCACAAATTTGGGGAGCACTAGAGAAATGGGAAGGCCGGTGGGCAAAGAAAAGAAAAGAAAAGAGATAAGGGAAAAAGAGATAGCCCAGGGACTAATGAAACAACAGCCACACCTAGTTTAGAGACAGTGAAAATCCTACCTATGAGAGAAACAGCTGGTGGTGTCTTAGTGCATGTGCCTTGGTCTAGGGGAGACATTTTGTCCTTTACGAATGATTATCCTAGGTTAAGAGAAAAGCCGATCGAGTGGTATCAACAGACAGATAGATTTGTGAAGCTTGCAAAGTGTCTCTGGGAAGACTTAAATACCTTGTTTGAAATCATTGTTCCGCCAGATTTGTGGCTCGAGTGTAAGAGAGGGGTAGATTGGCCCACAAAGGAGCCGGCAAGGGATAAGGTGACTGGAGCACCTTCTGAAGAGGTGATGAAATATTATCATAAAGTAATTGAGTTTTTGAAACAAAAGGTGTCGCCGAAAGTGACCGATTGGCAGAAAATTGACCGGACTTCTCAAGAGGTTAAAGAATCAATACATGCGTATTATGAGAGATTGTTGAAAGCATTCAAACATTACAGTGGTACGGAGACAATGGAACCGAAGGACATGAACCATCTTGTGTTTAGGTTCGTCGAAGGGCTGAGACCGGAGGTCAGCCAGATGATTAAAAATCATTTGATTTGCTGGCAAGCTAAACCGATTGATGAAGTGTTACAGTATGCGAAATACTGTAGTGATGAAATTGAGTTGAAACAGAAAAAGTTGAAGGAGAAAGTGATGGTGATGCAGATAAGGGCTGCACAAGCTGGAATACAGGGAAATGGTGTCCAGCAAATGATACAGCAACCGCAAATGAATGGTGTGTTTCAGGCACAGCCGAGAGGTAGAGGTCGAGGGTTTGTGAACCGTGGTTCGGACATGAATAATGTTGTTATTCAAAATGACGGTCAGGCATTAAAGAAGATGTCACCATGTCACGCGTGCGGGGCGTGGGGCACTGGAAGCGGGATTGTCCGAATATGGTGCAGGATGGTACAGTTCAGCAGAGCATTAATGCCGGTACACTACAAAATTCACGAGGTCCAAGAATGAGACACCAAAACCCGAATTTTCAGAATAATTTGGTGCAAATGCCAGGGGTACAACCCATGCAGCAAATGCAAATACCGCGTTTCCAAACAGTGTCAGCACAACCGATACAAACAGCAGATCCCTATGGTGCCTAGACAGCAAATGCAGTTACCCCTAGCTCTGATGGGACAGCAACAGGTGACGCTTCCTCAGCAGGTCACAGGCCAGGTAACAAACCAAAACAACACTGTACAACAATTCCCATTAAGAGGTGAAAGTGACATGAATGGGGATTGGTCAGACGACAGCTCAGACAGTGAAGAGTGCAGGCTTGCAGCATCTTTAGAGGTAGATCAGAGAGGCCCATATGTAGAGGGAAAAGTAATGGGCTATAAGGTTTCATTTTTAGTCGACACAGGAGCTACACGCTCTACAGTACGCAGCGCAGAGGTACCGAGATTACCTCTTTCAGGACGTACCATACGAGTGGTCAGGGTGGCTAACCAGTACCTGACTAATCCAATTACTGATCCAGTGCAGGTTGAAATTGGAAATATCCAAGGCCTGCATAGATTTGTTGTGTGCGACTCAAGCCCAGTGTCCTTACTAGGGAGAGACTTATTATGTAAGACTAAATGTTCGATTACCTGTTCCAATGATGGAATAGAGGTACAGACAAACAGTGACGATGAAGGAGATGAGGGTCAATTCATAGAAGAAGGAGGAGAGACGAATGAAGATTACCCTCTTATTACAGTGTTTACCTTGATCGATCTACCTGCTGATCTACAAGGGTCTGTAACAGAGAAAGTGTGGGATTTGACTGGAAAAGAGGTCGGATTAATCAAGGGAGTAGGGCCAGTCAAGGTGCAGATAAAGCCAAATGCAGTGTTCCCACAAGTACCGCAATACCATATGACTCAGGATGTCCTTATTGAAGTGACACAGATAATTGCAGATTTTCTCAGACAGGGAGTTTTGAAAGAAGTTCTGAGCAGTCCGTGTAACTCTCCTATTATGGGTTTGAGGAAGCCTTGTGGAAAGGTTCGAATTGTGCAGGATTTGAGAAAAATAAACGAAATTGTGATAAAATGCTGCCCTGTGGTACCTAACCCAGCGGTAATAATGTTCCAGGTTCCTTGTGATGCTGAATGGTTTACTGTGGTAGACCTATCACAAGCATTTTTCTCAATACCTCTCCACGAAGATAGCCAATTCTTGTTCAGTTTCAAATTTCTGTATAAGGTGTACAGTTGGTGCAGAATTCCTCAGGGGTTTTCTGAGTCACCATCCATCTTCAATCAGATATTGAAGAAGGATTTGGAACCACTTGTGCTGCCTTTCAATTCGACTCTTGTGCAGTACATTGATGATTTGCTGATTGCATCTAAAACCAGAGACAGCTGTAAATATGATACCATTGCATTGTTAAATCATTTGGGAAAGAATGGACACAAGGTGTCACCTAAGAAGTTGCAATACTGTCAAAAAGAAGTGAAATATTTAGGGCATCTGATTGAGAAAGGGTCCCGAAGAATATCAAAAGAGAGAATAACAGCTGTTCTACAAATTAATCCCCCAACAACAAAGAGAGATGTCAGGATGTTCTTGGGAATGGTAGGCTACTGTCGCCAGTGGATACCCAACTTCTCGATCATTTCAAAGCCCTTAATAAAATTGACAGGGAAAGAGGTCAAGGATGAACCATACACAATCACTTTGACAAAAAGAGAGCTTGAGTCATTTTTAGAGCTGAAAGAGTGCATGTGCTGGGCTCCAGCACTAGGAATGCCTGATTATGAGAAACCTTTTCTGTTGTTCTGTCATGAACGTGATGCTTGTTCTTTGTCTGTTTTGACACAGGTCCACGGAGATGCAAATCGCCCTGTAGCATATTTTTCAGCTACTTTGGACCCTGTCGCAGCAGCCTTACCGGGTTGTTTGCGAGCAGTCGCAGCAGTTGGTCAAAGCCTTTCCCAATGTGAAGGCATAGTCATGGGATACCCTTTGACAGTATTGGTTCCACATTCTGTTGAAATTCTATTGACACGAACTAAGACGCAACACATGACGAATGCACGACTTACCAAATATGAGACGATTATTTTGGGGTCACCAAATGTTACATTAAAAAGATGCACTGTGCTGAACCCGGCAACTCTACTTCCCAATGAGAATACAGAAATCAAAGATGGGGAAGAATTTGAGCATGATTGTCTTGAAGTGACTGAGCTTTGTACCAGACCTCGATCAGACATACAGGATACCCAGTTAAAAGAAAACGATTGCATTATGTTCGTTGATGGGTCCTGCCTAAGAGATTCAACAGGAACATTGAGAGCTGGTTATGCAGTATGTACCATATCTAGCATAGTCGAGGCCTCTTGGCTCGAGAAAGTATTTTCTGCACAGGTGGCAGAATAAATGGCTCTTACAAAAGCCTGCCACGCTGCTATAAATTTGAAAGTGACAATCTATACTGACAGCAGATATGGATTTGGAATTGTGCATGATTTTGGCCAACTCTGGTCTCAGAGGGGTTTCATGACATCCTCTGGTTCACCAGTGAAAAATGGAAAACAAATAAGAGATTTGTTACATGCGATTCAGTTGCCTCTTGAAATTGCCGTGGTGAAGTGCAGTGCTCACACCAGATCACAAGACTTTGTGTCAACGGGGAATGATTATGCAGACCAAGTTGCCAGATTCTGTGCATTAACCTGTATATCATTTAAAGAGCAGTGGGAACTGTTACCACAACCTGAGAATGACACAACCTTAAGCCTAGCATTACGAGTGGTTGATACCTTAGATGAATTAAAGACATTACAAAGCCATGCTAGCAAAGAAGAAAAACGTTCCTTGCAGAAAATGCAGTGTGTACAAAGAGCAGATGATATGTGGGTTTCAGAGGAAGGAAAATTGGTTTTGCCAAATAGTCTTCTGTCACAATTTGCCCGATTATACCATGGGCAGGCGCATTTAGGAAGAGATGCCATGATCAGATCTTTCAAAATTGATTGGTTCAATCCAAAATTCAGACATGCCGCAGAAATTACTTGTCACAGGTGCGTCATCTGTCAACAGATGAACGCTGGAAAAGGAACAGTGGTAACTTTGAGCCACATTGGAAGAGCTGGAGGTCCATTTAACAAAATGCAAATGGATTTCATTGAAATGCCTGTTTGTGGAGGATTGAAGTACGTGTTGGTAATTGTGTGTGTTTTCAGTCATTGGATTGAGGCATATCCCACACGTAGGAATGACAGTCTTACAGTCGCAAAACTACTACTCAGAGAATTAATACCAAGGTTCGGGTTTCCGGTTTCTATAGAATCAGATAGGGGAAGACACTTCGACAATGAGGTGATTAAACTTCTGTGTGCCGCACTCAACATTGAGCAGAAGTTGCATTGTAGCTATCGCCCTGAAGCATCAGGATTAGTTGAACAGATGAATGGTACCTTAAAATCAAGAATAGCAAAAATGTGTGCAGCAACAAACATGAAGTGGCCAGATGCGTTACCTCTAGTACTGATGTCTATGAGAAACACGCCAGATAAGAAAACGGGACTGTCCCCCCATGAAATCCTCATGGGCAGAGCAATGAGGTTACCGGCGGTACCTGCAAATGCACTAGTGAATATTACAGATGATATGGTGTTGGATTACTGCAAAAGTTTGGCTGACGTGATTCGCTCTTTCTCTCACCAGGTGGAAGCTAACACGTTACCACCAACGGGCGAACCAGGACACTCTCTGCAAGCTGGAGATTGGGTGGTTGTCTAGAAGCACGTGAGGAAATCGTGTCTTGAGCCGCGTTGGAAGGGGCCATATCAAGTAATACTAACAACCACTACTGCTGTGAAGTGTGCCGGGGTTCCCAACTGGATACATGCCAGTCACACAAAGAGGGTAACGTGTCCTGTTGAAGAGGAACTTGAAGATTCCAGTACAGCAACTTCAGGAGGAGAAGTCTCAGAGTCAGAGATTAGTCAAAAAAGATCTGGGACTACAGGAGAGCCCACTGAGAACAGCCTTGTCCCTCAAGCTGACAGTGAGTTCGAGAGAGGTGACAGAGTGCCTATCTCAGTTTAGGCAGCAGGAGAACTAAGACAAGGAGAGGTTCTCCCAGAAGTAGACGAATACAATTCAGAGCCTGAATACAGTGTAGAACCGGAAGACGACAGAGAAGGAGAAGTTGTAAATTCAAATCGAAACGGATCAGAGTCTTCTGAACTGGTTGCAAGTCCGTCAAGAGAAAACACCATATCACGAGAGGAGGGTGCTGTCCAATGTCCTGAAGGAAAACACCGAGTCAAGACACACAGGGGTGATAGTTGGCCAGACAAGTCACATCTTAGAATAAGAAAAATAGCAAACGAGACAATAATAGAGGAAAGCGATACTTCACAGGCAGATGATCTGAGTGAAGGAGAACAACAAGGTGAACGAAAATTAAAAAGAAAGAGAATAGCAAACCGAAGATATACAGGTCCTGAATGGGCATATGCTACAACCTCTGAATGGCAACAAGAATTCTTAGCATTCTGCTTTGAACGAGAAGTGCCAGGCCAATACTACGGTACCTGAAGGTATTCTACAAGAAAACTCAGATAAAATTGAAATCGTGAAAGCTGAAAAGAGAAAAAGGTCTTTTAGAAACTACCGGAAAGAGACATTAAACCTGGATTTGACTTAAAGAAATCGGATTACGATAAGCTGCTAACCTGAATTGACGAAAAGGGTCCTGGAGTGAGTGAAGACGCTGTAAAATACACAGAAAGAGTTTGCTTCTCAGAGTTGATTGTTGATCTGCTATTCTGATTCTATACAAACATGGCTTATAGTAGCAAAGGAAGTTAGGTGTGTGGTTGGTTAGGACTTATGATAGGTGTTGTATGCGCAATAATGATTGTGGGAGTGATTGTAGGAATGCCATGGAGAGAGAGTGAAACTGTTAATGCAACTTCAAAACCTAAGACTACTACTACTGCTAACAAACTATCGCCGTGGGAGAAATTTGAACAAGATGCAAGACATCTGCATGAGGGAACTAATACGAAAGGGGAACTTTCTACTAATGTCTTCTATCGCTTACTAAATGAGTATGTGGAAACTATGGAGGCGAAAGATTGTTATGTGTGTACTAAAATTCCTTCGTCTGTGCAGGAGGGAGTTACTTATCACAGCCTCCCTCTTACTTATGGAATTAGCTGTAGCTTGCTATTAACAAGATTTTATGATCAAGAACATGTGCAATACTTTTATTCAAATTTGGATGTTGTGTTTTCTTTTGTGCCTGTAATTGAGTTCTTAAACAAGTTAGCTAAAGAGCATGATATTAAAACAGTTAGAGGATTCTTTGAACCAACACTTACATTTGGAACTGCTTATGCACATCGCAATCATTTGACTTGCTTATTGTCTCCTGTAGAGAAAAGCTTTTTAGATCACACAGATGATAGACGCAAAGCACTGAAAGAAAGATTAGAAAAAGGCTTAGAAAAACGTACTTATGCAAATAATTATGCTTATACTGCAATTAAAACACAAGGCAAACTAGCTATAGATGCATTACACGTAGGTAGACTTTGTGTATATAGACCGAAATCTGATCAAGATAATTTGTTTGTGGGAACGAGTGAATGTAGGCATGTGTTTCTGTTTCAGAGTAAATGGACCTTTATGTTAAATGGACAAGACCCAGCGATTCCTGGAATCTATTACATCTGTGGGTTAAATGCATATTACCGTCTTCCTAAGGGATAGTATGGAACATGTTATTTGGGAATAGTATTCCCAAAGATATACCAGATTGATGACTTAAAACAAATACCTAAAACGTCTGAATTACAACATACTAGACAAAAACGAGAATCAGTGGCGGCTGTCATTGGTGACATATTTGGAGCTATAATCCCATCAGTAGGGGTTATCTTAAATTCCATGAAAATCCAAAGGTTGTCTACTATTGTGGATAACATGCTGACAAATTTTACAGGAGCTATACTTCTGATGGATACTGAACTTGCTGCAGAAAGAGCTATGACTCTTCAAAACCGGCTTGCTTTAGACATTCTTTTAGCAAAGAGTGGAGGTGTGTGCAAAATGCTTAATGAACATCATTGTTGTTCATTTGTACCAGATAACAGTAAGAGAATTAGAAGCATGCTTACTAACCTTACTAGAGATAGTACAGATCTAAAGGATCTAAAAGAACCTGGTGTTTGGGAGAAATTTGGGAAAGGAATTGCCCGAGTGGGAAGCTGGTTTTCCAACATTTGGAATGGGGTACTTGCAAAAATTATGATGGGTCTATTAATTGTTTTAATTTGTTTATTAGGATTATGGGGAATATGTAAAATTAATGATAAAGTGAAAAGAAATTGGACTAAAAGAACCAAAAGAAATGAAGAAAGTGAAAGAGAGAAAATGTTCAATGAAATATGGGAAAGCTCACATAAAGGGCAGGATGTTGAAATGCGTATTATGCGCAAGGTGAAAAATTAAGATCAAAAAGATTGTGTGATGACGAGCGTCATCAGAGGAGGGACTGAGAGAGCATAGTTTAAATATTACATATTATAGACGTGAAATGCTTATGTCTAACAATGCTGTATTAATAAAATATTCATTGAAGCGTATTCATAAACGTAGAGAATTGTTCATATGTATAAACTAATGCGACTGTAAGAAATAATCGTTTATAGTTTGCCTAATTGAGCACATTAACACGTATAAAACTGCATTCATTGGAACCATATATCCTAAGTTAGCGTGAGTCGAGAACTAGCTGTGTAACTCTCATATTAAAGCATATTTTTCTGTTTCTCCAGTGTGCTGACTTGCAAAAGAACATCACCCAGCAATTGTTCTTTTCTTTACTAAATTCGTAACAACGCTGAGTTTTCCCATCCGCATGCTAGCAGCTTTCGTATAAAAAGATATGTGCTTCGAAACAATAATAGACACTTCCAAGGACGGTGAAGCGAGAAGAAGAGAACTTTTGACCTGATATGTACAAAGACGATGAAGTAACCCCAGATGTGCCACCTACGAAAAACGTCAATTATGAAGACCAATTAGGAATTAGGGAATTATCATGAAATGACAAATGCATTACTTAAGTTATAATTTAATAGGCTACCGATAGTGGGGTGTAGTGACTGACCAATAGAATTTTGGGGGAATGTATTACGAAAAAGGTTTAAAAACCCATGACACAAGAGACAAAGAGCATGAGGTAGGGAATGATATCGATTGCATCCAGAAACTCTGTCACTTTATTTGGTGATTTGAGACTTAGACAAAACCATCCTAGCCCATAGACTGCCCCATTACACTTTCCTCCTTATGAGGAGAGTGTCCCTTGCCTCTAACTTAGATAGACTGACGGTGAACTAACTGATGTCCTGAAGACGAAGACTGATCCTGTACGCTGTCCTATTCTGAGGAGGGTAAATATAATCATTGATAATGGAAATGCATTAATTTGCCTTTTCTTTCTAGGTACCAACTGCTGTATGTTTTTGATTAGAGACCTTAGTTAGATGTTTTCCAAATTGGTGTTCAAAATTGTTTTGCATGAAGCCCAACATGCCAATGCTAATTAGAGGTTAGATGAGACATTCATCTCGACTGACAACCTGACGTGACTGACGTAGTGCTATGCTGAACTAATATCTCTAGAAGGTTCTATGTACTACGATCTGCTTATAGTCATCTGATTGTCTATGCTTCTGATCTTTGCATTATTGAAAGCGTATTATGATTGTCATCTTGTGATTATGTTTATTTGCTTCTTGGTTTTGATATTGATGCATTTTCTATTAGATTGTAATCAATAGGGAATAAAATTCATAAAATTCCATTAAGGTGTGGTTATTCGTGACTGAAAGGTCATGATTGCGCCGAAGGTTTATTAATGACTAAAGTAAGATATATTTTGGTGTTAACTGTTGACAATGTTATTGACATATTGATTGATATATTGATCAGTTATCTCGTCCTACGGTGTCTCACCACTGAGCCCAAAGATTCATCGGCCTAAAACGAGTCCTGATGTGTATAAATTAACATAGACGGACGCGTTCACAAAACAAATAAAGCGTGGGTGGTTTAGGAAAGTGTTCTTGATTTGTAACACCACATTCTGATACCTTTGATTGAAGATTATTAGGGTTTGGAAGACTGCTTTTTAAAAAGTTTACTGGAGGTTCCTTTGTCTGTGCTAAATTTATTGTGGTATCAAAAGGAGTTGTGTTGGTAATTTTTTTGTGGCTGGTGAGAAAGGCAATAAAGCGACTTGTCTGTGAAGGATGTTGACTTCAACTGAGTGTCTTTGAATGCTGGCATTACTGGATATTTGAGTGTCCATGTTTCCCATACATAATTCGCTTGGATGCTTGTTGAGGTATCTGCTTGCAGCTAGGTTTCTACTAGGTAAACAAGGTTCAGTTGTTGATTAATGGTGGGGTTTTGAAGAAAGTTTTCTTGCTGAATTCTGTGAAACATGTTAACATTAAGACAGTTTATTGAAGTTTATGAATGTATATCTTTACCTGCTCAATCAAATTCCTCCATGTGCCTGGTTGTATAACATTATACAATTAAATCCGATGCCTTACTTACTGCTGAAACACATTTAGTAAATTGTGTTTGCACCATATTATACTTCGTCTATTTCCAGTGAAAAATAGCAATGTTGTAATACTTTTGTTCTGCCATATACTCGTTTAAAAATTCCCGTATTCACAAAACGTTTGAAAAGAAATAAAAAAAGGGTTTTGAGGTGCTGGTCAGTGTGAGCGCGACACTCTTCAAAGATTCATAACCTTCTTTTTCAGGGAAGTCATAGTAATAAACTGCTACTAAATGAAGGAAGACAATTCATTGGTAATGTCACGAATATCTGAGTGTTTCATGAGGCAATGATCATGAGACAATTTATGTATGCTAAAACTCGGAGAATAGCGTCCTTGAGAAGACATTTTCTTTGCTTGTTATTCATCATGATAAAGAATTACACGTATCAATCCAAACTTTTTCTGTTGCGTTATAGATTTCAATTCAAAACGCTATAGTTCATACTAACCTTAGGCAATTGATACTGTTCGGTCGACCATGTTTGCCTTGCTACTCATTTGCCCTCTTGACCCAATTTATATCATCCAGTTAAAAATGGCATTTTCACAACTCTGCTTTCTTCTTTAGTCAAAAAGTGTTCAAGGGACTAGATCCCATCTTCAAAAAGTCTCCATTTGGTTTATTTCTGCATTTCAAGTTATGGAATATTTATTATGTCTGTTTGTCCATTTGTGCAGAGCACATCGGAAACTGAATTTGCCTTTGTGGCGACCATTAACGTCAAGAAGGTTCTTCACAAAGTTTCATATTTCCTTGTCAGGCAATGAAAAGGCACTGCTGGAAATGAAACTTGTGAACTGCAATTTTCACACAGACCTATGCTGTAGGCTCTTAACCTACTGAGTGAGGCATCCTGCTAAAATAATGTAGTACTTGTGAAGCTGACCTAACAACCTCCACTTCATGTTAAAATGCTAAGCACAGAGTATGCAAACTAAAATGCAAAGAAATGCTGCATGCTTGCACTTATACCTGTGCTACTGAATTATACTGAAAGGTGGTCCTAATGATTTAATATTTGAGATTCCCCTCATTTTTGTTTTAATTTATGACTATTCAAAAGGCTCATGTCAGTCTGGATGAATCATCATTTGATTAATTACTTCAAGGAAAATGTTTAAGTAGACGTCCAATTTAGCTCATATTTTTTATTTTTGCAATATTAGTGAAGCTGAACAGAGTTGAAATGCCCAAGTTTCTATGTTATGTGATGTTATGTGGCGTTAATGGTTATGTGATGGTATTGGAAAGCTCACATATGCTGATGCGTCGTAGTTTTTTAGTAACGGTGACACGATTAGATGAGTTAAAGAAATGGAACTGACTTTATTGGTTAAGAAATAAAGCTTTCATTTTTTTTCCGAAAAAGAAATAAAGTTTTCATTTTTTCCCGAAAATCTGTCGGAGTATTGAGACAGCAACTCGAAGAGAGAGCTGTTCTACTGTTTGCTGGCTACAATGGAAATGGTTCTGTCATGTAACGACACAGCCTTGTTCTTGAGGTATCCAGGAGGTGTTGGCCTGAGAAAGGTAGTGCATGTTGTTGAATTTGTATGTGAAATTCTAATGCCAGAAAGAGGAGGGAGAAATCATAGATTTTTTGGTACAAATTATTATTATTTTTTACTAGGGAAGTATGGATTTTGGGAGATAGGAATGATTTGGTCTCTGAGTCATGTTCTGGTTAACTATGGGCCGCCGACTTTTGAACCAGGTGTTGTTGCTTGATTAGTATGTTAGGTAGCCCACCCTTTGTGCTGTTTCCACAAACTGAATGAAAGATGTGACAGTTCAGCATGATACTCAGATGTAATGTACTGCAGAATTTTCTATAGACATTCCATTTGCCACAACAGCTATTGATAAGTTGGAGATCAGGCAATACTGAGAGAAGATTTTTACACGTCATCATTTGGATACATTTGCCACTATAAAACGGATTTTAAAGGCCGCTATATTTGATCCAGTACACCAGAAGATGTACAAATGTACCTGGAGCATGTTCTCACAAAGAGCAAATACTGTAAATGTATTCCAGTTCTTTTTGATGCTTCCTTGTTCTGATATACCCCTATTCTAAGTGTCCCGATAAAATAACCTGCCCGTGTAGCATTATTTTCAGCAGTTTGCTTTTCTTCTGGCACTGTATGTAACTAGTGTCACTGCTAAATAACAATAATGGCACTGCAGAGTTCACTTCCTAGTTGGGAGAGGGTTCCTCACACCCAAAACTTAGCATGCCCTCAATTCCCACGGCTCTCTAGCGCACTTTCCTTCTACCCCCGCTGCCTTTGGTCCTACGCGCAGGGGGCCTGTGAGCTGGTGTGTGCATCAGAAGGCTAGATATTGACTTCTCTTCTTTGTAGGATTTTGTGAGTCTTGGAATGGATGATGCACCCCAGCCAGGCAAAAATACAAGATTTGTAGCGTTCAGAGTTTTTTACTGTGCTTAGGGCCGATTCAGCAAGAACTTGTAGAAAAGGCATCTAGATGTATGAAGCTCTGCCCAGCTACAATTTCAAGGTTTGCTCTACTGGCGGATTGTAAGAATTAAAAAGGTGACTAAGTACAAAGGTAAAATCTTAGACTGGGTGAGGTGCCAATTTCATCATAGTAACAAACAGAATTTGACTGCTGCAAGTCGCAGCTCTTACCCACTCTCTGTCAGAAATACCTCATGGTTGATTCTGGAAGAGCCAAAATGGGTACACATGTAAAATAAAAACCACCTTACCTCTGCCATCTGGCCATCTCTCTCCCAATTATTTCAGGGTGAGAGCCATCACACAAATTGAGAAAAAGGGCATTGTACAGAGAAAAGAGACAAAACATTGCAACTCAGTGGTTTTCTTCCAGACCAGGCGGTGAAATCTACATCTAATTATCCTGGAAGGGATTACATCCAGACTCTAAACACTATTAAAGGGATAATAAACTCTTGGTTCATATAATGACTGAAATATCAAGAAATTCATAACAAGTATGTAACGACTGTCTCATTATGAGCTTATAATCTCTTGAGTTGATGCTAAATCATTAAAATTGAAGTAGTATAAACTTCACAAAAGTGAAAATAATAAACATAATTTAATGACACCACTCCCATGCAGCCTACAGATCACGGATTCCTGCAAAATCAATGTAGAAAATTATCACATCCTTTTCAATGTATGTTACGTTGACAATTATTACTCACTTTTGTTGGAACAGGTGACATACTGTTCAAGTGTCCAGAGTTTCCGCCACACTCATTGCAAGTTGCCAGCTAAGGCAAAATACGGTTCCACCTCACCAACATTTTGTACTCTTGCGGGAAGGTACAAAGACCAAAAGGTAAAATCCACAAATGAAACTAAATAGAAATCCTTATTTCAGGATTCCAAAGTTACATGCATCAAATACGCTCAAAAATTGGTAGTGGGGAACTCTATGCAAGGTAATCAGAAGGCCAAATGTAGCAGTGAGATGGACATATTGGCATATGAGCTCAGGACAACTAGACGAACAAGCCCAGACAACAGGCATGCACACCAAGTGGACTTACTGGCGCTCCCACCAACATCCAGCTAAATGCATCTTGCATTTTCAAAAGATAAATGCACTCTTGGGGCATCAGTAAGTGTGGTTTTATGAGCTGAACCATGACACTCAGAGGTTTTGGCACTGATACCAGTAGTTTTAGTCGGAGCTGGACAACACCATGTCTTACCTTGTCAGTACCTTTGTCAGTTTCAGGCTAGGACCTTTCTCCACTGCAGGATTCTGACTTCTAGAAAAACGTCACACAGAAGGTAAAAGCATTGACTGGGACGACCCAGTTGCTGGATCTGACCTAAGCTCTGATGTGGATGACCTGAAATGTCACTGATTTTCAATGGTGCCTTTTGCCTAAAAACTTTCAAAATTCATATCTCCAGTTCCCTTATCCAATTTTAATAATTTCAATGTCTTTTTGCTCGCTCTTTTTTCCTCAATTTTTCTAAATTGATTTATGGAGTTTTATCATGCAGTGTCATTTACTTTAAAAGTATTGAAACTGCTTGAACACGTCTCTGTGGATTGACTGCTGCTTGTGCCATAGCTAATAGGGTTTGAGTAGAGATTCTCCGTGAACTATGCTTTAGCCAAAACAGATTGTGTTTATTACTTTGCGAAGGACCACCCCTCTCAAAGTATTAACTCAATTCTGACAAAATTGATGGGGATGTGAGAGATTTGATTGTTCTGAAAGAGCTTACCATTTAAATTCAACCACCTCTAATAAAATAAATCTTAGGCAAAGTCTGTTGCACACTTATTTTATATTGTTTATTTGTAAAGTAAATTATCACCCGTAAGGGTATCCTGGCACTGAGCATGTGTGTGCGCCTAGCCTTGCCAAGAGGGTAGGGGGGGTTAACTGAAAGGCCAGGTCCTCAGCTTTTTGCAGAACTCAAGGAGGGAGGAGGCGGATCTGATGCGTAGTGGGAAGTCATTCCACGTTTTAGATACAGTGTACTAGAAGTCCGTGGTCTAGACTTGTGGAAATATTCATATACAGGTAATGCAACTTGAAAGAATAGTGCCTTCCTTGTATGTTTACTAATAATGAGTGAGCCAACGCACAAGGTTTTGTATGAGTAAGTAAACAGGCTCCTGTAATTATATGTCACATACTGATAAATTATTTTTTAAATCTACCAACCGTTTTTCCTCTGCTAAGATCACCACAATGCCTTCCAGTGGGCAAGAATACCAAACCTAAAGAAACTGTTGCACATGCAAGCACCTAGACAATTTAGGGGCATATTTGTACTTGTTGATGCGAAACTGCACTAACGCAGTTTTACATCAAAACGTTTAGCACCGGCTTGCACCATTCCTGAGTGCCAACTGGGCGCCATATTTAAAGAATGGCGCAAGCCGGAGCTAAGCTTGGGCTAGTGTCAACAAAGATGATGCTAGCCGGGTGGGAGTGGTGGTACGGGTGAAGGAGGTTTTGCCTAAAAAAATTACGCTAGGCTGGTTAGAGGCAAAAAAATGCTTCTAACCAGCCTAGCATCATTTACTGACGCAAAACCATCCATACCACATGACTCCTGTCTTGCAAAAGACAGGAGTCATGACCACCACCCCAATGGCTAGTACAAGGGACCAGGGTCCCATGGGCATGGCCATTGCACCCAGTGCCATGCAGGGGGCCCATTTCAGGGCCCCCAATGGCACTTACCATTATTTTAACTGCTTACCTATACTTACCCTTCATATCTGGGATGGAGTCTCCTATCTTCTGGTGTCCCTCCGGTGTGGGTGTTCCTGGGGTTTGGGGTGGGCACCTCTGGGCCCATTCCATAGTGTTTAACAATGGAAATGGGTCCTGAGAGAAAACAGGGCTGATTGGAGAGTCTCCTAACTTTTTGCCTCCATTTTTCACTTTTTGCTGTTGTTTTCCTGCCTTTGATGGTGCCCTAGGTACTGCTATCCAGTCCCAGGGCCTTTGCTCTGTAGAAAATAAGTATGCAAATTAGATTAATTGTAATTGGCTATGTCAACCTACCTATAGGTCCCTAGCATATGGTAGGACATGTAGGTTTAGGGACCCCAGCATAGGTAGTGCCCCCATAGGTGCACTGCTGAGGTGCCCAGTGTCATTTTAAAGCCAAGCCTGCCTTGCTGGCTGCTTTTCAATGAAAGTTTATTAAATTCGAATTAAAAGTACTTCCAAAGTCTTAAACAACCTTTTTTTTTTACAAATAAGTCACCCCTAAGGTGTGCCCTATGTGTCCCTAAGGTTGGGTGCCATGTAACTATAAGCAGGGACCTTACAAAAATTGTTTCATAAGCCCTGGTGAGGTAAAACAGCCACATTCGTTTTTCCCTCATTGTAGTGAATGGCCTCACTGGGCTAGAATGGGGAGACTTTGTTTTAATTTACAAAGTCCCCTTCAGTGTCAGATACATCAAGTTTGGTATCAAATTAATTGTTATAATAAATCCCACAACTTACAATTGTTGGATTTAACATAACTTGTTCAGGTGAATAGTTTTAAACTCTACCTAAAAAGTTGCCTACTTTAGCCCTGTAGTGCTCTGCTCTGATTGGCCAGGCTGCCTTGATGAGGTGTGAAGTAGCCTGGGCTGAACACAAAGAAATGTGCCTGTGGGAGGAGAACTTCCCTCAGCAGATGGAGAAGCAGGAAGGGATAGGGCTGCCAAACTGGTCTGTAAAGACAGTGAAAGACATTTGGAGTAGGCCAGCACCTCCCTCACATCCTGTAACCCCAGATAATTAGGTGCCCTCTTGATTAGATTAGGAGAGGGCAGGCGAGCGGTGTGTTTAAGATTTTTAGCCACACCAGTGAGTGCGCTCAGCGAGATGCAACCTCCAAAAATCTGTTTCAGCCATGCTGGATTTTTGAAGAATGTTGCTCCCTGGGATTGATTTTTGCCAGACTTCCCAGGAAGTGTTCATCACAGGGGGAAGGACCCTGCATCTGATTGGAGAACCAGGACTCCCCTGTTTTTCACCCAGCAGCAAGGATAACACTGGCAGAGTTGCACCCACACCTCAGTTCCCTACCAGATCTCAACAAGGAAGAATGTCAAAAGAAGAAGGACTGCCCTGCTGGACCCCCTGACCTGCACCTGGACACTGCACTCTGAAGGACTGCACCAGCTGCACACTTGGAGGACTTTGCTTGTCTTTTACTGCTTCAGGAAGGGACTCCCTGTTTGCTACAGGTACAAAGGAGCTGCCTACAGTCCCCTGCATCAAGTCCTGCAAGCATAGCCCAGGTGACCAGCATCCAGTGGCCATTTGAGGAGCAACTCAGAGCTTCTGGAACCTTGGATAAAGTTGTGGACACTTCAAGGACCCAAAAAGACAGCTGGATGAAGTTTGGAGACATTTGGAGCAACTCCATAAGTTGAAGAGGTGCATCGTGGGAGTTGTAGTCCCAGACCCCAAGAGGCAAACCAGAGCCTCTTTACTGAATCAAGAAACACTTCTGAAAGTAAGTGTGACAGGATTACCTCATGGAGGACCTGGACTTTGGACTTTGTTCCTTTCTAGTGTGACCTTTTTTTAACCCTTTGAGCGCTATTTGCTTCTATGTGCTAGAAAACATTAAGACCCTCATTATGAACCTGGCGGTAAACACCGTCAACCGCTGTGGCGACGGTGAACAGAAGACCACCATTGGCGGTGAGCAGAAACCCACCATATAATGATGCCAAAATCTGAATCTGACAAAAATCACCCTGCCACCAGTCACCGCCAGGACCTTGTCGCCGGAAATGCTGAACCTCCCACCCCACCACTGCCAAGCACACCAACACCCCACCCATCAAATAATGAAGTACAAATCACTGCGGCGGTCAGTGGAAGCCGAATGACCTTTGGCTGTGCAGACCGCAACGGGCGGCAAGTGGACCCAACAGTAAGAAGTGCACACATTGGATACGTTAGAAACCCACACACCTGACACACATCCACAACACTATAAACACTCACAGACACACCCCACAATCCTTTGCAACAAAAGTAGGCCAACGAAGCACCAAAAGCAGATACCAAACGCCACAATCCACCATACTTACACCCAACCACACAAGAGCACCCTCACCTAGATCCACACAAGACACCATTCACAACACTCACCATGGCACCCCCAAAACTCCCACGCTTCACAGAAAGGGAGCTAAGGACCATGGTGGACGAGATCCTGAAGGTTGAGCTACAACTATTTGGGGCACAGGTGCAGCACACACCCATCGCCAGGAAAATGGAGCTATGGCAGACAATAGTCAACAGGGTCAATGCAGTGGGACACCATCCTCGTACCAGGGATGACATTCGCAATAGATGGAATGACCTGCGGGGGAAGGTCAGGGCCATGGCATCCAGGCATCACATTGCAGTCCAGAAGACTGGGGGAGGACCTCCACCAACACCACCGACTACACTGACTGGGAGGAAAAGGTACTGGCCATCCTGCACCCAGAGGGCCTCACTGGACTCACTGGAGGAATGGACTCAGGTAAGTTGCCTACAATTACCCCATATCCATCACACCTGGAATGCATGCACCACACCACCCCTCAAACACCCACCAGGACCACTACCCCACCCAGCCCACAAGCACTTAATCCACTCCCCCTGCATGCCCACTAACAGGCCCACATCCCTCCCCCTGTGCACAGCCACCCACCCCTGCAAGGAAACACAATGGCCTACAACACTGACAATGCACCTCCACATTCCAAGCTAAAAGCAATGCTAACCTCACCAAAGCATCCTGCATGGCCCCAAAGTGTGTAACCTGCCCAAACCCACCCATGCCTTTGCACCCCATCCAGCCATGCTAATGTAACAGACATGTCCATTCCTCCCAACAGGCACCACCACCCATGCCACCCTGACAGACAGGATAAGGAGTGGCAGTGCCCCCACAGGGAGACAGAGGTACCTTCCAGGACACTGGGGATGGAACCCTGGACACTGGCAATCAGCCTTGCCCCTCACACAATCCTGGACTGTCACTATCCAGCAGCCCCACCCAGGATACCACTGACACCCCTACCACCCAGGCAATAACATCAGCCCGGGGCAACTGTCCACACACCTGTGTATCCAGGCCACAGACTGGTGGAACACAAGTACAGAGGCCACAGTCACCCCCTACCAACAGGCAGGAAGACGATGGTCCCAGTACAAGTGGTACCGCTAGACCTGTGCAGGGAACACAGGCGCAGGGGGCTAGGTCCAATGGGAGGGCATCAGTGGTCCAGGGGGGAGGCCACAGGATGATGCTGCAGCCCATGATGTGATTTTGGAGGTCCTGGGAGCATATCACCATATCCAGGACAGATTGGCCCAGATAGTATCCACCCTGGAGCAGAGTCAGAGAATGCAGCTAGCACACCACCAAGAGGCCATGGAGCAGTGGAAACTGCCCAATGCCACATTGGCCAGCATAGCAGGTGCACTGCTGCAGCTTGTCCAAACACAGCCTGAGGCCCACACAGAAGAGGAAGCCCCTATTACAGCACAGGATACAGACCGGACAACAAGAGTATCAGCAGCAACTTCACATGAACCACCATCTGAGGACACACATGGGACATCCATCTCAACCCCTACAGGCCAACAACAGACGCCCAAAGGGACACTCAGGCCAAGATATGGCACAGGAACACCTGCCAAGAACAAGGCCCCCTCTAAGAAGTGACTCTGCCAAAAACTGTCCTCCAAGTGTCCCACTTAATCCACCGCCAAACAGTGCTACAAATACTACAAACTCATGTAAGCCTGCATGGACCTACCACTACTGCCAACAATGCTGCAACCATGTTGCCATATTGGACAGCCACCATTAGCCCACTTCCCACGATTGAATCCCTGCACCAAATAAAACAACTTTTCACCTGTTACAATGCCCCCTGTCATTAGGTTTGAACAAAGTGAAGTATGGATGCAACTGGTTGATAACTCCTTTATTGTTATCTGAGTAGCATGAAAAGCACCACATGCCTCCCATGTTGTTGTGCCGACATATGTGTTTAAATATTAGACTAAATTGTAATCTGTCCTATGCAGACCTGGTCACAGTGGCAATTAGTATTGAGCCAACACCCCCCTAGATGACAAAGCACACTGACAGTATGATGCACATATGCCAATCTCATCCAATTGTCCCACATAGTTACTGGAAGTAGACTTGTATCAGTTGGGTTCTGGGATTTACATCTCCCCCTTCCTCATCATCACCATCACTCTCATCCCCTCTCTGAGGAAGCTGGTCTGGATATAAAGCACCCTTCTCCTCCAAGAGGGGGATATAATTTCTCACAGCCACGTTGTGCAGCATGCAGCAGGCCATCACTATTATATACACTTTTTCAGACCCATAGGCCAGGGAACCACCAGAGATATGTAGAAAATGGAATCTAGCCTTCAGGAGACCCATTGTGCGCTCTATCACCCTCCTAGTACGTTCTTGGGCCTCATTGTAATTCCTGTCTGCATCTGTTCCAGGATTCCTCACTGGTGTCAAGAGCCAACACAAGGTGGGATAGCCAGAATCACCTAGAACAAGGTGCAAAACAGAGCTTTAATTGACAAGCCTCAGAGGCAGACAGCCTGGCTGTCTGCTAGGTGGCAATACGTGACAGAAACACCTAGGGCCATATTTATACTCTGTTTGCGCCGGAATTGCGTCGTTTTTTTTTACGCAAATTCGACGCAAAACGAACTCCATATTTATACTCTGGCGTTAGACGCGTCTAGCGCCAAAGTTCATGGAGTTTGCGTCATTTTTTAGCGTGGATACCTACTTTGCGTTAATGATATGCAAGGTAGGCGTTCCCTTCTAAAAAATGACTCCGAGGCATGTGCGCCGTATTTACACTCCCGGGCAAAAATGATGCCCGGGAGTGGGCGGGTCAAAAAAAATGACGTCCAGCCGCTTTTGCGTAGTTTTTTAGCGCCTGGTCAGGGCAGGCGTTAAGGGACCTGTGGGCTCGGAAGGAGCCCAGAGGTGCCCTCCCATGCCCCCAGGGACACCCCCTGCCACCCTTGCCCACCCCAGGAGGACACCCAAGGATGGAGGGACCCATCCCAGGGAACTTAAGGTAAGTTCTGGTAAGTATTTTTTTTTTTTTTTAATTGTGGCATAGGGGGGCCTGATTTGTGCCCCCCTACATGCCACTATGCCCAATGACCATGCCCAGGGGACATAAGTCCCCTGGGCATGGCCATTGGGCAAGGGGGCATGACTCCTGTCTTTGCTAAGACAGGAGTCATTTCAATGGGGGTTGGGAGTCAAAATAAATGGCGCAAATTGGGTTGAGGCGAAAATTTTGCCTCAGCCTGACTTGCCCCATTTTTTGACGCCCAAGCTCCATATTCCCCTACGCCGGCGCTGCCTGGTGTAAGTCATTTTTTTTTACGCACACCAGGCAGCTCCGCCGGCTAACGCCGGCTAACGTCATTGAATAAATACGGCGCCCGCATGGCGCTTCAGAATGGCTTTAGCCGGCGTTAGATTTTTTGACGCACAACTGCGTTGGCGCAGTTGTGCGTCGAAAAGTATAAATATGGCTCCTACCATCTTGTGTGGCACAGTACTATTCTTCAGCACAAATGAATCATGGACTGAACCAGGGAACATGGCATTCACATGTGTGATGTACTGGTCTGCAGTATACACCAATGGAATGGTAATGGAATGAAAGTTCTTCCTGTTTCTGTACACCTATTCACTGACTCTTGGGGGACGGTAGCTATGTGGGTGCTATCTATGGCACCTATCACACGGGGTATGTTGGCAAAGGCAGAGAAGTCCAACTTGATGGCAGGGAGGTCAGCACTTTGGGGAAACCTCACATAGGACTGCAGGTGTCATACAAATGCATTTAGGAATCTTGACAGTATAATGTGAAACACTGGCTGTGAAAAACCTGCACCCATGCCCACTGTCACTTGAAATGAACCTGTGGCCAGGAAATGGAGTGCAGAGAGCACCTGCACTTCAGTAGGGTTGGCATGCTGATTACGATTTGCCGGTATCAGTGCAGGAACCAGTAATGAACTAAGTTCAAGAATAGTTGCACAAGTTCGTCTGTGGTTGATAATGATGTGACGCTCCACGTTGGTCCGCAAATCAACAAGTGGTCTGTACACTGATGGGGCCATTCCGTGCCACAAGGGTCTGCACCTAGGAGGAGTAGAAAACATGTGTGAGGAGCACACATACATCTGCACACATTGTTATTCATACAGCACTGCTGGCATGATTGTCGTCGCCACTAATGCATAGTGTATGTGACATTACAGCAACATGACCACAATGATAGATCAGGGCTTGTCAAGTGAGATAATGTTATTTGTCACATGCCTATGGTTGTTTGGGGAACAATAGGGCCTGCATTGTGCAGATGAGAGTTTTACAAATGCGTAGTTTTGGCCAAAATATCTGCCCCCTGTAATCCAGAACTGTCATTGTAGAAGTGACCTCATACCCCTAGCGGTTGACGTAACAGCGTAAGGCGGTGTATACTGCTGTGCGCAAATTGGTTGGTTAACATGGATGTCAATGGGGAATCGTAGCATATCATGATCGCCGCCGGTGGTGACGGTGCACACCACTGCGGTGCGTACGCTAACTCGTCTCCCCAACTTCACTTAACTCCCTGATCTTGTGCAAGCAGGTACTCCACTGAGTGTACTGCTGTGTCCTGCCTCTGGTCATGGAAGTGGCACGTGTTGCAGGGGAAGGGCCCCGGCCTTCACCCAAGAGAAATTGGAGAGGCTCGTGGACGGGGTCCTACCCCTGTACGCCAAGCTCTGCGGTCAACCAGAGGTACAGGTGAGTAGGAGAATTGGGGGCCATGGATGTGTGAGTGGTTGGTGTTTGCTGCATACATGGGTGCACCTCTGACACTGGATGGGCCAGGGTTCCTGACATGCTGCGTGTGTGTGCTGCTAGCCGGTTTGAACTGTCTGGCCCATAGTGGACGTATAGCCAGCTGTATATGATTGGCCAGTGTCTGACCTCTGTGTTACATTTCTGTGTGTCACTTATAGGTAAGCGCCCACCAGAAGCTTTGACTTTGGCATGCCATCACCAAGGAGGTGCGGACCCTGGGGGTCTACAACCGGCGGAGCACCCACTGCAGGAAGAGGTGGGAGGACCTGCGGCGCTGGGCGCGAAAGATCTGTGAGGCCCCGCTGGGGAAGTCCTCCCAATGGAGAAGGGGTGCCTGTCAGGCACTGACCCCCCTAATGCAAGGCATTCTGGTGGTGGCGTACCCGTAAGCTGTACTGAAAGCTGAGGAACCGTTAAACGGACTCAGGTCAGAAAAAAAACAATGTAAAAAATCGTAAATTATGTTGAAGGCTAAAGCTGATTTTAACTCACAGACAAATAAAATTAACTACATTGGAAAACTAAAAGGGTAGTTCTAAGAATGTAGTTATGAGTGCAAATGCTTGGCAAAATTGTCTATCTATCAAGGGAGAATACCACAGTGGACTCACTGCCGTCCCTCTGTTCTAATGCTTACACTGCCCCCATTTATATGACTCTCCTACAAGGATCTGAAGGGTCCAATGTGGTACGTTTCCATGAAGAAACCCATTGATTACCTTTTAACTACAAGATCCAACTCACTTAGCTACAATATTTCCATGCAATGTCTCTTGCGCCTTCTTTTTTAGCTGTTGAAGCAATGCTTTTGGCATAGTTCAGGCTACATATTCGAAGATAAAAATACTTTGACACTATTTCAATCTGGCCTAAAACCAGATGTAATCTGGGCACTACCAACTAATACAAGACATTAATTTTCTGCAATATTAGACACTGTGGCTGGTTTGTCCAAAAAAAAGGCGCAGCTGTACCGACCAGTACCAACCGAAAGAGAACTTTAATGATCTCACTTGATGCGTCAAATGGGTATGGTACCACAGTACTGTTACCTAAATATCATCTGACAAAAATACCAGTTCCTAAATATAATTTAAATACATTCTGCCCGATTGCAGTTAGTAATCGAAAATGTGAACCAAATCGAGCCAGATCATATTTTTGTTAACATTATTCTAAATCAAATCAAATCATAAACATTTATAAAGCGCGCTACTCACCCGTGCGGGAATCAAGGCGCTCGGGGGAAGGGGTTACTGCTGCTCGAAGAGCCAGGTCTTGAGTCATCTCCGGAATGCGGACATTCTACTTTTACACTTTAGAGTGTAGGCCCTCCTCAGTCCAAAACGTTGTGTAGAGATCATAAATGCACTTTGGCTGAGGAAGAATGTCTTAACCTAGTCTGGGCTCTGGAGTCCTTGCGGTTGTATATCAGGGGGAAGGAATTTACAAACCAGAATATGCAAAATCCTCTCAGTTAGCTGAACTCCATGACAGGTGCTTATGGACTCGTTTAAGGTGGTCAGTTGTGTTGCTGGAGTGCAAGTTCAGTATGCAACACAGAATGAGAATCAAGAATGCCAGTGACAATGGCAAAATGATACCCTGGATGTGACATTCACTAAGCCACTTAAAATATGGGTAAGGTATGATGCCTGATTCGGCATTGAGAAGCCCGAACATTTTACTACATCCTCAGACACAACCTTTATATAGGGAAAGCTCTATAAGTCTTTCCAGTCTTCAGTTTCCTGTTCCTCAGTATATTTGAGGGGTGCCTTAGAATAAGAAAGATGGCTTAACCATCCTGTCATTCCTATGGTGACGTAAGCGGAGGAGGGACGTGCTCAACCACAGCTGACTGTTTCCAAGGCACATTTCTACTCCACTAGTACTGCAGGGAAGTGAGACAGCTTGAAGCATATTTATCATCATCATCATCAAACAGACTTTATTCGACTTTCAACAAGCCATAAAAGTATCAAATAATAACACATTTAGCAATAAATATGTATAAGAAAAATTATAAATAAATAGAAAAAGTAATAAAACACATCCTTAATTCATTCAGGACAGGTATATAAAACTTGATAAATTTACATCAGTGCAAAATCGAGTTCCATTACAGTATTTTCTAGAGAGTGAGGAGTTTACCGGAGATTCCAGATATTCAAATAAAATTAGTTCAGTACGCCCATAGACTTCCTTACAGAGAGTACTGTACATAAAAAGTTTGCTAAAATTCCACACATTTCAGTAGAGGATAAAATCTGTAAGCTGAAATACGCGTTGCGGCACTGACGCAAATTAGTCGATCTTAAAAAAGGCATTAAGAACCGTTTTCTTGGTATATCATAAAATTTACAAAAGAGGACCACATGCATTGTAGATTGGGAAGCTTTCGCATCACATGGACATGCTCTTAAAACTGTACTCCAGTCACTCATAATCGGAAAGGTTACTAGCCGATGGAAGATATTTAAGCGGAATCTTGTAAGAACAAATCGATGTCGGGGATTTACCACGCTTACTAGGTAAGGCTGGACTGTATCCGTCAACAGAATTAGTTGGTTAGACATTACTGTAGATTTTTTTTATTCCACTTCCCATCTCTGTTCATCCAAGTGCTTCAAAGTCAGAGCCCTCAAATCTCTCCTGGTTATTTTTTCCAGTGATTGTGGGTTTTGGTAATATGCTTCAAGTAGCACAGCGCAGAAAGTCACCTTGCTGCACTGTGCTGCATGAAAGGGGAAAGGGCAGAAATGTGACATATTTAACATAATAGGACACATCCCTGTCCTTTTCGTGCACTGGCGCCCTTTTGGCTGCCTAGAGCCAATACAGGCACCCTTGTACTGTGGTGCTAGGGGGCTGCACTGCAGCCAGGATTGTTTTTGTACAGGAAGGGGCACCTTCCTACACAAAAACAGTCCTCTAGACATGTTGCTTCTACAGCACACATAGGCAAAGGAAAAAAAACAAGGAGAAATAAGGATACTTCTATTCAATACGTCTCACCTGGGGAGGCGTAGCCTTTTGACACAGTCTCAGGTCTACCAGTAATGGTAAATCTGGGAATATGTCAAAATCCATGGGTGGATGCGTAAGAACACCCATGCTCCAACAATGCAGTGAGCTATGTTACACTGCTCTAGATTTATCAAGCCAACCAGGGACATGCAAAGTGGGCTTGTGTAGCTTGATTTATCTAACTTAGTAGTTGCATCACCTTTGCGCCACTTTGTTTGGTGCAACGGCAATGCAGCTACTTGATAGATATGCCCCTATGTGTCTCAATATCTGTGGAACCACGTGGGCTTACTTATGGATATACTCTGTCATGATTTGCCTGCTTATCTTGTTTGGAGTCAAAATACATAGGTGGGACATTTCTGTGAATAAATCATCGTCTTGGACTCAGATGGCAGACTGCTCTTTTGTTTACCTAACTGAGGACTGTCCGTCAAATCAAGTAACACTCCGTAGTCGGTTCCCTTTCAGAGTCCGGCCTGACCTACTTTAGATGTAAAAATGTTTACCTAAATTGACTAGATGTGTATAGCAAGACAATAGGGGTCACTTCAAATTGGTTGGAAGGCACGCCAGCCTACAGGAGCATGTGACAAACGAATGGATGATCATCCATCTAATCTAGAGATCGCCAATGGCTTGGTGAGGGTCATCCAGTGAAAGTGCTAACTCCAACAGATCGGCTACATGGAAGTTAAAAATGACAAAACATGTAGAATCAAAAACCAAACCAAATGTATTTTTGTTTTAGTTCACTACTTAGCCTGTCAGATGAAATACCATAGCCGACATACGTGTAATGTAATAAATTCCATAATTATGCTGACGTAACCAGCAGCTAATTGTGCTTCCTTTGATCATGTCGAGATAGTGTATCTGAAACCCCTGCTCAAAAAACGTTGTGTTAAATTTACCTTCAAATGGGTTTGTTTTGCACCTTCATGATATACTTTGATAACTCGTGAATACGCATACTATCGGGCTGTTCTGAGGCAGCTCACATCGTTTCTTCACAATAAAAGTATTCCTTTTATGTTTCTGAAACTGAAAGACCAGAAAGATGACAAATCCTTTTGCTAACTTCAAAAGTGAAAGCATCCTCATTGTATTCATTCTGCCGATGAAACGCTTGCCAGCATGAATACTTCATTAGTATGTAAATTGAAACATTTTGATTAGCACTTGCAAACACCTTTCATTAAGAAAAGACAGAAAGAGCTAATCAGATTGCAATCATTTCCATAAAGATTTCATGGTGTTGCTACCACTGAGAATAGAACGAAGGGCAGATTATCTGTCACCACCATGTCATATTGTAAGAAACATTGCACTCTGTGTATTTAAGATAATACACATCTTAAAGAGATTGCCAGTTCACATGGAGCATGTGACATTGCAATTCTCAGAGAAAGTTTACTCCCGTGGACGTAATTTGAAGACACTACGAGCTAAATGAAGCAGTACCTTTTGTTCGCCAAATTCAACAGACAACACTTTAAAAGAAGTTCATAACCAATAATGTAAGGTGACTTACACATAGGTCAAACCTCTTTGGGTAATTCTTAATATGTGTAATCAACAAGAAGTTGTTTCAGGATTTTGGTAACTAGAACCCCATTGCGATGGAAATGCCCAGCATAAACTGTGACTAATGACATCAAAGAATCCAATGTATCACTCTCAGAATAAATATACAATTGGATCACGTAATTGCTGGTACAGTATAGAGTTGCAGTAAGGTAGGGCACTCAAGCGACCGAGATACATGTCCACATTATCTTGGAGGGCCTCTTCACAACATTACATTTAGTTGTTAATGGAAAGTTTCTGACCCAGATTAATTTTGTGATGGCTACCGGGAAATCTGTTCCTGACACATGTACATACATTTTCTACTGTGGCTTTCTTCTGCATGACTGCAGAGAAGTCTCAGTAAAGGGTGGGCAGTGAGCATTCCAAGGTGTGGTTTGCTTTGAAAATTAGGGAGTGTACGCAAACGTACTTCTGTGGATATTCCTAAACTATCATCCGTTCTCTTTCCATCCTGGAAATGTAAGAAAATTACTCCAACTAAGATCTGGATTAACTCATTCCATGAAGGTAAGGAGAAGGCAAAACCCCCAGATTTGAGGGCAGTGTAGGAAAAGGGGCTTCTCCATGGGAAAAATGTTTTCCCCGTTGAAAGAAAACGCATTTGGAGAGGTGACTCTGTTGCCTCTGAGCAGAGTTCTCTGCTAAGGAGATGTCCGCAAAGGGATAAAAGTTAACTTTGAACATTCGGGTTAGTACACCTGGATCACTGCACCTGGCACTGCTATTAGATGTGTGTATGGGAATGTTTGCAAATAAAAAGAAAGTAAAAGTACTCTGAAATGGAGGTGGAAATATCAGCCTGTGAATTTAGAAAGAAGCCATGCTAATCAGAAAATCAATGAGGGTGTTTCAAAAGTGCATAGGACACTCTCACAATCACCTCAATAGCAGAGGCATAATTAAATTCTTCTTTGCCTGAGGCTAGATTATGAAATTGACTCATTGCTGCAGTATGATGGTTTGCTCATGATCACATCCAAGCCCAGGTGAAAAATGCTAGGGTTTGTGCCCTATTCCTTTGTCACAACAAATTGCACAATTCAATTCACACTAGGAAATTACAGATTTAGTAGATGCACAAAGGAGTGCAGTATACAGAGGCATCGTGGTGGGTTATTTGATACTTTGTTTGCAGATGTCTCCCTGGCAAGTTAGATGAAAGCTGTAGACCCATTGAGTGTGGATTCAGTTCCTCATTGCACCCCTTTTCGAGCAGCAACCTTTACCTTTGGCAGGGTACATAGCCACCTGGTCATTGAGTTTAACACCCAGATGCATGCCTATAAAAATTGCACAAATAGAAAGGCCATACACTTTCAGCCACTCATAATGCATAAGAATTGCAGTAATAGGGTAATAGACATCACAAACCCTACCATAAATGCTGAGCTTAGAGTTAAGGCAAACAATATGAATGGAGAGCTGCAAGAAATAATATCCATTCTTGATAGAGAAAGAAATGGTTTCCCTGCTCCTAAACCTGAACAGTGAGTTCCCAATTGTCTCTCTATCTTCCGTCATAGGTCAACACTTTGCCAAGAAATGGAGATTGAAAGCAAGACAGTAGCTGATGCTTTGCACAACATTACACCACACTAATCTTTTTTACATAACCAGATAGCACTCATGATACAAAGGACCGACAACACCTCCCATTTTGTCCTGATGGTGAACAATTTATATGGTCCTGATAGCTGAAATGGAAACAACTTAGCACACCCTACATAGCTACTGGTTCATGTGCATCCTGTTTTAGATTTTGAACAATTAATATGGCCTTGGTAGTGAATTTAATTTGCAAATAAAAACACCTTTTATTAAAATGTACAAAAATCTATGTTTATATAGCAAACATACAATAAACACAAAATTTGTAATATTTAATCATATATTTTTAAAGCTTTTTTTGAAAAAAACTTTTATTTATTGCTTTTATAATAACAACACAGAAACTGCACTGTTCATATGATACACAGCAGCATCACAGCAATACAGACCAAATTGACAATCATAAGGTCTGCAACACGTCTCCAGCAAGAACTGTAGTGGTACCTGAAGCGACACCCATACAAAAGACAATAGATCAGACTAATCGATGCACCTGCAAAAGCAATTGCAGCCAGACAAGCACCACCTGGACAACGGAATGATATCTTACCCAGCACCACATGCCCTGTAACATGGACTTCGCGTCAGGGACAAACCAGTGTGCAATACTGTCGCTGAGGTAGTGTGAACTTCCGAGTGAGAAGGGAATGTACAGAGCTGAGCCAGACCCACCCCGTCTACAAAATATACCACGGAGGAACCATCCAGCCCCATAACAACGCTGAGCATCTCATACAGGTGCTACAATGCAGGCAGGTGAAGGGACGGGCATTCACCCCCAAGCAACAACCCATCGGCTGAGAAAAGGGTATGATGAAGGAGGGCGGGGCAGGAGGGGTGGAAGGGCAGAGCCAACCTCCAAACATCTCCGAGCATTCATACAATCCACGCAAAAGTATGACAGTCATAAATGGTATCACCCAGTCTCAGAAGCCTCCTCCGAGAAGTCCCCACTAAATCATCAGAGTCCTCTAATAGAGAATCAATCATATCCCTCCATCTCTCTAGTTCGCGATCAGCAAACTCATCTATATGCACTCTATGAAGCCGACACTTCTCCACAGTCGCCCACTCAACAAGATCAGCTAACCAAGTGTCATGTGGGGGAGGGGACAGACTTGTCCAGTGCACCCCAATGCGCCGTTTGGCAAGGATGAGTCCCAACTGAGCAAATCTGTGAGTCATTTTACGACCTTTTTTAGGGCAAGGGACCAGATCCTGAAGGCAGTGTTTCCTAGACACCCCCACGTCAATCGGAGACACTTCCCTCAGTGTTCTCACTATTTGGGTCGATGCTACATACCCAGGCATATGGTCAAAATTAGCGAAAGACCAGCAACAGCGAGCACATCTATCTGGGCATGCTGGGAATATCCTATGTAGGCAGTGCGGTGTCAGGTAAGCCCGGTGGACATAATAAAACTGTATCAATTTAAATTGCATTGCTGGTCGCATCCCCTACCAGGGAACACGTTCTAGACCATTCAACATCTGTAAGCGGACCATCCAGAACAGCACCCAACTATCCCTAACCGCTGCCATGCTTATCTGTCTGTCCTGCTTTAGGGCCTTATAGAGGCGGGAGATGAGACCTTGGATACCACTAGGGTCAACAAGGGTAGCTGCAAGGCGGGATTCAATTGGCTCTGTAGGAAAAGAGGTCCAAACCTCACATGCCGTCTGCGAGAGGCCCGCATATTGCAAAAACTGCCCCTGGTCAATGCCAAAGAGGGCCCGCGCCTTCTCCTGAATAATAAAGGCATTGTTCTGGTAAAGATCGCCAGCAGTGTTACAGCCGCCGTCTCGCCATTTTCCAAAGTCTAACGTTTCTGCAACATGGGCGAAGGGGTGCAGCACCCAAAGCAGAAGTAAGTGTGCATACGGCACCCCACGTAACAGCCTCACAAAGGTCTGCTCCCAGACTTGCAACACCTGTGCGACTAGGAAGGGGGTCCCCGGTGGAGACCTAGAGCCACCCATCAACAAGCACGGTAAACGTGACAGGTAAACAGAGCCTTCCAGTAGCTCTTTCTCCAAATTAGAGCCATTGTTTCACCACAAAGCCGCATATTGCAGCCAGCACACTGCATAGTAGAGGAACAAATGGGGCAGTCCCAGTCCACCGTCGACCAGGTCCAGCTTCAGCACATCCATGCGTACTCTGTGCCGCTTACCCGCCCACACCAGGGACAGAAGTAATTTATCGAGCTGCCGAAAAAGAGGGGTTAGCATTTCACAAAAAGAGTTCTGTAACATGTATAGGCATCTCGGGAGAAGAATCATCTTGCAGAGCGTGACCCTGCCCATAACTGACAGTGGGAGGGAGGTCCAGTAGTGGACAGAGGCATGGAGACTATCTATCACCCTACCCATATTTAAGGCATATTGTAGGTGAGGGGAGTGTGTCACCCACACACCCAGATACTGAAACAACTCAGTCTCCCACTCCAGATCCATCCGTGGCAGCTCAGATACAGCCACTGATGACAGACCCACCATAGGGAACAATACCATCTTCCGTCGATGTATACCGAGCCCCGACACCCTACCAAAATCGGCCATCAGCTACAATAAGATAGGGACTGAGCTCTCTGGATCGGTAACATACACCGGTGCGTCATCAGCATATAATGATACAGTGTGTGTTGTTGCCCAAACGTCTATGCCCCAATTCCACAGGTGTTTTCGCAACTGTATAGCTAGGGGTTCAATGCCCAGAGCAAACCCCCAGAGATAAGGGCCAGCTTTGTCGGGTGCCCCACTGTATAGCAAACGCCTCAGACACAAGAGCCCAAGTGCGGGCCCGAGCCCGCGGTGACCAGTAGAGCAGATGTACCCATTACAAGAAGGATAGTCCCAGGCCCATTCTGTGCAGGACAGCCCATAGGTATTCCCAGGACAGCGTGTCGAAAGCCTTTTCTATGTCCAAGGCAACCAGCGCAGCATGTTCAGAGAGTCTACACGTCTTGTGCATCACATGTGATAGTCTCCGCAGGTTCATGTGGGTCCCTCTTACAGGAATAAACCCACACTGGTCCTGCCCCACTAATGAAGTCACCACCTGTCCCAATCGCATTACGAGGACCTTGGCAAGGAGTTTCACATCCACATTTAACATAGAAAGTGGCCTATATGAGCTCGGGTCTGCAGGATCCATCGTAGCATTAGGTTTTATCACAATCAATGCCTCCCTCATCTGCTGTGGCCACAGGCCCACTTCGCGTGACTCCTGAAGTATTTCCAGAAGTCTGGAGAGCAGTGTCGTGGAGTAAGTGCGAGAAAACTTGACCGGGAGGCGATCGGGACTCGGCGCCTTCCCGAGGCCATGTCACCCAGGGATCCCTGAAGGACTTCCCGGGACAATTCAGCCTCCAACTCTGCCGCCTGAGTGTCTGTGAGTCTGGGAAACTGGAGGCCATCCAGGTATTCTCGTGTCAGAGAGCTCACATCGCACTGCCGAGAAGAGTAGATGTCCTCAAGGTGCTCCCGTAAATGAGCATTCTCGAGAGTTTGACCTAAAATCCTATCGCCAGTTGGGCCCGAAGAGATAGAATTATGGGGGTGGAGCACTCACGGCAGAGCAGGTAAATAAGCAAGTGCCCAGATCGGTCCCCTTTACGATGCAATCGCTGTCGGAAATCTTTACAAACATAACTATCCAGTCTACTCCACAGGACACCTATGCGACCACGCACCACTCAACTCTCATTCTCCACCGTGTCCCAATTGTCAATTTGACGTTGTAAGGTATTTAAGGCATCCTCCTGCTGCAACAGTTCCCGATCTATTTTCTTCCAAATACCATATGTTTCAGCAAGGCTTTCGCCTCTTATAACAAATTTAAGGGCCCCCCATTCTAAGCTACGACTCTGGGCTGTATTCCAGTTCTGGCTAAAGTACCCAGGCAGCACCTCCTGAATAGCACACCTATACTCATGGTCACCCAGTAATTCCGGCTGCATGCGCCCGATGGGGATCGCTGGCTTAGGTGTATGGGTACCACACTCCAACAGAAGAGGGCCATGGTCTGACAGAAATCTGACCTGATAGTCAACCTGACGAACATCAAGGGGCCCGTCGTTCCCCAGTAGAAATCTGTCTAAGTGCTATATGCGCCATGTGTGGGAACGTAACAGGAAAAAGTTGTAGAGACGGGGTGCATCTCCCGCCATCTATCCACAAAGTGTAGATTATCCATTATACCGCGAAGCATAGTGGTCATATCGGGCTTAGTACCCATCCTGGGGGTACTTTTATCCAAGGCCTGCCCAAAACACAATTAAAGTCACCCGCCCAAATAATGGGCATCCCAGCATAGTGCTCCAACTCACACCTGATCCCGGGGAAGAACTCTGCATCGTCGGAGCTTGGGGCATATATATTCAGAATGCAAAGTTCATGGCCATCCAGCTCCCCATGTAGAACAACATACCGGCCTTATACATCCGCAGTGCAACTCCTCAACTGGAAAGGTGTCCCAGGGGCCACCCAGAATGACAGTCCCCGGCATAAGATGAATATGTCGCTGAGTAGAGCTGACCTCGCCACTTTCTCTGTAATTTTTGCACTTCATTATCTAACGGGTGTGTCTCCTGCAGGAGGCCAATATGGATCCCAAGTCTCCATAGATACATATGCTACCTATAACGCTTTACAAAAGAGTTCAGCCCCCTCACGTTCCATGTGACCATTCTCACCAATGTACCTGCCATGCTCTATGCCAATCCACAAATGCCCCCAACCCCACCCAACCCCCCCACCAACCAACCACCAAACCAGCCCAGCGCCACAGGCACTCGCATTGTCAGCAATGAAGCCGCAGCCCCCATCCGTCTCAGAAAGTACAGTACAATCAGTGCCTGATACAAAACTCCAACCACAATCAAAATTAGAATCCATAAACAACAACCGCGACCCTCCCCGGGTAAACACCACCCACAACTAGTGCCTGCCCACTCGGTGTGTGCGCCCCGCTGTCTAACTGAGAGACCAAGAGGTAGCAGCAGCACCAACCTGTACTACTACGGGGAACTGGTCTGGACAGACTGGTTTAAGTAGCCCTTTCTCTTGATGTCACTTTAACAGAAGTTTCACGTTAACATTTAAAGGCCTGTTTTCACATTGAACTGTTGTTCTTGTTTTGCACTGGAATTGTTTTTCTCTTTTGTTGCAGGTGCTGTAACTTTCTAGATGCTTTCTGTTAGCTAGAATAGGCATTTGTTTTGTATTAGACAACTGATAGTGAGGTTCCCATTGGGAGGACAGGAGGCAACAGGAAGGATGATACATGGGAAGAACTGTCTGAACCACAAAATGTGAACAAAATATATTTTGAAGGACTTATGTCTCTAGCTTATTGTGCAGACATGAGAAGATTGGGAGTTAACCAAGTCCCAGAAGTTTACCACAATCCTACTGGACATCATCAGCGAAGAAAAGAAACAAGTTACCATCTAGAAAATTGTGTGTTTATATTAGTGTGTGTACTTAGAGTAGATTAGGAAACTCTTTTTCCTGACCATCTGGCTTTTGATTGCAAGAGAACTTTGAACTTTACTGAGGTCAATAGGATATCTCTCTTCAAGAGAGGATTTCCCTTTTAATTTCCTCTCATAGAAGATATCTGCTGATTCATAGTTGAGAATACTTTCCAGATTAAGGCCCTCATTATGAACATGGTGGTCCAGACGGAAATGGGGATACCACCACAGGTGGAACTCTGCCACCGCGAAGCTACTGCCGCCAGGCAGCCTGGCGATGGTGGAGTTCCTTATCCGAGCAGCGCTGCCCGCAGATAATGAACCTGTTTTCCCCCAGCTTTCCCCAGGCAGTTTAGGCTGCCAGGGAAAAGCTGGCAGAATGGGTGCCCCAGATCCCCACTGGGGGCCCCTGCACTGCCAATGCACTTGGCATGGGCAGTGCAGGGGCCCCCGTGCACAGTCCAGTCGCGCATGTCACTGCCTGAATTACGGGCAGTGATACACACGATGGGTGTTGCTGCACCCGTCGCACTGCTACATTGCCGATGGCTCCATGTGGAGCCGTCTGCAATGTACAGGCCCTGCATTCCACTGGGCCGGCTGACGGAAACCCTTTTTCCACCCGCCGACCCAGCAGAATGTTGTTCATTTGGCTGGCAGGGTCTTCAAAGTTCTGGCAGTCGTTGTTTCGACCACCAGCACCGAATTCAACGGGATTTCCCACTGAGTTCGTAATGAGGGCCTAAGATTTCACTTAGTAAACAGTGCATTTATTCTCTCGTCAGAGCTTTTAATTTGTTTCTGAATTGACACCTTATTTTATTTCAATACAACCTAATCTATGATTAGGGAATTTCCTTTATTGGACATGCTTGCTGTATTATTACAATATTGACTATAATTCTGACTAATATTGTATTTTTCATTTTATTGAAAAGTTATTGGATTATATTGATTTCTAAAGTTGATACTTCAAAAACAAATTCTTATTGAATAAATAATGATCCTAAACAATTGATTAATAAAGCCTTTTAACTCACATAAACTCTCTTCACTGGTATACAAAAGCCTTTAATGATTTTATATTCTAAATATTTGATATATATATGATTGTTCCTTTTTACTTCTCCTTTTCGACTAACAATGATCCATATGACCTATGGTGGGGATTGTTTAATGATTACACCGAAGATTGAGATATAGAGAACCCCACTCCATCACGCTTACATTAAAAACCAACATCTTGAAAATTGTGTAGTTCCAATTGTTTATACATTACAAGAATCTGTGCAGTTGTGTAATGTTTATTAAGATGGTTGGACCTGGCCCTTTGTGCAGGATCATCCCCAATCTTTTTGACTCTTTCCTCCTATTTTTTTCTTACCAGTTTTTGTTGGCTTTAGGACTCTGGGCACTTTACCACTGCTAACCAGTGCTAAAGTGCATATGCTCTGTGTGTAAATTGTATTGGTGATTGGGTTTCCATGATTGGCATATTTGATTTACTAGTAAGTCCCTAGTAAAGTGCACTAGAGGTGCTCAGGGCATGTAAATCAAATGCTACTAGTGGGCCTGGAGCACTGGCTGTGCTACACACATGAGTAGCCCTGTAAACCTTCTCAGACCCCCCTCTTCAGTGTCTGTGTGTGCAGTCTTGCACTGCTGATTCGACCTGGCAAGTGTACCCATTTGCCAGGCCTAAACCTTCCCTCTTTATACATGTGAGGCACCCCTAAGGTATGCCCTAGGTAGCCCCATGGGCAGGGTGCAGTGTATGTTAAAGGTGGGACATGTACTGATGTGTTTTACATGTTCTAACAGTGAAATACTGCTAAATTCAGTTCACTGTTGACAGACCTATCCCTCTCATAGATTAACCTGGGGGCTGCCTTCAAATAAAGTTAAAGTACAGATTCTCTTTGGGAGCAGATATAAATTTGGCGTTTGGTGTCTCTGAACTCACAATTTAAAAACACATCTGTTAGTAAAGTTGGTTTTTAGATTGTTAGTTTGAAAATGCCACTTTTAGAAAGTATGCATTTTCTTCCTTTAACCATTCTGTGACTCTGCCTGTTGGTGGATTCCCTGTCTGTTTGCACTTCTCTCTAGAGAGTGACACAAAGGGAGCTGGGTTATAGCCTGCATATCCTGATGAGCCATCTGTGCTAGGACGGAGGGGAAGAATGGTCACTCACACCTGAAAGGGCTGTGCCTGCCCTCACACAATGCAGTCTTCAACCCCCTGGTGTGTGTCTGGGGCTGGGCCTGGGCAAGTTGGATCTCACAAACAAGAGAGACTTTCCTTTGAAGTGGCCTACTTCAAAGGCAGAAAGGGGTATAAGAAGAACACCCAAAACCCCTGAAAATTAGATCACTTCTGGAATCAAGAGGAACCTCTGCCAAGGAGAAGAGCTGAAGAACTGAGGAGAAGTGCTGCCCTGCCCGTGACTGGGCTTTGTGGAGCTATCCTGCAGTTGCTGCTTCTACCTGTGAAAGGGGACAAAGACTGGACTTCGTTGTACATTTCTACTTGTGAAGAATCTCGAAGGGCTTGAATTGAGCTTCTCTCCTGCTGTTGAAGTCTCAGGGCCATTAAAGACTTCCCCTGCCAGCACCTGGACTCTCTGCTGAGACTCTTGCCCTGCCAAGTGGTGCCCTATCGAATTCCTGGGCCCTTGAAAGGTGAAGCTGGCAGACCAAGACTGAATATCCATGCACAGACTGCCATGCGGAGAAATTTTGATACACCTTCCTTAACACAGCTGAGAAACGATGCACCAATGGCTTTGCGCCTGAAATCAATGCTCCACATGCATCGCGGCTGGGAGATCGACGTAACTCAGCTAAAGAAACGATGTGCAACACCCGCTAATGGAGGCTGATAATGACGCAAACTGCATGCAGTGCACTTTTGTGATTCCATGCAACCGGATTTTCAATGCATCATTGTTGGGCGTAGAAAAACAACGCAAAGCCTGCCCGGACCCGATGGGCCTGCCCAGATCGACGCATTGCTCTCTTGTGGGAGAGGAAAAACAATGCAGGCTGACCTGACTGGAGAAGGAACAAAGCACAGTCTCACTTGTGAGTGAGAAATCGGCGCATAGCTGGCCTTTTCGCACACACACTCACCCATGCGGTGTTATTTTGACGCAACGAGGTACTTCTGTACGCTAACAATGTTCTTACTGATTTCTAAAGGATTGAATACTTTTATTCTTTGAAAATTCATAACTTGGCTTTTGTATGTTGGATTTTTGTCTTTTTAGTTTAGTTTTGTTTTGTTTCGATAAATATTGCTTATTTTTCTAAACCTGTGTTGTGCCATTTTGTAGTGTTTTCACTAAGTTACTTTGTGTGTTGGTACAAATACTTTACACATTGCTTCTGAAGTTAAGCCTGCCTGCTTGTGCCAAGCTACCAAGGGGATGAGCAGGGGTTAACTGAGGGTGATTCTTCTTTACCCTGACTCATGGGGCTACCTTGGGCCTACCTTAGGGGTGTCTTACATGTATGAAAAGGGAAAGTTTAGGCCTCACAAGTGGGTACACTTGCCAAGTTGAATTGGCAGTTTAAAACTGTCCACTCAGACACTGCAGTGGCAGGTCTGAGCCATGTTTACAGAGCTACTAATACGGGTGGCACAAGCAATGCTGCAGGCCCACTAGTAGCATTTGATTTACAGGCCCTGGGCACCTCTAGTTCTCTGGACTAGGGACTTACCAGTAAATCAAATAAGCCAATCATGGAAATCCAATTACATGTACATCTTACATAGGAGCACTTGCACTTTAGCACTGGATAGCAGTGGTAAAGTGCCCAGAGTAACACAAACAGCAAGAACAGAGTCCAGCACACATCAACTACCTGGGAAACAGAGGCAAAAAGTTATGGGAGACCACGCCAAGGATGCCAAGTCTAACACGTGTCCCCCCAGCTGAAAATAGGGAACAACTTCTCAACCTCATAGGACTTTTCATCAATAAGGCTGAAGATTCTGGACAGACCATCAGCACTGGCTTGTTTTGTGCCAGGGCGGTGTTTCAAAGTAAAGTACATCCCCTGTAGGGAAATGGACCACCGCAACAGTTTTGGTTTCTCACCCCTCATCTGAGGGGCCTGTGGTTGGTATGAACCCGGAAGTGAATCCCGGACAAGTAGGGTCTTAGCTTCTTCAGTGCCCAGACCAAAGCAAAAGCTTCACCCTCTATGGCATCGCACCTACGTTCCCTGCAAAGTAACCCTCTGCTAATTAAGGCTACAGGTTGATCTAGGCCCTCTTCATTCAGCTGTGAGAGTACTGCTCCTATACCATGCTGTGAGGTGCCTGTTTGCACAACAAACTCTTTGGAATAGTCAGGTGCCTTTAGCACAGGTGCTGTTCACATGGCAGCCTTCACGGCATCGAAAACGGTCTGGCAAGCCTCAATCCAGATCACCTTCTTTGGTTGCTTCTTGGAAGTCAATTCAGTCAAGGGGGTAACAATGATGCCATACCACTTGACAAAACTCATGTAATAGCCAGTGAGGCCTAAAAGGGCTCCCACCTCAGTCTGGTTCATGGGAGGTTCCCAAGAGAGAATGGTGTCAATATTTGGCTGTAGGGATGCCACCTGGCCACTCCCCACCTGGTGTCCCAAATACACCACAGAGCCCTGCCCTATTTAGCACTTGCTTGCCTTAATAGTGAGGCCTGCCTTTTGCAGGGTCTCCAACACTTTACAGAGGTGTTGCAATGTCCCTCCCATGTGGAACTAAAGACAGCAATGTCATCCAAGTAGGTGGCACTGAACTCATTCAGTCCAGCCAACACCTGGTTGACCAACCTCTGAAAGGTGGTAGGGACATTCTTCATCCCAAAGGGCATCAACTTAAACTGTTAGTGCCCATTAGGTGTGGAGAATGTAGACCTCTCCTGAGCCCCCCCAGTCAGGGCGATCTGCCAATACCCAGAGGTAAGATCAAATGTACTTAGGTATTTGGCAGCTCCCTACCGGTCAATGAGCTTATCAGCTCAAAGTCAGACTTGGTGACCGCATTGAGTCCCTGGTAATCCACACAGAACCTGAGTTCTGGAGTGGCACCAGGAGAAGCAGGCTTTGGGACTAACACCACAGGGCTGGCCCAAGGGCTGCTGGAAAACTCAATAACCGCCAAAGCTAACATTTTAGAGACTTCGGCCTCATTACAAACATGGCGGTAATGACCGCCCAGCCGAAAGTGGCGGTCATTACCGCAAACAGCATGGCGGTCCAGACCGTCATATGATGAACACAGTAGTGGACTGGCTGAAAAGCAGCCAGTTCACTACTACCTACTGCCAGGCCAGATTAGACCGCCGGGACGACGAAGGCACTTTAAACCCGGCGGTGGAGTCCAGAACGGCGGTGGGATAATGATCCCATTTCTGCAATGGATTTCCTGGTGGGATATCCCGCCAGAAAATCCCTGGTGGAAAGCATATGGGTGAGCAGGCTCTCCCTTGCAACAACCACACCCCAAGCCCCTAGAACCACCCCCACCTCCCGAACCCGGAAAACCGAACTCCCATCCCTCCCATCTTTAATCCACCAGTAGGCTTCCCCAAACCCCCCCAACCATCCCTTACCCCCTACCTCAATACAGGTCCCCCCAAACCCCAACCCCCCACATCCACATGCACACACGCATTCTTACACGCAGACACACATCCCCCTTCACAAACACACACGCACACGCCCATGCACTCACTCACTCAAAAAATACACTCCACTCCCACCCTTCCCACTAGATCAGCAATTACCTGTTCCGTTGCTCTGCTCTGGGAGGGAACGGGCTACTTGGATGCTGCTCCGCCGGCATCACTGCACCTCCATACACCGCCACACCTATGACTGCATCATCATAGGCATGGCGGTGTCTGGACTGACATGGTGGTGAGGGCGGAGCAGCATCCACCCCCGCCACCGACCAGCTGCATGGCACATGGCGGCCCTCACCACCATCAATGGCGGTGAGGCTTGATGTGTCAGAATATGGCAGGATGCCTGCCGCCGCTACTGGCTCCCTTCCGTCGCCTGTCAGCATGGTCGGCGGCGGGCAATCCCGCAATGTTCAGAATGAGGGCATTCGTCTTTACTGTTAACCCTTACTCTGTCAGTCACTCTGTAAACTTTGTGTTTAATAGGAGGACTGTCCCCAGTGTCCACATCATGTGTACACAAGTGTGTGTCCCCTGGGATCAGAGAGAACAGTGAGGCAAACTGACCCAACATTTGGCAACAGTCCCTCTGTTGCTCTGGAATCAGGGAGTGGGAAGGATCACTCCCTCCACAGACCCATCTTTTTCTCCAGCAGACAGGAGGTCAGGAAGAGTCTCACTCTCTTCCTCCACCCCATCATCTGTTGCTAGGAGCATGTTCAATTCAGTTTGCTCAAAGTGTGGCTTGAGCTGGTTCACATGCAGGACCATTAAAGGGCTCCTGCCAGTCTGCAAGTCCACCAGTTAGGTATCTTCACTCTTGCGCTCCACCACCTCAAATGGGCTAGTCCACTTGTCCTGGAGAGCACTAGGCTCCTATGGCACCATTACCCACACTTTTTGCCCAGACTGAAACTCGACCGAGTGGCATTCTGGTCATACCAGTGTTTCATGTCTTTCTGGCTTGCTTCTAGGTTCTCCTGTGTGAGACCCCTGAAGCAGACAGTCTAATTTCTCAGAGACAGCATGTAACTGAATACATCCTGGAGGGATTTACTAGGGGCTTTCTCCAAAGCCTCCTTGACCAGACTCAAAGGTCCCCTTAAAGGGTGGCCACATAACAGCTCAAAAGGACTAAATCCAAGCCCTTTTTGAGGCACCTCCCTATAGGGGAACAGAAGGAATGGCAAGAGGACATCCCAATTATGCCTCAAGGGCTCTGAAAGGCCCATGATCATGCCTTTCAAGGTGTGGTTGAATCTCTCAACCAGATCATTGCTTTGGGGGTGGTATAGAGTGGTAAACTTGTACGTTACCCCACAGTCCTGTCACAGTAGATATAAAGTTGGTACTCCTATCGGATACCACTTCCTGGGGGAAGCCCATGCGGTTAAAACCCCCATCCTTTCCAAACCCATCACAGGGGAAGTGATTGACCTCAGAGGAATGGCTCCTGGGTACCAGGTGGCACAGTCCACCAAGACCAGGATGAACCTGTTGCCCATGGCTATCTTGGGATCCAGAGGCCCCACAATATCAATACCAACCCTGTCAAAGGGGGTACTAACTACAGGAAAAGGTTGGAGGGGGGGCCTTACATTTCCCCCTACTCTTGCCACTTGCCTGACAAGTTTGGCAAGACCTACAATAAACATCTGAGTGCCTGCGCATTAGGGGCCAGTGGAAGTGGGTGGCAAGCCGCTCAAAGGTTTTGGCCTGCCCCAAATGTCCTGCTAAAGGCATTTCATGTGTCAAACCCAGTAGGAAAGCCCTGAAAGGCTCAGGAACCTTTGACTCACTACACAGGAGGCCGTCCTCCAGTAGATGAGGTGGGATCCTGGCTCCTTGCCAGATGCCTGGTCTGAAGCCCCCTGCTGCAAACCCTTCAGAGTAGGGCATGTCTTCTGTGCCTGACAGAATGCCTCTCTGGTGGGTCCCCGTTCTTGCTGCCACTGTGACAGCTCAGGGACCTCCCCAGTTCACCCACCTGTTCCCCTCTAGGCTCCGGAGCGTTAACCCCAGGCTCCGGCTCCTCCCTGACCATGGGAACTTCTGGGGCCGGTTTCCCGTGCCCCCTGCCCCTTCTCTTTTTGGCAGTCCCCTGGGCCAATGTTTCAGGCTCCAGGGGCTCTTGACCACCCTGATGGGCTGCCATACACCTGGTGGATAGGCATACCCACCCAGGCAGACCCAACATCTCCAAGTGTAACCTGTGTTCCACCTCCTTCCAAGGGGACTCCTCCAGATCATTGCAAAGCAAACAATCCACAGGCATGGTTGGACTCACAGCTACCTTCAAGGAACCTAAGACCCCCCCCATTCAAAGGGAACCTGTGACACTCTGCACAGGTGCTCTGAGTTCTCCACTGTAACTACTCGGTGAAGTACCCAGGGATCTATCTGCTCCTCAGACACCAGGTGACTCCTCAATGTAGTCACATTGGCTTCTGTGTTTCTCAGAGCCTCCACGCTCTGTCCATTGATAGTCACCCACTGCCTGTACTTTTTATTGTTCTCAGGCACTAGGGTTCTCTGGACCATCTCACTGTCCCCTAATGAAACAAGGGTCACCTCAGCTGGCTCCCACCCACCTGGTACCAACTCCTCCCCAAGCCCTATACTAGCCAAACCCTGGGGCTGTCCACCAGTGGGTGCTGGTGTACCCTTGGGGCACTTGGGGTCCCCCCTCACATGACCCACCTGGTCACATGCATAACACTTACTCGGGGGCCCCCTCCACAGGTTTCCCTGTGGAGAACCATGGTTACTTTTCACTGGGGGGCTGGGGGGCTGGGAATCTTTAACCTGGGAAATAGGTTCTGACCCTTTAGAGAACTCCCCCTGTTTACCTTTACCCCCCCTTTTTGTGAGAGGGACCCTGCCCACCCTTGGTGTGGTCTCCCTACATACCTCTTCTTGACCCTGGTGCTCTCCAACGGTCCGCTTCCTGTGCAAGCTTCCTGGGGTCAGTCAGCTTGCTGTCAATTAGGAACTGTTGCAGTCTGGAAAACATAAACTGTACAAGTGCTCCCAAGCAATCAAAGTGTAAAGCCCCTCATACTTTGTTACCTTGCTGCCTTTAACCCAACCATCCAGTGACCTGCAGAATGAATCAACACATCCCAACCATGTTTGAGATTCCTTCCTCTTATAGGACCTGAACTTTTCCTTATACTGCTCAGGGGTGAGACCATACCTTGTGAGTAGGGCATCCTTTATGATACAGTAGGTGAATCCCTGAGGATCCTCTAAGGCTGTCAGAGTATCCCTCCCCTCTACTTTAAAGTGCTTCCACAGACCCACCCCCCAATGAGCTTCAGGGGCCAGATTCATATGGAGAGCAGACTCATACCCCTTGAACCACAAGAATATGCCATCCTCCCTTTTGTAATCCTTCAGAAGATTTTTAGGAATATGCAACCTCCTCTCAGGCTGCACTGTGATATTGCTGCCACCATCTCTACTAGACTGGCTCCTTTGATCTAGCTCCCTCAAACTAAGCTCATGAGCCAGCAGTATCTTCTTTTCCTCAATGGCCATTTGCTCTCTTCCTTCTCCCTTCCCATCTTGAGTTTGAGCTTCTCCAGCTCCAATTGATATTCCCTCTCTGCCTGTCGGTCCTGTAACTCTTCAGGGGTCAGACCCTTGGAGGACACACTGCTACCTGGCCGACTCTGTCCCTGGACATAACAGGCCACCCACTATACCATTGTGAATGGATTGCACCTCCTCACCCTCCTCCTCCTTTGTGTGCCCCTCAGCTTCCTTGGCTGTTACCCAGGCTCTCAGTGGTTTCTGCAGCTCCTCCCTCCTGGTGGAGCCTTTAATGGGACAAGCAAGTTTTTTGCAGAACTGCTTTAACTGGGCAACTGTATAGCTCTCCAGTTTTTCTAAATCAAAAGCAACTCCAGCAGGTGCATCTCCAGACTGAGACATGATGAAGAGTTTAAAGTGCAACGTTCCAAAGGCAGAAAAACAAGTTGTCAAATGAAGTTTAAAAAAGTCAACCGGGAATCAGAAAAATAGGGAAGTAGAACACAAAAAAGTCCAAAGAGAAAAAGCAAAACAAGTAGTATGTGGTCACATAATGGTCTCCACTGAAAACAGTAGTGTACCCTTAATCACTGTATGTCAAGTACAAATATAAGTCCAATCCCAACCGCTGATCACCAGTGTTAGAAATGGGGTCTTTGGTTGGCAGTCAGGTTACCCTCATTCTAGTCAGGGTAAAGCAGAATCATCCTCAGTTAAACCCGCTCACCCCCTTGGTAGCTTGGCACAAGCAGGCAGGCTTAAATTCAGAATCAATGTGTAAAGTATTTGTACCAACACCCACAGTACCTCAGTGAAAACACTACAAAATGACACAACACAGGTTTAGAAACATAGGCAATACAAGACCAAAACGACAAAAATCCATCATACACAAGTCAAGTTATGAATTTTTAAAGAGTAAGGGCCATATTTATACTCTGTTTGCGCCGGATTTGCGTAGTTTTTTTTTACGCAAATTCGACGCAAAACGAACTCCATATTTATGCTTTGGCGTTAGACGCATCTAGCGCCAAAGTTCATGGAGTTTGCGTCATTTTTTAGCGTGAACACCTTCCTTGCGTTAATGATATGCAAGGTAGGCGTTCCCGTCTAAAAAATGACTCAGAGGCATGTGCGCCGTATTTATACTCCCGGGCAAAAATGACGCCCGGGGGTGGGCGGGTCAAAAAAAATGACGTCCAGCTGCTTTTGCGTCGTTTTTTAGCGCCTGGTCAGGGCAGGCGTTAAGGGACCTGTGGGCTCGGAAGGAGCCCAGAGGTGCCCTCCCATGCCCCCAGGGACACCCCCTGCCACCCTTGCCCACCCCAGGAGGACACCCAAGGATGGAGGGACCCACCCCTGGGACATTAAGCTAAGTGCTGGTAAGTATTATTATTTTTTTTTTTTGTGGCATAGGGGGTCCTGATTTGTGCCCTCTTACATGCCACTATGCCCAATGACCATGCCCAGGGGACATAAGTCCCCTGGGCATGGCCATTGGGCAAGGGGGCATGACTCCTGTCTTTGCTAAGACAGGAGTCATTTCAATGGGGGTTGGGAGTAAAAAAAAATGGCGCAAATCGGGTTGAGGCGAAGATTTTGCCTCAGCCTGACTTGCCCCATTCTTTGACGCCCAAACTCCATTTTCCCCTACGCCGGCGCTGCCTGGTGTAAGTCATTTTTTTTCACACACACCAGGCAGCTCCGCCGGCTAATGCCGGCTAACGTCATTGAATAAATACGGCGCCCGCATGTCGCTTCAGAATGGCGTTAGACGGCGTTAACTTTTTTGACGCACAACTGCGTTGGCGCAGTTGTGCGTCGAAAAGTATAAATATGGCCCTAAGAGTCTTAAATACTTTAGAAAACAGTAAGAACACTGTTAGGTTACAAAAGTACCTGGGATACATCAAAATAACACCGCACCGGCGAGTGTGCATCAGAAAAGGCCAGTGATGTGTTGATTTCTCACTTGCAAGTGAGACTGTGCGTCGTTCCTCCTCCGGTCAGGTTGGCATGCGCCATTTTTCCTCTCCCGCAAGAGAGCGATCCATCATTTCGGACGGGCACCTTGAGTCCGGGCAGGCTTTGCATTGCTTTTCCGCGCCCAGCGATGTTGCGTTGACAATCCGGTCGCACTGTATCACAAAACCATACTGCATGGGGTTTGCATTGTTATCAGCCTCCGTTAACGGGTATTGCATGTCATTTCTCCAGCCGTGTTGCGTCGATCTTCCAGCCGCTATGCAGGTGGAGTGTTGATTTCAGCCGCGAATCCAGCGGCGCGTCTTTTCTCAGCTGCATCCTGGAAGGTGCATCAAAAATTTCTCTGCACGGCGGTCTGTGCGTGGATTTTCAGTCTTGGTCTGCCAGCTTCAACTTTCAAGGGCCCAGAACTGGATAGAGTACCACTTAGCAGGGCAGGAATCTCAGCAGAGAGTCCAGGGGCCATATTTATACTTTTCGACGCACAACTGCGCCAACGCAGTTGTGCGTCAAAAAAGTTAACGCCGGCTAACGCCATTCTGAAGCACCATGCGGGCGCCGTATTTATTCAATGACGTTAGCCGGCGTTAGCCGGCGGAGCTGCCTGGTGTGCGTGAAAAAAAATGATTTACACCAGGCAACGCCGGCGTAGGGGAAAATGGAGTTTGGGCGTCAAAGAATGGGGCAAGTCAGGCTGAGGCAAAATTTTCGCCTCAACCCGATTTGCGCCATTTTTTTTTACTCCCAACCCCCATTGAAATGACTCCTGTCTTAGCAAAGACAGGAGTCATGCCCCCTTGCCCAATGGCCATGCCCAGGGGACTTATGTCCCCTGGGCATGGTCATTGGGCATAGTGGCATGTAGGGGGGCACAAATCAGGCCCCCCTATGCCACAAAAAAAACACTTACCAGCACTTACCTTAATGTCCCAGGGGTGGGTCCCTCCATCCTTGGGCGTCCTCCTGGGGTGGGCAAGGGTGGCAGGGGGTGTCCCTGGGGGCATGGGAGGGCACCTCTGGGCTCCTTCCGAGCCCACAGGTCCCTTAACGCCTGCCCTGACCAGGCACAAAAAAACGACACAAAAGCGGCTGGACGTCATTTTTTTTTACCCGCCCACTCCCGGGTGTCATTTTTGCCCGGGAGTATAAATACGGCGCACATGCCTCTGAGTCATTTTTTAGACGAGAACGCCTACCTTGCATATCATTAACGCAAGGAAGGTGTCTACGCTAAAAAATGACGCAAACTCCATGAACTTTGGCGCTAGATGCGTCTAACGCCAAAGTATAAATATGGAGTTTGTTTTGTGTCGAATTTGCGTTAAAAAAACGACGCAAATCCGGCGCAAACAGAGTATAAATATGGCCCCAGGTGCTGACAGGGGAAGTCTTTGACGGCCCTGAGACTTCAGAAACAAGAGGCAAGCTCAATTCAAGCCCTTGGAGATTCTTCACAAGCAGGAATGAACAACAAAGGTTCCTCTTGATTCCAGAAGTGATCTAATTTTCAGGGGTTTTAGGTGCTCTTCTTGTACCCTTTCCGCCTTTGAAGTAGGGGAGATCATGCCAAGGATGCCAAGTCTAACAAAGACAGTTGCTATTTATTTCACCAAACCCCTCTACTCTGTCCACGTCCCTGAGGAGATGTGACCTCAACTTCTTATGTCAAACCATATTCAGATATTGATTTTTGGAAAGCTTTTTAAAGATTAATTCATTAAACTGAGCGAACGTAATAAGCAAAGCAAAAAGTAATTGTAATAGGTACTAGGTCAAGGGGTAAACTATGCTTTTTGCATATGAATTTCAAGTTACTGTCGTAATAAACGGAAATTTAGCACTTGCACTGTATAAATAAATATGTGAATGTGTGCTTATTATTAGAGTTTTTGCAAAGATCATGTTATTGAGACACACAAACACGCACACACTCTTATAAAACACTGCAAGTACATTGCGTTATACAATATTTATTCATTGATGGCCCTTACTCAGTATTTCTTGTTCTGAGCCGTATCCTGCTGTGTATGTGATTCCTTATTGCGTGTTATTAAGCTTGATGCAGGTGAAGTGCTATTAGTATATATCTTAATTACACCCGTGTGTATCTGAATTGCATGTGCTAAACATAGGTTGCCAAGGTTCTGCATTGTAAACTTGCCTTTATTACATTTTCTTCCTTTACACTTTGACAATAGTACTGTATTTTAGAGAACTGAGTTTCCCTGTGGACTCGTGTTAGTTTCTACCTGATTATTAAAAACTTCGTAAAACCTACCTCACTAAACACGAAAATGATTTCTTCGTTGTAGTAACTGTTGTGAAATGCTTCCATTTCTGAATCCCATCAAGCTGCAATTATCATACTATGATATTAATTTTAACACCTGTGCCGATTATTTTGCAATTTGCCATCTTGTAACATTGAAAAAAATGTTAACACGGCAATGTTCATGTAAAGACAAATTGTGCCTGTATAAACCTGAAAAAATGACCATGGAAACTGGGAAAACTACAGTACTTAAAAAGCGATTGCAGAGGCCTTGAACAACCGTGCAATTATTCATTTGGACTACAGTTGCATTATTATATCCCGGGGGAGGGAGAACAATTGGTAAAAGCAAAGGTCTGTTTCTAGAATTGCAACCAGGTAATTTTAGAAAGGACCTGATTTATTTGTGTAATAACGTGAACAACACTGTATTTCAGCTCCAATGCTAAAACGCCTTAAAGCATGATTTGCACCATCAGTAGGAATCTTCTGCACGAAGGCTCTCCCAAATGATTGATTCAACAAGATATTTGAGGCTTACAGCTTTATATTATTTATGTCCCAAAGCGATCAACATGTTCTGTTCTATACTTTAGTTTATTGGAAGAAAGAATAAGAAATGCGTGCTATAATTTCAAAAGTGCACAGCATATGTTTTTATGCCACAGCTAGCTAGTTATACTCCAAGAAAATGAGTTGTCATTTAGTGCTGAAAGTGTGATTCTGTTTTTTTTGCTCAACCACAAAAAAAAATTAGCACAAAAATGCGCCTGATAATGACACCTGAAAGTAGCATGAGACATTTTGTTTCACACAAACACAGGTTGTTCTACGCTTAGAAGCTACAGTAGAACATTTGTAGCCTAGGGTGCACTATGCCAGATAGTTGGCCAGGGCTGTGGGATATCTGTACAGATGCACATAAATCATCGGTTGTTTTCCAAAATATATGTTTCAGATGCAGAGAACAGAATATGGTTTATACAGTGTCACACTGTTGTGTAGCCATTTTAGTTATAGCTCCATGCACTTTGTTTTAACACACTATGCCGCTGTGCACTTTAACTTAGATATATTTTATTCAGCTTTGTCATATTATTGTTACAATAACCATTTTTATGGTTTTGTTTTATTTCCCTCTAACTGTTTTTGCCTAGGCCAGCACTCTGTTCTCAAACAAGACATTCTTGATCACTCTGTCCTTTTTCCAAGGCTACAGCACGGTACATTGCCGGTGAACATGGTATAAGTTTAATCTCCAACATTTGTAGAAAATACACATCTTTATGCAGGGACACTTTCTCAGAATACCAGCTGTGTTATTATAAAAACACTTCCTTGTCCCTTACACGTTAGAGGGACATTCCAGCCAGGGAACCACGACTGTATGCCGATTGCCGAATGCTTCACTACAGATGCTAACGGAGACCGCAGGCCTTTGCTCAGGTATGGGGGTTGATGTCTTCCCAGGGGAACCTGAAGGGCAGACTTAGAGCTTAACATGCTGTGCTCTATCCTAGCCCAGATAGGGATTAGTCCATTGACAATAGTGACAATATGATAGCGTTGTTTTTATGCTTCACTTTGAGAGCCGATGCGACAACAACATGTCACGCCGGTGATAGTGACTCTGTAGTTAAAGTGAGTCAGAATTTAGACTTTATTTTCTTAATTAATAGCGTTGGCAGTGTTCAACAAATATGTACATAGTTTCCAAAAGAAACCCAATTTGGGTTTAACATGACAATTGTGATGCATATCTGTGAAAGGGTGAAGATAAGATTGAGCCAATGGGTTACATTTCCCACTTTGACTCCCATAGAAAATTTTGCTCTCAGTTGCAGAAAAATGGGTAAATAAAATTACACCAAATGTGATTAGAAAGTAGAACGTTACTTGCACAAGTGCCTTTGCTTGATCAGGTGTAAATATATTCAATAGTTTAAAATGGTCACCAAGGAAGTGATATCAAGGGGCATATTTATACTTGTTTTGCGCCAAATTTGCATCATTTGTTTGATGCACATTCGGAGCAAAACTAATTCCATATTTATAGTTTGGCGCTAGACCCGTCTGGCACCAAAGATATGGAATTAAAGTAATTTTTTGGATGTGGAAACCTATCTGGCGTTCCCGTGCAAAAAAAATACTCTATGGCCTTAGCGCCATATTTATCCCCTGTGCTCAAATCACGCATGGGGGGAGGAGGGGTCAAATAATGGTGCAAAGCTTTCTTTGCACCATTATTTAATGCCTGGGTCAGGGCAGGCGTTAGGGGACCTGTGGTCATGTTTCCATGGTCAGAGACCATGGAAAGAGCCCACAGATGCCCTACCTTGTCCCTAGGGACACCCCTACCCACACCAAGCCACACCAGAGGGATACCCCAGGATGGGCGACCCATCCTAGGTAGGTCCCGGTAAGTATATTTGGTATTATTTTTTTCTCCCTCTCTGGGGCCCTAACCTGGGGCCCTCTGTATGGCACTAGCCCCAGTGGCCATGCCCAGGGGACATTAATCCCCTGGGCATGGCCACTGGAGTGGTGGGCATGACTCCTGTCTTTCCATGGGGGTTGTGCACCAGGAAATGGCGTTACTCTGCCTAGAGACAATTTTTTGCCTCTAAACAGTGTAGTGACATTTTTCGGCAGACAACCTCCGGTTCCCCCTACATCTCCCCCACCCGGTTAGCATAATTTACAATGATGCTAACCGGGCATTACCTCCGGCTAGTGCCATTCCTTAAATATAGCCCCCAGCCGGCGTCCAGCAATGGTGCTATACTTTTACACGAAAAACTGTGCTAACCCAGTTTTGCGTGTAAAAGTATAAATCAGGGCCCAAGACCATTTGTCCATGTAGAGATGCAAACCCAGGTTTGGGATCAACCATAGACCTACATTTGGACCTCAGGCAGGGTTCAACACCCCTTTTCTGAGTGTGCTGAATCTGTGGGATGTCCAACAAAGGATCACAAGTCTGTGTGTGCCCACAAACCAAACTGGGGTCCCAAACAAAAAATACATGTATATATATCAGCCTTACCTTACCCACTCAACGGCCATGAACATCAGGACAGCCTGGATGTAGGCCATGTGCAGTAGGGCTTAGCTGCTGGCAGTGGTGTCTGCAAACCCTTCCAAAATAAAGAGGCCTTCCTATGCCTGGCCGTGTAAAGGTGGTGCTCAACAGAGCCTGGCCAGTGTGTTAGGTGCGGAGCCTTGCTGTATGCCAGAGCTTGAATCCAACACCCACTACACTTAGCCATTGACTACCTACAGCAGAAGTTGGCCTTGGGTGAAGGGCCTAGACACAGGCCAAATACAATGATTATCATCCCACAATATTTATACCAGTAAGTAGAAACACCTAAAAACACAGAATAACTAAATACCAACACATTCTTAAATCACTAAATAATCGTACATTTATGAGTCTAGTGTTAACAGCAATGTGACTTATAATGTCATCTGTAAGATTATTTGACAGCTTAATTGCATCTATCGCATTAAGGGTGAGCTCATGATGGGTAATGATGAGTAATGTGTAATCCCATTAAGGTGAATTTTCTATTCACTTTAATGGAATTACCGTCTTAAAGACTGTACATGACCAGCAATTTTAAAGAGGTTGACAGGTATACAATTGGTCCTGTAAAGACACCTTCTGTCAGGCTCTATGAGCAACACACCATATTTTAGTTAAAAACATATTACAAAGAATCCTGAGATGGGTATTATTGCACACAACCTTGGAGCCATAACTGTAACAGACGTATGAAGTAAACCACTTCTAACTGGAACAGCTCTTCATTCTACAATATCCACTAACAATATTAAGGAAGTGCAGATTATTAAAGTTCTGGAAAGAAAAATGCACAACACAAAAAATGTACCACTGTTTAACAACCGTTCAACATGGGCACATGCCTAGATATCCACTGATGGTAAGTGTATTGTCAACAGTAACTTTTGGTGTTCTTATTGATTTTTTAGAACAGGCTTTGGCTGCAAGCCACAACCTTCTTTTGGACATACCTTTGCAGCCCACATCAGGTCCGCCTATTGTTTTACATGGAGTACTTCTTCTACTCCCAAATGTTAGTGATTTGTAAGCGGTGCACCATATAACTTTTAAAATACAGAAATACACTGTTGTTTGTGGCTTACACTCTTACACTCTTTCTACTATATCCACAGTGCATACCCAATAACTCTATGATGTATATGAGAAAGACATTATCACTGCTGTCACCAGTGTTGTCATTTTAGATGTCATCACTGAGGTCATCAATTATATCATTTAACATGTCATGAGTGATATATTATGCATGGTGATAGCACAAGCTATAGTTATGTAAGTAAAGAGAATTTCAGAAGGTTTTTGTTTTTACATTTTAGGTTTTAGGTTTTACCTTATCGCAACACCTAACCATAATGTCACCTTAATGTTTGTATTTTTTTCAGTGAAGGTTCAGGGTTTCTTTAAAGTAATGTAAGATTTTATTAGCATAGCTATTGGAAAATGTCTCTTTTCCATGATTTTTTAATTTTTTTTTAGGACTGATGCTGCCGTTTTTTTTTACTATGGCCAATGGGACTATGTTAACAAGGCTCCAGTCTATGTGCTCAAAGCCCTTAACATGTTGGAATTGTATATACTCAGAATTGGCAAACTTAACTTGCTTAAAAGTCCCTGTTACAAAGTGCACCCAGGGCCTATAGATTCAATATTACTAGTGGACTGCAGCACCCATTCTGCTATCCACTACAGTAACAGTGCCAACATGTCTCCTGGCCTACCATTGTAGTCTGGCTCTAAAGATTTAAAACTGCAAATTTGTCTATTAAAATACCCAACTGGATGGGCTTAAGCTCTCTTTTGAAATATTAATGAGCCACTCCCTCCCACCAGGTACCCATGCAAAAGGTGCATTGTAATATAAAGCAGAACAAATAAAGATTTAGGGCCTCCTTACGACTATGGCAGTATTTTGGCAAGACCGCCGTGGTGGCAGTGCCAAAATACTGCTGTGTTGGCAGTAATCCAACTGCTGTATTAAGAGTCACACTATGAAGACCGCCAAAAAACAGCTACAAATCCAGCACTGCCAGGACACAGGAGGGTGGCAATGTGGAGGTCCCATCACCAGCACCGCCACACCGACAACCTTCCTCCCACCAGTTTATGACCAGCAAATCACCACAGCAGTTCTTTAATGGCAGAAAACCACTGGCGGTCTTAATGGCCGCAATCACACAACACCGCATTGGACAGTTTGAATACCCCACACCTGACACATATGCACACATCAGGCACACCTACTCACTGCACCATATAACAAACCCACACACACCCTATAATCCTTTGTGACAAAACAGCCACCACATACACTGAGAGGCCACAATCACATTACTTAGCACTCATGTACCATAGGCACATTTACACTTCACACTCACCACACACCACACAACTGCACGAAGAACACTACACACACATCACAACTGCACACAAATGCCACAACCTACCAGCTTTCACAACCAAACACCCCCAGGCCACTAAGCATCCTACATTACACCCTACACACACAACACCCACCACTCCCACCCACAACACAACCACCATGTCACATCATGAGCACCCACGCGTCAGTGACAATGAGTTGAGGGTCATGGTTGAAATCATCAGGGTAGAGCCACAACTCTTAGGAGCACAGGTACACTAAACCTCCATCACCAGGAAAATGGAGTTATGGCAGAGAATAGTTGACAGGGTCAATTTCAGTGGGCAACCATCCATGCACAAGGGAGAACATCAGGAAGAGGGGGAACAATCTTAGGGGGAAGGTGCATTCCATGGCATCACAACACCAGATAGCCATGCAGAAGACTGGTGGTGGGACCCCACATTCTCCCCAGAGCTCACATTGTGGGAGAAGAAGGTCTCAGACATCCTGCATCCTGGGGGCCTGACTGGAATACACAGAGGACTTAACACTGGTGAGTAACTACCACTCCCCTGGCACTAATTCAACCTGTCCTGCATGTTTCCTCACTACCCAAACACTCCCCACTTCACCCCATCTTCCACTACACCTCACACCTAATCACCTAATGCCCCTCTCCTGCATACCACGCCACCATCCTGCCCCGGTGCCCAAACACTCCCTGCCAAGTGCACACAGATAGCACAGCCAATTACTATCACTACGACTCCCACAATTCACTAGCCCATCTAGTGCACTTTACCACTGCGGATCAGTGCCAAAGTGCAAGTGCTCCCTATGTAAAGTATACTGTTGATTGGTTTATCCATAACTGGCATATTTGATTTACTGGTAAGTTCTTAGTAAAGTGCACCAGAGGTGCCAAGGGCCTGTATATCAAATGCCACGAGTGGGCCGGCACCACTGATTGTGCCACCCACATAATTAGCCCTGTAAACATGGCTCAGACCTGCCACTGCAGTGTCTGTGTGTGCAGTTTTAAACTGCCAAACCTTCCCTTTTGGTACGTGTAAGGCACCCCTAAGGTAGGTCATAGGTAGCCCCATGAGCTGAGTGCAGTGTATTTTAAAGGTAGGACATGTGATGAGGCAGAGAAAAAGGGTCCAACATATATTCATATATCATGTAACCAAAATCGTATAATGTGGTGTGATTTAGTAAAGAAAATAATGTCCGAGGGAAATTGTGCCCTCGGGGTAGTTCGCCATAATTGTAAACAAGCTTTATTAATCATGAGGAATTGAAAAATGTAGTAATCTGTCACAATTGCAAATGTGTGCCATGATTCCATGCAATAACTGTTTTATGCTTAGCTTAAATTTAGTAGAGGCTTTGGCCTAGTTGCCTGGTTTCAAATTTTAACTGCGTGGCTTTTCCTTGAACTAATGAAACATATATTCATGCTTGAAGTTGTATTTTTCCAGTACAGATGACTAACACACTTATCTCCAAGGTTTCATACTAGGCCGATTTCATCCCCTTTGATACAAGGTCAGTCTTTGCAGGTGCGAACAATGAAGGTACAGATACTAAAATAATTGGCAACCCATGTTGCAACTTGTGTTCCAAGGCTCCAAAGACAATGTGTGCATAAATGAGCGCTAGTAAAAAGACAATTTTCATTGGACAATTTGAAGCCAACCTATGAACCCTCCAATGGAAGACCCTCCAGAATTCTGAATGTTTTTTACTTAAACCCACTGGACAAAGAAAAGTCAGCCATTTTCCTTAATGCCAATTTGAAGCCAGATGCCAGACTCTATTTAGGACGACATCCTGATGCCCTTTTCTCTATTCTAGAGAAAGAGACTTTAAGAATTCTCCCCCTAGAGACTTTAATTTTGATTTGCCCCGTCTTGCCCATGCAGTAACTTTGCCCCATTCTCCTTGCCGCTGCAAGGAAGCTTGCCCTTAACTTTACCCCTTTGAAACATGCCCCATGCTGATCGAACCGGTACCTGAGGGATGAAGACTTTCTTGAATGCTGATTGTATTTAGTAAATATGAAAGGATAATTGTATTATGCATTGTGTTTTTCCTTTCAGGTACCAACTGCTATTTTGATAGAGCCTAAGCTAGAAGTTTTCCAAATTTGTGTTGACTAAATTCGTTTTGCATGAAGTCCCACATGCCAATGCTAATTAGAGGTTAGTCGAGGTGTTCATTCGATGCACCATGCTAATTTGAAATCTTGTTATGCTGACCAATGTATGAAATTAGTCAAATACAGTTACTCATATTAGTGATTTGCATTGCCATAACTGAATGTGTCATAATTCAGATTTCACGTAGATTGCGTTTCTTCCGCTGTTATAGACAGCTAGTAATGTTCGTATACATATATCATTTGGTTTTGAGACTTAAATACATCGTGCTAGCTTTGTTAATATAGGGAAATAAATTCACTAACTTTTAATAAACTGGTGTGGTAATTCATGACTGAAAGGTCATGGTGCGCCGAAATACCAACTGTTATTGATTTCTGATGTGTTATTTTGATTCATTAATTGAGTATTGAGCACTGATTACAACAGTCATTGATTATTGAGCTAAGTGACCCGACTATTCTACGATGAGGAGAGCCCGACTCGGCTAAAAGGTTCACCGACCTCCAACGTGTCCATGTACAGGTAATTTATAAGGGCTGGATGCGTTATCAGTAGATGGTAGCAGAGATTGATGGTTTAGCCCTTTGGGACCCCATCCGAACAATAGACGGAGTTAAGTTAGGATTTTCTTTGATAAAATAAGTTGGAGGGATGATGATGCCCTAAGTCCCCAATGACTTTCCCGGAATCTCGGAGCTTGCGAATGGAGGACATGGAGGTGTGAGAAGGTTTTCGGCGTTTCTAGTGACAGTATGAGAGAAGTTAGGGTTTTGCGCTTGCATAGCTTATTGCCGCAGAAATTGAGAAGTTTGTGAGGATTTTAGGGGGGTTAAAAAGATATTAGAGGAATGTTACTCCAAAGAGTGAGAGTAGGGAAGTCGTCGAACTTCACATGTGTGTAGCGCTTTGTGCAGAAAAATTGTCCACGTGGTTGTTGATGTTGAGACGGACCCTGCGAGGTCAAGAGACTCCGGAGTATGTTGAAAAGTGTATGAGACACTTGTTTGATGTTGTAATCTGTTTAGGTTTAATAGGTTGATCGGGCGTGGTCAACAAGTCGGTATGAATATTGAGGAATGAAAGAAAATTTTAGACTTTGAGATTTGACGAATTCTAAGGTGCACTAGAATAGTTCATTGATCAGTTGAGAGTGAAGTTTGCGGGTCAAATTTTGCTTGCGAAAGCGGGAAACCGAGAAAGATGGAATAACTGCCAAGGCTAGTGAAAAATCCCTAAGGTTTCTGAAGTGATTGTATTACCCTTCCTGTAGTAAACCGACAGATTTGTTTTATTCTTTTGGTTAGTGCTCGCGTTATATTGCAGAAATGAGTTTATGAGTGAAGCCGAATGAAAAGAGGACAAGCCGCGGGACTTTGTCAGCCGCAGTGTGTGAGTGTCGTCACTAGGAGTTGCGCTGGGATAGGTCGGTTGGTGAGAAGGGTCGCGCCACCGGATTGGACGCAGTCCGTGAAGCGCAATTGGTAGCGGAAAGGCAAGCGAAGAGTATTCCGGGAATTAAAGTCACTTATCGATTACACATTTTAAGAAAAATAAAAGAAGGAAAGATGAAATTTTTCAAAGCATTTAAGAGTGCCAGGAGGGGAGATGTTTATATTAAAGCAAATGTAGGAGAAGAAACACCGCCTGAGGGTACACCAGCTTACATCGTGATTGAAGAAAAGGGGGTAGCACCATGTCTTTGGCTAAAGCAATGATGCAAATTAACAGAGAAGCATGGAAGTGTAGTGTTCCCTATCCACGGGTCGTTTAATCTAAGGGTTTTGGAAAATCTAAGATTTGCGCTATATGATATGAAAGTACCCCCTAGACCAGCACAGTTTGAGGCACTAGCAATTTGGGAGCTAATAGCCAGAAACCAACAACAAAAGAAATTTGAGACAAGAAGAAGAAAAGTAGAAAAGACACTAGCGGATGCTAGATGGGACAGCACACAAAAGGTTTGGAGATCAGATGTATTGCAGGGGATTAAATTGTTTCCAGCAATTACTGATGAAGCAGAGACGGAAGGAAGGAAAGCTACCTATAAGACAAACAGGAGTCAGTCCAGAGATAGAGAGAACAACAGAAACTCGAAAAGGTCAGACGAGTCAGACGATGAGGAGTTCATTTTACAATTGCTGAATGATTGCCCGCCACCATATGTGGAAAGCGAAAAAGGCTTAAGCATCAGTACTGCCCCTCCAGAACCAATACAGGGTAATGTAACACCGAACTTGAGAATATCTCAGAGGCAGAGCAGTTCTGATATGCCTTTCTCACCACAAATACCATAGATTCAGAGAATATACCCAGATTTGCCTAAATTGAAACCTGCTGATAATTATCAGCCACAGGTTCAAAGGCACAGCTGTGATGAGCATAACATGGGAATGACCTCTGATTCAATGGCGCAGGGGGGACAAAATTATCAAAGACCGACATTGATTCAAGCTGAATCAACACAGTTTTTGATGCCTCAAAAGCAGGCACAAGAAGTGCCAAGGTATACTCGAGTAATAGAGAGGCAGTTAGGTATGCCAGCAATGATGAACCATAATGTGGGGATTAACATGCCACAGAATTCAGGGAACACACAGAATCCAGATGCAATATCTCTGCCTATCACTGTAGGTCCACCAGTACCACTGTACATACAGGCCAACCCAAACACATGCGACCAAGGGGTAGTAATACAAAGTGGGACAGGGAGAAGATGCATAGAAAACACTCCAGAAACAACTCCGATAGCGACACTGCCAAATGGATCTGGGTCCTTGTCGGAATTTAGTTCAATTCCAATTTGCGCCCGTCAACTGTGGTAAGGTCAAGTCCCCCACTAATAGTACCATTAACTTCAAAGACTGAAACATTACAGCAACCATCAGTAGCAGTTGATGTAAGTGCTACACTGATGGGACTGAACGCACAGCAGCTGACACAATGGTTCAACAGCCTGAACTCCCCACAGAGTACATCCAGCGGGAAGGGAGAAGAATACCTGAATAAAATAAGATTGGGCATGGAGGCAGATGAACTGGTAGAGGGAATGATGGGTCTGAACAGACTAGAATCATACACAGAAGAAGAGCTGAGATACATGTGCCCTAGAATTACAAGAGAAGTAAGCAGCATACATAAGAAATTACAAGAAATTGCAGAAAGGAACGAGATAGATATAGGTAAGAACAAACACCTGAGCAGAAGTTACAGGTTAGACTTTGAGACAAAAGACTTTGAACACATGAGATCCGCAGGGATGAAAACACACCTTAAGGAGATACAGCAGAGCGCGCAGGTCTGGAGATGTTTAGATAAGTGGGAAAGTAGATGGGTTAAGAAAAAGGACAAAAAGAAAGAAAATACCCCAGAGCGGAATGAAAAAGCACAACAGAATGACAACTTGATAACCATGTTACCAATGAGAGAGACAGCAGGGGGAAAACTTGTACATGTACCATGGCACAGGTGCGATATTCAATCCTTTACGGATGATTTCCCTAAATTAAGAGAGAAGCCGATCGAGTGGTATCAACAAACAGATAGATTTGTGAAACTCGCAAAATGTCTCTGGGAAGACCTGAATACCTTATTTGAAATTGTGATTCCGGCAGATTTGTGGGAAGATTGTAAAAGGGCTGTAGGTTGGCCGACGAGCGAACCAGAGAGAGATAGGGACACAGGTGCACCATCACCTACGGTAATGAGTTTATACCATAAGGTGATCGAGCATTTGAAAACCAAAGTTGCGTTGAAAAATGTGGATTGGCAGAGAATTGACAGGACAGCCCAAGAGATTAAAGAATCAATACATGCGTACTATGAGAGATTGATGAAATGCATTGACATCATTGTTTTGCTGACCTACACCTTCCTGCACCATCATTGGGCACTCCCGCTTCCAATGCCCGACCATTCCGCACGTGTGACATGGCATCACCCTCTTCATTGCCTGTATACTATTTGGAATCATAACAGTATTTAAATCAGGACCATTATTCACAAAACCTCCTTGACCTCTGCCTCTCATCTGTGGTTGGAACATAGCATTTCCCTGCTGTTGCTGCTGCGGCATCTGTTGTTGAAAACCTTGCAAACCTTGCAAACCTGTCTGAGCTTCTCTAAGCTGCATCACCATCACCTTTTCTTTCAACCGTTTCTGCTTTGTCTCAATCTCATCACTGCAGTATTTTGCATAATTCAATACTTCATCGATCGATTTCGACTGCCAGCAAATCAAGTGCGTTTTAATCATCTGGCTGATTTCGGGTCTCAATCCTTCCACAAATCTGAACACAAAATGGAGCATGTCCTTTGCCTCAATCGTTTCCGTGCCACTGTAATTTTTAAACACTTTCCCGAAATCAGCCAGATGATTAAAACGCACTTGATTTGCTGGCAGTCGAAATCGATCGATGAAGTATTGAATTATGCAAAATACTGCAGTGATGAGATTGAGACAAAGCAGAAAAGGTTGAAAGAAAAGGTGATGGTGATGCAGCTTAGAGAAGCTCAGACAGGTTTGCAAGGTTTGCAAGGTTTTCAACAACAGATGCCGCATCAGCAACTGCAGAGAAATGCTATGTTACAACCACAGATGAGAGGCAGAGGTCAAGGAGGTTTTGTGAATAATGGTCCTTATTTAAATACTGTTATGATTCCAAATAGTATACAGGCAATGAAGAGGGTGATGCCATGTCACACGTGCGGAATTGTCGGGCATTGGAAGCGGGAGTGCCCAATGATGGTGCAGGAAGGTGTAGGTCAGCAAAACAATGATGTCAATGCATTTCAGACTATGAGAGGACCGAAATTGAGAGGTCCGAATCCAAATTTTCAAAACAATATAAATCACATGCAGGGTTTACAACCCATACAATCGCAGCAGGTGCAAATGCCCTGTGTGCAAATGGCACAGTTGCAGCCAATGCAACAGCAGTTTCCTACGGTACCTAATCAGCAAATGCAAATACCCTTAGCACCAATGAATCAGCAGCAAGCAATGCTTCCTCAACAGGTCACGGGTCAAGGAATGAATCAAAGTGACACAGTACACCAATTCCCATTACATAGTGAGAATGGAATAAACGATGCATGGGAGGGTGAAAGTTCAGATGAGGAGGGAAATTGTATGCTTGCAGCATCTTTGGAAGTTGATTAAAAGGGTCCGTATGTGGAGGGAAGAGTTATGGGTCACCGCGTTTCATTCTTGGTTGACACAGGAGCTACACGTTCCACTGTTAGGAGCATTGAAGTACCAAATTTGCCACCTTCAGGGAGAACAGTTCAAGTAGTGGGAGTAGCAAATAGGTACCTGACAAACCCAATCACAGATTCAGTTCAAGTCAGAATCAGTAACTATCAAGGGTCACATAAATTTGTGGTGTGTGACTCAAGCCCGATATCACTATTAGGGAGAAACCTATTGTGTAAATTGGGATGTTCGATTATGTGTCTGAATGATGGAATTATAATTCAGACAAACAGTGATGGGGAAGAAGAGGAGAGTGTAGGAGGGGACGAAGTGGAAACTGTCGATGAAGAGTATCCTCTGATTATTCTTTATCCAATGCTCACTCAAGCAGATATTCCTGCTGAGTTACAGGAAACAGTCGGAAAGGAAGTGTGGGATATGACAGGGAAAGAGGTAGGATTGGTCAAAGGAGTAGAACCAGTGAAAGTAACTGTAAAACCCAATGTAATTTTTCCCCAGACCCCACAGTACCATATGGCACAAGACACCCTCATGAAAGTCGCCCAACTCATTGATGAGTTTGTAAAACAGGGAGTACTGAAAGAAGTGTTAAGCAGCCCATGTAATTCACCAATCATGGGACTAATAAAACCGAGTGGAAAGGTCCGGATTGTTCAGGATTTGAGGAAAATAAACAACATAATTATCAAATGTTGTCCCGTAGTGCCAAACCCAGCTGTGATAATGTTTCAAGTTCCTTGTGATGCTGAGTGGTTCTCAGTCATCGACTTGTCACAAGCATTCTTTTCTGTGCCTCTTCATGAGGACATGCAATTTCTCTTTAGTTTCAAATTCCTAGACAGAGTCTACAGTTGGTGTTGAATTCCTCAAGGGTTTTCGGAGTCACCATCAATTTTCAATCAGATTCTAAAGAAAGATTTGGAATCGTTGGAGTTACCATTCGAGTCAACGCTAGTACAGTACATTGACGATTTGCTGATCGCATCCAAAACAGAAAGTGACTGTACAGCCGACACCATTGCCCTATTGAACCATTTGGGAAGGAACGGACACAAGGTGTCCCCTTCAAAATTACAGTTCTGCCAGAAGAAAGTGAAATATTTGGGTCACCGAATAGAGAAAGGGTCACAAAGCATTATGAAGGAAAGAATAACAAGTGTACTTCAAATGAGTCCCCCGAAGACGAGAAGGGAGGTGAGAAAGGTTTTGGGAATGGTGAGCTACTGTCGCCAATGGATTCCCAATTTCTCAACTCTAGCAAAACCTTTACTGAAACTGACCCAGAAAGACGCACTGGATGAAATTGAGCTGAAAGGAGATGAGATGGATGCATTTATTGAAATAAAGGAATGCACGTGCAGGGCTTCAGCTTTAGGTATGCCTGATTACACAAAGCGTTTCACATTGTTTTGTCATGAACGTGATGCATGTTCCCTGTCTGTCTTGACTCAAGCCCATGGTGGCGTAAACAGACCAGTAGCATACTTTTCAGCTACTTTGGATCCGGTCGCAGCAGCACTACCAGGGTGCTTGCGTGCCGTAGCTGCAGTTGGTATAAGCCTAACTCAAAGTGAAGGAATAGTGATGGGACACCCTTTAACAGTTATGGTCCCTCACTCAGTCGAGATACTTTTGACACGTTCCCGAACACAGCACATGACTGGTGCTAGGCTCACAAGGTATGAAACAATAATTCTGGGATCACCTAATGTGCAGCTGAAACGGTGCACTACGTTGAATCCAGCAACCTTGTTTCCCAGTGAAAATGCCGAAATTGAGAACGCTGAAGACATCGAGCACGACTGTCTTCAGGTGACTGAATTTTGCACCAAACCAAGACCTGATATTAAAGATACCCGACTGGGAGAAAATGATCAAGTTATTTTTGTTGATGGTTCATGTTTAAGAGATGCACTGGGAATATTGAAAGCAGGATATGCTGTATGTACAGTAACAGGTGTTCTGGAAGCGTCTTGGCTTCAAGGAGTTTACTCTGCACAAGTAGCGGAATTGGTAGCCCTTACTAGAGCTTGCCAACTTTCCGCATTAATGAAAGTCACCATTTACACTGACAGCCAGTACGGATTTGGAATAGTGCATGACTTTGGACAATTGTGGTCACAGAGAGGCTTCATGACCTCTTCAGGATCACCAGTGAAAAATGGTGAAAGAATAAGGGAATTGTTACATGCCATCCAGTTACCAGGAGAAGTAGCAGTAGTAAAATGCAGTGCACACTCGAAGGCACAAGACTATGGGCCTGATTCTAACTTTGGAGGACGGTGTTAAACCGTCCCAAAAGTGGCGGATATACCACCTACCGTATTACGAGTCCATTATATCCTATGGAACTCGTAATACGGTAGGTGGTATATCCGCCACTTTTGGGACGGTTTAACACCGTCCTCCAAAGTTAGAATCAGGCCCTATGTCTCTCTGGGAAATGGATATGCGGATCAAGTCGCAAGGTTTTGCGCATTGAACTGTATATTGCTCAGGGATGAGTGGAACTTGATAAATGAGCCAGAACTTGAACCAAGCGAAATCTTTGCTCTAAAGGTTGTAGATACAATGGATGAATTGAAGTCCTTACAGAATGATGTCAGTGAAGATGAGAAACTCTCATGGACCAAATCGCAATGTGTAAAGAGACTAGATGAATTATGGGTTTCAAGTGAAGGGAAATTTGTTCTGCCAAACAGTCTTTTGACACAGTTAGCCAGATTCTACCATGGACAAGCCCATCTTGGAAGGGATGCCATGATTAGACTATTTAAAACTGATTGGTTCAACCCCAAATTCCGTCAAGTTGCTGAAGCAGTTTGCCATTGTTGCCTCATTTGCCAACAGATGAACGCAGTGAAGGGAACCGTAGTAAATTTGAGTCACATTGGAAGAGCAGGGGGTCCCTTCAGCAGGATGCAAATGGACTTTATTGAGATGCCTGTGCATGGAGGCTTGAAGTATGTGTTGGTGGTTGTGTGCATTTTTAGTCACTGGATTGAAGCATACCCTACACGAAGGAATGACAGTCTCACAGTTGCAAAACTACTCTTGAGAGAGCTAATACCACTTTTCGGATTCCCGATCTCCATAAAATCAGATAGGGGAAGTAACTTCAATAATGAAGTAATAAAATGACTTTGTGCAGCGCTGAACATTGAGCAAAAGTTGCATTGTAGCTACTGCCCTGAAGCATCAGGACTAGTGGAACAAATGAATGGCACATTGAAATCAAGGATGGCAAAAATATGCGCATCAACAAACTTAAAATGGCCTGACGCATTGCCCTTGGTGTTAATGTCAATGAGAAACACCCCTGACAGAAAGACTGGACTGTCCCCGCACGAGATCCTCATGGGCAGAGCCATGAGACTTCCAGCAGTTCCTGCAAATGCTCTTTTGAATATTACAGATGATATGGTGTTAGACTACTACAAAGGTCTAGCTGATGTGGACCGCTCTTTCTCTCACCAGGTGGAGGCAACCACCTTGCCACCGATCCAAGGTCCAGGACACGCCCTGAAAGCAGGTGACTGGGTCGTTATAAAGAATCACGTGAGGAAGTTGTGTTTGGAACCCTGTTGGAAAGGACCTTTTCAAGTGATTCTGACAACTACCACCGCTGTGAAGTGTGCAGGAGTTCCCAACTGGATTCACGCCAGTCACACGAAGAGGGTGACGTGCCCCACGGATGAGGAAGTTGAAGCACTGAAATCACCAGTGTCTGACAACAGAGTACCAAGCACTGAGACAGAGCGAAGAGGACCTACAGACAAACAGGTAGAAATAGAGGAAGGAGAAATATTTTCTGAGGAAGAAGCAACTGATTCATTTGGGGAGGACCAAGGAGGAGCCTGAGAAAGTGATGAAGGTCATGAAGGTGACAAAGAGCCTGAAATAGCTGAAGACGACAGAGAGCCTGAAGCAGGTAACAGTGACAAAGAGCTCGAGACAGGTGAAGGAGCAGGATAGCCTGATCAGAGGAGGGCTTTCCCAGAAGCAGACGATACAGGAAAAGAAAAGGAAAACCTGATTGACTTTCCAGAGGGAGAAGACAAGGCAGGGCAGAGCGAAACTGTTCAAACTCCTTCAGAAGCGGTTGCAGGTCCATCAAGTGGAAACAGTGCAAAACGAAGACAAAGCATATTGCCAGTAAAATTAAAAATCAGAGAAACATTAAACGAAAGTGAAGGGCCAAAGGTGAAAGAGAAAAGAAAAGAAGTGTCTGTCGCAGTAGCAGCACCAAGTGAAGAGAAAGACTTGGCCAAGGAAGAAAGTACCAGCGAGAGAGAATCAAAGAGAGATGCAAAATTGAAAAGAAAAAGAATACAGAGCAAAAGATATTCTGGTCCGGAGTGGGCATACTTAGCCACTAAGGATTGGTCAGACAAATTCGTGTCCCTCAGTCTAGAGAACGAAGAGGCAGAACTTCACTTTGGCACTTGAGGAGTAAAACTCCATGAACTTTATCGGATAAGACATTGATAACCTGATTGACTTTTGAACCGGCTAAGACATTGCTAACTTGATTGACTTTGAAAGCGATTTTGAGACAACGCTGCTAAACCGATAAAAGACGAAGCTGCTAAAGAAAACTGTGGAACATTGAACTCGTTCAGCTTTGTATATATCTGCAAATCCGATTTGATAAAGTGTCTTCAACTTTCTGATTCTATACAGATCATGACAGGCTACACTACACAGGGGCATAAAATGAAGTGTTGTAAATACATGTGTATAGGTCTAATAGCCGCATGCGTACTAATCATTGTAGCAATAGTTCTTGGAATGCATGGGAAGAACGAGAGTGAGACGAATGATGCTTCTATTTCTAAACCTACTATTATTACTGAACTAACAGCTCTGAAGAGACTCGAACAAGACGAAAGACATTTGCATGATAAAAAGGAACTTTCGTCTAACGTTTTCTATCGCTTGTTGAGTGAGTATGTTGAGACAATGGATGCGAAAGATTGTTATGTGTGCACACAAATACCTACCTCAGTAGTGGAAGGGGTGACATATCATAGCATGCCTCTTACGTACGGAATTACATGTAGTATAATAACGTCTAAATTTTATGCTCAGGAGTATATTCACTATTTTTATTCTAATTACGATGTTACCTTTGCATATGTTCCCATAATCGAGTACCTGAGTAAAGTAGCCAGGGATTACTATATAAAATCGATGAGAGGCTTCTTTGAGCCGCTGCCACCTTTTCACACAGCTCACGCACATAGAGAGAATCTTACATGCTTGCTTTCACCGGTAGAGATAAGTTTTTTAGATAACACTGACGATAGGAGGAAAGAAATGAAAGAAACATTAGAGAGAGAACTACACAAAAGGACATCTGTAGATAACTATGCTTTTGCCGCAATAAAGACACAAGGGAAAATAGCTTTAGATACATTGCACATAGGGAGATTCTGTATACACCGACATAAATCATATTATGACACAGTTTTTGTGGGAACGAGTGAATGCAAACATACATTTTTGTTTCAACCTAAGTGGACGTTCATGCTGAATGGACAAGACCCAATTATTCCAGGGGTATATTATATTTGTGGACTTAGCGCCTATTATCGTCTTCCTAAAGGATGGCATGGAAGATGTTATTTGGGAATAGTATTCCCAAAGGTTTATCAACTGGACGACTTAAAGAAATTTCCAAAGCTGTCTGAATCACATCATGTTCAGAAAAGGGAAACAGCTTCTGGTGTGGAAAGAGATATATTTGGAGCACTGATTCCTTCAGTTGGAGTCATATTAAATTCAATCAAAATACGAAAGTTGTCTACTATTGTGGATAACATGTTGACAAAATTTTCAGTTGCTATAATCCTGATGGATGCTGAACTCGCTGCAGAAAGAGCTATGACTCTTCAAAATCGGCTTGCCTTAGACATTCTTTTAGCAAAGGATGGCGGTGTTTGCAAAATGCTTGGTACACGTCACTGTTGTAAATATATACCAGACAGCAGTGGAAAAATTAGAAGGATGCTTACAAATTTAACTAATGAAAGTGCAGATTTGAAGGAATTGAAAGAACCAGGAGTCTGGGAGAAAGTTGGAAAGGGATTTGCTTCCTTGGGAAATTGGCTCAGCAACGTTTGCAACGGATTGTTACTAAAAATAGTGAAGGGAATATTGATAATATTAATTTGTTTATTGGGCTTTTGGGGAATATGGAAAGCTATCAAAATATTGAAAACAATACGCAAAAGGAGAAGAGAAGAGAAAGAACAAACCAAAATGGTAGAAATATATAGAGAAAAATCTAAGGGGATTAAAAGAAAAAGGGAATTAACTGAAGTGCCAAATTACTGAACAGAATTTTTATGGAATAAAATTTGTGGGTAGATTTGATGTGATGACATAATTAGTCATCAGAGGAGGGATTGATGATGCAGAGAAAGAGGGTCCAACATATATTCATATATCATGTAACCAAAATCGTATAATGTAGTGTGATTAAGTAAAGAAAATAATGTACGAGGGAAATTGTGCCCTCGGGGTAGTTCGCCATAATTGTAAACGAGCTTTATTAATCATGAGGAATTGAAAAATGTAGTAATCCGTCACAATTGCAAATGTGTGCCATGATTCCATGCAGTAACTGTTTTATGCTTAGCTTAAATTTAGTAGAGGCTTTGGCCTAGTTGCCTGGTTTCAAATTTTAACTGCGTGGCTTTTCCTTGAACTAATGAAACATATATTCTTGCTTGAAGTTGTATTTTTCCAGTAGAGATGACTAACACACTTATCTCCAAGGTTTCGTACTAGGCCGGTTTCATCCCCTTTGGTACAAAGTCAGTCTCTGCAGGTGCGGACAATGAAGGTACAGATACTGAAATAATTGGCAACCCATGTTGTAACTTGTGTTCCAAGGCTCCAAGGACAATGTATGCATAAATGAGCGCTAGTAAAAAGACAATTTTCATTGGACAATTTGAAGCCAACCTATGAACCCTCCAATGGAAGACCCTGCAGAATTTGGAATGTTTCTTACTTAAACCCACTGGACAAAGAGAAGTCAGACATTTTCCTTGATGCCAATTTGAAGCCAGATGCCAGACTCCATTTTGGACGACATCCTGATGCCCTTTTCTCTATTCTAGAAAAAGAGCCTTTAAGAATTCTCACCCTAGAGACTTTAATTTTGATTTGCTCCGTCTTGCCTATACAGTAATTTTGCCCCATTCTCCTTGCCGCTGCAAGGAAGCTTGCCCTTAACTTTACCCCTTTGAAACCTGCCCCATGCTGACTGAACCGGTACCTGAGGGACAAAGACTTCCTTGAATGCTGATTGTATTTGGTAAATATGAAAGGATAATTGTATTATGCATTGTGTTTTCCCTTTTAGGTACCAACTGCTATTTTGATAGGGCCTAAGCTAGAAGTTTTCCAAATTTGTGTTGACTAAATTCATTTTGCATGAATCCCCACATACCAATGCAAATTAAAGGTTAGTCGAGGTGTTCATTCGATGCACCATGCTAATTTGAAATCTTGTTATGCTGACCAATGTATGAAATTAGTCAAATACAGTTACTCATATAAGTGATTTGCATTGCCATAACTGAATGTATCATAATTCAGATTTTGCGTAGATTGCGTTTCTTCCGCCGGTATGGACAGCTAGTCATGTTCGTATACATATATCATTTGGTTTTGAGACTTATATACATCGTGCTAGCTTTGTTAATATAGGGAAATAAATTCACTAACTTTTAATAAACTGGTGTGGTTATTCATGACTGAAAGGTCATGGTGCGCCGAAATACAAACTATTATTGATTTCTGATGTGTTATTTTGATTCATTAATTGAGTATTGAGTACTGATTACAACAGTCATTGATTATTGATCTAAGTGACCCGACTATTCTACGATGAGGAGAGCCCGACTCGGCTAAAAGGTTCACAGACCTCCAGCGTGTCCAGGGACAGGTAATTTATAAGGGCTGGACGCGTTATCACATGTACTGGTGTATTTTACATGTCCTAACACTGAAATACTGCCAAATTTGTGTTTAACTGTTGCAAGGCCTATCTCCCTCATAGGTTAGCATGGGGGCTGCCTTCAAATAACTTTAGAGCTCAGACTCCCTTTGAGAGCGGATAGAAATATGGAGTTTGGGGTCTCTGAACTCACAATTTAACAATACATCTTTTAGTGAAGTTGGTTTTTAGATTGTGAGTTTAAGAATGCCACTTTTAGAAAGTAGGCATTTTCTTGCTTAAACCATTCTGTGACTCTGCCTGTTTGTGGATTCCCCATCTGGGTGAGATTGACAGTTGGACTGTTTACACCTCTCCTCTAGACAGTGACACAAAGGGAGCTGGGGTGTAGCCTGCATATCATGATGAGCCATCTGAGCTAAAGTGGAGGGAGGAGTGTTCACTTACACCTGAAAGGGCTGTGCCTGCCCTCACACAATGCAGTCTACAATCCTCTGGTGTGTGCCTGGGGCCTGGCCTGGACAAGGAAGGATGTTACAAACACTTGAGAAGCTTTGAAGTTTGCCAACTTCAAGGACAGAAAGAGGAATAAGAAGAGGACCCCAAACCCCAGACTTTTAGAATCTTTCTGGAATCAAGAGTAACCTCCACCAAGGAGAAGAACTGAAGAGCTGGAGGAGGAATACTGTCCCTTTGCTGTGTTGCTTTGCTGACCTGGCCTGCAGTTGCTGCTTCTGCCTGAAAATAGTGCAAAGGGTGAACTTTGCTGTGTGTCCAGCTTGAGAAAGTTCTCTAAGGGCTTGGAGTAGAGCTTGCCTTCTGTTGGAAGTCTCAGGGACACTAACAACTTCAGTTTCCTCGCCCTGCAGCACTAGGAAATGTGTGTTTTGTGCTGTTCAAGAGGAGAAACCATTGCAATGCCACAAACAATGCCCTGGCCTGCACCGTGACCTGCTAACACCGCATGGAGCCGCACTGCCCCGATTCGCACAGCCACCCTGGTCTCACCGATGCCGTCATCGGACGACTTCACTGTGCCGCTGCTCGCACCATGACCTGAGGGCCCCACACTCCGGCATCGCCGTGCTCACACCGCACCCTGGGCATCTCTGACATCGCCACTCCTGCTGACACCGATGCCACTGCCTGCACCGTGGCTTGCTGACACTGCTCGTGAGGTACACAAAGCACTGTCCCGTTCCACACCGCATCCCCGGTCTACCAATGCCAGCACCATCAACTCCTGTGTTGTCACCAGGCATTCCTGCCCGCACCATGGCCTGTGGCCACCACTCGTGAGGGTCACGAAACATTACCCCGTCCTGCACCACTGGCTTCGGTCTACCTATGACAGCGCTTCAGCAAAGACGACCACGCTGCCTGCACCATGACCTCGTGACACCGCACGTTGCACCGCCCCGCTTCACACTGCAGCCCTGGTCTCACCGACACCGCTAGATGCCATCACAGAGCCACTACCTGCACTGTGACCTGTGAGCACTGCACGTCGCATTGTTCTGCTTCACACCACAGCCCTTACACCATCCACACCAACGCTCCAATCTTTGTCGGCCCGAAGTTCGATATCAACCTCAAGGAACTGTAATTTTGAGTAAATGTTGGATTTTTATCATTTTGGTCTTGTTTTACACAGATACATATTGGCAGTGTTCTGAAACTGGTGTGGTATCCTTTTGTAGTGTTTTCATTTATTACTGTGTGTTATGTGCAAATGCTTTACACATTGCTTCTGAGATAAGCCTGACTGCTTATGCCAAACTACCAAGGCGGTGATCAGGGGTTATCTGAGCAGGTATCTCCCTTATTCTGACTAGATTGAGGGTCCCTATTTGTACAGGGTGCAAAGTGACTGCCCACTAGAGACCCCATTTCTAACAGTCACCAAACCTAAGGGCCACTTATCCAGGTCAACAACCCTGAAATGGACTGATCATGGGCATGAAACTAAGAAGGTACACTCCATTCACAACATGCACAGACAGAATGAGCTATCTTGCATACACACATACCCTCCTCCCACCTGGACACCATGCTGCAATGTACAGCCATTCCCACTCACATCTAGCAAGCAAGAATGGCCACCAGCTAACAAGCCACACCTGTCATGTGAACCTCCACACAGGAGCAGAACTCACCCACCGAGCTTAAGTTACCAAGCCTGACACATAACAACCCCTATGGAGCAATCCACTAGTCTCAAACTGTATTAGCACTGTTGCACCTGTCATTGCCATCGCTGGGAATCAAGTTGAGCCACTGAATGCATCAGACAAACAGACAACCAATCACACTTCCACCATTTAACCCTCTCTCTCTCCATCCACATGTACCACTACCACCAAGAGAGGGTACCAGAGATAGCCAGCCCTCCTCATAATGAAGGCCCCAGTGAGGACAATGCCGCTAGATGTCTGGACAGTGACAAACTCCCTGGCCCATCTGGGACCCCTGATCAGTCTACCACTCCCTACCTCACCCTGCCCACATCAACCCCCCATCCTGTGGTCCCACCATCTCAACCAACGCTTCATCTCCAAACCTGGGTCCCAAGGACTGTTCAATCAATTGTGTGCCCCACAGTTCAGGGACCCGAGTCACCTGCTCAAACCCAAGGCATAGAAGGTCCTGCTGACACTGGGAGTGAGCACACTATGCCAGGGGCACCGGCACATGGGGAAGGGGGCGTGGGAGGGGAACTATGGGCCAGAGGACGGGGCAGCCAAGGGAGTCATCTAACCAGGAAGCCATCTTCCAAGTCCTGGGTACATGGCAACTATCCCAGGACAGAATGGGCCAGATTATAACCATGTTGGGGGAAAACCAGAGGCTGCAGAGGGAATACTACCAGGAGGTCATGCAACAGTGGCAGGTCCACAATGCGACCATGGCCTCCATTGCAGGGATGCTCAAGGACATTAACACCACCCTGCTTGCTTCCTCCACCCACCAACAGGCCCCTTCCACTAGCCACATCACATCAGAGCATTCTACATCTGCGGCTGCTAGTGGAATGGAGGCCCTGCTAGAGGAACCACAGGCCTCAGGCACCCCTCCCTCTGTAGCTGAAGAACCCCCCCACTGCAAATGTGGATGTCCACCCAGACTTCCGTCTGGAGCAGATTTCGAGACCATACCCACCGGCAGGAAGTGACCATCTCCCGATTACTCTCCCTTGTGTGCCGCTGATGCACCCTGTTGACTGTTCAATTACATTAACCCATTTTCCAATGGGCCATGGACACTAGATCTGTACTACCTACAACTGTGCACCTACTCTGGGGATTCCATCTACCATGACCCCATTCATCAACTGTTTGAGAGTGAATGCATAATAAACACTACAGATCACAGCTACTGCATTTGTGTATTTGTTTGTAGATATACAAATGTTTGGTATGCAAAATGTTATGTGGGTATGGCCCCCTAATCCAAAAGGCAGTGTAATGGACTGCAACGGGAGGCATCCTCTACAGGAGACAAAGTACAACAGATATGTCCCAGGGTAGATGCAAGGGAGTCACTAGGACAGCCAAACACTAGAGTATAACCACTTATCCAATGTGCAAAAAGACCATGACAGAGACTACCATCAAGATAGTAGCCATGGTACCACCCATAGCACATAAGCAGTTCATAGTTGTTGTGTCCAGTGTAGATAGCTAACTAAACAGGGCACAACAGATATCACTTCTACATCACCAGTCTCAGGTGACACATCACAAAACACTGTAGCTAGCATCTGTCATGTGCTAAACTCTACTCTGTGAACAATAACCAAAGACAAATTAACATGAATGGCTCAAGCAATAGGTAGGAGGGCCAAAGATTAACAGTAAACAGTCACTCGCAGGAATGACATGAGGACAGGACAATGCAGGACAAATAGCACAATACAGGCCTGTCCATAAAAGACGTAAATATTGTAACCTGCTGGGGTAGAGTTTATAAATGTTCAGTCAGCACCTTACATGCACCTTACATTCATTCAGTCACCTCCCACAACACACAACACAGACATAGGGATAGGAACACATTACACCACCACTGATAGTCCAAATCAGTAGGACCATTGACAGCAAACTATGTTGAAATAGTACACATTCAAATACACACACAACATACCTGTATGTTACTGGAAGTACTGACTGATGAGCTCAGCCCTAGAGTCAGCTGCACCTTTCTCATCTGCCTCCTCATTACTTTCCACTTCTCCATCACCACCCACTGGTCCAGCTGCCTCCTCATCATCAGCTAGTAAGGGTATCTGACGTCTCATGGCAGCAGGCAACTATCATCTGGTATACCTTTTAGGGAGTATTGAGGAGGGCACCTCCAGAGACACACAGGCACCTGAATCTGGCATTCAGGAGGCCAAATGTCCTTTCTATTACATGCCTAGTCCTGCCATGGGCTTCATGGAAACAGAGTTCCTCTTCAGTGGCAGGGTACCTCACTGGTGTCAACAGCCAGGGAAGGTTAGGATAGCCAGAGTCACTTGTGTGCACAGAGGTAGAGCCTGTTACCATACAGGTATAGACACAAAGAAACACGTGATGACAAGTGCAATACCAGAGACACACATCCAAATGCAAACATACCAATGAGCCATGTCCTCTCTCTCTGTAGTTGTGTCATCTTGTGGGGGACATTGCTGTTCCTCGGAATGTAGGAGTCATGCACAGATCCAGGAAACTTGGCTGTCACAGATGTGTTGGTCTGCCACACACACCCCCTGAACATTGATGGAGTGGTAGACTTTCCTGTTCCTATACACCTGTTGATTGGCAATGGGAAGGACTGCAGCTATATGGGTGCCATCTATGGCCCTTATCACATGAGGGATGTGCCCGGCATCATAGAAGACTGCCTTCACATAGACCAAATCCCCTTGTTGGGAAAACCTGATGTAGCTGTCCATGTGTTTCAATAAAACACAAAGTACATCCTTCAACACAAGACTGTACATGGGCTGTGACATCCCTGTTACCAAGCCCACTGTAATCTGCAAGGAGCCTGTGGCAAGAAAGTGTAGCACTGACAGGACTTGAACTGTTGGAGGTATGGCACTGGAATTACATATGGCAGGCAATAGATCTGGCTCCAACTGTGTATATAGATCTATGATGGTCTGACGATTCAGGCGATAGGTCTGAATGATATGCCTTTCCTCCAGGGGTGCAAGGTCCACTAGCGGATGGTACACTGGTGCATGTTTCAATACTCTCATGACAGGGTATCTAGGATAGAGAGGAGAGAATGTACAATGAGAAATACACTCCACACATGTTAGCAGAACATATCATTATCTCACAATCAATCAATCCGTTTTTGTAAAGTGTGGCTACTCACCCGTGAGGGTCTCAAGGCATTGGGGGGAGGGTCCCTCATCTGAAGAGCCATATCTTGAGGTTCTTCCTGAAGATGGTGAGCGACGGGCACACACCTAACACTGTACTAACACTGCAGACATGCTGCACACTGCTGACACATACTATATTGAGCATGCTGAAGCAGCATGGCCTCCATCCTTGCTGCACATTGCTGCACATTACTGCCCCTGATCAGTACTTTCTGACATACATCATAAGTGTTGGGTTCCATATGTGGTAAACTGAGCTCCCCTGCACTGAGATTGTATGTAGACATGCTAATTAACTATAAGGTTACACGTCATATGACAAACAGTAATACAATTCTACTGTGTCATGATTGTCACATGCATAAGCCAAACCATAATGCCACAACATGGGCCTACTCCGCATTCATGTGAAAAAGTGTATGGCACACCTATTTTCATGCATCAAGGCATGATATTAGCATAAAATGGCAGCCACTTCGAATTGGCATTTGCCAAACCTTAACCTCCTCTTTTTCGACATATAAGTCACCCCTGAAGAAAGCCCTAGGTAACCAATAGGGCAGGGTGCAATGTAAGTAAAAGAAGGACACATACTAATGTTTTACATGTCCTGGTAGTGAAAAACTCACAAATTCCTTTTCCACTACTGTGAGGCCTGCTCCTCTCATAGGCCAGCATTAGAGCTGCCCTTATATGCTTTTAAGTGGTAGAATCTGATCTGGAAGGAGTAGCCTCTGTCATATTTAGTATGACCAAAGTGCTAATAGAAATCCTGCTTACTGATGAAGTTGGATTTATAATTACTATTTTAGAAATGCCACTTTTAGAAAGTGGGTATTTCTCTACACTTACTGCCTTCTATGCCTTACAACCTGTCTCCGAGGCTGTGCTGGTTGACAGCTCCTGTTGTGCCTTTCACCCAGACAGTCACAAATACAAGACACTCAGCCACATCAGTATTCATCTGCATACAGAATGGGTCTCCCTGGGCAGGAAGGGTGGAGGGGCTCTCACTTACACTTCAAAGGCCAGTGGCCTGACCCCACACAAAGGACTAATAACCCCCCACAGGGATCCTGGCAGACAGGCCTGGTATGAAAGGGGAACTTGTGCACTTCAAAACCACTCTTTGAAGTTTCCCCAACTTCACAGGTATTTTGGGTATATTTACTGGGTCTGTGACCCTCCAGAATTAGACATTTCAGGATCTACAATTGGACTCTGTTAGAGAGAACTCTGTCAGAGAGACTGCCTGGCTGCCCAAAGGACTCACCTGAACTGCTTTGCTGGAAGGACTGCCGTCCTGCTTGTTGCCCTGCTGCCTGCTGCACTCTGTCTTCCCCACAAGTGCTCTCCAAGGGCTTGGATTGAGCTTGCCTCCTGTTCTGCAGTCTCAGGGCCACAAAGACTTCACCAAAGAGGAGAAAACCCCTTTGTATCGAAACATCGATGCAACAACTGCAGAAATTGATGCAGTGCCTGCCTCGTGGCTGAAGAATTGCCAAATCGCCCACCAGTCTGATGCAGCGCATGCTCCTTCTTACCATCACAGTGGAACTAAAGCTAAGTTCCTGGAAATTGACAATCACCTTGCAGCATGGAAATCCATGGCACCTCCTTATTTTTCTATGCATCTCCTTCTCTGCGGTCCTCGTACGTCGATATTTTAGACGCATCCCTGGTACTGTGTGTTAAAATGATACAACCAATGATTATTAATTATTGAGACTCATTTAAACCTTTGAAAAGTAATAGTTGACTTATGCACATTGGATATTTGTTGTTTAGGTCTTATTTTGTTCAGGTAAATAATATCTATTTTCCTAAACTGGTGTGAAGTACTTTTTGTGGTGTTTTCACTGTGCTGCTCTATATGTTATTGCACAAATACTTTACACATACTTTACTTTTCTAAGTTAAGCCTGCCAGCTCTGTGCCGAGCACAGGATAACTTGGATTGTGTTGTGACTTTCCCTGACTAGGATTGTGGTCACTATGTATACCTCTGCCAACTAGAGACCCAGTTTCAAACAATATGGAAAATGTACTTTTAGAAAGTTACCTTTCACGTGCTTACAGCCTTTGGAGGCTGATTTGCAGGAGCTCTAATTGACACCTGGCAGCTGAATAGTACCATGCATGAGGTATGAACTTGAGCTGAGACAAATGCCTCAGGAAAGGAGCTTAATTAACTTCAAAGGGTCATATCTTGTGACGTAGGAAGGGCCAATTTTTTCCATCTCTTCAGACAGGTACCAATTCCAGTGGGAGAGGAGCTGACACCATAATTGGTTTGAAGGGAACACACGGTAAGGGTTGCTTATTTACTGAGCCACACCCCTGGATAGGAAAATAAATATTCTGCCACCTAGCTTTTAGGTAGAGAGGGGCATTATAGGATTTTTTGCCGTAGGATACAAAGGAGCTGCTGCAAATATGGGTAGTTTTACTTCCTTTCTCCCTATTGGTTTCTGAGGTCTAGAGGTCACCCCACCCTCAGACTAGTGCCAGATATAAATATGGCTCCCCTAGTCACCCTCCTCAGAACACTATTGGCCCTGTGGAAGACAGAAGTACCATGGCACTTTAGTGACCGGTGTGGTGACCTGAAAAGCTCAAGCTGCTCCCACTGTTCCTGGGACGAAGAAGTAGACTCCTAGGATCAGTTGGCAGATCTTCTGTTAAGCTACAGGAAGGCAACAAGCTGCTAGAAGCCCTTTTCCTGAAGAGCTCAGCTGACAATTCCAAATGGACTTGCCTTGGACCCTCCTGGTGGCTGCTGCTGGAGTGAGTCTTGACACCCCCAAATGCTGCTACAGAGGTCCTGGAAACCTAGATTATGTCACAAGTATACTTCTCCCAACATCCTGAAAAAGCATCTAGACTCCAAAGACCTCTGGAGGACCACTAAGTCAGTCAGGTGAGGGTGCATTGCTGCTCGGCTATAAATTTAGGTTGCTTCTGCTCTGAGCTTTTCTGCAGTAGAAAATGTGTTTCCACAAGACATCACAGAAAGGGTATCTGGCCTAATGGAGCCCTTAACAGGTGTATATTGCAGCCTTGTCCCACTGGAAGAAGCTCCAAAAAAGTGAAGCAATTAGAAATCTTCACCGATCAAAGGCGCCCCAAGTATCCAGCGGCTAGAAACTTTCCTTGGGCATGGATTTAGATTTTCTTATGCTTGGAGCTTTCCTACTAAAAGTAAACAGCTTCACCAGGACTTCATCCAGGGACAATGCCTCCTTGTTCAGCCCATCCTGGCCACATCCTGCTGCTTTGCCCTGCTGAGGATTTTGACTTCCATTGTCAGAGCGTAGTGTTAGAAGGTAGAAATTCGATCGGGGCAAACCTGGTTCCTGTATCTGATCCACACTTTCTTGAGGTCAGCCTTAAATCACACCAAAGCAAGCAGGAGATTGTGGTTGGCACTTAACACTTTTAAGGTGCTATTTTCATTTAAAACTTTCTAAACTAATATTTCAGGTTACCCGATTAGATTGTTGTCATTTTGGGGTTATTTAGTTCATTAAATTATTCTCAACTTTTATTTTTATAAGTTGGAGTGGGGTTTTACTGTGTTGTGTTTTCTATTTTTAACTGTTTTGGTACTTCTACATGCTTTACACATTTTCTCACGTTAAGCCTGTTTGACCTGTGTCATAGCTACCAGGGTTTGACCTTAGGTTTCAATTATTGAATCCTTTACTGGCCCAAAAAAAGAACATTGAAATTATCATTGGGGTGGACTACCATTCATCAGAGCTGATGACCCACTTTCTCACACTAGCTTTGCTTTAAAACATATCAAATCTTGGATATGTTATAGAACAAGCTGGGACCAGAAGCACTAGCAACTGCCTGGGCATTGAGTGCCAGGAGGCAATCTTGGCATAATTCACCCAGGGTATTTCAGTCCACAACTAAGAGCAAAACTGAAGAAGAAAGTGGTGCCAAAAAGCTGACATTTCCATTTGGCTGAGGTGAATGCCAACAACAGGACATAGGCGGTCATTCTGACCGCGGCGGTCGCCGCCCACCAAGCGGTTCGCGCCGAAAGACCGCGGCGGCCATTCCGGCTTTCCCGCTGGGCCGGCGGGCGACCGCCAGAAGACCGCCAGCCAGCCCAGCGGGACAGCCCCTTCACAGCACAGCAGACAGTGAAAATCTTTGTGGGGCCCTGTTAGGGGGCCCCTGCACTGCCCATGCCAGTGGCATGGGCAGTGCAGGGGCCCCCAGGGGCCCCACGGCACCCGTTCCCGACATCCTGGTTCTGGCGGTGGACACCGCCAGAAACAGGCTGGCGGGAAGGCGCTCGGAATCCCCATGGCGGTGCTGCAAGCAGCGCCGCCATGGCAGATTCCCTGGGCCAGCAGGAAACCGGCGAGAAACCGCCGGCTCCCCTTTTCTGACCGCGGCGGTAAAGCACCGCCAGCCTGTTGGCGGTGCTTCCGCCACCCTCCGCCATGGCGGTCATAGACCGCCAAGGTCAGAATGACCCCCATAGTTCTTCTGTATATGGGTTTTCCCACTGAGTGGTCTTCTCCACGCATGATCCCCATACAGAGATCTATCAATGATTTGTGGATTTTTCTGCAGGAATTAGCATCTGTCCATCATCCCAATTCTTCACAGCCTCCAAAGCCATTCTGACTAGATTTTTCCTTGCCTCTGGCCCAATCAATAAGATGCATAGTTGGAAGCAAATTGATTGATTTAGTTATACTATATTTTCATTGTGACTAATAGGTCCTGGAGGCGTAGCAAAATGTATGCATCAAAGAGATCCTAAAGCTTCTGCCTACATCTGGGATGTTGGTGAGACCAACTTCTAACGGTTCAAAACAAACTGAATGAATGTCCACACATGTGAGAGGGCAGTTAAACTCAGGATGAAAATCACAGAATAAAGCATACTCATGCTAGGCTTATCCCTAGCTTTAATTAACTTGAAGGATTTATACATTCTTATTGGATTGATTCAACATGGTTCCACAGATTTTTATTGATGATCATCATCACTAAATCCAGACACAGGTATTCTGCCTCAAGTCAACTCCACACGTATCTATGGAGGTTCTAGCATCAATAGAATGGTTACTGCAAGCTAGGGGACTTCAATAAAATCCTTATGTAAAAGATTGTCTTTTCCTTATTCATAGCATGTAAAAACAGGCATTCAAGCAGTCTTCAATGCTATACAAGATTTTGGATGGTAAATCAACCAAATGAAATCAAATCTGGAACAAACTTTGTTGATGGGTTCATGTAGATTATTTTAACTGCAAATATGCACTGTATCATATTTTTACATCAGGGCTTTGAAAATCCACTGAGGATTGCTTGATGTGGAGAAAGACTTGGTAGCGACTACCTTAATCAGTACATTTGCAGTTTGACTAGTTTGACTAGTTTCCAGGGAATGGGATGCTTTCATCTTGATAATGACAAAACCAACACTCTAAATGGAATTGTGGCTGGTGCTAACCACTCTCTCCAAAGGGATATGGTTAGGGTCTTCAGTTCTCAGAGTCATTACCACCGATGCCAGCATGGGGTGGGTAGTGAGGCAATATGGATCCCCAAAGGTGCAAAGTGCCTCTGGTTGAGAAACAGTACTGTGTTCAAATAGTTGTTGAGAACATTGTGTTGTGTTTTAGGTCTTGATGGTCTTATACACCTTAGAAAAATAGTAGAGTGGTGTTAGTCTAAATGGACAAAACGATGGATATAAACTCTATTGTTATATGTGATCCATGTTACTGAGCATAATAGCAATCCAGATTAGACAATCAGATGGAATTAACCTCCTATCCTTGTAGGCATCACTCATCCCAGGGTAGAAAATGAGCAAGAGTGTTTCAGAAGTCCCCTTCTTACGCCATCCTCTTTATGGGCTGGGAGGGAGAGATGCCTGGTCTAGCGAAGCAAGGGACTGGTTACGACATGCACAGTTTTTGAAGCAGGTATATTGATGATATTATCATAGTCTGGGCTGATACTGGTGAGCACATTGTAGCATACTATGAAAATTCGAAAAGCAATATATTTAATGTCAGACTAACTAAAAATACGCACTGAACCAGAACACAGTTCCTTGATATTGAATTAGATTTTGTCAATTACAGTATACCATGTACCTTATTTAGAAAACATAGTCTGTCTTATTACTCTATCTTACCACAGTGCACACTCCAAATATGTCAAAATGATTTTCCTTTTGGGGGGACGTCACAAATTAAACATAACTGCAGTGATATTACAGACTTTAAGCCAAACCTTTATTTAGAAACAACACATTTGAGAGTAAGAGGTTATGAGAATGCCATTCTCCATGCTGCTGTAATTAAATAAATGTACAGGCACATTTTAAAACATAACAATAGTGAAATGTACTGATACACTGAGAGTGAGTGAGAAGACAAAGACCAACCATAGAATTGCATTCATGGCACCTTTAAATAGGTCTAGTCCAGATAGCTGCACAATCTAGAGCAATGATTAGGACCATCTTAAGGGAGGTCAAGGTTTTAACTCTTTGATTACTAACTGACCTCTAGTGACTTACCGCTGAGAACGTACCATTAGAGAAATAGTGAGTCACATCTTTTCAGGCTCTTCCAAATCCTCAGCAGATGGTTGAATTTCCCATCCAATAAATACACCCACAAGGTACAAAGATAACATTTCATCAATTGTCTTACCACCTCTGTGGTGTATGTCATTGTTTTATGACTTCAATCGAATATACATAAAAACACAGGTGAGGGTGAGGATCCGAGGTCACCTGTGGGAATGTAGAAACAAAGCCTTTACATGTCCCTTAGCCATGCAGATTTGCCCTGCAAGAAGCATGAATGGTAATTTCAAATTTCATGGTAATGACCACATCAAACCCAATCCAAGATGAGGGGATGAAAATCATAGACTCAGAGAAGCAGAAACAAGACGGATCTGTCCTTTATTAGTGGTGGAATATGGGCTAAATCAAAATGGACTACATTACTTCTTGAATTAATAATCTTCTTCCCTGAAGGATCTTTTTATAGACAGATATCCATTACCATTTTACTGACCATCAACATTTCTGATCACATAACTTATTTGGTCATTTTAGATTGATCCTCTTTGTTTCTTGTATCCTGAGACATCTTATGACTAGGTTGATGTGTTATAATTTGTTCACTGTGGTAACTGTTTACACTGTTGTATTTAATCTTACTAAAGTGGCTTTCTACACATTTATGCAAATTATACTGGGGGGACCTTTCCAGAATCTTAGATAGCATATCTATTCAAGTGAATGAAGTCAATTATGACCTACAGTGATGGTTTTCATGTTCATACTATTTCAATGAAGCCTACGTTATCATTTTTGTATGTTACTTAGCTCATTGGGTCTACTACTTTATTAACAGTATTGAGGTAGTCCAAGATGCAAACATACTGACCATTCTTTCATTATTGCATTGACAGCAATGCTCATGACTTTTATAATTAACATTTTTACCTTCAAGCACATTGTACTTTACTACAATGTACCTATCATGTGAACTATGTAATTTTAAGCTCTAGTGAATAACCTCACATTCACAGTAATTTTATTTGTGGTAATGATACCACCATGAGTCATCATGTATATAAGGTATATGTTGTTGGAAGAAATAGTAATTTCTTCTAAAGGGTGCAAATATTTAACACTTTTCTCACTTTTCCTTTTACTGCTTTTATAGCAGTGCTCATCATTTTCAGGATTATGTCTATAGTTATCAACCTCCATGACTGACATTTTGACCTACTTATTGTGAAGACATGGATTGGGCACATCTTGTATGAAAGTAATTTCTTATTATTTCCTTATGTGCTGGATTGCAGTATGATTGGGAACTATGTGTTTACCTAGCATGCTATACCCCTGGATGGCTATCTAGACACTATTCCAATATGGCAGATGGTAACTGCTTCATAAATGATTCATACATGATTTTCTCCTTGGCACATCGGGCATGCTGGACTGTCTCAAACAAATTTAGGCATCTGCTTTTTTAATGGACATTAATTTTATCGACAATATATACTGTTGAATTTGTGTAGCTCCAATTTATCAATCTTGTGCACAGTAGTCTAGGTATTTTTCATGTTGATGCAAGTTCATTCCAATATTGCTGTGTTTCTTTAGTTTTATTTTAAGTCTTTTCACAGGCAGGATCTCATTCATTGGCCAGCCTCACTAGAAAAGTACTACTCAAATGGTGTATTCTTGTCTGCATTTGAACCATTCAAGTGGACAAACAGACCAAAGCAGGTGCGGTTAGTACACAGTTTCTCTTGTTTGCCACAGCATTTTACCACACTACTAGGTTAGGTTTCTAGCTTTCTAATAATAAGAATGTTCATTTTGTTTGTGAGAGACACAATTTCTTGTTCTCAGTTACTGGGACCTCGAAATATATAGCTGCAATGACATCTTGACAAACATGGAGCATATCCAGGTTTATTTTCTGACTATTCCTCATTTTAGTTGAAGACACATTTCTTATCCAGGTGCATAATTTAGTGGGTTGGTGTTTCCTTCCCAATATGGCTGCTCCTATGTGGTCCTTCACACAGAGGAGAGACAAGACGAACTGCGCCACCACACGCCCTCCCGAACAAAACAATAGTCAACACAGAGAGTGTGGAGAGGTATTTTTAACCTACCCGGATCACTTTACTATCTGGTAACTTTTATCTAAGAACTCCCTCTAGGACAAGAGTTACCAAGAGGTTGAGTTCATCCTGGCGGCACTGTCCTACCAGGGAAGGAAGAGGTGATCTATGATGAAGCATGACACAACTAGGTGTGTCAGACTACTTTTTCCATAAGGAGGAATTCCCTGCCAACGCAAACAACACTAAACACTAAACCTTTCCTCACCACACTATCTGTGTTGACTTCTGCTCCTACGTGGCCCCACATTACCAGGATCTGTTCCTATGTTCAGATTGGTGCAAAAGCTTGTTTCCATGTTCCTGTTGGTACAAATCCTACTTGTAAGAGCGCAATTCTTTCATTCTCATGTGCTTGTATTTCCCTCTACATAAATATATTGACCTTTTTTCCACAGACTAACATGATAAACTGCACTTTCTGTTTCACATTATGTAATTGTTGATTGAATATTTCTGGTCAGCGCATATATCCATGCAGAGGCTGATGTTACCAGTCATATACTAATATTAACTGGAATTCTGGCACAAATGAGTTTAACATTCTCTCTCCCCTGCAGGGGATCTTCTACCCTGATATTTGATCAATTTCATTTTTAATTATAAATCTTTAGGATGTTGTTTAAAACATTGCTGTGGAATTTTACTGGTATATTGTTATGTTTTTAGAAAGGTGGCTTATGAGTTTCATCCCTTTTTACAGCTACCTAGGGAACAACTTTACACTTACCATTTTCCAGTTACTCATGGCTACATGGTATTGCTGTCTACATTACATTTTTCTTAAGTGGTGATGTTAATGCCTCATGGATTTTGTAATAACTTAACTAGGTGTGCCCACCACCTTTTCATTAATTCTTTCTATTGTAAAGAACATTTTAAACTAGTTCACCTCATAAAAACACTAAGGTAAAACAGTATTCTTTACAGGTCACCCCAAACCTTTTGCTTTTAACCTCCACTTTTTGCTGAATCTTTTTGTTGGCCTCAAAACTCTGAGCATTTTACCACTGTTGACGGGTGCTCGAGTGCATGTGCTTTTCCCCCAAACATGGTAATATTAGAGGTTAGACAATTGTCACATTTAATTTACTTGTAAGTCCCTTGTAAAGTGGTATACTATATACCCAGGGCTTATAAAATAAATATTGCTAGTGGGCATATTGCACTGATTGTGCCACCCACCTAAATAGCCATCTAATCATGTCTCAGGCCTGCCACTGCAGGCCCTGTGTGGCAGTTTTACTGCCACCTCAACTTGGCATTTAAAACTCCTTGACAAACCTTAAGATCCACTTTTATTACACGTAAGTCACCCCTGAAGTAGGCCATAGGTAGCCCACAGGGCAGAGTGGTGTGTACATAAAAGGTAGGACATGTACTTTTAAGTTTTGCATGTCCTGATACTGAGAAACACATACATTTGTTTTATACTACTGTGATGCCTACTCCTCTCATTGGTTAACAGTGAGAATTTCTTAACACTCTTGTAATTCCTGATTAGAAAGGAGTAGGTGGTCATCTTTCATATATTTGGAATGGTAATGATAAATACTCATTACTGGTAAAGTTGAATGCACCATTACTATTTTAGAAATCCTACTTTGAGAAAGTGGGCATTTCTCTACTCTGAAAGTTTTGTGTGCTTGCGGCCTGTTTCTAATACACGTCTGGTTTGAGTGACAGCTACATTTGTGTGTATTCCCTTTCAACAGCCACACATACAGGAAGGTTAGGTGTGTCCTAGTGCTCATCTGCATGCTGATGGCTCTTCCTGGGCAGGAAGGGTGGGCAAGGATGTACCTAGCACCTTACTAAGCAATGTCTGCCCCCAAACGAAGAGTGGATTACCCCCTACTGATAGTCTGGAGCCAAGCCTTCAATGATCCTTCTTTGAAGTCATCCACACTTCAAAGGCACATTAGAGTAGAAGTATCGGGTCTCCAACACCTCTAAATAAGACACTTCTGGACCTACAACTGAACCCTGTAAAAAGACTGCTGTGCTGCATCAAAGACTGTCACACAGCTAAGAATGGTGACCTGGAAGGACTGCTTTTCTGCTATGCTGCCCTGCTGGTCTCTGACCTTGCTGAGGGAGAGCTGGGCTCTGCCTTGCAATCAAAGTGATCTCCAAGGGCTTATTGACTTGCAAACTGTTGCCAAAGCCTCAGGGATATCAAAGTCTCTCTCCCCTGCTTCTGTGCCTGGTTCACTGGAATTGGACGAAGATACTTGCACCAGTGAAATTGACACATCTCCTGGCTTCTGGAAGCAGCAACTGAATCATCACCCTATTGCTGGACAAGAACTGGTGCATGACATTCAAAACCAGAGCTTCGCCATTGCATCGCCGCTACAGCGAAGCACCCGAAGTAAGATCACTGCCACCCTTCACAGCATGGTGAAACCTGGCACACCAGCTTCAGAACCAATGCATCTCAGCACCTGTGCTTCGTCTTCAGAGCCGAAGCAACACCAGCACTGCGTGAGGAATATCAGTGCATCGCTTGTTTGCGACCAGGATCAAAGTACTCTGTTCCCCAGGCCGATGTGGCTCCTGGAATGGCCTGCCCTCCACTGCAGTTGGTTTGAAGTGTTGACACTGCCTTGGTCCAGCACAACCTAAAGTAACCACTAAAGAGCAATTTGTTTCTAAGCAACAACACTCTTATTCTTCTAAAATTCATAACTCAACTTCTCTATAATAATCGTTTTGGTCTTGATTTATTTATATAGTTATTGTCTATTTTTCTAACCTGATGAGGAATCTTTATGTGGTATTTTCATCGTGCTACTCTGTGTCTGTGTGTTACACAAATGCTTTACACATTGCATCTTTAGATAAGCCTCACTGCTCCGTGTCAAGCTTCCAGAGGGTGAGCAAAGGTTATCTATTAGGGTGTATCTGACGTATTCTGACAAGAGTGGGGGCCCTTACTTAAGCTGGGTGTATACCTCTGGCAATTAGAGACTGTCATTTATAAAAGACTTCATCACACCATTAACTTTCCCTTTACAATGATCCAATTTACTATAATTCATTCATGTAAATAGTTCAATCTTGCATTTTCTGTTATAAGTATCCAGTCATTACATCAGTGAGGTGGCATGATGAAATAACTTGGACCCTCCTTCTACATAGAGTTCTAATGCATAAATATGGTTCAAGTCATGGTTTGTTCCCATCTCATCCATATAAACACTTTAGAATGGACTCCTTTATTAATGTGGTTATCACCCTAAAATATGATGTATGCTATTAACTATGGCCCTCATTATGACTCTGGCGGTGGGTGATAAAGTGGCGGTATACTGCCAACAGGCTGGCGGTAACTAAACTACTGCCAAATTATGACCTCAGCAGTGATATCTTCGATAGACAGCCAATGTACCTCACGGCAGAAACAACCGTCACCACAGCAGTAGCCGCCTACAGCCAGGCAGAAGACAAATTACTGCCCACCATATTATGACACAGGAAACCACCAGGATTTCCAGGGCAGTACCAATGCCATCAAAAGCCTGGCAGGAACAGAACACATATTTCAAAGGACTCACCATTGGAGACACAGGGACGAACCAAGCCGCCATGGAACACGAACTGCATGTCTTCCCAATGATCTTCTACGTCATGCTCCCCAAGAACACCAAAGCCGTCGAAGACGATGACAGTGAGTACAGCCACCTAGCACACAAAGGAGGGGGGGAGGAAAATGACAATGACACACACAACACACACCCCACATACACACCATGCACACAACCCGCTGCATAAGATAATACATTTGTTCATGATAATCAGCAAAATACTGCAAGGACAACAGGAATTGACTACAGAGATTGCAATAAGATCAACATCAAAAATCATAAGTCAATGTGGAAATACTACATATATGTACAAATGTACGAAAAGGCACACTACCCAGCTCACAGTTCACAGGGGCCACATGGCCACAGGTCAAAGTACAAGGCCACAATTGATTCCTGCACCAATACGGAGAGAACACTGCAGGGGCATCAGTTGGCAAATAGGCAGGCACCTCAGGGAGAGGGGGCACCTCAGCCGGATGCGGAAACAAGACCACTGGTTCTGGAGGGGGCAACATGCCCATTGCTCTTTCCTGGGGAGTGCAAGGCCACAGTCTCTCAGGTGGGTGACTTGTCCACTGGTTCTGGAGGGGGCAACATACCCTCCGTTCTTTGTCCTGGGGAGTGCAAGGCCACAGTCCCTCAGGTGGGTGACTTGCCCACTGGTTCTGGAGGGGGCAACATGCCCTGTGCTCTTTGTCCTGGGGAGTGCAAGGCCACAGTCTCTCAAGTGGGTGGATATCCCACTGGTTCTGAAGGGGGCAACATGCCCTGCGCTCTTTGTCCTGGGGAGTGCAAGGTCAGAGCCCCTCGAGTGGGTGGATACCCCACTGGTTCTGGAGGGGGCAACATGCCCAATGCTTTGTTCTGGGGAGTGCAAGGCCACAGTCTCTCAGGTGGGTGACTTGCCCACTTGTTCTGGAGGGGGCAACATGCCCATTGCTTTGTCCTGCGGAGTGCAAGGCCACAGTCTCTCAGGCGGGTGACTTGCCTACTGGTTCTGGTGGGGGCAGGCCGCACAGCTGCCCATGGAGGCTGGACTAGATGGTGTGCGCCGGCAGTGATGGCTAAACTGTGGTGGTGGTTGTGGGAGGCTCCTGCTCAGCCACTGCACCCTCCGATGGCTGGACTGTGGTGATGGTTGTGGGTGGCTACTGCTCAGCCCCTACATCTTTCGATGGCTGCACTGTGGAGGTGGTTGTTGGAGCTCCTGCTCAGCCCCTGCACCCTCCGATGGCTGTACTGTGGTGGTGGTTGTTGGAGGCTCCTCCTCAGCCCCTGCACCCTCTGATGGCTGCACTGTGGCGATGGCTGTGGGAGGCTCCTGCTCAGTCCCTGCACCCTCTGTATGGTGCACTGTAGTGGTAGTTATGGGAGGCTCCTGCTCAGCCCCTACATTCTCTGATGGCTGCACAACCAGGGCTGGAGGTTGGGGCTCTGTGACACCTGCTGGTGCAGTCTCCTTCCTCTTCTTGGTGGTTGGTGCAGGCTCCTTCCCCTTCCTGGAGGCTGATGCAGTTTCCTTCCCCTCCGTGGTAGCTGGTGCAGGCTCCTTCCCCTTCTTGGTGGCTGGTGCAGGCTCCTTCCCCTTCTTGATGGATGGTGCAGGCTCCTTCTCCTTTTTGGTGGCTTGTGCAGGCTCCTTCCCCTTCCTGGTGGCTGGTGCAAGCTCCTTCCCCTCGGGTATTTGTGGCCTGGAATCTTTTCCAGTAGGTGCTGCAGAAACTGAGACTGTGGACTGTTTGGCTGAGGTGCTTGGCTGGGTCCTTGATACACTGGCCATATGTGCAGGATGGGGAGGAGGGGTAAGGAAGAGGTCAATCTGGGAAAGGAAAAGCTTTTTAGGGACATTGGGGCAGGAAAAGGGAGGAGTTATGGGAGTGGATGATGAGGGAGTGGTTGTTGGAGGTGCTTGTCTGCTGAATTTGGGTGCAGGTGCATGGGTTGTATGCTGTTGTGAGATAGATGGATGTTGGGTGTCTGAGGGCTTGCGTTTGTGTACTTTAGGAGGGGGGACAGACACAGTGGGAGTGGACACAGGGGCTGTGCGCATGGATGTTGTGGAGGTGTCTGCCAGTGAGGTGTGTGTCCTGCTTGGTGTGGTGATGCTGGTAGTGGATGATGATGTAGTGTATGCAGGTGTGAGTGTGGAAATAACTGGGTAGCAGGTAGAGGAGGAGGAGGAGGGGGAGATAGTAGAAATAGTGGATGTTGTGTGTAATACTGAATGATGTTTGTGTGAGTGCCTGTGGGATGAAGTGTGGTGCTTGTGTTTGCCTGTGACACTCTTGGGTGTTGTCTTGTATTCATGCTCATCTGCCTGTGTGCTTGGGATGAGCTGGGGTTGAGGAGAATGGGACAAGGAAGTGGTAGTTGGAGGGGGGATGGTAGAAACAGAGACAATGGCTGCCATTGAGGAGGCCAGAGCCCGAATTGATCTCTGTTGGGCTGCCAATCAACCGTGAATACCCTCCAGGAATGCATTGCATTACTGCATCTGTGCTGCCAGACTCTGGATGGCATTCACAATGGGTGACTGCCCTACAGAGATGGATCTCAGGAGGTCAATAGCCTCCTAACTCAGGACACCAGGGCTCACTGGGGCAGTGCCTGAGGTGCCTGAGGTGCCTGGGGCGAAGGAGATGCACACCCTCCTGGGTGAGCGGGCACAGGCAACTCGCTGAGGGGCTGCTTGGGGGGGCGGTGCTGGTACGTGGGGTGGCGGCTGTACCTGTAGCTGGGGTGGTCACAGATGTATCCGCCACCACCAGGGAGCTCCCATCGGAGGATGTATCATAGTCTGTATTGTCCTCTGCTGCCTCTGCTTTGGTGCTTCCCTCGCCCTCCGTCCCACTGGTGCCTTCAACGTCGGTGGACACTGCCACCAGGGTCCTGTGGAATGCAGCTCCCTCTGTCGCTGGTACCTCTGCTCCTCCATCAGATGATGAGGACAGGATGACAAAACAAGAAAGGGGAGTGAGAGACAAAGGATACACTGGGTCAATGACTGCACCAACACCACTGTTGACGTACACAGCGCCCTCATACACAGGGTACAGGCCTACCCACTATGCATTTCACTACCACTGATATTGCTAGCCACCAAGGCATGAGGAGGAGCAGACACCGCCAAATGCAGCACTCCTGGGACCCACGCAACACTGACCAGTAGTGGATGCTAACAAGCTAGGTAGGCAGTATTTCCACTTCCGACCCTAGGCACCAGAGGACCTATGCTGCTATGTCTGGCCAGGCCTAGAGGCACCCACTGACACACAACCACCACCTGGATACCACCCCTACAGCTGTGAGCTTCAAGTATGGCACTGTACTCACAACCTTGTGGCTGCTGTGATTCCCCCAAGCACCCATCCGGTTCTGGATAGGCCATCGCCAGTATGTGGGCCATCAGGGCGGCCAGAGGCCATCCCCAGCTGGGCCTCCATGGTCTTCTGTGCCCAGCATCTCAAGTCCTCCCATTGTTTACAACAGTGGGTGCTCTGCCTGCCATAGACCCCCGGGGTCCTCACCTTCTTGGCGATGGTCTGCCATATACTCTTCTTTTGGTGGGCGCTGACCTGCAGAGGAAATACAGACAGGAGAACAGCATTAGACAAACAGTCCAGCCAGTAACACGAATAGCCCACCATACATGTTTCCATCACCAGTGGCACACACATAGCCCATCACACAACATGTACCCAGCCAAGAGGACATCCCTCCCCCCTTACACAATGCCTTCTCACATAACTCCATGCATTCATGCCACATGTATCATGCCCATAGAGTACTCACCTGTTGGTCTGGAGGCCCTTACTGCTGTCTGTACTGGGGTAGGACCCCATGCACCAGTCGCTCCAACTCCTCAGAAGTGAAGGCTGGGACCCTTTTCCCGGTAACACGGCCGTGGTAGGTTCCAGACACAGGTCACAGCAGCAGATGCAGTGTAGGTCCTCTCCTACGGAAGGTCAGGAATCAGATAGAAAAGGGCAGTCACGTCCACGGCGGTGCATACCGTTACCACCAGCGTAGATCACCATTGGCCACTGTACCCCACTGGGCCCAATAATAACCAATGAGGAGTTGCACAGCGGTTCCCGTCCGCCTACCGCCATGGTGCACAACGTAAGTGGCATTACCTCACTACCACCTGTCCCTCCACACAGGACAGGCAGATGCCATTTCGGGGGTAGACAGGCCTATGGAACAATGCTGCATCACAGGATAAATAGGCATATACATGACAAATTGCACTGTCCCATTACATGTTTCAAGATTGCGGACTACTGTTGTGGCTCCATTGTTCAGTTTGTGACAGACTTCTCGCTCTTTTGTCCCTTAGATACCTACCACTGCGAATGAATAGGAGATGTAGACATACCCCTGTGTACAGACCCCTGGTGGACTTGGCTACATTGGAGGACAGGCACATTATCCTCACCTATAGACTGGACAGGGCCACAATCACAAAGCTATGTGCCCAATTGGAGACTGACCTGATATCTGCTATCCATCATCCCACTGGGATCCCCCTCTCATGCAAGTGCTATCAGTTCTCCATTTCCTTGCAACTGGTTCATTCCAAGTTACAGTGGGCTTGGCAACAGGAATGTCACACCCAGTGTTCTCAATAGTGCTGACAAGAGTGTTGTCCGCCTTGATAAAACACATGTACAGCTACATTGCATTCCCCCAAGTTAAGGATTTGGCCATTTTGAAGGCAGGGTTCTATGCAATGGGACATATCCCCAATGTAATTGTGGCGATTGATTGAAAACATATAGCATTTGTCCCCTCGCCAGAAAGAACAGGTGTTCAGGAATCGTAAGAGTTTCCACTCCATGAATTTGGAGATGGTGTGCTTTGCAGACCAGTACATCTCCCACCTCAATGCTCAGTATCCTGGGTTGGTGCATGATGCTTTATCCTAAGGAATAGCAGCATCCCGCATGTCATGTCCCAACTACAGAGGCACAGGGCATGGCTAAACGGTGAGCCCTGGTTCCCACCCAGTATATGTTGGTGTATGCCTATAGTGTTGGCCATACAGGATAGTGTGTGTCGAAATGTTGTCCCTCAATAGGTGACTCTGGTTACCCAATCCTATCATGGCTGCTGACACCGGTGATAAATGCCAGGACAAGGGCAGAAGAACATTATAATGAGGTACATGAGTGAACCAGAAGGATCGTTGAAAGGACCTTTGGCCTCCTGAAGGCCAGGTTCTGGTGCCTCCATCTAACAGCTGGATCCCTGTGCTACTCACCCAAGAAGGTCTGCCAGATAGTAGTGGCATGCTGCATATTTCACAACCAGGCCCTCAGACGACATGTATCTTTTCTGCAGGAAGGAAAGAGTGGAGATGCCCCTGTAGCAGCAGTGGACCCTGTGGACAGTGAGGATGAGGAGGCAGAGGATGAGGATGTGGACAACAGAACATCTGTGATCCATCAGTACTTCCAATGACACACAGGTGAGACAGTGCAACTTTACATTTCTATGACTTTGGTTGTATTCTGTGTGCCATTGGCATGCTGGTATTTCCCACTTCTATGCCCACTTACTGTTAGCTCTGGCTATTCATTTGCAGATGTTGATGATTTGACAAATACTCCTTGTGTGATCAATACAGCCAGCTGCAGGTCATTGATTCTATGCTCATTCTATGTACAGTTAATTTGCAATGGTTATACCTGTTTAAATCAATACAAATTTGAAATACATGACATACTCAAAATCGATTAATAACAAAGGGTGTTTGTTGTAGTTCTAATATATTGAGGGGAAAGTGAAATGGGATGGGGTGATGATGGAGGAATGTACAGGGCATTGTTCCAGTCTGTTTGTAGCACAGGTGCATTGTCCAAGGGGACATAGGAAGGGGAGCAATGGCAGTTCAAGGTGGACAGGGTGACTGAGTGGGATACAAGGGGGACAATCAGGAGAGTCTAATTTCCTGGTGGTGGTCTTGGCAAGTGTCTGTGGCTTCTGTCTGGATCGTAGGGAATGTTTGCGGGGGAGGGGTGATGGTGGCCTGTGGGTCCTGTGGCAAGGCCACCTGGCCACTAGCGGTAGTGGAAGTGGAAGTCTGTTCAAATGACTGTCTAGTGGCAGGGGCCCACTGGTGTAACACTGACTCCCTCACAACGCTGGCCATATCTGCTAGCACCCTTGCTATGGAGATCAGGGTGTTGTTGATGACCTGCAAGTCCTCCCTGATCCCCTGATACTGTCCCTCCTGCAGCTGCCTGTTCTCCTGCACATTGTCTATGATCTGGCCCATTGTGTCCTGGGAATGTTGATAGTCTCCCAGGATCTCTGAGAGTGCCTCCTGAAGAGTGGTTTCCCTTGTCCTGTCACCCCCCTGGCACATAGCACTCCTCCCAGTTTCCCTGTTGACCTGTGCCTCTGTCCCCTGAACCGTGTGCCCACTGCCAATGACCCCAGGTCCCTGATTGTCTTGGGGGAGAGGTGTAGCCTGGGGCCCCCGTAGAGGTGGGCACACTGCTGATAGATGTGTCTTGGGGACAGAGGTTTGGGTACGCTGGGGGGCTGCTGTGGTGTTGGCTCGTGATGGGGGAGGCTCTGTGGTGGTCTGTGACTGGGTTTGGGTAACCGGCTGTCCAGTGGTCCCTGATGGGCCAGGTAGATCGTCCAGATCCTGAAGACCAGAGTTACTGTCATCACTGTGGGTGTCTTCTGTTGGGTGACTGGATAATGCTGGCACCTCCTCTCCAGTGACATTGGCAGTGGTACCTGTGGGGATGTAAATTATGTGTTATGGTTAATGTATTTGATATATTTTACATCCCTGGATTCACCTCTATGGTTGGTGTTACCCTGGCAGCTTTTACTTGTGTATGTTGGTGTATGGTGGGATTGTTAGTTTCCCTATGCTGTGCATGCTTTAGTGATGAGTGTCCATGCAGGGCTGTGAGGGGTGTCTATGCATTGATACAGCATGCAGGACTTGCCATTGGGATTAGTGGGATGTGATGGTGGAGTGTATGGGATGGAGTGGAGTGATGGGAGTGAGGGTGAGCGTATGTGATGGCATTCAGGTATGGGGGTGATAATTGATAGAATTTGACTTACCAGAGTCCAATCCTACTCCGACTCCGACCAGGCCCTCGGGATGCAGTATTGCCAAGACTTGCTCCTCCCATGCTGTGAGTTGTGGGGGACGTGGTGGGGGTCAACTGCCAGTCCTCTGGATAGCAAGCTGGTGTCTTACTGCTATGGAATGTACCTTCCCCATAACTCGATCCACCTCTTCCTGATGATATCCCTTGTCCTTGGGTGTTGTCCCACGGCACTGACCCTGTTCACGATTCTCCGCCATAGCTCCATCTTCCTGGCTATTGATATTTGCTCCACCTGTGCTCCAAAGAGCTGTGGCTCTCCCCTGACAATTTCCTCCACCATGACCCTTAACTCCTCCTCAGTGAAATGGGGGTGCCGTTGTGGTGCCATGGGTGTTCTGTGATGAGTGTTGGTGAGGGTGTGTTGGGTAATGTGTTGGAATGTGTGAAGTGTGGTGCGTGAGGGATGTATGGGTGTGAGTGGTGTGTTGCTCTAGTTGTTGCAGTGGCCTCGGTGTCAGTCTTGTGCCAATGATTTGTATTGGTAAGGGGTTGTGGGTACTGTGGGTGTGTGTTTTATAGTGGTGTTGGTGTGTGGTGTGTATGTGTGTCAGGTGTGTGTTGTTTGAATTGTCCAATGTGGTGTTGTTTTGTTTGTGGGTGTCCATTGTGAGCGCAGCAGTATGTACCACCAATGGTTTACAGCCCTTGAATGTCCACTGTGGTGATTCGTGGGTCATAATGTGGTGGGCGTTGTTCTGTTGGCATAACGATGTGGGTTTTGAGACCGCCACTTTTGCACTTACCTTTGGTCTGGCAGATTTGTGTATGTGGCTCTATTCTGCCGGATTGGTGTGTGTGTGTCATAATATGGTGAACGGATATCCTCCACTGCAGCTGTAAGTTGGCGGCCATCAGCCTGGCGGCAAACTGGATCTACCGCCAATAATGAGGGCCTTTGTGTCGTTTTGATAGTAATATACCCAGATGTTTGGTACTTGAAAAAGAATCCAGCTTCTGGTGCTTTTGTCTTTGTCTGTAGGTTCTAGATAGTACTCTACTTCCAATTTTTATATATTATTTTATATTATATATTACTGCTATGTCTTTTATATTTTGACTAAAATATGTACTTTTTTTCTGTAGCTCTGAAGAATCTAATCAATGATTTATGGATAATATTTAAGCAGATGTGTTCTAGATTACATTATATTTTGTGATTAAACCAAGATCTGTTTATTGTCTCTCTATTGTGTAGTAATCAATGAGCACTATTCAGGTTGGTGGATAACTGGCCCATGGAGGTGTGCCTTCATGTGTAAAATAAATGTAATACATCTTGGATAATGTGGTATATTTAGGGTTTAGTAGCCTATTTCATGTAAACAATCTTTCAGAAATTCCAGTTTTTTCTCATACACGTGATTTGCTTTACAGAATTTGCCTGGAATTCAGTAAACCAAGGATTGACAAGTGTAGATGCAGCGGAAATGATCTTCTCCAGGATTACTGCTCCACAAGAATGGGTGAGTAATTATGGACAATAATCGCTATGTTATTCCATAGAGGTTATACCATCACTTTTCTCACTAATTCAATTTCATTGCTCTGGTGCCAGTTAGCATCAAGAGGAGGAGTTCATGAGTAATAATGGTTGTTGCATATTGGGTTATTAGTTGTGTGGCCAGCACAAGTAATACTTCATCAATTGTCCTCAGTAGGAACCAAACACCGCATTGTAGTGCTTGACTCTCATAGGGTAGTGAGACGTAGCAGTCTAAGACCTACTCAAAGGAGGTGGTGTGGGCTAGTGATCACCAATCACTGGCATGCAATAATAACAGTCAGTAAATGATTGTCCAGTCAGTAGTAAAACAGAAAAGTACATTTACTATGCACAAATTACTAAATACTGTGCAGTAATTTACAAATTTATATTGACAGATGGAACATACCATAGATGACATTGTGTAATTACGGATGACTGTCAAAGGGTCTCCCAAACATATCAAGTGAGTTTCAACAGTCAATGTGTAATAACCATATTACTTTAGCACGAATCCTTGTCATAATTGTGATAATGATAAATCAATAAGAACATGTGCAATCATCATGAAAAGCCAATAAAACATGAATCAATAAAAACATGTGCAATCATCATGAAAACCTAATAAGACATTCACCAGGAAGTAACATTGTGTTTGTGCAACCTTTCAAATACTTGGCAGTAACTGTAATGGTGAGAACAACTCCTAGGGTGCATCACAGTAAAAGGCTTGGTAAAAAAAACACATTGAAGTGTGACCGACAATCAGCCCCTAGAGGACATAGCCACATGAAAAAAGCATTGAGGTGTAACCATACAATCAGCCGCTGGAGAACGTACCAAATGGACAAAGCCTTACACATTTTGAGGTACACTAGGCCTACAATGTTACCATACACAAGGCCCCTAGAGAGAAAACCACTCCTGACTTTAGAGTGAAAGCTCCAGCCAGTGAAAAAAATGAAAATGCACATGCAAGCAGAGAAGATGACAGTTTTGGAGTCTCCCCAACTTAGGGGGAGGACCCAGAAGATGGCCTGAGGAGAAGGAACATGTTGCACTGGATAGTTTGGTAGTTGTCCAATCGTCCTAGGACCACCACGGACTGAATTATGGCCAAAATGTGTCTAAAAGACCCCACAAAGCTTTATGGGGCGAGTCTTTATAAAGGAGTGAGTATTATAGCTCAGCGGGAGAGTTGATGTGGGGTTTTCCTCATTGTTTTCCATTCTGAGCTATCTGGTGTCATATTTTCCAATGCTTTGTTTGATAGGAGGTGCCCAATCCCACCCGGACACCCAGAGCTGGATTTTATTGGAGGGCAGCAAAATGAGCACACCCCTTTCTGCCCTAGCCGGCTCCCTGCACAGCCTGCATTCCTGTGTAAATCTACCCAGGGCAAATGGAAGGGGGGGGCTCAAGCACACCCTTTCCTCCAGTAGGGTGATCTCAGCTTTCTTCAGCCAACCCCCGATCCCTGACACACTCTGAGGGAGATTATCAGAATGGCAGTGGACCCATGCATTCAGAGGTGGGAACGTAAGTCAAAGTTTCCAAACTTTAAAATGCCATAACTCAGGCCCTCTTGGGTCGACTTGGAAAATTCTGGGCTCATTTTCTCCTGGTGGTAAGATCTATTTACCAGGGACAGTTACAACAACCTTCTCACCTCCAAAGTAGTGCAGTCCCCCAAAAGCTGTCTCTCCTGTTTCCCTTCACCAGTTCTCATTTGTGGTTTGTTGAGTAGCTCAGAAAAGTCCAGGGCTTCCCCCAACTGACCCTCAGGGGGCGAATGGGGGGCAGCCTCACTAGCCCTTGGGAGCACCCACTGGTCCTGGGTTCAACTGGACAGAGTCCTGGGTCATGAGTGTGGGTCAGGGATTTCCTCCTTCCAGTTCTCCATTGCAGTCCCAGGATCCAGCAGCACGACAGGTACTACATTTGCAGGCAAGGGAGAGTCTTCCACGTGTCCAGAGTTTATGAAGGGGAGAGGAAGGTTCCAGAAGACAGGTACCTCTAACCAATACTGAGATGCCACATCACCTCTCCACCCTTGTCCCAACCCTCCTGCATAGCATGTTGTGATAATCAAAATGGCATCCAGAAGCCACTGGTCACATCAGCTCCTGGGATCTCTGATCCACCTTTTGTTGACCTTACTGCCAGGGACTTGCACACTAGAACTTCAAAAGGATCCTCCCAGTGGGTTGGCTCCAGTTGTCTGGACACTTTCCTTTGTTGTCTGGGCTAATAGTGTACTCTAACTCATGAGGCACCTCCCAGGTGAATCCCTAATTCTGCAGAGTCCCCATTGCTCCAGGCTACCTGTGTGTTGTTTCCCAGCTGTGCACAACAGTAGTCTTGAGACCCTCTATAAGGGTGAGTAGATGCCCTCTATAAACCCTGATTGATTTGATTGTCTCCTGCAGGCAGCCCGCACATGTATGCACACACGTGTGTACACATGTTCTCCACCCAAGCACCCCTTACCCTTGCTGCATTGCAGTGGCCTTATCTTAAAAGGTGGACACTGGAGGTAAACAAACACAGTTTGTTTATGTGATTACCAGTGGTGAAACCCTGGTAGCGAGGCTCACCCACAGTAAAAAGTCAAAAAACGGGTGATCAGAAAATTGGGAAATTCAGGTGTACTGCTGGGCAGAACCCATTGCAACTATGGTAATTTCATACTGGCATTGTATTGCATTGGCCTAACATCTGTGCCAGATGTTTTAGTCAAATATGTGGATACTCCCTCTATCTCCATTCAGCTAATAATGGTACACTCACCCCTTCCACACTCGATGGTGGATACTTCTCAATGCACTGACGCTGTGAGTTGGCAATTAATCTTCACTGTTCCATTGTTAGAGGTAGCATCCACAATATAGCAGTCCAGAAGATAGTGCACAACTCTGTTTTTTGGGAAGCACTGGATTTCCTTTTCAACATAGTGTCTGACCAAGAGTTTTAAGCTTGGTTGTGTGACCACATGAGAAAATGGACCTCCTTTATGGAATGTTTTTGATTGAATTACAAGTCTGCATGCTGACTACCACCAGCTGTTGAAAAAAACGTATTTTTATGTTCATAGGGTGCAGATTCTAAATGGGCCCTCCTATTTTGTGAATAGGTTGTAACCCCAACTTAGGCTTCTGTAACTGTTCAATAGTGTACAACCGCTCATTGGTTCCTCACTCAACCATTCACACACATTGATTGGAATCACAACTACAACATGCCCCTTCCAAATAGCAATTACTTGTCCATTTTAAACCCATTTTAGAAGTTTCTGACATCTTGAAAGGGTTAAGTACATTGAAAAAAACATTTTTTTGATGTTGCAAGCTTCGAACTAAAGAGATTGCCACTGAAAAAATCAATTGTACATAAAGGGGGTCATTCCGACCCCGGCAGGCGCCGCCCGCCAGAAGACCGCACCACGGTCAAATGACCGCGGCGGTCATTCTGACTTTCCCGCTGGGCGGGCGGGCGACCAGCGGGAAAGCCCCAGCAACGATGAAGCCGGCTCCGAATGGAGCCGGCGGAGTTGCTGGTGTGCGACGGGTGCAGTGGCACCCGTCGCGATTTTCAGTGTCACTGAAAATCATTATGGGGCCCTGTTAGGGGGCCCCTGCACTGCCCATGCCTGTGGCATGGGCAGTGCAGGGGCCCCCAGGTGCCCCACGACACCCGTTCCCGCCATCTTGTTCCTGGCGGTTTTTACCGCCAGGACCAGGATGGCGCGAAGGGGGTCGGAATCCCCATGACGGTGCTGCGAGCAGCGCCGCCATGGAGGATTCTTTTGGGGCAGGGGTAAACTGGCGGGAAACCGCCGGTTGCCCTTTTCTGACCGCGGCTTTACCGCCGCGGTCAGAATTGCCCATGAAGCACCGCCAGCCTGTTGGCGGTGCTTCCGCGGCACTCTGCCCTGGCGGTTTTCAACCGCCAGGGTCAGAATGACCGCCAAAGTCTTTAGTTTTGTCCTAGTCCATGATCTGTCCAGTGCTTCTTGCATGAGACTTGCCCTTTTCTTTGTGTGACAGCTTTTTGAGAGTCTATCTGATCTCCAACCGATGCTCCTTTTGATAGTGACGACCTCAGAAAGAAAATTGGAAAAAGTGGAACTAGTACTATTCCTTTTTCATAGCAACGATTTCAGTGCATTTCCTTTTATATGCACTGGCACTCTCCTTTTTCCTAGATTTTGTTCCAAGGATTACATTAGATTTTCACAGCAACCGGGTTGCAGTTCTCTTCCTAGCAGGACAATCACTAGGGTCAACGGAGGGAATTCTTGGAAGTGCAAAGGCCTCTAATTGCTGAAATCGACAGATCATCCTTCCTGTACACAGAATATTTGTGTGACCTGCACAGCAAGTGAAAATGGAAGCAACACTCCAAATTGACCCAAAAAAAACCATTTCTTTACCAAATAAACAGAGGCATATAATTTTGCACCAGATTATCCAAGGCTGGTTGGCAAAGGATATGACAGATTATGGGCCAAATTGTATGGAAGGTTTTCTTTTTTTTTTTTTTTATAAAATCTTCAGGGCTGTTACAAGATCGACTCCTTTCGCTAAACACACGATCATGTATGCCTCTTTACCATTTAAGGGTGGGAAATAGGCCCAGAGTGCCTTGCAGAGTGATTCCCAGCAACTTGTCACACTGATGTGCTTATATATATCTATTATTCTTTCGCAACTAAAGTGGAAGTATCATTAGAGATGCTCGCTCTTCATGAGTCAAAGTGTTACTAGCTGGTGAATTTTCCTTGTTCAAAAAGAAGTGTGGGATGACGTAGTAATTCTGGGATTACTTTGCTGTAATCTTCATGCACTAAGTCATCTCTCCCGAAGGATGTAACTTCCATTTATTCCTCAGATGCAGTGGTACCGGGGCCTGGAGGCCCGAGTGGCCCACTGAACCTTGGTTAATGCTGTATTTTATAAACCAAACATCAGGTAGGGGTCTCATTTCCTTCCTTGCACTAGGACCCACGGCACATTGGCTAGACTGCTGTCTGTCCCTCCCGACGGGCTCACCATGACCACAACTGCAGATCTGCAATAAAACACAAACTTGAAATCTCCGATACCATCAACTTGCACAATATTGACATGCTCTTCCTCACAGAGAGCTGGTTCAACTATACCTCTCACTCTATGTTTGATCTCCTTGTACGCACAGGCTATTCTATACTTAGAAATGACAGAATTGATAAAGTTGGGGGAGGTGTTGCAGTCATCTTTAGAAACTCCCTTCAACTTAAGGCTCTTCCTAACAGCTCCTTCCACACTTTTGAATGCCTATCTCTTGAGCTTCAATTGCACCACCGCTCACCTCTCAGATTCCATGCTATTTACCACCCGCCTGGTAGTAGCCCTTCGTTTATGGAGGAACTCATGGACTGCATCAGCGACCAATACACGCAAAGTGACAATCAGATCTTCGTGGGTGACTTCAATGTCCACTGGGGCTCGCCTCAAGAAACCCTCTGCGAATTTGCTGGCCACCTTCCTCTCTGCAAACGATCTTATCCAACACTGCACAGAAACAACACACTCTAAAGGCTCAATCCTGGACCTTGTTATTTCTAAAGCAGGCTTGCTGACTATCGCTACCCCTATTCATGTAGACTGGTCGGACCACCTCCTCATCCCATTCTCTCTTCACCTATCACACTCTATAACTCTTGGCCAGCCTAAGAGGGCTACTTCCTGGTTCCATGACACGAAAAATATTGACCTCAGTACCCTCTGTGATTCTGCTTTGCTATCACTTCCAAGGCTAGACCCGGACCTAGATGTTAACGAACTCACCTCCCAATGCCTCACAGTCCTTGCAGTCGAAATCAATAATGTCGCTCCTCTCCAAAGCAAAAAGAAAAGGCCCACTCCCTCAGCACCTTGGTTCAACAAATCCCTCTATGAAGAAAGGAAGTTCCTAAGAGCCCTTGAGAAACAATGGAGACAAGCGCCCTCCACTGAAAATTTGGCCACGCTTCGTTCAGCAAGATCCAAGTACCACAAGCTCATCTTCCTTGGAAAAGCGTCACACTACAAATCCCTCCTTGACTCAGCCAAAAATAGACCCAAAAAACTATTTGACCTCATCAAGAACCCAAGCAGCTCTCCCCCTACCTCCAAATTGGAAGATTCCACAAAGAAAGCAGCGAAATTCGCTGTATTCTTTGACAAAAAGATAAAATCACTTGTAGATCAGGTCATTCATCCTACCTATACAGAGGAGCGCAAATCCTTAACCATTTGGCAAAACTTTGACCCCATCTCTGACGATGCTCTCCTTAAATGCATCCTCGATACAAAGCCCTCTAACCATTCTCTTGACCCCATCCCTAGTGCCATTGCCATTGACTTCTATACTAACTCTCTTTCCTATTGGACCACTTTGGTCAACCTCTCCCTCAGTCAAGGCTCCCTTCCTGTTTCCTTCAAAACTGGACAGGTCACCCCTCTGCTTAAAAAGCCCACCGCTGATGCGAACGACCTCAACAACTACCGTCCCATCACTAACCTACCCTTTCTTGCGAAAATCACAGAAAAATGTGTAGCGAAACAACTTTCTCGCCATATCAAGGATAATAATCTTCTTGACAATTTCCAGTCCGGCTTCATTCAAAACTGCAGCACTGAAACAGCCCTGCTGCTAGTGATTGATGACGCGCTGCGGATACTCAATTCAGGGGAGTCTTGTCTTCTAATTCTTCTTGACCTTTCTGCAGCCTTTGACACTGTCAATCACAACACTCTCCTTAACACTCTTCAACAGAGAATGGGCATGGAGGGCACTGTGCTCAAATGGTTTGCCTCCTTCCTCTCTGATAGATCCCAAATGATCAAAATAGCGAACAGTCTCTCAGCTCCTTTAGCGGTCAGTCAAGGTGTTCCTCAAGGCACCATACTTGCACCCACACTGTTCAATCTCTATTTAGAACCGTTGGGAAATCTCCTGAGTAAATCCGGGATCCACTATCATCTATATGCGGATGACACTCAGATTTACCTTAAGGTGGCCTCCAATCACGATCTCTCCTTCCTTAGCTCTACTCTCGACTCCATTCAAAACTGGATGTTAACTCATCAACTGATCCTGAATCCCTCCAAAACAGAATTCCTCCTCCTCTCCTCCTCACTTTCTCATCCCCCAGTGCAATCATGGATGGATCAGATCAATCTAATGAACAATAAGCCCATCATTGTTGAGAGCGCAAAATCCCTTGGTGTCATACTCGACAAAAAACTCAATCTACTCTCCCACATCGACTCCATTGCAAAGTCTGCTCGACACCAACTGCTCCTTCTTTGGGGAATTTGTCGCTTCTTCCCGGAGCACGACCTTAAAACCATGGTCCAATCGCTGGTTCTCTCCAGATTGGACTATTGCAACTCTCTTCTTACTGGCCTTCCCAAATCCCACCTTTCCCCCCTGAAGTCTATTCTCCATTCAGCAGCTCGTTTCATATATGGGGCCAAAAGAAGCGACCACATTACACCCATTTTATCCACCCTCCGTTGGCTTCCCATAGAGGCAAGCTCTATCTACAAAACTGCATGTATCACCCACAAAGCCTTGCACTCCTCCTCCCCTCGCTACCTGGTGAATAAACTGAAACTCTCTGGGGGCTCCAGACCATCACGAAATGCAGAAAAGTTATTGTCTTGAACCTCCCATTTTCATGAAGGAAAGATCGATGGCCCAATCCTTTTCAGGCAACGCGGTGAGAATCTGGAACTCACTTCCGCCTCAGCTTCGGACCACCACCTCTTCCCAGGCCTTCAAAACTGACCTCAAAGCTCTCCTCCTTCAAAGACACTTCCAAATTTAATTCAAGCCCTCTATTTTCTGAAGGAAGTCCTTCCATTATAGGAAATTCTGTTCTCCATGCCTATAGAAGTGCCTTCCCAGGGTGTTTTTGTGTTTTGAATGTCTGCCATTTAGTGCAGTTTTATACCTCTACATGTATTTTGTACTCTTTTGTATCATGCCCATGGCACCTTTCCTTTTACAACGTATCATTTGCTATCTCTTTTATCTTGTTTGCTTTTGATACATGCACAACGGCCACCACTGCCTCATGTAACCTAACTATTGTTTTAGTGTTTTGAGTGTCTACCATTTATTGCTATATTTTTTTTTTTTTTTTTTTCCTCTACTCGTACTTTATTTGCTCTTGTAACCTGCACATGTCACTTTCTCCTTTCCTATTGCCTCATGTAATGTAACGTTTGCGTTTGTAACAGGCTCACTTGTAATTCCTCTCCTCTTGTATCTTTACTTTGCCTATTGTGAAGCGCTCTGACACCTTCGGGTAAAGTCCGCGCTATATAAAAACTCATTAAATAAATGACTAGAGGGTCACGTGCTTCACGCTTTCCTTGTTTGCCACAAGAAAAAAATGCACCACTTATGAAACAAATGTTTCTAAATACTCTGTTTCAAGAAGTGATCAAAAGTTATCATCACGATACTCGGCGTTATTTTTATACATAAATCAATGCAATAATCAAATAAAGATATTTGAAGCCTAACCACGAATGTAGTTTCGTGTTCCGACAAACAAGAGCCTGTGGGATTGTCTCATTTTAAATTAACTGAAATATCACCAATCTTGAAACCTTTAAAGTCTGACAAATATAGACTAAGACAGAAAGTATAGTTGTAGTAATGTGCTGCTTTTCTCGGTATTTCTCTTTTGGAAGAAAGCCGTTCATCGGGATTTGATGCATAATCAGTTGCCTGGCAGACAGTCCTACTTTGGAAGCCAACTTAGCTAAAAGCTTTAGACTGAAACCTCTAATCTTATAGACTTGAACTCTATTATTTCCCATTAAAATTGCAGGTTACAGAGTTGTAACAGATGTCTTCAGCAGACATGCACTATTATCGAGGAACTTTAGGTAAATGAAATGTAGCCTAAAGTTCTGTTTTCCAGATCACGGGGCTCCGACTCTGTGGCTCTTGGCATTCTATTTGCAGAAATTGCAGGTTTCTGACGGTGCCCTCAGTGCTGCATCAGCCATTTTATTAAATTATCCAAACTTTTACATGTGCTTAAAATCAATGTCAAATGGAGGGTCTGCTCACCGTGTGGCACTCTCCTGAAATGCTACATTTTAAACAACTCCAGCAGGAATGTTTTGATCACTCTACGAGAACCGAGAGACAGGCTCAGCGGAGGGCGTGAAGTACAACTATGTATATAGCTGTGCCAGAGCAGGTGTGTGAATAAAAACAGAGGGATCGGTGCAATTTATTTGTCAGTGACAGTTAAACAAAAAAATGTCAGCGCCCACAGGCAAAGTTATTTTAACACCTCTATTTAACCAGGAATCTTGTATTCCTGCCAAACTGCCTCTTAAAATGTAAATGCATGGTACGTGTCTAACTACATTAATACTCAGCAGTGTCTGAGGTCAAATTTTAATTATACTTCCAGCGTGGGTTTTTGGAGTCTGCATTCCACAGATCAGTTAATTTTTTTCGTTTGGAGTGTGTTAGATGCTTTACAATGAAAAGAAGGTAGATATTTCATATTTTTCTACTCAATGGACCACAAAGACGAGGCAGCTAAATGCACGGATCCAATTTATTTCGTTCATTTGCAAACAAATGGAGCAGTTTGCCAAAGGCCACCACCGCATTACCGCAACGCTGCAGCTGTAAATAGGACAAAGCATTTTATAAGGTGTGATTGGTATGGAAGTGGAATGCTAAGTTAGTTTTGGCTGATTTAGGGCCGTATTTATACTCCGTTTGCGCCGAATTTGCGTCGTTTTTTTCGACGCAAATTCGACGCTAAACTAACGCCAACTAACGCCATATTTATACTATGTCGTTAGAGGCGAATAGCGCCAAAGTTCCCGGAATGTGCGTCATTTTTTAGCGTGAACCCCTTCCTTGCGTTAATGATATGCAAGGGAGGCGTTCCCGTCTAAAAAATGACTCCCAGGCCTTTACGTGGTATTTATACTCCCGGGCAAAAGAGACGCCCGGGAGTGGGCGTGGCTAAAAACGGCGCATTTGCGCCGCTTTTTAACGCCTGGGTCAGGCATGGCGTTAAGGGACAAGTGGGCTCAAAATGAGCCCAGAGTGCCCTCCCCTGCCCCCAGGGACCCCCCCTGCCACCCTTGCCCACCCCAGGAGGACACCCAAGGCTGGAGGGACCCACCCCAGGGACATTCAGGTAAGTATTTTTTTATTTTTTTTTAATAATTTTTTTTGGCATAGGGGGGCCTGATTTGTGCCCCCCTACATGCCACTATGCCCAATGACCATGCCCAGGGGACAGAAGTCCCCTGGGCATGGCCATTGGGCAAGGGGGCATGACTCCTATCTTTACAATGATAGGAGTCATGTTGATGGGGGATGGGCGTCGAAAATAAATGGCGCAAGTCGGGTTACGACGATTTTTTCGACGTAACCTGACTTGCCCCATTTTAAGACGCCCATGCGCCATTTTCCCCCTACGCCGGCGCTGCCTGGTGTACGTGGTTTTTCTCGCGCACACCAGGCAGCGCCGGTCTGCTTGCGCCGGCTAACGCCATTCCATAAATACGGCGCCCGCATGGCGCTTCAGAATGGCGTTAGCCGGCGCAAAACTTTTTGACGCTAAACTGCGTTAGCGCAGTTTAGCGTCAAAAAGTATAAATATGGGCCTTAGTATTTTCGTGGCACATACCTGTGAGTTGACCTTAATTCTATTGCAAAATGCATTTCTTCAGCAGTGCTCAGAGAGCCTTTTATAACAAAAAAGCGTACCCATATGAACTATACGATCTAAATTTTTTAATCTTCGCCCTTTTCTTTGAAAGTTGGTTGTGGGAAAAGTGTTGAATTGATATAATCTTACGACGCATACCGACTCTACCTATGCATGATCTGTACTTTCAGATAACAACTAACGGATTCTATCTCAAAAATAGAACATTTACTTTCTTTATTCTGGTGTTTCAGAATTATTTTCCGATAAAAGCTTTACCCTATTTATAGTATCTTTCATTTTTTGGAATCATTTTTCTTTCTCAGTCTTGTGGTGTAGCACAGTGTGCAGTATTACATCAGTAAAAATGTAAAGTAAATATATATTTGTGTTGTGGTGGGAAGGAAAAAGAAAAAGCATCATTTGAATTCTTATTTTAGTTGCTAAAATAGCTCCTCACATTCTACATCTTCTTTTTTCATTACTTCCTTCAAATGTTGAAGATCATAAAATGGAAGGAGGCCTAAGCATTATTAATGTTTACAAAACAAGGTAAACAAGCGCTGACAAAACTGATAGATCTGCTTTAAAAGGCTGATCTAGTGCCTTTTCCAGTCCTTGTTAGCACTGGCTTTGGCATACGAATGCATGATTTAAGATGCGTGAGTACGCATGGATGTCAGTCTTGAAATGGGTTTCCATTAAAGGAAACCCATCCCAAGAGGGCAACTGATACGAACTCTTGTCATGAGGCACACACATGCTTGCATGATGACACGTGCACGGTGATGCATGCATCCTTCTACATCATGGTGCATAGCACCCATATTTGGTATATCATTCTAACACGGCAAACAGCCACATTAAAGTAGTAAACTAAATTGTTAAAAAAAAAAATAAGTGCACACAAAGCTCGAGAGTGGAAGATAATGGGATGGCGACACTTAGCAGTTCCTGGGCCCTTGTAAAAAAATAACATGTAACTCAATAAATATTTTTTTTGTAAAAATTGTAACATGGCAAGCAGGAATGGAAGTGTGGGGATACATCAGGGAGAAGCGGGGGGAGTGAAGAGAGCATGTCAGCTAGGGAGGTTGGAAAATGGGGAAAAAAGAAGAGAGAATGGAAGCACTTACACTGCCACAGAACACTTAGAACAAAATAAATAAAAGAGTCCCTTGAAATACGCAGGAGATGCTAGATCACACAATAATAATAATACTGTGAGATTCATAGCTCCTGCGTGGGCAAGACAGACACAAGAATATGGAGGAATTCCATCTAATCAGGAGCCGGGAGGTGAGATAGACAAGGAAGCCTTCCAATCACGAGCAAAGATGGGGTTGACCTAAAGAGCACTCTAAGTATATGCAGCATACTGTAATCAATAAGTCCTATCAATTGAAAGCCTAAAGCTTTCTATGGCTGAAAGCTAAAAAAGAATGCTAGAAAGAGTATTTAATTGGAATCACCGAGGGATGTTAAAACATTAATAGTAAAGAACAACATGTTTTGGTTCTAAATTAAGTGCACCCCCCTTGTAAGGCAAATTTGCTCTTTGAGCTGACCCTCTCTGCAGTGTCATCCCGAGATTTATTGCCTTCACCCTCCTATTTTCTGAACCCCTTTTTATTGGCTTTTAGGACTGTGCACTTTACCACTCCTAATCTGCGCTAAAGTGTTTTGTGCTTTCTCCGTTAAACATGGTAAATTGTCATACACCCAACTGGCAAATTTAATTTACTTATATGTCCCTAGTAAAGTGGAACTGCATGTACCCAGGGCCTGTAAATAAAATGCTGCTAGTGGGCCTGCAGCACTAATTGTGCTACCCACTAAGTAGCCATTGAAACATATGTCAGGCCTGCCTTTGCTCTCTGTGTGTTCAGATTTAAACTGCCATTTCTATTTTATATTTCAATTCTTTATTGTTTTTTCACAGTACCAAACATATGTTACATACCGAAATGTACTGAAGCAATATTGTTATTAAGTACTCGTATATGACAAATGAAAGTAAAAAGAGGATTCTCCACCAAAGAGAGGGGAGTGGGGTAAAAAAAAAACGTGGGTAGAGAGGGGAATTGAAGGAGAAAGTAAAAGGGGAGATAGGGGACAGAAAGGGACTGAGCATGGCCTCCCCCACCTCCTTTTGTGAAATCGCCTCCATTACCATGTGGCTCTAAGGTCCTGGAATATTAGCGAAGCACAAATCTGGTAGCTCTGTTCTGTGAGTAGCAAGGTAGAAAGGTATCCCATTCCACACTCACCACTTCCTTTGTTCAGCATTCTCACTATGTGTGTACATGCCTGTCTACTGTTTCCCATTGTCCAGTCCTCCATTACCTTGCTGTGTCCTTCTTTGCCCCTCGGGTACAAGTGCATGTGCATGCATCATATATCAGCCCTGTAAAATGACATTGTGTGTGAAACATTAACTCAGCCACACAATCTCAGGGTTGTGTGGCCCATGCCTGGGGTTTGAAACTTTCTCATTGCAATAGATTAGACAACTACGTTAATAGGGGATGTCATGCTATTGCTGTCCACCAGACAGGCCTCGTCAAAGGTGTTAAAATGTGTCTTTAACCTTCATGAACTTTTGCATCTGATTGTTAAGTTTGTGCATACTTTTTTCACAGGCAACCATTTCATGCACGTCAGATAACCGTGTATTGTAAGATGGTGAGGATGCAGCTTTTCATCGGTGCATGAGCCCCAATGTTGCCAGAGTGAGGGCCCTGGAAAGCCAACGTTTTTCATGGCAGGTCAATTTGAGAAGACTAACGTATCAGCAACAAAGTCAGTTGACACATTAACCATGTAGTTACCCCAAGTTAGCCCTTGAAGCACTGCCAGAGTGATCTTCAAAAATGCAAGTGATTTGTACAGTCCCACAAGACATGTACAATATCGCAATCCAGAGTAGCGTATCTCTAGCACTTAGAGTCCTCTTGCATGTGTGCCCTATAGAGCTTTCTCAGAGTCTAGTGCCACCCTTGGGGGACCTTGATGTGTCTGCATTTCAGCCCTACCTCCTGGAGTAAACTATGAGTATCCACGGATACGGAGAGGATGAGCCTATGTTTCCACCACCAGCAGAGATTATGGGCATGTTGACATGAGAAAATAGCATCTGTCATGGTGACATATAGTCCTGCCATGGTCCCTGTTAAACTTGGCATCCTTGGCCTCATTTCCCCTGAGCCTTGCCTTTAGACCTCCTGTTTTTTCTGACTTTGTTTTTGCTGGCCTTTGTATTCTGCACCTTTTACAATTGCTACCATGCTAAAGAGCTTGTGCTTTACTAGTGGTAACATTGGCTTATCCCCACATATCATGTCTAATTTACTTATAAGCCCCTAGTAAAGTGCACTATCTGTGCCCAGGGCCTTAAATTAAATGCCAGTAGTGGGTCCCCAGCACTGATTGTGCTTCCCACTTAACACCTGTCTCAGGCCTGCTATTGAAGAGAATGTGTGCAGTTTTAAACTGCCTTGTCAACCTGGCAAATGAAACCATTTGCCAGGCCTACACCTTATTTTTAATAATAATACATATAAGTCACCCCTAAAGTAGGCCCAATCCAGCCCCAAGGGCAGGGTCCAGTGCATTAAAAAAGGTGGACATGTAATTTTAAGTTTTACATTGGCTTATTCAGAATTTGCAAATTTAATTTACTTATAAGTCCCTAGTAAAGATTACTACATGTGCCCAGGGCATGTAAATTAAATGCTACTGGTGGAACTGTAGCACTGATTGTGCCACCCACTTCAATTAACCCTCTTGCCACCCAGGCACAAACCTTCCTTTTTAATACATATGTCACCCTAAAGTAGGCCCTGGACAGCCACAGGGGCAGGGTGCAGTGTATTTAACAAGTTGGACATGTACTTTCAAGTTTTACATGTCCTGGTAGTGGAAAACTCTTAAATTTGTTTTTCACTATTGCAAGGCCTATCTCTCCCATAGATTAACATTGGGATTTCCTTATTACTTTTTATAAGTGTAATTTACAATTGCGACCAGTTAGATAGTTTGAGGTCTCTGGACTCACAATTTAAAATCACAACTTATTGTAAAGTCAGATATTAAATTGCAATTCTGAAAATGCCAGTTTTAGAAAGTTGGCATTTTCTTACTTAGGTGCCTGTCTCTGATCATATCTGCAGTGGGGGAATAGCTGGATTTTGTGTATTCCTTCTAGACAGTCACACACAGTAGGAGCTCAGGGGTGACCTAATGGGCTTTGATGGGCTGTCATGGGCAGGGTGGGAGGGAAGAGCTGGGCACAGTGTCAGTTACACTTGAATAGGCTATGTCCTGTCCACACATAAAGGGCTGCATAACTCCCTGTAGTGAGTCTGGAGCCAGGGCAGGAAGGGCAGGGACTCTGTGCACTTCAAAGTCATGTCTTTGAAGTCTCCCTACTTCAAAGGCCCAACTGCGTATAAGTACTAGACCTCTGACGCCATCACTTCAGTACACTTCTAGACCTGTGGATACTCTGTCAGGAAGAAGGACTGCTCTGCTGCTGATGGCCTGCCACTCTGCTGGACTGCTGTTTGCTGGACTTCTGCTTTGCTGTGCTGACTTTTGCCTGCTGTCATCATGCCTGGCACTGAGAAAGACTGAATCTGCATCTCTCCAACCCAGAACCTAAAGTGATACAAAGGGCTAATCAGCTGGCCTCATCATCTGTAGTCTCAGGGACATAACAGATTTCCAACCTCCCTCCTGCTGCACCTTGACTCTGCCATTTGTGAGTCTGTCCAGCCAAGTGGTGCCACCCCAGTCCTGGGCACTTATAAGTGGACCTAAGGTGTTTGCGCCAGCATAACTGACACATCCTCTGCTGTGTGGATAGAGCCAATGCATCAAAGCTGTTGAATGGGCAGAATGGATGCATTGCCTTCGGAATCAACACCGCAGCATAAGGACTCCGCATCCCTGTTGATGACAACCTGGAGGCCAATGCTGACACTCTGTGCCCATTGGAATCAACCTATCCCCTCGACTCTGAGGCAGTCAAAACCTGCATCTGAACTCCTTTGCATCTCAGCACAACGCATCACCTTCGCTCTGTGGGGAAGCTCAACACACTTCCTTGATTGCGTGGGGAAAATCGATGTATCTCCTTGATGACGTTGTTCGGAACCAATGCAATGGTTTGCACAAAGGATTTAGGGTACTTTGGTTCAGCGAGCCCAACGGGGTCCCTGTAGCCGGCCACTGCTCCTTCGTGGTCAGCCTGAACTTTTGACATTGTGCTGGTCCGGCACAACCAGATATCCCTGGTTGGCGCTTTTGACTTCTATATGCTGTTTTACAGTTTATTTTAAAAAAATTAATAATTCAAGTTCTATTTAGCTGATTTTTTGTTGTTTTGGTCTTGTTTTATTTATTACATTAGGTTAAATTTTTCTAACCTGACACAGGTGTGTTTTTGCTGCTTTACTGTTTGAAGTGCTGCACAAATACTTTACACAGCCTTCAAGTTAAGCCTGACTGCTACGTGACAAACTACTGGAGGGTGAGACATGTTAATTTGGGGTTTTCTTGTGCCTTGTGTGGTTGCTGCTTGACCAGGGCTCACACCAAAAGTCAACCAAATGACCAATTTTTCTACATCTCATGCAGTTTCTAATATATTGTAATAGAGAATCTGCTTCAAGCTCATTGGTGGTGTCCCCAATATTTCTCAAAGACTCTCTGGGTTGTCAATATTTCTAATCTTGTGAAGGTGGGAATCCAAAGTCGTGCCTGAGAGAACGAAATGGAATCGTGTCACCATCATATAGCAGGTTGTCGATGTGCTGTATTCCCTTCTCTCTCCACAAAGACTAATCAATTTCCTCTCTCCCTATCATGATTTTTGTATTCTTCATATAGGTGACCTAAGGTTAGCTGTATCTAGGGATCAGGTCAGTTCATGAGCCGATGCTAAGCTTATTGCTTGACATGATTGACTGGGTTACCACGGGGGCCTGATTGTACATGTCCTGTGTAAAGGGCCGAGAGGGCTTCCTTCATCAGCAGTATTTGTGATTCCAGGAAGACCCACATAGGTGTTAGCATGTGCATGTTGCAGGCCAGCTGTGAGACTAACCGGTAGATTTTCACGTGTAAGAGGTGCAGCCTCCCTGTGGTGGTCTTGGCACCCAGCTTAGTGGCTTTGAGGCTGGGTTTACGACCCCCTCACAAAATTCCAGATAAGATGGCTCAGCTCACAGTATAGTATGTGGAATTTTCAATGGGCGTATTCCAAGTATGTAGTTAAATCTCAGCATCACATACATCTCAGAAACCTATACCCTTCCCCAGAGGGACAGTTGAAGTTTCAGCCTGTTTTCAAATTTGGTTATGACTACTCATGTACATGTCTGGGCATTTAGGCGGGTTAGCCACTAGCTGAATGGTGTCGTCCCTAATGACACTGCTGTGGTTTATCAGTTTATTCTGCACCCTGAGAAACTGGATAATGTCTCATTTATCTTCATCAGGGCCAGTACCAATTATAGGAATTGGAGAGGACCATGTCATCAACATAATAAAATGCCCCCTGGTCTCCCACTATTGTGGTTATCCTTCAAACTGCCATTTCAACCTAGCATAAAAACTATTTTGCCAGGCCTCAACCTTGCATTTTACTACATAGGTCACCCTTAGGGCAAGCTCTCAACAATACATGAGGCAAGGCGCATTGTACTTACGGAGGTGTGCATGGTCTGTGAAGGTTTCCCTATAGTGAAAAAACTAATTTCCTATCTGCAAGGCCTACCTCTCCCATATGACAACATTGGCTTACCCTATTATATTTAGTAAGTGAGAATTCTTGACTGGACCAGGTAGTAAAGTCATGTTTGGTGTCTGAGAAATTGCAATTTAAAGACCTCATTCAGAGTAAAGTTGGGTTTTAAGTCACAATTCTGAAAATGCCACTGATAGAATGTTATCATTTTCTTGTTCCAGCCATTTGGTGCCCACAGCCTGTTATGGGGTGACATGACTATGGCCCTCTTTATGACATTGGTGGTAAATCCAGCTTACCGCCGTGGTGATGGCTGCCAACATACCACCACAGTGGCGAATATCCATTCGCCATATTATGACACACACACACCAATCCAACAGAGTACAGCCACAAATCCGCCAGCCCAATGGTCAGTGGTAAAATGGCGGTCCCAACACCCATACTGTTACTCCAACAAAACAACGCCCATCATATTATGACCCACGAATCCACACAGCGGACATTCAACGGCGGTAAACTATGGGCGGTACATACCGCCACGCTCAGAATGGACACCCACATACAAAACCACACTGGCCAATACTAAAAACACACACCTGACACTCATACGCTCACTACACCCACACACTCACAGCACTATAAAACACACACCGACATTACCTACAACACTTTACAAATACAAATTATTGCCACCAGACTGACACCAATACCACTGCGACAACTAGACACACACACAACTTACACCCATACATCCCTCACGCGTCCCCATCAAACATCCCACCACATTACTCAACACACTCTCACCAACACACACCACACAACACCCATGTCCCCTCAAGGGCACCCCCGTTTCACTGATGAGGAGTTAAGGGTCACGGTGGAGGAAATATTCCACAGCTCTTTGGAGCACAGGTCCAGCAGATATCCATTCCAAAGAAGATGGAGCTATGGGGGAGAATCGTGGACAGGGTGAACGCCATGGGACCACATCCAAGAACAAGGCACGACATCAGGAAGAGGAGGAATGACCTACGGGGGAAGGTACGTTCCATAGCAGCAAAGCACTAGCTCGCCATACGGAGGACTGGCAGTGGAACCCCACCTCCTCCCCCACAGCTCACAGCATGGGAGGAGCAAGTCTTGACATTACTGCAACCTGAGGGACTCGCTGGAGTAGCTGGAGGACTGGACACTGGTAAGTCAATATGTACTATTACCTGCATGCCATGTCACCCCCTCACCCTCACTCCCATCACTCCACTGCATCCCACATACTGCACCTACACATATGACTAAACCCAATGCCAAGCCCTGCATGCTATACCAATGCATGGACAGCCTTCCCAGCCCTGCATGGACACCCATCACAAAAGCATGCACAGCATATGGAAACTAACAATCACACAATACCTCACCATACACAAGCAAAAGGTGGCAGGGCAACACCAACGATAGAGGGGAAGCTAGGGATGTACAATATGTCACAGACATGAAGCATACTACATCACTTACATCCCCAAAGGTGCCCCAGCCAATGTCAGCAGAGAGGAGGTGCCATGACTATCCAGTCCCTCAACAGAAGATGCCCCCAGTGATGACAGTAACTCTGGACTTCAGGATCTGGACCAACAACCTGGCCCATCAGGGACCACTAGACAGCCGGTCACCCCAGCCCACTCCCAGTCCACCACAGAGCCTCTCCCATCAATATCCAACACCACAGCACCCACCCAGTGTACCCACACCTCTGTCCCAAGGACACGTCAATCAGCAGTGTTCCCACACGTAGAAAGACCCCAGTCTACACCGCACACTCAAAACAATCAGGGACCTGGGGTCAATGGCAGTGGGCACACTGTTCAGGGGACTGAGGCACAGGCCATAAGGGACACTGGGAGGACTGCTGTGCACCAGGGGGAGGACAGAACCAGGGAACTGACTCTCCAGGAGACACTCTCCGAGATCCTGAGAGCCTACCAACATTCCCAGGACACGATGGGCTGGATCCTTGACAACGTGCAGGAAAACAGATGGCTGCAGGAGGGACGTTATCAGGGGATCAGGGAGGACTTGCAGGCCATTAACACCAACCTGATCTCCATAGCATGGGTGCTGGCAGACATGGCCAGCATCATGAGGGAGGCAACAGTACAGCAGCAGGCCCCTACCACTAGCCAGTCCATTGACCAGCCCTCCACTTCTGCTGTAGCTAGTGGGCAGGAGGCCATGACACAGGACCCACAGGCCACCAGCACCCCTCCCCCGGCAGAAGGTGAACCACCCCGCAAACGTTCTCTCCGAACCAGACAGAAGCCAGTGACACTTGTCAAGACCACCGCCAGGAAATGAGACTCTCCTGATTGTCCCCTTTGTATCCTACACAGTCACTTTGTCCACTTTGAACTGCCTTTGCTCCCGTTCCTATGGCCACTTGGACACTGGACCTGTGCTACAAATAGACTGGAACAATACCCTGGACTTTCCTCCATCATTACCCAATTCCATCGCACTTTCCCATCAATTTCTTAGCACTACAATAAACACCCTAGAATACAACTTGACTACTAGTGTTTTATATTTTGAAAATGTCACATCTAGTGCAAATGATCTGAACACTATAGGAGCACAGAAATAAGGACCTGTAGCTGTCTGTAGTCAGCACATCAGTACACAGTTGTTATATCACCAACATCTGTAAAATGACAAGCCATAGGTGACAGTAAGTTGAGATGCAATGGAAGTTAATGCCATTTTGCTACAGCCACACAGAATACACCAATAGTCATAGGAATGGTCAGTTGCTCTGTCTCACCTGTGTGTCATTGGAAGTATTGAAGGATAACTGATGTTCTGTTGTCATCATCCTTATCCTCAGCCTCTTCTTCCTCACTGTCCTCAGGGTCTACTGCTGCCACAGGGGCATCTCCAGTCTCATTCTCCTGCAGAAAAGGCACATGCCGTCTGAGGGCCAGTTTATGCAACATGCAGCATGCCACTACTATCTGGCAGACCTTCTTGGGTGAGTGACACGGGAATCCACCTGTTAGATGGAGGCACCTGAACCTGGCCTTCATGAGCCCTAAGGTCCTCTTGATGATCCATCTGGGTCGCCCATGTGCCTCATTATAACGTTACTCACTCCCTGTCCTGGCATTCCTCACAGGGGTCAGCAGCCACAATAGGTTTGGGTATCCAGGGTCACCTGCAAGTACTGAGGGGCCACATTTAGCCTTACACAATCCTATAGGGGGAACACCTGAAGGCATACACTAACATACAGTGGGTGGGAACCAAGGGTCACCTATTAGCCACACCCTGTGCCTCTGTAGTTGGGCCATCACATTTGGGATGAAGCTATTCCTCAGACCAAAGGCATCATGCACCAACCCAGGATATTTGGCATTGACGTGGGAGATGTACTGGTCCGCCAGGAACATCATCTGCACATTCAGTGAGTGGAAACTCTTACGATTCCTGAACACCTGTTCATTCTGGCAGGGGGTAAGTGTACAAACGTAATATGTGTCGCAATATGTGTCCCATCAATCGCCCCAATAATATTGGGGATATGATCCATTGCACAGAATCCGCCCTTCACAGTGGCCAAATCTTCCACCTGGGGGAAAGAAATGTAGCAGCGCATGTGTTTCACCAGGGCAGACAAGACTCTTGCCAGCACGATTGAAAACATTGGCTGTGACATTCCTGCTGCCAAGCCCACTGTCATTTGGAAAGAACCAGTTGCCAAGAAATGGAGCAGTGATAGCACTTGCACAAGAGGGGGGATCCCAGTCAGATGATGGATAGATGAGATCAGGTCTGGCTCCAATTGGGTGCACAGCTCTGTGATTGTGGCCCTGTCCAGCCTATAGGTGAGGATAATGTGCCTGTCCTCCAGTGTAGCCAGGTCCACAAGGGTTGTGTACATACGGGTATGTCTCCACCTCCTATTCATCCACAGCAGTAGGTATCTCAGGGATACAAGAGTGGGTAGGCTGTCAAAATTTGAAGAATGGAACCACAACTTCAGTGTACATGGTGCATTTATGTTATGGGACAGTGTTAATGGTGAGGTTTGTGGCAATCTAATCTGTGATGCAGTTAATGTCGATATGACCGTTGTCCCACCTGAAGTGGCGACAGCCTGTCCTTTATGTAGGTACAGGTGGAAGTGAGGTAATTCTGCCGACATTGTGCGGTGTGGCAGAAGGCAGTCTTGCACCGCCATACAATTTCTCATTGGATAATATGGGGCTCTATGGAGTACAGTGGCCAATGGGGATCTGAGCCGGCGGTGACGGTGTACACCGCAGCGGATGTGACCGCCATTTTCTATCTGATTCCTCACTTGTTTTCTGACCTTCAACAGGAGAACACCTATACTGCGTGTGCTACTGTGACCTGTGTCTGGAACCCACCATGGCTCGTGTGACCAGGGAAAGGGCCCCTGCCTTCACTTCGGAGGAGTTGGAGTGACTGGTGGATGGGGTCCTACCCCAGAACGGACTGCTGTATGGGCCAACAGGTGATTACACATTGGGCACAATGCCTGTGGGAAGGATGCATGGAGATGTGTGTGCAAGCATTGTGTCATCGGGATGGGAGGAGTGTCTTGTGGTGGTATACATGGTGTGCGCCGGGCGATGTTTGTGCCAATGGTGATGGAAATGAGAATGATGGGCCATTTGTGTGACAGCTGGACTGTTTGTTTAATGGTGTTCTCCTGTCTGTATTGCCTCTGCAGGTCAGCGCCCATCAAAAGAAGGGATTAAGGCGTGCCATCACCAAGGACGTACAGACCCTGAGGGTCTATGGCAGGTGGAGCAGCCACTTTCAGAAACGGTGGGAGGACATGAGAAGCTGGGCAAGGAAGACAGCGGAGGCCCACCTAGGAATGGCCTCCCAACGAGGAAGGGTTGCCCATCGGAACCTGATCCCACTGATGACCTGCATACTGGTGGTGGCCTACCCAGAACTGGATGGGCACTTGAGGGCATCACAGCAGCCACAAGGGGGTGAGTCCAGTGTGTATTATTCTAAAATTTGGCAGGTGGGGTGGGATCCGGGTGGTGGATGTGAGTTAGTGGGTGCCCCTAAGGCCAGGCCAGATATTGCAGCGTGGGTCAAACCTAGGGTAATGGGTGTATGGGAAATGCAAGTAACCTAGCTTGTTAGCATTCCATTTCAGGCAGGGCTTTGTGGGTACCAGTATGGGTGCAGTTGGCGGTGCGTGGCCCTCATCTTGCCTTAGCATCTAGCCATATCACTGGCAGTGCAATGCATAGTGCTTACACCAGATCCCTATGTGTGACGGTGCTGTGTATGCCAACTGTGGTATTGGTGCAGTAATTGACCAAGTGTTTCCTTTTTCTCCTCCCCCCCTTTTTTGTTCTGTCATCCTGTCCTTGTGTGCATTAGCATCATCTGGTGGAGGAGCAGGAGCACCGGTGACAAAAGGAGCTGCATCCCACAGGACCCAGGAGGCAGAGTCCACTGACACTGAGGGAACCAGTGGGACGGAGGGCGAGGGGAGCACCACAGTGGAGACAGGATGTGACAACACAGACTCAGATACCTCCTCCGATGGGAGCTCCCCGGTGGTGGTGGACACCTCTGTTACCACCCCAGCTGCAGGTACAGCCACCACCCCCGTACCAGCACTGCCCTCCTAGTAGCACCTCAGCGAGTAGTCCGTGCCCGCTCACCCATGAGGGTGGGCATTTCCTGGGCCCCAGGAACCTCAGGCCCTGCCCCAGTGAGCCCTGCTGCTCTGAGTGAGGAGGATTTTTACCTCCTGAGATCCATCTCTGTAGGGCAATCAACCATTGTGAATGCCATCCAGGGGCTGGTATCCCAGATGCTGCAATGCAGTGCATTCCTGGAGGGCATCCACAGTGGATTGGCGGCCCAGCAGAGATCGATTCAGCCTATGGCCTCCTCTCTGATGGCAGCCATTGTCCCTGTTTCTACAGCCCCCCTCCAACTACCACTTCCCAATCCCAGTCTCCTCAACCCTAACCCATCCCATGCACACATACTGATGAGCATGCACACAAGACAACACCCAAGAGTAGTACAGGCAAACACAGGCACTACACTTCATCCCACAAGCACTCAACCGGCCAAATACAAACACAACAACATCCACTGCCTCCACTGTCTCCCCTAATCCTCCTCTTCCTCCTCCACCCCACTACCAGTCACGTCTACACTCACACCTGCATGCACTGCACCAACATCCACCACCAGTACCACCACACCAAGTGGCACACACACCTCCCTAACAGACACCTCCACAACATCCATGCATGCGTCCCCTGTGTCCTCTCCCATACTGTCTATGCCCCCTCCTAAAGGACACAGACACAAGTGTCACACACCCAACAGCCATCCACCTCACTTCAGCATACTGCCCATGCACCTGCACCCAAATCCAGCAGACATACACCTCCAACAACCACTCCTTCAACCTCCACTCCCATCCCTTCTCCCGCCCCACTGTCCCTAGGATGCTTTTCCTTGCCCAACTTGACCTCTTCCCTACCCCTACCCCCGTCCTGCCCATAAGAGCAGGGTCCCAACGACCCAGCCCAGCACCTCATCCAAACAGTGCACACGGACAGTGGTGGCACCACCTAGTCATTGTGGGAAGTCAGTTAAGGATCCCACTCCACCAGCCAAGAAGGGGAAGGATCCCACACCTCCAGCTAAGAAGGGGAAGGAGCCTGCACCTCCTGCTTTGAAGGGGAAGAAGCCCTTGACTCCTGCCCAGAAGGCTAAGGAAAACATACAACGTGCCATGAAGGGGAAAAAGCCATCAACCCCTGCCTGGAAGGGTAAGAATTCTACACCCCATGTCATGGAGAGGACAAAGCCCTCTACTCCAGCGGAGGCTGTCAGGATGACACCTCCACCACCACCAGTGGTCACGCCCCCTCCACCAGCTGAGGAAGTGCAGCCATCACCACCTGCAGAGGCTGCCCCAGAGACACCTCCATCTGCCACAAACGTGCAGCCATCACCACCTGCAGAGGCTGCCCAGGAGGCACCTCCATCTGCCACCACAGTGCAGACATCACCACCTGCAGAGGCTGCCCAGGAGGCACCTCCATCTGCTACCACAGTGCAGCCATCACCACCAACGGAAGCCATGTCGGCCACCCTCCAGGGGCTGCTGTGTGAGGGCCCCCCTCCAGAACCAGTGGGCAAGTCACCCATCTGAGAGACTGTGGCCTTGCACTCCCCAGGACAGAGAACTGGTCATAGATCCCCTTCCAGAACCAGTGGGAAAGTCACCCACTCCAGAGACTGTGACCTTGCATTCCCCAGGGCAGACAACTGGGCATGGTGCCCTCTCCAGAACCAGTGGGAAAGTCACCCACTTTAGAGACTGTGGCCTTGCACTCCCCAGGACAGAGAACTGGGCTTACGCCCCCTCAGGAAACAGTGGGCAAGTCACCCACCTGAGAGAGTGTGGCCTTGCACTTGTTAGCCCGTCAGACCTTAATAAGTATACTTATACAAGGGGACGTGAATATGTCGATGAACCTTTTGACTCACAATTAAGATTTTCTTACCATAGCCCCAGTACATAATCAATAATCAACACACAATAATCATCATTCATTAATATTCAATAAAATTAATAATCAATGGAGTCAGTAATTATCACGCACCATGACCTTTTAGTCATGAACAGCCACACCTTTGGTAAAAGTTAAGTAAGTTTATTTCCCTATATTAACAATGCTAAGGTCATGTAGATTAATCTCAAAATCAAATGAAACACATACAAAAACAGCACTGGTTGTCCAAAGCAGCAGAAGAAGCTCAATCTAATCAAGGCTTGGACCACAACACATTCTAGAGTTACAGTACAAATCAATAGCAGAGTCAGCTGCGTTAATGAAATGTAATACATGTCGTTAAGCAGAGAAATCCATCAAACACTTGTCTTTTCTTTCATAAGCCAGGATCCTCAACTAACAGCAGATTAGAATCAACATGTTGGGCTTCATGCAAAATAATTTAGTATCACAAATTTAGAAAAACATCTAGCTATGGTTCTATCAAAACAGTGCAGTTGATACCTAGGAAGAAAAAAGCAATATATACACAATAATAACAGTTAGTCACATTACACCTATCCTATATATGGGTCAGCAAAGCAGAATCAGTCTTCGTCCCTAGGTCATTAGTCGATCAGCAAGGCATCAGGCTCTCAGTCAGGGAATATGAGCCCAATGTCGGAACGAATGTCTCACCCCTAAAATCTGTAAAATCTCTCCTTCTCCTAAAAATGTCCATTTGATGTCTCTTCCTTCTGCGCCATTGTTATATCAAAGTCACCTAAACTATCCCCTAATTACCTATTGGTCAGTTAGTCGTACATTCACGCTTTATCCAATAATATTTCTATACCAAATCTATGAATTCTAATATTTTGATGTTCTCATACAGTTGATTGGTCCACTTTACGATGTTCTCATCACCCGACTTGTCAGGTAACAATATTGTTGCAGCTTCCACGAGAGTCAGTATCTGCATTGTTCTGGTCCTGGGAAAGTCAGTCAAATAAAATGTTACATTATCGGTAACATCATCTCCTAGCAGTCGGTTCTCACAAAAAGTTTCTGTTAAGCACAATCAACAATACAAAGGACATTTCACAGTTTAATTCACTGCAGTTCGTTTTCCATGGCAGTGTTGTTGTTCCCTGTGTCTCCGATGGTGATCTTTTCTCTTCTGTGATGTGTTTCTGCCAGGCTTTTGATGACGTTTGCACCGCCCCGGAAAATGTGGTGGATTGTAGTGTCTTAATATGGTGGGTGGTACTTTGTCTTCCGCTTGGCTGTTGGCGGCTACCGCCGTGGTAAGTGTTGTTTCTGCCCTTGTGGTTGGTGTGGTACATTGGTTATCTATGGGAGTTATCACCGCCAGGGTCATAATTTGGCAGTAGTTACCGCCAGCCTGTTGGTGGTATTACCACTACTTTATCACTCACCGCCAGGGTCATAATGAGGGCCTATGTGTAGATGGCAGTTGCCCTTTGTGTGTTCCTCCCAAACAGTATCATAATAGCGGGCCCGGTGTTGGGAGGATGGGCCATCCTGGCTTAATGAGGGGGTGGAACTGTTACCTAACACACTGGACAGACTGGTACGAGGGCAGAGAGGCAGGAAATTCCAAACACCTCGGAATGGGGATAATTTGAGAAGCGTATTCTATTTTCATGTGCCTATTGTGAGTTCTAACCTCCAAAAGTTGTGTCTCCTCAGTCCTGGGCCCTTGGAAGAGGGTATAAAGATCATCTACCAGTCGGCTGTGGTCCCCATCAGAACTGACAGAGCGCAATGTGACCTGATGCAGCCCTTGCAGCTCCTCATCAGAACCAATGTGGTGCTACACAACTCAATGCAAGATCTCTCATTGGAGACCTTGCTGCTCCCCATCAATACCGACGCAACACAACGTAATTTGATGCATACTTCACCTTGCATTCCTCACTGCTCCTCATCAGAACTGATGCAGTGTGGCACAACCTGATACCCATCCCTGCATCACACCTCGGAACCACTGCTGTGCGGCACAACTACCCACATCCAGGCCATAATATGCAATGCTCAGCCTAACTTTGCCCATGTATCTGGCTCGTGCTCCATCATGGTCAGCCTGAACTTGTGACTTTGTCCTGGTCTGGCATGACTAGAAAACACAGTTGGCCCTTTGTACTTCTAGCACTATTGTTACCTAAATCTTTAAAATTGCATGCCACTGGTTTTACAACCTGTACGTTTGTCATTTTGGTGTCAAATAATTTATTATATCTGCCTCTATATTTCTAAATTGGTGTGGGATTTTTCTTGTGCAATATTTTCACTTTATTAATTTTTAATTGGTGCATGGATACTTTGCATGTTGCCTCCAAGTTAAGCCTGACTGCTTTGTGCCAAAGTACAAAAGGGTTAACCACAGGTTAATTTAGTGACAATAACGCATTTTCTTACATACACTATTAAATATAAATCAACTGGGTTAAAAATGTGGTGACTAGCTCTTAGAGTGAGATACATTTTGAAGTGCAGTAAAAGAAGAATAATGAGTAATTAATTCTACATCCACCCCATAAATTTTATCATGTTCTGGTTGTCAATGTCTATTATCTACATTCAAGCACTGTATTGTATTTTCTTTGAATCTTTTAAAAGGATCTGATCACATTACACTGTGCTCATCGCAGGGTCTCACAAAATGTTATTGGAGCGGTGGTGGTTCACCAGCAATTCATTCTCTTGAATTGTAGTGTCTGCATCAGAGGTAACCCGTACACGCACATATTTTGCCTTATTGACACTTGGAAACTTACCATTATAAATGCTGTTTGATCCGTCCACTATATTTGACAACCTCAATCACAGAGCACACCTGTAAAGAGTAAGAATGCGGTAGGGGTATTACACATTAACAGTAGGTGGTTGGAGTCCTCCTGTATATCAAGAAAGTCAGTGTAAGGACAAGGGAATTATGTGTTGTTCTTGTTTTCCTTTAGAAAGAAGACAACACCTAATTGTTTGAGTTATATTGCTTCTTTTTGTAGAGCGAAGAGCAATTTTCTTATTCATGGTGTGTGATGTTGTAATGAACAAAAACAATGGTAACATTGGAATGTAAGCCAGTGTATTTATCTGCAGGTGAGATTAACTCAAGCACTTCATTTGTTCCCTAATGAGCAATCATAAGTGATATAGGTTTCCTAGACATGGTCAGCAGCTTCCTGTGCAGTAGGAATAATGCTGTCTTTCTGTGACATGGTCCAACAAAAGATAAACATATTTGGGTTACATGTTTTCACATTTTTTGACAGGATGATGGCTGATTTTCATATGCTTACCCCTGGCCTGTGGAACATGGAGAAAAAATTATTAACTGGAATGTGGTCCAGAGTGGCCAGAAGTTATACAGGCTTCCCACACTTTACTTTGTCACTCATGAACAGAACAATATATATTTGTTTGAAAATCTTAAAAATGGCATCCAAAACCAAACTTGAACTATTCATACTAATAGTTTGTGTGGGCGCTTCTTTTTCCTTTCGTATGTCAAGTTGTGATTTATCCCATCATTAGACAGGCACAGAAGATCTGTAAAAGTTTGAAAGAGCATCTAAAAAGCAACAGAAGATCTACTCAAGCATGTAGGGTAGTTTGAAAACACTGTTGTGTTTTTCCATTCATGAGCGCATATATGGACAAAATTATCCCCAATCGTTGCAGTCCTCTCACATTCTGTAGGTAATGATTAAGGTCATGACCTAACGTTCATGAGATGTGAAGTGAGAAAGTTTGAACAAGTGTGGGAGAAAGACCAGGTGGAGGGGAAATGATTAGCTATTGAAGAACCATTCACAAAATTATAATTTATCAAGGTTTTGCATGACCCTTGCGCCATGAAAGTGGACGCAAGGTTGACCCAAAACCTCAGTGAGATTTATCTAGCAATGCAAGGCCACCTTGTGTGGCCCTGCATGGCTTGATAAATCCAGAGTATCACAGGACACTGCAAATTGCTGTCTTTCATTACTCTGCAGCAGTGAGGCATTCCATGGGTGCAGTGTGGGTGTTCCATATGTACCATTAGGGGTAACCATGATAATGTGTCAAAATGCTATGCCTTCCTAGGTGAAGCATAGCAAGGTGAAATATCTTTATTTTATCTATTTTTTCTCTTTTATGCAGCACACATTGAAAGAGGAACATGCCTCTCAGGATTGTTTTTGTGCAGAAGGATATCCCTTCCTGCATAAAAAATACTGCCTACAACATAGGCAACCTTGCTCCATGACGCAAGGGTGCCTGCATTGCCGCTAGGCAGCCAAAAGTGTGCCAGCACTAGGAAAGGACAGGAATGTGCTGTATAATGGTAAGTATGGTGTATTCCTGCTCTTTCACACAGCGCAGCAAGGTGGCTTGCGGCATTGCAAGCCGTAAAAGAATGATAAATCTGCCCCATAATTTTCGAGGCCAAAAAAAGCATTGCTTCTCTAACAATATTAAAATGGCTATTAAGTCATCTAAGAAACGTGTTAATATTTATATAAAATTGCGTATCCCATCAAAAAAGAGATGTTGTTTTGTTGGACCTAAATTGAGTTTGGTGCAGCAAAGCACAGTATCACTTTCAAGACAGATGGCAAATTAATTTTATCAGATTATCCATTTCCTTCAGGTATTACGTGGCACTGATTGCACACAGCAGGGACTTCAACCACCATAGGACAACAAATGGCATTTCTGCAATTAAATCTACTGGCATTCCATCAATGTGCAATCAATCAGCTGCTTCACTGTACTCTGCCCTACTTGAAAGTGCACACACAACAGCTACATTTTTGAGAGTCCAGTTTTTCACATCAGTTGTTTCAGAATTCAGTGACACGTGGTCAGTATGTTATTGTGACTATCCGATGTCTAGAAACCACAGATACTAGGGAATGGCTGTTGCAAATTAGGTCTCTAGTTGGCAGAGGTATGCACGCTGTCAAAGTAAGGGCCACACTTCTAGTCAGGGTAAGTCAGTTACACACCATAAATTAGCCTGTGTTCACCCTCTGGTAGCATGGCATGGAGCTTACTTAACTTAGGAGGCAATGTGAAAGGTATTTGTGTAACAGTAAAACAGAGAATACACCACACAAATACATTCCAAGTTAGAAAAATAGATCTTAACTTAAAAAAACAAAACACAACCAAAACGTAAAAAATCCAATGATTAGAAGTTGAATATCTGCAATTGTAGTGCTTAGAAACTGAAAATGCCAACCGGGGCTATCAGGTCGCCTCTAGAAATCCAAATCTCAGGCTGACCATGATGGAGCACAGGCTGGCTACAGGGACCAACCTTGTCACTCTAAAACAGCACCTTGTATAGAGGGCTGAATCCACATCAAAGATCTGATGCTGGGAGCAGAGGAGATGATGCAGAGGTGATGGTTCGGTTCTGATCTGCTCATTTAGGGGATGCATCATTGCTGAGCTGCACAGTCATTGATCCTCAAGCAGTGGTGCAGAGTCAAACCCCCTTGTGATGAAGACAATGCGTAGTCGTTGATCTGCGCAGCCGGCGATGAGAATGTGATACACCAGGGCTGATGGTGATGCATTGATTCTGAGCTGTGCAATCGGTGGTGTGAGGCCCTTGTCCTCAGCAGCAGCAGTGACGTGTCAGGGTCAAAGAGAGAGGTGTTGATTCTGGTCGGTGCAGAGATGCAGATGCTCAGACTTTCATAGCACACAGCTGCAGAACCCACTTCCAAGGCCACAGGACTAGATTGCCACCCTATGAAAGGGTGGGACTAACAGTTGGCAGAGTGCAGAAGCTGTAGCAGAGGCAAATGAAATATCTGCTGTCACTGAGACTTCAGAACAGGAGTCTAGCCAGCCAACCCTTGAAGTCACTTTGGTTCTGGGGATATAGACATGCAAATCCAGTCCTTCTCATTCACAGGCAAGAAGGGCAGCAGGCAGAAGAGCAGGCACATCAAAGCAGGAGTCCAGCAAGGTCCAGCAAAGTTCCAGTAGAGTGAAAGTCCCATTGGCAGCACAGCAGTCCCTCCTTTTGGCAGAATGTCCTGAGGTCCAGAAGTGTACTGATTTGGTAGGGTTTGGTGTCCAGTACTCATACCCAGTTGTGCCTTTTAAGCACACAAAGGCCCTGCCCTTCCTTCCCTGGCTTCAGCCACACTATGGGTGGTTATGCAGCCCTTTGTAAGAGCTCAGGACCCAGCCTATTCAGGTGTGTGAGCTCCTCCCTCCCATCCTGCCCAGGATGACCAATTGAGATGTTTATGGCCCATCAGGATGTGGATGACCCATCAAGCATACCTATGTTCCCTTTGTGTGTGGCTGTCTAGAGGGGATGAACAAGAGCTCAGCTCTCACCTACCCAGACGTGTATTTAGAGTCAGACAGAGGCACAGAATAGCATTTTCATATTTGTAACTTAAAATCCAACTTCACCATAAGTTGTGATTTTTAATTGTCAGCCCAGAGACACCAAACTCAAAATATCTATCTGGTCACAACTGGAAATTACAATTGTAAAATGTAATAAGGCAATCCCAATGTTAACCTATGGAAGAGATAGGCCTTACAGTATTGAAAACCGAATGTAAGAGTTTTTCATTACCTGGCCATGTAAAACTTGAAAGTACATGTCCAACTTTTTAAATACACTGCACCCTGCCCTTGTGGCTGTCCAGGGCCTACCTTGGGGTGACATATGTATTAAAAAGGAAGGTTTGTGCCTGGGTGGCAAGAGGGTTAATTGAAGTGGGTGGCACAATCAGTGCTACAGGTCCACCAATAGCATTTAATTTACATGCTCTGGGCACATATAGGGGCTGATTCTAATTCTCCGCCGCCCGCCAGAATTCCGCCCCCATAATACCGCTCCGCGGGCAGAAGACCGCGGAGGGTATTATGAGTTTTTCCCTGGGCTGGTGGGCGGTCTCCAAAAGACCGCCCGCCAGCCCAGGGAAAAACTCCCTTCCCACGAGGATGCCGGCTCGTAATCGAGCCGGCGGAGTGGGAAGGTGCGACGGGTGCAGTAGCACCCGTCGCGTATTTCAGTGTCTGCAAGGCAGACACTGAAATACCTTGCGGGGCCCTCTTACGGGGGCCCCTGCTCTTACGGGGGCCCCGCGACCCCCCCTACGGCTTTCCCGCCATGAACAGGATGGCGGTAGGGGGGGTCAGAATCCTCATGGCTGCGGAGCGCGCTCCGCAGCCATGGAGGATTCAAACGAGCAGCGGAAAGTCGGCGGGAGACCGCTGACTTTCCGCTTCTGACCGCGGCTGAACCGCCGCGGTCAGAATGCTCATTGGAGCACCGCCAGCCTGTTGGCGGTGCTCCCGTGGTCGGTGGCCCTGGCGGCCACCGGCCGCCAGGGTCAGAATGACCCCCATAGTCATCTTTACTAGGGACTTATAAGTAAATTAAATTTGCCAATTGGGGATAAGCCAATGTTAGCATGTTTTAGGGAAAAGGCATATGCACTTTAGCAATGGTCAGCAGTGGTAAAATGCCCAGATTCCTAGAGCCACCAAAAACGAAGTCAGCAAAACAAGAGGTTAAAAGGCAAAAAAGTCAGGGGAAATCACACCAAGGATGCCAGGTCTAACAATAGCACTAAAATCATAGGTACGTATTTAGGGTTTAGCAGAGTGGGAAGAACACTATAAACTGTTTGCCATTCCATCCTGCCCATTCTGCAGTTGCATGCTCGGTAGGATGATGAATCTCTAGGTTGTCATCCGGTGAATTCTGCTGGTTTTGCCCCCCACAACCCATGACCCATCTGTCTGTCTGCTACAGGACTACTGGATCACAGTAATGATTGTAACACCATATTGATGGCAGGAGAACTGTCACTCATTTCCACTGCCCATGTCCAGCATTGCAGAAATAGACAGGGAAATGTTAAATGGATCCCACGTGCACAAAAAATGGCCTTACACCTTGACCCTGTACACTTTTTTCAGAGAAACTAAATCTCACTTCCGGCAGTTGTTTTTTTTTTCTAACAAAAAAGTATGACGTGGGTGCTTTAAACATGACATTCAATTGACAAACTTTACAGCTGTGAATAGAAGCTGCAGTGGCTGAGAGCTCTAGATAAGGATGGTGGTCCTCTGCTAAAGCAGTGGGGAATGTCTCTCCACTGATATTGTGGGATTACGGGACACCCTCAAAGGGCCAAATATGGCCTTCAGCCACTCATAACTTCCCCTCATTAAGTATACACCCTTGAGACTAACATTGAAAGTGATGCATATAGAGAATTTCTGCAGCATCCTTTGAATGAAAACATTGTAATAAATATCATGATTTGTATTGTAAGTGATGCTGCGTATCACTTCTCTTCCCATTACCTCAACTCCATCTTAAATCCAAACAAGGAGCCTCAGCAGAGGTACAACAGAACACACACTTCGGTAAGTCATAACTAAGTGCATTTGTAGCATTCTTGTGTTACACTTCAGGTGTCTTTACCATACGATTGATGCTCCAGTACTCCCCAGAAGAAGTGCACAAGCTCATTGTAATCTGTTGCTTTTTGAATGACATTGCCATGCGATGGATGTTACATGTAGACTTTATTGCCGAACTATGTTGGGCGTCGGTCCTTATTGGTTTATTGCAATAAATTGATAAGGAGATGTTTGTTTGAGGTCGATAAGCCTTTGGATTCATTTAAGACGTTCACACCCTTGAGTTTTCACATATCATGAATATCAACAAAACAATCAATGAAATTCTTGAGAGTCAGTACATTTCACACACCATGACCCATTAGGCCACGAATAACCACACCTTTAGTATCAATTAGAACGTTTATTTCCCTAAATGAACAATGCTAGTATCAGGTAAATTAGTCTAAAAACCAAATTATATAATTACAAAAACAACATTGGTTGACCGAATCTTCTAAAGAATCTCAACTTAGTTAAAGCATTTACAATCAGTCCTTCTAAGATCAGAGCACAAATCAGTAATAAGAGTAATTGCGCAATAGGAATAGCATATATTGAGATATTGAGCAATTGAGCAACATCAAATCAGTATTTTAATTGAATAGAAATAGTCTCTCTATCATCAGATTAGCATCCGCATGTTTTGGCTTCATGCAAAAGTTTTAGTCAACATTAATTTAGAAAGATTCTAACTATGGCTCTATCAAAAGGCAGCAGTTGGTACCTAGAAGCAAAAGACAAAACAATGGTAAAGACATTTGCAGATTAGGATACCTGTCCTTTTATGGATCAGCAAGCAGTGATTAATCTTCGTCAGACGGGCATCAGTTCGGGCAGCAACAGAACATGGAAAGGGGAAATGGTTCAGAATCGGGGGCTCTAATCCCTCCGAACCATTTAAGAGAAATATCTAAGACGTGCAGCAAAGGCACAATGAGCTCTAAGCACCAAGCACAAGAGTGAACACCAGCATTTAAGAATGGAGCACGTAAAAATAGTAGAGTTAAGATCTCAGCAGAGAAATTGTTAGAGTGCCCAAAAGAAGAGCTCATGAGAGTGGCCACCAAGAAGCAGCAATGACCACATAGATTCTCAGTGCGGTGCGTTTAAGTTACTGTTGTCCCACGTTGTCATTGGTCAGAAAATCATACAATAACTATTAGTCCAATAAAATTGACATTTCAAATCAGAGATATAACTAGACAGTCTTTCACACGTTGATGATTGGTTCTTCTTCCTCTATGCATGTCGTTGACTTGTCAAGAAGCCACATTTATAATTTTTCTGCTCCTTCCTTCAGTACATCCATTGTTAGTTCCTGAGAATATTACTTTCCCATACATCTCAAGTTAATAATTGTAATGACTTTAGTGCATTCATGTTTCTACACACATTACCTAATACACAGTGGCTTATGAAACAGGAAAAACATTTGCTTATTTGTAAGATTTGGTCAACCTTCAAAACTGAAACAATTAGCTATCTTTCGTTCAGCAAGCATGAGATCATATTTTATTCTGACATTCCATTTTCTAATAAACAATAGTGCAATACTAGGGCTTAGACCTTGTTAGCTTGAGGCCCATACTTAATTTAAACTAATACATTGCATTTAATCACAAGTATGACATATTACTGCATTTTAGTATTAATATAAACTCTAAATAACCATGAATATATCTTTATTTCAACATTTTATATTAGGTGGCGGCTATTCAAGTGGTCACATTTGACGTTAAATGTTAGTTTCCATGCTAAGTCATTTTTATGCATATTCAAAATACAAAATACATAAAAAAATCCTTTGTAAAATGTAAACGCTCACAATCCCTTTTCTGATGTCTAAATATGTCATCACACAAATTTACACCACAACTTTCCTTTCAAAATTGGTTTAGTTTATAATCTTATTTGTTTGTTTCCCTCTTGAATTTTCCCTAAACCAATTTCCATTTCAATTTCTTCCTTCCTCTGGTACTTTTTCAATCTTTTCCAATAAATCACATTGTACAATTTTCTTGTTCCCTATATTACAATTAAGTAAATCACAATAGCCAAAACCACTTGTATTATTTTCATTAATATCCCTTTCCTCAGGTTGCTAAGTCAATTCCCCACAAAAGCAATGCCTTTGCCAACATTTTCCCATAAACTTGATTCAGTTAGTTGTTTTACATCAGCTTTATCTTTAGTTAGATTGTTAATAAGAGCTCTAATCTCTCTACTATTATCTGGAATATGTGAGCAACAAAGTTGCGGACTAAGCAATTTGCAAACTCCGCCACAATGGATGTGTAACGGAAGGTGCGACTGAAGAGTCATAACTCTTAACACAGTCATCTCTGTATCCAGTAGGATACCTGCTTCTGAAGAACTCTGTCAGCATTTTAATTCCAACAGCAGACAACTTTTGAATCTTAACAGAATTCAGAACAACACCTCCTGAAGGAATTATTGCTCCACATATGTCTCCAACAATGCCAGAAACTGATTCTCACTTATGTATTTCATGATGCAACTCAGTCATTATAGGTAGTTTTTTCAAGTCTTTAAGATGGGTCATTTTTTAGAAAACTATCCCTAGGTAACATGTCCATACCATCCTCTAGCAAGCCAGTAATATGCATTTGGTCCACTGATGTAGAACTGCTGGGTCCTGACCATTCAACATAAATGTCCATTTATACTGAAACAAAAACACATGCACGTGTGTCCACGATCTGCATCCACGCGTTCCCACAAACACCTTGTCAATTCTAGATTTAGGCCTATATATACAAAGCTTTCCCACATGTAGCACATTTAAAGCTAATTTCCCTTGCATTGTTGTGTCACTAAATGCATGATCATTTCCTGGTGTCCTTATCGCTAACCCTATGTGTGCTTTAATGCTCTTCTTCTATCTTCTGTGTGATCTAAAAAGCTCTTTTCTATTGGTATAAGCAAACATGTTAGATTATTCCTATGCACATAAGATGTTCCAAATGTTAGTGTAGGCTCAAAGAAATCTCTCATTATTACTATGTTATTATCCTTGGCTATTTTATTTAGATCCCTAATTATAGGAACAAATGAAAATTCTACATCAAAATTAGAATAGAGGTACTGGATATACTCTTGTTTATAAAATCTTGTTAGTAAACAACTACAACTTATGTCATAGGTTAGAGGCAGACTATGACACTTTACTCCATCCTCGACTGAGGCAGGAATATGTGTACAGACATAACATTATTTCACATCCATTCTGTCAACATACTCATGCAATAAACAATAGAAAACATTAGAAGAAAGTTCTCCCTGTGTGTCATCTAAGTGCAGATATTTCTCATCTAAGCTGAACTTATTAGTATTTGAGAGTTTAGTTGTCTCTACAGCTGTGGTATGGTTGGCTTCATTCTCATCAAAAACAGTCATACTTACAATCAATACCAGGCACAATGTCACACATACAATTGTAAAATCAATACCCATATATTTACATCATTGATTCTTTCTACCCTGCTTGTTAGGATTACTCATGGTCTGCAAAGGATCAGAAAGTAGAAGGAATAAAAATGTAGCTATGCAACAAAAATCAAAAACAAAAACAAAAACAAAAAATCATCAGTCTTCTTCAGCAATTACTTACAGCTTTCAGTCTTTCATTCAGGACCCTTGCCAAATTGGTAACTTTGTGAAAAGCAGCTTGCCACACTAGGTTATCAAAATCTCTCTTCCAGTTAATTATAACAGTCCCTTTTCTTGGCACTTTTCAGTTTAAGAGTTTTCAACAGGTTCAGCTTATCAGTTCTCTTCACGTGACATAATATTGACCTGGAATATCTTGATCAAAAGAAAAAGACAAAAAAAGTTTCTGCCACTCACTGGCAGATACATATGCCCATTCAGGACTTGAGTACCTTCGATTTGAGATTTTTTTTCTTTTCAGCCTTCGATCTACACCGAGCTCTCCTTCAATTAAGTCTTCTTTTCTTGTGGCAACGACTTCTTATTCGATTGTTGTCACTTTGATTGCTTTCTTTGTTTTCAGCTATGATTCAGGCCCTTTATCTCCTTTCAAAGGCCTTCTTGTTCCTGCTCTTTTCAGTGCTGGACTTACAGATCTCTTTTGGCATGCAATATCTTCGATTGACGTTCCCACAATCGGTTCTGGAGGAGTCAAATCTGTGTGGCTTTGATCCGCCTCAACTCCTTCCCTGTTGGGATCAGATGTGTGTTCTATTTGTCTTTCAAGACTATTTGCTTCTGGGAAAACCCTCCTCTGGTCAGGTTCTCCTATTTTTGCAGTAGAGGTCGGTTCATTGTCACTCTCTTGTATTCCTTCCACTGCGTCTCTCAAAGGAGTGTTCACGTTGGATACGTCTGCTCAGGTACAATCTCCAGTTTGCTTTCTCCTCTTTCCAAGCCTGGAGGTTGTCTGAAGGTTGTTGGTAGTGTCAACAACTCTGCTTCCTCATCAGAAGGATTATGTACTTTCCGAGTGTGGCTGCCATGCATCCAGTTCGGAAGACCAGTGCACTTTACAGCTGTGGTTGTGATCAGCACTATCTGGTAGGGGCCTTTCCACCAAGACTCCAAGCACAACTTCCTCACATGCTTTCTGACTACAACCGAGTCACCTGCTTTCAGGTTATGTCCTTGATCTTGAGACGGTTGCAGTGTGACAGCTTCTCTGATGAGAGAAAGAGTGAACCACATCAACCAGGCATTTGCAGTAGTTCAACACCATATCATCTGTACTGTTTACAAGAGCATTTGCAGGGACCGCTGGCAACCTCATCGCTCTGCCCATGAGATTCTTGTGTGGTGACAGTCCTGTTTTCTTGTCGGGTGTACATCTCAATGACATTAAAACTAATGGTAGTGCATCAGGCCATTTTAGATTCTTGGACGCACACATTTTTGCCATTTTTGCCATCTGTTCCACAAGTCCTGATGCTACAGGGCGGTAACTACAGTGCAGTTTCTGCTCAATATTTAAAGCTGAACATAGCAATTTGATTAGTTCATTGTTGAAGTGACTTCCTCTATCTGATTCTAAAGAGACCGGAAATCCAAACCGTCGGATCAGTTCCCTAAGCAGTAACTTTGCTACTATAAGGCTGTAATTTATTCGTGGTGGGGTAAGCCTCAATCAAATGGCTAAAGATGCACACAATCACCAACACATATCTCAGTCCTCCACATAAAGGCATTTCAAGGAAACACATCTGCATTCTGCTGAATGGACCTCCGGCTTTTCCAGTGTGGCCCATATTGACTACTGTTCCTTTTCACACATTCATCTGCTGGCAAACAAGGCATCTATGGCAAATTGCTTTGGCAACCTGTCTTAACTTTGGATTTAACAAATTTTGTTTGAAGGTTCAACCATCGCATCCCTTCCAATATGTGCTTGACCATCGTAGTATCTAGTAATTTGAGTCAGTAGACTATTTGGCAAGACCACCCTTCTTTCTTCTGACATCCCAACATTGTCTTCCCTCTGAAAGCATTTCATCTTAACCACTTCCTCTTTTCTTCCTTTGACACATTGTCCTCTAAAGCTTTTAATTCATCCAAGGTATCTATAACATGCAAAGCATAATTTGTAAGTACTTTGTTGTAATCAGGTAACAGTTCCCAAATGTATTTGAATGATATACAGTTCAATGCGCAAAGCAATGAGACAAAACCTTGTGATTTCTGATGAGCACTGAATAGCTTGTAACAATTAAAAAATTATCTCACTATTTCTTACTGGTAAACTAGAAGAGGTCAGAAAACCTCTCTGTGACCACAGTTAGCCGAAGTCATGGACTATTCCGAATCCATACTGGCTAGTCTGTAAAAATTGTGACTTTAAGCTATGTGGAAACATGGCATGCTCTAGTAAGAGCTACCAGGTCTGCCACTTGTGCAGAATATACTCCTTGTAGCTCGGGCACTTCTAGTATCTCAGAGTACATTGTTCTCAATGCACCAATGTCATCTCTCAGGCAAGAGTCATCAACAAAGACAATTTGATAATTTTCTTCCAAACAAGTATCTCTAGTATCAGGTCTTGGTTTTGTGCATAATTCAGTTATTTCCAGACAGTCATGCTCAATGTCATCAATTTTGTCTATTTCAACATTTTCATTCGGAAGCAAAGTTGCTAGGAAAAGCACTGTACATCTTTTAATTGACACATTTGGGGATTCCAAGGTAATGGACTTGTAGTTGGTCAACCAAGTACTTTTTAAGAGTTGGGTCTTTGATGTAGGAGCAAAACTTAAATCGAGTGAGGAACCAGTGCTGTAAGGAGGTGTCCCATCACAATGATCTCAGTCTGAGTGAGGCTTTGTTCAGCTGCTGCGATGGACCTCAGACAACCTGGTAAGGCTTCTGCAACTGGGTCCAAGGTAGCTGAAAAATAGGATACCAGGTGATTTACACCACCATGTGTTTGAGTCAAAACAGACAAAGAACATGCATCACATTCATGACAAAACAACATGAAGGGTTTCGTGTAATTAGGCATACCTAAAGCTGGTGCTTGACACAGACTCTCTCTCAATTATGTAAAGGGCTTTCATACAAGCTTGGTCTAAAACTAAGGGTTCAGTAACATCCTTATGAGTCAGCTTTTGCGGGGGTTCTGAATTGGTCTGAAAAATTTGGAATCCTTTGGTGGCAGTAGCCCACCTGTCAGGAAAACTATTGCCAGCATTGTTAAGTTCTCCCCTCAGCAAAAACGACTCCCCTTTTTTTTGTACCCATGATGGTTGCAGCAGCGTCCTCACTCCCGGTAGTTCTTGCGGAGGCTGTTCTTAGAACTAGCTTCTTCAGGTTTAACTGCCACTCAAGATGGTGGCCACAAATCCTTGTGAGGTCAGCGCTCTAGTGTTTTCACCTTAGTCTCGTGCTGAAGCTTCCCTCCAGCTGTTCCTCTCTGGGAGCCCTGCACTTCCACTGTCATCCTGAGGAGAATGATCAGTGTTCCTGAGACGCTTTGTTCCTCCAGTTTTGAGTAATTAATTATTTTTCTTGTTACAGTGTGCACACCAGCTACTTTTTCCCTTTTGAAGAAGTGGAATTTTTACCTTCTTCCAACAACTGGCTATCGGCTTTCCGAGGAGAATCCGTTTTGGCATAACAGAACTTCAAGCAACTGCAGCAAGGAATCCTTTTGTATGATTTCCAGACTTGCCAATATATACATGTACATACATATTCAAAAACTCTTTGCTTGCAGACTTGTCAGTCTTAGAGACAAACCTCAGTGCTCAGGCTAATTCCTAGAGACTGTGATTGAGAAAACTGCACTTTGAGAAAGAGTTTTTGTTTCCTGTAAAATACACTAGTAGTTTGTATATTAGTGAACTTTTGAATTGTTCTCCAGAGAACCTTGGAAACCTCTGACTCCTGGAGAGAAGAAGATATTAAGTTAACATTGTTCTCTTAGAAAGAGGCTAGTCTCTCAAAAGATGTAGGTTAGGAGAACAATATAATTGGATGAATGTGAATGGCTGAACAGTTGAATGCACAGTATAAATGTAGTTATCCTGGGACTGCAGGTCCTTCCTTTAAAGAAATCCTAATAAGAAGAAAGGTGCAGGTTTTCAGAGACACACACTGAATATACTATCTTCTAGTGGGAAACACAGGCTGGAACTGGATCTGGGGGCAGTCTCTCTTTTTCCATTCCCATTCCCCCTTCTCCCTAGCAGATGGAGGGTTCAGATAATCAATTAAAGTCTGAGCACGCATCTTTTGGAGGGAGTTGGGTAAAAAGCATCTGCTCCTGTGGACGTTTGATTTAATGGGTAATCTTCTGACACCACCATCCCCCAAAACATCCTAATATATCTCTGAGTAATTGGACAATTTGTCTGTAATATAGCTGCAACTCTCTCTCTAGATATTTTCCAAATTATTTTCTCAATTAGGTGACCCAAATATTTCACTTCTCTCTGACAGAATTGTAATTTTACTGGGGACACTTTATGACCATTGTTCCCTAAATGATTCAATAAGGCAATTGTATTGTGTTTGCATTCTTCCTTTCATTTGGAAGCAATCAATAAATAATCAATGTACTGTACCAATGTTGACTGTTAAGGCATCTCCAATGCCTTTAAGTTATTTTTCAAGATCTGGTTGATAATGGATGGTGATTTTGAGAACCCTTGTGGAATCCTACACTAACAAAAGACTCGATTTAAGAATTTGAAACAGAAGAGAAACTGGCTATCTTCTTGAAGAGGAACAGAAAAGAATGCTTGTGACAGGTCCACTATGGTGAACCACTCAGAATTGCATGAAATTTGAAACATGATTACTGCGGGATTGAGTACCACTGGGCAACATTGAACCACAATGTAATTCACTTTTCTCAAATCCCGAACAATTCGAACTTTCCCACATGGCTTTCAAAATCCCATTATTAGTGAATTACATGGACTGCTCTGCACTTCTTTCAAGAAACCTTTGTCTAGGAATTCTTCAATTACTGGTGCTAAACTTTCGATTGTCTCCTTTGTCATGTGGTATTGCGGAACTTGGGGAAAAACTGCATTAGGCTTGACTGTGACTTTAACTGGCTCAATCCCTTTTATCAGGCCAATGCCTTTTCCTTAAAAATCTCACGCTTCGTTATAACAGATCACTGTAAATCCGAAGGAAGATCTCTCACAGAGAATACTGGAAAGAAGCTAATCAGAGAGTATTCCTCAGTCACTTTGTTATTGTTTGTTTCTGTAAGTAAATCATCTTCCTCATCACTGTTTATCTGAATTTCAATCCCATCATTTGAGCAAGTAATCGAGCATTTCGTTTTGCTCAACAAATCCCTTCCCAATAGGGAAACCACAAATTTGTGCAATCCCCTAAAATTGCCAATTTTGACTGGGACCGGTTCTGTCATTGGGTTCATCAGATATTGGTTTGCAACTACTACAATTTGGACTGTTTTCCGTGAAAGGGGCAGGTCTGGAACTTCTGCATTTCTCACTGTGGTGTGTGGAGCTCCATTGTCGACCAGAAATGGGACTCTGTGACCGTTTACCTTTCCTTTAACGTAGGGACCTTTCTGATCTACCTCTAGTGATGCAGCCAACATGCATTCTTCCTCATCTGAACTGTCACTCACCCAATCATCGTTTATTCCATTCTCACTGTGTAAGGGGAATAGGGGTACAGTATTATTAATCTGATTAAATCTTTGACCTGTCACTGTCTGAGAAAGCATCACTTGCTGCTGTTCTATGGGGGCTTGAGGTATTTGGATTTGTTGTCTAAGCATCATTTGCACTTGAGGTTGCATCAACTGTGTCTGAGGTACTTGTGAGGCACCTGCACCTGCTGTATGGGCTGAAAAACCTTTCATCTGATTCACATTATTCTGGAAATTTGGATTTGGACCTCTAATTCTCGGCCCTCTCATGTTTTGGAAACAATTGGCATCACTTCTTTGCTTAATAACGCCTACTTGATTTACCATCAGGCACTCCAATGCTCAAGGCCTCTGCAAGCATGACATGGTAACATTCTTTTCATTCCTTGTGCTTCACCTTGCACCACCAATGTATTCAGATAAGGACCATGATCCACGCTTCCCATTACTTTACAGCCTCTAGCTCTGCCTTGACTTTGAAACTGCATATTTCCCTGCTGCAGCAGAAAAAAACCCTGAATCCCTGTCTGTGCTGCTTTAATCCACATCACCATTGCCTTTTCCTTTAACTTCCTCTGTTTAAGTCAATCTTATCACTACAGTACTTTGCATATTGCAACACTTCATCAATCAGCAAATGCCAGCAAATGCCAGCAAATCAAATGACTCTTAATCATCAGGCTAATGTAGGGTCTCAGGCCTTTGACAAACTTGAACACAAAATGAATCATGTATTTTGGCTCATTTTTTCTGTACCACCATAGTGCTTAAACACCTGCAACATTCTCTCATAGTTTGCATGAATTGACTCTTTCGTTTCCTGGGCTGTCCTATTTATGCGCTGCCAATGAATGTTTTTGGGTAAAATCCTTGTCTTTAAAACTTTAATTACCTTATAGTATCAGTGTTCCTTTCACAGGGGTGAACTTTGGAATAATTTGTGGCAGTATTTGAGGCAATAGGTGCGGAGTTGACTCTCTCTGAGCCAATGTCTGTTTCTGGTAAACCTGTCTTGTCAGCAGCATTAAATTTGTTGCAGTATCTACAATAGGCACATCTGGATAAATTCTGGGAATACTCAGCTGTGGCATTGAATTTTGAGTTGCTGATGTAGTAAGTATACTCGGACTACTCTGTACCGGACTCTGTGTAAGGTTAACTTGTGTCGGAACTGTAGGGTTTACATTAGTGCTCGGACCACTTTCTTGTGCTGCATATGGTAGATGACGATTCCTCAGCAACTGTAAAATGAACTCATCATCATCTGATTCTTCATCAGATGTCGAAGACTTCCTAGTGTCTTTTTGTTTCTGCTCTCTACCCTCAGGACTTCTATTTGCCTTTTTGGTAGATTTCCTCCCTTCTTTCTCATGTGTCCTGTGTAATTGCAGGAAACAATTTAATTCCCTATTCTCAAATCTCCAGAATGTTTGATCACTGTCTCATCTAGCCTCTGCTAGCATTTTGTCTGCCTTTTTCATTCTTCTCTCAAATTTTAACTGTAGTTGCTGTCTGGCCACTAATTCCCAGATTGTTAATGCTTCAAACTGTTCTAGTCTCGGGAGGGGCTTTGTTTCATACATTACCCTCCTTAAATGTTCTACAATTCTCAAATTAAATGCCCCATGGGTAGGAAACGGTAAACTCCCATCTTTTTCTGTTGCTTTGCACCACTGCTTTAACCCCGCTCTTCAAAAACTACAAATGCGGGTGTACCTTCTGGTGGGGTAACTGCCCCTATTGATGCTGGAATATACACTTTTCCTCTTAGGGCACTTTTTAGAACTTTATTAAACTGAATCTTTGAACTTTATGCTACTTCAATAAAATCAAAAAATTACTTTTAATCCCAAAATCCCCTTCGCCGACCTTCTCAACCAATTGTGCCTTACGGTCGCTAACCAATCCATGTGCTACTTTTCTCACTAACCAACCTACCCCAGCCCGGCTCCCATGATGTCACACTCACACGTACAGAAGCTGACACAGTCTTGTGGCTTGTCCTCCTCCACTTAGTTTCACACTAAACTAATGCAAAATTATTCTTAGCACTTCAACAAAAATCAAACCCAGTTTGTCAGTTTACTACAGGTAAAGTAACACAATCTCTTCAGAATCCTTACGGTTTTTCACTGACAGCGTTTTGCTCTAGCAGCTACTCTTCCTTTCTCAGTTTCCCTGTTTTGCAAGTAAACTTTGACCCACAAATTTTACTCTCAACTGATCAGGAGGTCTGTCCTGGAGCACATAGGACTCGCCAGATCTCAGTCGAGAAATTCTTTCACTCACTTTGACACACACCAACTTGTCAACCATGCCCGATCGACTCTACTAAACAGACAAATTACAACAAAAAAACAAGGGCAAGATGTATCAAGCTTTTTTGCATTTGCAAACGGTGCAAATTGCTAAATTTAGCCATTTGCGAATGCAAAAATACCTTTTGCAATGTATGAAAGGCATTCGCAGTGCAATTTTAAGGAATCGCTAAAATAGCGATTCCTTAAAATTGCGACCCCATTTAGAGAATCACAAATTGCGATTCTCTAAATTGGAAATTGCAAATAGAGAATTTATAGTTGCGATTTCCAAAGCACATGTATCAAGCATTTCCTAAATGCGAATTGGGCATTTAGGAAATGCAATTACCACAAATTAAAGTTTGGTGGTAACCATGTGCAAATTTAAAAAATGCATTATAAATGCATTTTTAAAATTCATATGTAGAGCAATTCGCTATTTAAGAAATGCAATTCGTTTTCTTGATACATCTGGCTCCAAGTGTATCATAGATTTTTCAATATACTCCGGAGTCTTAGATCTTGCAGGGTCCGTATATCAACAACCACTTGGACACTGAGCACAAAGCACCACACACATGTGAAGTTTGATGACTTCCCTACTCTCACACTTTGGAGTACACAAACTCCTTCTACAACTTAATTTGGAGTATGCAAACTCCCCTAACTCTTACAAACATCACAATTCACCTGCGATATGCTTAAGCTGTGCAAGAGCGAAACCATATTTCAATCACCCAGTCAATAGAACTCCGAGAACATTTCAAACATAGGCAAACTATTAGGACCTGGGAAAGTCATCCTAGGCTTTTATGGACACATTTTCTCTCTATTTCGTGTTATCAAATCTGACGAATCTTAACAAAATCAATTTTTGATTTTTTTATCTTCTCTTCTGGACTTTATGGCGATCTCTTAAGGAGAGAAACCATAAAATATGCTCAAGGATGTGCTCTTAAAGAGACGCAACCATCCCACTCTGCTACTATTTCTGTTGGCACATCAGACCTAATTGGTTTATTGCAATAAATTGATAAGGAGACGCATGTATGAGGTCGATGAACCTTTGGACTTGTTTAAGACGTTTACACCCTCAAGTTTACACATATGTTTAATATCAACAAAATAATCAATTATTTTCTTTAGAGTCAGTACATTTCACACACCATGACCCATTTGGCCACGAATAACTACACCTTCCATATCAATTAGAACGTTTATTTTGCTAGATGAACAATGAATGCTAGTATCATGTAAATTAGTCTCAAAACCACATGATATAAGTACAAAAACAACACTGGTGGACTGAATCTTCTTAAGCATCTCATCTCAACTTAACTAACTCAACTTAATTAAAGCATTTACAATCGGTCCTTCTAAGATCGGAGTAAAAATCAGCAATAAGAATAATTGCACAATAGGAATAACATCCATTGAGATATTCAGCGATTGAGCAACATCAAATCAGTATTTTAATTGAACGGAAATAGACTCTCTATCATCAGATTAGCATCAGCATGTTTGGGCTTCATGCAAAAGTTTTAGTCAACATTAATTTGGAAAGCATCTAACTATGGCTCTATCGAAAGGCAGCAGTTGGTACCTATAAATAAAGACAAATCAATAGTAAAGGCATTTTCCGATTAGGATACCTGTCCTTTTATGGATCAGCAAGCAGTGATTAATCTTCATCAGGCGGGCATCAGCAACAGGGCATGGAAAGGGGAAATGGTTCAGAATCGGGGACTCCAAACTCATAAAAATAGTAGAGTAAGAGCTCAGCAGAGAAATTGTCGGAGTGCCCCAAAGAAGAGCTCATGAGAGTGGCCACCAAGAAGCAGCACTGACCACATAGATTCTCAGTGCAGTGCGGTTAAGTTAAAGTTGTCCCAGGTTGTCATTGGTCAGAAAATCATATGATAACTATTAGTCCAATAAAATTGACATTTCAAATCAGAGATATAACTAGACAGCCTTTAGCATGTTGATTGGTTCTTCTCCCTTTACGCATCTTGTTGAGTTGCCAAGAAGCAACATTTAGCATTCTTCTGCTCCTTCTGTCAGTACATCCCTTGTTAGTTCCTGGGAACATTACTTTCCCATACATCTCAAGTTAATAATTGTAACGACTTTAGTACATTCATGTTTCTACACACATTTCCTAATACACAGTAATTTATGAAGACAAGAAAAACATTTGCTTATTTGTAAGATTTGGTCAACCTTCAAAACTGAAACAATTAGCTATCTTCTATTCAGCAAGCATGAGATCATATTTTGTTCTGACATTGCATTTTCTAATAAACCATAGTGCAATACTAAGGCCTTGTTAGCTTGAGGCCCATAATTTAAACTAATACATTGCATTTAATCACAAGTATGACATATTGCAGATTTTTTTTATTAATATAAGCTCTAAATAACCTTTACTATATCTTTAATACAACATTTTACATTAGGTGGCAGACATTCAAGTGGGCACATTTTAAGAGTTACATGTTATTTTCCATGCTAAGTCATTTTTTATGCATATTCAAAATATAAAATACATAACATATTTATTAGTAACATTTCAGCACTCACAACTACGACCCTGTCCACGGCACTTGGGTGAATCACAGAACAGTGGTCAGTGTCTGAAGGTGCATGATGGACAAGTAACATTCCATTTAGCATGAGCTGCCATTTTGTTTGCTGCATCATAGTGGATGAACCGTATCAAGTCAATGATGAGTGGGTTGAACCAAAAATACGATACTGGGAAACCACAGTTATACAACCATGATGGCACAATCAAATTTGCAACTGTAAATGTAATATGCATCCATACATCTGGATCATTCATTTATCCAGATATTCCATCTCACCAGTTTAAATATCATTCACCCAAGCTTAGAATTTGAACTGGAATCCTTATACACAACATTTAATGTCATGCCACAGGTGGGAAAGCTTCCATACATGATAACATATGGTTATGTCCTTTTTAAATATGAAACACGTTATGTAAGTCTAAGTTGCTGTATTTATTATTAGGGTATCATTTTGAGCACTAGACATGTTTGTTTGTGTGAAAATAGGTCATTTTGTGAGCAAGGTCCCTCAAAAACACTATAAAATTCATGCATTGCAATTTCATCATTATATACAATTAACAAATTGATAACAAATCCTTCAGAATACGATAAAATTGGTACATTGCAATAAAATCTTAATATGCACATCACAACATCAAAGCTAGATTTGGAAAAATGCTTAAATATATATCATAGAATCAGATCTACCAAACATTAATTACTACACTGTAGAATATATTGATTCCTTATGATGCATGCATCGTACAAAAAACTTGACAGTCCAAAAGTAGCCAGGTCATTGGTCCCGGTTTAAAAAATACGTAAGGTTTCATACTAATGAATGAACCCCCAAAGACCGGCATAAAGGAACTATCCACTTTCTTCTTAAATTTTCTTCGGGTTCAGCAGATGTTGATCAAACGGCACAGACTAGACCAAGGTGTAAAAAAAATCCCACTTGCAAGTAAAACCACTGAGAGGAAGTATGCCTAATCTAAATTTCTTTAATATGTCTTAGTTACAGCAGGCGTAATTTTACCCATAAAAATATTAAAAAGGTAAGTCCACTTGTGGTCTAAAGAACAATATATATTTCCATTGGGCCTAGATAGCAAAATACATGGGGCATATTTAAGGAAAGTGGCGCTGCACTAGGTGCAGTGCCACTTTCCCTAAGCCCCTTAGCACCCCTACCGCCGGCACATGTGCACCATATTTAAAATACAGTACATCTTGGCACAGGGTCATTTTTTATGACGCTATTGATGTACTCTGCAGGAGTAGTGCCAAAATGTTGGAGCTACTCCTGCAGAGTACATAGGGGCACATTCTAAATAAGGGAAGCCCCCTTATAACACCTGCTCTGAACAGGTGTTAAAAGTACAGTAAACAAATCGCACAAGGAAATCTCACAGATTTCTTGCAACATCTAGTCAGCTCTCCTAACAGGGGAACACCCTATTTGAATACATTATGCTTGGGGCAGGTATAACATAGAGCAAAGTGTTACAGAGTGGCACAATGCATGTGCCACTCTGTAAATACGGCATGGGGATTTCAGCCTCGTTGGCCCACAATAATGTAAATAATAATGACGCTAATGAGGCGCAAGGTGGCACTAGGGGATTATAAATATGCCCCATCATTCCTTACAAACATTCAATGTTTGACTTGAAGGACCTTTAAGTACCTCATAGGACATCAGGAGATGCCCACAAAACGCTCAGGTCAAAAAGTTGAAGTTAGGATTTCACAAACAATAACCATGGTTTAATACATTCTTTAGTCAATAAAAGCAATCTTTTAATGAGTTCTTGTAAGGTTCAAGCTCCACTATATTCCATAAATGAACCCAGTGTATAGTGGTCTCAGAGTAATAATATTGCTTGGACCCAGCTGAGAGAATTGGACAATTATACCACGCAGTAATCTCATTTTTTTCCTTACCTATTTCAATTTCATTCAACTTAAATCCACTTCTAAAGATTCTTTGGAAATTGAAAACCATACACTTTGGCCCAGATTCTCAAAGGTTTACGGTCTGGTTAGCATTACTTTTGTCCACACTAAACCAACACTAAACTGCAGTGTGAACGCTGCTACTATGCATCAAGGGGACATTAAACGGGTGGTACATGGGCATACCTGTGCTGCCACACCCGCTTTTTGGTGCTAAACCCTATTCTAAAACATCAGAAGAAATGGTTTAACGTAAAAAATTAACGCTGCTGAAAAGTATGCATTAAACGGAGAAATCTTTTTTTTTCAACCTGCTTTTCCGACTTTGTCTGTGTGCTGCACTGTACAGCACCCATAAAAATAGGAAAAGCATTTCCACTTGTCTAGGCATAGTATTTTGTAGAGGAACAGTAGCCTTCCTGTACAAAACTTATGCCAGACTCATTCACACATCCTAGCACTCTGTCGCTAAGGTGTATACGTGGCGCACGGCAGCTGAAATCAGCGCTGGCGATAGGGAGATGGGAGGAGAGTACCATTTCTATGTGAATATGGCGTTATCCTGCTCTCTCCTTGTCACGCAGTGCTCTGCTTTTGGCAGATGGACTGTGCTGCATGACACCTTTCAGAATATGGGCCTTTCTTTTTAGTTACATTTATATCGAGGTCCGCATATTGCAAAACGTAACAAATTCAGTAAGCATGGTATTTAATCCCACAGCGGTTCTGGTAATTAATAAGATATCTTCGGCATACATCAAAACAGGGATGCTGCTGCCTGATAATTTGGGGGAATCATTTTGGCAATTATTTAAAGTTTTTAATAACATAATTGATGGAACGAGCGAACACAGTAGGTGTAAGCACACACCCAGGCTCACTCTTCCAACAAATATTTCGGTCAAAAATTATCAGGGCAGTCTTTCCTACCCTTCTTGTAGATGGGGATGATTTCAGTTCCCTGCCAAGACTTGAAGACATCTACACCTTCCATATTAGCATATTAATGTATGGGGCCGATACTGAGGGTTCGGAACTCTTTGGCCACCCAGAATTTTGTCAGGCCTTGGTGCCTTTTTAGGCTTCAAGCTCTGTACTGCAGAAAAGATGTGCTTAAGAGTAAACACTCTGGATAGGGACAGAAAACCAGTATTAATGTGGGGAATATATTCTAATCTAATGCCAGAGATGGAATACAATTCTGCAAAATGGTTCTTGCATACCTCTCTCAGGATTGTAAATTCTACCTTGCTGATTGAATACACGCTTCCATGTGCCACAGTATGACAGAAAGAGGGATTTTCTTTTCCAGATACTGCTTCCATCATCTCCCTCAAATTGGATTCCTCCCATTCCCTTTGGCTATCATGCAGGGTCACCTTACGGGATTCTATAATCATATTCCTAATACCGCTTTTTATATCAGATACACGTCTTCATTTGGCCTTTCTGCAATCTTTGAGTACCATGAAGATTGCCCCAAACATGGTGTTTCCTGCCTTGTCTTTATTATTTTACTTCTTATGCCTACCTAGCAAATTAATCTGCCACTGCTATGTATGCTGAATACTGTAGAGCAGCGGGGCAGAACTAAGTACAGAAGACAGAATACCAGATTTAGAGTTTGGCAGAGGGGGCTACCCTATCACAAACGTGACGGATACCCAGTCTACCATATTACAATCCTATTATAGCCTATGAAGATCGTAATACGGTAGACAGGATATCTGTCACATTTGTGAGAGTAACCTGTCTGCCAGACTCTAAATCAGACCTGAGATTTCCACCACCTGTGACAGATAGTGCCAGTAGAATGCCATTCCTGAGCAATCCAATGATCACCAAACAATTCTCCTCTATCCTCCTGTTGCTTTTGCTTTGAAAATCCCAAAAGGTTGTCGGTTAGGAAGAGAGGGCCACCAGTTTCTCACAGGTACAATTAGATATCATTTAGAAGGGGATTTCCAAACATAATCTCAGCTGTATCAGGATCCAGGCATATAGTTAATCAATTTCCACTGGCTAGACCCATGCTGCCAGACGTATGGGTAACTACCTCTTGTCACCACTGTAATGTTTAACACTTCTTAAGTAACAGGTGTCTCTCTGAAGGGCCACTAAATTGCCAATTGCCAAATGGCATAAAAACCTCCAGTCAGGAGAATCAAAGATAGACTATAATAGAGGAACTTGGCACTCACAAACCCCAGGCCAGAGTAGATGAAGATAGTGTTAGACCTGACAGCCTTAAGGTGGTGAACCCCCATCTTTTTGCCTGCCTCCCTCCACTTTTCTGACACTGTTTTTGCTGGTTTTAGGACTGCTAACCAGTGCTAAAGTGCATATCCTCTCTCCCTTAAACATGGCAACATTGGGTCATTTCCAATTGGCATATTTGATGTACTTATACATCCCTAGTAAAGGGCACTACATGTGTCCAGGGCCTGTAAATTAAATGCTACTAGTGGGCCAGCAGCACTGATTGTGCCACCCACATAAGTAACCCCTAACCATGACTCAGGCCTGTCATTGCAAGGCCTGTGTGTGCAGTTTCACTACCACTTTGACTTTACATCTAAAAGAGCTTGCCAAGCCTTAAACTATTCTTTTTCTACATATAATGCAACCCTAAGGTAGGCCCTAGGTAACCCATAGGCCAGGGTGCTATGTAGGTAAAAGGAAGGACATGTACATATGTGTTTTACATGTCCTGGTAGTGGAAAACTCCTAAAATCATTTTATACTGCTGTGGGGCCTGCTCCTTTCATAGACTAGCATTAAGGCTGCCCACATACACTTTTTGAGTGGTAGATTCTAATCTGAAAGGGGTAACCATGTCATATTTAGAATGACCAGAATGGTGATAGAAAATCTTGCTTACTGGTGAGGTTGGATATATTATTACTATTTTAGAACTGCCACTATTAGAAAGTGAGCATTTTTTCTGCACTTAAAAACTATTTGTGCCTTACATCCTGTCTCCAATCAACATTTGGTCTATGCTGGTGTTGTGTAGCCAATTTAGCTATAGTTGTATACACGTTATCTTAGCAAACTAGGCCTGCCACTGTGCACTTTAACACAGATATATTTTATTTAGCTTCATTTTATTATTTTAACATTAGCCACATTTGCCGTCTTGTTTTATTTTCTCTAACTAGCTGTTCTTCGCCTAGGTCAGCACTGCATTCTTAAACAAGACATTTCTCTCACTCTGTACTTTTCTCAAGGCTGCAGTAAGATAGGTTACAGGGCAAAGGTGGTGCGCTTTGTCTCCAATGTTCACAGAAACATACGCACTCTTACGTGGGGATCCTTTCTTGGAACATCAGCTGATCTATTATAAAAACACTACTTTGACCCATGTACGTTGGAGGGAGATTCCAGCCAGGTGACCATGACTGTATGCTGATTGCTTTGCTACAGCTGCTTATGTAGACTACAGGCCTCTTGCACAGGTATAAGGGATGATGTCTTCCCAGGGAGAAACTGAATGGCAGAATTAGACTTTAACAAGCTGTGCTCTAACATACCTTAGATAAGAACTCTCTATATAAACTATAGTGACTGTATGGTAGCATTATTCTTGTGTTTTACTCTCCTTGTCACAATTTTAATTTTACTGTGCTTTATTGTCCTAGTTATTGCAATACATGCTTTAATGTCTAGGATGCAGGTACTTCAATAAAACCTTATTGAACAATACTCTGCCTTTGATTGTCCTTGCATATGTGAGGCTAAGGTAACTGAGAGAAACGGATGAGATCTGAGTTACCACGATTCCCCTGAGCGGTCATGTATTTCATGCGCCTGGTTGCCCCAAGCATTCCCACTCTTGGGTGGAGATGAAGCACTGCTAGTTAGCTGGAACAAACGCGGATAAGGCCGACAGTGCCAGATGGTGCAGGATCAGACTCAGTCCCCCGCAGTACAGGTGATTCTGCTGCACGCATCCAGTAGTCTCATTAGGGAAATTCAGAACCTAAACGACATGGCACTGCCACCGTTTGGTCAAGCACTCATTTTTGGGTCCTCCTGAGTATCTCCCTCTCAATTAATGCAAAGACACCTCAGTACTATATAGAGAGTTGTTCGTGGTATTGAGGATTTTTTTCGTCCTCAGCTAAGTAGGGAGTACCTAATTAACGCTGCAGGGAATTCAAGCTTGAACTCTAAAAGGATAATCCCATTTGGTCTGCTTATCTCTATGCAAATTCACCACTTACCATGGCGAACACACAACAGGTTGTAATTTCAGTAAATATGCGACAACCCCTTACTTCACATTTATTGGCACATTGCCTAACGGCCCAGGAGGGTCCAGTTACATTTGTTGTTGAAGCTCATGTAGCATACAGAACAGAAATGTTCTATTCTTGATTCACATTTCCAGCAGCTGATGGGAACACAAATACATTTTACCACTACACACCTGCAAACATACCTGTACACTACAGAGCTTATGCATATTTAGAAATACCTCTATCTTATCAAGACCATAAAAATTGGTTTGATGGCGCCCTACCACATACAGTTCTACACATGAGGTTAGGCCCCCTAAATAATGATGGCCCTACCTGGCCCTTATTGGCCATACACCACACCCTGATGCAGCAACCTTGGCGGTAGCTGAGGTTCACCACTTATATACTGAGCTGACGGCAATATACAGACTATTAGTACAGTTTGTAATGCAATCATTAAATGCAAACCCAGCACGTGCTGCCCTGGTTCAACCACATGCAGCAATGCCAGGCATTAATCCTGCAACTGTATATTCGATCATGGGTAAGGTACGCGCCAAATGGGAAGAGATTCCGTTTTGGTTAGCTCAAAAAATAAATGGACTGGGAGCAGTATTTCCCAATACGGGACCTGAGGGTAAGCATACAAGATTAACTATGTGCTTGCCATTTGGGATGGTTCCCACAGTAGATAACTGTAATACATGGGGCATGGTATTTGCCACGCTCTAAACTACCGCACATGGTACACTAACACTTGTCAATCTTCTGGAAGTGTCAAAACGAATTCAAGATGAATACAGGGCTGCCTCGGCCCTGGACTTGGGGATGCAACTTATGGGAAATTATGACAATGGATCTTCCATTATACTAAGTAACCTTAAAGGGGAAGCAGGAGCACTAGCAGTGCCTATGCGGCTCCGGGACGTTTCCCCACAGGGTCAAGAACGTGAGCTACCAAAGACTGGCATGGGCAGTGCAGGGGCCCCCTAACAGGGCCCCACAAAGATTTTCACTGAAAATCGTGCCGGGTGCCACTGCACCCGTCGCACACCTTCAACTCCGCCGGCTCCATTCCGAGCCGGCTTCATTGTTGAAGGGGCTGTCCCGCTGGCCCGGCCGGCGGTCTTCTGGCGGTCGCCCGCCGGCCCAGCGGGAAAGCCGGAATGACCGCTGCGGTCTTTTGACTGCGGTGCAGTCTTTCGGCGGGAACCGATTGGTGGGCGGCGACCGCCGACCGCCGAGGTCAGAATGACCGCCATAATCTCAGAAATAGAGATAATATTAAAATGCCTGGCAGATATCAGTATAATGATACACGCCAATCTTGTTCCTTTCAAGACTCACCAGAAAAACGCAGTGAGAGAGGTGGGTGGTCAGAGAAGAGAACTGAGTATGTGAAACCGATACAAGAATTACAAAGCTCAACAGAAGTTTCTGTTAAGAAAGAAGAGATACTTCCCCAACAAAAACCCCAATTAAAAAAGAAAAAAGTGGCAGCAGTTGCGATTTGTAATACCACTCAGGAAGAGGTCTCTATTGAAGAAGAAGACTTGGACATTAGCTCTGCTTGACAGCGCAGCAGAGGTCACAATAGTTCACCAGAATCTTGAAGAGCATCTGGAGGTGAAAGCAACTGATGACTTCCTACAAGTTGAAACTGCAGACATGCGTGTCTCCACGCCTGACAGGGTGTACAATGTAACAATACAGTTAGAAGGAGACATTGATAGCACAATAGACGCAACCTTTTTGGACTGCGTCGTCAACATTTATGATAATTTACTGGCTGAAAAAAATTGGCCACCTGAATTTGCCCACACCTGCCCATATGGGGAAGAGGTTATCAAACCTTTTTTCTCGCCTCTTGTTCCCAAAGAGCTTGTAGAATACAATGTCATTGATTGGGCATTGGCACAGGCACCTGCGTTATACCGCAGCCATGTAGGGTGGGGTAAAGATTCCCCCTATCAAGTAATTTCAATTAAAAATCAACCTCAACCCCAACCCCAATACCCAATAAAACATGATGCTAAAGCACCTGTGAGGGAAATCCTCAGACAACTAGAGTACTAAGGCGTAAACGAAAACTGTGTCTCGCAAATGAATAATCCTTTATTCCTTGCAGCTAAACAGGACAATTCTTAGACTACAGACATTTAGGCAGTCATACACGGACGTATGCTATACAAAGTTCTCATTGCACAGCACTTATGAACAACATAGTGTGCAAAAAAAACACAACATTGGATATTTCAATGGCTTCTTCTGCCAATATATAGTGCCTTAGAATAGAGACTTAACAAGTTTCAATGCAGTTTGTTCCCAGAAAAAAAATTCTGTAGTTTACCACAGGGGTACAAGAACAGTCCAGGACTGTTCGCGTCTTGTGTAACTTCAATATTGCATGACATTGACCCTGAAGCATTGTCCTATGTAGATGATATCTACCTTACAGATGATGATGAATTACTGCAAGGATTTGCCTAATTCGGCTGTAAATGTAACTTTAAAAAAAAAATAGCTTTCCTTAGAGTCCTGTTTTTGGGATACGAATTATCAAGTGAAGGAAAGAGCTTAGCGCCACAGCTCTTAGAAAAATGTGCACAGTTACAACCTCCAAATACCATTACAAAACTCCAGTCATTATTGGGTTGTCTAAATTTTCAAGATTATGCATCACACATCAAACCCTTATATGACTTGATACGTCCTGACTTTTCCTGTAAATCCTGGACAGTCGAACACACACGCATTCTCAGAGCATTGCAAGAAGACATGCTTGCAGCACAACAGTTGCACATAAGGGACAATAAAAAAATCTGGTCATCAGAGTAATTGCTGGTGTCATTGGTTTCAACTATGTAACATTCAGTAAGGGTGAAACAGTCCTGACTACATACAAATCACATTTGTACTCAATAGAAGAACAATGCTTTGCTCCCACTGAGAAAATTCTCACTGCTGTTCAGACAGCTGTCATTAAAGAAAGACCACTATCCCAGGGGAAACGCATTGTTGTCATATCTCCAATCCCATCCCTCGAGGCTGTTACCAAAGCCAGCATTCCAAACGCTAAATCATTACATCCACGTTGGATCCAATGGGCAACTTTTCTGACAGCCACTGATGTTAACTATATCTTTGACCCAAAGTTACAAACTTAAGAATGTTTGCAATATGAACTAGAATACCCAGTTCTGGAAAATACATTGAGGGTCCTTCTGACCCTGGCGGCCGGTGGCCGCCAGGGCCACCGACCACGGGAGCACCGCCAACAGGCTGGCGGTGCTCCAACGAGCATTCTGACCGCGGTCAGAAGCGGAAAGTCAGCGGTCTCCCGCCGACTTTCCGCTGCTCGTGTGAATCCTCCATGGCTGCGGAGCGCGCTCCGCAGCCATGAGGATTCCGACCCCCCCTACCGCCATCCTGTTCATGGCGGGAAAGCCGCCATGAACAGGATGGCGGTAGGGGGGGTCGCGGGGCCCCCGTAAGAGGGCCCCGCAAAGTATTTCAGTGTCTGCCTTGCAGACACTGAAATACGCGACGGGTGCCACTGCACCCGTCGCACCTTCCCACTCCGCCGGCTCGAATACGAGCCGGCATCCTCGTGGGAAGGTCGTTTTCCCCTGGGCTGGCGGGCGGTTTTTCAGCAACCGCCCGCCAGCCCAGGGGAAAACTTGTAATACCCGCCGCGGTCTTTTGACCGCGGCGCGGTATTTTGACCGCGGCGCGGTATTTCGTATGGGGGAATTCTGGCGGGCGGCCTCCGCCGCCCGCCAACATTGGAATGACCCCCATTGTCTGTTGATCAGTATCAAAGAGTCATGTACAATGATGGCTTGGCACAACCTGCTATAGGCACAAAGCATCAATACTCCGCTGCTTCCGCAGTTGTAAGTGGCTCCATGGAGGGCAGTACATTCTATCCACAACAGTCCTTTACACAAACCCTAGGGGATTGCACTGCACAACTAGCAGAGCTGAAGGCTCTGGTGATGGCACTTGAACATACGTACCCTGACCAGCTAACACTGATTGTCTGTGATTCGTACTCTTGTGTCCAGTCCTTCAATTTCTGCATACTGGTGCCAGAATGGGTTTAGAGATTCCAAAGGTAACACCATCAAACAGACTTCTGTGGGGAAAAGTAGCGGATCTAAAGGAAATGCTACCAAATGTCCATGTTGTACATACACTTGGATAGCAGCGTGTTGGAATATACGTTGCTGGGAATACACTGGCTGATGAAGCAGCCAAAAAAGCAATAACTACAGCTTCTGTTGCTGCAGTAACTCATTCTAGGATGAAACCGGACGATGACATATGGGCTGCTGTGGCAGCCACGGCTGTAGGCACTCCCTTGCCAAAAGCATTTCCTGCTAAATATTCCTACTGGATGGCAGACTTGTTTTCCGCCATAGCTATAATACCAGGTGTGGGTAATCGTGAGATTTCCAACAAAGATTGAAGACAAGAGTTGATCAAAGCAGCACAGGAAGGAGTTGCTTCTGCCCATGCTGGTGTGGTGGCTGCAATATCATTGTTGCAAGCTCGTTATTGGTGGCCAGGTCTATACATACAGACCAAGCAGTATGTCCTTTGTTGTGGTATCTGCCAACAAATTAAGGGGTCCACCGTCAAAAGCCCACTGCAGGCACCCCTCCTAATTTCTAACAAACCATTACAATGTGTGTGCCTGGACCATTGTGGTCCTTTGAGACCTGACAGTATACAAATACATCTTAGTTGCTGTTAACTCCTGCTCCAGATTTCTATGGGTGTGGCCACAACGCTCGACTGACGCTCAGACTGTTATTAAAGATTTGCAAGTCTTTATTGCCACTCATGCTGTTGTGACTTTTTACTCGGGCCATGGCCCTGCTTTCATCTCAAGGGCATTCAGAGACACCATGGCTTTGTTCGGGGTCCATTTTATCCCGAGGGAAATAGTGTTGTGAAGTGACAAAACTGAGATTTAAAGCAATCCTTAACAGCCAGAGTACTAGGTATGGGTCGTAGTTGGCTAAATCACCGAAATGGAGTCCAGAGAGCACTAAATAATTTGCCTAGAAGGTCCTTGGGGGGGGTCATATTTCATATGAGTGCCTGTTTGGAGCTCAACTGTATGTTCCAGATCTTGATGGTCCTGGCGTGGAGGCAGCAGAAACACCCTTTGACATGAATGTGTCACTGTCTTGCAGGAATTACAACAGTTCCGTGATGACAACGCTTCTACCACTGCTGTCTCCTTAGGAATTAATGATGCACCAATAACATCTACCGGCTCAATTCCAAAGATTGGGTATCTAGTATGTGAAAAAGTTGGTGTGAAAAAGGAATTTGGGCCTTCCCATCGTGCACCGGTTCCACTCCTGGAAATACACTGAACCAGAACTGTTATTTTACCAACGCTGCCTGGTTCTAAAGAAAACCGCTTTGTCTCTATCGACAATGTCAAGTTATACCATGTACCCGATCCTGCACAGCAGACCAAGAGGAACAACCAGTAGTACCCGAATCCCTCTGACTACTGGTCAAGATGTCCTTCTACAAGTTTAGAAAAAAACAATGCTGACACCTCTCCGAGCTTGGGGAGGGTGGAAAATGATCTTTCATTAGTTCCACTAGCTTCTTTTACAACAAGCAACAAAGCAAATGTTGACCAATCATTCACAAATTCTACACAAACGGAGGGCATCATCTATTACGGACCACCGCGGGAGACCACTGTTAGTTCTCCTCTTCGAAATACGGCTTCAGTTTTTGCACGAACTGCTTCTGGACACTTTGCCAACATCAATGACACTTTTTTGGACTCATCTGCCTCTTCTGTATCTGAACTGTCAAAAACACTTAAGATGATAAATTGGCTCAAAAAAATTATTTTATTCTCCCATGGAACTATCTGTGGCTTTCCTTGACTATATTAGCTTTGCTCTTATGGATTGGCTTTGTTAATACTTTCTTTCTACTAATATATGGTAATTTCCTTCCTGAATGATCAACAGTTGAACTGGTGGATGAGGTCCTGAAACCGCATTTCTCCTCTCACAAAGTACACAGAGACTTGTCTTTCATGAACATTTCATCTATACCAATTCCTGATGGGATTGTTTGGGATAAAATCACATTTGATATACATGGCCGACTGAGGTCATTCAAATACCATATGTGTTTAAACTTTCAATAAATGATGTGATAATACCCAGTGTTGTTTCTGATGACTGGGATGTGAAAACAGTTGATTCAATGATGTTTGAGTTGCAGTATTTAACTGTATTTTGAAAGTCAGGACATTTATCAATCCAAATAAAATTATGACCACATGTTCTGTTATAATTATTATGAACACCATTTCATTCACAGAGCAAGTACCCCAAAAACTATTTTAATTACACACAATGGGAACATTGTCCAGCTTCACCACAAGGGAGTTCTAAATCATATTCTGAAATATTTGCATATTTTTCTGGGCACAATGTTAAAAATACTGAGTCATATTATTTAAAATTGCCATTTATGGAAAATGTACATATATTATTGGCAGATACAAAATTCATTTATTCAGATTCCTTTGTTTCATGGTTAGGTATAGAAGGCTTTGAATATTGTTTGAAGTTGATTGACTTAAAAAGTGTGTGGGTAACAAAAACATTGACAAATAAGGGGAAAGGAAGCTTTATTTAGAGCATGCCGACAATAGACAAGTTGTTTAGGCTTAGCAAAAATTACGGATTTGAGTGTGCCCAATATTCCTGTTCCTGCAAAATTTTACAAATGGCAAAAGTTTATCAATGCTACAGAAGATCAGCTCGATGAGTGGGTCCAAAATGGCCCTTTAACGGCCCTTTAATGCTTCACTTTCACATCCTGGTGGGTGGTTATCGAGGCCAATAGATACCAATGGGTGTCATAATTTTTTTTTTAACTCCACGGGGGTTTAGAACAAGTAGGCCTGACCCTCACTATGTGTCATCTGAATATGTGGGTGTAGTGACAACAAACAGTGTAGGTGAAACTATGAAAACAATGGTTGAAGAGTTCCTCACTGCTGCTAAAGAGCACCTCAGTCTCCTGTCTAACAATACTGATTTACAGGATTTCCTGTTAGGCCCCAGAAAACAACATATTAGGTGCTTTTTATATGCAGTCTATAATGAAATTTGGAAGCTTTCTCAACAAGAAGCTGCTGCCCAGTTAAGGTAAATAGACCAGGAAAATGTACAGAAGGCATTAGCTATTGATTAATACCCTGTCCGACTGAATATACACCTTAAACAACATGGTTTCTCTGCAATAGACATAGTACAGAGCGACATGTCTTCTTTTCACCATAGATAGAGTCAATTGAGATCCATTATGCAGTTAGGTTGGACACTACAAACACTGAAAGCAGGTCGCGTTCCCTGCCAACACGTTAGCATGCGGGACATATTTTCTACATTTAATTTAACACAACAACAACAACTAATGGCTAAGAAGGAACTGACTTATGTCATGTTAAATATTGAACAAGCTGCCTTTTAGTGTGGCTGAAATACTATCTGCTGAGTGGTTAATACATGGGGTCATCAATCTGCCTATTTCAACACTTCAATTCACATCCTGCTTAAAACACATTCCAGTGGGCAGATATGAAAGGCTAGGAAATAATTACATACATGAGGTGTGGGAGCTACCCTTCTCGTACAAATATCTCAGTGGCATGAAAGAGGTCCTTCTTAGTGGTAGTGAATGCAAGACTTCTGTCAGCCATTCAATGGTTTGTAAACAGTTCTCCTTGCACGGGGAGTGCAACGCTTCGGCAGTGAACTTGGTTTGTTATCTGAAGGGAGTCCCAGTCCCATTGATTAGACCTGCGTTTCAGGTGCTCTTGAATGGCAGATATGTGCTCCTTAATAGTGAGAGCTGTTGTGGGATTCAAGCCAAAATGGTTTATGTTGTTTCGTTCTCCAAAATTGTTACATTCTGCGGGAATGTACTTTTTCTCCTACACGATAGAGGGAAGTAGCTGAGATTTGGCCCCATATAGCTACTTCAAATGTGAATTTTGACAAGTCGAGCAGACTCAAGGCTTTATTGTTTCAAAAACATGTGGCGCTTACATCTGCGCGCGAGACCTATGCACTTTGGGTTGCGAGGTCATCTGCAGAGATACAGTCCCTTTTAAATACTAACTTTCCGAGACATTTTGGTGAACTCGTGGGTCGGATATTTAAGGTGTCCAGTACTACTGTAATTGCACATTTCTTTAAGGCTATTGGTTCTGGTTTCGTTCACACCTTCTCCTCTATATTTGGCTTAATACCTTCAGCCATCCACTCAATATTCTCCAGTATTTTCGGGGATTTCTGATAATTTTGGCAATACTAGGTGGCACTTTGTCATTGCTACTTTTTCTGTGCAATGGCTGCCCCTTAACAACAAGGAGGACTGAAAACGCTTCCACCAGCACAACTGTGTCATGAACGCATGATGCAGTACTTTGGAGCACCACTCCTGGAGTGATTGGAGTGTGACTGGTCTCTGTCATTCAGACCGGTTTCCATTGTGGGCAGCCTGTGTTTCAGTGCCATTGGAGCACTTTTGAATGTGCACTGAAAGTTTGTCTTTCTACACAGCGCTTGCTTTCATTGGACACAGATCTGTTGATGTTCTCGCTGAGGGCTCATTACCAGACATGCACGTTTAGGGTTTGTTTGCTACGGGAAGCTGTGTATGATTTTCAATTTGTGGATCATGCAACTCTAAACTCACTATTGGGCACACCACGGAATGCTGCTGCCTCGGCTGGAACTCGGGCTTTGGAACACAAATGCTCCTTGGTTTTCCTTGGCGATGAATCTTCTCCCTTACCACCTGCCGAAGTGGAAGATTTCCTATCCTCAATTGTCCCGGATTCAATTGGCGACTTTAAAACTGACTCTGACTTTTTAAATTTGGCTTTCTTGACTCCGGGTTCACATTTTAATTTGTCATTTTAATACATACTCAAGTGTCTAAAGCCATATATATGCTTTAAGATGTGTTTTAGTGGCTTATAAAATTAGGTTAGGCTTAGAACCACCTTTGAACCGGCAAGGGGAGGGTGTTGTGCAGCCATTTTAGCTATAGTTTTATACACGTTATTTTATCAAACTAGATATATTTTATTCAGCTTTGTTTTATTATTTTAACATTAGCCACATTTGTCGTCTTGTTTTTTTTTTCTCTATCTACCTGTTCTTCGCCTAGGTCAGCCTCGGAGGTCCCAGGAGAGTCGAGACTGCTGCCTTCCCTCAGCCAATGAGGGAAGGCAGCAGTCCCAACTTCGTCACAGAGTGGGATGGGGTCATGAGACTGCTGATCCCGCCCCACTCTGTGACGAGGTGTCACTGATTGACACTCGCCCTGGGCGTTTCAGGGGTTAAACCTGAAGCGCCCCGGTCGAAGTCAATGGGTGACACTTCCCTTGTCACCCGGGGGAGGGCCTCAAGGCACCTTTGCTGAGCCGAGGAGGTCACGCCCACAGGCGCTGTGACCTCTTCAGCCCAGCAAAGTTCAACTCAGGCAGCCAGGAGTCTGCGCAAATGGCGAATGTCTTGCTCCTGGCTGCCTGACCTGAGCATAAAGATTGTCTGTGAGGCTGACCTTTGTTCAGCTTGACCGGCACTCTTCATGAGGGGCAAAAGGTGGGGGGGGTGTGGCCCCTCCACCCTAAAGGACGTGCTGCGCTTGATAATAATAAATGAAAATGTTGATTCTTTTTCATAAAACAGAGAATGAAATCCAAGGCAAGTATTTTTTTGAAACATTTTATCATATTTTTAGTGATTTTGGGCCAGATGTAGGAAGCCTTTTGCGCGTCGCAAACTGCGAAAAACGCAGTTTGCGATGCGCAAAAGGCCTAACGTGATGCACAACCTCAAATTGCGAGTCGGTACCGACTCGTAATTTGAGGCTGCGACTCTCAAATAGGAAGGGGTGTTCCCTACCTATTTGCGACCGCATCGCCATGCTGAGTTGGTTTGTGACCGCGAATGCGGTCGCAAACCAACTCGCAGTTACCATCCACTTGAAGTGGATGGTAACATATTCGCAAAAGGAAAGGGAAGGGGTCCCCATGGGACCCCTTCCCCTTTGTGAATGCCCCAAAAAATATTTTTTCAGAGCAGGCAGTGGTCCTGTGGACCACTGCCTACTCTGAAAAAAATGAAACCAAATGGTTTCGGAAGTTTTTCGTTTTGCAGCTCGTTTTCCTTTAACGAAAACGGGCTGCAAAAATAAAAAAAATAAAACTGCTTTATTTAAAAGCAGTCACAGACATGGTGGTCTGCTGTCTCCAGCAGGCCACCAACCCTGTGAGTGCATTGACTCGCTATGGGGTCGCAAACTGCGACCCACCTCATTAATATTCATGAGGTGGGTCTTTGCGACCCCATAGCGAGTCGCAGAAGGTGTCTGAGACACCTTTCTGCATTTCATTTTGCGAGTTGCAATTTGCGAGTCGCTGTGACTTGCAAATTGCAAGTTGCAAAAATCTACCTCCCTACATCTGGCCCTTACTTCCTAAAAAAGGAAACAGAAAGTTGATCTTAAGTGCTATATACCTAGCATATGAAATGAATGGAGTGCTGATGACCAGCTCTCACTAGCTCAACAGAATGTATAATCTCATTGAAGCCCTTTAAATGAGTATTGATATTTTTAAGGCGGGCAGAAGGAGAATTCTAATCACAAATCCTCTTTCATAGAACGTTTCCATGGTTAAGCATCATTCACATGCAAATTTACATTCATAATTTCCACATGTCAGTTGACTATAACTAACCCAATATGAATTTTACAGTACTGTCACTAAGCTATGTTAAAACACAGCATGTTAACTCTAGTTCTGCCTCAGGATCCCCCTGGGAAGACATCATCCATCATACCTGAGCAAGAGGCCTGTAGTCTACATAAGTAGCTGTAGCAAAGCAAACAGAAAACAGTACGGTAGGGTTATTCTTGTGTTTTTCTCTCCCTGTCACAATTGCAATCCTATTGTGCTTTATCGTCCTACTTATTGCAATGCATGCTTTACTGTCTAAGACGCAGTTACTTCAATAAAACCTTACTGAACTAAGGCTAAGACTAAGGTAACTGAGAGAAATTTATGAGATCTGAGTGACCAGGATTCCCCTGAGGGGTCATGTATGTCATGCGCCCAGTTGCCCCAATCATCCCCGCTCTTGGTTGGAGATGAGGCACTGCTAGTTAGCCAGACAAAACCCGGATTAGGCCGACAGGTATCACATGGTGTGCTATAAGACTCAGTCCCCCGCAGTACAGGTGATTCTGCCGCCCGAATCCAGTAGTCTCATTAGGATAATGAGAAACTACGCTGCACTGGTTGGAAGGTCCCTTGTGCATTTCACCCAGAAAACCACAAACACAGGGCACTCAGTCACATCTGCATTCATTTGTATACTGAATGGGTCTTCCTGGACTGGAAGTGTGGAGGATCCGACACTTATATTTCAAAGGCCAGTGGCCTGCCCTCACATAATAGACTGATAACCCCCCACTAGGACCCTGGCAGACAGGACTGGGCTGAAAGGGGAACTTGTCCACCTCAAAACCACTCTTTGAAGTCCCTCCCACTTCAAAGGCATTTTGGGTATTTGTAGGAAGTTGGCTCTGTATGTACTTTTTCAAAGTAAGACATAGTATGCACAGAGTCCAAGGGTTCCACTTAGAGGTAAGATAGTGGCAAAAAGAGATAATTCTAATGCTCTATTTTGTGGTACTGTGGTCGAGCAGTAGGCTTATCAGAGGGTAGTGTTAAGCATTTGTTGTACACACACAGGCAATAAATGAGGAACACACACTCAAAGACAATTCCAGGCCAATAGGTTTTTATATAGAAAAATATATTTTCTTAGTTTACTTTAAGGACCACAGGTTCAAGATTTACAAACAATACTTTAAATGAAAGGTATTTCACTCAGGTATCTTAGGAACTTTGAATCATCACAATAGCATGTACAGTTTTAGTAAAAATGACAATAAGCTATATTAAAATTGGACACAGTGCAAAATTCAACAGTTCCTGGGGGAGGTAATTGTTAGTTTCACAGGTAAGTAAAGCACTTACAGGGTTCAAAGTTGGGTCCAAGCTAGCCCACTGTTGGAGGTTCAGGGCAACCGCAAAGTTACCACACCAGCAGCTCAGGGCCGGTCAGGTGCAGAGGTCAAAGTGGTGCCCAAAACACATAGGCTTCAATGGAAATAGGGGTGCCCCAGTTCCAGTCTGCCAGCAGGTAAGTACCCGCGACTTCGGAGGGCAGACCAGGGGGGTTTTGTAGGGCTCCGGGGGGACACAAGTCAGCACAGAAAGTACACCCTCAGCGGCACAGGGGTGGCCGGGTGCAGCGTGCAAACAGGCGTCGGGTTTGCAATAGGTTTCAATGGGAGACCTAGGGGTTTCTTCAGCGATGCAGGTAGGCAAGGGGGGGGTCCTCAGGGTAGCCACCACCTGGGCTAGGAAGAGGGCCTCCTGGGGGTTGCTCCTGCACTGGAGTTTGGTTCCTTCAGGTCCTGGGGGCTGCGGGTGCAGTGTCTTTACCAGGCGTCGGGTTCCTTGAAGCAGGCAGCTGCGGTCAGGGGAGCCTCTGGATTCCCTCTGCAGGCGTCGCTGTGGGGGCTCAGGGGGGTCAACTCTGGCTACTCACGGGCTTGCAGTCGCCGGGGAGTCCTCCCTGTAGAGTTAGTTCTCCGCAGGTCGAGCCGGGGGCATTGGGTGCAGAGTGGAAAGTCTCACTCTTCCGGCGGAAAACGTGTGGTCTTTAAAATGTGCTTCTTTGTTGCAAAGTTTCCGTTTCTTTGGAACAGGGCCACTGTCCTCGGGAGTTCTTGGTCCTTTTAGATGCAGGGTAGTCCTCTGAAGCTTCAGAGGTCGCTGGACCCTGGGGAACACGTCGCTGTTGCAGTTTTTCTTGAAGTGGGGAAACAGGCCGGTAGGGCTGGGGCCAAAGCATTTGGTGTCTCCGTCTTCTTTGCAGGGCTTCAGGTCAGCAGTCCTTCGTCTTCAGGTTGCAGGAATCTATGTTCCTAGGTTCTGGGGGGCCCTAAACACTCAATTTAGGGGTGTGTTTAGGTCTGGGGGGTTAGTAGCCAATGGCTACTAGCCCTGAGGGTGGCTACACCCTCCTTGTGCCTCCTCCCTAAGGGGAGGGGGGCACATCCCTAACCCTATTGGGGGAATCCTCCATCTGCAAGATGGAGGATTTCTAAAAGTCAGAGTCACCTCAGCTCAGGACACCTTAGGGGCTGTCCTGACTGGCCAGTGACTCCTCTTAGTTTTTCTCATTATCTCCTCCGGCCTTGCCGCCAAAAGTGGGGCCGTGGCCGGAGGGGGCAGGCATCTCCAATAGCTGGGTTGCCCTGTGGCGCTGTAACAAAGGGGGTGGGCCTTAGAGGCTCACCGCCAGGTGTTACAGTTCCTGCAGGGGGAGGTGAGAAGCACCTCCACTCAGTACAGGCTTTGTTACTAGCCACAGAGTGACAAAGGCACTCTCCCCATGTGGCCAGCAACATGTCTGGTGTGAGGCAGGCTGGCAAAACTAGTCAGCCCCCACTGGAAGTCGGGTATGTTTTCAGGGGGCATCTCTAAGATGCCCTCTGGGTGTATTTCACAATAAAATGTACACTGGCATCAGTGTGCATTTATTGTGCTGAGAAGTTTGATACCAAACTTCCCATTTTTCAGTGTAGCCATTATGGTGCTGTGGAGTTTGGGTATGACAGACTCCCAGACCATATACTCTTATGGCTACTCTGCACTTACAATATCTAAGGTTTTGCTTAGACACTGAAGGGGCATAGTGCTCATGCACCTATGCCCTCACCTGTGGTATAGTGCACCCTTCCTTAGGGCTGTAAGGCCTGCTAGAGGGGTGACTTACCTATGCCATAGGCAGTGTGACGTTGGCATGGCACTCTGAGGAGAGTGCCATGTCGACTTAGTCATTTTCTCCCCACCAGCACACACAAGCTGGCAAGCAGTGTGTAAGTGCTGAGTGAGGGGTCCCCAGGGTGGCATAAGACATGCTGCAGTTCTTAGAGACCTTCCCTGGTATTAGGACCCTTGGTACCAGGGGTACCAGTTACAAGGGACTTACCTGAATGCCAGGGTGTGCCAATTGTGGAGACAAAGGTACAGTTTAGGGAAAGAACACTGGTGCTGGAGCCTGGTTAGCAGGCCTCAGCACACTTTCAAATCATAACTTGGCATCAGCAAAGGCAAAAAGTCAGGGGGTAATCATACCAAGGAGGCATTTCCTTACAGTATATAAACTGTGTCTCTGACCCCACCAACTCAGAAACTTCTGGACCTTCAGCTGCACTGTGTCATAGGAGCTGACTGGCTGCCCAAAGGACTCATCTGGACTGCTTTTCTGAGAAGGACTGCTACCCTGCTGTTGTCCTGCTGCCCTGCTGACCTCAGACATTTCTGGAAGGGCTCTGCCTTCCCCTAAAAGTGCTCTACAAGGGCTTGGAATGAGTTTGCCTCCGGTTTTTGAAGTCTCAGGGCTAACAAAAACGTCATCCCTTTAAGAAATTCCTTGTGCATAGGAAACTGATGCAACACCTGCCTAAATTGACACAAAGCCTGCATTACGACTGAGAAATCACTGCACAGCCAACCGGAATGCCACTTCCCGACTGGAAATTCAATGCAGCGACTGCCGTGCGATGGAAAAAATTGACGCATCGCCTACCGGATCGACACAGCACCCGTTCCTTTTTCCAGTGTGTCAAGGATTTTCACTTATCGTCCCTGGGCATCAAAATGTCCCCACACTGCAGTAAGGAACCAAGACTGCATGGCGAAAAAAGACGCAAACCCCTTGGAGCGTGAAACGAAATGATGCATTGCCTGTGCTACATCATAAAATCTGACGCACCACCTTACCTTATTTTTCCACACATCTCCTCCTCTGCTGTCTCTGTGTGTTGTTATTTTTGGCACATACCAAGTACTGTGTGTTATAAAGAGACAGCTGTTTATTTCTAAGGACTGATACTCTTTAAAACATTTGAAAGTGATATTTCAACTTGTGTTTATTGGATCGTTTAAACACAAACACTATACACATTGCCTTCTAAGTTAAGCTTGAATGCTCAGTGCCAAGCTACTAGAGGTGGGTACAGGATAATTTGGATTGTGTGTGACTTACCCCGACTAGGATTGTGATCCCTTCTTGGACAAGGATGTAAACCTCTGCCAACTAGAGACCCCATTTCTAACAGACAGGATCTAAAGGAAGTGGGAATGTAGCTGAAGGAATTTCCTTACGAATATTAAAATCCAAAAGACAGTAAGAACCAGACAACCAGAGACTTGTAGCCATAGTTTCCAAAGCTTTTTGTGATGCATAGTACTGATGGTTCCATTACATTTTACAGAAAGGAATAGGAAATGAGGACAGACAATAACTAGAGAATGAGATATAGGAAGTTAATCCACCATAAAGGATTGGGAAACTCACAGGTAAGGTATTAGCAGATGAGTCCATACTGTATTGCAAATGACACATTGTATTGCTTCTTGTTTCACAGACAAAGCAAACAGAATATGGAGACATATTTTGCACAGTCATTGAACCAGAGCTCCCAAGAGAAGGTTACAAGAGCAGCCTTTTGGCAGTATACAGAGAGCAAAAGAAACAATATCATTCAATGCCCTTCCCATGCAGGAAGAAAAATTGATAGCTGGGTCCCCCATGCCTGTGCAGCCTACAGACCCACTGGCAGGATACAACCCTGCAAATGCCACATCCATCCCTGCCGACAAGAAGCAACGTGGTCACTGAAGGCAAATACACACATTGTCCTATTAGAGGTGTCTGGTCTAATATTTATCTTATGCTTTTCTTTCTCAACATAATCAACAACATCACTTCAACATTGTTGATACCTTTGAATTGAAGGCGCTGTCTTTGACTACATAGAGGTATTTTCACTCCAGCTTTGACAACAGAGATGATCAAACTCATGCCTGCAATGCCAAAATAGGCAATTTGGTCTTAAATGAAATACCTACAATCATCACCTTGCTCATTAAAGCACACCTTTCAAAGTTCTTCAGACACAATTATCTTAAACATTTCAAAGACCTGGGCAGTAAGCTGACTGTCTCTTCATAAATATATGAACAAGTGAGCACATCATCCATGCAAATAGGCCTCATCACTGAATACTGAGCACACGCAGGAGCATGATTTACAATCTCTCATCTGATAGATCTTTTTAAGTTGACTGAGATGCCGAGGGAGTTAACAATTTACATTTTGTGAAGCCCTTTAGCCACACAATAAGGACCAAAAATCAGTGATTGAAGTTGGATAATTTTATTTCCAATCAATAATCAGTCCAATATATATGCATGTGATGAAAATAATCACAAGCTGAAATATCGCAATTGGTTCAGTCTCAATAGATTAAGACACAAAACAATAACAGCCACTACAATACAGAAACTGATAATTAGAAATAAGTGTTTCATAAGGAAACTCCTGTTCTCTCTCCTAAACATGAAATCATTCTAAAATCATATAATCAGAGTTTTAAGTAAGGAATGAGGGTAGTTTGAATGAAGTCTTAGGGAAATTTGGAAATGCAAGAAGGTGTCAGCAAAATAAAGACTCCAGTAGAAATCTTCCAGAAAAGGGAATATGGTCCATGTTTATGATATTCCCAAATTGCGATTTCCAAATAGTGAATCCTTAGAAATCACTATTTGGGAATCGCAAATTGAAAAGAATGTAGCCTGTGATTTCCTAGTAGCAACTCCTACGGATTTACAGTCACTTTTAGGAAATAACAAGATAGGAAATTGCAAAATTGTGATTTCCTAATAAAAGATTGCAATTCTGGTAATGGAGCATTCTGACAGCAGAAGGATGATGTCAGAGCTGAGGTAGAGGATGATTACAGGGTGTGGCCACACGCCAGAGGCCTAGACAGCTACTGTAAGCAAGACGTTTTCCTGCTACACTGCTGCCAAGAGAACACACCATCACAGTGAACACCATGGCTGCTGAAGAGGGGGATAAGGATGGTGGGAGCAGCAGGAAGAGAAAGGTGAAGTCCTCCAAGAGGGAGCTTGAGGTCCTGACCTAGGAACATGCCTCCAGCATGGGCCAACTGTTTGGGAAGACCTCTTTCTCAGTACCTGAGGCACAGAAAATGCAGATCTAGAATGGAATCCCGGAGAAGGTGAACTCCCTAGGAGCAGCAAAGAGGACCATCCTGAGGATCTGCAAGAGGTGGTCTGATCTGCAATCCCATACCAAGGAAAGACTGGCCAGCAGGATCGCAGAGGGACATGGGACAGGTGGAGGATCTTCAGAACCTCCCTCCAACTCCCATGGAGACAGTCATTGAGGGTACCCTTGAACCTTAGAGGTTTGCAGGAGTTACTGTTATTGACACCTCCATTCCAGCAGGCACCAGCCAGGGAAAGTTACCTCCTCTTTATGTACCATACATAACATAATGATAGGCAATCCACATATCATACATCAGAGCATAAATTACTCCACTAAAGTGCTTGGCCCGCCCAGGCAATGCATCCTGGGAAGTGTGGTATTCAGCATTAGCTTACAATACTGAGTGGTGATGGCCACACCAAACACATATGTTCAATATAAACATGTCACAAACAAATGTAGCAGAGCCACAACAATATTGTTTAAAAAAATTAACCATTTAATTACATTTCCTATAAACATGCAATCCTACAGATTACAGCCCAGAACTGTCAGTACCCGAGGCAGCTGAAGGGGCTCCTGGCAGTGAAGTTGTCCTTGAGCCCACAACAATATCATCCCTCAACCCACCACCCTAAATTCAACTGGTAGGAGATCCATCATCTTCTCACTGCCCGAGTTTGAGGACAGCGATGGGGAACAGTCAGGAAGCAGGGACCTCACAATATCTAAGCCCAGAACACTGCAAATGCACACAGGCCAAACCCCAGCAGGCTTTCTAGAGACTGTGACAGACCTATCCAATGCACATCTCAAGTATGGTGCTCGGTCCTCAACACACAGCCTCTGCAGACAAAGAATATTTGATCAGTGACTAGGCAGCTGCAATGCATGGCATAGTCCCTGCATAACATTGAGAAAGGGCAAGAACTGTGGCGTGCATCAATGAAGAGGGAGCACCATGTGCAACATCAAAGGCACAGGCATTACCTGGTCCATCACCGGCTGGGAGCTGCAACATCAACCCTGGTGAGGCGGCCTGGCATTATCCAGACAGACATGGCACACTGCTGCCAGGATGTCGTGGGTGGGCTGGTGCAGGTCACCACTGACCTGGAGAATATCCAGAACCACAATCTGTGCATTTCCAACATCCCTGCCCCACCTGAAAGTGAGGAGGGTTCTGGTTTCAGTGGATTAGTCATCCCTGGGTCGTCCATTGCACCACTTCACGCCATAATCTGCCTGGCACATCCCACAACAAAGGGGGTCATTCTGACCCTGGCGGTAGACTACCGCCAGGCCAACGACCGCGGATGCACCGCCAACAGGCTGGCGGTGCATCCATGGGCATTCTGTACCGCCGCGGTCAGAAACAGAAAACCGGCGGTGTCCCGCCGGTTTCCCGCTGCCCTGGGGAATCCTCCATGCAGGCAGCGCCGCTATGGGGATTCCGACCCCCTTACCGCCAGCCTGGCTCTGGCGGTTTTGACCGCCAGAACCTGGCTGGTGGTAACGGGTGTCGCGGGGCCCCTGGGGGCCCCTGCAGTGCCCATGCCAACGGCATGGGCACTGCAGGGGCCCCCTAACAGGGCCCCACCAAGATTTTCAGTGTCTGCTAAGCAGACACTGAAAATCGCAACGGGTGCAACTGCACCCGTCGCACCCCTTCCACTCCGCCGGCTCCATTCGGAGCCGGCATCCTCATTGAAGGGGGTTTCCCGCTGGGCTGGCGGGGGGCCTTCTGGCGGTCGCCCGCCAGCCCAGCGGGAAACTCAGAATTATCGCTGCGGTCTTCTGACCGCGCAGCGGTGTTCTGACCGCGGGATTTTGGCGGGCGGCCTCCGCCGCCCGCCAAAGTCAGAATGACCCCCAAAGTGCTGCTGACAAAGCACCCAACCCAAGAGGCCATAGGAAATTACTCTCTAGGCACTCAGTGGGATCATTTGGCTCTGTTTCACATTCACCTCATTTACTTTGTTTTTCTTAACCCCTTCAGTGTCGTGGATGTAACAGTTACGTCCTAGGCTGCAGCGCTGCTGTGCCATGGACGTAACCATTACGCCCTGCACCTGGCTAATGGTGGGAGCGCTAGTGCTCCACCTGTGGGTCACCCACCCACTTCCACTGCCACCCATGATCCCCGTGACTTCCAGCATGACCGAGGAGAAACTGATTTGTTTCTCCTCAGACAGGGGAAGGGGGAGGTCAGAGAGGCATGAAAAGGAAAGGAAAGGCTTTTCCTTTCCTTTTCATGTCTTTCTGAGCATTCCTGCTGCACAATGGGATAGCGATCGTGTGGCAGGAATGCCCACTAGACACCAGGGATTTTGTTTACCTTAGGTAAACAAATAAGGAAGGTTGCCCCTTGGGCAAGGGTCGCTCCCCAAGGGGTAGGCTATTTTTTTGGGGGGCGGGCATTTCTGCCCCTTGGCAGCAGTTTGGCCTATCTGTCCTCAAGGGTGGCAGAAACCTCTAAACAACAGGGATCATTTACCTTTTTTTTTTTACAGGATGGGAGCATCCCTTAGGCAAGGTCGCTCCCCTAGGGGGCAATATTATTTTGGGCTATTTCTAGATCAGCCTATTTTTATTAGGCCAACCCTTAGGCAAGAGTCACTCCCAGTGTGGGGGGCATATTATATTAGGCCATTTCTGCCCCCCCTTGGGGCAGATCGACCTCCCTTTATTAGGCCAATATCCACCCAAGGGGGCAGAAACCACTAGATTCTAGTTTTTTTTAATGTATTTATTTATTTTTAAATAAGGGAATCGGTCCCTTGTGCAAGGGCCGTTCCCCATGGGGATATATTATTTTAGGCAATTTCTACCTCCTCTTGGGGGCAGATTGGCCTATTTCTGTTAGGCCCATCTGCCCCCAAGGAGGGGCAGAAACCGCCTTGGCACCAGGGATTGTCGTGTGTGTGTGTTTTGTTTGGTGGGGGCTGCCCCTTGGGCAAGGTTCGCTCCCCATGGAGTCACATTACTATTTTCCATTTCTGCCCCCTTTGAGGGAAGATTGTCATATTTTTATTAGGCCCTTAACCACTTAGGTACCAGGAATCTGTGTGTGTGTTTTGCTTGGGGGGGGTGGGTCCTTGGGCAAGGGTCGCTTCCCATAGAGGGATGTTACTGTTGATCCTTTCTGCCCCCCTCCCTTAGGGGCAGATCAGCCTATTTTTATTAGGCCCATCTGCCCCCAAGGGGGGCAGAAACCACTTAGGCACCAGGGATTGGTGTATGTGTGTGTTTTGTTTGGAGGGGCGGCCCTTTGTACAAGGGTTGCTCCCCATTGGGGCACATTATTGATGACCATTTCTTCCTCCCTATGGGCAGATCGGCCTATTTGTGTAAGGCCCATCGGCCCCCATTGGGGGCAGAAAGCCCAGTAGATACCAGGGACACGTTTTTTTTTAGTTTTGTTTTTTTAAAAAGAGGCCCCCACCCCAAATAAATGGGGACAAAGTTGTGGGCAAATGGGGGAATTAACTTTGATCCACTACCTGGTGGGCCAAAAAGCCTACTAGAGGAAAGGGAATTAAAAAAAATAGAGGGGTGGGGGCTGCCAGCCAGTATGGGCATGGTTAGGGGATAACTGTCTTATAGACCCCTCTGCAATCTATAGGATCTTATCCCAATGGCAAGCAAGAGGACATTTAATTATTTTGAGTTTTGATTTTACATTTGGGCCATGACAGCTTGGCTAACTTCCAATATTTTCCTACTTGGAATGGTGAGCAACTGCACTTTTTTGACTTTTGGATGCTGCCACCTAGAAAAATCTACCAGACCTAGACACATCTGAAAACGAAACATCTGGGTGAGACCAGGGTGGTGTGCTTCACTTCACCCTGCACCATTTCCGTACCCAAAATACTCTGTGAACCTCCAACCTCGCTTGAAATCACACATTTTCCCTATGTTTGTGATGAAACAATCTGGAATCTACAGGAATCCACAAAATTTCTACCACTCTGCATTGTTGCATCTATACCGATAAAAATTCTGCCCCAGTTGTTAGCCTAAAAATGTTTTTTTCAAACTGCCTTTTTGGACCCGCGTTAGTTCCTTTTCAATTCTGACATGTTTTTGTCCCTTCCCTGTCACAGGCACTTGGCTCTCCTACACAAGTGAGTTATCATTTTCATCAGAGACCGAGGGGAACATTGGGTGGTAGGAAATTTGTGCTGGTGCAGTGATCCCACAAAGAAATGTGAGGGAAATATGATTTTGTAGCTAAATTTGAGGTTTGCTGAGGATTCTGGGTAATAAAGCACTGGGGGATCCACACAAACAACACCTCCCTGGACTCCTCTGGTGTCTAGTTTTCAGAAATGTTTCGGTTTGGTAGGTTTCCCTAGATGGCTGCTGAGCCCAGGACCACAAACGCAGGAGCCCCCTTGAAAAAAAAGGTGGTTTTGTAATAGATAATTTTGATGTGTCCATATTAAGTTTTGGACCCTTCCCTGTCGCGGGCACTATGCCTACCCACACAAGTGAGGTACCATTATTATCGGGAGATGTGTGGGAATGCTGGTTGGAAGGAAGTTTGTTGCTCCCCTCAGATTCCAGAACTTTCCATCACCGAAATATGAGTGAAAAGTGTTTTTGAGACACTTTTGAGGTTTGCAAAGAATTCTGGGTCACAGAACCCAGTGAGAGCCCCACCTGGATTCCCCTAGGTGTCTAGTTTTAAAAAGTGCATAGGTTTGCTAGGTTCTTCTAGGTGCCAGTTGAGCTATAGGCCAAAATCCACAGCTAGGCACTTTGCAAGAAACAGGTCAGTTTTCATTAGAAAAATGTGATGTGTCCACATTGTGTTATGGGGCATTTCCTGTCACGGACACTAGGCTTACCCACACATGTAAGGTATAATTTTTATTGGGAGACTTGGGGAAATGCTGGGTGGAAGGAAGATTTCAATGTAAAAATTTGATACCTCTATGTTGTGTTTTGAGCAGTTTCCTGTCACTGGCACTAGGCCTACCCACCCAAATGAGGCACCATTTTTATCGGAAGACTTGGGGGAACACAAAATAGAAGAACAAGTGTTATTGCCCATTGTCTTTCTCTACACTTTTTCCTTCCAAATGTAAGACAGTGTGTAAGAAAAGAGTCTATTTAAGAAATGTCTTGTAATTCACATGCTAGTATGGGGACCCCCAAATTCAGAGATGTGGAAATAACCAGCACTTCTCAACACCTTATCTTGTGCCCATTTTGGAAATGCAAACCTGAAAGGATCTACACAAATGACCCCTTGCTGAATTTAGAATTTTTAAAAATTTTCAGAAATGTTTAGCTGTCCGGGATCCACCATTTTTTTTTCACCCATTTCTGTCATTAACTGGAAGAAGGCTGAAAACATAAAATATTGTAAAAATGTTTAAGTAAAATGCCAAAATTGTGTGGAGAATTTTAGTTTTCTGTTTCGAGTCTGCCTATTCCTGAAAGTTGGGAAGATTGTGATTTTAGCACAGCAAACCCTTTGTTGATACCATTTGCAGGGAAAAAATAACACATGCTTTCTTTTGTAGCATTTGTTTCCCATTTTCCCCCCAAAAACAAAAAAAGTTTTGCTGTATTTTGGCTCATTTCTTGGTCTCCTCCACGGAAACCCACAAAATCTGGGTACCTTTAGAATCCCTAGGATGTTGGAAAGAAAGGACGCAAATTTGGTGTGGATAGCTCATGTGGAGAAAAAGTATTAGGGCCTAAGTGCAAACTACCCCAAATAGCGAATAAAAGGTTTGGTACAAGAGGGGGAAAAGGCCTGGCAGTGATGAGGTTGAGTTAACAATTTAAAAAACACAAGGATGAAGTTCATTCTGGAATGCTACTATGTTGTAGCCAATGGAATTAAAGGTGGTCACTTAGTTGTGATTCAAGCACTACCATCATGTGTGTTGTTCAATGATGTTATGCCCCTTTCCTCAGAAATAGTTGTTTAATATCTTTGTGCATCATGGACGTCCCTCACCTGCACTTGTACCCTCCTGCTGCATCTGAGTCAGACTCAGGCTGTATGGTAAGGCCGTACAGACCTTTCTTCATGGCAATATTATTCACTATAGTACAAGTGGCGATAATCTTGCAGCAAGTATCTAATCTGTGCAGTAGTGCCTCTCCGGTCTTGTGTAGGTAGTGGAAGAGAGACTGCAGGATCCCAACTGTCCTCTCAATGATGGGGCATGTTGTCCTGTGTACCCTGCTGTACTGTCTTTCACTTCTTTTGCGTGGAGTCAGGTATGATGTGAGGATGCAGGGATGTAGGGCATATGCACTGTCTCCTTTAGGGCATGGGAAGGTACACCATTAGGTCACATTACACACACCACTGTATGCATTGTCTGTGATTCTCTCATCTAGTAGTAAGCCATTGCCAAATTCACCCTATGCCATTCGGGCATGTATTCCACTGTAGCGGAACATGAATAAGTTGTGTATGCTGCTAGTGACTCTAGCTACACGGTCTGCTATGATACAGGAAGCATCACACATAACCTGCACATTGAGTGAGTGTGAGAAGACATATGGCAATATGTGTAGCATAAACACAACCTACAACATTGGGGAACTGCATCCTGTAGAATCCTCTCCCGTTTCCTCCTCCTTCTCTACCTCTCTGGTAAAATCCTCATTCTCCTTGCCAGAATGTACAAAGCCACCATTGTGAAAGAGCCTGATGCATTTTGAGTACCTTTTTATAGTTTTCACCTGTTGCCACCTGTTCAGAATCAATGGCAATTGCATTTTCTAAATGCCAATTTTGTGACTATGAAATGCATTGTACATGCGGCTATTGAATCGCAAATAGGAATACTTAGTGGAAAGTCCATTTTGCGACATTGCATATGCCTTTCATACATACCAAAAGGCAGTTTTGTATTTCTTAACAATCCGAAATAGTGATTTGGACCATTAAGAAAGGCGAAAATGGGCCTAAGGGTACGAATATTAGGTTTTGCCACTCGCAAATTGGACGCAAAACCTGATGTTCAACAGTGTCAATGACCCTATTGGGAATGGCTGCCCTCACAGGGATAGTGGCCTGCTGGGGACAGAAGACCACCATGTCTGTGACTGCTTTTAAATGAAGCAGTTTCCTTTTTGTTTTTGTTAAATTCAGCCCGTTTTCCTTAAAGTTAAATAGTGATACAGCAAGAAGCACTGGATGGAATTATACCAAATTTAGCAGAAAGGTAGCTCTTGGTCCAGAAAGAGCCCTTTTAGGGTCGAGCGCAAAGCGCTCCATCCCTGTTGTTACCTCTCTACGGGCTTGTAACCTTGCCTATGTCCTGCCCATCAGTTTGGTTGGTTCATGGGCTTGCCTTTTACAATTCGCTTGATTTCATTAGTGAAAGGCATGCATACTCATGGCTTTTCTGGTGTTTAGCCTGTCTCGAGCGCACAGGCCATCTACTGAAAACATTCGAGGCTCCATGTTTTCCACATGGTTTCTGGACTACTTTTTCTCTTTATTTCGTAGGCAGTGAAATCTCGCTGGGCAGTAGTCAAGTGCTTCACATGATGTTGACTCGGTTACATAGATAATTGCACTTTTGACGGTTACATGGATAATTGCACTTTTGCCAATAACATGGATAATTGCACTTTTGCCGATATGTTTCACTGCAAGCAAACTTCTGTTTCCTTTTGAGTGTTTGCTTTGCGCTCATGGCAGCCATTGACTCACTAATGTGAAACTGTTTTATTTCTCAGTTTATGTGGCAAGAAAAGTCTGATTAGGAGTCTACAACGCTAATAGCTTTACCTTCAGTAAACACAAGACCCATTGCATTTCAAATGCTGGTTGTCATTTAGTATAAATCCTTTCGGTAGTTTTTGAGAAATTTAAGGAAATCCAAATTTGTATCTATAGGGATGTGAAGGATTTTATGCTGAGATTTTATTGGCTGATAACACTTCAACAACTGTCAATGATCTTGGGTCTTGGAAAAAAAATACAAAAGGGGCCAGTGTACGAGCTCTGGTGGTGGGTTCCCAAAGGGATCTGCCCCCACCCCCCGAAGGGCTAAAGAGGATTATTTTTTTATTTTACAGTCCGGTCTGCTGTAAAATGAAATAAAAACCAAAGCGTGGTCTCCTGTGCTTCGTTATCATAAAGCCCCTAAGTAGGCCAAGTCCCAGGGGAATTTATTTAGAAATGCAGGGGGGCTCCTGTCCACTTCCCACTGCCTGGGGAACAGCCTCCTCCCTGAGGCCTATAATGTACATGCGGGGGGCTGTATGCCCCCCCTGCCTCCCTGGGGACCACCACCACCCCAGGGCTGTGTTATATTAGACAGGGGGATGCCTGTCCCCCTCCCTCTGCCCAGGGACCACCACCTCCCCGGGACCTTTAGGAAATAATATGCAGGGGCTTGTGGCCCCCCACACACCAGGACCACCATGCCCAGGGCAAAATGTAAATTATTTGTTGGGGTTACATGGCCACCCGCTCCCCGGGGACAACCCCCCCCACCCGGGCACATACTTAATAATGTAAAGGGGGTCCTTTTCAACCCCCATTACCCCAGGGGACCATCACGTCCACAGGGCTATCTTAAGATATATATATATATATATATATATCTGTTCCTGTGTGTGTGTGTGTCTGTGTGTCCCGCTTGCCTCCATAAAATAGATGACATTTAACCGGATACAACGAGACATGGGTGAGAGAAGAGAGAGAGTGCAGTATTAAACATCTCCCCTGGCAGTTTCAAGTCTTCCTTGTGGCAGAAATCTCATGAGGGTAGTAGCTCTAACAAGTAATTGCTGCATATGAGTATATGAACTTTGATGAAAAGCATGTGTCTAAATTATTATGAAATTGAGCACACTGCAAATAATACGAACTGTACTGTTGTGTCTTTGATGCAATTGTAGCATAATTAAGATTAAATGCTGCAGTAAATTCACAATACCATCAATGATGCACTGTGGGAAATTTATTTTTTTATCAACTATCATGTAGGATATAATTTATAAGCACTGGCTTTGTGAACATCTGAATCATGGTTAAAATTAAGGCATTCTAGCCGAAACACGTGAGGCCTTTGTGCGTGCTGCTACTTTTACTGTGAATAAACGTTTGCATGGAACTTGGAAATGGGCTTCAGTATTTTGTGTGTTGGAATGTTGCAATGGGATGCTCCGCCCTTGAAGCTAAAGCCATCCTGCAGGGTTGGGGGCCAGTACAGAGGTTGTGGATAGAAATATTCATATACATACCCATATCATTATAAATTTCTATACCTATCCATATCTATATATATGTATGTATATATATATATATATATATATATATATATATATATATATATATATATATATATATATACTGAAAAAAACAGTATTTTATGATTAGTAATTCACGTTGGGGATATAATGGTTGTGAAAGTCACTTTCCCTGTGTGTGATCAATGCCTGGTGCCCGAAACATCGCAGGGGATGTTTGCTGATGTAATAAACGATACAAGTCTTCTCCTGAGGGCTCACCTTGTCCCTTTGCAGGTGGTGTATGTTTCGAGGTCAGCAGCCACATCGACTTTGCCCGCCACCCCTGTTTGGGACATCAGACTGTGGCAGCTTGTTTTATATTTATATATTTCACTCACAGTACAAGTCATATACCATATATATATTCTGTCTCAAGTGTCAAGCAAGATTGTGTTTAATAGAAGATTCCAGCAAAAACACTTTTTCAGAGATTGTAGACACTGTCACAACATAGCTTGTAATCTATTTGCATTCAAAGTAAGCACAATCATTCTTATTGTGTTACGCAGTGCTACACAACTAGTTATACTACATCATTAGAACTGGGATGTACTTTAATTAGCTGAAGTAAGCCACCACTGTGAAGAGAATGAGATCTTCTTAATTTAAGAATACAGAGGAAGGATGTTGAAGCTTAAAGCCCAAATACAGCTATTAGACCTGTCAGCCTTAGGGTGGTATTCCACCCAACTTTTTGCCTTCCTGCTCTACTTTTTCTGAATTTGTTTTTGCTTATATTAGGACTCTGTGACCTTTACCTCTGCTACCAGTGCTAAATTGCCTGTGCTCTCTCCTCTAAATTCTGGCTTATCCACAACTGGCATATTTAATTTACTTATAAGTCCCTAGTAAAGTGGCACTATGTGTACCCAGGGCCTGTTAATTAAACACTACACACTGATTGAGCCACCTACGTTAAGTAGCACTTTAAACATGTCTCAGGCCTGCCATTGCAGAGGCTGTGTATGCAGTTGTAAACTGGCATGCTGACCTGCAAAAGTAAACCTTTTTTCCTGGCCCAAACCTTCCTTTTTTTATACATCTGTAACCCCTAAGGAGGTCCCCAGGCAGCTCAGAGGACAGGGTGCAATATATTCAAAAGGTAAGACATATACGTTCAAGTTATACTCATAGTGGTAGTGAAAAACTCTTAAATTCATTTTTCACTTCTGTACAGCCTATCTCTCCCATAAGATAACATTAGAGTTGTCTTATTACATTTTATAATTCCCAAATGGGAAAAGGTGTCTCCTTCAAGTTTGGTGTCTCTGGAATCACAATTTAAAACCATATCATATGATGAAGGTGGATTTTAAATTGCAATTCTGAAAATGCCACTCTTAGAAAGTTGGCATTTCTTTGTCTTAGCCATTTGGTGCCTGCAACCTGTCCCTGGTTACATGAGTGGGTGTAGTTGACAGGCTTTGTGTATTCCTTCTAGATAGCCACACACCATGGGAGCCTAGGAGTGGCTTATTGGGCCATTCCAGGGCAGGATGAGAAGGAGGAGCTAAAGCACAGCCTCATTTATACACCTGTATAGGCTGTGTCATATACACACACGAAGGGCCAACTGACCCTGTGTTGGCACTCCACCCAGCTTGGAGCCTGGGCAGGGGAGGAAGGGGCCTCCTTGCACTTCAAACCTATTGTCTAGATGTTTCTCCCACCTTCTAGAAACAGGGCACCAGTTCTTTTGGAACTGTGGATACTCTGCCAAAAAGAAGGACGGTTGTGCTGGTGAATGACTGCTAGTCTGCTGGACTGCACTCTGCTGGACTCCTGCTTTGCTGTGCTGTCCTGCTCCCTGCTGCCCTCTTTCCAGGGTGAGAAGGATTGGACCTGCAACACCTGAAGCCGTATTGACTCCAAGGGCTAGTTGGCTGGTCTCCTGATCTGAAGCCTAAGGGACATAACAGATTTCCAACAACCTTGGATCTGCTTCTGGACTCTGCCATGTGTATGTCTACCCTGCCACATGGTGCCACCCCAGTTTGGGACCCTTGGAAGTGGGCCGAAGGTGCTCTGCCAACCTGTGGTGCTATTGGAAGTGATGCATTTCCTCTACTGTGCAGCGTAACTCTAAGCAGAACCCACACATTGTTGCTGCTTCTTGGGATGGGCTTGACGCAAAGGCCGGCATCACAGCCCACATCGCCTTCAGAAACAATCACTACAAATTACATTTTTGGAGCAGGCACTTGCATCCCTCGTTGATGGCAGTCTTGATGATGCCACCTGACTCTGCTAGCAGCCTCGCAGCTCTTCAGAACTACAGCATCTCCTCAACTGTGAGTTGCATCCCCGACAACAGACTTCGTATCGCATGTCACGTTGACGGAATCATCGATGGTGCACAATCACAGCCACACTGCATTTCAGAAGAGGCACATCACCTCAGCAGTGTGACACATTTTCAATTCAGGTCCATGCAGCACTCCACACACCAAGATTGAAGGTACTTTTTTTCAGTGGGTCTAACTGTGTCCCTGTAGCCAGCCTGTGTTCCATCACGGTTGGGCTAAACTTGTGAGCTTGTCATAGTCCAACGTGACTAGATGACCACAGTTGCAGCTTTACACCTTTTGCCACAGTTTTTTTACTTAAAAATTTAAAATTCAGTATCTCCCCTCTACTAATTGGATTTTTGTTGTTTTGGTCTTTTTTTATTTAAGAAGTTAAGATATGTTTTTCTGTCAGGGATGTCATGACTTGCTATGGGCAGAAATCCATCGAGTCAGTAAGAGTTCTGAAAATCAGTAGTCCAAAAAGATATGCTTATTGGAAGACAGTACCCATTTTGGAAATGGAAATTAAAGATAGTTTTGAATTATTTCCATAAAAAAATTGAATAATATCCAAGATGGTGGACACAAACATCAATGACAAAAAGTGGACTAGTCTTCAGTTTCCATGAGACTGTTATCCCAGTGAATTCTCATGTGTGAGCTTTGTGCTGTGCATTTCAATATCTTTTTGAGACTGTGAGGTATTGTCTTGTGTGTGCGCTTCCACAGTATCCAATTTCCCAGAGTTTCCAGTCAGAGTTCTGGTTTTGATAATGTGCATGTCCTAGAGGACATAGGGGGTGATTCCGACCCTGGCGGTAAATACCGCCAGGGCCGGGGTTCGCGGGAGCACCGCCAACAGGCTGGCGGTGCTCCTTTGGGCATTCTGACCGCGGCGGTACAGCCGTGGCCAGAAACAGAAAGTCGGCGGTGTACCGCCAGCTTTCCGCTGCCCAGGGGAATCCTCCATGGCGGCGCAGCTTGCTGCGCCGCCATGGGGATTCTGACCCCCTCACCGCCATCCTGTTCCTGGCGGTTTCGACCGCCAGGAACAGGATGGCGGTGAGGGGTGTCGTGGGGCCCCTGGGGGCCACTGCAGTGCCAATGGCATGGGCACTGCAGGGGCCCCCATGAGAGGGCCCCACTTTGAATTTCAGTGTCTGCTTAGCAGACACTGAAATTCGCGACGGGTGCTACTGCACCCGTCGCACACCTTCCACTCCGCCGGCTCCATTCGGAGCCGGCTTCCTCGTGGAGGGGTGTTTCCCACTGGGCTGGCAGGCGGCCTTTTGGTGGTCGCCCGCCAGCCCAGTGGGAAACCCAGAATGACCGCCGCGGTCTTTTGACCGCGGTACGGTCTTCTGGCGGTTCCCGCTTGGCGGGCGGCGACCGCCGCCCGCCACCCGCCGCCCGCCAAGCTTGGAATGACCCCCATAGTCTTGAAGTGCGCATGCGTTCAAGAAGAAGAAAAGGTGTTTTTCTGTCAGCTCCCAGTGAATGAATAACACATAAGATTATTAGTTAATTAAAACCAGAAAACTTTTCTTTCCGCATAAAAGTTTAACAGAACAACATTAGTGCAATAAGGCATTTACAGATCTTAATGAAAACAAAATATATATATATTTAAAATTTCATTCCACGTAAAAAAAAAAAAAATTCTTCTTTTTTTCCCTTTCTTCCTTAGAAAGAACTTGCCATTGCTATATGACATTAATATTGATAGGGCAACAAAACAAACTTAGTATAGATAAGGCAAATATAGCTTTAAAAGGTCCTGTGTTTAAATGAAATTAAATATGAAAATTTTCTTCCACATTGAAATGTAGAAGAGAATAGAAATTGAGCAATGAGACATTTTTTTAAAAAATTTGACAAATTGGGAAGAGATCTTCTGTTGATTATGTTTGCCCCTACTTAAGTCTAATTGTTAGTACCAGACTTTATTACCAACCTGCTCAGCAACCAGAATCAACTACCTCAAAGCCTTCCTTTCTTTTATATATTCCAAGTGGGCTATAGGGATTTTGCTGTCGTTTCTACCCACCCTATGGCTTGGTTATTTCAAGAGGCTGTGATTTTGAGAGAGAACATTTCCAAAAATTGAACCAGCCTAATGTTCAATATTGTGTTTCGGGGGTTAAAAGCTGCAATTAATGCTTGTCTGCAGGATCTAATTCTTAAACTGTTTAGTTCTTTTTTCAGCAAGAGTCTCCTTTCAACCGCCAACGCTGGACACATGCAGACCAAATGCACCAAGTTTTCTTCTGCTAGATGACAGAGACGGCACTCCTGGGGGCCTACTTGCCGCTCCTTCTTCCATTTTGGCAAGAGGTCTAGTGTTGGGACTTCACCCAGCCTAAGTCTGAGAAAGGAATGCTTTATTTTCCGTGAGTAGGAGCCAGCCATTAGTAGTGATTCTTTAAACGTTTTGTAGGAGTTAAGGATCAACCAACTATGCTCCCTTTTGGTCAGTAAGTCCCTATCTTCTAGCCAGCTCTGTAGTTTGCTTGCTTTATTCACAGCTTTATTGAATGCAGTGATGGGTAGAGACTGATCCCATACCTTGTCTACGTTTAAAAGACTCTTACTTTTTTCTAGATGCCTTATGTAGTTGCCGCTCCCTCTTTCTAGGATAATTTCCTGCCAGACTAGATAGGCTAAGGACCCTTTTAATGCACGACTCAGTTTGTAGCAGCATTTAATGTATGCCGCGGGTCGGGCTAATGACTGTTTGACCAGCATAAATTCCAGTCTGACCTGGGCTGTCGAGGCCCGCCCGGGGAGCCGAAAAACGCGCCTATAGGTCTTTATCAGAAGCTTATCCAGTAGACCTACTTCCATCCCCCATTATTTCGGTCCCACAGGTGATAGTTGGAAGTAGTTTTGCTCTCATTACAGCTGTTAATGAGTTCAGAGCCTGACCGCATGTTGAATTGGCTAGCTTACAAAAGGCGTAAGTGAGGGCCTGTGTCTTACTTTTTATTGCTTCATTTTGTGGCGAGTAATTACCTCTGGCGTCCACCACAAATCCTAGGTATCTATATGATGTTACTTCCTCTAGGGTTTTCCCATTCATATGCCATTTACTTCAGCTGGTTGGCCTGCGGTTTAAGATAATCATTTTAGACTTTTTATGATTGATTTCTAAATCATTCGATCCTGAGTATTCTTCTAATGCCTTTAACAATTTCTGGATGCCTATTCTGGAATTGCTGATTATTAGTAGGTCGTCTGCATATAGCAGATTGGAAATTTGTTGACCGCCCAGTGAGGGAGAGTGGGAGGAATGACCATTTAACTTAGTGGGGAGATCTGCTATGTACAGGTTGAACAGTGTTGGGGCCAATACACAGCCTTGCTTCACACCCACTGTTGTTTTGACTGCACTGGATAGGTAAGAGCCTTTCCCCAATGTCACCTTCACCCAAGTATCAGAGTATATCATATTGATGGCGTTTAAAATAGAATGTGGCAGCCCCACAGTAGTAATATAGCCCACAATTTACCGCGGGAGACACAGTCAAAAGCAGCTTTAAAGTCCACAAAACATAAATAGGTTGGAGTCCCTTTTGCTTTTGCTCTATTTATGATCAGACCTAGCCCCATAAGGTTTGTTAATGTTCCTTGGTGCTTAGTGAAGCCGGTTTGGTTAAGGGGTAAAATGTCGTTATCTGTGATCCAGGCTTCCAGGTGAGTTAGCACACAGCAGGAAAAGTACTTGAGGTCAATGTCTAAAAGGCTGATTAGTCTGTAGTTACTTGGGGAGAGCGCGCTCCCACCCTTATATACGGGGTGGATTATTGAGCCTTTCCAAGATGCCGGGACGTTGCCTGTTGTGAGCACCTCATTGAACATTGCAGCCAGGAAATTGGCCCACCTTTCCATTTCTTGTTTGAATAATGCTTGGGGTAAGCCATTAGGGCCGGGGACGCAGTCCGTTCGAGACTTTCAAATGATTTTTAACAGTTCTGGTGCCGTGATTTTCAAAGGATCAGGGATATTGGATTCCCAGACAATCTTATGCCCCTGCATTTGAGGGCCTTCTTCGATGGGCAGTTCTTTTAGATGGGACTTTAAATGGGATACCCATACTTTCTCTGCTATATTTGCATTATTGCCTGCTTTTGCGCCATTGTCTATTGTGTTGATGATTTTCCAAAATCTTTTGGAGTCGGAGGTTTTGATCGCGAAATGTAGTTTGGCCCACAAGGCCTCCTGTTGGCCTTTTTAAAAGGTCCATAGATCCCTTTTGTACAATTTCCTTTGCTCTCTCAACGTGGTCAATATTGATCCGTTATCTGGACTTTTACACAGTGACCTTAACAGTTTACCTATCGCTGCTTTCCTTTTACGCACTGATAGCAGTAAGAGTGAAATTTGGAGGTGTTTCAATGGTGCTCCCTTTCTCGTGTTTTTTAAGGAATCTTTTTTTACAAGGTCAGTGGCAAAAGACTCCCATACTGTTGTCAGCTTTGCCCCACTTGTGGGCATTGACTCTAGCTTTTGTAGGGCCTCATCTGCCTGGCTTTCAATGGTGTCAGAGGACCATTTCAGTCGCTTTAGGTTTTCGGTGCCCAATGTCCCGGTTAGGACTACCGCTTTCTCCGGATTTTGTGGTGATGCACAGATCCCGAATACCTGTGGCTTATGATCACTTTCCGTGCGGTCTACGATGGTAAAGATGTTTACTAACTTATACAGAGCAGGGGACACCAGGGTGTAATCTAGATGGGAGACCGATTTCCCAGAGAATCTTGTCCATGCTGGTGGAATATTGGGGCACTTCCGTCCGTTTAGCACGAAGAGGCCTACTGATTCACAGGTGCGTATAAAACTCTCCCCTATTTTATCTTTCCTGCATTTGTTTGGGGTGGTTTGGCTGGGCATTCTTGCCACTGTTTGAATGTGGTCCTCACTGGGGTTGTGGAACAAGCCAACATTGAAATCGCCCGACATTAGCCAGAATGCCGATTTCACTGTGCTTTTCATCCTTAACAGTTGCGTTAGCAATTTGTTTGCTTCAATTTTTTAATTTTTTGGATTGATGTATATGTTAACCAGAATCAATGGTTCCTGTGTAGTTTTCCCCCAACTGTCCAGCCAGAGTAATTGAAAGGGTTGGTCTTCCTCCTTATGCTCAGAGATTTTTACCAAAAGGCTCGTACTAATGTAGGTGGCTAGGCCTCCCTTCGGCCTTCCGGGCCTATTGTTTTTTTTGCTGGGCTAAGATACTCCAAGAATCCGATTATCGGTATTGATTCCATTGCCCAGGATTCCTGTAGGAGTAAAATGTCGAAGGTACTGAAAAAATTAATTACTGCAGGATCCTCCAGTTTTACCCGTAGGCCACCGACGTTCCAAGAGCAAATGGATAATATGCCGTATGCGGGTTGATCCTTACCTATTCAATTTTTGCCCATCAGTCTTGGTGGTAAATTCGTTGCTGCCCATTCCCTTTCTGCATATATTTGTTGACCCAAAACCACTCTTTACTTCCCTTCTTCTCTCCATATTTGGACTGTCAGCGGGTGCTTAGGTGGGCATTTCTCACTGGACTTTTCTTCAATGGGCCTGCTGGCTTGATGTACTCCTTTCAAAACTGACCATGTACCTTTGGGATTTCCCAGGGATTGTGAGGCTAGCAGCAGAGTTGGATAGCGCTCTTCTTTGTAGATGGTCACCTCAATGCCCCAGGCTTTCAATAGGTCCTTTCTTTTCATGATCCGCTTTGGGATATCTGGTGGAGAGAAGATGGTGAGTGTTGGGTCCTTGTGTTGGTTGCCTCTTGCTTGGATGAATTTTATTGCTGCAAGATCCTCTGAGGCTACAGACTGAAGATCTGATAGGGATTTTATGATTCTTAGAATAGAAGAGCGATTGAGAATATCTGTGGGGGACCTGGAGGTGTATTCTGGGATCCACAATAACTGGCGAGTGAACTCCTGGGCATTCGAATCTGATATAAGTGGCTGGTGTTGCTCTATATGCAGGTTTTGTTTCCTATAACCGTCTTCCCACTGACCAGTAACAGGCTTGTGTCCCTTGCTGCCCACAGTGGCCCATGTTAGTTGGGGGTGCAGCGCAGGCATGATGGCTTTTGGTTTTATTCGCTGTGGGGCTTGGTCTTAAGTTCGTTGTTGAGCCAGTTGCTGCGGGTGGCCTCTGGGGGGACATTGTTGACTGGGTGTTGTCTGCTGAGCCGGGGATTGTTATCACATCTTCTATTGTATTGGAGCTTGTACTTATGTGGGCAGTAATGTCTTTATAATACCCTGCATTTGACCTTGCATGGTCCTTTGGTGATCCTTTAGGCTGGTATCAGTGCTTTTTATGGCAGTTGGATGATGTAATTGTGCGGACTTCCTTCCCTTCCTTGCCCGCTTTCGTTCTCTTTTTGAAAGGATCCGGGTTGTGGGAAGCTCAGGGTTCCCGGTCTTATTGATGAACTGTAGCTGAGGATGATTCTCCATAGGTTCCATACTAGCACTTGCTAGTTGACGACTGTCAGACGATTTTCTCTCCTTGCTTGTGGTTGATGAAACAGGTGCTAGAGAGGAATCGGGCTGCTGCTCCTCTTTATTCTGCTCCCTCGGAGTAGATTTTAGCTTGGTGGCAAGTGGTTTAGTGCGTGTATCTTCAGCCTTCTGGGTGGAGCAGATTTCTTGGAGTATTCCCTCTAGGATTTGCGGTTGTTGGGATATCTTTTCTACTACCTCCTTACAGGAACAAATTGTGAAATCATTAGAGTGATTGACTTGCGCCATTGTTATAAGTGCGTTTAATTTTTCCAATTTATTGTCTATCCCAGAGACAAATACTGCCAGGATATTTAGCAGGTCGACTTGAATGTCCATTTTATTTGAGTGAAATTGAAGCGGCAAGACCGTTGCTTGCATTGAATTTAGGATTGCGGCCCACATTTCTTCTGACCTGACTGCCACTTGGGCTGGTGTCTTTAAGTCGGGCTCTTGGTTACCACTTAATAATATTTTATTTGTTGTTATTTTGTGTGGGACTTTCTGTACGGCTGTTCCTGTTTCTGCCTTTGCTGATCTGCTTGTGAGGACCTGTTCCTTACCCCAGAGGTCCTGTTCTTTTTTTTCACCTTCGTACGATGGAAATGAGTGGAGTTTTGTGCTTTGGTAGAATGGGTCACCTTCCTGAGATTCTTGTTCTAAATGTTCTGCGATTGTTACCAGTTCTGTGTCCAGGATGGGTAGCTTGGCTGGACTAGAAGTCCATTGGTACTTAGAGGCATCTAGTGATTTATTGCATATGATTGAGTTTCGCCTAAGATTGTAGTGGGGTCCTGGTGTGGGAGTGGGTGGTATCGCGTCTTTCTGGTCAGTACTTGATGCGGCTATTTTCATGGTGTGATTTTTTCTAATCACTACTGCTGGCGATAGGGGGATGGGGGAGGTGAATTCATTCTGAGTTTCTTTTCATTGCTTCCTTGCTGTTGCCAGTCTTGGCTGGATAAGGTTATTTCCCCAAAACTTGTTTGGGTTTGAGCCAGGGAGTCGATCCTTTTACTGGCGGCGTAGGCTCCAGCTGTAGTGAAGTAATTGGTTATCTTGTGAAGCTTGGGGGAGACTTTGGGCTCTGGAGCCCCCTCCGGCAGGGTCGCTGATTTCCAAAAGCCAGGCTCTTCTCAGATCATTTCTTCCATACTGGCATTATGGTCACCTCCCCTGCATGTGCCAATTGTTAGATTATGCCTCCTGGGTGGGAGGGGGAGATCCTGTTTGCTGCTTGTTCTCCTTTTTGGGGTTGCTTCATCCAGAGTCGGGTCTCCTTTCCTTTTTCTTTTTCCTTGTTTTGCAGGACGATTGATAGTACTGCCTCGTGTTTTGCCTGATCGCATGGTCGGTGGATTTTTGCTGTCTTAGAGCGGGGTGATTTGGGCGGGCTGTTGAAGCAGGGGAGATAGGCCTTATTGTGCCTTCTTGTGCCTTTTACTGTTTTTATTTTTCCAAGAAGAAATGTTAACGTCTTAGGGTGCAGGGAAGTCCCCCTGGGGTACTTGGAGCTTTTGAGGGCCTGCGCAGAGCCCGGAATTACCAGTCCTTGTTGGTCCTTTCCTGTTCCTGCCTTTGGAAGCCCTGGGCAGGATGCAGGGGTGAAGGGTGAAGGGTGGAGCAGGGGCGGGGGAGGTGGGTGCTCCACGGGCTGGCAGCGGGACCTGGGCTACCTCCCTTCCCTTGCCTTATTGCCCTTCCCGCCCCCCTTTAGCCCCTTGCCCCTTAGTCCTCTGCTGCTCACTTGCTCACCTGCTCACTTGCTGGTGCTGGTACTGGTGCTGCAACTGGTGCTGCTTGCTAAGGGTTTCTTCATGGCTACCTTGAAGGCCGATAGGTGATGCTCTAAGGCCAGACCTGAAGTCCTCTGAGGAGTGCTTCTCCTTCCTTTCCTCTGCCTCCTCGCCTCTGTGATTTGTGCCACCAAAAATTACCCCAAAGCCCCTAATACCCCAATGCCCCCCGCAAGCCGCACCCGCGATCGGGTCGCTTCCGCAGGGGTCCGCGGGGGGGGCGCGGTTGTTGCTGCACGCCAAGCTACTGCAAAAAAACCTGCAAAACCTGTAAAACCTGCCGCCCAAATTGATGGGCTGGGCAGGGTCCCGCTGGTCACGAGTGGTGGGCAGGTGACCGCGGTATTGACCGCGGTATTGATGCTGGTGTTGACGGTAAGCGGAGAGCGGCGAGCTGCTTCCCCAGGACCGGAAACTGCGTCGTCAAACCGCTGAACGTCTGCTTCTTAAGTCAATACGAACTCCATTCCAATCACGGGTGGCTCCGTGTGTTCTTAATCCAGGAAGCTGGTTCCACGATAAACACCCGGGTTTCCGCAGAGCCCTGGGAGTAGTTGGGGCGGCTCTGCTGCCGGCCGGGGTCCTGGGCACGCGCAGGACAGGCAGGGAGAGGGGAGCTGCCGAGCTCTGGAGGGGGTCGGGAGGGGTGTGGGAGGCCAGGCTCCCGCAGGCTCCGGCGCACAGCCCTCGGCTCGCAGCACACAGTGAGGTCGGGGTACGCGCCGCTCCTGCCTCCAGATTCAGCCGTTAACCGTCCACAGCGATGGCCCCTGTGCTGCCGATTAAGAGAGAGAGCGATTAAGAACGAAGATAAATCATACCCAGTAGCAAGACATTTTAGGGAGTATTACAATAAGAATGTAAATAAATTACAGTTTATGGTCCTAGATAGGGTCACAATGAGTATAATAGGAGGCAATAGGATGTTAGATCTAAGGAAACTTGAATCGCGATTAATTATAGGGTGTAACACAATGGAGCCAGATGGAATGAACAAAGATGAGAAATTATCTGTCCATCTATATTAAACAATAATGCTGTCATGAAAGAGGATATATATCTTTACTGTGAGATTAGAGATACTATTTGATTATATATATACTTTTTTGACTATATTTCACTGTATTTCTGGATTACTATTAACCCAAATGGAGATAGAACGTTGTGAAACCTTTAGCAGTTACAATTAATTAATTTATTTATTTATTTATTCATTTACTTGTTCTTTCTTCTTTTCTCATTTTGACAGAGGCATTGATTGACAAAAAACCTAAAGGAGCTATTATATCTAAGATGAAACTATGATCACGAAAAGGCTTCTTTTGTATTAGTGTGGGTACTGTATTTGGGAAGACACAAAGATTGATGTATTGACAATAGGGTTAAACTATAGATTGATATGGTAAATATATGTTAAATATAGTAATAATGTTAAAAAAAAATAAAAAATGAAATAATTATGAATCATAAGTTTGTATGTCCCGTACTAGATCATATCTTGAAGTTTGAATATATGGATTAACATATTTAAAGTTGGCTGCCGTTTGTATATAATGTTTATAGTCCGTCTTTTATGTTTAGGTTTTCCCGTGAACAAGGGAGTCAGGTCTCCCAAAACGAGTGGGGCGGGATTGTGTATTTTTGTGCCCGTTTTATTTTGGCATGAATAAACAGGTTTGGTTGAAGGAGCAAGGGACTGCGGTGTTTCCTTTCCTTTTTCGAAAGGAACGATTTGTTTAGTTAAATTTAGGGGCTCGCGACCCCACTGTAGTCTGCCATGCTGGGTGCAGACTGGAAGCACTTTTTTGTGAGCATTTTGTGAGCATATATATATTACCTAGTTGTGGTCACCAATAGGTAGTTATAGTTAGGAACTAGTGTCTATAGAAGAAGTGTTTTTTGTTTTGCTAATATATTTGGGTCTGCTTGACGTATCTGCATGAAATTTTCCAAAAGACTCTCATGCTCATTTCAGCTGCTGTCTGGAAAGTTCGGGGTGATCCATCAAGCGGAGGCCGAGAAAAAGGGGATCCCAAAAAGCATTTTCCCCATTCATTTTTCCATAGGGATTTTGAACAACAATAGTGCCGAAACCACTGGATGGAATTACACCAAATTTGGCAGAAAGGTAGCTCTTGGTCCAGAATGATCCCTTTTTGTTATTTGGTATAAATCCACTCAGTAGTTTTAGAGAATTTAAAGGACATTTAAATGTATATATATATATAGGCACGCAAAGGATTTGTGATCCCTTCTTGTCTCGTGCTGAGATCAGATTAGCTGACAACCCTTCAACAAGGAAGTTTTGCCAGCCCTGTTGGGACACAGCTTCAGCCGAGCCCCACAGAAACAGAATAAAAAATACAGAAGTGCCAGGGTACGGACATCCTGACCCCTTAGCTCTGGTGCTGGGGTCCCAAAGGGACCCTTCAGGGCTAAAAAATATTCTTCTTTAAATTGTTGCCACAGAATCACGACAAGGTCAAAAATCTGTTGCAAAAATTAAAAACAAACAAAATGCAGACTGCCACACTTTGTCATTTTGAAGCCCTGTGGTGGGCCAAGTCCCGGGGGCATTATTTAAGTGTGTGGGGAACTCCTGGTCCCCTCCGGTTGCCCCAGGGATCACCATCTCCCTGGGGCATTAATTAAAGTAATTGCGGGGAGCCACCTGGCCCCCCCATAGCCCTGGGGAAAACCACCTCCCCAGGGCATTTATGTCATTGTGTGTGTAGGGGTGCATGGCTCCCCCACTACCCAGGGATCACCTCCTCCCCAGGGCTAAATTCATTATTGGAGTAGGGGGGCCTGTCGGCCTCCCCCACTGCCCCAGGGACTACCACCTCCATGGGGCTTTGTACATATTTACTGTGGAGGGCACCCCCGCTACCCCAGGGATCACCACCTCCCTGGGGCATTGTACATATCCATGACAAGGCAGACACTCCTTCCCCCCACTACCCCAGGGATCACTACCTCTCTGGGGCATTTATGATATTTTGTGTGACAGCTGCAGCCAAGTCACTGTGAACAAAGTCCGCTTTCTGACAGCAGGACAGCACACCTTCACCACACACTGCTAATTACCCCACAAATTATGACACTCATTGTATAATTGATAACATCACTGACGATATCATTGTGATATTTGTAGTAAACTTTTTTAAGAAAAAACTGTGCTTGGCGTGAGTTATAGTTACCTTAGGGCACGAGTTATAGTTACTTAAGGTAACTCTAACTATAACTGGTGAATTTTTATGGTTTTGTATCTTTAAAATGTGAGCCTAACTACAATGTCCCTGTAACCTTTGTTTTTAAAGTGAATTTCTATGTTTTTTTAAATTCTATTTCTTAACTATAACGTCCTTGTAACCTATGTTTTTTTTCATGAATATCCATATATATTACATTATTCAAGAGAAAAGATATTCCTCAGAGTTAAATAGGTAAAAGAGTTGCTGAGAAAAAAGGAGCACATGTTTAAGGATAGTGTGAGAGTTGCATTTTAGAGAGTATATTTGTTTCATGGTTGTGTTATGATTTATAATAAGTGTCATCTCCAGCAGTACTTCCATTGGAAAATTGAGCTGATATTAGAAGCAAAAAGCAGAGAAGGTAACGGGACAGAATCTATGAGGCACACTCTCTTTCATCCACTTACTCTTCCCCCCTGCTGGTGTGTTTTGGTGAATTATAATAAAAGATAAACTGACACAGTAGTGGAGTGGAATTGGCAGCTACTTCTGTTCCTGTGGAAATCACAATCTGGTATTCTTGACATTTTCTGACTCAGTTGTGTGCTTCTTTTGTGGTGTGGTTCAACTTTTTTGCCATTTGAAGTGTTTCACAAATACTTTACACATTGCCTCTATGTTAAGCCTGACTGTTCTGTGATAAGCTACCAGGGGGTTGAGCACAGATTCATTTGGGGTTTGCTTGTGCCTTACCTTGACAAGGACTGTGGTTGCTGCTTCACCAGCACTCGACTCCAGTCAACCAGAAACACATTTTTCTACAATAGCTAGCCAGCGTTCCTTGTGAAATCAGCAAGGATGAGACAGAGCATTCTTGAACAGCCTGTTGCTTGCCAAGGAATTCTTTTCAAGTTAGGAAGATACATAGAGCTTCGTAAATTCCTCTAGTAATCTCATTACTTGGTCTCCACTGAGAGTAGACCATCTCTATAGCACATGCTTGGAGCAAGGGACTGATGTTTCTGTGGAAGGTGCACACACTAACTCAAAGAAATGTTGTCTTGTAGACTTGTATGCCTAATCATTTTGGTAGAAAATCTTATGAAGATATGTAAGCTGAAATCATGAAATTTCAATGGTGGACCTGTTGATGTACTCCACGAATCCTAAAATCACATATCTCATGTTGGTGTGCCATTTACATAAGCAGTTACCACTAGAGGTACCAACCACTCTGGCCACTAGGTACATTCTGGTGTGGAAGGGTCTTCAAATACCACAAATACTCCGAGATGGTTTCATTCACTATCTGGAAGAAGCTAATCCATCATTGATACTTTTAAGTATGAAACTTCGCATGTGCCAAAACTATCAGGAGAAACCTTAACACATTCCTGAAAATCTAAAAGCAAAAGATGACCGGTTTGCCACCAGGACCACTTGCATCTTCTCCCGTACTACTACAGGGAAAGTTACTTTGCGATAAATACAATAAAAATAAATGCACCCTTTCTGATGTCTCTAGGCCACAACGCCCTCTAGCTAGTAAACGGTTACACAGCAGAATGCATTCCTTTTACAATTGTGCTTTTTGGAACAGGCTGTATGTAACAAAGACATCAGACTGAAGAGTAGTAATGTCTTCTTGTGCATGTGTCTGGTGCAAAACGAGTGTGTGACATATTATGCTGTTCAAATATTATTATTTGATTAATTAATCAACCCAGTAAACACAGTAAATTCTGTATAAAAAAACGACTAAAACACTATAAAACAACCTTAGGATACCTATAACTATCCATACTTCTCCCCTCTATTTCAGTTGCAAACTGCTATCTTTCTAATATCACTAAACAAATGTCTACCTGTCAGTATTCTGTTGTATCCTGGTGAACTCCAGTATTCACATTGTTCAATATACATACCATGAAGTTTCACTCTTGCTATAAAATGCAGTCGACCACTGACCACTAACAACCAGAAAATTAACACACAGGAGGAAATCATTTTCATATTCTACGCGTACAACAAAAAATCACACATGATATTTTGTGACAATAAACATACGCACATTTAGGTTTCTAAATCATTCTTCCATTTCTGCGTTGTGAATTTATATTGAAATGGTGCTTCATCTCACATAGGTACATTGCTTTTATGTTTAATTTGTTGGTCTCTGTGTGATTTTTTACGGTGCATTCTGAATTTGGCAGCTACATCTACAGCTTCAAGTTATAAACAGTACTGACGTGCTGAGTGGCATTTTGCTGAAGTGCAGAAGTGTGGGTGGGTGATATCATTCAACATTTGTGCCCCAGCGACCATGTGCTGAATGTGGGCGAAAAATGTTGAGTTTTATCAAGCATTAAAAGGGACAGCTGCGAGTTGAACACTGGCACATTTAGAAAGAAAAAAATAACTGAATGATTTCCTTCATAGAAAAGGATTTCAGAAATTGCTTGATTTACAAGTTGGTCGCCAAATGTAATAAATCCAAAATGACAGAAGACTTCAGCATCATTCAAGATGGGGTAAAATAAATAATAACTGTCAACAGAGCAGTAGTAGGTGGATCTTGCGAGAAAACACACAGGACCAGATTGAAGAAAAGAGGTGCTGCACCCCATACACCCCTTAGTGCTCCCCTAATGCCACCATTTGTGCGGCATATCTAAGATATGGTGCACCATGACAGTAGTTAGGGAAACTAGAGTCAAAATTTGTTATGCTAGTTCGGAGCTTCGCAGGACTAGCGTCAAATATTTTGACATGAATCCTACAAAGCCCATTGAGGTCCATTGAAAACAATGATGTGCCTCCTTTTAATGCCTGCTTTTAGCGGGAACCAGAGATGTGGATTTTTAATTTTTTAAGTAGGAATAGCACCAAAATGCACTAGGCAACAATGATAGTCTATGGTTGCAGTAGACTGGGACCTATGCTTTATTTCAGATTAACCACAATGAGCGCCAGATACACTAAGTTCATCTCCATCAAAGATTTTTTTCTTGTGCTCTTGTGACTTAGGGGCCGATTTATAGTTTTTCCAGTGGAGATAAGTCCATCAGGGCAACGGAGTAAATTACTTTGTCGCCCTTACAGAGTCCCCACTCTCCAAACTTAGATCTGACCGCCAGGCGGTCAGTCATTACCGAAGCATTGGCAAGAACTGCCTTCATGGTGGTTCCTGTCAGTGCATTTTGAAATTTGACGCATGGCTCCATAAACATGACAGAGATGTCTGTCAAACCTATTTGTTTTACTTTCCAAAAGAAAATTGTGTATCAGGGTTTTATTTTTGAAAATAATAAAAAATACCCACCTGTACCATGGGAGTTCCCTCCCCTGGCAAGTGGGACATTGGACAGTTTTAGCTGCCCCTTACCTCTCAGGTTTTCTTGGTGGTAACGGGCAATGAAAGCTGACCTATATGTCTGCGTATCTCAATGAGGCAAAAATTGAATTCAACCTCTGACGTCCCTTATACCGTTGGGCTGTTGGAGGGGTGTAACCATAACAGAGGCAAACTGGCCCACACATAAATCAGGAGGGCAGACCATTATGCTGGCAGTAGGTATAGTTCATTGCTATTGGGGTCCTGGAGGCTTTTGAAGTGTACCCTCACAAGGTGTCAGGCAGAGGCCAATAGCAGTGCTCAGTTAAGGTTCTGTTGCCACTGATGAGCTGGGTATTTCCAAGAATGGGCCTATTGCAGCTTCCTCTCTCCCTGTAGTCACACGGGAGGTCAGCCAACTGACCCTTGGAGTTCACCTCTTTGTCCTAGGTACAAGACAGAACAGATCCCTTTTGTGGTGCCTCTCTGGTCATAGATAGTATGTCCAGTCCTGTCCTGAGCTTCCATGGGGCCACAAACTGAAATCCTTGCTTAGAGGTTCCACATATTTGTGCAACAGTTAGCTGGAAGGTGTAACTTCTAGGCACTCCCTAATGAAGAAGACAAGATCCCAGGGCCAACCTTACCTACTTTTTCAGTAGTTCCTGTTTGCTTTCCAAAAATCTGGTCGAAAATGCCATGTGTCAGAAAGTTTTTAACATAACAAAAGTCTTCGGCCACCCTAAATGGGCTTTTGGGAGGTGAGAGCCTACTCTAGCAGCAATGCTTGTCAGAGGGACACACAAGCCAAGCCCAAATTAACCTGTGCCTATCCCTCTAGTAGCTTGGCACAAAGCAGTCAGGCTTAACTTAGAGGCAAAATGTAAAGTATTTTTGCAGCACAGCAAACAATAATAAAGTAAAAACACATTATAGGAAAAATCCCACACCAATTTGGAAAAATAGGGTGTACTTGAGTTAATTGTTTGACACCAACATTACTAAAATACAATCAGTAGAACCGGAGATATGCAAATTTAAATGTTTAGGTAAAAATAGTGCTTCAAAGTATAAAGCTCCAACTATGATTATCTAATCATGCTGGACCTGGACAAAGCCTCAGGTTCAGACCAACCTCAATGGAGTGTGGGCCAGCAGGGACCAGGTTTAGTGAGCTGGACAATACCTAGGAAGTCTAGGTGCTGAATTGCAGAGTCTGGCACTTCGCAGTGGTGGAATCGATGTAATCGTCAGTGGGGCTTGAGATGCAAGGTCCTGCAGCATTGTAGAAGATGTTATCAGCAGAGACTTGCAATGTGAAGTCCTGCTCTTGAGACACATTGCACAGCTGTGGCTTTGAGGAGCTGCGGGGCCTGATGCGATGTCCTGCATTGGCGAGGCATCTGTGAGACGTAACACAACAGCAGTTCTGATGCGAGGAGATGGGATGCACAGAATCAGTTCTTGTTGGGCTGAGCTGGGCTGGTAAACCGACTCCAGGCCCACTTCCACAGGTCCAGGAGTGGTGAGCCTCCACGTGAGGGGTTAGGACTTAGGTAGAGTCCAGGTGCAGGGTTCAAGCTACCAGCAGTGAGTGAACTGGTAAATGGGGAGCTGCTTCATCAGTGTGTGAGTGGGCTCCCCGGGCTGTCAATAATTTTAAAAAAGTCATGGCTCTGGATGCCCCATGGGAGACCTGAAACAGACTAAAAAAACTAAAAAAGAGTTGCAGCAGTGCAGGAGTCGACTCCCTGTGCTGCAGGAAAGCTAGACTGTGGATGCCTTAAGTGGGACTGGATCACCCAGAATTAAACAAGTTAGAGCCTCCATAATGCCCTAGTTGTTATGGTGCCGCAAGGAGGGAGTATCAACAATTTATAAAAAACATTGTGGGTGCTGTAAGGAGCTTAGCAGTCCTCCCAGGAATCTTTTTAAAAACTGTGAGTCTCCTAGTTCATTGTATGCATGATCCCAGGAGAGCTGACCATCAATTTTGAAGAACTTTGAGCTGGAGCTGTATGCTCTTCCGCTGGAGTACAGAAATCCTTTGTGGTTGGTCCTATGGCTGAATTTTCTTGCCTAAGGAGTGTTAAAAAAGACTCAAACACATGCTTATTGTTCTTTTGGAAAACAATGTTTTATTTTAAATATTATCGTGACTAATGTTTTCATTGCAACTAAAAAGGATGATGGACAGAATGCTGACAATCACCCCTAATCACAGATCTGGGTTTAATCCATGGGGAACAGGGTCAAGACTGATTTGCCTATGTCTGAGTCCAAACTGGAATGGCATGGCAAGCAAAAAACCGATGGATTAAATCTAGATCTGTGACTGTTGGTGAATGTTTGATTTGCTCTGCATTCTGTCCATCATCTGTTGTTTTTGCATTGTTATTATTGAGAAATGCCAATTCTTTATTGATAAGGCATACATTGGATTATATTTATTGAAAACTTTAAATATGATGATCTATGTGTAGTGGTGTACTGACTGATCCGCTGGAAAAGTCGATAGAGCTACCTTTTACATTTTGGTGTTCTGATCCTTTGACAAAGCCCTTAGATTTATCTTCCTTAAAATTACTCATCTTTACAGTGTTACTTTAAATAAAAAAGAACATCAGGAATTCACTGAAAAAACAAAGATTACAGTGGTGTTATAGTTAGGTATGGTAATAATATCCTATTTTACATTTAAAAAAACTCACAAATTCACCGAAGAAACTAAGGATAAAGTGACTTTATAGTTAGCTGCAAATCTCAGGTAAAACATAAAAGTTTGAACTCTAAAAGGCACTGAAATTCACTAGTTATAGCTAACTGAATTACCTATAACTCACACCCTGGTAATGCACTGCTTATATCCTTACATATTACAGTAGCCACTGGAATTATGTGGCAAGGGAAGCACTAAATTACACAGCAGGGTTGACTAAATTACTCATCAAGGGTAAACAAATTATGCTTCATAACGTGCCACATTTTATGAAAGTATTAATTCATTATTTGCCATTTTTACACATAGTAATATTGCCTGGGCAAAGATTTCTCCTCCTTAGTTTAATTTTAACAAATAAATATAGAAATAAACAAAAGATAACCAGTTAACCATTGCAAAGGGTATTCCAATGTGTGGCAACCCATGTCACCATCCTTTAAGTAACTATTGATTGTTTGAGCCTGAAGCAAATGAGCAAATGCAGCAAATCCACAACTATGCCAAAAAAATATACAGTTGCAAAATCACATAATTCCACTGGCCCTGCATATTACATCATTCATGACATGTTCCATGACATCATAAACAACATTATTGATAACGTGAAATAATGTCTTTGATGACAACACTGTGTACTGCGAGGGTGATGTATATATATTTACATAGAAAACTAAAGGTTACAGGGACATTATAGTTAGGTTCCCATTTTAAACTTACAAAAAGTAAATATAACGTGTGTCCTACGGTAACCATATCTCGCGCACCTGCCATGCACAGTTTTTTAGTCTAAAAATTTACAGTAAAGATTACATTAATATTATCTGTGATGTTATCAAAGATGTCAGAGTGCTGTAATTTGTGGGGTAATTAGCAGTGCATAAGGAATGCGTGAGTTATAGTTACCTTTTGCCAAGCGTCCAAACCCCATTCCAGGGCGAACTCGGCCCTGGGGGCCCCATTACCTGAGCCTGTCCTCATTTTTTTTTTAGAGGAAGGGTGGTGCACATTACCCCTCCTTAGGCCAGTAATTGCCCCCGGGCCTCATCCCCTCGGGCTGAGGCTAATTATAATTCTTTTTTTGGGGGGGGCGAGGCCATGTGGCCCCCCTCCGTGGGCCGATCTTGGCCCCAGGGACCTCATTCCCAGGGGCTCGGCCATGTGACCTGGGTGTCCCCAGGACACCCAGTTTCAATGTTAGGGACTGCGGTGTAGCCGGAAGGCACCCAAGGTCCCAGCTGGCTCCTGCGGGAGCCAGCACTGCTGTCACAGAGCAGGAGCTGCTAAAGCTGCTCCCCCTCTGTGAGAGCAGCGTGCTCTGTGGGCCTGCCAGCAACTCTGCAGGCAGGCAGAGAGAGGAAGCTTCCACTCCAATGAAGGGAGAGCTGTTTGACAACTCTCCCTTCATCAGAGCAGAATGTTTGCTGTGGCTTGGCAGAAGCTGTAAAGCCGCCACCATACCACAGCAAATAGCTATGTCCTGAAGTGGGCATCCCAGGACATAACAGCACCTGGACCCTCAGGGTGGCGGTCCCCAGGGCCATCAGTAGCTCCTCAAGGTTGGCCACGCTGACCCCCTCCCAAGAAAATAGCCCTGGGGAGGTGGTAGTCACCAGGGCTTGGAGGTCTGAAAGTGACCCCGTTCTATTCCTTAGAGTTTGACCCAGGGAGGTGGTGGTCCCCAGGGATGTTGGGTGGGGCACACACCCCAGCACACAATGTGCTAAATGCCCCAGTGATGTGGTGGACACCGGGGGTGCAGGGAGGCTGCAGGCATATAATTAAATTAAAGCCCTGTGGAGGTGGTGGTCCTCTGGATTGCAGGGGGGATGGGCACTGCCCCCATTACAAGTGATAAAGCCCTGGGGAGGTGATGGTCCCGGTAGGGCCAGAGTACTAAAATAAACAATGCCCTGTCACTTGGCCCAGCCGGGGGCTTCTGAATGATGAAGCTTGGGAGTCCGCATTTTGTTTTTTAAAACAATTTTCCCTTGAATTGCTGATCTGCCACAATTCATGACAAAAATAAAAACACAGTTTTTTTCCTTTGGGGGGGTCCCTCTGGGAACCCAGGACCAGAGCTGAGTGGCCAGGTGTGGTTCTAAAAATTCGGGACCCAATTTACTTTGCCACAGCAGTACGATTTTAGTATCAAAAGACCGATAATGACTAGTACACTAAGCATGAGCATTTTCGCTCAATTCCAGCAGCGTTTTCACCTCGAAATCGCCATTTTCGTCCTGCACTCGTGGCTCCCATTTTATACACGGCAGCCATTTTAAAAGTTGCCCTCACATAGGCTTATAATACAGTCAGATTTGATTCCAAGGACACGTACACCTTGATTGACTTTTCTCTGACCTGGGCAAGCTGGAACCATTGCCTCAGGCCAAACCTGTTTGGTCAGTCCCTCTCCCAGTGGCCGAATCAGATAGCATCAAGGCACACCATGCCATAAAACCCTTATTATCGCTCACACACCCTACCTAATCTTGCTCACACCTGCACCTGCTCTTTTCTTCCTCTTACTTTACGAGGGGGAGGTGCCCGTTTTTATTGGGGGTCCACACTTATCTGATGTAAAATACTAGGCCTTGCCAGGTAATTTATTATGGGTTGGATGGCATGAAATATGAGGTTTCATCATGACACTGTTTTTTCCTTTGTAGTGAAAACATGTGAATGACCAACCAAAATGTCAAGAATGTTTGCCTGAAGCTTAAAAAACTGTATATAAGGAAACCTGACTTTGCATTGAAACACAGTCTCCTGAGAACATACAAATCGTGCTGTTGTACTTCTAGGACACTTGTCAATTGGTTGCAGCCAATAAATTCGATCTTTTACTTCACCTAGAAGACTCTGAGTTTCTGTAGTCTGAATCAGGAAAGTACCCGAGGTCTTTGGGTGTACCCTGGCACCGCTGGGTTACCGGATCAGTACCGGTTCTGAAAAACCCAGTACCTCAGTTGGCGCCCAAACGTGGGGCGATACCAGCGGTACCGGTCCAAGCCTGAGGTCCGTGGGGAGCTTCGTGTGAAAATTCTGGAGGAAGGCCGCCACTTCATCGACCCCTGCATGTCGACGTGGTCCGAAAGTCTTTGTTGCGAGGTTCCCCGCTTCCCGACGGCTATGAAGGACTGCTGCCCTGGCTATCGCCCTGATTTGGACCCTTGATTTTTGGTAGAGCGAAACGATAAGACGAGTCTTCTGGTGACGTCATTGATATTTTCAGTTAAGTATAAGTGGAGCGTCTCCCAGTCCTTAGTTGGACACTTGGTTTGGTCCTTAGTTGGACACTTGGGGGGTTATTCTAACTTTGGAGGAGTGTTAATCCGTCCCAAAAGTGACCCTAAAGTGACGGATATACCACCAGCCGTATTACGAGTTCCATAGGATATAATGGACTCGTAATACGGCTGGTGGTAAATCCGTCACTTTTCCGTCACTTTTGGGACGGATTAACACCTCCTCCAAAGTTAGAATAACCCCCTTGGTTTGGTCCTTAGTTGGACACTTGGTTTGGTCCTTAGTTGGACATTTGGTTTGGTATCCCTTTGGGATCACTTTGATTTGGAACTTGCAAGTACCAAAGCCGAAGGACTCGTGTATTCACGAGACTATCGTAAACGATAATCCTTTGAAGTTTGAAGCTAGACTAGTGAGCGAAGATGCCTGGTCTTAGCAGACTTGGAAATTTGTTTTGTCTTGGTTGTAAAAAGGACTCCCGGTTGGAGGACTCATGTCCGGTTCCTCCGATTGGAACTCCAACCTATGAACTATATGTGAAGCACGGAGTGGGCCCCATCACGTTTAATAAAGTATGGGTCCGCTATTCTTGGAAATAATTGAGAAAAGTTTTTTTTTTTTTTCTTCTTGTAAATATGACTTACAACTAGGATCTGCAAACGGTTCTGTAAGTAAATTGCGACGGCGCTATTTATGAAAAATGGCTAAAGCGCGCTGTATTATGTGTACTGAGTGTTTTCTGTTTATATCTGAAATGAGCTCAATGTGTGTTTGTGGGTCTTCTTGATGTTTACAGTTTGTTAAGTAAAATGTTGGTTAATTAATATTAAGTAGAAACTTAGAAAAAATCCAGAAATGAACCATGTGATGTGCTAACATAGCTATATGTTGCTCTTTAATTTATAGAATGAGCAATTGTGCACATATACAAAACTGCCGTTAAATGCTTAATAAATTAGAAAACACATTCAATAGATATAAATAGGGCCCCAAAAAAAAAAAACGAAATTATCTATTTTTGCAAAAAAATAAATAAATTTACAGCATTTTTCTTAGATGCATTGTATTAGATGTTCACAGGCAAACTTTTCAGCTGCAGTCTATTTGATAGGAATGTTCAATTCAGCCAGCACTTTCCCAGTTAAACATGGGTGGAATTTTGCATAACCTTCCTTTTAAATGAAAGTGGCGCAAAAATGTGACGCATTTCAAGTTAGGCTTATGCGCTTAGGCTTGTGAGTTAATGTATCCCAAATAATAGGCAAGGGATGCAGCTTGCTTTTATATGTGGAATTATCACAAAAAAAGAATAATTTTTTTTTTTTTTTTTTTTTAAAGAAAATTATTAATTATGGAAAAATTATTTAAAAAATAAGTGCCTTTCAAAATCGTTTTTTAATATTTATAAAGCTTAATACCTATACTATGACCTCCTAACATTAAAATTTAATTTAAGTTATGTTGCACCGCTAAAATGACATTTGTATGTGCAATTTTCCCTTGGCGCAGGAGCAAACAAGCTAATTTCTATAAAGTATAAGTAATATTTTCAATGGCTGACTCATGGATTGTGTAATAGACATTCTGGTAATGCATATTATGCAAGAAAATTGTAGGATATTGATTTTTTAATGCCTAAAATATCAAAGTCGATTTTGGGCAAAAGCACTGTTTAAACTGCATTTTCTTTCATTCAGAGTACTTTTTAAAGTGTCTCAGGCTTCAGTAAATGCATACATTTAGGTTTGATATATATTTGCAGGTTGTGCCTTCTTATGATTCAATGAGTCAATGTGCCAGTACAAAGGCTTGTTTTAATATCAAGGTTGAAGGTTCTAACTTCAGCTGGGCCTACTGAGACGTTCATTCATTCGAGGTTGATGAAATATGTACCATTGCATGGGATTGCAACAAGCATTTATTCTAACAACTGGTATGTGTGTTATTAAGGTTTGTGAATTATTCACAGTAAATGTAGTTTAATAATCTGGAAATAGAGATAATTTTGTTAGCGCCTAAAAAGGAAAAATTATTTTTTTCAAAATAGAGTGAATTATTGCAGGTTAGAAGGAAAATAAGAAGGCCTACTGTCTTTGACAGATTCAGAGTGGCAGAAGCTAGGAGAGCTACAGAGGCTGGCTCAAGTCATGCTGCTGAGATGCTATCTTTAGTTTTCCCATAAACAATGGAGGAGGCTGTCATGTTGACACTTGTGACCTTTTAAATTAGGGCCTTGTCTCTGTGAAATGCAGAATGACCCTATCAGGCCTCTAAAAGTGGGATTTCTGGTTTCTCCAGAAGAACATCAATACAATTAAAGAACTTAATTCCAAAGGGAAAATATATAAAAAAGGGGGTTTCTTCGAAAGTCCCAACATCATGTTAAATGCTCTGCAGAACGGATACATTTGTGTCTCCGCTCTAAAAAAATAAAATGATGCCTGCTAGTTGCTTTTATTTGACAGAAAACGAAGTGTTGCATTAAGTCTTAGACAGAAAATAAGATGCAGCCCTTTTCTAAAAATTTGAAGGCTACATGCCTTAATGAGAACGATTTGCCAATTAAGACTTATTTTTCACAGTGGAAATTGTAGGTGCCAAATTAATATGGAGTGTCAGTGTAACAATTTTTACTTTTAGAAAGGTAAAACTAAGGTGGCTTGATGTTGCGAAGTAACTGACAAGAGGGTAGCAGTTAAGTAATGGAAATTTATTTTCATGTATTTGGTCCTATCATGAATTGTTCTTGCTGGTCCTGTATGATAGAAGAGAAACAGTAAAGTTATATTTGACAGCAGATTTCCATTGCCTGGTGATCTACTGTCAAAAGGAGGGTAAGGATTTTAAACCTGACAAATTAAACAGGCCCAAATATTGGGTTTTGGGCCGCAGGTTTACAGTGCATAAAGTACATGACATGGTGTTGTGTGTCACCGCTTATTCACACATGCTATTGTTTTGTCCATGCTTTTTGTGCTTGATACACAGCAAGTATATCTGATGGCTTGACGTTTTGTGCGTTTTTATTATTTTTTTTATTTGTTTTTTGCATGTTTGTTGCTGCTTTTGATACTATTACAAGCTCCCCTGTGTTGTGAGGGGATGGTCATGACGATGCCCATCGCTACGCAACAGTTGGTTGAACTTGTTCTGGTTACTAAATTCCACAGATAATGATATTTCATGTTGTGAACATAAAAGATAACACTTCACCAGTGCATGTCTATTTGGCTATAATGGTATTGAAGGAAAATAAAAAGAGATATACAGGATCAACGTGTGTCACCTGCAGTTAGTCACGTTACTGCCCCTTCCCTTAAAGGAACAGGCAGCCCTACATTTATGTATCCTTGATTGGACCTAAGGATGAAATTATAGATCTGTGACTCAAGGTGGCCTAATTTCTATATTACATTAGTTAATGATGGTCTGTTTCCTAAGTAGCATATGGCTTTCGTTCCTTAAAAGAAAACCAGGTTTTAATTTTTTCCTGAAGAAGGAACTGAAACATTAGCTAGGAGTACCGTATATGGTGTAGTCGCCAACGGTACAGTTAAAATTTGTGTAACTTTGGCCTTTGTGTATCACCCGTACTCTCGGTGTTGTGTCACATGCCTGACTATCACCCAAATAATTTTTTTTGTTCTTCCTATAGATTTTTTTTCTTTTGTTACTTCCCCTGACCAATGTCGCATCATGCTTAGTTATTGAGATTTTAGCTATGTCCTAGTCCCATTTCTCTTTTTAATTCCTTTCACCAGTCAGCCCCTTTATTATTATTGATGTATTGTTCAGGTTCACATTTCCAGACTGCAGTGATGTACCAGGGACCCCCATGTTATGTATCATTCCCTTTGGTATGACCAGACTGGTTTTCAAGAATTTGCCTGCTTCAATGTTTTCCAGCCTGACTGTCAGGGTAGCGATAGACTGGTTAACTGACTCAATATTATAGTAAGACAAGTTTTCCATTTCAATAGGAGATATCTTATGTTTACCTTTTTGAACATGACGAATTTTCAATGTCTATTTTAATTTGGTTTTTGGTTCCCTTCTGTTCCTGCTACTTTAATTTTTTGTGGGATCAGATGTGTCCTAATCATGCAAATATCAGGACCCTCTAGTTCTTGTCTTTTTGTTTGCACATTTGACTATTAGCCTGTGTATTGCATAGTGCACCTGATGCACAGTTTTTAAAGGAAGGTTTCTACATGTCCCTGATAATCGGTATCATGTGATTTCTCTATTGAGATGTTCTAAGGTAAGGAGGAACACCTAGACTTAATCATTGAGGAAAATATGTGTTTACCCCATTAGACAATGCCACTGTGTGAGGAAATCCATTCAGATAGAATTTGCATGTAGCTATAGATGGCAGAGAATAATGGAGATAACTGAATTAAAGATGCTACAGACCCTGTTTTGCCCTTCTGCCTTTGTCTTTGTATTTTATGCCCATGGTGTATGGCTACTCCTTTGAAGATTGCAGACCACCTGCTTGCAGTCCCCTTGTTAAAAACCATGAACTGTTTTTGTACTAAATTGAAGGAAACTAACAGCTGTGGCACACTTCCTACGTCATTAGATTCTGCGGGTATCAAGTCATAATAACCTGCAGGACATTGATTTAAGCCTAATTCCCATCAGTGACAGCTACAGATGAAAGACGGACGTCTTGGCCCTACAGTCTCAGCACCCAGGAAGTAGCAAAGCTGGACAGCGATCGCCAGCGCATGGTATCGTACTTGCTCCATCAGACGGCGTTGGACATCACAAAACCAAAGTTTCAGTGTAAAAGAGCTAAAGAGAAGGATTCCTGTTGTTGATGGCAGAGCTGTTTTGAGGTTTCATTTCTCTACCTGTCATGTGCTGGTAACCTCTGACAGTGTGCAATCCCTTGAGCCCCTTGGCCTGAGTTTTGGCCACACACCCCCTTTTCTTTGCTCCAACGGAAGAAGGGCAGTGCACCGGAGATTTCAAGTTTGGAAAAAGGCACTATATTTTGGTGCCCATGAAAGAGCAGCTTGAGCGTCCTCTGAGACTAAATAATGAGTGTTGGAGTCTGAAAGTGCTGCTGAGCTTGAGCTATTTCCCAATTAATGGTGCTTGGGTCTGCACGAGATGATTTGTGCCCTTGATCAATGAAGAGCACATTGTTTGTAGTATCTGCCACAGAGGAGAGACACTGGTGCATTGCTTTAAGACATTGAGACTTTCGAGTGAGCTGTGGGTGTTTGCCAGGAGGGCACTCCAACTAAAGCAGTACTTTTCTCACGAAGAGGCCTGAATTGAGAGGCCCATGCGAAAGAAAACAACAAAAGAAAATTTGATGGACAATAGAAGCCTGCCAGAGAGGCTTTTTGAACGGACTCTGGGCATAGTTGGTTTCACAAGAGGTTTCCGTGTGATTGTATAGACTAGGTGTTAGGAGACTGATTGTTTTGCTGGCATTGTTTTAAAGTACTATTCTGTTTAGTAAAAGCAGAATAAAGTCCATTTTCTGTGGAAAGAGTACCCTCTTTTCACCTTAGAGCATTGATGAGAGTCACCACTGTTCCACCTGAACATACAAAAATTACTGAAATGCAGAGGAGCCCTAAAAATGTTACTAGATAATTTTAGGATTTGCTTTTTGGTTAGGGTTGTGAAAAATTATTATTTCATTTGTAAATAGTGGTCACTACTTTCTCCCGTTGTCTATATGTTCTTAATAACGTGTTTTCTAGTGTCTTTTAAACATGACGTTGACATTTATGGGTGGGATTGTTTTTCTCTACTCAATTGACTTCTGCACCCACTTCCCAACCTATGTCTTTTCCTACTATTGTTTCTTTGCACTCTTTTCACCCTTTTCCTGAACATGAGCAGGTTAGAAGATCAGAATTTGTAAGCAATTCTTTTGTACAGCTTCTGCATCAACACTAGTTAGTAGTGAACATCACTAATTGTTGGGTGTGTGATCTTATGCCACTTACTGCAGATAGAGGTATTCCTTATTTTGTCCTGCCATATGTGGCCTTTTGTGCTACTTCATGTTCGAGGAGACCTGTCCAGAGAGAGTTACCAAGTACTAGAATTTTGCTCCAGCAACATCTCCATGGCCTTATAAACATAGACCTGGACTCAGATTAGCATGAGAATAGGTTTATTGCCTATGTAAGGGCAAAAGGAGGGTTTGTGGTTCTAAAAATTCTGGACCCATGTAATTTACTTTGCCACAGCAGTACGATTTTAGTATCAAAAGACCGATAATGACTAGTACACTAAGCATGAGCATTTTCGCTCAATTCCAGCAGCGTTTTCACCTCGAAATCGCCATTTTCGTCCTGCACTCGTGGCTCCCATTTTATACACGGCAGCCATTTTAAAAGTTGCCCTCACATAGGCTTATAATACAGTCAGATTTGATTCCAAGGACACGTACACCTTGATTGACTTTTCTCTGACCTGGGCAAGCTGGAACCATTGCCTCAGGCCAAACCTGTTTGGTCAGTCCCTCTCCCAGTGGCCGAATCAGATAGCATCAAGGCACACCATGCCATAAAACCCTTATTATCGCTCACACACCCTACCTAATCATGCTCACACCTGCACCTGCTCTTTTCTTCCTCTTACTTTACGAGGGGGAGGTGCCCGTTTTTATTGGGGGTCCACACTTATCTGATGTAAAATACTAGGCCTTGCCGGGTAATTTATTATGGGTTGGATGACATGAAATATGAGGTTTCATCATGACACTGTTTTTTCCTTTGTAGTGAAAACATGTGAATGACCAACCAAAATGTCAAGAATGTTTGCCTGAAGCTTAAAAAACTGTATATAAGGAAACCTGACTTTGCATTGAAACACAGTCTCCTGAGAACATACAAATCGTGCTGTTGTACTTCTAGGACACTTGTCAATTGGTTGCAGCCAATAAATTCGATCTTTGACTTCACCTAGAAGACTCTGAGTTTCTGTAGTCTGAATCAGGAAAGTACCCGAGGTCTTTGGGTATACCCTGGCACCGCTGGGTTACCGGATCAGTACCGGTTCTGAAAAACCCAGTACCTCACAGGATGTCTGTACCCTGGTCCCCTTTTTTGTTTTCATTCCATTTTTCTGGCACTCAGCTGAAGCTGAGTCCCACCATGGCTGCCAACACTTCCAACACTTCCTTGTTGAACTGTCGGCAACAAAGCAAATCTCAGCATGAGATGGGGGGCACAAATCCCCCATCCCTCACGTCCCTATATATACAAATGTGGATTTTCTTTAAAATTTCTCTAAAACTGCTGAACACATTTACACTAAATAACAAAATGGTCGCTTTCTGGACCGAGAGCTACCTTTCGACCAAATGTGGCGTAATTCTATCCATTGTTTTTGGCGTTGTTACAAATCCCAATGGAAAAATAAATGGCAAAAATGTGTTATGGGACTCCCCTTCTTCTCGACCCCCACTTGACGGATGGCTCAGAAACTTTCCAGACAGCAGCTGAAGTGACTCGCAAATTTTTTAGGAACATTTTGTGAAGATTCAATAAGCAGCACCAAAGATATAGGCAAGTAAACACTTTTTCTATAGAAACTAGGTCCTAACTATAACTACCTACTGACAACTGCGACTCAGTTATGTATATATATCTATATATATATACATATATATATATATATATATATATATACACACACACACACATATACATTATTATATATTTATATATATATATATATATATATATATTTATATATATATATATATATATATATATATACTCACATATGTAGTAAAATAATTTGCAAAGTGCCTAGTTACTTCCGATGAAGTGTCCTAGTGCTAAGGTATCATTCCCAGATGCAGGACCAAAGGGCATAATAGAAAGAGCAAGACAATAAGATCAAGCTAAACAACCACGTTTAATTTTTTTTCTAAAAGATAGTTACATTTTTTCCTGTCTAAGTGAGAGGGGAAGATCATTCCACATATTGGATGCTAGAAAACTAAAGGAACACCTTTGGATGTGTGATCTTTTCACTGTAGGAATACAAGCTAAAAGAGCCCCTGCTGATCTTAAATTCCTTCTAGGAAAATACAGTTTGAGAAGAGAGTACAAATATCAAGGACATTTTTTTATTGAAGATTCTAAGGCAATAGCACATGCCTCCGAAAAGGGTACTTTTCATGAAAGGTAGCCAGTGCAATTTAGGGAAAGCAGAGCCTGTTGGGGATTGCCTTGGGAGATATAACAGCAGACAAGCTGCTGCATTCTGTACATGCTGGAGTCTCGTCCATCTAGACTGCCAGACTCCTAGATACAGGACATTGCAGTAGGCCAGCCTGGACATGACCAGGGCATGGACTATTGTCCTTCTAGCGGCTTTGTGGAAAAGTCCAAGGATCTTTTTTTGAGTTTTTAAAACCCCAAAATATTTCCCTGCTAAACTCAATCTCATTGTCAAACGAGAGTCTTACATTGAATCATATCCCAAAGTTCTTAACTGTTGCCCTAGGGTCAGTTTATGTTTTACCTGAGATTTGCAGCTAACTATAAAGTAACTTTATCCTTAGTTTCTTCAGTGAATCTGTGAGGTTTTTTAATGTAAAATAGGATATTATTACCATACCTAACTATAACACCACTGTAATCTTTGTTTTTTCAGTGAATTCCTGATGCTCTTTTTTATTTAAAGTAACACTGTAAAGATGACTCAAGTGAATCTGGCCACGAAGCAGAAGACCCAATTGAGGACTGCTTGCCTAGGATTGGGACCTCAGTTTTCCCCATGTTCAGCCTATGACAACTGAGGTCCATGTACTCAGCCACCTTTGACAAGCAAGACCTTAACAGAACAGCATATCGGCTTCATCGTAGGAAAGTGTGATAATCAGCTGCATATCATCGGCGTACGATATGATGTTAAAACTATAGCACTTGATTATATCAGCTAGGGGCTCATATAAAAATAGAATAGACCAGGGCTCAAAGAGGAACCCTGATGCACTCCTGCTGCAGTGGAAAAACCTTAGATGAAAAAGATTTTTGTGCCACCTGGAAGGTGCGGTTCGGTAAGAAAGAAATAAGCCATCACAGGGCCTATAACCAATTGTGCAGCTCAACAGCCATTCATGTAGAAGGCAGTGGGACATGGTATTGAGGGCCACACTAAGGTCCAACATTAGCAAAGCTGTAGTGTTGCCCCTTTCAACAACTTGCCGGATGGATTCCGAAGCAAGTCTTAATGAAGACTCTGTACTGTAATGAGACGGAACCTCGATTGACTCCTTTGCCACAATAAAAATCATTGAGCTGTTGGTAAACATGCTTGAGATGTCATCAGTGATGTCACTGACCATGACATATGTAATGTAACATGTGAGGTCATGAGCAGTGCATTGCAGGGTCGTGAGTTATAGTGAGGGCTGGTAACTATAACTACTGAATTGTTATGGTTTTGTGCGATTAAGTATGGTACCTAACAGGACTCTGGGACATGGACCCCATTGAACTACATTGCAGTGAATAGACGATTTTGAGGATGATGTAGAAGAAATGTTAAAGCTACCTTTGAAGTCACAGTACGCATCTATATATGACAATCTTCACATTTTAGTCATCTGAAGTCCTAAAAAGGTAATTGTGGTTGGTGCACTGAAAGCCTATACTGAGGTGCATTCACTGTAGAATATAGATTTTAAGTTATGTATAACCCTAAAACATCATGTATAAACAATTAATTTGATTTCATGTGTTTCTTTATGATGTTAATTAATAGTCTGCAATAAAACGATAATGAATTTCTAGAAGTACTTCAACTATTACATGCAAATGTCAAAAAAATGTAGATCCTCATAACTATAGTTATGAGAATGAATTAACAGCGTTGTTTTATTTTAATTCTATTGTAACATGAACACTGACAAAGTTTATTAATGATGAATTCATGAGCTAAACATTACATGTGCTCTAATTGATATCAATGAATGTGATACTTAATTCACTTTAGTTAGCCTAAGTGAGGGCTGCAAGGCTCTGTTTCATAAAAATAGAAAAATGTTTAGTCATTCTTGTTAATGTCATTCTTTTCAGATTTCGTTCCCCTAAAATATTAGATTGGAATTAGTTGTCCTATTGTTTTATGCATAGTGACAATGAAAAAGCAACTTTAAACACAGTGCATAGAGAAATTGTGGAAATAAATAAAAGAAGATTGTTTAAAATTGTACAGATGAGCTAAGATTAATGCCTTTCTCATGTTGAGCTTGGGAAGTTGCAGTTCCATGTCACATGATGGACTTTGATTGGACAGTGAAATCTTTTGAATTATGTCATACTGCTGGTGGATGAATCATCAATCATTTTGGACTTGTAATCTGCTGGGATTTCATGAATCATGTTTCAGAGAAAACTATTTTCTCATGGTTTTCTCATAGAGGTTATGGAATGTGCTCCATAAGCAAACATTTGAGCATATTTTCTGTAAATTCCCATTATCTTTCCCAGCCACATGAGAATGAAGTCTGAAGTTCTTAGGAACATTTTAACAGGAGCAGTCTGATGGTTGATTTTCTTGTGTTCTACTATAGCCTCCCAGAGTGTTCTAAAGAACAACTAGAGCACTAACAGTCTTACTTATGACAAAGGTGAGGAACACCAAAAGCCATCTTGATTGAATGAAACTGGTAAAAGTTAAAACATTTAATTTACAAAAGAACAAAATGAGGGAGTTCATTTTGCTTTATAAATTATGATTAGTTCTGTAGAAAGAAACTTTAGGACATGTTTTAAGTGACTTCTCAAATATCATCCTTTTCTATTTCATTAAAACATGCAGACTGCAACACACACTTTCAAAACCAGCAGCAGACTGCCAGTTAACTCCCTGGTGACCAGCAGCTTTTCTAGAGTATTCTAATAAGCACTTAGGGCCAGATGTATCAAAATGTTTTGCACTCGCAAACGGTGCGAATCGGTAAATTCAGCCGTTTGCGAGTGCAAAACAGTGGTCTGCGATGCATGAAATGCATTCGCAGACCACAAATAAGAAATCGCAAAAATAGCGATTTCTTGCGTTGCAACCTGGAAATTGCGAGTCGCAATTTGCGATTCGCAATTTCCAGGTCGCAAGGCTATGCTGGAAAAAAACGAAAATTGCGATTTTTCCAAAACTGGCATTTTGCACTTGCAAAATACCATGAAATGCAACCAGGTGGTAACCTGGTGCAAAATTGAAAAATGCAGTAAAACTGCATTTTTCAATTTAACATGTAAAGCACACATGCCCTTTTGGCATGTGTGTACCTTACATGTTAAAAAAATATATTTTGGTGTGCAGGAGAGGGGGCCTTAGGCCCCCAGCACCCTTGCCTTTTGCATTTCCAAAACTGCGATTTCTGGTTCAGAAATCGCAATTTTGGAAATGCAAAAAATTTGCAGCTATGGGCCAACAGGCCCATAGCTGCGAATGGGGCCGGTATCGCAATTTGCGATTCGGTAATAGCATTTGCGATTTTTAAGAAATCGCTATTACCGATTCGCAAATGTGATACATGGCCCTTTGCGAGTCGGTAATAGCGATTTCTTAAAAATCGCTATTATCGAATCACAATGGGCCGTGATGATACATCTGGCCCTTAGAGTGCTAACACTCTGAATTTCTGCCTAATGTGTCACACATCTGAACGCCATCTTGATGCACTCGAAGTGGAAAACTGAAAGCATTTTCTACTGAGGATATCACAGTAAATGAAGAAATTGGGGAGCCCCATAACAAATAAGTCTCCCAAAATGGAAACCAGGGAAAAAAGAGCCCAAATGTGGCACAACTATCACCCAAATGTAGCCCAAGTACAGCCCAATGACAGAATGTGAAAAACTCTTAGGGGCAGATCTATGGAAAGTGGCGCTGCATCAAGTGCAGTGCCTCTTTCCCAGTGCCACTTAGCACGCCTCAACAGCCACCATGTGTGTGCCATATTTAAAATAAGGTGCACCATGGCGCAGGGTTGGGGCAATAGTGTCATTGTTTATGACGCTATTGATGTACTCTTCAGAAGTATTGCCAAATATTGGTGCTACTCCTGGGCAGTACATAGGGCCCCATTCTAAAGAATGGAAGCCCCCTTTTAATGCCTGCTCTTGAGCAGACATTAAAAGTGCCGTAAAAAATGACATAAAGAAATCTCATAGATTTCCTTATGCCATTTTTCCAGCTCCCTAACGGGGAAACGCCCCCTTTGCAGACATTATGCCTCGCGCAGGCATAATGTAGCTCAAAAGGTTACAGCACTCTGTAAATACGGCATGGAGATTTTGGCCTTGTTGGGCCACATTACTGTAAAGAATTATGAAGTTAATTTGGCGCACTGTGGCGCTATGGCATTATAAATATGCCCCTTACTTTCTTTGTTTTTTTGCAGTTTTGTATAACACAGCCTTGACCAAAATTTATTAGAGTTCTTTGTATGAGCATCATTTACATTATACAAGGACACATTCATTTTGGTTTTAGACTTGGGGAGATTAAATGTTTTGCCCCGATTCTCAAACTTGGTTCCCCACCTGCAAAGTGTGCAGCACTGGCTGTAATGCCACATCCTGTCTCCAAGTGTAACAAATAATCAAGTGATTAACTTGATAAAAAACATAAATATCACAAATAATTTTAAAGTGTTTTGTCGCTATTTAAGAACTCAGAAAATATGTCCTCAATTTTCTTTTTTAGTGCACTAACCATGATTTCTGTGGGAATAAGACCATATCATTTTTATAATTTCTGAAAGAAATCCTTTAGGTATTACAGTTTTGATTATACCAAGATGACGTCAGGTGTGCCACATTTTTGTAACAGATATAGAATGTTAGCAATCCAGTTGTTCATTATAATACTGTGGAGAGCCAGTGATCAGGGGTACGGACTTGGATAATTGAAGGCAGGGAGGAGGGTGTAGAGGCAACAAGTTGACCATGCTGGGCAGGTGGGAGGGGCAGGAGTAACAAATCGACCATGGAGGGCAGACAACAAAGGATGTGGCAATACAACAGACCATTGAGTGCAGAAGAATGAGGCAGTGGCAGTACAACGATGCATGCCAACTGACTTCTTTCAGGCAGGAGACTCCAGATGTTTTAAGCCCAAAAAGGCTTTACTTTATCTGCCTCCTGCCTAGAATCTCCTCTTTTTCAGTGTAAGTCAATGGTGAAATACAGTTCTCTAGGTCTTTGTTTTTCAAAATCACCCTCTTAATAGGTTCATAATGTTGACAAGTATAGTACATTGGATAATGGAGGAAGAAGGAATGGTGTAGGGACATGAACTCAGATAACAGACTACAGAGCATGTAGGACAGAAGGGAGTGGCAGCAAAAGGGACCATGGAGGACAGGAGGAAGGGTATGAGGCATAGAACTTGGACAGGCAAGGTGGAGGTGGCAGGGACAGGTGGCAGCCTTTTGGCCATGCTAGGCAGGTAGGAGTGGCAATGGTAGCTCAACAGAGCACTCAGAGTATCTTGAAGAGGAATTGGCCGGCCCATCGAACATGGTGGGCAAAAGAAAGGGAGCAGGGGCATGCACTCAGATTTTGGAGGACAGGGGGAAGGAGGGAAGGGACAGAAAGCTTAACACAGAGGTTAAACAGGAGGGTAATGATGGGGCATGGAACTGGGCAACATAGGGCAGGAGGAGTGGGCTGGGACACCAAGCTAAAATGGAGGGAAGCGGCAGCACACCGGACTAAGCAGGGCAGGAAAGAGGGTGATGGTGCATGGACTTGGACAACAGAGGGTTGGGAAGAGGTACCTGGGGCAGCAAGCTAACTGTTCAGGGCAGGTGGGAAGGGCAGTGGCAGAGCAATGGCCACACAGGGCTGTAATTACAGATGCTACAGTATGAAATGCACTATTTTTTATGAAGTATACAAAGAGCAGGTATTGAGTTTAAATGTCTTCTGAAGGAGTCTGACTGTCTTCGGATGACAACTGAGTCATTAATGTAAAGCTGGAGCATTTAGTGATTTTTTTTTATCACAATGGAAAGTTTTGAATTTATGTGGATTAATTACAATATAACAATAGATAAATGGTTAGTCGACTATCAATTGGGGTGTTTGGTACAGGTGAGGAGAATGTATATGTAAAATTAATGCTTATGCGTCAGTTATATGTGGCAACAACAACATTGACCTGTCCCTATTCCTTTGGTTATGTTGTTGTCAGTTACTGTGAAACTTTTCTTTAAAAATAAGACGCTCATTTAAAGTCACAGTCATGAACAAGGCCTGTCATGGCCAAAACGCATTGGCGTTTCTCTGCCTTTTGCCAATTATTTTGAATAAACTGTTAAATTTTCCATCACCTGGAGTGCCACCTTTGTTCTTGGAGATGTTCCTATAGAGCGCAAAGTAAGGCATTGGCTAAAACCATTGTATTTCAGCACTGCCGTCTGACATTGGGTGCCAAAGGTACTCCATTCTTCCACTCACTTCCTGAGAAGGCCCCTACTTGACATGAGCCGAAACAGGTCAACACCTTTGTCGGAGGAATTCTTTAAATCTGAAATGTATACAAATACATTTAGGACTCACCATAAACAGCAGAGGATGGGAGTGTTCTTGTTGTGTGATTCATCTTTAAACTATCTCCTTTGTGGACTGTTCTTGAAAGGAGGCTTACAGCCACATAACATGTAATATATTGTAAGACTGGAATAGGGCTGTTTTCACCACAATTTACTGCTTCAGCCCAAAGCCTGACATATCACTTGATATGTCATGTGGTCTTTTATGTATGTAATGTGGTTCTAAAATGTAACCTGGCTGCTTCAAATTCCAGGTGTTAATACACTGAGATATAGGACATTGTGCTATTCAACAGAATAAAATAATTCTTGTCACTGATGCAACAAATTGTATCATATTTACCCTACTACATACAAATTTTGTTGTATATTATATTTGATTGCCCAGGTATTGTGGGGTCACAAGGGCATAACCCTGATAGTGATACCTACTGTGGTGTGCAGCACAGCTGCTTGTAGAAAGAAACTCATCAAGAGTCAGTTTTGATGACAAGATTCCCTCCAGGAGAGGTGTGGCAGATGGAATGTGCCAATCTGGCCTCAGCGTTGACTGGGGCGAGGCAGGTGACCGAGCTGCGGTGGCCTCTCTGACCGGGACCCACGTGGGCAGAGGGCTGTGCCAGGATTAGCTCATCCATCCCCCAGGCCACACTGAGCTATCCTTGGAAGCGCATCCCTCGTGAAGCACTCTGGAGGCCAGACATTCCCTCACACGGTCATCTATAGCTGTGGGGAACAACATCCCTGGGTGGGAGTAACTAGCCCTGTAGGCTTATATGGTCTCCCGAAACGGGGACTCACTCCCCATATACTTTGGAAAATAAATCACCCCGAGCAAGCCGGTGGTTCCAGGCAGCGAAAAGTGGAGTTGATGGCAAGATGCTGTTGGAGGCTCCCAACAGAGTGTTCATCATGCTCTCAGAGGCAGGAGAGTGTGCAGCACTCACTGCGCGCTGAATGGGGAAAAAGGAGTAGACAGCATAGAGAGCTCTCTATGCCCTAGCATGAAGCATACATGGAGTGGGAAACAGCACTCCTTCCCCACCTTGCGCTCCTTGGGGAACACGGGAGGTAGCACAAAGGGGTAGGCATCCCAGCACAAGTGTCCTCTGTGAAGGGCATCAGTCTCTCCAGCAGCCTAACAGGCGGGAAGGCCAGCACACAACAAAACAAGTGGTTCCTATGGTGGTTCCTCCTGGTAGCCCCATAGTGCCTGGTGAGACCAAAAGTCAGGGAGCAACTGGCAGAAGGGCAACAAGCCGCAAATCAATTCAGTGAGGCTTTTAGGCCAGGTAGCATGGCAACAGCAGAGGAGCAGTCCAGATAAGTCCTTTGTGCAGAGCAGCAGTCCTTCTGACAAAGGTTCAGTCCCAGTTCCAAAAGTGCTCCAAAAACATGGAGTCAGAGCCCCTGTACTTGTACTCCAAAATATCTTTGTCAAGAAGTGACTTCAATTGAACCCTTTATAGTGTAACACAGCCCTGGCTCCATACATCAATAGGGGCTACATCAGCCCTTTGTGTGAGGACAAGACATGCCTATTGACATGCAAGGTGTGAACAACCTCTTCCTCTCACAGCCCAGGAAGATCATCCTTAGGTAGATTAATGCAGATACCTCTCTTCTCACACCCAGCCCCACCTGTGTTGTTACTGTCTGGAAAGTATGCACAAAGTGTAACTGTCAGTCTGCCCTAGACGAGGATTGGAGTCAGGCTGCAAAGCACATAGAGTTATAAGCACAGACAAAATACCCACTTTCTAAAAGTGGCATTTAAAAAATAGTAATGTAAAATCCATCTATGCCAGTAAGCACTACTATTCCAAACATACCAACACTACTCCTTTTAGATCAGAAATAACCACTTGTAAATATATAAGAGAATTCCCAATGCTAACCTATGGGAGGAGTAGACCTCACAGTAGTGAAAAACAAAATATGCTGTTTGTCACTTCTAGGACATGTAAAACATAAAAGTACAATTTCTACTGTGTACATACACAGCACCCTGCCCATAGAGATAACTAGGACCTACTTTAAGGGTGACTTAGGTGTAGTAGAAGGGAAGTGTAGGCCTTGGCAAGTAGCTTGAAATGCCAAGTGAAGGTGTCAGCAAACTGCACATACAGCCACTGCAGTGGCAGGCCTGAGGCAGTGATTGAAAGGCTACTCCTGTGGGTGGCACAATCCTCGCTGCAGGCCCACTAGTAGCATTTAATTTACAGGCACTGGATATATGGCATACCACTTTACAAGGGACTTACAGGTAAATCAAATAGATATTCTAGTATAAACACTTCTGTTCCCCCAAAAGTCTACAAATAAATTTAAATAAATTATGTCAATGCTATCAAAAAATTAAAGGGTGTTACTGCATTTCTCATCATCTGAAATGCAATATTTTAGCAGTGAAGTGTAAAATCGAAGTGTGATTTTTTTGCAAAAAATATATCACACCTTGAGAACATTGTCTGTTGTGTTTTCAGTTTAGTCTAGGGGATCGACATTGCCTGAGTGTTTAAATGTAACTTCTCCCGACACTTTCTTCCTCTAGCCACATTGATGACAAGACCACATGTTTTATTTATGCAAACTAAAGCTAACTTTTAAAGTATGTATATCTTTTATAAGATAATGAGCCGATGCCATGGACAACATTTTGCAGAAAATTATTTAAATCCAACAATCGTTCAGGAAAGTGTGCCCATGCCTAAAGTGGCATTTTATACCGTGCATTTGTGAAAGTCCTTGAAATTTCAATGACGAGACACTGTTGCAGCACAAACCCTGTGGAATCATTGAATCCAAATTTCAAGTCTGAAAGGCAATATGCTGCATGACAATAAGATGATGTTAATTGCTATAATTAAAAAAGGAGTTACATTTATTAATAACTGAACCCCCACCGTGCAAATTATTCTGGCAAGCATTTTGGATAATGCCCATGAATGCATAATAACTGAAGACAGAAAAGAAGCTCACTGTAACTTGTTTTGTAATGTAAGGGAATTGTGGCAACAATTATTTGGCAGAACTCAAGAAAAACAATAGTCACCATTTTTAGAGTGTTGTTAAAGGCTGCTATTTTCAGAAGGGAAAACAGTTCACATTTCAGTAGACAATGAGCTTTACCAGGACTGATCCCTGCTGAAATGAAACGTACCAATAAATTATTAAAATATATTATTTTTGTGAGCTGTGAAACTTTATCTGTGAAAATTGTATGTATGTAGAAAAAAGCAGAAGGGGAAAGCAAAATGCTTCAATCAAGCGCTAACAGTCTAATTCAAACATGCCATGTAATGCTCACTCGAAAACACAAGTTAAGGGATTTTACTTCCATGTATTTGTAATGTAGCTGATCTGTTGATAATGATAAATAGAATGCTATGCTATCAAATGTGATGCTATGCCATCTTTTGATGTTATGTTGTAATGTCATATTATGTTATAATGTAATGATATTATGTTTTAATGTGTGATACTGTGTCATGGTGCCCTGCATCGTTGTAAGATGTAATGTTATGATAAGAAGTTGTGTTCTAAGGCTATGTTGAGGTTCTGCTGTGATACAATGTTTTACGTTGGTGTTTTATACTGTGTTGTGTCGTGTTATGTGTTATTTTTATATGGGGCATTCCACGTTAAGCTGTGCTATGTTACATTAACTATCATTTTGTACTCTCATGCACGTGTCCGAGACTGTTCATTTTACTGGGTATGCATATCCAATGGACTGCCGAATCATTCTTATATACTGACAGGGTAATTTGTTACAGTTTTATTTCAGTTATTTCTTCATTTACTTATTTATTTTCAGTTACGTATAAGTGAACGTAGCCCAAGTGTTAGAGCGCTTCACACAGAAATGCCAGAGCTACAGGGTTACAGTAACATAACATAAAAATATATGGACATGGGATTCTTTGCACAACGTACGATTATACTGCATAGGGAAAAAAGAGTTAACTTTACACGAGGTGCACAATCAGAGGAGGTCAGCACTTGTCTTGGGAAACATAACATCAGGGATCGGAACTAAAACACAAGCAGTAACAAGCATGTTCAATGCAACGGGTCTCGCATTTGTTCGAGTTAGAGCTATTAGCCTTGTAAAGCAACAAAAATAAAAACGGAGCACGATCGCGCTATGTAAAATGCAGCGCAAACGCGCTGACTCCAGGCTGAAAACATAGAGCCTCGTATGTTTTTGGTACTTCACCAGTGCTTTGTAGGTGGGCTAAACACCGGAAAAGGCATGAGGTATACATGCCTTTCACAAATGAAAGCAATCGGATTTTAAAAGGCAAGTCCACCAACCAATATAACTGACTGACTGGCATGGGCGTGGTTTCAAGCCCAAAGAGAGATTACAGAATGAAAAACAGAGGCGAGGAAGTCAGATCATCAGATGACTGAAGTGAGGAGAAGGAAAGATGTAAACTATGTAGAGGAAGCCTTGGACATGCGAGAAACGAACTGGGCCAGGACAAATTTGAAAATAAAAAAGAAGAGATATAATAGAGGGCAAGAAAGTAGGGATGGTGCTGCAGTTAAAGGAAAAGGTGGTCGCAACTGTTAGACTGAATCATTGAAAGAAGGCATAGTTCAAACGTGTAGTTAGATCGATTTAGTTTGGAAATGTATTGTGGAGAGAAGAAAAATGCAATACTGCTTGAAAGTTATCTGAATAACACTGGCGTTTGATCCCATAAAGCATGTTTGGAAGAGGGATCTAGAAACACAATTAAAACAAAAGGGATGGGGTTACTCCGTTACAAATGTGACGGATGTACCGTCTGCAATATTATAATTTCATTATAGTCTATGAACATCGTAATACAGCAAGCAGGCACGATCTCCGTCACGTTTGTATTGGAGTAACCCCTCAATCAAACTTTAAATCAGGCCCAAAGTCAATATCCAGGCCACGTTTCAAAACCTCAAATCTATATGTGCAAAATTTATTTGTATGGCGTTGTATGTATTTACTTGACAAACTGAGAATATATACAAGGAAAGTCAATTGTTATATACTCTAATTTATGTGGTTATTATTATGACCACTTGTTTACACCTGAAATCTACACGTGTGTTATTGTTCTATGTATGTACATGATGTGTGATATATAATCATGATATCTGGGTGTATAAGAGTTTAATCTGTTTTGTTTTTATACAAAACAGATTGTAAATGTTGCATAAAATATGATTACATAACACTGGATTTTGTAAAAGACTTATTGGCACACATGATTTGTGCTTGCGTCATGTTAGATTGACTAATAGTTCATCAGTAGCTAATAGGGGGGTGTTAGACCTGGCATCCTTGGGGTTGTTTCCCCTGACTTGCTTGTCTTCTGACATCCTGTTTACTGTCTTTGTTGTTTCTGGCTTTAGGACTCTGGGCACTTTACCACTGGTGACCAGTGCTAAAGTGCATGTGCTATTTCCCTAAAACATGTCACCATTAGCTTATCCACAATTGCCATATTTAATTTACTTATACTTTCTCAATAAAGTGCACTACCTGTGCCCAGGGCCTGCAAATTACATGATACTAATGGGTTTGCAGCACTGATTGTGCCACAAACTTAAGCAGCCTTTTAAACATGACTCAGACCTGCTTTTGCAGAGGCTGTCTGAGTAGTTGTAAACTGTCATGTCGACCTGGAAATTTTACTCTCTTGCCAGTCTCAAACCTTCCTTTTTAATACATATCTCACCTCTAAGGTAGGCCATGAACAGCCCCACAGGTAGGGTGCAGTGTATTTAAAAAGTTGGACATGTAGTTTTAGGTTTTACATGTCCAGGTAGTGACAAACCCTTAAGTTCATTTTGCACGACTGCAAGGCCTATCCACCCCATAGGTTAACATTTCAATTGCATTTTATAAGTGTAATTTCCAATTGGGAAGAGATGGGAACCCAAGTTTGGTGACTCTGGAATGACAATTTAAAATCACAACTTATGGTGAGGTCCGATTTTAAATTGTGATTCTGAAAATGCCACTTTTAGAAAGTTGGCATTATCTTACTTTAAATCATCTAGTGAATTCTTCCTCTCTCTACACATCTATACTAATGACAACTGGGCTCTTCTGCATTCCCTGCAGACAGCCGCACAGAAAGGGAGGTTAGGTGTAACTGAGTGGCCGTCTGCATGTTGCTGGGCCAATCTGGGCAGGATGGGAGGGTGGAGCTGATATTTACACCTGAATGTGCTGGGTCCCAAGCCCTCACAAAAGGCTGCATAATCCCCTGGAATGTGTCTGGAGCTAGACAGGAAGGGCAGGGACATTGTGAACCTCAAATGCCCCTCTTTGAAGTCCCCTCCCACTTTAAAGGCACCACTGGGTATACAAACTGGACTTTTAACCCAACCAACTCAGTACACTTCTAGACCTGAGGACATTTTGCCAGGAAGAAAGACTGCTGTGCTGCTGAAGGGACTGTTTACTCTGTTGGAACTCTGCTGGACCTTGCTGGACTCTTGCTTTGGTCAGCTGTTAGAAATGGGGTCTTTGGTTGGCAGTCACGTTACCCCCTGTCCAAGCAAGGTTCCTCATCCTAGTCAGGGTAAGTCACATGCAATCCAAATTATTCTGTGCCCACCCTCTGTTAGCTTGGCACTGTGCAGTCAGGCCTAACTTAGAAGGCAATGTGTAAAGTATTTGTGCAATAAAGCAGGCAATAACACAGTATAGCACCACAAAAAACACCATGCATGTTTATAAAAATATATAATATTTATCTGGATAAAAGCAGGTCAAAATGATTAAGCTGCAATAAGTATATGTTGAGATATCACTGTAAAAATGATATAAAGTGTCTTTAGTCTCTTAAAAGCAATAAATGTCTCTTGCAAGCACAAAGTACCTGGTTTGTGTTCAACATCTCCGCAAAGAACAGCAGAGGAGGAGATGCGAGGAAAACAGGGAGGTGTGCGTTGATTCTTCAGGCCGCACACATCGATGTGTCGTTTATTTTTCACACAGGGAAGGATTTGAGTCGATTTCCGGTGCTTGGTCTTGGATCCTCTTTGGGTTGCAGGTTTTCAGATGCCCCGGGGACGATGCGTTGAAACCGGCGCTGGCAGGACAAAGTCACAGGGGCTGCATCGATCCAGTGGGCGTGGTGTAGAAATTTCTACCACCCAGCAGGCGCTGCGTCGATTTCTCTCAGGATTTCGGGCTGCATCGTTCCGGCTCGGTTTTGCATCAATCCAAGGGGCCGTGCATCGAATTTCCGGTGGCTATGCTGGCGCTGCATCGATCTTCTCCTTGCGGAGTCGGGCTGCATCGTTCCAGTTTGGCATGCAGTGAATTTTCACCGTGATGCAGGCTGTGCGTTGTTTTCTGCTGGCTGTGCATAGATTTCCGCCACACAGGGAGTTCGTCTTGCAGGAATGAAGTCTTTTGGTCTTGAGACTTCAGGGAACAGGAGGCAAGCTCTATCTAAGCCAATGGGAGAGCACATCTCAGCACAGCCAGAGAGCAGCAAGGCAGCAGGGCAACAGCAAGGCAGATGCTCTTCACAGAAAGCAGTCAGGTGAGTACTTCGGGCAGCCAGGAAGTTCTTCTTGGCAGGTTGCAGGTTCTGGTTCAGGTTCTCTTCTCCCTAGGAAGTGTCTTGTCCAGAAGTATCTGAGTTGGTAGGGGCAGAGGCGCCGTTTAAATAGCCAAATGTGCCTTTGCAGTGGGGGAGACTTCAAAGAGTGGTTTCAAAGTGTACAAGGTCCCCTTTCAGTACAATCCTGTCTGCCAGGGTCCCAGTAGGGGGTGTGGCAGTCCTTTGTGTGAGGGCAGGCTACTATCCTTTGACATGTAAGTGTCAGGCCCTCCACCCCCCCAGCCCAGGAAGACCCATTCAAAATGCAGATGTATGCAAGTGAGGCTGAGCATCCTGTGTTTGGGGTTTGTCTGACTGAATGCAGAAGGGAGCTGTCAACTGAACCTAGCCAGACATGGATTGTAAGGCACAGAAGGATTTAAGTGCAGAGAAATTCTCACTTTCTAAAAGTGGTATTTCTAAAATAGTAATATGAAATCCATCTTCATCAGTCAGCTGGATTTTGTATTACCATTCTGGTCATACTAAATATGACATCCCTACTCCTTTTAGATCAACAGCTACCACCCAAGCAGTATATGAGGGTAGCCCTAATGTTAGCATATTTAAGGAGCAGGCCTCACAGCAGTGCAAAAAAGAATGTAGGAGTTTTACACTACCAGGACATGTAAACTACACAGGTACATGTCCTGCCTTTTGTCTACACAGCATCCTGCCCTATGGGTTACCTAGGGCCTACCTTAGGGGTGACATATATGTAGAAAAATGAGAGTTTTAGGCTTGGCAAGTACTTTTAAATGCCAAGTCGAATTGGCAGTGAAACTTCACACACAGGCCTTTCAAGGCAGGCCTGAGACATGGTTAAGGGGCTACTTAAGTGGGTGGCACAATCATTGCTGCAGGCTCACTAGTAGCATTTAATCTACAGGCCCTGGGCACATATAGTGCACTTTACTAAGGACCTATAAGTAAATTAAATAATCCAATTGGGTATGATCCAATGTCATCATGTTTAAAGGGAGAGAGCATAAGCACTTTAGCACTGGTTAGCAGTGGTAAAGTGTGCAGAGTCCTAAAACCAGCAAAAACACTATCCAAAAAGTGGAGGGAGGCAGGCAAAAAGTTAGGGGTGACCACCCCTAGGCTGTCAGGTCCAACATCTGCCTACCCTGCTGCCTGCTGCTCTTCATGCCTGAGAAAGACTGAACCTGCATCTCTGCATCCCCATAGCCAAAGTAACTCCAAGGACTTGATGGCTTGCCTCCTGTCCTGAAGACTCAACTTCACTGTGCTTCAGCTTCTGGACTCTGCTAACTGTGAGTCTTACTATGTCAAGTGGCACCAATTCAGTCCTGGGACCTTATAAGCTATTTTCTACAGAACTCCACCCATTGTCATCACTGCACTGCTCAGAGCCACTGATTCTCTCCTCAACACCGACATCGCAGTTGCCTCTGAGGACAAATTCATTGACCCACCAACTGTGCAACTCAGAACCAGGACATTTGCCGTATCACAATGGGTGGGACACCGCACCACTGCTCAAGGACATTGCATCGATGACTGCATGGCTCACCAATGATACATCCCTGACTACACGGATCAGAACTGGCACACTGCCCTCTTATCATCTCCTTTGCTCCTCACATCAGATCTTCAAAGTCGCAATCCTCCACACAAGATACTTTTTCAGCCGGACAAGGTTGAGCCATGTAGATGACCTGTACTCCATTGCAGTCAACCTGAACTTTTGGATCTACCCCGGTCTAGTGTGAAGCAGATAGCCCCAGTTGGCACTTTAAGTTTCTAAACACTATCGGGGTCATTACAACCCTGGCGGACGGTGTTAAAGCGGCGGTAAGACCGCAAACAGGCCGGCGGTGAAAAAATGGGAATTATGACCGTGGCGGAAACCGCCAACAAAAACAGCCACTTTAACACTTCGACCGCCACAGCAGTACAGACAAACAGCTTGGCGGTCACCGCCAACAGACAGGCGGAAGACAATGTACCGCCCACAGTATCACAACCTACCAATCCGCCACCTTTTCCGGGGCGGATTCACTGTGGATAAAAACACGCCGGAAACAGCCATTTTAAAGGGAAAACGCTCACCTCTACACACTCCACGAGGAAGGAGGACACCATGGAACGGGAACTCCAAATACTCCCTGCGATAGTCTTCCTGCACCTATATGACCTTCACCAACGCCGGTGCCGAAGACAATGGTGAGTACTGCACCTACGACATAGGGGAGGGGGAGGCAAATGTCAGGGATACACACACGCAACACCCCCACTCCCACCCGACCCTCACCCACTACAACACACACACCAATGCATATCCAAACATTACAGTAACAACCCCCAACCCCCCCAGAAGAATGCAAAGACAAAAGGAAATGAGTTCAACCATTGTAATATATCAAAAAGCAGTAACCAAATATATACAGATATATATACACATTCAACAAAATATACATCACGATTAGTAGTGCAGGTAATGCACCATTCAAAGTCCGTGGACCACTGGGCCCAAAATGCATGGGCGAGGCCCACATCAGATACCTGATCAAAATGGAGAGAACACTGCTGGGGCATCAGATAGGAATACAACAGGCACCTCAGGGGGAAGGGAAGGGGGGCACCTCAGCCGGATGAGTGCACCACGCCAGATCCACGAGGGGCTCCATGCCCATTGATGTATCCTGGGGAGTGCAAAGCCACAGTCTCTCAAGTCTCTACAGTGGGTGGTTTGCCCACTGTACCATCCTGGGGAGTCCAAAGCCACAGTCTCTCAAGGACATTGCATCGATGACTGCATGGCTCACCAATGATACATCCCTGACTACACGGATCAGAACTGACACACTGCCCTCTTATCATCTCCTTTGCTCCTCACATCAGATCTTCAAAGTGGCAATCCTCCACACAAGATACTTTTTCAGCCGGACAAGGTTGGGCCATGTAGATGACCTGTACTCCATTGCAGTCAACCTGAACTTTTGGATCTTCCCCGGTCTAGTGTGAAGCAGATAGCCCCAGTTGGCACTTTAAGTTTCTAAACACTATCGGGGTCATTACAACCCTGGCGGACGGTGTTAAAGCGGCGGTAAGACCGCAAACAGGCCGGCGGTGAAAAAATGGGAATTATGAACGTGGCGGAAACCGCCAACAAAAACAGCCACTTTAACACTTCGACCGCCACAGCAGTACAGACAAACAGCTTGGCGGTCACCGCCAACAGACAGGCGGAAGACAATGTACCACCCACAGTATCACAACCTACCAATCCGCCACCTTTTCCGGGGCGGATTCACCGTGGATAAAAACACGGCGGAAACAGCCATTTTAAAGGGAAAACGCTCACCTCTACACACTCCACGAGGAAGGAGGACACCATGGAACGGGAACTCCAAATACTCCCTGCGATAGTCTTCCTGCACCTATATGACCTTCACCAACGCCGGTGCCGAAGACAATGGTGAGTACTGCACCTACAACATAGGGGAGGGGGAGGCAAAAGTCAGGGATACACACACGCAACACCCCCACCCCCACCCCCACCCGACCCTCACCCACTACAACACACACACCAATGCATATCCAAACATTACAGTAACAACCCCCAACCCCCCCGGAAGAATGCAAAGACAAAAGGAAATGAGTTCAACCATTGTAATATATCAAAAAGCAGTAACCAAATATATACAGATATATATACACATTCAACAAAATATACATCACGATTAGTAGTGCAGGTAATGCACCATTCAAAGTCCGTGGACCACTGGGCCCAAAATGCATGGGCGAGGCCCACATCAGATACCTGATCAAAATGGAGAGAACACTGCTGGGGCATCAGATAGGAATACAACAGGCACCTCAGGGGGAAGGGAAGGGGGGCACCTCAGCTGGATGAGTGCACCACGCCAGATCCACGAGGGGCTCCATGCCCATTGATGTATCCTGTAGAAGGGAGAGCAAAGCCACAGTCTCTCAAGTCTCCACAGTGGGTGGTTTGCCCACTGTACCATCCTGGGGAGTGCAAAGCCACAGTCTCTCAAGTCTCTACAGTGGATCAGTTGCCCACTGTACTGTCCTGGGGAGTGCAAAGCCACAGTCTCTCAAGTCTCTACAGTGGGTGGGTTGCCCACTGTACCATCCTGGGGAGTGCAAAGCCACAGTCTCTCAAGTCTCTACAGTGGGTGGTTTGCCCACTGTACCATCCTGGGGAGTGCAAAGCCACAGTCTCTCAAGTGGATAACAGTCTCCACTGGTTCTGGAGGGGGACTGGTGCCCAGAGTGCTTCATCTTGTGAAGGACAGACAGAGTGGATGCTGTTCTCCACTGGTTCTGGAGGGGGTCTGGTGCCCAGAGTGCTTCAGCTTCATCCTGTTAAGGACAGACGGAGTGGATGCATGTCTCCACTGGTTCTGGAGGGGGACTGGTGTCCAGAGTGCATCACTCTCCCCGTGACGGTCCCAGTGCAGTCACTGCCCCTGCCGCACATGGGCTAGCGGTGCTTGAGTTGGAGGTCCTTGCCCTGTTCAGCTGTCTTTGCCCTGTTCAGCGGTGCTGGCCCTGTTCAGCGGTGCTTGACTTTGCAGTTTCTGACCTGTTCAGCAGTGCTTGCCATGGCGGTCTTTGCCCTGTTCAGCGGTGCTTGCCCTGTTCAGCGGTGCTTGACTTTGCAGTTTCTGACCTGTTCAGCAGTGCTTGCCATGGCGGTCCTTCAATGCCCAGCTGGGCTGGGGCTGGAGGTCCTTCATTGGGCAGCTGGGCTGTGGCTGCCGGGGCCATCCTGGGCAGCTGGGCTGTGGCTGGCGGTGGCCTCCTGGGCAGCTGGCTGTGGCTGGCGGTGACCTCCTGGGCACTGACTCTGGTGGTGGTCTCCTGGCCAGTGACGATGGGGCTGCCCTCCTGGGCACTGACTCTGGCGGTGGCCTCCTGGCCAGTGACGATGGGGCTGGCGGTGGCCTCCTGGGTAGCGGGGATGATGGCGGTCTTCTCCGCCGTGCTGCTCTCCCCAGACTTTGGGGATTTCTTCTGCCCCTTCCCCACCTTCGGAGGAGTCACAGCTGAGTGGACACTCCCCCCCGGGACCCTTGTGAGCGGCTTTGCTGGCTGGAGCCTTACCCCACTCCCACCGGGCACTGTCCAACTTCTGGTGCTTCACAGGGGGGGACTGGCTGTGCTGTGGCTCCGTGTCACACTGGCTGCCCTGGTGCCCGGTGCACTCCACTTACCTCTAACAGGCACCACTTCTACCGGAGATTTTTTGGCTGAGATGCTAGTACGGGACCTATGAATTGGAGGGGGGGTGGGAAAGAGGTCAAGCTTGGTCAGGAAAAGTTTCTTAGGAACACTGGGACGGGTAGCTGGAGGGGGTCTGGGAGTGGAGGAAGAGGAGGTGGATGTAGGAGGTGTAACTTTTGTGGCTTTGGGTGCAGGTGCATGCGCTGGAGGCTGTCGTGAGGTGGATGTATGTTGGGTGGGTGTGTTCCTGCGTTTGTGTACTTTGGGAGGAAGAGTCACAGACACACTGGGAGAGGACACAGGGGACGTGTAAATGGGAGTGGGATGGTGAGTGCAGGTGAGCGGGGTGTGGTGGTGGGTGTGCTGGTGCGGGACCTAGTGGCTGTAGTGGTAGTGCATGCAGGTGAGAGTGTAGACGACACTGGGAGGGAGGAGGGAGACGACGAGGAGGGGGACACAGTGGAGGCAGTGGATGTTGCTGTGTCTGTATGTGTGTGATGCTTGCGTGAGTGCCTGTGGGATGTGTGGTGCTTATGTTTGCCTGATCTTCCCTTGTGTGTTGAGGTGTGTGCAGGCTGGTCTGATGGTGTGCTTGGGATAGGCTGGGGTACAGAGGATTGGGTCTGGGTGGAGGAAGTTGGAGGGGGGAGGCTAGAGACAGGGACAATGGCTGCCATCAGTGCTGAGGCCAGAGTTTGCAGGGTTCGATGAAGGGCAGCCTGACCAGAATGAATGCCCTCCAGGAATGCATTTGTGTGTTGCAATTCCCTTTCTACATCCTGGATGGCATTCAAAATGGTAGACTGCCCAACAGTGAGGGCAGCAGAGGTGACAGGGGCAGAGGCTGAGGTGCCTGGGGTGATGGTAATGCCCACCCTCCTGGGTGAGTGGGCACGGGGCGAAGGCTGAGGGGCTGCTGGGAGGGCGGTGCTGGTGGGGGGGGTGGCGGCTGTACCTGTAGAAGTGGGGGGCACAGATTTTGCTGCCACCACAAGGGAGCTCCCATCGGAGGACGAGTCAGTGTCGCTGGTTGCAGATCCTGTGACCGCCGTGAAGCTCCCCTCGCCCTCTGTCCCACTGGTGCATTCCGAGTCCGTGGTTTGGCCCTCCATGGCCATGTGGGATGCAGCTCCCTCGTGCTATGGTGCCACTGTACCTCCGCATGATAATGCTGATGCACACAAGAACAGGGAGACCACAAAAAGAGGGAAGGACAGAAGAAAGGCAGGTTGAGTGCATGGCTTACCGCTACCGTTGGCGGACAATACAGACACAGCAGCCCCCTGCACTATGCCGTGCTGTTTGGCTCTACAGATGCAGTTCCTGGGATATTGCCTACATGGCTATGGTGGACATCAGCACACATAGATGACACAGGGGCATGTATACCTGTACTTGGCACTCTACAGAGGTGGGGTGGAGTGCCACATGGCCTGCATCACGGAGGGGCCTAGCCTACGGAACTCGCCCTGGCCTAGGGGAACCCATAGCCCTCCTCCCCCACCCAGACACCTTCACTGCGCGCAAAGTCCGCAGAATGATGTTGTACTCACCCCCTTGTGTCTGCTGTGATGCCCCCAAGTGCCCATCCAACTCAGGGTAGGCCACCGCCAGAATCCGGAACATCAGGGGGGTCATGGTGCGACAGGTACCCCTCCCACGTTGGGAGGCCATCCTCATGCTCCAACAGGGAATGTCCTCCCATCTTTTACGGCAGTGGGTGCTCCGTCTGTGGTGGACCCCCAGGGTCCAGACGTCCTTGGCGATGGCACGCCAAATATCCTTCTTCTGGTGGGCGCTGACCTACATGACATGTACAGGGGAAGAAGAGAAGTCATTACCAACTGCACCGTCAAAGTGAGTGGCCCACATCCCTACCCTTGCCATGTGGCACATGCATTCACAGTCCTTCATGCATGCAGAACTGTGGCCCCTTCCTTCTTACAACCAACCCTCTCCACACAGGCATAGCCCATACAACTTGCTCCCTGTGTACTCACCTGTTGGTCTGGAGGGCAGTAGAGTAGCGTGTACTGGGGGAGGACCCCTTCCACGAGCTTCTCCAACTCCTGTGCAGTGAAGGCAGGGGGTCTTTCCCCAGACGCACAAGCCATTGTCTCTTCCAGACCGAGGTCACAGCAGCACTTGCAGTGTAGGTCCTCTCCTGTCGAAGATCAGGTATCGAGTGATTCAACAGATACAAAATGGCGGTGACGTCCGCAGCGGTGACGTCCACAGCGGTGCGTATCATCACCGCCGGCGCACTTCGTCATTGGCTCCTGGGACCCATAGGGTCCAATGTTAACCAATGCAGCATTACGCTGCGGTCTTCGACCGCCTACCGCTACGGTGTACAACGCCAGCGCAGTTACCTCACATCCCATTGTCCCAGTTTAGAGGTCAGGCGGATGCCATTTCAGGGGCCCACATGGCTTAATTTTCAACTGCGTCACACATACCTAGGTCTAGACTCAACACACATACAGACAACTTTTTGGATTATGTTTTGTGTTCTGTGTAGACTGTGGGTACATACCTCTGAGTTGTTTGACTCTGTGGTCGCTGTTGTCCTTCCTAGGCACCATCCGCTGGGACATGTGAGGAAATGGCAGAATCCTCCGGTGTACCGACCGCTGGTGGACCTGTTGACAATGGAGGAGCGACATTTAATCATCACCTACAGGTTTGACCGTGCCACAATCCAAGAACTGTGTACCCATTTGGAGCCTGACCTGATGTCAGCAATCTGCCATCCCACAGGGATCCCCCCTCAAGTGCATGTGCTATCAGTGCTCCATTTCCTTCCAAGTGTGTCATTTCAAACAAGAGTGTCCATGGCATCAGGGATGTCCCAGCCTATGTTTTCCAACGTGCTGTCCAGAGTGTTGTCTGCCCTGCTGAAACACGTAAGGAGCTACATCATTTTTCCTCAGGTGGAGGATTTGGCTACAGTGAAGGGTGACTTCTATGCCCTGGGACATATCCCCAACATCATAGGTGCTATTGATGGAACCCATGTAGCTCTGGTCCCCCCACGCAGGAGTGAACAGGTGTACAGGAACAGGAAGAGTTATCATTCGATGAATGTACAGATGGTATGTTTGGCAGACCAGTACATCTCCCAGGTAAATGCTATGTTCCCTGGCTCTGTGCATGACGCCTACATCCTGCGGAATAGAAACATCTCTTATGTGATGGGTCAACTCCAGAGGCACCGGGTGTAGCTATTAGGGGACTCTGGTTACCCCAACCTGTCATGGCTACTGACCCCAGTGAGGAATCCAAGGACCAGGGCAGAGGAACGCTACAATGAGGCCCATGGGCGGACTAGGAGGGTGATCGAACGCACATTCGGCCTCCTGAAGGCCAGGTTCAGGTGCCTCCATATGACAGGTGGTTCCCTATTCTACTCACCATGGAAGGTGTGCCAGATCATCATTGCCTGCTGTATGCTTCACAATCTGGCTTTGCGACGCCAGGTGCCTTTTCTGCAGGAGGATGGTCCAGATGACGGTGTTGTGGCAGCTGTGGAGCATGTGGACAGTGATGAGGAGGAAGCAGAGGAAGAAGACATTGACAACAGGGACTCAGTTATCCAGCAATATTTCCAGTGACACACAGGTGAGAGAACATTCCTGCCTACTACAAGTACTTTCTCAATTCTACCTCTATCCTGTCTGTCGATTTCAACCAGTAAATGGTAACTGAGTTTTACATTTCCATTACGGTTTCACAGGTGTGGTTACCAACGTGTGTCATCTGCTTACATTCTTCATGGACTTGAGATGTGTGACATAGGTATGTTGACATTACATTTGAAAACGGATTTTGTCACTGTCATTGCTAATACACATTTTCAAAATCACAGACTGACTCCAGATTGTTTTGTGCTTCAAGGGTGTTTATTGAAGTGCTAAATATTGGAGGGGGGTGGTAAAATGGTGAGGGGTGATGGTGGAGGAATGTCCGTGGCAGATTCCAGTCTATTAGTCCCACAGGTGCACTGCCCATATGGACATTGGAAGTGGAGCTGGGGCAGTTCCAATATGGACAGGGTTACAAAGTGGGACAGTGGGGTGACAATCAGGGTGGTCTCATTTCTCTGTGGGGGTCTTGCCATCGTGCTCTGTCCTGTTCCTGGATCTCAGGGACCGCTTGCGGGGTGGTTCTCCGTCTGCAGGGGGTGGGGTGCTGGTGTGGTGGTCCTGTGGCGGTGCCTCCTGTCCACTAGCGCCGGCGGAGGTCGTGGGCAGTTCTTCGTCCATGCTAGTGTCAGGGGCCCCTCCTTCAGCTACCCTACGATGGTGCCCAGGGCGGTGCTGATGGTTCTGAGTTCCTCCCTGAAGCCCAAACACTGTTCCTCCTGCAGGCGCTGGGTCTCCTGAAACTTGGCCAGGACCGTTGCCATCGTCTCCTGGGAGTGGTGGTAGGCTCCCATGATGGAGGAGAGGGCCTCGTGGAGAGTGGGTTCCCTAGGCCTGCCCGCCCCCTGTCGCACAGCCACCCTCCCAGTTCACCTGTGTTCCTGTGCCTCCGTCCCCTGGACCGTGTGCCCACTACCACTGCCCCCAGGTCCCTGTTGTTGTTGGGGTGGTGGGTTATCCTGGGTTCCCTGTAGTGGTGGACACACAGCTGATTGACGTGTCCTGGGGACGGAGGTATGGGCCCACTGGGTGGGTGCTGTGCTGGTGTTACCAGAGGGTGGAAGGTCTGTGGTGGCCTGTGACTGGGTGTGGGGAACCGACTGTCCCGAGGCCCACGATGGTCGGGCTGGTCATCTGGATCCAGTTGGACAGAGCTACTGTCATCACTGTGGGCCTCTTCTGTGGGTGGGGTAGAGATGTCTGGATCCTCCTGTCTGGTGACGTTGGTTAGTGGTCCTGAAGGGGTGTAAAGCATGCTTATTGCATCTGTGTGTTTCATGGTGTGCAATGGGTGGGTGAGCGTGTACCCCAGTGCTAGCATTCCTGTGTGGGGGCTTGTGTGATGATGGTTGGGGGGGTGTTATGGGTATGTGCAGTGGGCATGCTTTAGTGAGGGGTGTCAATGCTTTGTTGTGTCATGCAGGGCTTGGTGTTGGGATGGGTGGTTTGTGTTAGTAGTACATATGTGAGGAGTTGGAGTGATAGGGGAGGGGGTGAGGGTGGGGGTCTGTGATAGCATGCAGGTAGGGTGGGGGATATGATAGTTAAGATTTGACTTACCAGAGTCCATTCCTCCACCGACTCCTCCAAGGCCCTCAGGATGCATAATGGTCAAGACCTGCTCCTCCCATGTTGATAGTTGTGGGGGAGGGGGTGGGGGTCTGCCGCCAGTCCGCTGTACCGCGATGTTGTGCCTGGAGACCACGGAACGCACCTTACCCCGTAGGTCGTTCCACCTCTTCCTGATGTCGTCCCGATTTCTTGGGTGCTGTCCCACTGCGTTGACCCTGTCGACTATTCTTCGCCATAGCTCCATCTTCCTAGCTATGGAGGTGTGCTGCACCTGGGATACAAATAGCTGTGGCTCTACCCGTACGATTTCCTCCACCATGACCCTGAGTTCCTCCTCCGAGAACCTGGGGTGTCTTTGCCGTGCGTGGTGATGAGTGTGGTGATGTGTAGTGGTGTGTGGTGTTTTGTGCGTGGATTTTGTGTGGGTGATGGTGTTGTGTGCCTCTGTGTGATGGGGTTGTCTATGCTGTGATGTGGGTGTGTGTTTTATATAGTATTGATTGTGTGGGAGTGGTGTTTGTATGTGTATCAGGTGTGTGTATTTCGAATTGTCCAATGTGGCGATGTGTGTGTATTTTGAGTGCGGCGGTGTGTACCGCCAATGGAATACCGTGGTTGAAAGACCGCCGCGTGGATTCGTGGGTCGTGATAGCATGGGCGTGTTTCTTTTGGCGTGACGGTGGAGGTTTTGTTTTCGCCAGTTTATCACTGACTTTGGTGTGGCGTACTTGTGTTGGTGTCTGAATTTCGGCGGATTCCGAGATGTGGGTCATAATAGCTGTGGCGGAATTCCGCGGCTGCGGCGGTGCATTGGCGGTCTTCTGCACAGCGGTAAGCGGCTTTTACCGCCAATGTTGTAATGACCCCCTATATTTGCAGATAATCTTTAAAAATTTATATCTCAAGTTCTAATGATTGGACTTTTGTCATGTTGGTCTCGGTTTGTTCATTAAACTAACTTTGTCGTTATAACCTAGTGTGAATTATTCTTTGCGGAGTTTTCACTACTTTACTGTTTTAAGTGTTCCACACATACTTTACACATTGCCTCTTAAGTTAAGCCTGCCTGCTCTGTCCAAGCTTTCAGAGGGTGAGCACAGGTTAATTTATGGTACATATCTGTCCTATCGTGACTAGGATTGTGGTTCTTGCTTGGACAGGTTGCACACCTCTGCTAAACAGAAGACCAGTTGTACTTTGCTTTCCCTGAATATCATCAGCAGAGACATGGTAAGATTGCCTGTAGGAAGACTATCAAAAGAAAATTGAACCCTGGTGTTCTTTTGAGGTCTGGCAACAGACAGATTTAATTGTCTAAAAAAACCTTGTGTCATCAGAAAATGTGTGCTCTTTGGGTCAGCTGTCTTTAGCCGTTGGTTTAGATTAGTGTGCAAGCTTTAAGCATTGGCTTTTTGGATTGTCCATCATTTTGTGGGTGTGTATATTTTTGCTGTATATTTTTCATTCATAATAAGGACAAAAAGCAATTCCTGTCCAGTGCTGCTCTTGTCTGATTATAGTTGCTCATGGCTTCTCTGTTGCTTCCACCACCCCAGTATATGATCTCATGAGTGCTGTAATTTCTGGGGTAATTAGCAGTGCTTTGTGAGGACATGAGTTATAGTAACTGTAGGGCATGAGTTGTAGTTACTTGAGATAATTCAAACTATAACAGGTGAATTTCAATGGTGTTTTAGGTATAAATTGTGAGCCTAGCTATAATGTCCCTTTGGGGGCCAAAGAAATGGGGGGGTGTCCCAAAATTAGTTTAACTGTGCAGGGAAACAGATTAAAACTCTGCTTTCTGCCAGCAGGAGTTATTTGACAGCTCCTGCTGTCAGAACACAGACTTAGTTAGCTTTTACTTGGTGGGAGCTGTCAGCTTTCACCCAGCAAAAGCAAACTGCTATGGTCCAGGGTGGGCACTGCGGGTCATAGCAGGATCCGGCTGTGGCAGTCTCTAGGGTCAATGCTGCCTCCACGAAAGGGGCCGTGTGGCCCCTTCAAATGAGCATTACCCTGGGGAGGTGGTGGTCCCTGTGGCTCAGGAGTCCGCAACCGACCCCTTTCACTCTTCTAGTGTAGCTCCAGGGAAGTGGTGGTTCCCGGGGCTGCGGGGGGGGGTCAAGTGGTCCCCCCATATTCGATTAGTAGTTGTGCCCTGGAGAGGTGGAGATCCCTGGGGATGCAAGTGGGGTGAGCAGCTCCCCTGCATTTGATATCTACTTCTGCTCCAGAGAGGTGGAGGTCACAGGGGCTTAGGGGGTGCCAGGCAGCCTCCCTGCATCCATTTTGTTTAAAGCCCTGGGGAGGTGGCAGTCCCTCGGGTTGCAGGGGGCACCCACTCACAGAATCATGCAGCCACTGATGCACCCACTCACAGACCCAGTGAGACACTGATGCACCCACACACAGACCCACTAAGACACTCAGACACTGACTCATAGACCACTCAGAGCCTCACACACCCACTGAAATCCTCACACATCCACTCACAGACCCACTCAGACACTGACACTACTACTCCCAGAGCCACTGAGACCCTACTGCACCCACTCACAGACCACTCTGATCCTCATACACTCACTGACAGACTCGTACAGACACTGACCTATCCACTCACTGACCCACTCAGATCCTCACACACCCACTCACAGACCCACTCTGACCCTCACACACCCAGTCACAGACCCACTCAGACATTCCCACTCCCACTCATAGACCCACTCAGACACCGATGCACCCGCTCACTGACCCACTCAGACAGTGACACATCCACTCACAGACCCTATCAGTCAGTGATGCACCTACTCACTGACCCACTCAGACCCTCATGCACCCACTCACAGACCCACACAGACACTCAGACAACCAATGACAGACCTACTGAAACCCTTACACATCCACTCACAGACCAACTCAGACACTGACACCCCCACTCCCAGAGCCACTCACAACCTCCTGCAGTCACTCACAGACCCACTCAGACAGTGATGCACCAACTCACAGTCCCATTGAGACACTGATGCGCCTACACACAGACCCATTGAGACACTCATACACCCACTCATAGACTACTCAGACCTCATGCAACCACTCACAGACCCACTCAGGCACTGACACATCCACTCACTGACCCACTCAAATACTGACACACCCACTCACAGACCCACACTGACCCTCACAAACCCAGTCACAGGCCCACTCAAACACTCACACTCCTACTTACAGACACACTCAGACACTGATGCACCCACTCACTGACCCACTCAGCCGGTGACACATCCACTCACAGATCTACTCAGACGCACCCACTCACAGACCGACACAGTCCCTCATGCACCCACTCACAGACACATTGAGACCCTCATGCACCTACTCACAAATCCACTCAGACTCTCATGTACACACTCACAGACCCACTTAGACCCTCATGCACCCACTCACAGACCCATTCAGACACTCATGCACCCACTCACAAATCCACTTAGACCCTCATACACCCACTCAAAGGCCTACTCAGACACTGGTTCACCCATTCACAGACCTAGTCAGACACTGATGCACCCACTTACAGACCCACTCAGACACTGACACGCCCACTCACAGATCCATTCAGACCCTCATGCACCCTCTCACAAACCACTCAGACCCTCAGGCACGCACTTTCACACCCAGATAGACACTCTCACATCCAGAGACACCCTGTAACACCTATTCTGTCACAAACAGAGAGAGATTGTTTGGCCATGCGCAGTGTGGGGTTGGGTTGTTATAGGGGTTGGCTGCAGGGCCTGGCTGTGCACAGCCAAAGGATGTGTATGGTGGTGGTTGGATTAACATAGAGTAATTAAAATTACTTTACTTTAAAAACAATGTAAATTCACTACAAGGACGTTATAATTAGGAAATAGAATTAAAAAAACCTTAGAAATTCTCTTAAAAAACATAAGTTACAGTTAGGTTCTAAATTTACTCATACAAAACATGACTTATAGTTACTTTAGGCCGTACGTTATAGTTACTTAAAAATAACTATAATGGCTGAATTTCTATGGTTTTGTGCATGTAAATTCAGAACTTAACTATAATGTCCGCGTAAGCTTTGGTTCTTTAAGTGAATATATACATAAAAGGTAGTTATAGTTAGGACTTAGGCCCTCATTCTGACCCTGGCGGTTTGTAACCGCCAGGGCAGAGGGCAGAGGAAGCACTGCCAACAGGCTGGCGGTGCTTCCGGGGCAATTCTGACCGCGGCGGTAAAGCCGCGGTCAGAAAAGGGGAACCGGCGGTTTCCCGCCGGTTTTCCCCTGCCCCAGGGAATCCTCCATGGCGGCGCTGCATGCAGCGCCGCCATGGGGATTCCGACCCCCTTCCCGCCAGCCTGTTCCTGGCAGTTTACACCGCCAGGAAGAGGCTGGCGGGAACGGGTGTCGTGGGGCCCCTGGGGGCCCCTGCAGGGCCCATGCCACTGGCATGGGCACTGCAGGGGCCCGCTAACAGGGCCCCATTAAGATTTTCAGTGTCTGCATAGCAGACACTGAAAATCGCGACGGGTGCCACTGCACCCGTCGCACCCCAGCAAATCCGCCGGCTCCATTCTGAGCCGGCTTCATCTCTGCTGGGGCTTTCCCGCTGGGCCGGCGGGCGATCTGCTTGAGATCGCCCGCCGGCCCAGCGGGAAAGTTGTGATCACCGCCGCGGTCATTTGACCGCGGTGCGGTGTTTGGGCGGTTCCCGCCCGGCGGGCGATGCCCGCCGCCCGCCGGGGTCGGAATGACCCCCTTAGTTTCCAAACAAAAAGCATGTTTTTGACATGCCTACATCTTTGTCACTATTTGAACGATCTTCATTAAATTTTCCAAAAAGAGAAAAAGGGAGCTCACAAAAGTGTTTCCCATGTTAATTCCCATAGGGTCTTTAGACACGCTAACAACCTGAATTGCTGGTTATTTACACCACATTTTGCAGGAAGCTAGATGTTGATTTACAGATCATGCATTTTGTGATTTGTGTAAATCAGTTCAGTAGTTTTTGAGATATTAAACGGGAAAGAATATAGATATCTAGGGACGCAGATCCTCAGGGGATCAAACATGGGTATATCCTTGGATATGCATGCCAGTTTAAGAATCACACCCTCTCATACCCACTTTCATGCACAGAGATACACTCTCCCACCTTTCTCATACCCAGAGACATCCTCTCACACCCACTCTCACACCCAGAGACACACTTTCATACTCACTCTTACACCCAGACATACCGTTTCATACCCAGTCTCACACCCAGAAACAAATTCTCACACCCACTCTCACACCCAGAAACACACACTCACACTCTCACACCCACTCCCACACCTAGAGACACCCTTTGAAACCCACCCTCACATCCACTCTCACACCCAGAGACACTCTCTCACACCCACTCTCATACAGAGACACACCCTATCACACCCACTCCCACACCCAGACACACCCTCGCACACCCACTCACATACCCAAAGACACACTCTCACACCCACATACACACCCGGAGATCCACTCACACCAAGACACTCCAACACCTAATCTCACACTCAGAGACACCCTCTCACCCTCACTGTCCCAGCCAGATAGACGCTCTCACACTCTCTTATACCTAAACAGACACTCTCACCCCTAATCTCACACTCAGAGACACACTCTCACAACCAGAAACACCCTCTCACAGTCATTCTCACACCCAGACACACCCTGTCACACCGACCCCCCACACACAAACACTCTCACATTAACTAGTGCAGCAAGACAGACATTGTCACACCCATATAGACACACACACAGTTTTGGCTGGCCACAACCTGACAGGGAAAATTGTGAACACCATTTTGTTGTATGAGGAAAAGGCTTCGGGGGCTAAAATGTTGCCATAATTGCCTATGAAAAGGGCAGGGTTGAAGTTTCATCTCACAACAACTCTCACACCTAGAGATACCCACTCACACCCACTCTCACACCCAGACAGACACCCTCTCACACCCACTCCATAAATGAGAAAAACACTTAATAATAGATATAACATTTGAAAAATGTTTCTTTTTTTTCCTTTTCGAGATCTGCAGGTGGATCCATGGATCTGAATAAGGTTTAAAAAAGGATGTTATAGAATAACCAAGGAACTATATATGATGATAAAATGGCTGGCTCTGAAAAAGACTTTGGCCCTCATTACAACCCTGGCCGTCGGTGGTAAAGCGGGTTAAAACCGCCAACAGGCCGCCAGTAAAAATAATGGTATTATGACCATGGAGGAAACCGCCAAAATAGACAGCCACATTCACACTCTGACCGCCACGGCGGTACAAACAAACAGCATGGCGTTTACCGCCAACAGACAGGCGGAAGACAATGTAGCGCCCACACTATTATGAGAGGCCAATCCGCCACCTTTTCCAGGGCGGATTCAACGCAAACAAAAACATGGCGGAAACAGGACTTGGAAGGGAAAACACTCACCTCTACATACCCCACGAGGAACCAGGATGCCATGGAGCCTGAACTCCAAATCCTCCCTGTGATACTCTTCCTGCTCCTCTACCAGGAGCACAAACGACGGCGGCGATGACCACGGTGAGTACTGCACCTACAACACAGGGGAGGGAAAAGAGAGTGACACACACATGCAACATGCAACACCCCCACCCTCACCCACAACAACATACACACAAATACATGCTGCAACATTACATTTACACCCCCCACCACCCTGGAAGAACGCAATGACAAAAGGAAATGATTGTAACCATTGTAATCAAGAATAATCCATTAGTCAAAAATGTATATACACTATAAACAATTATGTACAACCTATATAGTCCGTAGACCACTGGGCCCAAAATGCATAGGAGAAGTCCACACTCGATACCCGATCGAAACGGAGAGAACACTTCAGGGGCATCAGATCGAAATAAAACAGGCACCCAGGGGGAAGGGAAGGGAGGCACCTCAGCCAGATGAGTGCATGACGCCAGCTCCACGAGTGGGCTCCATGCCCATTGATGTATCCTGGGAGTGCAAAGCCACAGTCTCTAAAGTCTCTCCAGTGGGTGGGTTGCCCACTGCTTTATCCTGGGGAGTGCAAAGCCACAGTCTCTCAAGTCTCTCCAGTGGGTGGGTTGCCCACTGCTTTATCCTGGGGAGTGCAAAGCCACATTCTCTCATGTCTCTCCAGTGGGTGGGTTGCTCACTGCTTTATCCTGGGGAGTGCAAAGCCACAGTCTCTCAAGTCTCTTCAGTGGGTGGTTTGCCCACTGCTTTATCCTGGGGAGTGCAAAGCCACAGTCTCTCAAGTGGACAACAGTCTCCACTGGTTCTGGACTGGGCTTTGTGCCCAGAGTGCTTCATCCTGCCAAGGACTGAGGTAGTGGATGTCTTTCTCCACTGGTTCTGGAGGGGGCTTTGTGCCCAGAGTGCTTCATCCTGCCAAGGACAGAGGCAGTGGATGTGAAACTCCACTGGTTCTGGAGTGGGCTTTGTGCCCAGAGTGCTTCATCCTGCTAAGGACTGAGGTAGTGGATGTCTTTCTCAACTGGTTCTGGAGGGGGCTTTGTGCCCAGAGTGCTTCATCCTGCCAAGGACAGAGGTAGTGGATGTCTTTCTCCACTGGTTCTGGAGGGGGATTTGTGCCCAGAGTGCTTCATCCTGCCAAGGACTGAGGTAGTGGATGTGACACTCCACTGTCGGTGGTGAAACATGCAAGCTGCCCAGGCCCCTGGAACTGACCACCAGCCTCGTACGAATGACCACTGGGGATGGCAGCCATGTCTGCGGTGGTGCCACTGGCTCAGGATGTCACGGGCCGCTGGCAGTGCTGGCTGCGGGATCAGTAGCGGCGGTGCTTGCGTTTGGTCATTGTGGCAGCGGTGCTGGTGGCGGCCTCACTGACTGCGGTGCAGGTGGCTGGCTCACTGACTGACGTGCTGGTGGCTGTCTCACTGACTGCCGTACTGGCAGCGGTGTCAGTAGCGGCGGTGCTGGTGGTGGGCTCACTGACCACGGTGCTGGTGGCGGTGTCAGTAGCGGTGGTGCTGGTGGGGGGCTCACTGACTGCGCTGCTGGCGGCGGTGTCAGTAGCTGCGATGATGGTGGTGGGCTCACTTACTGCGGTGCTGCTGAAGCGCACAGTGTCTGCGGTGCTGGTGAAGGGCTCAGTATCTGGAGTGCTGGCGGCGGTGTCCGTGGTGGCGGTGTATGTGGCGGTGCCAGTGGCGGTCTTATCCGCCGTGCAGGTTGGGGGCGATGTTGACTTGCCTTTCATTTTCAGGTCCTTCCCCACCTTGGATGGTGGTGCTGTTGTCTTGCCACTTCCAACAATTGTCTTGCCTGAGCCCTTGGCGGCAGGTATTTTGGCCTTCTCCCTTGGGGATGTGGGCAACTTTTTCTATTTTGGAGGTGGGGGAATGTCCTTGGCCTCGCTCCTTCGGACACTGGCAGCCCTGTTGCTTGGCGCACTCCAAAATCTGGCCATTGCTGGCCCCACTGTGCACGGTGATGTGGTGGCTGAGGTGCTGGGTTGGGACCTGGAAAGGCGGGCCTTAGGGAACGGACGGGGTGTGGGAGGTGTAGGGAAGAAGTCAAGATTTGATAGGAAAAGATTTTTAGACACACTGGGACGGGTAGCTGGAGGGGGTTTGGGAGTGGAGGAAGAGGTAGTGGTTGTAGGAGGTGTTCGTTTGCTGACTTTAGGTGAAGGTGCATGGGCTGGAGGCTGTCGTGAGGTGGATGGCTGTTGGGTGGGTGTCTGACTGCGTTTGTGTTCTTTGGGAGGAGGGCTCACAGACACACTCGGAGAGGACACAGGGGATGTGTGAATGGTAGTGGGGGTGGTGATTGCACATGAGCGGTGTGTGGTAATGGGCGTGCTGTGATAGAGGTAGTGGCTGAAGATGTAGTGCATTCAGGTGTGAGTGGAGACGTGACAGGGAGGGAGGAGGGAGACGTGGAGGAGAGGGACACAATGGAGGCAGTGGATGTTGGTATGTGTGCATGGGTATGACGCTTGTGTGAGTGCCTGTGGGATGTGTGGTGCTTATGTTTGGCAGAGCCACCCTTGTGTGTTGAGGTGTGTGCATGCTGGTCTGATGGTGTGCTTGGGATAGGCTGAGGTATTGGGGATTTTGTCTGGGTGGAGGAAGTTGGAGGGGGGAGGCTGGACACAGGGACAATTTCTGCCACCAGTGCAGAGGCCAAAGCCTGAAAAGCTCGCTGTTGGGCTTCCTGGCCAGAATTAATGCCCTCCAGGTATGCATTTGTCTGTTGCAACTGCCTCTCTACACACTGGATGGCATTCAGAATGGTAGACTGCCCAACAGTGAGGGATCTCAGGAGGTCAATGGCCTCCTCACTGAGGGCAGCAGGGCTGACTGGGGCAGGGCCTAAGGTGCCTGGGGTGAAGGAGATGCCCACCCTCCTGGATGAGCAGCTACAGGACACACACTGAGGGGCTGCTGGGAGGGGAGTGCTGGTAGGGGGGGTGGTGGCTGTACTTGTAGATGCGGTGGGCACAGAGGGGCCCGCCACCGCAAGGGAACTCCCATCAGAGGAAGAGTCGGCGTCGCTGGTCTCTGCTCCTGTCCCCACCATGGAGCTCCCCTCTCCCTCCGTCCCACTGGTGACTTCAGACTCTGTTGTCTCGCCCTCCAGGGCCATGTGGGATGCAGCTCCCTCCTGCTCCGGTGGCACAGCTCCTCCGCCTGATTGTGCTAATGCACACAAGAACAGGGACACCACAAAAATGGGAGGGAAGAAAGTAGAAAGACATTTTCAGTGCATGCAATACCGCTACTGTTGGCAGACACAGCAGCCCTCTGCACTACGCCATGCACTTAGAGTTCCCTAATTAATCACAGGGACATGGGGTCCATGGCCTATGCCGTATTGCTGCACACATGGAAGTCACAGGAGCCTGACTAGGTGTAGATGGCTCTTACCACTGGTGGGGTTGGGGTGCCGCTCAGCCTGCTTCACAAAGAGTCCTTGCCTACAAAGCTCGCCCTAGCCCAGGGGAACCCACTGCCCACCTCCCCCACCCAGACACCTCCATTGTGCGCAGAGTCAGATGGATGTGACAGTACTCACCCACCTTGTTGCTGCTGTGATGCCCTCAAGCGCCCATCCAACTCCGGATAGGCCACCGCCAGGATCCTGAACATCAGGGGGGTCATGGTGCGACGGGCACCCCTCCCACGTTGGGAGGCCATCCCCAGCTGGGCTTCCGCCATCCTCTTGCTCCAGTGGCGAATGTCCTCCCGTCTTTTACGGCAGTGGGTTCTCCGTCTGTGGTAGACCCCCAGAGTCCGGACGTCCTTGGCGATGGCACGTCAAATATTCTTCTTCTGGTGGGCGCTGACCTACAGAAATAGTACAGGGGAAAAGGAAAAACTTTAACTGTCCGGACCGTCACAGTCATTGTCCCACGTTCCCACCCTTGCCCTGACGCACATACACTCACCGTCCGATCATGCAGGCCTCATCACCCCCTATCTTCCATCCATACCACTCCAAAAAGGCATTGCCCATACAGCATGCTCACAGTGTACTCACCTGTTTGTCTTGGGGACCGTAGAGTAGCGTGTACTGGGGGAGGACCCCATCCACTAGTTTATCCAACTCCTCCGATGTGAAGGCAGGGACCCTTTCCCCAGACACATGAGCCATCTTCGCTTCCAGACTTAGGTCACAACAGCACTTGCAGTGTAGGTCCTCTCCTGTCGAAGATCAGGTATCAAGTGAGTGAACAGACAGAAAATGGCGGTCACGTCCACAGCGGTGCGTACCGTCACCGCTGGCATACATCGTCATTGGCTCCTGGGACCCATAGGGCCCAATGTTAACCAATACAGGATTGCGCTGCGGTCTTCGACTGCCTACCGCGACGGTGTACAACGCCAGCGCAGTTACCTCATATCCCTTGTCCCACATTACAGGTCAGGCAGCCGCCATTTTAGGGGGCCACATAGCATTACTTTTCAATGCGTCACACATATCTAGGCCTTGCATACACACAAAGACAGGCACATAGCGTATTGACAAATGTGTGCAATAAAATTGTTTTTTTACTACCTCAGTGTTGGCTGACTCTGTGCTCGCTGTTCTTATCCATAGGGCACGTCCGCTGGGGCAGGTGAGGAGATGGCGGCATCCTCCGGTGTACAGACCACTGGTGGACCTGTCGACAATGGAAGAGAGACATGTAATCGTCACCTACAGACTTGATCGTGCCACAATCCAGGAACTGTGTGCCCAGTTTGAGCCAGACCTGATGTCAGCTATCCGTCATCCAACAGGAATCCTCCCTCTAGTGCAGGTCCTGTCAGTTCTCCATTTCCTGGCAAGTGGGTCTTTTCAAACAACAGTGGCCATTGCACCAGGGATGTCCCAGCCTATGTTCTCAAACGTATTGTCCAGTGTGTTGTCTGCCCTGCTGAAACACATACGCAGCTACATCATGTTCAGTAGAGGATTTGCCTACAGTGAAAGGTGACTTCTATGCCCTGGGACATATCCCCTACATCAAAGGTGACATTGATGGGCCACATGTGGCCTTGGTCCCCCACACAGGAGTGAACATGTGTAGAGGAACCGGAAGAGCTACCATTCTATGAATGTGCAGATGGTGTGTTTGGCCAACCAGTAAATCTCCCTTGTGAAAGCCAAGTTTTCTGGCTCAGTGCATGACGCTTACATTTTGAGGAATAGCAGCATCCCTTATGTGATGGTGCAACTCCAGAGGCACTGTGTGTGGCCAATAGGTGAGGACAAGGACCCTGTACCCTGTGAATAGTTGTCCGGGGTTGTCCCTAAGGGTTAGTGTGTGTCTAACAGTTGTCCCTCGACATTTGCAGGTGACTCTGGTTACCCAAACCTGTCATGGCTAATGACCCCAGTGAGAAATCCCAGGACAAGAGCAGAGGAACGCTACAACGAGGCACATGGGCGAACTAGGAGAGTGATAGAAAGGACCTTCGGCCTCCTGAAGGTCAGGTTCCGGTGCCTCCATATGACATGTGGTTCTCTGTACTACTCACCAAAGAAGGTGTGCCAGATCATCGTGGCCTGCTGTATGCTGCACAACCTTGCTTTGCAACGACAGGTGCCTTTTCTGCAGGAGGATGGTCCAGAAGGAGGTCTTGTGGCAGCTGTGAAGCCTGTGGGCAGTGAAGAAGAGAAGGCAGAAGAAGAGGATATCAACAACAGAAACAACGTGATCCAGCAATACTTCCAGTGAGACACAGGTAAGAAGACATCACTGCCTCCTACATCTGATAAAATTGTTAGACCTATCATATATCTGTCACTTTCACCCAGTGTATGGACCCTGACCTGTCACTTAGTCTTTCCATTTCACAGATGTGGGTCCCACTGTGTGACCTCTGCTATGTTACATCATGGACTAGAGCTGTGTGACATAGGTATGTTGACAATACAATGGACATTCCTATTTTCCTCAGTTATTGCAAATACACATTTGTGAAAGCACAGACTGACTCCAGCTTGTTTTGTGATTCAAGGGTGTTTATTTGAGTGCAAAATAGTGGAAGGGGTGTAAAATGGTCAGGGGTGATGGTGAAGGAATGTCCATGGCAGAGTCCAGTTATTTGTCTCACAGGTGCATTGTCCAAAGGGGCAAAGGAAGTGGAGCTGGGGCAGTTTAAGGATGGACAGGGTGACAAAGTGGGACAGAAGGATGACATTCAGGGTGGTCTCATTTCTTGGCGGGGGTCTTGGCATTGTTCTCTGTCTTTGTCCTGGATCTCAGGGACCATTTGCGGGTGGTTCTCCATCTGCAGGGGGTGGGGTGCTGGTGCCATGGTCCTGTGGCGGTGCCTCCTGTCCACTTGTGCCGGCAGAGGTGGTGGGAAGTTCATCATCCAAGCTAGGGTCAGGGGCCCCTTGTTGTGCCACAGTGTCCCTCCTGGTGTTCACAAGGTCCTTCAGAACCCCTACAATGGTGACCAGGGTGGTGTTGCTGGACTTGAGTTCCTCCCTGAAGCCCAAATACTGTTCCTCCTGCAGCCGCTGGGACTCCTGAAACATGGCCAGTACCATTGCCATCATGTCCTGGGAATGATGGTACGCTCCCAGGGCCTCGTGGAGAGTGGGTTCCTGGGCCTGTCCTCCCCCTGTCGCATAGCAGACCTCCCAGTTCCCTGGTTTTCCTGTCCCTCTGTCCCCTGAACCGTGTGCCCACTGCCACTGCCCCCAGGTTCCTGCTGTTCTTGGGTTGATGGTTTGCCTGCATTCCCTGTAGTGGTGGACACACTGCTGCTTGATGTGTCATGGGCACAGAGGTATGGGCCTGCTGGGTGGGAGCTGTGCTGTTGTTTCCTGAGGGGGGAGGCTCTGTGGTGGCTTGTGACCATGTCAGGGGAACTGACTGTTCCGAGGCCCCAGATGGGGCGGGCTGGTCATCTAGATCCAGTTGGACAGAGCTGCTGTCATCACTGTGGGCCTCTTCTGTGGGGGTGGACATGTCTGGAACCTCCTGTCCGGTGACGTTGGGTAGGGGTCCTGCAGGGGTGTAAAGGCACGATTATTGCTTCTGTGTGTGCCATTGTGTGCAATGGGTGGGTGACCCGGTACCCCAGTCTTACATTCTTGTGTAGGAACTTGTGTGATAATTGTTTTGGGGTCTGTGTGGGTATCTGTAGTGGACATGCTTTGTTGATGGGTGTCCATGCTTTGTTGTTGCATGCAGGGCTTGGTGTTGGGATGGGTGGTTTGTGATAGTGGGACATATGTGAGGTGTTGGAGTGATGGGGTTGAGGGTGAGGATGGGGGATATGGTAGTTAAGATTTGACTTACCAGAGTCCATTCCTCCAGCTACTCCTGCAAGGCCTTCAGGATGCAGCATAGCCAAGACCTGCTCCTCCCATGTTGTTAGTTGTGGGGGAGGAGGTGGGGGTCCACCGCCAGTCCTCTGAACTGCAATCTAGTGTCTTGAGACCACGGAACGCACTTTCCCCCGTAGGTCGTTCCACCTCTTCCTGATGTCATCCTGTGTTCTTGGATGCTGTCCCACAGCATTGACCCTGTCCACGATTCTGTGCCATAGCTCCATCTTCCTAGCTATGGAGGTGTGCTGCACCTGTGATCCGAATAGCTGTGGCTCTACCCGGATGATTTCCTCCACCATGACCCTGAGCTCCTCCTCAGAAAACCTGGGGTGTCTTTGCAGTGCCATGGGGTGGTGTGGGTGATGTGTGAGGTGGTTTGTGTTGTGATGTGCGAGGGGATGTGTTTGTGTGTATTGTGTGGGGTGCATGGATGTTTTGTAAGTGATGGTGTTGAGTGCCTGTGGATGCTAGTTAGTTGATGGTGGTGTCTCTCTCTGGTCTTCTGTCGCAATTATGGTCATAATGGTTTCTGGATGATGTGGGTGTATGTTTTATATTGTATTGGGTGTGTGGGAGTGATGTGTGTATGTGTATCAGGTGTGTGTATTTCGAATTGTCCAATGTGGTTGTGTTTTTTAAATGTGTGTGTATTTTGAACGTGGCAGTGTGTACCGCCAATGGAATACCGCGGTTGAAAGACCGCCACGTGGATTCGTGGGTCGGGATAGTGTGGGCGTATTCCTGTTGGCGTGACAGTGGAGGTTTTGTTATTGCCAGTTTATCACTGACCTTTGGTGTGGCGGACTTGTGTGGGTGTCTGGATTTTGGCAGATTCCGAGCTGTGAGTCGTAATAGCTGTATTGGATTTCCACGCCCGCAGCGGTGTGTTGGCGGTCTTCTGCACGGTGGTAAGTGGCCTTTACCGCCAATGTTGTAATGAGGGCCTTTGTGTTTATGATGTGTAGGGGATCATTACACATAAAACAGGATGCAGACTCTCAAGTTCTGCAGGAACACCCTGTTGCCTTTTCAATCATTTCTATATATACCATCCATTTCAAACCATAAATCATTATGTAAATGGATCCCATGTCATGGTCTCTGAGGAATGCAGAAACAGTGTTATTAACATGTTTCTGTATTTGCCTATTTGTGGACAGAATTCATTTGACGACTTCCACTTCTGCCTTTGGATAGTGTGTAGAAAAAGTGCCATAAATTATTAAAAAGTGTCATTCGTCAGGATTTCCAATCCTACCTCAGTAGCTGCGCCCAGTTTGCTACCACCACAGTGCACAATCATGAGGTGTTGATGTTGGCAGTCCTTAATGCTCTCAAACAAAGGGAGCAATTGATGCACTTGGACCCTCTCTGGCCAACTGAAGTTATATTCACATTAAATAAACCCAGGGAGACAATTCCACTATTTCTAGCACTGTCGCCGAACCAAAACACAAAACTGTGACCTACAGTACACACTCTAAGCATTCTGGAGGGAAGCTGGAGTTCCACTCTGGACAAAGCTGCAGTGCAAATGATGCAGTTTTGAAATGAAATGCAGTTGAAATGAAGTCTATTAGATACAACTTTAAGGAACATATTTGATTTCTTGTTGTAAATATGTTGGTGCATGGAGCTAGGTAGTGATTTTGTGAAAAATATAAGTAGATGCCGGATTGTGTTTTGAGAAATTAGAGAAAGTATTGGTGGTTGGGATATGTTTATTATTTAAAATATTCAAACATACCTGCTACATTTGCTTCAGAAGTAAGCATGGTGGTCTCACAAACTATCCTGAACTTGTGACCTATTACTGCAAGAGAATGTTGCAAACTATGTTACCATGATAGCAGAGCTACAAGAGCATTGGGGGAAGGGAACAAAAAGCAGTAGACTGTGACTTTGTAGTCACAGTTTTACTCGTAAAAAATAATTTAAAAGTATGATTAGGTAAGAATACATTTTTCTATTGAAACAGGAATATACATAGCTTTGTTTCACAGTATATAGCAAAAATGAATTTCATACTTCCGAGTGGATATGTGGATCAGCGGATCTTCTGTAAAGTTATATGGGGGGCCAGCACTGAGCATCACGGTGGAACAGGGGGATCCGGCGAAAACCACTATCAAATTGGACTATCCCTTGAGAAGTGTTGCAAAGGGTAAACTATAGCAACTAGTCAGATGATGCATAACATAAGTTAAATATGTAAGGGAGATTGTGATTGGTTTTCTAATGTAGTAACCTTGAAAGCAAAGTTGAAAAGGTTGCTATTAATGGTTGCCTTGTATGAGAGTGGTGTACCATACTTCTGCTTGGTTTTTACACATTCCCAGTGAGAAGAAATTCTAACTGATACTGAGAGACAAAAATATAGAATAACAAACAGTTAACAGGTATGTCTAATAAAATGAAGTTTACTATAAAATGCATTAGTAAAGACATGAGTGTATTTGATGTGAATGAAAGAGAGTAGCATGCTCATAAAAAGTAAAAATGAATATAAATAGAAAGTAGGTAATAAAAATGAGGAAAAGTTTGATAAATACCAAAGGAAGAATTAAAGACTCAACTTGGATTTAGAAAATCTGCTTCACAAGCCTTAAACTGTCCTTTTGCTATAAAAATTCACCCCTCAGCAAGGTTGTATCTAGGCCACAGAGCTTTGTTATTAAAATGTGAAAAATGTCCTTCTGCGTTTCAGTGAATTAGATGTGCACTTGCAGGCCAATATGCCTAGTTGCAATCTCTCACCCATACTACTTCTGACATAACTATTTACAAAACCATAGAGCAATTCAGACACTGAAAGAGCTACTTACACATTTAAGCACACCCTCAGACAGCAGGTATTTATGCAGCAGTGTCAAAGCCTGTTAGGAACTGATACAGTAACTCCAAAATGTTGAGAACTACTCACACAACCAAGTTGCCCATTCAGAGAAGTAGTCCTTTAAGCATAGCTTCGGTGTTCTACTACAGAGCCTAAGGGGCATATTTATACTCTGTTTGCGCCAAATGTGCGTCAAAGATTTTGACGCACAATCAGCGCAAACCCTGCCCCATATTTATACTTTGACGTCCGACCCCGCGGGCGTCAAAATTCCACCATGTGCGTCATTTTTTGGAAGGGAGAACCAGCCTTGCGTTAATTATATGCAAGGTAGGTGTTCCCTTCCCAAAAATGACTTTAAGGCCTGTGCCCCATATTTATACTCTGACGTCATTTTGACGCACAGGAGGGGGTGGGCCTTAAAAAACGACGCACAGCCTGATGGGCGCCGTTTTTTAACGCCTGGTCAGGGCAGGCGTTAAGGGACCTGTGGGCTCGGAAGGAGCCCAGAGGTGCCCTCCCCTGACCCCAGGGACACCCCCTGCCACCCTTGCCCACCCCAGGAGGACACCCAAGGATGGAGGGACCCATCCCAGGGAAGTAAAGGTAAGTTGGGGTAAGTATTTTTTTTCGTTTTTTTTGGGGGGCATAGGGGGGCGTGATTTGGGCCCTCCTACATGCCACTATGCCCAATGACCATGCCCAGGGGACATAAGTCCCCTGGGCATGGCCATTGGGCAAGGGAGCATGACTCCTGTCTTTGCTAAGACAGGAGTCATGTCAATGGAGGTTGGGCGTAAAAAAAATGCGCAAATCCGGTTTGAGGCCTGAATTTTCCCTCAGACCTGACTTGCCCCATTTTTTAACGCACATCCCCCATTTTCCCATACGCCGGCGCTGCCTGGTGTGAGTCATTTATTTTTACGCACACCAGTCTGCAGCGCCGGCTAACGCCATTCCATAAATAAGGCGCCCGCATGGCGCGTTGGAATGGCGTTAGCCGGCGGTAACATTTTTGACGCACAACTGCGTTGGCACAGTTGTGCGTCAAAAAGTAAGTGTGCAGTTTTACTACCAGCTTGACTTGGCATTCAAATGTCTTTTTTCAAATGTTACACCCTCCTTTTATGACATAAACCTTACCGCTCAGCTAGGCTGTATATTGCCCATAGAGCAGAGTGCTTTGTGATTAAAAGCTGAAGCATGTGCTTTTGAGTTTAAATGACTTTGATGTGTTCTGGAAGACACTTATGGCCAGGTATGTATGCAGTCTGCCACCCATACTGCAAGCCATACACCTATTAATAAAAGGATAGAGCCACTCATACACCCAGTCCCACAGAGTCACTTATAGATTCATGCACATACTAAGACAGCAGGTATGTATACAGCACTATCAAAGCCAGTTGTTCACTGATAATCACTTCGATATCTAGGGAAGTACTCACACAACCTAGCCAACCATCCAGAGAAGTAGTCCTTTAAGCATGGCTCAGTCCTACTACTAAACACTCTGAGTGTGTAGTTTTACTGTCAGCTCAACTTGGCGTTGGAAAACCTACTTGACAAGCCTTAAATTGTAATGCTACTATACAAATCTCACCCTTCAGCTAAGTTGTAGCTAGGCCACAGAGGAGGGTACTTTGTGATTAAAAGGTGAAACATGTTGTGCCAAGTCTCACTGACTTACAAATGGAGTTGTAGATCAATATGCCTGGTTATATATGCAATGTGCCACCCACACTGCAACTAACAATAAAGCTACTCCCACACCTAGTTAGACACTGAAAGAGCCATTTATACATTAATGTCTACATCCACACAGAAGCTATGTATGCTGCAGTTGAAAACTGCAATATGCAATATGTACTCAAGTAGTATCATAACCTAGTCCCTCAAACAGACAAATAGTCCTTTGAACATAGCTGAGGCTGAGTGTGCAGTTCTACTGTCAGCTCAAGTTTACATTAGAAAACCTGCTTGACAAGCCTTAGACTCTCCTTTTGCTATATAAAACTCAGTCCTTGGGTAGACTGTAGGTAGGACATAGAGCAGGGTGCTTTGTGAGCAAGTTGTGAAACATGTCCTTCTGAGTTTAACTGACTTAGATGTATACTTGTAGATCCCTATGTCCAGGTGTACATGCAGGTTGGAATGCATAATGCAAGTAAAGGATAGAGCCATTCACACACCCAGTCAGGCACTGAAAAAGCCACTTAAACATTGGTGCATACGCCCAGACAGCAGTAATGTATCCAGGGTTAGTTGCACACATTTGTATACCCGAGTATTCATCAAAACAGCCAGCAAGCAATGTATATGGTGACTTACATGCAGATTGAGAAGCCTATATACTTACTAAAACAGTCGGATATATACTGCATATTTTCTTAAACATCTAGTGGCACACCCATAAGAAGACAGATACACGCACTCAAACTCAAGCATGTAGGCAAGTACTGGCACAATGTAGTTACCTATCCACAGAAGTAGTCCTTTAAACATGGCTTGAGACTACTACTGCACATCCTGAGTGGGCAGTTTTACGGTCAGCTCGACTTTGCATTAGAAAACTTCCTTCATCAGCGTTAAACTCACCTTTTACTATTAAAAAAATGTACCCCTCAGCTAGGCTGTAGGTACACCGAAGAGCAGGGTTCTTTGTCATAAAAAGATGAAACATGACCTGTGAATCGATGTCTTAGACATTCACTTGCAGACACCTATGTCCAGTTATACATGTAGGCTCCAACCATACTTCAACTTACATACCTATTTACAAAATTATTGATCACTCATATATCCAGTGAGACACTGAAACAGCCACTTATACATTCATGCACACACACATACAGCAGTTATGAATCGAGCAGTATTGGAGCCAGTTGCACACACAGTCACATATCCCTGTACTCACCAACACAGCCAATAAGCAATTTGTATACTCACTTACATGCATATCTAGAAACCCATAAAGGAGTACTTTAAACATGACTCAGGCCTACTACTGCACAGCCTCAGAGTGCAGTTTTACTGTCAACTCAACTTGGCATTAGAAAACCTGCTTCTTAAGTCTTAACCTGTAGAGCTAAGGAGCATATTTACAAACCCCTAGCACCACCTTGCGCCGTCATAGCGTCATTTCTTTTTAAGCTTAGGTGCCTTTTCCCCCATGTTTTTTTTTTTTTATAAAGACATTTTATTGATTTTGTGAGAAAAAATTGGTCAATGATACATACATTTATTTAACAAGGTGCCAACATGGCGCCTAACAGTGGTCGGTCCCAAGTCCCAGATCCCAGGCAACACAGTGTAAATGAAGGTCAAACACCGCCTAATTAACTGCTGCGGCCTCCCACTTCCCCCATATCCTATCATATTTATTCGGACATCCTCTGGCCTCGTATACCAGTTTTTCACGTTGCGCACACCAGTCCATCCCCCGCCTCCATTTAGTCAGTGCTGGGGCACCTCTGGCTTTCCAGTCCGCCATTATATCCCTCTTAGCCACCAGGCATGCCACCCCAAGGAAGGTTCGGTCCGATCTTCTCAGCCCAGTGTCTCCCATGATCCCCAGTAGGAGGGGAAGTGGCTCCCTTTTTATGTTTTCCTGCAGGGCCCCCGAGATCTCCTGTAAGACCGCCCCCCAGTAGGTCACTATGACCGGGCATGTCCATACCATGTGAAAGAAGTCGGCTGTGGGGTTCATGCATCGCGGGCACGCCGCTGTGGGTTGGAGGCCCGCCCGGTGTAGTTTGGTGGGTGTGAGGTAGGCTATGTGGAGGTAAAAAGTCTGTATTAACCGGAAGCGGGTGGCCATTGTTAGGGTACGAGGGGCCATCAGTGCTTCGCTCCAGTCCATCTCTTCCATAGGGCCCACCCATCCCTCCCATCTCTGGCGGAGCCCTCCCAGGGAGCAAGCAGTGTCAGCGATCAAAGTACGGTATATCTGGGAAACACCTCCCTTACCCAGATTCCCCATCAGTACCTTCGCCTCCATGGGGCTATATTCGGGTATGTTGTCTCCTGCCTGCATATGTACTAGTAGTGCGTGGCGGAGCTGGAGATACTTATGAAATTGTGTCTTATTTAGGGAGAAGAGTTTTTGGAGGTCCCCAAATGATCGCATATATGACCCTTCCCAAACATCGCCCAGCGTAGAGATGCCTATATTATCCCACTTCTGAAAACCCTCCAGGTTCACCACTTCCGTTAGGTGCTTCCCATGCCATAATGGGGTCTGCTGGGTACGGCACCCCCACCACCCCGACAGCTTCTGGGCCACTCGCCAACCCAATAAAATCCTTTTAGTCACTTCTGGGATGTCCCGGGAGATCGGGCCCCCGTACAGGGCGTCAAAGATCCGCGTGTAACCCAGCGATCGGAGTTCCAGCCGATACGCCGGGTCCGACCACCCGCCCCCCACCCAGTCATTGATCACGAGCAAGTGCATCGCGAGGAGATAATAATGGATGTTGGACATGCCCAGCCCCCCGTCGTAAACATCTCTTTGACAGGTTTTGAGCGCCAGGCGTGGGCGGGTGTCGTTCCACATGAATTGACGCGCCAGTGAGTCCATCTCTCTAAACCATTTCTTAGGGATGGGGTGTGGGAAGTTTTGCAATAAATTTAGGAGTCTGGGGAGGATCATCATCTTGTAGAGTGCTATTCTGCCAAGCAGGTTTAAGGGGAGAGTCCTCCAGCGTTGTAGGTCAGTTCTGATTCTTCTAGTTAGCGGTGTAATGTTGAGCTCCCATGTCAGCTCAGGGAGTAGTGAGATATGTATTCCAAATATTTAAAACTGTTCCTTCGCACTGGGATGTTACGCTGCCAGTCCACACAGTCCCGGGAACGATGTAGGGGGACCAACAGGGACTTATTGGGGTTTAGAATCAGTCCCGAGGCCTCTGCGAAGAGGCCCAGTATTTGTAGGACGCGAGGACTGCTTTTAGCTGGATTGGAAATGTACAGTAGGACATCGTCTGCGTATAACGCTACTCGGTCCTCTGGGCAAGCGGGCCAGGGCCAGCCCTCGATCAAAGGGTTTTCTCGTAGCAGTATCGCCAGGGGCTCTATTATTAGTGCAAAGAGCAGTGGGGATAGCGGGCATCCCTGTCGGGTGCCACGACCAATGGGGAACGAGTCGGAGACCACTCCGTTTACTTGTACACGGGCCGTCGGGTTAGAGTAGGGGAGCCTCACCAGGCCTCGGAATTTAGGCCCGAGCCCATTTCTTTGCAGCACGTGGTCTAGAAAGGACCAGTCCACCGTGTCAAAGGCTTTTTCAAAGTCGAGCAGGAGTAGCGCCAGGGGGGTGTGTGACAAGGTCTTGCAATGTGCCAAGGCCAGATGTAACCGTCTAATGCAATGTCGGGTACTGCGGGTGGGCATAAAGCCGCATTGGTCAGGGTGTACCCAAGTGGGCATCACCTCCCTCAGTCTGGAGGCAAGGATCACGGACAGCACTTTGATCTCTGTATTTAGAAGTGAGATGGGTCGGTATGCCGAGCAGTGTCGCGACGGGGGTTGGGTCTTGGGGATCACTACAATTGTGGCTTGGTCGATCTCAGTGGGGAAGTGGCCCTGCCTTTCGGCTTCTTCGTACATACTGAGCAAGTGGGGACCCAGAATGTCGCCGCATCTGCTGTATAGATCCGCAGGAAATCCATCCGGTCCCGGGGTCCTGCCCAGCGCCAGGCTGGCGATCGCGCTTATGATCTCCGCGAGGCCAATAGATTCATCTAGTCTATTCTTTATCGCCAGGGGAACTCTGGGAAGAGTTATTTCGTTTAAGAGGGGGGATTCTCTCTCAGCGATGGGTCGAGGATGTTCTGCGTATAAGCGTGTGTAGTAAGAGGCAAACCTTTGCACAATTTCAAAGGGTGTTTTGGAAAGAGAACCCGAGTCCTCCACAATTTCAGGTATGACCCTGTTGGCTAGAGGGCGGGTGGCCAGCCAGTGAAAGAGTTTCCCGTTTTTATCCCCCCAGCCATATATTCGTGCTGCTGAGGCCCTCCAAATATGTTTTGCTGATTCTAGTGCTATGTGTTTAATTTCTTCTCTAACCTTAGTAAGCTGTCTCAGAATAGAGGCCGATGCTAAGGTCGCTTGCTTGCGCTCCAGGGTTAGCGCCTTGCCCTCCAACTCAGACAGTTGTGAGTCTCTGGCACGCTCGCGTGAACGCAGGAGATATTTGGCTTGTCCTCTGAGAGTGGCCTTGCAGGCGGCCAATATTGTACCTGGAGATCAGACCGATCCCAGGTTCAGCTCGAAATATTGGGTGAGGTGGTTCCTAATTTCATGGGTATAGTCGCTGTCCTGTAGGTACCATGCGTTCAGACGCCACATCGGGCGTCTGGTGGGGTCCATACCGCCCAGCCGGACGCGCACTGGCGCGTGATCTGAGACCCCGCGGGGCAGCAACTCCGCACCCGTGACGCTGGTGATGTCTGGAGCGGGCATAAATACTAGGTCAATTCTGGACTGTGTTGAGTGGGCGGCCGAGGTGTGCGTGTACTGGCGCTCCCTGGGATGCCAGGTTCTCCACACCTCGCACAAGCCGAGGCTCTCAGCCCAGCTGCTAAGACTCGAGGCCCGGCTGGATCTACTAGCAGTAATTTCACCGGATACATCCAGACTGGGGTTGAGGACGGCGTTGAAGTCCCCTCCCAGCAGGGTGGTACCTTGGGGGAGACCCACTGCCACGTGGCGGAGCAAGAGTAAGAATGTGTCAAGTCCCGTCGGAGGCCCGTATACACATACAAGGTTTATCGGTGACCAGTGAAGAATCCCCTTAACTACTACAAATCTGCCCTGGGGGTCGGATTGTGTGGCTGTAACCACCATGGGTAGCGAGAAGTGGAGCAGAATGGCCACCCCCCTGGATCCTCTAGAGAAGCCCGCATGATAAACCCTGTCATACCCTCCTCGTGCGAGCATGGGGCACTTAGTCCCAAGGAGGTGGGTTTCTTGTAATAGGACCACTGAGGGGGAGTATCTGCGGAGAGTATTGAATACTGCGGATCTCTTGATCTTATCTAGTAGGCCATTTACGTTCCATGAGATGATCTGGGTCAGTGAAGGCCGGGCGTGGGTTGCGTGGGTGTTGTATGGTTTTGAGTGCCTGTCTGTGGACCCCGGGACGACCGTTTCAAACATAACAGTGAAATATTAAGATAATAAAGAAAACTATTCAACATTCTTCTATCTAAACCTGTTTTAAACTCTTTGCCCCCCAACCACTCCCCTCCCCATACTCCCTCCCTGGATGCATCTGTCGCCCAAATACCCAACCAGAACCTGACAGCCAGAAGGACTGTCGTTGGGGTGGAGTGATGGACCCCTCCATTTAGTCGGATCAATTGCAATTCAGCAGACATAATTAAAGTTTTGCGCGGCATGCGCTGAGGAGTTGTAGCGCCACCCGCAATGTCTCCTCCAGGGTCCACGGGCGTGCATCTGGTGCCCAGGTCCTCCCAGTGTATCTCAGTGGGGACCTAACGATTCAGATCAACCAAGCACCGGGGACTGGCTCAGGCAGTTATTATCCGCGGCTTGTGTTGTGTCCCGGGGTCCCGAGGGTCTGACCGGGACTCTCTCGGTTTGTGTATCGGAGTCTCGAGTCGTCTCGTCGTTGGTGGGAGTGCCTGAGTCTTTTTGCCTTCCTCTACGGGATCTGGTGCGCCTCGGGCTCCTCCGGGGTCTCCCCAAGGGGGGGGGGCCCTCGCAGGAGGTCTCCCCGGCTGGTTTCAGGGGACCCCTCCGGGCTCTGATGCCTTCCTCTGTTAGCCAGTCCCACGCATTCTCGGGAGATTAAAAAAAGTACGCTTTCCCGGCCATGAGGACCTTAAGTCTCGCGGGGAAGAGGAGCATGTATGAGAGCTGCATTGCTCTTAGCTTTTGCTTTACGTGCTCATATGATCGGCGGCGGGTCTGAACTTCACGGGTGTAGTCTGGGAAGATTAAGATCTTATGATTCTCCCATTGGAGGTCTTCGGCGCATCTGGCTTCTTTAAGGATATTGTCTCGGTCTTTGAAGTTAAGGAAGCGTGCAATCATCGGGCGTTTAGGGCCACCCGGTGGGGGGCGTGGGGCAAGGGCCCTGTGGGCCCGTTCGACTGCGTACCAAGGTGAAAGAGTTTGATCCGGCATCCAGGTCATGATCCACTGCTCCAGAAATTCAGAGGCCTTACCTTCCTCCACGCCCTCTGGGAATCCGATAAAGCGCAGCTTGTTGCGCCTTGATCGGTTTTCCGCGTCCTCCGCACGACGGTGCAACTCACTGGTTCGAGTTTGTAGCTGGGCCACCTTAGTTTTGAGATCGGATAGCTCGTCTTCAGTCTGGGAGACACAGGCTTCCACATCGGTGATTTGACTCACCGCATTTCTGAGGTCTTGTTGAATAAGGCCCATGTCTTCTCGTACTTCCCCGATTTTGGTCTCTACGGCTACTTGCGATGATTGGATTGCCTGGAGGATGGCATTCACTCCGTCCGGCACGGGACCTCCACCAGCCGTGTCTCCTCCTCCCCGGGAACCCGCCGGCATCGTGAACTGATCGATCTTTTGCTGGGAGGCCGGGGGTTGTTTGTTTGCCTTGTCCTTCCCCATTTTGGCGCGGGGGGCAGGGATTAGTTGTATAGTTTCTTGGGGTGTTCCAGGTCGTGTCTCAGGGCGGGTAACCGTCGGCAGGGCTTTTTCGTGGCGGGCAGGTTTGTGTGGTCACAGTCCTTTATTTGGAGCGCAATGGTCGCAGGTCCACTCCTCCCCCTAGGAGGGCCGAGTCCCCAGCGCAGAGGGGGGAAACCCCGGAGAGCCACCCAGGCACGCCCAGGACTTCGTCGGATAGCCACCAGCTCAGGATCGCCGAGGGCATGAATTCAGAGACGTGGTGTCCAGGCAGTGGATCCGCCGCCGCTCCGGCCCGGCTGCTGGGCCCGTGGCTGGTGTTGGTGGGTATGCATTGACTGCGCTGCGACCGCGCGATCTGATGGGGGCCCAAAGGAATTAGTTCCTGTCTAATCGGCTCGTTTCACACCTCTTAGGCACTTTGCAGTAGGCCCCACTTGTTCTGGGGCCCGGAAGGCAGTCCTAGACGCCGGGCTCCTCTTCTTTTGAGCCTCTTCCCCTGTCTACTTTTGGGGGTGTTTCATTTTCAGCGCCTGGGCCCCGGCACATCTGTCACTCCCCGCTTGCCGCGGACCCTCGGTATACTGCTCTCCTCAATCAGGGATCCGGGGGGGCCTCGCCACAGGGGATGCTCTTCTTGCGGCTCTTTCGCTGCCCGGGCAAATCCCAGGGGGTCCCCCCCTCAAAGCATCTCGGATGCCACATCGTTTTAGCGCCTGGGCCCCGGCACAGCTATCGCCCTCCCAGCTTGCCGCGGACCCTCGGTATGCTGCTCACCTCACTCAGGAGTCTAGGGGGGGCCTCGCCGCAGGGGACACTCTTGTTGCGGCTCTTTCGCTGCCCGGGCGGATCCCGGAGGATCCCTTCCTCGGAGCGGCTCAGACACCAGGAGCCCCGCTTGCAGGTCGGGGCAGCGCTGCCTCCTCAATCCACCGGAGCCCGCGCTCCAAAGCTCAGCGCCGGCTCCTTCTCAGTCTCCACAGCACCCCCGCTCCAAGGCAGTCGCATCAAGGGGCAGGCAGTTCCGAATCAGTTTCGCCGAGGCGGCCTGGCTCTGACGTCCATTTTGACACTTGGGCTGCGGCGCGTATACGGGGCTCGGCTTCAATGCCACTCACCACATCAGGACCCGGGCGGGACGGGGAGATCGCGGGGACGGCTGGCACGGCACCATTGGGTCTCTAAATCGTGATAACCTCAGGCGGATGACGGAGGGGTCCAGAGCACTCTCAGAGTGCGACCGCCATCTTGATGCCCGAAGCCACACCCCTCCCCCATGTTATATTTGCAAAGTGGTGCAATGCTTGCATTGCACTACTTTGCAACCCCTTGAGCAACATTATGGGGGTCATTACAACATTGGCGGTAAAAGCAGCTTACCGCCGTGCAGAAGACCGTCAATACACTGCCGCGGCCGCGGAATTCCACCACAGCTATTATGACCCACAGCACGGAATCCGCCGAAATTCAGACACCCACACAAGTCCACCACAACAAAGGTCAGCGATAAACTGGCGATAACAAATCCTCCACTGTCACGCCAACAGAAACACGCCCATGCTATCACGACCCTCGAATCCACGCGGCGGTCTTTCAACCGCGGTATACCATTGGCGGTACACACCGCCGAGCTCAAAATACACACACATCTCCAAAACACCACCACATTGGACAATTCTAAATACACACACCTGATACACATACAAACACTACTCCCACACACCTAACACAATATAAAACACACACCCACATCACCCCCACCAACCCCTACGACCAAAAATTATAGACGAAGGCGACAGACAGAGACTACAGCAATAGTCAACCCCACCACACAGAGGCACACAACACCATCACCCATACAACATTCATGCTCAAAACACCCCACACCACCACACATCACAACACACATCAACACATACACCACCCCACACATCACCTACAGCACCCCATGTCACGCCAAAGACACCCCAGGTTTTCCGAGGAGGAGCTCAGGGTCATGGTGGAGGAAATCGTACGGGTAGAGCCACAGCTATTTGGATCACAGGTGCAGCACACATCCATAGCCAGGAAGATGGAGCTATGGCGAAGAATCGTCGACAGGGTCAACGCAGTGGGACAGCATCCAAGAAATCGGGAGGACATCAGGAAGAGGTGGAACGACCTACGGGGAAGGTGCGTTCAGTGGTATCCAAGCACAACATCGCGATTCAGTGGACTGGCGGCGGACCCCCACCTCCTCCCCCACAACTAACAACATGAGAGGAGCAGGTCTTGACCATCATGCATCCAGAGGGCCTCGGAGGAGTTGGTGGAGGAATGGACACTGGTAAGTCAAATCTTAACTATCATATCCCCCACCCTACCTGCATGCTATCACACACCCCCACCCTCACACCCTCCCCTATCCCTCCAACTCCTCACTAATGTACTAATAACACAAACCACACATCCCAACACCAAGCCCTGCATGACACAACTAAGCATGGACACCCATCACTAAAGCATGCTCACTTTGCATACCCATAACACCCCCCCAACCATCATCACACAAGCCCCCACACAGGAATGCTTGCACTAGGGTACACGCACACCCACCCATTGCACACCATGACACACACACATGCAATAATCATGCTCTTATACCCCTGCAGGACCACTATGTAACGTCACCACACAGGAGGGTCCAGACATCTCCACTCCACCCACAGAAGAGGCCCACATTGACGACAGCAGCTCTGGCCAACTGGATCCAGATGCCCAGCCCGGACCATCGTGGGCCTCGGGACAGTCGGTTCCCCTTGCACAGGCACAGCCCAACACTGACCTTCCACCCTCTGGTAACACCAGCACAGCACCCACCCAGTGGGCCCATACCTCCGTCCCCAGGACACGTCAATCAGCTGTGTGTCCACCATTACAGGGATCCCAGGATAACCCACCATCCCAACAACAACAGGGACCTGGGGGCAGTGGTAGTGGGCACACAGTCCAGGGGACGGAGGCACAGGAACACAGGGGAACTGGGAGGGCTGCTGTGCGACAGGGGGCGGACAGGCCAAGGGAACCCACTCTCCACGAGGCCCTCTCCTCCATCATGGGAGCATACCACCACTCCCAGGAGACGATGGCTACGGTCCTGGCCAAGTTTCAGGAGCCCCAGCGCCTGCAGGACGAACAGTATTTGGGCTTCAGGGAGGTGCTCAGAACCATCAGCTCCGCCATAGGCACCATCGTAGGGGTGCTGAAGGACATACAAAAGACCATGAGGGACACCGTGGCACTCCAAGGGGCCCCTGACACTAGCCTGGACGATGAACTGCCCACCACGTCCGCCGGCGCTAGTGGACAGGACGCCCGCCACAGGACCACCACACCAGCACCCCATCCCCTGCAGACGGAGAACCACCCCGCAAGCGGTCCCTGAGATCCAGGAACAGGACAGAGCAAGATGGCAAGACCCCCAACAAGAAATGAGACCACCATGATTGTCATCCCACTGTCCCACTTTGTTACCCTGTCCAGATTGGAACTGCCCCAGCTCCACTTCCTATGCCCATATGGGCAGTGCACCTGTGAGACTAATAGACTGGACTCTGCCATGGACATTCATCCTCCATCACCCATCACCATTTTGCCACCCCCTCCAATAATTAGCACTTCAATAAACACCCTTGAACCACAAAACAATCTGGAGTCAGTCTGTGATTTTGAAAATGTGTATTAGCAATGACAGTGACAAAATCCGTTTTCAAATGTAATGCCAACATACCTATGTCACACATCAAAAGTCCATGAAGGATGCAAGCAGATGACACACGTTGGTAACCACACCTGTAAAACCGTAATGGAAATGTACAACTCAGTTACCAAGTACTGCTTCTAATTGACAGGCAGGATAGAGGTAGAAGTGTGAAAGTGAATGTAATAGTAAAAAAATTGTTCTCACCTGTGTGTTACTGGAAATATTGCTGTATGACTGAGTCCCTGTTGTCTATGTCTTCTTCCTCAGCTTCCTCCTCATCACTGTCCACAGGCTCCACAGCTGCCACAACACCGTCATCTGGACTATCCTCCTGCAGAAAAGGCACCTGGCATTGCAAAGCAAGATTGTGAAGCATCGAGCAGGCGATGATGATCTGGCACACTTTCCTTGGTGAGTAGAAATGGGTACCACCTGTCATATGGAGGCACCTGAACCTGGCCTTCAGGAGGCCGAAGGTGGGTTCGATCACCCTCCTAGTCCGCCCATGGGCCTCATTGTAGCGTTCCTCTGCCCTGGGATTCCTCACTGGGGTCAATAGCCATGACAGGTTGAGGTAACCAGAGTCCCCTAATAGCCACACACAGTGCCTCTGGAGTTGACCCATCACATACGGGATGCTGCTATTCCGCAGGATGTAGGCGTCATGCACAGAGCCAGGGAACATAGCATTTACCTGGGAGATGTACTGGTCTGCCAAACATACCATCTGTACATTCATCGAATGATAACTCTTCCAGTTCCTGTACACCTGTTCACTCCTGCGGGGGGGACCAGAGCTACATGGATGCCATCAATAGCACCTATGATGTTGGGGATATGTCCCAGGGCATAGAAGTCACCTTTAATTGTAGCCAAATCCTCCACCTGAGGGAAAACGATGTAGCTCCTCACGTGTTTCAGCAGGGCAGACAACACTCTGGACAACACGTTGGAAAACATAGGCAGGGACATCCTTGATGCCATGGCCACTGTTGTTTGAAATGATCCACTTGCAAGGAAATGGAGCACTGATAGCACCTGCACTTCAGGGGGTATTCCTGTGGGCTGGCGGATTGGTGAGATCAGGTCTGGCTCCAACTGGGCACACAGTTCCTGGATTGTGGCACGGTCAAACCTGTAGGTGATGATCAAATGTCGCTCCTCCATTGTTAACAGGTCCACCAGCGGTCGGTACACCGGAGGATTCCGCCATCTCCTCAAATGTCCCAGCTGACGGTGCCTAAGAAGGACAACAGCGACCACACAGTCAACAAATTCTCAGGTATGTACCCACAGCTACACAGAACACAACACCAAATACAAAACTCTTCCTGTATGTGTGTTGAGTGTAGGCCTAGGTATGTGTGACGCAGTAGTAAATGAAGCCATGTGGGCCCCTGAAATGGCTGCTGCCTGACCTCTAAACTGGGACAATGGGATGTGAGGTAACTTCGCTGGCGTTGTACACCGTCGCGGTAGGCGGTCGAAGACCGCAGCGCAATGCTGCATTGGTTAACATTGGACCCTATGGGTCCCAGGAGCCAATGACAAAGTGCGCCGGCAGTGATGATACGCACCGCCGCGGACGTCACCGCCGCGGACGTGACCGCCATTTTCTATCTGTTCAATCACTCAATACCTGATCTTCGACAGGAGAGGACCTACACTGCAAGTGCTGCTGTGACCTCGGTCTGGAAGAGACAATGGCTGCTGCGTCTGGGGAAAGGGCCCCTGCCTTCACTGCTCAGGAGTTGGAGAAGCTCGTGGACGGGGTCCTCCCCCAGTACACGCTACTCTACGGTCCTCTAGACCAACAGGTAAGTACACAGGGAGCACGTTGTATGGGCTATGCTGGGTGGAGAGGGCTGGATGTCAGTAGGAAGGGGGCACAGGTCTGCCACCATGAAGGAGTGTGAATGCATGTGCCACATGGCAAGGGTAGGGATGGGGGCCACTCACTTCGACGGTGCAGTTGGTAATGACTTCTCTTCTTCCCCTGTACATGTCATGTAGGTCAGCGCCCACCAGAAAAAGTAAATTTGGCGTGCCATCGCCAAGGACATCTGGACCCTGGGGGTCCACCAGAGACGGGGCACCCACTGCCGGAAAAGATGGGAGGACATTCGCCGCTGGAGCAAGAGGACGGCGGAGGCTCAGCTGGGGATGACCTTCCAACGTGGTAGGGGTGCCCATCGCACCATGACCCCCCTGATGTTCCGAATCCTGGCGGTGGCCTACCCTGAGTTGGATGGGCGCTTGAGGGCATCACAGCAGACACAAGGGGGTGAGTACACTCTCATTTTGCGGACTTTGCGCGCAGTGGAGGTGTCTGGGTGGAGGAGGATGGCTGTGGGATTCCCTAGGCCAGGGCAAGTTACGTAGGCTAGGCCCCTTCATAAGGCATGGCCCTGTGGCCCCCCACCCCACCTCTGTAGAGTGCCAAGTACAGGTATACATGCCCCTGTGTCATCTATGTGGACAGATGACACTCATAGCCATGTAGGCCATATCCCAGGAATTGCATCTGTAGAGGCCAAGAGCACGGCGTAGTGCAAGTGGCTGCTGTGTCTGTATTCTCCGCCAACGGTAGCGGTAAGCCATGCACTCAACCTGTCTTTCTTCTATCGTCCCCCCCCTTTTTGTGCTCACCCTGTTCTTTTGTGCATCAGCATCATCAGGCGGAGGTACAGTGGCACCGGAGCACGAGGGAGCTGCATCCCACATGGCCATGGAGGGCCACACCACAGACTCTGAATACACCAGTGGGACGAAGGGCGAGGGTATCTTCACGTCGGTCACCGGATCAGCAAACAGCGGCACGGACTCGTCCGCTGATGGGAGCTCCCTTGTGGTGGCTGCACCATCTGTGTCCACCACTTCTACAGGTACAGCCGCCACCCCCCCTAACAGCACCGCCCTCCCAGCAGCCCCTCAGCCTTCGCTCCGTGCCCGCTCACCCAGGAGGGTGGGCATCACCGTCGCCCCAGGCACCTTAGCCCCTGCCCCTGTCACCCCTGCTGCCCTCAGCGAGGAGGCCATTGACCTCCTCAGGTCACTCACTGTTGGGCAGTCTACCATTGTGAATGCCATCCAGGGTGTAGAAAGGGAGTTGCAACACACTAATGCATTCCTAGAGGGCATTCATTCTGGTCAGGCTGCCCATCATCAAACCCTGCAATCTCTGGCCTCAGCACTGATGGCAGCCATTGTCCCTGTGTCTAGCCTCCCCCCTCCAACTAACTCCACCCAGACCCAATCCCCTGTACCCCAGCCTATCCCAACCACACCATCAGACAAGCATGCACACAACTCAACAGACAAAAATAGCTCAGGCAAACATAGGCACCACACATCCCACAGGCACTCACACAAGCATCACCCACATACAGACACAACAACATCCACTGCCTCCACTGTGTCCCCCTCCTCGTCGTCTCCCTCCTCCCTCCCAGTGTCGTCTACACTCTCACCTGCATGCACTACATCTACAGGCACTAGGACTCACACCAGAGCACCCAGCACCACACCCCACTCACCTGCACTCACCACCCCCACTACCATTTACACCTCCCCTGTGTCCACTCCCAGTGTGTCTGTGACGCCCCCTCTCAAAGTACACAAACGCGGGCACCCACACACCGAACATCCATCCACCTCACGACAGCCTCCAGTACCTGCACCCAAATCACCTAAAGTTACACCTCCTACAACCACCTCCTCTTCCTCCACTCCCAGACCCCCTCCAGCTACCCATCCCAGTGTTCGTCAAAACTCTTCCTCAGCAACGTTGACCTCTTTCCCACCACCCCCACCCCTCCAATTCATAGGCCCCGTAGTAGCACCTCAGCCAAAAAAAGTCCGGTACCCGTGGTGCGTATTAAAGGTCTGTGGAGTGCACCGGCCACCAGGGCAGCCAGTGTGACACGGAGCCAAAGCACTGCCAGTCCACCCCCTGTAAAGCACCTTAAGTTGGAAAGTGCCCGACGGGAGAGGGTGAAGACTCCTGCCGGCAAAGCAGCTCACAAGGGTCCCGGGGGGAGTGCCGATTCAGCTGTGACTCCTCCCAAGGTGGTGAAGGGGCAGAAGAAGTCTCCAAAGTCTGGTAAGAGCAGCACGGCGGAGAAGGGCGCCATCCTCCCCGCCGGCCGGGACGCAACCACCAGCAGTATCGTCACTGGTCCGGAGACCACCGCCAAAGTCAGTGCCCTGGAGGGCAGCAGTATCGTCACTGGTCCGGAGACCACCGCCAGAGTCAGTGCCCAGGAGGGCAGCAGTATCGTCACTAGTCCGGAGACCGCCGCCAGATTCAGTGCCCTGGAGGGCAGCAGTATCGTCACTGGTCCGGAGACCACCGCCAGAGTCAGTGCCCTGGAGGGCAGCAGTATCGTCACTGGTCCGGAGACCACCGCCAGAGTCAGTGCCCTGGAGGGCAGCAGTATCATCACTGGTCCGGAGACCACTGCCAGAGTCAGTGCCCTGGAGGGCAGCACTATCGTCACTGGTCCGGAGACCACCGCCTGCGTCAGTGCCCTGGAGGGCCCCGGCAGCCACAGCCCCGCTGGGCACTGAGGGACCGTCATGCCACACACCGCTTCACAGGTCAGAGACAGCAAAGTCAAGCACCGCTGAAAGGGCAAAGACCGCCATGGTGAAGACCGCTGAACAGGGCAAAGCACCGCTGAACAGGGCGAAGACCGCTATGGTGAAGACCGCTGAACAGGGCAAAGCACCGCTGAACAGGGCAAAGACCGCCATGGTGAAGACCGCTGAACAGGGCAAAGCACCGCTGAACAGGGCAAAGACCGCCATGGCAAAGCACTGCTGAACAGGTCAGAGACAGCAAAGGCAAGTACCGCTGAACAGGGCAAAGACCGCCATGGTGAAGACCGCTGAACAGGGCAAAGCACCGCTGAACAGGGCAAAGACTGCCATGGTGAAGACCGCTGAACAGGGCAAAGCACCACTGAACAGGGCAAAGATCGCCAGCCATGGTGAAGACCGCTGAACAGGGCAAAGCACCACTGAACAGGGCAAAGACCGCCATGGTGAAGACCGCTGAACAGGGCAAAGCACCGCTGAACAGGGCAAAGACCGCCATGGCAAAGTACCGCTGAACAGGTCAGAGACAGCAAAGGCAAGCACCGCTGAACAGGGAAAGACCGCCATGGTGAAGATCGCTGAAAAGGGCAAAGCACTTCTGAACAGGGCAAAGACCGCCATGGTGAAGACCGCTGAACAGGGCAAAGCACCACTGAACAGGGCAAAGACTGCCATGGCAAAGAACCGCTGAACAGGTCAGAGACAGCAAAGGCAAGCACCGCTGAACAGGGCAAAGACCGCCATGGTGAAGACCGCTGCACAGGGCAAAGACCGCCAAATCAAGCATCGTTAGCCCATGTGCAGCCGGGACAGTGACGGAACTGGGACCGTCACGGGGAGCGTGATGCACTCTGGGCACCATTCCCCCTCCAGAACCAGTGGAGACCTGCATCCACTCCGTCTGTCCTGCACAGGATGAAGCACTGTGGGCACCAATCCCCCTCCAGAACCAGTGGAGACCTGCATCCACTCTGTCTGATCTTCACAGGATGAAGCACTCTGGGCACCAGTCCCCCTCCAGAACCAGTGGAGACTGTTATCCAACATGCCAACGCGACCCCTCATAAATCAGACAATACCCCCTAGACATAAGGCAGGGCATTTCTAATGCAATCCTAAGAGAAGGCAGCACTCACAGCAGTGAGAAACAAATAGGCTGTTTGTCACTACCAGGACAGGTAGAGCAACCAGGCACATGTCCTGCCTTTTATATACATAGCACTCTGTCTATAGGGCTAGCTAGGGCCTACGTTAGGAGTGACTTACACGTAGTAAAAGGGAAGTTCTTGGCCTGGCAAGTAACTTATGATACCAGGTCCTGTTTGGCAGAAAACTGCACACAGGCCCTGCACTAGCAAACCTGAGACAGGTTTTAAAAGCTACTTCTGTGGGTTGCACGAGCAGCGCTGCAGGCCCACTAGTAGCATTTCATTTACAGGTCCTGGGTATGGGGATACCACTGTACAAGGGACTTTCAGGTAAATTAAATATGCCAATTAGGTGTAAGCCAATCATACCGACTTTAGAAGGGAAAGCACCAGCACTTTAGCAATGCTCAGCAGTGATAAAGTGCTCAGAGTCCTAGAGCCAACAGCAAAAGGTCAGACAAAATTGTAGAGAGGTGGCAAAAAGTCTGGGGAAGAACCCACAAAAGGGTCTAGTCCAACAGCCACACTCACTACAAAAGCCAAACTCATAAAGTAGGTGTATTTTTTAAAACTGAGCAAGATAACAGAGATAAATGGCACAAGTTTAGGGGATATCTATTTATGGAGGAACGCTTCGATTTAGCTAAAAAGCAAACAATATGAAGGTATTGTTATCATAAATTAGAGGATAATAAAATGAAAGCTAGAGCCAAACATAACAGATTAGAATTGGTATCAATCCCAGAAGATCTTCAACAATTAAATGTTTATGAGTCAATTCTTATGCAAGCTGCCCATCCATTTCAAGTTATAGTTTGAATGAAACTAAAGGCAGGTAAACTACCACCAACAGAGTTATAGAAAGAACTTAAAGGAAAAGTTGTCTACTTACCTTTAGATCTCAACAAATTTGACACTGTGAGTGTTGACAAAGATTTAGATGAAATACTCATCATACTAGTAAATGGTATGCCCACCAAAAGTAAAACAATCTGGCAAGAATTAGTGGATTTATGTAAAGTGAGAAAAGTCACAATATACTTAAAAGAAAATAATGCTTTTTACAAAAATGTTGATATTATTAGAGATGTAAATTGCATTGATGATGAAGAATTACAATTGAGTGGACTAACAGAAAAAGTGGATAAACAGAAGTCAGAAGAAATATATGATTACTATGGTACCCATTCACTTCACTCCAAAGAAGCTGATGACAAAGCCATTGACCTGTTTCAAATTAAACTAGCTAGAGGAGATCCAATGAGCATTCGGGAAAAAAATTGAGAGGGTCACTGTTTTCCAGAGCAATTTCCCACTGGAGTAAGTGGCCAATATGATGACCTGCTTGTACAAATACTAGCAGCCGAGTACAGGTCAACAAGACTGTATTCAGAGAACCCTAGGTTTCACCTGTGTATTCCCTGTATTTCCACCTAATATTTCACAGTGACTTTTCAGGTCTGTCTTATGTTTTAAACCACATTCCAAAAACAGGATTTAATCTGCAAAATCTTTCTGCAAGGAAGTTTGTTGACAAAATACAAGGTAAGACAAAAACTAGGAGTGCAACTTAATTAATTTGATGGCATGTCAAGGTGGAACCACGGAATATTGGTATCGTCGTCATGGAGAAGTTAAGTATATGCTCCTAAACTTAAGTGCATCTATTTGGTTTGACACTTAGGCCCTCATTACAACCCTGGTGGTCGGCGATAAAGTGGCGGTAATACTGCCAACAGGCTGGCAGTAAATACTGCCAAATTATGACCATGGCGGAAAGAGCTCAGACAGACAGCTATTTAACGCACTGACTGCCAGGGCGGAATCGACAGGCACCACGGCGGTAGCTGCCTACAGCCAGGCAGACGTCAATGTTCCGCCAACCCTATTATGAGACAGGAACCGCCCCCTTTTCTGGGGCGGTACCAACAACATCAAAAGCCTGGCAGAAACACTGCACTGAAGGGAAACAACACACCTTTGGAGACAGAGGGAAGAACCACGCCGCCATGGAGCCTGAACTGCATATTTTAAGAAATGCTGTTCTATGTCCTGCTCCACCATGAACACCAATGACGGCAAAGACGACCACAGTGAGTACAGCCGCCTAGCACACAAGGGAGGGAGAAAAAAGTGAGTGACACACACATGCAACACGCATCACCCCCACCCCATCACCATACACACAAGCAGAAGCACAAGAAAACATATTTACCCCATACCCCTCAGGATTAATGCAAGGACAACACCAATAGATGAAAATGAGTGTAATAATATAAATACATCAGAAATACATCCATCAAACCTAAATTTATATGCATATGTACAGTTCAAGGGGTACAGCCCAGTCCTCAATGCGCGTGGGCCACATGGCCAAATCACAAAGTCCAAGGCCCCACTTGTCTCCTGCAACAACATGGAGAGAACACTGCAGGGGCATCAGTTTGAAATTAGGCAGGCACCTCAGGGGGACGAGGAACGGGGGGCACCTCAGCCGGCGATGTAACAACACCACTGGTCCTGGAGGGGGCAACATGCTATGTGCGCTGTCCTGGGGAGTGATATGCCACAGTCTCTCAAGTGGGTGACTTGCACACTGGCTCTGTAGGTGGCAACATGCCCTGTGAGCTGTCCTGGGGTGTGATAGGCCAGTGTCTCTCAAGTGGGTGACTTTCCCACTGGCTCTGGAGGGGGCAACATGCACTGTGCACTGTCCTGGGGAGTGCAAGGCCACAGTCTCTCAAGTGTGTGACTTGCCCACTGGCTCTGGAGGGGGCATCGTGCCCTGTGCTTCTGATCATGGGGAGGATGGGACCAGTGGATGGCTTCTCCACTGGCTCTGGAGGGGGCATCGTGCCCTTTGCTTCTGATCCTGAGGAGGATGGGGTGAGTGGATGGTTTCTCCACTGGTTCTGGATAGGGCATCGTGCACTGTGAGGCAGGTCTTGGGGAGTGCAAGGGCACAGTCTCTCTGGTGGGTGTCAATCCCATAGGATTTGCAGGGGCAGCCTGCACAACAGTTCATGGACGCAGGACTACACACTGTCCGCTGGTGATGATGGCTGCTCAGAGGTGGTGATGAGGATGTTGCCGCTGGTTGTGGGGGGAAGCTCCTGCCCATCCCCTGCAGCCTCGGACGGCTGGCCACTACTGGTGGTGCTGGTGCTGCTGCTGGTTGTGGGGGGAAGCTCCTGCTCATCCCCTGCAGCCTCGGATGGCTGCCCACTGCTGGTGGTGGTGATGCTGATGCTGATGGTGGTTGTGGGGGGAAGCTCCTGCCCATCCCCTGCAGCCTCGGACGGCTGCCCACAGCTGGCGGTGGTGCTGCTGGTGCTGCTGCTGGTGGAGATAGTGGGGTGAAGCTCCTGTCCATCCCCTTCAGCCTTGGATGGCTGCACCACTTTGGTTGGTGGTGGGGGCTCTGACTGAGTCCAAGCACCAGCCCCTTTTCCTTTCTGCCTGCATGTGCAGGCCCCTTGCCCTTGATGGCAGCAGCTAGGGATTGCTCCTTGCTCCTCTTGTCAGCAGCTGGAGTTGGCTCCTTGCTCCTCTTGGCAGCAGCTAGGGTTGGCTCTTTGCTCGTCTTGCAGCAGCTGGTGGTGGCACCTTTACCTTCACGGTAGCAGCTGGGGGTGGCACCTTTACCTACCTGGCAGCAACTGCCCAGGATCCCTTCCTACCACGAGCTGCTGTGGACACTACTGGGCCCATGGACTGGGTGGCTGAGGTGCTTGCCTGGGTCTTACACACCCTGGGCAGATGTGAAGGATGGTGGGTAGGGGTAGGGAAGAGGTCAATGGTGGAGAGGAAAAGCTTCTTAGGGACATTGGGGCAGGAAGAGGGAGAAGGTCTGGGAGTGGAGGAAGAGGGAGTGGTTGTAGGAGGTGTCTGTCTGCTGTGTTTGGGTACAGGTGAATGAGCTGGATGCTGTTGTGAGGTGGATGGCTGTTGCATGTCTGAGTGCTTGCATTTGTGTACCTTGGGAAGTGGGGCATAGGCACAGTGGGAGAGGACACAGTGGACGTGTGAATGGATGTTGGGGTGGTGAACACCAGTGAGGTGTGTATTCTGATAGGTGTGCTGGTGATGGGGGTAGTGGATGAGGATGTATTGCATGCAGGTGTGAGGGTAGACACAACTGGGAGGGAGGTGCAGGATGAGGAGGAAGGGGACACAGTAGAGGTAGTAGATGTTAGTATGTCTGCATCTGGATGGTGTTTGTGTAAGTGCCTGTGGGATGATGTGTGGTGTTTGTGTTTGCCTGTGCAACTCTTGTGTGTTGTCTTGTGTGCATGCCGGTCTGCCTGTGTGCTTGGGATAGGTTGGGGTTGAGGGGAATGGGATTTGGAAGAGGAAGTTGGAGGGGGGGGGTGGAAACAGGGATAATGGCTGCCATCAGAGAGGAGGCCAGAGCCTGGATTGATCTCTGTTGGTCTGCCAAGACAGTGTGAATGCCCTCCAGAAATACATTGGACTGTTGCATTTGGGCTGCCATCCCCTGGATGGCATTCACAATGGTTGACTGCCCAACAGAGATGGATTTCAGGAGGTCAATAGCCTCCTCACTCAGGGCAGCAGGGCTCACTGGGGCAGGGACTGAGGTGCCTGGGGCGAAGGAGATGCCCACCCTCCTGGGTGAGCAGCATGGGCTACTACCTGTAGATGAGGTGGGAACAGAGGTGTCCGCCACCACCAGTTAGCTTCCATCGGAGGAGGTATCCGTGTCCGAACTGTCCCCTCCAGTCTCCGCCGTGGTGCTCCCCTCGCCTTCAGTCCCACTGATGCCCTCACCGTCGGTGGACTCTGACTCCTGGGTCCTGTGGGATGCAGCTCCCTCCGTCGCCGGTGCCTTTGCTCCTCCTCCTGATGATGCTAATGCACATAAGGACAGGATGACAAAACAAGAAAGAGGGGAAGAGACAAAGGATAAACTTGGTCAATAGATGCACCAACACTACCGTTGGTGTACACAGCACCCTCACACACAGGGAACAGCCCTACGCACTATGCATGGCACTACCAGTAAGAATGCTAGTCACCTGGGCATGGGGAGGGACACATACTGCTCACTACAGCATACCTGGGACCCACACAGCCCTGCCCAGTAGTCGATGCCCACCAGCTAGGTTGGAGGAATATCACATCAGAACACTGCCCAACATGGAACCTACACTGCAATGTCAGCCCTGGCCTGGGGGCACCCACAGGCACACATCTCCCAACCCGGAAATCACCCCAACGGCCGTAAGTAGTGATGATGGGCACTGAACAATCCCCCTTGTTGCTGCTGTGATGCCTCTAAGTGCCCATCTAACACCGGATAGGCCACCACCAGTATGCAGGCCATCAGGGGTTCAGGGTTCGATGGGCACCCCTTCCTCGTTGGGAGGCCATCCCCAGGTGGGCCTCCGCCATCTTCCGTGCCCAGCGTCTCATGTCCTCCCACCGTTTCCGACAGTGAGTGCTCCGCCTGAGGTAGATCCCCAGGGTCCGCACGTCCTTGGCGATGGCACACCATGTACCCTTCTTTTGATGGGCACTGACCTGCAGAGGAAATATAACCAGGGAAAGGTATTAATTAGACCGTCCTGCCTGTTACACTCATGGCCCACCATACCCCTTCCCATCCTGATTTACACAGACATGGCCCAGCACACAAGCTGCACGTCACCCAGGGGACATCCACCAAGCCCCCCCAGAAAAGGCCTTCACACACAGCACTCCATGCATTCATGCCCCATGCATCGCGCTCATAGTGTACTCACCTGTTGGTCAGGAGGCCCATACAGCAGTCCATACTGGGGTAGGACCCCATCCGCCAGTCGCTCCAACTCCACTGAGGTGAAGGCAGGGGCTCTTTCCCCAGTCACACGGACCATAGTAGGTTCCAGACACAGGTCACAGCAGCACATGCAGCGTAGGTCCTCTCCTGTCGAAGGGCAGGTAGCAAGTAAGTGAACAGATAGAAAATGGGAGTGACGTCCACGGCGGTGCATACCGTCACCGCCGGCATAGATCACCATTGGCCACTGTAACCCATAGGGCCCAATTATAACCAATGAGGAGTTGCACGGTGGTTCCCGACTGACTCCCCCAACGGCACACAACGTCAGCGGAATTACCTCACTTCCACCTGTCCCTCCATACAGGTCAGGTGGACACCTTTCAGGGGGAGGGGTAGACGTTGATTCCTGACTGTGTCACAGATCACAATTGTATATTCCAGACATATGCCACTAATACATTTATAAATCACATCATGCATTGAACTGCAAGTGGCTACAATGTGGCTACAATGTACAGTTTATGAACAGCTCCTCACTCTTTTGCCCCATAGATTGCATCCACTGCGGATGAATAGGAGATGGAGACATCCCCCGTGTACAGACCCTTGGTGGACTTGGCAACAATGGAGGGCAGGCACATTATACTCACCTACAGACTTGACAGGGCCACAATCACTGAGCTGTGTACCCAATTGGAGCCTGACCTGATATCTGATATCCGTCACCCCACTGGGATCCCCTCTCTTGTGTGAGTCCTATCTGTGCTCCATTTCTTGGCAACTGGTTCTTTCCAAGTGACAGTGGGCTTAGCCGCCTGAATGCCACAGCCAATGTTCTCAATAGTGCTGACCAGTGTGTTGTCTGCCCTGATTAAACACATGTGTAGCTACATTGTCTTCCCCCAAGTGGAGGATTTGGCCACAGTGAAGGCTGAGTTTTATGCAATGGGACATATTCCTAACATCATTGGGGTGATTGATGGAACAAATATTACATTTGCCCCCCGCCATAATGAGCAGGTCTTCAGTGATTGTAAAAGTTTTCACTCAATGAATGTGCAGATGGTGTGTTTGGCGGACCAGTACATCTCCCATGTCATGTCAATATCCAGGCTCGGTGCATGATGCTTTCATCCTGAGGAATAGCAGCATCCCAAATGTGATGGCCCAACTCCAGAGGCACAGGGTGTGGCTAATGGGTGAGCCCTGGTTCCCACCCAGTATATGTTGTTGTATGGGTATGGTGTGGACCTTAAAGGGATAGTGTGTTGCTAACAGTTGTCCCTCAAAATTTGCAGGTGACTCTGGTTACCCAACCTCTCATGGCTACTGACCCCTGTGAGGAATCCCAGGACAAGGGCAGAGGAACGTTAAAATGAGGCACATGGGCATACAAGAATAATAATAGAATGAACCTTCGGCCTCCTTAAGGCCAGGTTCCGGTGCCTCCATCTAACAGGTGGAGCCTGTGCTACTCACCCAAGAAGGTCTGCCAGATAATTGTGGCATGCTGGATGTTGCACAGCCTTGCATTGAGACACCATGTGCCTTTTCTGTAGGAGGAGGAGGCTGGAGATGGCCGTGTGGCAGCAGTGGACCCTGTGGACAGTGAAGATGAGGAGGCAGAGGCTGAGGATGAGGATAACAGAACTGCAGTGATACGTCAATACTTCCAATGACACACAGGTAAGACATTGTAACTTCACATTTCATTGACAGTTTTGTGTTTGACATTGTCACTGGCAGGCTGTGAACTCCCACTTCTATGCCTACTCACTGTACCCTTTGACAACTCTTTTAGCAGATGTTGGTGCCCCACTATCGCTCCTGGTGTGTTGACTGCAGCCAAATAAAGGTGTTTCCTATGTATACATTACTGTACAGTTGAATTGTAATGTTTAAACCTTGTTAAGCAAATACATACTGAATTCATTTAACATACTCCATATTTGTATTTTTTTAAAGGGTATTTATTTAAGTGCTATGAAGAAAAGGGGTAGTGCAATGGGCTGTGGTGATGATAGAGGAAATTCCATGGTAGAGTTCAGACTATAGGTAGCACAGGTGCATTGTCAAAGGGGGCATAGGAAGTGGAGCAATTGCAGTTCAAGGTGGACAGGGTGACAGAGTGGGACACAAGGTTGACAATCAGGAGAGTCTCACTTCCTGGCGGGGGTCTTGGCAATAGTCTCTGGCTTCTGCCTGGATCCCAGGGAATGTTTGTGGGGTGGTTCTCCTTCTTCGGGGGGAGGATTGCTGGTGGCCTGCTGGTCCTATGGCTGGGCCTCCTGTCCACTAGTGGCAACGGAGGTGAAGAGCTTTGCAGATGTTGAGCTAGTGGAAGGGGCCCGCTGGTGTGACACTACCTCCCTCACAATGTTGGCCATGTCTTCCAGCACCCCTGAAATGGAGACCAGGGTGGTGTTAATGGCCTTCAAGTCCTCCCTGATCCCCTTGAACTGTCCCTCCTGCAGCCGCATGTTCTCCTGCAACTTGTCCAGGATCTGGCCCAGCGTATCCTGGGAATTTTGGTATGCTCCCAGGATAGCGGTGAGTGCCTCCCGGACAGTCGGTTCCCTGGGCCTGTCCTCCCCCTGTTGCACAGCAGTCCTCCCAGCTTTCCTTTTGTCCTGTTCCTCTGTCCCCTGAACAGTGTGCCCACTGACACTGTCCCCAGGTCCCTGAGTGCCCTGGAGTCCCTGTAGTGGTGGACGCACTGCTGATTGACGTGTCCTGGGACAGAGGTATGGGCACGCTGGGTGGGTGCTATGGTGGTGATTCCTGAGGGGGGAGGCTCTGTGGTGGTCTGAGACTATGCCTGGGTAACTGACTGTCCGTAGGTTCTGATGGGCCAGGTTGATCATCCAGATCCAGGCGAGCAGAGTCACTGTTATCACTGTGGGCATCTTCTGTGAGGGGCCTAGATGTTGCTGGCACCTCTTCTCTGGTAACATTGGCTGGGATACCTGTGGGGATGTATATGCAGTGTTATTCTTTCTGTGTGTGACATATTGTTCATGGGTGGGTTGCCCTCTACAGTTGTTATTGCCCTGGCAGCTTTTCCTTGTGTGAGTTGTTATGTGGTGGGCTAGGTGATTCTCCAGTGTGCATGCTTTAGTGGTAGGTGTCCATGCAGGTCTGCGATTGGTATCCATGCATTGGTGGTGCATCCGGGGCTTGGCATTGGGATGAGGGTTTGTGATGGTGGGGTGTGTGCGAGGTGGTGGAGTGATGGGAGTGAGGGTGGGGTGTGGGTTTGTGATGGCATGCAGTTATTGGGGGGTGATAGTAGTAGAGAGTTGAGTTATCAGAATCCAGTTTTCCTCCTACTGCTGCCAGGCCTTCAGGATGCATGATTGCCAAGACTTGCTACTCCCATGTTGTTAGTTGTGGGGGAGGAGATTGGGGTTCATCGCCAGTACTCTGTACAGCTAGTTGGTGTCTTGCTGCCACGGAACATACCTTCCTCCGTAGGTCGTTCCACCTCTTCCTAATGTCATCCCTTGTTCTGGGGTAATGTCCCTCGTCATTGGCCCTGTCCACGATCCTCCGCCATAGCTCCATCTTCCTTGCAATGGATATCTGCTGCACCTGTAATCCAAATATCTGTGGTTCTACCCGGATGATTTCCTCCACCATGACACTTAGCTCCTCCTCAGAGAATCTGGGGTGTAGTTGTGGTGACATGGGTGTAGTGTGAGTGATGTGTGTGAGGGTATTTAGGGTGATGTGTTGGGGTGTGTGTTGTGAGGTGCGTGGGTGGTGTGTAGGTGATGGTGGTATGTGGCTCTGGTTGTGTGAGTGCTCTTGCTGTCTCTCTCTATTGGCAATTCATTGTAGCCGTAAAGGACTTTGGGTAGTGTGGGTGTGTGTTTTATAGTGGTGTGGATGTGGTGTGTGTATGGGTGTCAGGTGTATGTAGTTTGAATTGTCCAATGTGGTGTTGTTTTGCTTGAGTGTGTGTATTTTAAGGGCAGTGGTATGTACCACCAATGGTTTACCGCCATTGAATGCCTGCCGTGGTGATTTGTGGGTCATAATGTGATGGGCGTAGTTCTGTTGGCGTAACGGTGTGGGTTTTGATACCACCAGTTTAACACTGACCTTTGGTGTGGCGGAGTTGTGTCTGTGGCTGTATAGTGACAGATTGGTGTGTGTGTGTCATAATATGGTGAACGGATATCCGCCTCTGCAGAGGTATGTTGGCAGCAGTCAGCATGGCAGTGAGGGGGATTTACCGCCAATGTCATAATGAGGGCCTTAGACACTTAATTGTGCAGAGTATGCATGAGATGATTTACTTGAGTTTGTAATAGAAGCAAACTCTAAAATTAAGGATATTAATTTAAAGACAGCAGGAGAACTTTGCTCTTTGGATCTTGCTACTGTGTATAGGTATTTTAATTACAGGTTTTAAGCAAGTTCTACGCTTGTAAACACACAGATGGGGCAAGTATTGTTGCTGAAGATACAGATGTAAAGGAAAGATTTATACAAAGTGTCATTATGCATTTCCAAAAAGAAGAGTGAAATGCTTTTTATTTGCAGTGAGGCATTCACTGACATGCAAATCACCAAAAAATACATATAATGGGAGAAGACCAGAGGGCTCCAAGTATATTAATGAATATAATCCTGTCATTCTGAAATTATGGAATGCAAATATGGACATACAGTTTGTTGCAGCCAACTCCATTGCTATTGCTCACTAGGTCACTTCGTACATCACAAAATCGGATAAAACAGAGATGAAGGAAATTGCTAAAAAATCTCTAACCAAAGAAATTGTACTGCTTCAGCTTCAAAATGTTTTCAAATAGGGAGATTCTTATGAGTGCTGTGACAGTTTGTATTCAGCAAGCTTGTACTCAAAATCTAAGGGAATTGTTTGGGTTAGTCTAGTCCTTGCCAATACATAAAACAGAGGGGGTCATTCTGACCCCGGCGGTCATGGACCGCCGGGGCCAGGGTTGGAGGGAGCACCTCCAACAGGCTGGCGGTGCCCCGCAGGGCATTCTGACCGCGGCGGTTTGGCCGCGGTCAGATGCGGAAAACCGGCGGTCTCCCGCCGGTTTTCCGCTGCCCTTTAGAATCCTCCATGGCAGCCCATACCGCCACCCTGTTCCTGGCAGTTCTCCCGCCAGGAACAGGATGGCGGTATGGGTTGTCGTGGGGCCCCTGGGGGCCCCTGCAGTGCCCATGCCAATGGCATGGGCACTGCAGGGGCCCCCGTAAGAGGGCCCCACTTTGTATTTCAGTGTCTGCTCTGCTTTGCAGCTAAACAACTATAGCCTAAACCACTACTGCTAAACAACTAAAAAGTCTCTACAACTGAGTACTGAACAACTACTGTCTAAACAACTATTGTGCCTGAACAACAATTGCCTGAACAACTAATATATATATATATATTCTAAACAACTAATAAACCATAACAACCAAAAAGAAAACCTTACCTTAAAAGTAGTTGTTCAGGCAATTGTTATACAGGCACAATTGTTGTTTAGACAGTAGTTGTTCAGTACTTAGTTGTAGAGACTTTTTAGTTGTTTAGCAGTAGTGGTTCAGGCAAGTAGTGGTTTAGACCTAGTTGTTCAGGATGTTTCCCCCCTGAATGTCATCCTTCTGTCCCACTTCGTCACCCTGTCCATCCATCAACTGCCCTAGCTCCACTTCCTATGCCCCTTTGAACTATGCACCTGTGAAACAAATAGACTGGACTCTGCCATGGACATTCCTCCACCATCACCCCTGCACATTTTACAACACCCTCCACTAATTTGCACTTAAATAAACACCCTTGAATCACAAAACAATCTGGAGTCAGTCTGTGCTTTCACAAATGTGTATTTGCTATAACTAAGGAAAATAGCAATGTTGATTGTATTGTTAACATACTTATGTCACACAGCTCTAGTCCATGAGGTAATATAGCAGAGGTCACACAGTGGGACCCACATCTGTGAAATGGAAAGGCAAAGTGACAAGTCAGGGTCCATACAATGGGTGAAAGTGACAGACATATGATAGGTCTAACAATTGTATGAGATGTGGGAGGCAGTGATGTCTTCTTACCTGTGTCTCACTGGAAGTATTGCTGGATAACGTTGTTTCTGTTGTCGATATCCTCTTCTTCTGCCTCCTCTGCTTCACTGTCCACAGGCTCCACAGCTGCCACAAGACCTCCTTATAGACCATCCTCCTGCAGAAAAGGCACCTGTCGTCGCAAAGCCAGGCTGTGCAGCATACAGGAGGCCTCGATGATCTGGCACACCTTCTTTGGTGAGTAGTAGAGAGAACCACCTGTCATATGGAGGCACCGAAATCTGGCCTTCAGGAGGCCGAAGGTCCTTTTGATCACTCTCCTAGTTCGCCCATGTGCCTCATTGTAGCATTCCTCTGCCCTTGTCCTGGGATTTCTCACTGGGGTCAGTACTGTTAGACACACACTAACCCTTAGGGACAACCCCAGACCCTGACAATCATTCACACGGTATAGGGTCCTTGTCCTCACCTATTAGCCACATCTGGTGCCTCTGGAGTTGCCCCATCACATAAGGGATGCTGCTATTCCTCACAATGTAAGCGTCATGCAGTGAGCCTGGAAACTTGGCATTCACATGGGAGATGTACTGGTCGGCCAAACACACCATCTGCACATTCATTGAATGGTAGCTCGTCCGGTTTCAGTATACCTGTTCACTCCTGCGGGGGGTACCGATGCCACATGTGTCCCATCAATAGCATCTATGATGCTGGGGATATGTCCCAGGGCATAAAAGTCAGCTTTCACTGTGGGCAAATGCTCCACCTGAGGGAAAATGATGTAGCTGCACATGTGTTTCAGCAGGGCAGACAACACTCTGGACAACACGTTTGAGAACATAGGCTGGGACATCCCTGATGCAATGGCCACTGTTGTTTGAAAAGACCCACTTGCCAGGAAATGGAGTACTGACAGGACCTGCACTAGAAGGGGTATTCCTGTGGGATGGCGGATAGCTGACATCAGGTCTGGCTCCAACTGGGCACACAGTTCCTGGTTTGTGGCACGATCAAGTCTGTAAGTGATAATGATGTGTCTGTCTTCCATTGTCGACAGGTCCACCAGCAGTCTGTACACCAGAGGATGCCGCCATCTCCTCACCTGCCCCAGCGGACGAGCCCTATGGATGAGAACAGCGAGCACAGAGTCAGCCAATACTGAGGTATTTAAAAAAAATGGTTATTGCACACATTTGTCAAACCGCAATGTGTCTGTCACTGTGTGTATGCAAGGCCTAGATAGGTGTGACGCATTTAAAATTAATTCCATGTGGCCCCTGAAATGGCGGCTGCCTGACCTGTAATGTGGGACAAGGGGATATGAGGTAACTGCGCTGGCGTTGTACACCATTGAGGTAGGCGGTCGAAGACCGCGGCGCAATCCTGCATTGGTTAACATTGGACCCTATGGGTCCTAGGAGCCAATGACGATGTATGCCAGCGGTGACGGTACGCACCGCCGTGAATGTGACCGCCATTTTCTGTCTGTTCACTCACTCGATACCTGACCTTTGACAGGAGAGGACCTACACTGCAAGTGCTGCTGTGACCTCAGTCTGGAAGCGACGATGGCTCATGTGTCTGGGGAAAGGGCCCCTACCTTCACTTCGGAGGAGTTGGAGAAGTTAATGATGGGTTCCTCCCCCAGTACACGCTACTCTACAGTCCTCCAGACAAACAGGTGAGTACACTGTGAGCATGCTGTCTGGGCAATGCCTGTTTGGAGTGGTGTGGATGGAAGATACATGGGGGACTGAGGCCTGCATGAGCGGACAGTGAGTGTATGTGCGTCAGGGCAAGGGTGGGAACGTGGGTCAATGACTGTGACGGTCCGGACAGTTAAAGATTAGCCTTTTCTCCTGTACTATTCCTCTAGGTCAGTGCCCACCAGAAGAAGGATATTTGGCGTGCCATCGCCAAGGACGTCCGGACCCTGGGGGTCCACCACAGACGGAGCACCCACTGCCGGAAAAGATGGAAGGACAGTTGCCACTGGAGCAAGAAGACTGGGGAGGCCCAGCTGTGGATGGCTTCCAAACGTGGGATTGGTGCCCGTCACACCATGACCCCTCTGATGTTCCGGATCCTGGCGGTGGTGTATCCGGAGTTGGATGGGCGCTTGATGGCATCACAGCAGCCACAAGGGGGTGAGTACAGTCACATCCATCTGACTCTGCGCACATTACGAGGTGTCTGGGTGGGGAAGGTGGGCTGTGGGTTCCCCTAGACCAGGGCGAACTTTGTAGGCAACGTCAGTTCATGAGGCAGGCTATGTGGCATCCCAACCCCACCAGTGGTAAGAGCCAACTACACCTAGTCAGGCTCCTGTGACTTCCATGTGTGCAGCAATTGGGCATAGGCCTTGTACCCCATGTCCCTGGGATTAATTAGGGAACTCTAAGTGCATGGCATAGTGCAGAGGGCTGCTGTGTCTGCAGTGTCCGCCAACTGTAGCAGTATTGCATGCACTGAAAGTGTCTTTCTTCTGTCTTTCCCCCCCTTTTTGTGGTCTCCCTGTTCTTGTGTGCATTAGCATCATCAGGCGGAGGAGCAGTGCCACGGGATCAGGAGGGAGCTGCATCCCACACGGCCCTGGAGGGCAAGACAATGGAGTCTGCAGCCACCAGTGGGATGGAGGGTGAGGGGAGCTCCACGGCGGGGACAGGAGGTGACATCAGCGACAGCGACTCCTCCTCTGATGGTAGCTCCCTTGCGGTGGCGGGCACCTCTGTGCCCCCGCATCAACAGGTACAGCCGCCACCCCGCTACCAGCACCGCCCTCCCAGCAGCCCCTCAGTGTGTGTCCCGTGGCCGCTCACCCAGGAGGGTGGGCATCTCCTTCGCCCCAGGCACCTCAGGCCCTGCCCCAGTCAGCCCTGCTTCCCTCAATGAGGAGGCTATTGACCTCCTGAGATCCCTCTCTGTTGGGCAGTCTACCATTCTGAATGCCATCCAGGGTGTCGAGAGGCATTTGCAACAAACAAATGCATACCTGGAGGACATTCATTCTGGCCCAGCAGCCCAACAGAGAGCATTTCAGGCTCTGGCCTCTGCACTGATGGCAGCCATTGTCCCTGTGTCCAGCCTCCCCCCTCCAACTTCTTCCACCCAGACCCAATCCCCTGTGCCTCAGCCTATCCCAAGAACACCATCAGATCAGCATGCACACACCTCAACACACAAGGGTGGCTCTGGCAAACATAAGCACCACACATCACACAGGCACTCACAGAAGCATCATACCCATGCAGGCATACCAACATCCACTGTCTCCACTGTGTGTCCCCACTCCACGTCTCCCTCCTCCCTCCCTGTCTCGTCTCCCCTCACACCTGCATGCACTACATCTTCAGCCACTACTTCCATCACCAGCACGCCCATCACCACACACTGCTCACGTGCACTCACCACCCCCACTACCATTCACACATCCCCTGTGTCCTCTACCGGTGTGTCTATGAGCCCTCCTCCCAAAGTACACAACCGCAGCCACACACCCACCCAACAGCCATCCACCTCACAACAGCCTCCAGGCCATGTAACTTCACCCAAAATCAGCAAACGTACACCTCCTACATCCACTACCTCTTCCTCCACTCCCAAACCCCCTCCATCTACCCGTCCCAGTGTGTCTAAAAAGCTTTTTCTATCTAATGTTGACATCTTCCCTACACTTCCCCCCCCCGTCGGTCCCCTAGGGCCCGCCTTTCCAGGTCCCAACCCAGCACCTTAGCCACCACATCACCGGGCACATTGGTGGCAGCAATTGTGGGCTTTTTGAGTGTGCCAAGCAACAGGACTGCCAGTGTTCCACGGAGCGAGGGCTAGGACATTCCGCCACCTCCAAAAGTAAAAAAGTTGCCCACATCCCGGAGGGAGAAGGCGAAAACACCTGTCACCAAGGGCTCATGCAAAACAAAAGTGAATAGTGGCAAGACAGCTGCGCCACCATCCAAGGTGGGGAAGGGCCAGAAGATGAAGGGCAGGTCCATGTCAACGCCAACCAGCACGTCGGACAAGACCGCCACCAGCACCGCCACCTGGACCGCCACCTGCACCGCCACACGCACCGCCACACGCACCTCCACCAGCACCGCAGTCACTGAGCCCGCCGCCAGCACCGCAGTCACTGAGCCCACCACCAGCACCGCAGTCACTGAGCCCGCCACTTGCACTGCAGACAGTGAGCCCGCCACCAGCACCGCAGTCAGTGAGCCTGCCACCAGCACTGCCGCAACAAAGACCGCTGCCACAAAACCAGAACCAGTGGAGTATCACATCCACTACCTCAGTCCTTAGCAGGATGAAGCACTCCAGGCACAAAGCCCCCTCCAGAACCAGTGGAGACTATTGTCCACTTGAGAGACTGTGGCTTTGCACTCCCCAGGAAAAAGCAGTGGGCAAACCACCCACTGGAGAGACTTGAGAGACTGTGGCTTTGCACTCCCCAGGATAAAGCAGTGGGACAACCACCCACAGGAGAGACTTGAGAAACTGTGGCGTTGCACTCCCCAGCATAAAGCAGTGGGAAAACCACCCACTGGAGAGAGTTGAGAGACTGTGGGTTTCCACTCCCCAGGATACATCAAAGGGCATGGAGCCCCCTTGTGGAGCTAGCGTTGTGCACTCATCCGGCTGACGTGCCCCCCTTGCCTTCCCCCTGAGGTACCTGTTTCATTTCAATCTGATGCCCAGCAGTGTTCTCTCCGTTTAGAGTCTGGTATCGAGTGTGGGCCTCGCCCATGCATTTTGGGCCCAGTGGTCCACGGACTATAAATGGTGCACTATCCGGACTTGTATAGTTGGTGTACATAATTGCTTATACTGTATTTAAAGTTTTGACTAATGGATGTTTATTGATTACAATCATTCAGCTCATTTCCTTTTGTCCTTACGTTCTTCTAGGTGGGGGTGAGGGGGTGTAAATATAATGTTGCAGCATGTATTTGTGTGTATGTTGTTGTGGGTGAGGGTGGGGGTGGGGGTTTTGCGTGTGGCGTGTGTGTGTCACTCTCTTTCCCTCCCCCTCCCCTGTGTTGTAGGTGCAGTACTCACCGTGGTCGTTGCCGCCATCGTTGGTGCTCCTGGTAGAGGAGCAGGAATACTATTGCAGGGAGTATTTGGAGTTCTGGCTCCATGGCGTCCTGGTTCCTCGTGGAATGTGTAGAGGTGAGTGTTTTCCCTTCCAAGTCCTGTTTCCTCCGTGTTTTTGTTCGCGTGGGTTCCGCCCCGGAAAAGGTGGCCGATTGGCCTCTCATAATAGTGTGGGTGGTACATTGTCTTCCGCCTGTCTGTTGGCAGTCACCGCCATGCTGTTTGTTTCTACCGCCGTGGCAGTCGGAGTGTTAAAGTGGTTGTCTATGTTGGCGGTATCCACCATGGTCGTGATTCCATTCATTTTACCGCCGGACTGTTAGCGGTCTTACCGCCGCTTTAACACTGACCGCCAGGGTTGTAATGAGGGCCAGGATTCCGTACCTCTCAGTCAAGATCCTCTTGGACAGCCAATAATAAAAAATGAAGCTGCCATAGGCATGAATGTGGTAGAGATAGGAATGCAATAAGCAGGAGAACAAAATATTGACTTGGAACAGTAAGTTGGACAACTAAATGATGAGCAGAAAGAAATATTTATATAGACATGAAAGAAAAAAGAGCATGGATTCCTCTATGAAAAGAATCAATGTAAATGTTCAACATTAAGTCAATTATATTGTATGTCAACGATAGATCTAGGCGGAGTTTGCAGAGTTCTCTGCAGCCATACGCAGAGTTCCGCAAGCAGCAGAGTGCATTAGGTCATGCCATTTGTTCCGATTTTTAGCAATGGTTGTTTGTCCTTTGCTGAAAAATCAGCGTGAGCAGCACCACATGTAACACAAACACAAGAGGGCGCTGCTTTTTTTCTGCTGCTCGAGTAGGTTTTCTACTCGAGCTGCAACTTCCTCACTGCAAACAGAAGATTTCTCAATGTGGGTGGTAGCGACCATCTGCGTCCACCCGCATTGAGAAATCTCGCTGGGAAGTGGTGATTTTCCTTGCTCGCTAATTTAACGTTGGTGAGCTTGAATGAGGAAAAAATCTGCCACATGGAGTTTTTCGGAACTCTACACTCTAAGTGGAGCACAGAGTGGGAAAAACTCTGCAAACTCTGCAAGCGGAGCAGAGTTCACCAGCCACCCCTAGTCAATGGACAAGCTGCTACTGTGAAAAGCTTTTCAATCCAAACTCTATCCACTTACATACAGAGGACTACAGACTCCATTTTATCACTTATTAGTGACAGCACCTACTGGATTAGCTGCACAAAATATTAAAGTAATAACCTTGTACTACCATGTATGCTACTTGTTGAATACAAAAATCGACTGGAATTCCAAAAGTTAACTGGTAAAGCCTGTCACAAAGTTTCCAGAGTTTTGAAGAAATTGAAACTTTTAATCATTGTTGAGTCGAGCATGGTCTCAAACTTAATGCTTGCCTTTGTCAATTTGAGAATGTAACAAATACTAAAGACAGAGGGCCTGATTACAACTTTGGAGGAAGGTGTTAATCCGTCCCAAAAGTGACGGATATACCACCAGCCGTATTACGAGTCCATTATATCCTATGGAACTCGTAATACGGGTGGTGGTATATCCGTCACATTTGGGACGGATTAACACCTCCTCCAAAGTTGTAATCAGGCCCAGAGTATGATGTGCTTTTTTAAGGAAAGCATGTAATTGATGATTTATTGCATCTGACGCCCCTGAAAGGACAGCCTGTGTTTAAGACAATTTGACATAAAGAGGCTTGAAATTCTTTAAGAAGTATTGGAAATTAAAATATTTGGATGACTTTCAAAAATTAGAAACAGGTGTCAAGCATTTGCAAATGTTCTGAAGGAAATTAAAGCAGGATTACTGTCAAAAGAAGGAAAATGATGCAAACTCAATTTATAAAGAACAAAGGCCCTCATTATGATATTGTTGGTAAAAACTGCCTACCGCTGCGGTGACAGTGGCCAAAAGACTGTTGCCGCAGTGACCAGCCATCACCCGGATTGATTCTTTGGAGAAGTTTGTTTCAAAAACTGCCGGATTATAAAAGTGTTGATGTGTTTATAAAAATGGTAGGATAATTTTGCAGCGTAAGGAAGGATTAGTTAATGGTGCCTTGGGTAAAATAATTTTCATTATCGCTCCAAACAGAAATAAGGTTCAATACCTAGCAGCTCAGTTTGACGAACGTGAAGGTCTAAAACAGATAGCAAGATCAGTTGCGCGTTTCTTGCTTGTAAAAGACTTGTATGTCTGAAGGAAAGAGTTCCCATTGTCTCTAGCATATGCTTTAACAATAGCTAAATCTCAACATTTCATTAACATTGGTTGTAGTTTCAAGGAAGGTACGTCAGCATTATCACGGGTTAGAACTTTATCCGGTTTGAATCTCATAGAGTTTGATGACAGCAAAGGAACTGCTGAATCAAGTTGTGTAAAACAGTATAACTGTTTGAGAAGATTGTATGCTCCTCATTTAAGACAGTATCTAGTTTACAAAAAGACTAGAATCTTAGCAAAACAAAAGGCTTCAAAGAATATTAGAGGTATTCCTGAGAAAAAGTACAAGAAAGACAAGAAATAAGATTTGGGGAAAAAACTGCTGGTTAAATAATTTGTTACCAGTTGTCAAACCCCTCTGGAGTCAACTTCTATGTCAATGTAGTTCTCAGTGCTCTATACTCTTTACCTCATCTGGTTCACGCAATTGGGCATAAAAAAGATAAAAGTTTGTTATCTGCACTCTCTAACTTGTTACAATGCTTGTGCAGTGATACAACAAAAACATATCCTGCAGTGGCGTGGTCTAGCCACGGGGAAGATGGCTGCATGATCGTCGAGCTCTGCGGCCCGGTGTGTGCTGGGGGGCGGCTGCGGAGCTGGCGGGACATCGGGGGAGCCTCATTCCTTCTCCCTTCCCTCCGGATGATAGGGGCCACCTACAAACGGCACCAGGGGCCAATGGCAGTCTTGCAGTGGAGCCCGCGGCCTACAACGTGGAAAGCAGCTGCAGGCTCGATTTTGTAGCCGATGATGTCTTGGCCATGCGCACTGGTAGAGGCCCAACAGGGAGCACTCAGGTGCAGCTGCCACAACCCACAGAGTGCCAATGGTGCCTACGAACTATGCAGTGAAGAGCAGCCGCTGGCCCGATTTCCAGCATTTCCAGCATTTTAAGCATTTTTCAAGCCTTCCAGGATATACAGGGATTTCTGCTTCTTCAAGATCTTCAATGTTTCTAGCGCTTGTCAGAGTTTTTCAGCATCCCTCAAAAGACGGCGTTCATCTCTACCAGTTGCCGGGGGATCCGAGGGCGGTTGCTTTCACCCAATAACTTATCCATCATTGGCTTGTAGACCAACAGACCTCCTTTCCAGGTTCTGTGTCTGTTATTGCCGTTAACTTTGCAGACTGTGTGATCCTCAGTACTGGTGAACCATCCTACCGAACCTTTTGGAGGTGGGACCAGTGCCGCTGGGTGAAGCAGCTGTGCCCTGCAGACATGATAAAGTTGGGGTATTCAAATAGCTCTCAGGCTCCCACTGAAGCTGCTGCCTCTCCAACACTGGGCCTCTGGCTCTGGGCTCCGACAGCCCTCTTGGTGCTATTAGTCCTTACCTTTGTGGGGATGCCCTCTGGTAAACTGTCTGGTAAATCTATGTGATAGCTACTCTTTTCGGAAGTTGCCTCGCACCCACGGCCAAAGTCCTCATCCACGGTCACTCTTGGCCCCGCCTCTATAGATGCCCCTGGGGACCCCCTTTCAGAGACTGCCACAGAAAGTATTCTGCAAGAAATCTCCACAGTAGGCTGTTGCCTGGAAGCCACTGACTCCAAAATCACGGACCTGTCTGCAGACTCCAAGTCGATACGTGCAGACATAGCTGGTTTCCAGGACAAAGTCACAGGTTTGGATCATCGCATGAATACCGTTGAAAGTAGGATAGCATCCCTGCCAGATGATGAACCAAAACTGTAATTCCTCCGACACAAACTCATGGACCTAGAGGACAGGAGCCGGAAAGAGAATGTCAATTTATTTGGCCTGCTGGAAAAAGAGGAGGGCACAGATCTGATGGCTTTCCTTAAAAATGTTATCCCTACCTTCACAGGCCTTACTTTTTCTCCCATGCTGGAATTTCAGCGAGCCCACAGGATTAGCCCCCTCCAGAAGAACACTGCCAGGAGACCCCGTGCCATCATAGAGTGCTTTCTACAGTTTGAACAGGTCCGCCAGCTGCTACTGACTGCGAGGCCTCATGGCCCATACCGACACGACGGCCATGAGATCCGTATTGCTGTGGACTTCTCCTGTGAAACAAATGAAAAAAGGAAAGCGTTCCTCGCACTTAGGCCACAACTGCTACATTTGAACATTAAATTTGGACTCTTCGAGCCGGCCCGAATGTGAATAACGATGGATGGTAAATTCAGGGATTTTTTTGAGCCTACGGACCTGGGCTCTTTCTTGGATGGCCTTTCTGCCCAACCCATGGACCATGAATCTGTGGCAAGCCTCTCCACACTAAGGGGAATATTTATGAGCCCCTAGCAGTACTGGAGCATCACTTCACATGACGCCCCAGTGGCGCTATCCTCTGCTCCATATCTACAAGGAGATGTAATGCCACAAAAAGTGGTGGTACACCTCCTTGTAAATATGAGCCCCTGTGACGCAGTTATCTGCGTCTGAGGGGTGTGAAATGGGTGTTGCCGTGGGCGTGCCACAGCAACACCAATTGCATTTTGACACTGCCTCAGATTTCCAAGATTTCATAAACCTGAGGCAGCGCCAAAACCTAACGCCATCCCCAGGGGTGCCATTAGCAAGGCACAAAGAGGAGGAATAATTTTATTCCTCCTCGTTTTTTGTTTTTTGTATGCATGCTGCATTCTGCATTCTGCAGCATGCATATAAAGAGTAAAATGCCAGAAATAATTGTTTATGTGTGGGAAGGTGTCCCATCCTGCACATAAACAATCACTAATGGCGCTTTGGCACTTCTTTGTGTGCTGTAGAATGCAGCACACAAAGAAGTGCCAAAGTGTCATTTTCAAATGATTGTTTATGTGCAGGAAGGGACACCTTCCCGCACATAAACAATCACACCCGTCAACGCAGACATCCTTGCACAATGGTGCAAGGACCTGTGTTGGTGCTGGCAACTACATTTAGCGCCAGAGCAGCAGTCAACACAGGGGTGTGCCGTATTCACTTAAATATAGCACATCCCTGCATTGTAAAAATGACTATTTCTTGACCGCCCACCGAGATCTCAGGATGGCAGAGACATGGGGTTGCACAGAAACAAATCAAGTTCCCCTTTGAAATTCCCACCGCCTGCTGACTGATTGACTGGCATGATTCCTGGGGACAATTGCTGGACCACCTGCTGCCCTCCTACGGGCAACCAGAATGACCATCCGCTGAGCGCTAAATACCTTGCAGATATACCTTCACTACCATATCATTGCAATCACTGTTCTTATTGTTGTTGTTGTTACTGATGTCACTGCTGCATCAATCGCCCTGTTGGGGTATTCTTCCAGCTCTCCCTCCAGGCATTCCTAGGCCCAGCACATAGTGGTCACAGTGAACCTACCATTCTGTTTGACACAAATCTACTGTTTATTATTGTACTGTTCTCCTATGAGTACTATCTTCTTCTATGGGTAAGGTTATTTTTTCATATAAAGAACGGTGCCCCTCAACCTGTGCTGAGCTACCTATTCCCTTGTCCTACCTGACCAGCGACTACTGAGAGCACCCCCTGTATTCCTGAGACTTTGTCTCCACTCGTTTTCCCACATACCCCGTTCACCATCATTTGTCTACAAGTGCATTTCTGCTGTCTAGGGGGCACCCTTCGGGACACTCCCTTTTCGGCCTAGTTTGATATACCCTCCATTATCAAAACCACAAAAAATCCCTCATAATGCAAAAGGAGAAGAAAATAATCAAAAAGGGGTTCCTAAATATGGAATCCCAGATTCACAAATCAATAAAGATCCCAAACTCAAAGATCATATACATTTATACATAAACAAACCTTAGTTGTATTTATTCAGTCAAACATATATTCATAAATTCAATCATAAGAAAAATAGTTCTTATTGCTCATCGATAGATAATAATGATGACCCCTAGGAAAAAGTCAATAAAATGGAAACAATATACTCAATCACACCATGACATTCACACAAAACCTTAAAAAATACATCGAAGACAAAACTAATCAATATTAGCAAAGGCAATCCCCAACACCAATGAATTAATTACCCCAAGAGGACTAATCAGTCTTGAGGAGGAGACTTATACAATATTACAATGAACCAATAAATCACAAATTCTTTAGTCCTCAAAATACCATATTTTGAAAGAGGTCCTTCATGCTCATGATCTTGTTACTTGTTCCAACAATACTTCTTGTGTGTCCATCTCAATCTTTTATATATGTCCTTCTTCACGTCCTTATTTACAAAAAAGAGGAGTAATGCTCAAAGCGTTGTGGTTATTCTGCATATCTGTGTGAGGTTGAATCCAATGCAATATCCTAGATATGTGGACTGGTGCCGACGTACGTTTCGGTGAACAAAGACCCCTCTGGGTCACTCACCTTCTTCAGGGCACATGTTATAAATATTCAAAATAATCCTATTGACATGCATGATATTCTTACATTGTATATTTCTGAAATACAAGCAAAGAAAAATTCTTAAAACTCCATTATCGCCATAACCAAAGGGCATACCTGTGACCAAATCAGGGACAACCCTTCGCCACCCTCTTTCCTCTTTCCCCTTACACCCCCCCTTCCTCATCCCTTTCACTTCCCCAATAGTTTCACTCATTTTCGCCCCGCCACTGCTACCCCTAGTCTGCGTTTTCCTATGACCACCTTCCCTGCTGGTTGCGAGAGACCAGTGATCAGGCCTTCATACTCAGAACACATCCCCCCTTCCTGTCGTCTCCCCCCCGCCGGCTCTCTACTTCTTCTTTAAGCCCCCCCTTCTCCTCCTCACTCCCTCTCTGACTCCTGGCATACGCACCCTCATTCTGATTTTGATATGTCCTAGTTGTCTTCCCATTGGCTCCCTGCCTCCACCCATCACTCGCCGTGCCTCATAAACCCAGTAGTAATTGTCTTACCCCCACAGACCCACACAACAGCTCCGAGAATGGGGACTGCCCTCCCATTGATGACAGTATCATGGAATGTTCCTGGCCTCATGCACTATATCAAAAGAAAGAAGGTCCTATCCTATTTACAATCCAAACATACAGATATTGCCCTTGTACAAGAAGCACATGTGTCTTCCTTAGAATCTGAAAAAGTATTCAGCGACTGGGTTGGCTGAGTACTCTATAACGGTAGTCCACCATCCACGTTGGGAGGCTCAGGTTCCACATCCAAGTGCGGGGTCATGATTCTTCTTCGCCATTCCTTACAATTTAAGGTGCTCAAGTCGTGGTTTGACCTGGATGGTCGATACAACCACAACGCGGACAGAGCACTGTGGGAGGACATACTGTTGGACCATGGGTTGGTAGATCACTGGTGCCTTTCACACCTGCTCGATCTGGAGTACACATTTATATCGCTGGTCCACAGGACAGTCTCGGTTGGACTACCTTCTCATTTCCGATAAATTGGTTCCCACGGTTAGAGAATCCTGGATACTGGAAGTAGCACTATCTGACCATGCCCTGGTTTTATTGGCTCTAGTCTTAGGCCTTGCTTCTCTATGCCACAAGCCATGGCGCCTGAATGTATCGCTAAACCATACGCCGCAGGGCAAGTACCAAATACGTGCCCACATCTCTGCCTACACGACTGACAATAAAGGCTTGGTTTCTTCTTCTCAGGTTTTCTGGGCTGCAGCAAAGGTGACAATAAGAGGACAACTTACAAGAGACACAGCCCTCACTAACACCCAGAGATGCTCTCGCCAACAAGAACTGGAGGGAATTGTAGCAACATGCACCCACGTCTGCACCTTGACACCCTCCCCGGCCAAGCACTGTTGCCTTGAAAAGGCAAAAATGCATCTTAATACTCTCTATACCTCCCAGGCAGAGTACATACTTCGAAGGACAAAGGGCAGACATTATGAGCAGGGAGAAAAGGCAGGCTGACTGTTAGGAGCCCAACTACGACAGCAAGAGGCAGCATTAACCATTCCTGCCACACGGGATGTTGATGGTACGTTCGGAAAATACAGGCTCCTTGAACCCTATTTCCAATAGGGCGTCCATAGCGGTCCAGCCGAAACCAGGGAAGGACCCCTTATTGTGAGCCAGCTATCGCCCTATTTCCCTTCTCAATGGGAATGTCAAGATATTGGCAGGCGCATTGGCGGCCCGCCTTGACAAAGTCATACCGTCCCTTATCCATCACAACCAAGTAGGATTTGTACAGGGCGGTCCGCTAGGAACCACCTTCGCACCCAAATACATGCACTCTGGACCACCAGAGACTCAAGAGAAGAGGTTGTGGCTGCTCCCTTGATGCTGAGAAAGCATTCAATAGGATCGAATGGTGGTATCTCTTTGAGACCTTGAAACACTTCAATTTAGGGGATGGGATCATTAACAAAGTCTGTTGGCTGTATGACTCACCTACGGCACAGGTCAACTGTGGGGGATTGCTCTCTGACATGTTCTCTGTTCTCTGTTAAACGAGGAACTCCGCATGGCTGGCTACTGTTGCCGCTGCTATTTCTCTTGGCAGTTGAGCCTCTGGCAGCTCTTATCCGATGGTCACCCCTCATAGCTGGTGGACCTATACCAGGAGGACGCTCACGATCTACTTATATGCCAACTAAATATTACTCACTCTCACAGACCTTACTCACTCCCTCCAAGCACTATGAGCTATTCTGGCGGAATTTGAAGTGATATCAGGGTATAAAATCAACTGGGATAACAGTTAAGCTCTTCCCCTGTCCCTGGTGACTACGAGCAGAGCACTAACGGCCTTTCCAATTTCCAGGAAACACTCGCACCTTAAATACCTGGGAATCCTCATCGTCAGGGGCTTGGATCAGATGGTGCAGGATAACATGAACCTCTGCTCACTCGCACCAAGCGAGATTTTGAAAAATGGTCCTAATTGGGGCTCTCCCTTTGGGGGAGAGTTCAGGCCGTCCACATGGTTACCTTACCACGATACACATATGTCCTTGGGATGTTACTGCTGCTCGTACCTTTGCTAATGCTGAGAAAGGTAGATAACTGCATACATAAATTCATATGGGGCTCCTTGAGACCAAGGCCCTCCAAAGCTAAACTCAGTGTGCAACAGGAATGCGGAGGACTGGTATTACCTTCTGTGGAATGCCATGTGCTGGCACTACACCTTTAATAGCTGGCCTTCATGTTTCCGGGTGTGCCAGACCCACCCCTGTGGGTAAAGGCAGAAAGCACACTATCACGTATGACACTGGGCCTGGATATGCTTTATGGCGCCAGAGCTCCTCCTCCCCAACCTGCTCATCCAGTGATGCAGGCTGGGCTCACCGCTTTCTAGGAGTGGACCCTCAGATTCACACTCATGCGCCACTCTGGGGCAATGCCTATTTAGTGATAGGGGGAGTGGTTGATTGGGAGGGCTGGCAGAGGAAGGGCGTCTTATCTATCAATCAACTCCTAGATAATGGGATGCTAAAGCCGTTCCCAGCATTACAAGTTGAATTTGGGCTCCCTAGCCACTATTCTTGGCAATACTGACAGCTCTCACACTGTCTTCATAGCAGTATGGGGAACCGCCTATGGATCCAACAGCACTCACCGGTGCTTGATTATTTACAAACCAGGAGTGGCATCGGGTCTGCACAAACTACTAAACCTGCACTTATTCTCTATGCCCCTTCTAACCTCCCTCAAGGCCAAATGGCAAACTCAATTACAGGTAGAATAAGATATGGAAGAGTGGACTGCCCTATTGGAGGTGCGGGAATGGGGTGCTCGGGAGGCAGGAAGAAAAAGTCTGTGTTTTCAAAACCTTGCACGACTGGTACTGGATGCCCCAGAATCCTCGAACAGCTGGACTATTGTCCCATGCGACTTGCTGGCACTGCCCCACCTGTGTTGTGACCTATTACATATACACTGTGATTGTCCAAATATACAACAATACTGGGAGGCAGATGGGGTTACGCTGATGGGGGTCTTTCCCTTACCGCCTTCTCTTCCAAAAACTTTGCTCCTTTTGCACGACACTGGTGATATCTAGGGCCTGTCCTGCACACAACCCCACCTCTTGCATATGGTGCTGGACACTGCTAAACTTTGTATTTTTCGACACTGGTGAATAGCGATACCCTGCTCACACAACAAATGGTTTTCCGCAATGTTCCAAACAGCTGCCCATGAACGCATTATTTATAACCTGCAGAATAGGGCGGAGGTATTTCGGCAAACATGGGCCCCTTTCCTCTGGCTCGTGGATAACTGAACCTCTCACTCATTCCCTCATCCCTTTTTCTCCTCCTTCTTACCCCCACCACTCCCCCCTCTTATCCACTCCCACTCACCTTATCCCCCCTTTCTTCCCTCCTCTCTTACCCCCGGGTCGCTCCCTCTCTCTCTCTTTCTTTCTTTTCCTTTCTCTATTTCTCCTTCTCTTCATCTCTATCCCTACCTTTTATCTTACCTTCTCTCTCGTTCCCTCTTTCTCTCTCTCTCTTCCTCTCTTTCTCTTTTTTCTCTCTCCCTGCCCTTCCTGTTTTCTTTCCTTTCTTTCCACTTCTCTATCCCTTCCTTCCTCTCCTCCTCTCACCTCTCTGAATTTCTTCTCTCTGCTCCTCTTCTCTCCCACCTTTTCCTTCTTTCTCTTTCTTTCCCAGGAACCTGATTCTAATCTTCATTCCTTTCCACTCTCCATCCACTGGATGACCATCTCCTCTCTCTCCATAATAAGGCAGGAGCTTCCAGAGATTGATATTGCCCTTCTGATACGCCCACCCCCTTAATTGCACTGCTATACTCCACTGCGATCCCCACCTACCAAGGATTCTAGTCCCCCCTCCCATTGGGTAAGCAAACCAGAGATCCCTTGGGTCTGCTGTTGATATGAGTCCAGGCGTTGAGCCTTGATCTGCCCCTCCGCCCGCGGTCAGCATAGACATCTTATAGTACCTTGCCCTTTCCTCAGATGGAAAAGCCTAGGTCCTTTCACACATAATCATACACGCCTATGCCTACACCACTTAGTTCCTGTAAAATTTGGGCACATTATGTCACTGCTGAGGTTTCTATTATTGCTAAAGTTCTGGGTGTACTGATGGAGAAAGCTCGTTATTCTCCTTTGTAATGTCAATGTTATGCATGATGGTGTATCCATGTTTATCATTTTCAAAAATTGCAAAACAACAAAAGAATATTCTGCATCTTGTATTAGAGATCTTGCCGATGTGTGTACTAGATTTGCACATTTCACTCAAAACACTCAAGAAGATGCAGAAGAATTCTTGATGGTCATACTTGGTATTTTAGAAGAAGAGATGGTACATATTGATGACCTATTTGGTCTTAGTTACTCATTGCAACGTGACAGTGAAAATTGTTATTTTTCTTCAAAAACAGAAATCGATTGAGAAAGATGTATCTACTTGCGTCTACCAGACTGTAAACCTTTCTGGTTTCACAAATTGTTTAAAAATGTATCACAGAATAAATGTCACTCAGAACTTCTATCAACTTTGACTATAAGAAGAACTGGCAAATATATCATCATAACGCTACAGGGATGCACAGCAGATAGAACTAAATTGGAGATACAAATTTGAAAGCTGGACAAATCTCTATTCCCAGTGAAACTTATAGCTGTAAATCCATTATTTTTCATGAAGGACCCAGAATAACATTTGGACACTACACCATCTACTTGAAAAATACAACTGGATGGACAAAGTGAAACTACAGCAACCTTACATTCAAGCAGATATTACCTAATCAACTTTCTGGGGCTTCTAACACAATAAATTAAGGCATCATGCAGACTACCATGGGTGATGTGTACATAGGTAATTCAAAATACTGAAATTCACTTACTCATGAAACAAAACAACAGAGATACCACTAAATTTGAATTAGAGATCACAAACTTGAAACTAGGAGAGACAAGTATTTGATACAATTAGAACACTGCTGAAGTTATTAAAGTTAAACGTATTTGTGGATATTGAACTTGTTTTTAAAAAGTTAAACCAGATAGACAAAAAATCATAAGAAGAATGTCACAATGAAAAAGAAATTGGAACAACAGTTACAAAATAAAAAAAATAATTAGAATTGGAAATACAATATACTCTACTCCGTTTTATTGGATTACCAGATTCTATGACATCATGGGGCCTACCAAGGCTTTTCATATAGTGCTATCCATTATACATATTAATTGTATTATAATGCTGTTAAGATACAAAAACTTACCTTAAGCCTATGTCTATTATGTAACTTAATATTAACGGTAAAACATAGGGCCTGATTACAACTTTGGAGGAGGTGTTAATCCATCCCAAAAGTGACGGTAAAGTGACGGATATACCACCAGCCGTATTACGAGTCCATTATATCCTATGGAACTCGTAAGACGGCTGGTGGTATATCTGTCACATTTGGGATGGATTAACACCTCCTCCAAAGTTGTAATCAGGCCCTTAGTATTTAGTAGTCTCTTTCTAGCATGGTTACCCCCATTTTTGGCCTGTGTGTCAGTGTGTTTGACTGTGTCACAGGGATCTTACAAACCAGGACCCCAGTGCTCATGCTCTCTCCGTTCCTAAATTTGTCACTACATAATGTTAACCCAGTATTTCATCCCAAATTGGCATACTGGTCGCCCCTTATAAGTCCCTAGTATATGATACCTAGGTACACAGGGCACTGGGGTTTCAGGGGATCCCTATGGGCTGCAGCATTACTTTTGCTACCCATAGGGAGGAACCCATGCAAAGGCATTTGTAGGACTGCCAATGTAGCCTGCGTGAAATGGGGCATTCACCCTTTCACAGCCATTTTTACTGCACCAGGTCACTTATAAGTCAGCTCTATGTCAGGCCTTCCAACCCTGAAGGCTGGGTGCAAAGTACCTGAGTGTGAAGGCACCCCCGCACTAGCAGAGGTGTCCCCATGTCGTCCAGGACCATTTTCCCAGACTTCGTGAGTCCGGGTATGCCATTTTACGCATGCACTGGACATAGGTCAATACCTATGTCCACCTTCACAATGGTAACTCTGAATATGGCCATATAAGGTGTCTATCACCTGGTAATTGTAACACAATACTGATTCCAGTATTGATTTTATAATTCCATGCACTCTGAGGGCTCCACAGTGGACCCCCAGTACTGCCATACCAGCCTTCTGAAGTTTTCCAGGCAGCTCCAGCTGCTGCCACCTCACAGACAGGTTTTTGACCTCCTGTTGCTTGAGAAGCTCAAGCCCAGGAGGGCAGAACAAAGCATTTCCTTTCAGAGAAGGGTGTTACACTCTCTCCCTTTGGAAATAGGTGTTACAGGCATGGGAGGGGTAGCCTCCCAGATCCTCTGGAAATGCTTTGAAGGGCACAGATGGTGCCCTCCTTGCATAATCCAGTCTACACCATTTCATGGCCCCCCAGGCCCTGCTCTGGTGTGAAACTGGACCAAAGAAAGGGGAGTGATCACTCACCTGTCCATCACTGCCCCAGAGGTGGTGCTGAGAGCTCCTTCAGAATGACCCTGGGTTTGCCATCTTGGATTCCAAGGGGGCAGAGCACTCTGGGAGAATCTGAGTGACAAGTGCCAGCAGGTGACGTCAGGGCCCTCTCCTGATAGGTGCTTACCTGTGTGGCTAGCCAATCCCCCTTTCAGGGCTATTTACGGTCTCTCTCCTGGGTGTTTCCTCAGATTGATTCGGATTGCAAGACTCCAGCAGGACTCCTCTGCATCCTTTGCTTCATCTTCTACTGACAGAACAGCCGCTGAACCCTCCAGGAACTCTACAACCTGCAACAAAGGAGCCAAGACAACTTCTGCAACATTGTAACTTCAGCTCCTGCCCGCAACTGCAACAGTTTCCAGGTCATGCATCTTCTGAGGACAGACAGCAGCAGACACCTCTCTGCAGCGACGACCGGTGGTGTTGGTCCCCTCTCAGGACAACGAGCGCGGATCCAGCAACACGGGTGGTGGAATAAAATGACCCCGACAGTCCAAAGATCCAGCTGTCCAGCTTTGGTAGAGGTAAGACCTTGTCTCCCAACGCAAGACAGTACCCACACACACCGCATGGCTTGCAGTTGCCACGGTTTGTGTGCAACCTTCCAAAAAGTTCTTCATGCACAGCACAGCTTAGGCACCCAGTACTCCATCCTGTGATGCACCGCTTCCTGAGTGGTTCTATGGTGTCGTGGGATCCCTTTGTGCTGCGTGAGCCTCCATTTGCACCTTCTTAGTCCCTGTGCTGTGGGACTCCTGTGTGCCTTGTCTGGTCTTCTGAGGGCTCTCTGAGTTGCTGAGTGCACCCTCGGTCTCCTCCTCCTGGGTAGATGCCACCAGGTCCCTCCTGGTCCCGGGCAGCGCCATTTTCTGCCCACCACGAGTTTTGCATGTGCCTAGGCTTGTTGGTGGAATCCAGCATGCAAACCAAACTGCAATCATCCATCCGGTGTGGGACATCTTGTGCACCAACCAGGAACCCTCATCTGTCTTCTTGGGTGCATACTGACTTTGTCTTCTCACTGGTGGTTCTTCTTTTGCACCTTCATCCTGGTTAGCAGGGGCTCCTGTTCTCCCTGGACTCTTCAGTGCTTCTTGGGCTTGGTCCCCTTATTCAACAGGTCTTCAGGTCCAGGAATCCATTGTTGGGGTCTTACAGTCTATTCTGGTTCTTGCATAATCTTCTATCACGACTTCTTGTGTGTTTCAGGAAACTTACTGTGATGTACTCCTGTTTTCCTGGGCTCTGTGTCGGTTCTATTACTTAACTTTGGTGTTTCTTACACACCCAGTTCCCCTCAAAACACTACACTTGCCTAGGTGGGAAACCGACTTTCGCATTCCAATATTTTTGTATATGGTTTGTGTGTCCCCTAGGCCCACTGCAACCTATTGTGATTTTAACTATTTGCACTGTTTTCTGACTGCTTTACAGCTATTTCTGCATTCTAGTTTATATACTGTGTATATTACTTATCTAATAAAGGAGTATAGTCTCTAAGGTATTTTTGGCATTGTGTCACTAAAAATTAAGGAACACGTGTGAAGATCCGGTTTTGCGACTCGCAAACTGTGAGTCGCAAAACCGGATGTGTAACAGTGTCAATGACACTGGTGGTCATTCTGACCTCGGCGGTAAAAGGCGCCTACCGCCGGTCAGAAATCCTCCATAATCCCGCCGCGGTCGCGGAAACCCGCCACGGTCATTCTGACCCGCAGAAGGCAAACCTCCGAAAATCCGACCGCCACAACAGACCGCCAGACCAGCGGTCGGCGGAAAGGTGGAGGTGACCAAACCTCCACCGCCACGCCAACAGAAATACGCCCATGCCATTACGACCCACGAATCCACGCGGCGGTCATTCAAACGCGGTATTCCATTGGCGGGACACACCGGCGCGGTCAGAATACACACAAACGAACAAAACTCACCCACATTGGACGATTTGAATCCCACACACCTGATACACATACACACACCACTCCCACACACACAATACAATATAAAACACACACCCACATCACCCACAAACCCCTACGCTTAAAAATTCGTAAAGAAGACAAGAGCGAGACACCAGCATCCAAAACATAACAGCCACAGCCACTCAACACCATCACCCACACACTATCCACACACAAAACAACACACACCACCACACTCAACTCACTTAAATACACATACTCCACCCCACACATCATACACACCACCCCATGGCACCCCAAAGACAACCCCGCTTCACAGACGAAGAACTCAGGGTTATGGTGGAGGAAATCGTTCGTGTAGAGCCCCAGCTGTTCGGCACACAGATACAATACACCAGCATTGCCCGGAGGACGGAGCTATGGCAGAGGATTGTCGACAGGGTGAACGCAGTGGGACAGCACCCCAGAAATCGGGAAGACATCAGGAAGCGATGGAACGACCTACGGGGGAAGGTGCGTTCCATGGTATCCAGGCACAACATCGCCGTGCAGAAGACTGGCGGAGGACCCCCACCTCAACCCCCACAATTCACATCATGGGAGGAGGAAGTCTTGAACATCCTGCATCCTGACGGCCTCGCAGGAGTCGGCGGAGGAATGGATACTGGTAAGTTGAAGCTTCAATACTGCTTCCCCCCCACCTGCATGCCAAATCAGACCCCAACCCTCACCCCCATCCTCGAACCCCACCCTCACCCCCACCCCCATCCTCACCCCCACCCTCACCCCCACCACCATCCTCACCCCCACCACCATCCTCACCCCCACCACCATCCTCACCCCCACCCCCAGCACACCTATTCCCCGCCAATGTCTCACCATCACAACCCACACATCCCAAAACCTAGGCCTGCATGCGTCCACTAAGCATGGACACCCATCACCAAAGCATGCCCAATGCATATACACATCCCCCCCACAAGCCACCCTCACCAAAGCCCCCACACACGAATGCCAGCACTTGGGGACACGGGAACCCACAGATACACCCATATGCCACACATTGAAACTATAACCATACCTCTATACCCCTGCAGGACCCGACCGTCAACACACCACGGCGGAGGGGCCAGAATTATCCACACCCCCCACCCAAGAGGCCGTCAGCGATGACAGCAGCTCTGTCGATCTGGACACCGATGACCAGCCCGGACCATCGGGGACCTCTGGACAGTCGGTTCCCCTCACACAGGCACAGGCCACTATAGACCCTAACCCCTCTGGGAACACCAGCACAGCTCCCACCCAGCGGGCCCATGCCTCTGTCTCCAGGGCGCGTCAATCTGCGGTGTGTCTACCACTACAGGGCACCCAGGATAACCCACCACCCCAACAACAACAGGGACCTGGGGGCAGTGGTAGTGGGCACACCGGCCAGGGGGCAGAGGCCCAGGGAAACAGGGCAACTCGGCGGGCAGCTGTGCGACAGGGGGGGGAGGAGAGGCCCAGGGAACCCACTCTCCACGAGGTCCTCACCACCATCATGGGAGCATACAACCGCTCCCAGGAGACGATGGCGACGGTACTGGCCCGGTTCCAGGAGATCCAGGTGCTGCAGGAGGAACACTATCGGGGGTACAGGGAGGACATCAGAGCCATCAACACCACCCTGGTTACCATGGTAGGGCTGCTGCAGGACCTCGTAAACAGCAGGGCGGACACTGAACAACACCCAAGGGCCCCTGCCACTAGCCTGGACCAAGAACAGCCATCCACCTCCGCCGGCGCTAGTGGACAGGAGGCCCCCGCACAGCAGCAGCCCACCAGACCCCCACCTCCTGCAGGAGAAGAACCACCCCGCAAGAGGGCCCTGAGATCTCGCAAGACAGAGTAGGATGTCAAGACCCCCACCAGCAATGGATACCACCTGATGTCATCCCACTGTCCCACATTGTCACCCTGTCCATCCTCGAACTGCCCATGCTCCATCTCTCCACAGGCCTCTGGACAATGCACCTGTGTGACTGTTACTCTGGACTCTGCCATGGACATTCCTTCACCATAGCCCCCACCCACTTGAAACCACCCATCCCATTTTGAGCACTTCAATAAACACCTATTTTGCACCAAAATATCAGGAGTCTGGCTGTGATTTCAATAGATTGTAATTGACATGACAGTGCAAATATGTCCTTGTACATGGTGAAGTCAACAAACAGCTGCCACAAAGCTGTAGTCCATGGGGAAACGAAGCACAGGACTCGTAGTGGGGACCCCAGATCTGAAATAGGGAGGGAAAAGCCAAAACTCAGTCATCATACACTGGGGCAAATAGACAGGCAGCAGAGATGCTGCAGAGTAGTTAACATTTACTAAATTATCTTTGAAATGTTACCTGTGTCCTATTGGAAGTACTGTTCAATGATTCTGTCCCTGTTGTCTGTTTCAGCCCCGTCGTCTTCCTCCTCGTCACTCTCCTCAGGTTCCACCGCTGCCACAACACCACCGTCTCGACCATCCTCCTGCAGGAAAGGCACCTGGCGGCGCAAAGCCAGGTTGTGAAGCATGCAGCAGGCCACGATGATGTGACACACCTTCTTAGGTGAGTACATTAGGGATCCACCGGTCATATGCAGGCAGCGAAACCTGGCCTTTAGGAGGCCAAAGGTGCGTTCGATCACCCTCCTAGTACGCCCATGGGCCTCATTGTACCGTTCCTCTGCCCTGGTCCGGGGATTCCTTACTGGGGTCAGTAGCCACGACAGGTTGGGGTACCCAGAGTCCCCCACTAGCCATACACGGTGTCTCTGTAGCTGTTCCATCACGTAAGGGATGCTGCTATTCCTTAGGATGTAGGCGTCATGCACTGACCCTGGGAATTTGGCATTTACATGCGAGATGTACTGGTCAGCCAAACACACCACCTGGATGTTCATTGAATGGTAACTTTTTCTGTTCCTGTACACCTGCTCCCTGTCTCTTGGGGGAACCAAAGCCACATGGGTCCCATCAATGGCACCAATTACGTTGGGAATATGTCCAAGGGCGTAGAAATCACCCTTCACTGTAGCCAATTCGCCCACCTCAGGGAAAATGATGTAGTTCCTCACGGATTTCATCAGGGCAGACAACACTCTGGATAACACCTTTGAAAACATGGGCTGAGACATCCCGGAAGCAATTCCCACGGTTGTCTGAAATGACCCACTTGCCAAGAAATGTAGTACTGACATGACCTGCACCAGAGGGGGAATCCCTGTGGGTTGGCGGATGGGGGACATCAGGTCGGGCTCCAGCTGGGCACACAGTTCATGGATAGTGGCACGGTTAAGACGGTAGGTCAGGATAATGTGGCGTTCTTCCATTGTCGACAGGTCCACCAGCGGTCGGTACACGGGAGGATTCATCCGTCTCCTCGCCCAACCCAGCGGACGGTGCCTAGGAAGGACAACATGGAGCACACAGTCAGGCAACCCACAGGTACGTACTCACAGCTAGCACAGTATACGATTCTCTATGCAGTGAATGGCGTGTCTGAGTGGCTATGCAAGGCCTAGGCCTGTGTGACGCAGTTGAAATTGAGCCATGTGGGCCCTGGAAATGGCGGCTGCCTGACCTGTGAAGTGTGACAATGGGATGTGAGGTCAATGCGCTGGCGTGGCACACCGCGGCGGGCGGCGGGCGAAGACCGCGGCGCGAAGCCGCATTGGTTAACATTGAAGCCTATGGGTTTCAGGAGCCAATGGCGAAGGGCGCCGGCGGTGGCGGGACGCACCGCCGCGGTACGCACCGCCGCGGACGTGACCGCCATTTTCTATCTACTTATCCACTTGCGACTTGAACTTTCACAGGAGAGGACCTATACTGCAAGTGTTGCTGTGACCTCGGTCTGGAAGGGACAATGGCTGCTGCGACTGGGGAAAGGGCCCCTGCCTTCACTGGAGAGGAGTTGGAGAAACTTGTGGATGGGGTCCTCCCCCAGTATGCGCTACTCTACGGTCCTCCAGACCAACAAGTGAGTTTAATTCAATCTGGATTTGGGGCCACTGGCTGGCTTGGGGGCCTGGCGGGGATGGGGGGCATGTTGGGGCTGGCGGGGGGCCTGGCGGGGGGCCTGGCGGGGATGGGGGGCATGTTGGGCATGGCGGGGGGCCTGGCGGGGGGCCTGGCGGGGATGGGGGGCATGTTGGGCCTGGCGGGGGGCCTGGCGGGGATGGGGGGCATGTTGGGCATGGCGGGGGGCCTGGCGGGGGGCCTGGCGGGGATGGGGGGCATGTTGGGCATGGCGGGGGGCCTGGCGGGGGGCCTGGCGGGGATGGGGGGCATGTTGGGCCTGGCGGGGGGCCTGGCGGGGATGGGGGGCATGTTGGGCATGGCGGGGGGCCTGGCGGGGGGCCTGGCGGGGATGGGGGGCGTTGGGCCACTGGAAAGGAAAATGCTGAGTAACTTGAACGTGGTATTTCTCCCTCCCTGTACGTGTCACATAGGTCCGCGCCCATGAGAAGATCGGGATTTGGCGTGCCATCGCCAAGGAAGTCCGGGCCCTGGGGGTCCACCATCGACGGGGCACCCACTGCCGCAAGAGGTGGGAGGACATCCGCCGCGGGACCAAGAAGACCGCCGAGTCTCTGCTGGGGATGGCCTCCCAACGTAGGCGGGGTGCCTGCCGTCAACTGAGCCCCCTGATGTTCCGGATCCTGGCGGTGGCCTACCCTGATTTGGATGGGCGCGTGAGGGCAGCACAGCAGACACAAGGGGGTGAATCCAAGCATTATCTACTCTGTTGTCGCGCAGTGGAGGTGTCTGGGTGGGGGAGGAGGGCTGTGGGTCCCCCTAGGCCAGGGCGATATCTGTAGGCAGGGCACCCCCGTAAGCCCCTGTGTCCCCAGCCACCACCCTCAGTAGTTTGTCAGTACAGCCATCCCTGGGCCGTGTCATCCATGGGTGCAGTTGTCAACTCTAGGCGTGTAGGGCATGTTCCACGGAATGCGTAGCGGACCCCAAGTGCGCAACTTAGTGCAGGGGGCATCTGTGTCTGTCATGTCCGCTAACTGTACCGGAGATCCATGTAATCAATATCCCTTTATTTCTCTCTCCCCCCCCCTTTTTGTTTGTCTTTCTGTGCTTGTGTGCATCAGCATCATCAGGCGGAGGAGAAGTGGCATCGGGGCAGGAGGGAGCTGCATCTCACATGGCCCAGGAGGGCCATGCCACAGAGTCAGACTGGACCAGTGAGACGGAGGGCGAGGGGAGCTCCACGACGGGGACGACTGGAGCCTGCAGCGACACGGACACGTCCTCGGAAGGGGGCTCCCTTGCGGGGGTGGCACCATCCGTGCCCCCCGCCATTACAGGTACAGCCGCCACCCAGCGCACCATCTCCGCCCTCCCAGCAGCCCCTCAGCGTTCGCCCCGTGCCCGCTCTGCCAGGAAGCCGGGCATCTCCTTCGCCCCAGGCACCTCAGGCCCTGCCCCTGTTACCCCCGTTGCCCTCAGTGAGGAGGTCATTGACCTCCTCCGAACGCTCATTGTTGGGCAGACTACCCTTTTGAATGCCATCCAGGGGGTGGAGAGGGAGGTTCATCGCAGCAATGCGTACCTGGAGGGCATTCATTCGGGTCAGGCTGCCCATCAGCGATCGTTCCAGGCTCTGGCCTCAGCACTGACGGCAGCCATTGTCCCTGTCTCCTGCCTGCCTCTACTAACTCCCTCCTCCCAGTCTCCTGTTCCTCTGCCTGTCCCACCCACACCATCAGACCAGCCTGCACACACCTCAACACCCAAGAGAAGCTCATCCAAACATAAGCACCACAGATCACGCAGACATTCACACACGCAACATTCCGATGCAGACATGCCAACAGTCACTACCACCTCTGTGACCCCCACCTCCTCGTCTCCCTCCTCCCTCCCTGTGACGTCTACACTCACACCTCCATTCACCTCACCATCAGCCAGTGTTTCCATCACCAGCACACCCTCCACTCCAGTCCGCACACGTGCAGTCACCACCCCCACTGCCATTTACACGTCCCCTGTGTCCTCTCCCACTGTGTCTGTCACCCCCTCTTCCACACCACACAAACGCAGCCACCCACCCACCCAACAGCCATCCACCTCACGACAACCTATCCCTCCTGCACCTGCACCCAAAGACAGCAAACGTGACTCACCTACAACCACATCCTCTCCCTCCACTCCCATTCCCACTGTACCTACCACTCTCCATTGTCCCAAGAAGCTCTTCCTCGCCACTACTAACTTCTTTCCTGACCCTGAGCCCCCCCCTCCTTCTCGTCGGGGTAAGAAGAGCACCTCAGCCACCACCAGCCCTGCAGCCCCCTTGACAAGGGTGCAGGGGTATTGGAGCCCGCCAGCCCGCATGTCTGGATCTTCGCCCAGCAGCAAGGGGACAGCCACCCCCTGGGAAGAGGAGCAGAAGGCGGAAGGGGCGCCGCAGGAGCCCGCCTTCTACATCCCCCCCGGACACCACCCAGAGACAGTCACCAGCCACAGCTCCAAAGGGAGGAAAGGGCCACAGGCCGACGACTAAGGAGGGCAAGGGCAGCAAGTTGGAGAGGTCAGGCAGCAGGCCTGCTGCCCAGGAGGAGCCCACAACCCCCATAGCCGCTGCCCCGGGAGGAACCGGCACAGCTGCCCCGGGAGAGCCCACCAGCCCCATAGCCGCTGCCCAGGGAGGACCCAGCCCAGCTGGCCAGGAGGGCCCCACCACCCACAGCCCAGGTGGGCAGTGAAGGAGCACCATCCCCGCTGCCCAGGAGGGCACCACCAGGCATTTAGCAGTTGGCCATAGACCGTCCGCCGTCTCAAGAACCGCTGAACTGGGCCCTTCAAGGCAAGAACCGCTGAACTGGGCCCTTCAAGGCAAGAACCGCTGAACTGGGCCCTTCAAGGCAAGAACCGCTGAACTGGGCCCCGCCGTCTCAAGAACCGCTGAACTGGGCCCTTCAAGGCAAGAACCGCTGAACTGGGCCCCGCCGTCTCAAGAACCGCTGAACTGGGCCCTTCAAGGCAAGAACCGCTGAACTGGGCCCTTCAAGGCAAGAACCGCTGAACTGGGCCCTTCAAGGCAAGAACCGCTGAACTGGGCCCCGCCGTCTCAAGAACCGCTGAACTGGGCCCCGCCGTCTCAAGAACCGCTGAACTGGGCCCTTCAAGGCAAGAACCGCTGAACTGGGCCCCGCCGTCTCAAGAACCGCTGAACTGGGCCCCGCCGTCTCAAGAACCGCTGAACTGGGCCCTTCAAGGCAAGAACCGCTGAACTGGGCCCCGCCGTCTCAAGAACCGCTGAACTGGGCCCTTCAAGGCAAGAACCGCTGAACTGGGCCCTTCAAGGCAAGAACCGCTGAACTGGGCCCCGCCGTCTCAAGAACCGCTGAACTGGGCCCCGCCGTCTCAAGAACCGCTGAACTGGGCCCTTCAAGGCAAGAACCGCTGAACTGGGCCCCGCCGTCTCAAGAACCGCTGAACTGGGCCCCGCCGTCTCAAGAACCGCTGAACTGGGCCCTTCAAGGCAAGAACCGCTGAACTGGGCCCTTCAAGGCAAGAACCGCTGAACTGGGCCCCGCCGTCTCAAGAACCGCTGAACTGGGCCCCGCCGTCTCAAGAACCGCTGAACTGGGCCCTTCAGGGCAAGAACCGCTGGCCCTTTGGCAGACGTGGCAGGGCAGGATCTATCTCGGGCAGGGCTGCAGGATGTCCTCTGGCCAACTTGCCTCCTCCAGTGGCAGTGGGGTCTGTTATGGACTGTATGGACTGTGGCTTTGCTCTCCCCAGGATGGCCCAGTGGGCAGGCCACCCACTGTATGGACTGTATGGACTGTGGCTTTGCTCTCCCCAGGATGGCCCAGTGGGCAGGCCACCCACTGTATGGACTGTATGGACTGTGGCTTTGCTCTCCCCAGGATGGCCCAGTGGGCAGGCCACCCACTGTATGGACTGTTTGGACTGTGGCTTTGCTCTCCCCAGGATGGCCCAGTGGGCAGGCCACCCACTGTATGGACTGTTTGGACTGTGGCTTTGCTCTCCCCAGGATGGCCCAGTGGGCAGGCCACCCACTGTATGGACTGTATGGACTGTGGCTTTGCTCTCCCCAGGATGGCCCAGTGGGCAGGCCACCCACTGTATGGACTGTATGGACTGTGGCTTTGCTCTCCCCAGGATGGCCCAGTGGGCAGGCCACCCACTGTATGGACTGTTTGGACTGTGGCTTTGCTCTCCCCAGGATGGCCCAGTGGGCAGGCCACCCACTGTATGGACTGTGGCTTTGCTCTCCCCAGGATGGCCCAGTGGGCAGGCCACCCACTGTATGGACTGTATGGACTGTGGCTTTGCTCTCCCCAGGATGGCCCAGTGGGCAGGCCACCCACTGTATGGACTGTATGGACTGTGGCTTTGCTCTCCCCAGGATGGCCCAGTGGGCAGGCCACCCACTGTATGGACTGTATGGACTGTGGCTTTGCTCTCCCCAGGATGGCCCAGTGGTCATGGAGTCCCCTCGTGGATCTGGCGTCGTGTACTCAAGTGGCTGAGGTGCCCCCCCTTCCCTTCCCCCTGAGGTGCCTGTCCTATTTTCTTTCTGATGCCCCTGCAGTGTTCTCTCCGTGGAGTTCTTGTCGTGGGACTGGGCCTTGCCCCTTTGCACAGGACCCCTGTGATCCACGGACAGTGGTTGGACTACATTTAGTAGCTGTATATATTTTGTACATAGTTTATTTATTTTTTGGGATTAATGGCGTACATATTTCAATATATCTGCCCGTTTATGATCTCTTCTTTTGGTCTTTGCATTATTTCGGAGGGGGGTGGTTTGTGGGTTGTGACAGTGATCTGTGGGAATGCATTGATGTGTGTGTTGTAGTGGGTGTGGGTGGGTGGGTGTGTGCCGGTAATCTTTTCCCTCCCCTGTGTCGTAGGTGCAGTACTCACCGATGTCTTCCGCGCCGCCGGGCGTGCTCCTGGTATATGAGGAGGAATAGGAGTGCGGGGATGACCTGTAACTCTGGCTCCATACTGCCGGAATCTCGCGTGGAGTGCGTAGAGGTGAGCGTTTTCCCGTTCGTAGTCTGTTTCCGCCGTGTTCTTATCGGCGGTGCTCCCGCCCCGGAAAAGGTGGCAGATTGGTGGGTCGTAATAGGGTGGGCGGTACTTTGTCTGCCGCCGGGCTGTAGGCGGGAACGGCCGCGCTGTTTGTTTGTACCGCTGTGGCGGTCGGAGTGTTAAGTTGGCGGGCTGTGTTGGCGGTTCCCGCCAGGGTCAGAATTGCATATTTTAGACCGCCGGCCTGTTGGCGGCTTGGCCGCCGCTTTATCACCGACCGCCAGGGTCAGAATGAGGGCCACTGTCTGCTATTCGCAATGGGGTCGCAAATGACCTACCACATGAATATTCATGAGGTAGGTCGCAATTGGCGACCCCATTGGGAATGGCGACACTCACAGGGATGGTGGTCTGCTTGTGTCAGCAGACCACCATGTCTGCGACTGCTGTTAAATAAAGCAGTAGTTTTTTTTTCTTTCTAATTGCAGCCCGTTATCCTTAAAGGAAAACAGAATGCATTTCGGAAAAAAAATGAAAAAATGTTTTTGCATGCATTCACAAAGGGGAAGGGGTCTCATGTGGACCTCTTCCCTTTTGCGAATGGGTTAGCACCAATTTGAAATTGGTGCTAACTGCGATTGTTTTGCAACTGCATTCACGGTCACAAAACAATCAGATATACAATTTAGATTCAGTATTAGGATGGGATTCCCTTGACACGCCCCTTCTTAATACCGAATCGCAAAACCCAAACTGCGATTCAGTAACAAGTTACCGAATCGCAGTTTGGACTTTGTACATCCCAAAATGCATTTTTCTAGTCGCAGACGGGATGATTCTGTGAATTGGCCCCTTTGTGGCTAGAAAAATGCTTCATACATCTGGCCCAAAGTTTGTTTATTTTTGTAACACTGAGTATTTACTTTCGTGTGTGTAAGTACTGTGTCACTACAGTCGTTTTGCATGAGGTTTGCACGTCTCCTAGATCAGTCTTGGCTGCTCAGCTACAGCTACCCGTAGACAGCCTGGCTGCTAGACACTGACTACATTTCACTAATAAGGGATAACTGGACCTGGTATAAGGTGTACCTTTGGTACCATCTACAAACCAAGCCAGCCTCCTACAGATACATAATAATGTTAATTTAAAAAAATGGACTATGTTTCTTTTTGGGTAGTTTTGGGTCTTTTTTTTACTGTCTAGATGATTATTCCCCCACCCCCCACTGTTCACTGAAGTGTCTCTATACAACACGTCATTTATTGTGTAAAAGTATGGAAGCTGAGAACAGTGAAAAAGGGAAAGTAAAATGCTTAAATTACATGTATGATTGTTTTACATGATGTAAATTTGCTGTATTTTATTAGTAACAACTTTTTTATTATAGATTGTGAAACTTTAATGATCAAATTTATAATATGGAACTTTAACTTCTATTTGTGTAGTCTTTCTTTTTACACAGAGAAATGGATCAGTTTATTGCAGTAATTTAGGTAACTAGTTATGCCTTTTTCTTTTCATAAGCCATTCATAACTATACTAAACCAGACATAGGTAATTAGAGTGATACACTAATACACAGTAACAAAAACACTGACATATCAACGTGTACACTTGTACCCGCACTAACTTACCCAGACACATGCTCATTCACACACTAACACACCTAGCCATATGCTGATGTAGGCACTTACAAACCCATACACACACTCATGCATACACTAAGACATCCAATCATACAAAAACACATGCACTAACACACCCAGCCATACACTGATATAGACACTGACAAACCCATACAAACACTAATGCATACACTGAGATATCCAATCATACAAAAACACATTCACTAACACACCCAGGCACATATCAGTGCACATACTGACACACCCAACCAAATGATAATGCGTCCAAAGATATACCCAGGCACACACTGATACATAAACTGTCACAACCATACACACATTAATGTAGACACTGACACACCCAGGAGCACACCAATGTAGACAATTACACACTCAGCCATACAATCATAGAGACAGCAACATGTTCAGGCACACACTCAGACATATACTGAAATGCCCAGGTATACACCAATGCAGACACTGACTCACCTGCCCAAACACAATACATTCAATAACATGCTCAAACACTCTCTGGTACATGCAGTGATACATCAAGGCACATACCAATGCAGAATCAGACATTCAAAACTACCCACTATTTCATCCTTTAACATACCCAGGCATACACTGATTCATACACTGACACACCAGGCACACAATCATGTGTAAACTGACACACCCAGGCACACGCTGAAATATATACTATCACACCCACGCGCATTTTGTTGCATACACTAACATACCCAGACACACCGTGATACATATATTTACACACCCACACATACGATTTATCGACTAAGACAACCAGGCACACAACCAAGCTTACAGTGACACACCCAAACACACACTGATACATAAACTAATATGCACAGTGTAGGAGGCTGGCTCTCTATATAGTGTACAAAAAAGAAATGCACAGGGCAGAGAGTCCAAGAAACCACACCTTGGTATCCAGAGATTAAAAGCAGACCATCTAATGCTCTGTTTTTGTGGTAGTGTGGGCAAGCAGTTAGGCTCATCTTAGATATGTGCTAAGCATTTGTTGTAGTCACATTTGTTGTAGCAATAAAAGTGGAGACACACTCAAAATAAATAACTCAAGACCAATTAAAAAAATACTTCATATTTTTATAAAATCTTTAAGACCAATATCAACCAAATCGAGTAAGTACTTTTTAAGTTATGATTTTTCAAAGTTTAGTGAAAATAGTCTTTTGTGCATAATTACACACCATATGAATCAATGGTAGATTTTTTTTAAATACATATAAAATCAAGCAATGCTCTCACAAGTGTCACCTTCCACTTACAGGTCTTGGTCGTTGAGATGTCCTGTGGGCCAGCTGGAGACGTTTGGACGGTTGCCAGTTTGAGCAGGAGTAGCGGCGGCTGAAAAACTTGGCGCTGATGCAGAACGGAGAAGGGGACCTCTTGGAAACACACTGCCAAAGTGGACTTAAAGGTAAGTCCGGTGGGTCCCCTTAGAATATAGTGGTTGGAGGTGGTTAGTGACCCTAGATCACAGCTGGTTTTCTGATGCAGGGGGCAGGTGCAGTGTAGATAGGCCAGCCAAGGGTTGTGCGCCAAGGAGTCTTTGGAACCAGGTGCAGGTCACTTTGATGGTGGATTGTAGGGCAGAAGGGTCACTCTGGGGGGTGGTTTTTGGGTTTCCTTAAGTCGTCTGAATGGTGCTTGCTTTTGGTCCTCAGAGAGCCCGAAGTGGACTTTTCTTCTTGGTGTCCGATGTTGGAGGTCCAGTACCCTGGGCTGTGGCATTTCTCAGCCACTGGAGGTTGAGGTACCACCAAATGTGGTTGACCTGCTGTATCCAGTTCAGTGGTCAGAGGCCAGTCAGTGAACTGGACTTCACTGGTTTCTTGCCTGCAGGGTGCAAGGAGTGATGCCTTCACTCAGAGGGAGATTCTTGGCAATTTATAGAAGTCTGGAGGTCCTCTGGCATTTCTTAGAGTCTGTCTAATGTCCAGTCAATCTCTCAGCGGCGATTGTCGGGTTCTGGGTGCAGCAGGCAGGATTTGGCCCTTTTGACTTCTTGCAGCTGGAAATCTGCTCTCGAGCCTCGGGTCTTCTTTGTCGCGGGTCATCGCGTGTCCATCAAATCTGATCGGTAGGTCTAGATATGCCCACTAAATACAGCATGTAGGGGGCATTAAGGGGAGTACCTAGCAGTGGCCAATGGTCCACCTACCTTAAGGTGACTACACCCACTATATGACTATTTCCTGTAGGAAGAGGTCAGATCCCTAACTCTGATTGACTATTTTCCTGCCATCTAAGATGTGAAATGGATGGGAGTGGTCTCCTTCTCTGTCTGGGACAGGCCTGGTGCAGGCTGAGGGGGCGGCACTCCTACTCCTCTAAATACATGATTCCATCTATTCTCCCACTCAAAATGGGGGGAAAACTGTTCGGAAGTCATCTGCTGCTAGCAGCAGAGTCAGAGGTCAGATTTCAAAGGTGGTAAAGCCTTTGAAGTTGACTGCAGGGCCTAGGTGCCTGTCTGGGGGAGGAGGTGAAACAACCCCACCCAGGAAAGGCTTTGTGTTCTGGCTCCTGAGAACAGAGGCTCTCACCCCATGAGTCCAGATTTGTGCCTGGTGGTGGCAGGCTAGTAAAAGCCAGTCTACAACCATGCCAGGGCTCTTAGGTTTTGCAGGGAGCACATCTAAGGTGCCCTCTAGATACATGTTATAATAAATCCAACACTGGCATTAGTGTGGGTTTATTATTCTGAATTGTTTGATATCAAACAACCCATTATTCGAAGAGGCCATCATGTAGCTGGGGAACTCGTAATGACCAGTGTCCAGCACATGTATGTGCTATAGCCTTCCTGTATACTTACTATGTCTTAAGGTTTTGAAAAGATAGAGTAGGGGTATAATTGCCCTCATATGCATTATAGTGCACCCTGCCTTAGGGCTGTAAGGCCTGCAAGAGGGGTTACCTACCTATAATGCATGCAGTGTTAGTGGACAGGGCACTCTTGGTGAGTGGGCGAGTGCAATGTTGAGTTTGCAACTTCTAAATACACCTTATGCGCTTGCAATGGCAGTCTACATGAGGCTGGTGGGGGGCCTCTCAGTGTGGCACAATTGGTGCTGCAGCTCTGGGTGGGGGGCTCTTCAATACCCATGTCCTAGGTACCAGGGGTACCATTCACTAGGGACTTACAAGGGTGGGTGAAGTGTCAAAACATAGTATAGTTTTGGGGAAAGCGATCTGTCTCTGGGAACATTTTAAGTACCATTTTCCAGGCAAAAAGTGGGGGGCTACCATGTCAAAAGAGGCCCTTTCTCACAAAGCGCCAACACACCCAGGCATACACTGATACATACACTGACATGCCCAGGCTTACACTGATGTATGAACTAACAGACCCAGACACACAGTTATTCATTTACTAATACACCCATGCACACACTGATGCACATACTAAAACACCCGAGTAAGCACTGATGCATACACTGATACTTCCAGGCATTCAGTGATACATAGGGTGACACACCCAAGCAAACACTGAAGCATGTACTTATATACCCAGAAGACACTAATACATACACTAACACATTCAGGCACACACTAAAACATACATCAAAACACTCAGACACACACTGATGCATACACTAACATACCCAAGCAGACAATAATGTATGTACTATTACAATCAGGTACACACTGATACATACACTAACATAGCAAGGAACATACTAATACATGCACTAACATACCCGAGCAGACACTGATGCATACACAAACACACTTAGACACACAATGATACATACACTAACACACCGAGACACTCACTCATGTATGTGCTCCTACAACCAGTCACACACTAACGTATACACTGGCATACTCAGTCACACACTGAGGCATACACTGGCACATTTAGGCACACACTGAGGCATACCCTGACACACCCAAACACACACTGATGCCTGATGCATACCCTGACACACCCAAGCACACACTGATACCTGCACGGACACACCCAGACACACAATGATGCATACATTAATTCACCTTGACACACTGCAGCATATGCAACACACCCATGGACACACATGCACACACTGACACACGCAGGCACACATTCATACATACACTTACAGACCTAGGTGCACACATATGCATACACTGAGACACCCAGACACACACTGATGCATACACTGAGACACCCAGGCACACACACATGCATACACTGAGACACCCAGACACACACTGATGCATACACTGAGACACCCAGGCACACATTGATGCATACACTGACACACTCAGGCACACAGTGATACATACACTGATACACCCAGGCACACACTGGTGATTACACTAACACACCCACTCAGACACTAATGCTGATCCTTACGCAGTCAAACACACTAATGCATACACTAACACATCTTAGGTTACACTGATACACTAATGCACCTAAGCACACACTGATACATACATTGAGGGATGCAGACACATACATGCATACACTGACACACCTAGGCAGACATTCATGCATACACTGGCACACACACACACATATTTATATACACTAATACATGCTCTGCCAAACCCAGGCAGAAACTCACACATGCACTATCAGTGAGTGGCTCACTGATAGATATACTGTGACACCCACAGGCACATTTATCAATGTACTAACACACTCAGGTGGACACTCACTGATACAGTCATGTACATACTCATAACGTGTACTTTGAAAAATAAAGGGGGGGTGGCCAAAGGGCTTGGCTGCAGGCCGGCCCTGTAGCCAACCCCCACTGCATTTGAAAAGCCCTAGCATTTCACAGAAAAAAAACAAAGCTTAAAGGGACGTTATAGTTAGAAAATAGAATTTTTTTAAAACATAGACATACATTGAAAAAGCCAAAGGTTGCAAAGACGTTATAGTTAGGCTGACATTTCAAATGTACAAAACCATAGAAATTCTGCAGTTATAGTTAACAGCCGTAATTCTAACTTAGGCCCCTGACAATGCTCTGCTTATTACCTAACATGTTACATCACTCATGACATGGTCAGTGACATCACTGATGACATCTCAAATTACATCACTGATGAATTCATCTACCTAAAGACTCTCACACCCCACTGACGCATCCATACACACCTCTTATACACCCACTCACACCCTCACACAACTACTCACATAGACATTAACACACCCATACAACTGCACATAAACACATTCAATCATTGTAAAATGCACTCACACACCCATTCACTTACTCATATAGCCAGTCACACAACCACTCAGTTTTTCATGCAATTACTCACACACCGGCTAATACACCACAAACTCATTCAGACAGATACACAGCCACCTACACAGCTAATAAAATCTTCACTTATTCTACTGCACAGCCACTGACTGAGACAACCACCCACCCATACACCCACCTATACATCTGCATACTCATTAATACAGCCACACAGGCACTCCATCATACAGACATACAGCCACCCAGACAATGATTTACCCATCCATACAACTACTAGCACACCCACGTACTAACCGGAACAACAAAAAAACAACCAGACACTCACCCAGAAAGTTACAGACAACCCTACTCACTCAGTCATATGGATACTAACACTAATACTCACTCTCCTTTACAGTTACTGATACAAGTACGCACCTACCCATGGATTCACTGACACACTCACTAACGCACCCATGCACATACTGACACAGCCTCTAAATCGCTAAAAGAGCCACTCACACAGCCACTCACTCAGCCATAGAAGCACCCACATATTTACTCACTTACTACTGCAACTACTGGGAAAACCCACTCAATCACACATACAACTACTCACACATTCACTTTTTAGCCATACAGCTACACAGAAGTTCACACACACAGTAAAGCAGCTACTGGCACAGCAAGTGACCCAACTGTACAGCCACTCACACAACCACTCACATGCAAATGCAGACATACATATATCCACTCCGGTAATCTACATTACAAATATTATCATTGATAAATAGCTCTTGAAGAGTACTAATTTAACTTATGTACTACCTTACTATGTACCTTTAAATCACATAAATGTTTTGTACACATTTACACAGACTGGATGAGACCATCAGTGATGTCATCAGTGATGTCACAGACTATGTCATGAGTGATGTAATATATAAGGTCATACGTAGTGTGCATATACATATATATTGCCAATTACCCCACAAATTATGGCAATCATGCCTTCTTTCATAACATCATTGATGATATCAAAATAATTTTTGAAGTTCAATTTTTGATGAAAAGACTTGAGGTAACTATAACTGGTGAATATCTATGGTTTGGTACGGTCAAAACCTGAGCCTGACTATAGCATCCCTGTTACTTTTGTTTTTTTTAAGTGAATTTCTTTGTTTTTTAATTCTATTTCCTAACTATAACATCCCTGTAACCTTTGTTTTGTTTCAATGACTATATATATATATATATATATATATATATATATATATATAGAGAGAGAGAGAGAGAGGGAGAGAGACAGAGAGAGAGTGCCCGATAGATAGATATAAATAGAGATATATATAGTTAGAAAAAACAAAAGTAACAGGGACATCATAGCTAGGTTCTGAATTTAATCATACAGAACATTCACCAGTTATAGTTATTTCAAGAATAATTTTACAACAAATGTTACAGTGATATTATCAATGATTTTAAAGAAGATGTTATGAGTGCTGTAATATCTGGTTTAATTAGCAATACATGGCGAGGGTGCGAGTTATAGTTACTTTAGGGCACCAGTTTCTAAGGTTTATATTATTAAAGTCAGAACCTAAATGTAACGTTCCTGTAACCTTTGATTTTTAAAGTGAACTTTATGTTTTTTTTTTTTTATTCTATTTCCTAACTATAATGCCCCTGTAACCTTTGTTTTTTCCAGTGAATTTCTTTGGTTGTTTTAACGTAAAATAATTTTCATTCCTATATGTAAATCCATCCACTGCAACACATGGCCTTTTCCCGTGCGTGGTAGGGTTGGCTGCAGGGTCTAGCCTGCAGCAAGTCCTGTGGCCAACCCTGAGAGAGAGGGTGAGACAGATAGTGATTTAGGCTTTGATGAATGATATACTTAGAATGAGATATTTCTGGACAAATTGAAAAATGCTTTTGTCAGTTAAAAAGAGATCGCCTTTCAGTATGTAACTTAAATATTTAAAGTTGAAAAAAAACTAAAGCAGGGAATAACCATAGACTCACCTACTCTAGAACACTTAGGGGCATATTTATACTCTGTTTGCGCCGGAATTGCGTCGTTTTTTTTTACGCAATTCCGACGCAAAACTAACTCCATATTTATACTTTGGCGTTAGACGCGTCTAGCGCCAAAGTCCATGGAGTTTGCGTCATTTTTTAGGGTGAACACCTACTTTGCGTTAATGATATGCAAGGTAGGCATTCCCGTCTAAAAAATTGACTCCGAGGCATGTGCGCCGTATTTACACTCCCGGGCAAAATTCACGCCCGGGAGTGGGCGGGTCAAAAAAAATGACGTCCGGCCGCTTTTGCGCCGTTTTTTAGCGCCTGGTCAGGGCAGGCGTTAAGGGACCTGTGGGCGCGGAAGGAGCCCAGAGGTGCCCTCCCATGCCCCCAGGGACACCCCCTGCCACCCTTGCCCACCCCAGGAGGACACCCAAGGCTGGAGGGACCCATCCCAGGGACATTAAGGTAAGTTCAGGTAAGTTTTTATTTTTAATTTTTTTGTGGCATAGGGGGGCCTGATTTGTGCCCCCCTACATGCCACTATGCCCAAAGACCATGCCCAGGGGACAGAAGTCCCCTGGGCATGGCCATTGGGCAAGGGGGCATGACTCCTGTCTTTGCTAAGACAGGAGTCATTTCATTGGGGGTTGGGAGTGGAAAAAAATGGCACAAATCGGGTTGAGGCGAAAAATTTGCCTCAGCCTGACTTGCCCCATTTTTTGGCGCCCAAGCTCCATATCCCCCTACGCCGGCGCTGCCTGGTGTACGTCGTTTTTTTTCATGCACAACAGGCAGTGCCGGCGGCTAACGCCGGCTAACGTCATTGAATAAATACGGCGCCCGCATTGCGCTTCAGAATGGCGTTAGCCGGCGCAAATTTTTTTGACGCAAAACTGCGTTAACGCAGTTTTGCGTCAAAAAGTATAAATATGGCCCTTAACCTTTATTGTGCGTGTCTGAGACGTTAACCACTAGGCCAGAGGTGACACCTTGTTCTGAGGTGCCCAGACTTAGCTATGACATTCAACCCACCGATTTAGAGGGAAAAACTACTTCAATGTTCCATCACCAGGAATTAACAGTGAAAAGAGTAGAAAATAAACAGACACACTGCCAAGTGATACTAGGAGTTGAATAGTCAGCCTACTGAATGACAGAACAGGACCTTGAACATTAGGTCAGAAGTGAGTCAGTTTGGCTCAGCATCCATGCGTAACAATAACATTTGTATCAACCATCTTGCTAGTCTAATATTTTAGGACAAATTAAAAATAAAAGTGTATTTGTCATCTAAAATAAGTAATATCACCTTTCAGTGTGAACCTTTAAATTTTGAAGTTTAAAATAAATTAAAGAAGAGAAAAGACTACCAACCCACCTAGAGTAGAATCCTCAACTTTTTGACAGCTCTCACTTGCAGAAAGTGAAGTGTTTGCTCTGACTTGGTGGGAGCTGTTAAAGCTCCCACCAAGTCAGAGCAAACAGCTATGTCCCGGTGTTGGGTGCCCTGGGACATAGAAGGATCTGGCTCTGTGGGCCGGGGGTCCCCAGGGCCATCTATGGCTCCTTCGAAGGGGGCCATGCAGCTCCCTTCCAATGCAAAGTAGTTCTGGGGAGGCGGTGATCTCTGGGTCTGTGAGTATGCAACGGACCTCATTCATTCTTTTAGTTCAGCCCTGGGAAGGTGGTGGTAAATAAGCCCGGGGAGGTGGCGGCCCCTGGGGTATCAAACTGCCTTAGGAGGAGGGCACCATGCATTACATTTTATTGGAGTCCCGTGGAGGTGGTGGTCCTTGGGGCAACAGTGGGACCGGCTGGCCCCCCAGCATTACATTTGATTAGATCACTGGGGAGGTGGCAGTCCCCGGGGCTGCAGTAGGGCTGAGCAGCACCTGCATTATATTTGATTAGAGCCCCAGGGAGGTGACGGTCCCTTGGGCTGCAGCGGGGGACTGATTATACATAAGCCCCGCGTAGGTGGTGGTCCCTGGGGCATCAAACTGCCTTAAGAGCGGGTCCGCATTCGCCCCCCTCCTTCATTTCACAATGCGGGACCTGGCCCACTCAGGGGCTTCTTAAAAACAAGAGCGGGTGCCCACACTGGTTTTTTTATAAAACAAAATTGCCATGAATACACAGATTCGCTGCAAAGTTGTGGCATAATAAAAAAAATGTTTTTTTTGCTCAGGGGAAAAGGAGTTAAAGCTCTTTTGCTGTGGTTGTGGTAACAACAGCCACGGTGTGCCATATTGTAAATACGGTTCAACCATGATGTCATTAGGGAGGCGCAAGAAAAGCGTTGCATCTGGAGAGATGTGCAACTTTCTCATAAATATGCCTCCTTGTGTGAAACATAAGCTAAAAAGATTTTCCCTATGGATGAGGGGATGGGTTAGGTTTCTAAAGATATTGGCTGGACTTGAATTTATGAAATATTTAGATGGTTTCAGCTTAGTAAAGTTTTCAGACAGTAAGGGGCATATTTATACTCCGTTTGTGACGAATTTGCATCGTTTTTTTCTACGCAAATTCGACGCAAAACTAACTCCATATTTATACTTTGGCGTTAGACGCGTCTAGCGCCAAAGTTCCTGGAATTAGCGTCATTTTTTTGCGTGAACACCTTCCTTGCGTTAATGATATGCAAGGTAGGCGTTCCCGTCTTAAAAAATGACTCCGATGCTATTGCGTCGGATTTATACTCCTGGGCAAAAATGACGCCCGGGAGTGGGCGGGTCTAAAACACCCGCATTTGCGCCGGATTTTAGCGCCTGGGTCAGGGCAGGCGTTAAGGGACCTGTGGGCTCAGAATGAGCCCAGAGGTGCCCTACCCTGCCCCCAGGGACACCCCCTGCCACCCTTGCCCACCCCAGGAGGACACGCAAGGATGGAGGGACCCACCCCAGGGACATTAAGGTAAGTCCAGGTAAGTATTTTTTTGTTTTCTTTTTGTGGCATAGGGGGGCATGATTTGTGCCCCCCTACATGCCACTATGCCCAATGACCATGCCCAGGGGACAGAAGTCCCCTGGGCATGGCCATTGGGCAAGGGGGCATGACTCCTGTCTTTGGTAAGACAGGAGTCATTTCAATGGGGGTTGGGTGTCGTAAAAAAATGGCGCAAATCGGGTTAAGACGATTTTTTTGCCTCAGCCTGACTTGCCCCATTTTTAGACGCCCAAACGCCATTTTTCCCTACGCCGGCGCTACCTGGTGTACGTGGTTTCTTTTCACGCACACCAGGCAGCGCCGGTCGGCTAACGCCGGCTAACGCCATTCAATAAATACGGCGCCCGCATGGTGCTTCAGAATGGCGTTAGCCGGCGCTAATTTTTTGGGCACAAAACTGCGTTAGCGCAGTTTTGCGTCAAAAAGTATAAATATGGGCCTAACTGTCTTACATTTCATGAAAATACATCCAATTAACTTTAGATTTACTCTGGACATTTAGAATTATCATGATTATCAGGACGTTCAGATAAAATAAAGGTCAATGGATTTCATTTTCTTATATAAAAGGGAGCAACCGCTTCACATTCAGCATCAGATAAATGACTGCGCACTAAAGGGGAGCATTTTTTGCCAGTTTACTAAGTCTAATGAGGTGCCTATGTCAATTATAAGAAGGATTAGTAACACATCTAATGTGTGACTTTCTTATCAAAGACATACAACTTCTAACTTGTTTTGGCATGTTTAGTCTCTGAATTTGCGATAGAGGCCACCAGTTTCTCTATATTCTCAATTATTCTTAAACATCTGTCATTATCAAGTTCTCTACTGAAGTGTTAGAAAGCATTTTTTATGGGGGAGTGGGTGACTGCCCACCTCAAGGAATAATCACAGCTCTTGTAACGGTTAACCCTCAAAGTCACTTTATTAACCTTACCTCAGCCCCCTTGTAGCTATAGCACAGAGCATACAGGCTTAACATAGGGCAAAATGTAAAGTATTCGTGCAGCACTAAAACAGTATCAGGGTGAAAGCACCAAGCAACACAAATTTCAAACTGAATTAGAAGATCGAGTAAAATATAATAAACAAAATTACACAAAAGCAACAAAATTCTAATAAGGGGAACCAGAGATAATAATTTGTAGAGATTTAAGTGAAAATAGTGGAAAATGGTGCAAATGGCATGTGATAGTCTATTGAAGCAGTAGGCTGAGATATAGCCATGATTTTAGTAGAGTGGGAAAAAGCCATGATATGAGGTCGACCGTAATGGATCCTTGGTCAGACACTTTACACTGCAGATCTTGCTAAAGCCATGGTGTTTTGATGCAAACATATTTCAAAGTTTCAAGACTTTCTCCTGCTACCCAAACAGCAAACTGAATGCACTTGTAAAGCCTCCAGGGCCTCAAGGGAAGGCACAAAGGTACTCTCATGGTATCATTCTCATTCTCAGTCCAACAGTAAAGTTCAGTCCAATGACCAGTTGCCACTGGTCAGCTGGTCACTTCAAGGCTCTCATGAAGCTTTTTCTATCCCTGTATCCACACAGAAAGTCAAGCGACTGACCCTTGTAGTCCATTTCTTTTTCCTGAGTTCTAGGGAAAGCAGGTCCACTCCTTTAGACCTCCTCTTAGGTCACGGAGAGTAGGTGCAGTCCTCTACTATTCTTCTGCATATTCCACAGCTGTTCTGAGGATGATTCCTTGGGGTGCCACGTTCATAGTTGGACCTGGTTAGTGGGTGGGGGTTACACCTGTGCACTAACTATCAATTCCCAGAGGCAACCCTATCTACTTTTTCAGACATTCCTGTTTCTTTACTGCAACCAGGGCCAAAATGCCATAATCCAGGGAACACATGGAAAAATACTTTTGTTGCACTAAACTTGGGCTCTGAAGCCTGTGTGTGTGTGTGAGGGGGTGTCATAGGAAATGCACTTGTGTCCTCCCACACCTAATACTATAATCCAGTTTGAAACAGCCTTATACTCACAACAAACCAAGAGACAGAAGTCTGGTAGAACAAAAAATGTATTTCATCACCAAGACAGGGAATACACAAGAGTTTTCTTGGCATCCTCTGTGCTCCCTTTCAAGTGTGCCAAGGTTTTATACATGCTTCAGACAAACCTGTCAGTTAGGGCTTTACACTGTTGCGCCAGATGGATGTCCACATTACCACCCTGAATAGTCTGCTGAACTTAGAGAAGTCATTGATGGTCAATCATGCTGACTTGTCAATCAAGCAGATCTATTGTATCACTCTTAGGAGGAATTTCACACCTTGTTCACTCTTCATTCAGGCTAAAGTATGACTTGGAAGGTGGCAGATACAAATGCAAATTAGCCTTTTGAAAGCTCAGGCAGGTACAGGTAAACTTCCTAAAAGTTTTATTTGTAATATATTTAATAAAATCTGACTTTACCATTAGATTGGATTTTACCATATATGAAAATAAAAAGGCAATTGTAGCTGGTACAGGTCAAGGGTTATATATTATACTGCATAATCTATATTTCAATTGTTTTCTATGTGCCAGTTACAGTCTAACCATTATTGTTTTGGGCCTAGTCACCAGAGGAACATGCAATTCTTAATGTCACACATGTTCTACTCTTAGATGTTATGCATGCTACCTTATGGGGAAAGGTCTTCTTAGGGGTGACATATTTAATAATTGAAATATAGTTTTCCTACCCATCAAAATAGTGATTTTTAATGGTCTGTACAGCATGGATCAAGCTGCTCCTGTCAGGCTACACAGTTTAGGCCTGAAGCCATTTTCTCACTGCCACTGTAGTGAATGGCGTAATAGGTGCTGCAGTCCACAAGTGATATTCAACTTTCCAAGCCACTGGTGTATTTTTGCAACATATATTATGGCCTCACAGTTATATATACCAATCAGGGTTAAAGGCAGCTTTAACTATGTTTAAAGGAAGAGCAGTTGTACTTTACTACTGTTTAGCAGAGCAACAGTGCACATAGTTCAATGTCCTGCAAAACCAGGGTCCAGAAGAATGTGAAAAATCTGGGGTGACCATACAGAAAAGGTGGATTTCCTACAAGAACCATGCGGTAGAAGGTTTTGAATTTTCATTCTCCTTTTAGGTAGTGGTAATTACTCAACATGGTCATTTGTGCATTATTTATATTAAATAGTGGTGAAATAAAGTATTTTACCTCAGTGAGTAGGCAAAGGTTTAATTATCTGCTGCATTGCCTAGGCAAAGCCCCTATTACACTGGCCACATCCAGTATCCACTGTTACTTGAAAGTGTGGGGAAGCTTCAAAGAGAAATTTCTGGTCTATACAATATCTTCGCCTGCCCATTATTTTCACATGTGACTGAGACATCAACTAGGCTGTTTTGGAGTACCACACTGCATCCTGAGTCCATTTAAAAAGACTGATCCACACTATTTGAATCATATGCATAAGAGATGCGAAATCGAAGTTCCTGAACTTTAAAAACCCTTCTCTTGCCAATGGTCTCCCACAAAATTTCTTACAGCAGGCCTTCTGCCTCACTCCTGTTGCTAAATATGTGCACACCTGAATTGTGACATGTTATACGCTTTATGGATATACACTAACCTAGCCAGATACTGTCCAGACATGAGGAACATGATGTCCTCTACTTGTCCCCAATATAATTAATCTAGTCATTCTGCATGTGATAGCAGATGCACGGGGACTCTGTAACAACAAGCACAGATGGGTAGCAACCATCAGCCAGGATCAGTATATGGCCTGGAGACCTGTTCTTGTACCCATGTGTGACAAATGCTGGTTTGAGATGGGGCATGTGTTGACTTGTGAACATATCTTTTGCTGGATGAATTATCAAATCGATGTGTTGGATGTGGGGTGCCTTTGTGAATGATTCCACATCCTGAAACAATCCCACTTATAAGATTTGGAACCTATTCCCTACACTTCATTCAAAGTGGCACATCCTCTTATTGCAGTTGTGGTGCCTCATGCCTCAATGACACTGCCAGCAATATTAATTATTTTTCTCCTGGGAGGATTGTGGCCAAACCCTAAAAGTAAGAGAGTTCAAATAGAGCCCCAGTGACCTCTTTTTCACACTTATGGATTCCTTGTTATCAACTCCCTACAGAATACCTACGACCCCCTCATGCATTTTCTGGAAGGCAGAAATAATGTCTTATATTGTTCTGAAATGTTTGCAAAACAGGTGTAGAAAATGTGCTGTTTGTGTTTTTTGTGTGATAATTATTATGATGTAAAAATGTCACAGTAGTATAACATTTTTCTGTACATGCCTTATGCAACAAAAATGTAATAAAAAATGCTTTAAAAAATCTGGCATGGGAAAAACCAATAGTGGCAGACAATATAGAGTGGTAGAAGGGCAGTGTGAGAGGGGTGGCAAGAGAGAGTCATTGAAGGGAGACATGTGAAAGGGCATCAAGAGACACAGTAAGTGCTTCTGGAAACCTGCATGGCATTACCAATCCCACTATCTAGCACCTGGCTCACTATGGAAGAATCAAGCACATCTTCTGTCACTATTCGGAGTGAGAGTTGGAGGGGAAAGGTGGTGTGGGAAGGCTTGGGGAGCAAGAGAAAAAGTACAAGCACTTTCTAAGTGAGCAGAAAGTTGAGGAAGGAACAGAACATACACGCCTGTGGAGTACTAAAATAAAAATGAAAAAGAAAAGTAGTTCTAATATGCCAGGAGTGGAACAATTTATAGCATTCAATGAAAATTGGGGACTGTAAAGAAGAAATGATTTGGGGCCTTCACACACATGACCACCCCAAAGCTAACTACTTCGAACCACCTCACCACTCAGGACATCATCACCATCATGAAATCCATCCACTCAGGGACCCCATCGGACCCATACCCCCACACACATCCTCAACCTAGGAGTATCTAGGATCAGCCTTGAACTTTCCACTCTACTCAACACCTCACTGTATTCTGCAAACATAAGAGAAGTCTGGAAGCATGCAGAAACCAACCCTCTGCTGAAGAAACCTTCAGCAGACCCCAAGAAGCTCAACAATTACAGACCCATCACCCTGCTCCCTTTCCATGCCAAAGTCATCAAAAAAACCATCAACAAACAATTCATTAGCTACATAGTACACAATCACCTCCTGCCCGATTCCAAATCTAGATTCCTCAGCATCCACAGCACTGAGATAGCCCGGATTGCAGCCACAGACAACATCTGGGCTCTCTTTGCCAAAGGAGAGACAGCCATCCTTATCCTCCTTGATCTCTCAGAAGCCTTCGACATTGTTAGACCTGGCATTCTTGGCATGGTTTCAACTGTCTTTTTGCCTCTGCTTCCTTTATTTTTGACTGTATCCTGGACTTTGTTTTTGCTGGTTTTTGGTACTCTGGGCACTCTACTACTGTGACCAGTGCTAAAGTGCAAGTGCTCCCTGTATAAATTGTGATTTTGATTGTTATCCCTGATTGGCATATTTGAGTTACTAGTAGGTTCCTAGTAAAGTGCACTAGAGGTGCCCTGGGTCTGTAAATCAAATGCTACTGGTGAGCCTGTGCATGGATTGTGCCTCCCACATGAGTATCCATGTAAACATGTCTCAGACCTACCACTGCAGTATCTGTGTGTGCAGCCTTGCACTACAAGTTCGACTTGACAAGTATACCCACTCACCAGACACAAGCCTTCCCTTTTAGTACATGTAGTTCACCCTTAAGGTAGGCCCTGGATAGCCCCATGGGTAGGGTGCAGTGTATTTAAAAGGTAGGAAATTTACTGCTGTGTTTTACTACCAAGTTTGGTTTTCACTATTGCAAGGTCTATCCCTCCCATAAGTTAACGTGGGGACTTCCTGTAAAAATCTTTTAAGTGCAGTTTCCCATTGGGAGCAGATTGGGATGTGGAGTTTGGGGTCTCTGAACTCACAATTTCAAAATACATATTTTGGTATAGTTGGTTTTTAAATTGTCTGTTTGAAAATGGCACTTTTAGAAAGTGGGCATTTTCTTGATTAACCATTCTATGCATCTGCTTACCCGTGGAATCCACATCTGGGTCAGACTGATAGTTGGGCTGTTTGTGAATTGCCTGTAGCCAGTGACATAAAGGGAGCTGAGGTGTGTCCTGCATATCCTGATGACTCTCCCTGGGCTAGAGTGGGAGGGAGGAGCTGACAACTGCACCTGAAAGGGCTGTGCCTGTCCTCACACAATGTAGTCTCCAACCCCCTGGGGTGTGTCTGGGGCCAGGCCTGGGCAAAGCTGGATCTTGTGAACAACAGAGACTCTCCTTTTAAGTTTGTCTACTTCAAAGGCAGAGCTGAGTATAAGTTGTGGACACAAAACCCCAGATTTTTAGAATAGTTCTGGATCAAGAGGAAGCTCTGACAAGGAGAAGAGATGGAGGAGGAGTACTGCCCCTTTGTTGTGTGTTCTTTGCCAGGTTGGATCTGCAGTTGCTGCTTCTGTCTTAAACAGGATGAAGACTGGACTTTGCTGTGTATCCTGCTCGTGAGGATTGTCCACTGGCCTGAGCTTGCCCACTGTTCTGAAGTCTCAGGGACATCAAAGACTGCATCTGTCAGTGACTGGGCTCTTCTGCTAGGAGTCCTGACTTGCCAAATCCAGTCCCTGGGCCCTTAGAAGTGGAAACTGGCAACCTATGAGGGAAAATCCACCCACTGATGTGTGCCTGTCAGACAAATCGACACAGCCCCCGTCCTGTGGCTGAAGATTCAACACAGTGCCTGTCCCGCGACTGGAGAATTGACACAGTGCCTGTTCCCAAACGCGAACCCTTTGCACAGCATGTTGGAATTCTCCACGCATTGACCCTGGGTGTCAAAATCTTCAAGATCACCACACAGATCTGAGGCTGCTTGTCTGGAAATCGTCACATCCCTTCTCTGTGTGAAAAGAATGGACGTACCGCTTACCCAGCAGAGAAAGAATCAATGCACGGTCTCATTTGCGAGTAAGGCATTGATGCATTGCTTGCTTTTCCAATGCACGCTCACCGATGCAGCTTTATTTTTGAAGCATATCAGGTACTTTGTGCTAAAACAATGCATCCATTGATTTCTATGGATTAAGTCTCTTTTTACTTTAAAAATTCATATCTTTGCTTGTGTATGTTGTTTTTTTTTTGTTTAGGTCCTGTTTGATTTAGATAAACAGTAGCTATTTTTCCAAATGGTAAGGGGTCCTCTTGTGGCGTTTTCACTGTGTTACTGTATGTGTTTGTGCAAATACTTTACACATTACCTCTGAGATAAGCCAAGCTTTGGTGCCAAGCTACCAAGGGGGTGAGCAGGGGTTATGAGAGCTGTGTATCTCCCTTACCCTGACTAGAGTGAGGTTCCCTACTTGGACAGAGTGCAAACTGACTGTCAACTAGAGACCCTATTTCTAACACACACCATCTAACACCACATGCTCATCGTCAGAGTTCATGACATAGACATCAAGGAGCTGCCCTCAGATGCATCACCTCCTTCCTCACTGACAGAATGCAACAGGTCCACCTTCTACCCTTCAACTCCAAACATAAACTAATCATCTGGGGAGTTGCTCAAGGCTCATCACTCAGCCCCATCCTTTTCCACATCTATATGTCCCCCCGTGCCAATAAAGTCAGATCCAACTGACTCAACATTATATCCTATGCTGACAACATGCAACTCATTCCTCCCTTCTCCAAAATCTCCACCGCCACCAGAACTAACTTCCACCAATGCATGACTGTTATCTCCAATTGGATGAAGAATAACTGCCTTGAGTTCAACACAGACAAGATGGAAGTCTTTAACTTTGGCAGTGATAATGCCCCCTAGGAACTCTCCTGCTGGCCCACAGAACTGGGGTCCACTCCAACACCAGCTGAGCATACCAAGAATCTCGGTATCATCCGGGACAACAAGCTCACTATGAGTTCCCGAGTCAATGCAGTGTCATCATCTTGCTTGTTCATCCTGTGCATGTTATGTAAGATTATCAAGTTTCTTCCCCAAAACGCGAAACGCACCATTATCCAACCCTTCGTAACCAGTCGACTGGACTCCGGAAATACATTGTATGCGGGAATTGAGGTTCACATAGTTTAAAGAGTATAAGGCATCCAGAATGCAGCAGCAAGACTCATCCTGGATCTCCCTCATCACATCTAAATCACCCCCACCTCAAAAAAATGTGCTGGCTCCTGGTTAAAAAAAGATGCCAGTTAAAGCTCCTCACCCAGGCATTCGAGGTCCTGCAGGACTCCCAACCCGCCTACATCAACTACCGCCTGAAATTTCACAAATCCTTCTGACACTGGCCCATACCCGCCTCAGACAATACAGGAGTATCCTCTTTCAACTACCTCACAGTAAAAGCCTGAAACAGCCTTCCCCTACACCTCAGGACCTCCCATGCTCTATAGGAATTCTGTAGGATGGTGACAACCTGGCTCTTCAACTGAGACGTTGGACCCTGCCAGCACCTGGATAAAATCACGGGTGACAAGTTGCACTTTATAAGTCGACGGACAGATGGATTGATTGGGCAAGAGCAGCACAAGACAAGAAAGGGGACCTATCCAATAAAGAGCAGGCAACTGATATAAACAGGAAAACCATCCTTTCCTAAGCATGTCGGTGACCAAAGTCCACTGTATATGATATTAAATGAAATGCTGTCTATGACAGCTTCAGGGAGCAGGGGCTGCTCCTGCGAGGGCAAAGCGGCAGGGGGCGCACAAAACAAACACATCGTAAATAAATATAAAAAAAGAAACTTAAACCTCACCTGCCCCATTGCCACCACTGCGCTGTTGTTTTGTCTCCACTTGAAGCCACATGATCCTAGCCTGCCCTGCGACGCAGCATTAGGTTTGGCTGGAGTGCCCTGGCTTGACCCTTTCAGGCAGACTGGGAGCCTGCGCCTACTCTCTCCAACCCGCAACACAGTGCCGGGTTGCAGAGAGCTCAGTGCCACTGAAGGGAATGCACACCACTCACCTCTGTCCCTGACCTCACCCGGGGCCCCACCCCTTGAAAAGGAGTTGTAGTGATACCGTAAAAAACACTGTACTGGCCTACCTTTAAAGTATTTCTAGATGAAGTATTTATATTGCCTCTTTAGCTATGTCCTGCACTCATTTAACAGAAGCAACTTGTAGTACTGAATTATTATTCTGTTTACAATGAATGCCACGCACGGATACCTGCATTATTATTACTTCATTATGGTTTCAAACTCTCTATAAAATACCCTACAACTATGTGCAGCGCTCTGGCGTCCAGCCGGGCTTCATTCGCGCTATAGATACACTGGGTTAACTGAATTAAATGATTCAAGTAGGGTTCTCTACTGAGGATACATCCGACCTAAACCTCGAATTTTACAAGCACAATATATGACGGTTCATAGTTTAATACAACGGGAGTCCCGAATGGAGTTTATGAAATTGTTGGTGTTTTTAAGCATTGCCATCCATCACCTTAATGAGCACCCAAAAACGCTTTGAAAATTAGAAGTATTTGATTAAGCAGGCTCCTATGTGTATGCCCCTTCGCTATGTGATTTTGAAAAATATTAATATGAATGGTATGCTAATGCGCACGCCAGTGACCTAAAATATGTTTTAAAGATGGAAAAAGCTACTGCTTCATTAGTCAACTCACTCACAAGCAACGCTGTCTTCACCTTCTCACTTCATTAGGTGGAACTGTTCAATTTTTTATTTGTTTTTTTGTTAAAGTGATTAAGCAGAGACATTCGCGGTGCTATGTTTGTTGTTTGTTGCAGCTTCAAGCAAAAGAAATCACATGCATATATAATTTAGTTCTTCGCATTTGCTTTTCACTGAAATTCCCTCCAGTCTTTTTGAAGGTGCTGTGGTGGAATTAAACATGTCAGTTTATTTTGCCAAGAAATAAGGAAATGACACAAAGGAAAATGTGAAGCGATAACCTTGAAGTGAAATCATAAAAAAATGAACGTAAGTGTTCGTTCATTTATAGTTTTAAGATTATGTTATGAGTAAGAAAGCCCTTAGAAAAATGTTCAAACTGCCGATTCTGGCATTCTTTTTTCCTTTTTTTCAGAACCTCTCCTTTACTATTCCTTTTTTTGTAAAAATTGAGGCTCCACTGATTTAATTGAACTTCTTAGCTACACATGTAGCTCCCCAAAGTGCCACCTTTGTTAACCCATGGGGAGAGGGAGACATAAATTCTGTCATGTCACCGTTAATCCCAAAGGTGTACTCCCCCTCTGACTCTTTACTGTGTCCCTTAGCATGTGGTCCATTGACTCCTGGGGTTCAACATCGGCTACTCAGGGGGGTCCATGACTGCTTACACAATTAAATAATAGAATGTCAGCAAAGTCTATATACAAAAAAAGTAAAATGTAAAATTAAAAATACTAAACTCTCTTTAAATGTGAAGAAGTTTGAAAGTGGAGGCTAAAAATTAAGTCGGTATGCTTAGCATGTTTTGTGGCAGCAGTACAGTCAACAGAATATATTATGGAAAATCTGTGGCCTCATTTCAATTACTAGTATGCGGGGACAAAAACACAGCATGAATTAATCACAAAAGAAACAAAGTGGCACCGTAGAGAATAGCATGTCGCTTTTTCTTGTAAAAATAAAACCAAATTTCGAAGAGCTCCAACCTTGCCATTAAAATTAGTTTTTAGGGTCGAGCACGTGCAAGCGCTCTGACTCCTGTTATAATCTCCCTGTGGGCTTTTAACTACGCCTATCAGTTTGGTTAGTTCGTGGGCTTGCCTTTTAAAATTTGCTTGACTTAATTAGTGAAAAGCATGCATATGTCATGCCTTTTCCGTTTTTTAGCCCACCTCTACAGCACCGGTAAACTACTGAAAACATTCAAGGCTCCATGTTTTCCGAATGGCTTCTACATTATTTATTTTTATATCCTATGCTGCGTGATCTTGCTGGGCAGTAGTCGAGCACTTTGCATGACATCGACCCTGTTACATGGATAATTCTACTTATGCTGGTTATATGGATAATTGAGCTTTTGCTAATATGTTTCACTGAGAGCAAACTTCTGTTTCCTTTTCTGTGTGTCCTTCACGCTCATGGCGAACATCGGCTTGCATATGTGAAACTGTTTAACTTTTCATTATCAGTTTATGTGGCAAGAAAAGTCCAGTTAGGAGTTTACAACGTTAATAGTTCTAACTCGAGCAAATGCGAGACCCACTACATTGCAAATGCTTGTTATTTTTTGTTTTGTGAATTAATTATGTTTTTCATGATGTATTTATTTGTTCGGTCTATATATGTTTCTCTATCTTTGTGTATGTTTTGATTTTCAAATAATAGAAATTGCTTAGTCTGGGGTCCCTGGATTCCAGTAGTAATTCAGTAGGGGTCCCAAGAACTCCAAACGTGAAGAACTGCTGCTGTAGAACTTGGTTGGTGACAGCAAATCTAAACTGAAATGACTAATAGCTGCAGCCATTGATGATGCCTATTTCTCCTTGTTCTGTGTGCATTATGTTCAGTAACATATAGTAGAATAGGCATCTCTGTTGTTTTTTAAATAAATATAGTGTTTGCAGTCACTGTGATGTTTAGAAATAGTATAACAATTGCAAACTGTGTCGCAGTAGAAGTTATCTTCTCCAGTGCACCTGTTAAGGGCTGCCGTAATTTCTTCATAATTTTAAATGTTTAGTGGTAAATAGAGTAGGGATGCAGCCAGCATAAATGTCAGGCACTGTCCTCCCCTCATCCCCAGTCACCATCAAGATACGACTCGTAAGGTTTCAAATCAGAGCAGCCCTCTCATTGTCATCATTGCCATACAGATAACACCATAATTTAAAGTTGAATACTCAATTTTGTCTTTTTTTTGTTTTTTTTTACTGACTTCAAAATGTCTAATGCACTTGTGGCTTCCTGAATGAACAATGTAGGCCACTGATAACCTTGAGGTTGGGACTAATCCTTATGCTTTGGTGAAGTTCTTCTGCCATGCCCCACTGCTGTTCCTTGCCTTTGTCTGGATGGACATTCACACTGCTGAAGAAGCCAAGAGATGCTTTCTCGGAGTGTCAAGAAGCTCTATTTTCCCCTGATCAGATACCAGCGTGTATCCAAAACCAGCCTTCAAGTGCAGGTGAGCTGACTGATGACTCAGCAAGGCGAGTCCTTCTGCATGTCAACATCTGCTTGTTTCATATCTGTCTGGCCCTTCCTAAGACCCTTTACCAGAATCGACTACCATCCATCCTTCGCACTTATGGTATCACTGGCCGTCTTGGCTGCAATAAAGTGCAGCCCCCTAGTTCAGTGGTTCCCAACCTGTGGGCCGGGGACCCCTGGGGGTCCGCGAAGACTCCTCAGGGGGTCCGTGACTGCTCAGAAAATGTAATAATATTAGGTTCCAACTATCAGTAATGACTCAGTGGGGGTCCCCGGATTCCAATAATGATTCAATGGGGGTCCCCGGGCTCCAGTATTGATAAAATGGGGGTCCACAGAAGTCAAAAGGTTGGGAACCACTGCCCTAGTTCCATTGATTTGTACCTGGATTCGGAGCTAGATGAAGGTCCGACACGGTCCTTTGTGTGACTATTTATTGCTGTTTGTTACATAGCACAGAACCAATGAAATTAGGAGTGGCATGTAAAATTGGTACAAACAGCATCCTCAACTAAATTAAATGAAATAACTAAACATAACAGAAGACGAGGAACCGCTCATTAAAGGGGTGGGTTTCAAAAAGCACAAGGGCAAACATTCCTTTGCCTGAAGTGATAAAGTCTATTTTTCTATTGCTTCTACTGCTCAAAAAAGCTCTGTAAGTGAGAGTTCTTCAGACCTGAAGTAGATATGACTGAAGGCAGTAGAGACTGCGACCAGGTGTGAACCAACCGAGCGACGCTGCACAGAATACTGACCACTTGGCATACACTGCCTTGTGGACAGTTGTTAAAGCCTTCAAGATGATCATGTGTTTAACAGGGAACCAGTACCTAGATCTCAACAAAATGCTATGTTCTCTTCTGAAGTGAACATGAATCAACATATCAGCTGCATTGCAAACTAGACGAAGATGGTGCTGACGTTTCAGATTAAACGGAGATAAATACCTTTGCTTTAACTAAGAGCAATTTTCAGGGTGTAAAAAAAACTGTTTTGCCTAGTTGACGGCAAGACCTTTCTTTCTTGACCCTGACCCACAGATCCAATGTAACTAGCGACTTATGCTGACGTGATACCGTGCATTTTAAAGCTCACAACACACTATTCCTAAACCTAGAGGAGGGTACATCTTCCTCTTAAAATTCCTTCTATAGTAACTGTAACAATAACTTGGAAATCAGATATTCAGTCAGTCAGTCAGACAAAATATTTTTTTTTAGTTAATAAAGTTATTCAAAACATTGATAATGAAACAATTCGCGTAAGCAAAATATACAGAATAAAAGGTTATATTTATATTATAATCACAGGTGAAATACAGTATGCCAAGTATAGCATTTACAATTAAAAAGATAAAATACTTCATTAGACGTTACCAGTCAGTGCTTTCTAATCTCACGGGCAGCCTGAAAAAGTGTTTTGGCTGAAAAAAGTAATAAAAATAGTTAAGCATCGTTAGTGCAATAAACACATTCATGTCTGAAGTTACTATGCCCTAAGGTCTGTAACAGTAGACTACATCCTTGGTCCCTTATAAAGATATAGGGGGTCATTACGACCTCGGCGGTCTTTTCGCAAGACCGGCGTGCTGAAGACCGCCAGTGGTGGTGGTCTTCCGCGCCTCGTGTTATGACCGCTGGCAGGCCGCCGTCCTTTTTCGTACGGAAAGCCGCCAGCAGCCATACTGGCGGACGGTGGGAAAGTGGAGGTTGCTCAACCTCCACCGCCACGTCAACAGAACACCGCCCATTGAAACACGTCCCATGATTCGGTGTGGCGGTGTTCTGGTGACGGTGTTCTGGTGCTGGAGCTGCCCCCATGGATCTCATCCCCTCCCGGAGGATCAACGGACAAGGTAAGTTGATCGTCCCTTAGGGAAGGGGGTGGGGGTTGTTGTTTGTTGTGTGCGTGCATGGGGGTGTGCGTGTGAAAGTGTAGGGGGAGTGAGTGAGTGAGTGTATCTGTGCGGGGGTGCTGTGTGTATGGGAAATGTGTGCGGGTCGGACGGTGTGCATGTCTGTTTGTATGTGTGCGGGTATGTGTTGTTGGGGTGTATGTGTGAGTGTAGGGGTGTGTATATGTGCATGTTGGGGGGTGTGTGCGTGTAGGGGTGTGTATATGTGCATGTTGGGGGTGTGTGCGTGTAGGGGTGTGTATATGTGCATGTTCGGGGTCGGGGTGGGGAGGGGGTTGTGCCACCTTTGGGGGGTGGCGGGAGGATTCGTGGAGGTTAGCGAGGGGTGGGGGAGACCCCTATCAGTGCCAGGGAAGGAATTCCCTGGCACTGATAGTGCCTACCGCCATGGATCTCATGGCGGTTCCCAACCACCCGAGATCCATGGCGGTATGCAGGGTCCTGATACCGTCGGCGGTCTAATGACGACCGCTGGGCTGGAGACCGTAATCTCCAGCCCAGTGGTCTTCACCGCCATGGCGGTCGGAATGGTGAAGTGGCGTATGACCGCGGCAGTAACCGCCGCGGTCATAATTATTTTTTTTTTCCAGCCGGCCAGTTTGCGGTCTTACAGCCGCTTTACCACCAACCGCCAGGGTCGTAATGACCCCCATAGTGCTTGTGAAAATGCAAGGATTTTAAATCACACAAGGACACAAGGGGGAAGGGCTGCCTCAGCAATTTTAGAATTTTATCCTCTGAGAAGATATATATATATATATATGTATGTGTATATATATATATATATATATATATATATATATATATATATATATATATATATATATATATGTGTATATATATATATATATATATATATATATATATTTTTTTTTTTATATATCTATATATATTCTTGCCTATAACTTTGGCAATGCTTAGCAAATCTTCACAACATTTTCTAAACATGTACTTTGCTAAGTTCAGCTACTGTCTTGAAAAATTCAGGTTGATCTGTCTAGCGGGCCGTGAAAAATGGGGGGTTCCAAAATGCGCCTTCCCCATTAATGTTTCCATCGGACCTTAGGACACACCTACAGCCCGATCCACTGAATGGAATTACACTAAATTTGGCACGAAGGTAGATTCTGTTACACAGATCCCACTTTTTGTGATTTGGTGCGAATCCGTTCAGTAGTTTTGGATAAATGTAAGGCCAAAAAAGATAGATATATAGGGATGTGGATCCTCTGTGCTGACATCTGTTCCTGTGATGACATCTGATTGGCTGGCAACACTTCAGCAAGGAAATGATGGCAGCCATCTTGCGATTTGGCTTCAGCTGAGTTCCAGAAAAAAAGACAAAAAAAAGAAAAGTGACCAGGTTAGAGTCACCCTGAGCTCTTAGCCTTGGTGCTAGGGTCCCTGAGAGACCCAGCCAGGGCTAGAAAGCATTTTATAATTGATTTTAAGATCAGATCCATGGTCTCCTGCACTTCGTTATCCTAAAATCCCCGGGTGGGCCAAGGCCCGGGGGCATTTTTTTATTAATGTAGCTGCCACATTGACCGCTGCGGGGCTTACAATTGATGTGCGGGGGCTGCATGCTCACCTAAAAAAAAACAAAAGTTACAGGGACGTTATAGTTAGGCTCACATTTTAAACATACAAAACATAGAAATTTGCCAGTTATAGAGTTATCTCAACTAACTATACCTCGTGCCCTAAGGTAACTATAACTCACGCACCCGCCATGCACATTTTTTTCGTCAGAAATTTGACTGCAAATATTATATTTATATCATCATTTATGTTATAAGTGCCATAATGTGTGGGTAATTACTAATGTATGGTGAGGGCGTGAGTTATAGTTACCCTAGGGCACGAGTCATAGTTAGTTGAGATAACTCTAACTACAGTTGGTGAATTTCTAAGGTTTTATACATTTAAAACGTGAGCCTAACTATAACGCCCCCGTATAACCTTTGGTTTTTCAGTGAATTTCTATGTTTTTAAAAATTCTATTTCCTAACTATAACATTCCTGTAACATTTGTTTCAGTTAGGTTGAGATTTTACGCACATAAAACCATAGAAATTCAGCAGTTATAGTTATAGTTATCTCAAGAAACTAGAACTTGTACCCTAGTAAGATAATTATAACTTGTGCCCCCGACAAGCAGTTTTCTCATCAATAATTTTATTCCAAACGTTGCAGTCATATTATCAATGATGTCATAGAAGATATCATGACTGATGTGATGTGTGGGGTAATTAGCAGGGCATGGCGTGGACCCGAGTTAAATTCACCTTAGGGCACAATTTATAGATTGCAGAAATTTACATTTTGTTATCATCTGTTGTACGTAGATCTTTTTGCCTGGCCAGTTATTATTAAATGCTAATGTTTAATAATAAAGTCAGTACAGTATGTATACTGTATTCTTTATTTTGTTTGCAAACTTACTGCTCTCACAAGACGATTGCAGGAGCTGAACACACAATCCCGTGTGTAAACTATGAAGGACTATATTTCCTGTCCGGCTCTCACGATCCACTCGCAATGCTGTATATTTGGAATAACTTGAAGAAAACAAGACATAAGAAGTGTTGCTGAAAACAGAAAAACAATTGATGTTTTGTTGCATTTCAACCAGCGGGTCTCTGTCGAGACACCCGTGAGATACCCGGGAGAGGAAAGATTTCCCAAGAAATGATTGTGATTAGTGCATATGACGGACCATATTTAGCAAAGAAAGATTCCTTTCTTGTTGCATCATTTGTCTTTTGGGATTTTCTGTGGTTACTTCATTTTGGCGACCTCTCTCACTTTGCTGATTTTCTGTAGTCTGAATGTCGTCATCTGATTCAGATGAAAACCCTACTCCTGTCCCTGCAAGTCAGCCACCTCAGCCACCCAAGAAGTCCTTAGTCTGGCAATTTTTTCAGATGAGACCTTGTGGTAGCATCTGCTAAATATGTAATTTGTAACATATGCAAAAATGAGTTTAGCAGGGGTATCCTGAGCAAGCAGTATTCAAGAGTTCTACTGGGTTGTGGCAACCTTGGAGAGCTGTGCAGCCTGAATGCCGTTCTTGGGCAGAGTTAGCCTGTGAAAACTCCCAATGAGCATCCACATCATTTCAACCTGGTGACAGTGTGCTCTCCTAAGTATTCACTGCTCAAGCAGATAACAACCCTGCATGTCTGAACAAAGCCCTTTTTTGCCACTTATGCATGCAAATTATTTATTCTTCTGAGACAAGCAAGGCTGCACAGGACAGGCTTGTACAGGATCATAAATTCCCACCTAGCCAGCATTTATTTTTTTATTCCATTTTTCTTAAAACAAATGTAAAGAGATTTTTTTTTACTCTTAGGGGCTTATTTACAATCCCATGTGTGCTACTAAACCATCACTTTTGTGATGCTGTTGTGGCACACATAGTAGAGCCATGTGTACAAGGCCACGTAAAGCCACCCTGCGTGACTTTTCATGGCCTTAACTATGGAGTGAGGCAATGCCGCGCAAGTCACTGTGTTTCCTTAAACTGCGACAGGGAGACATGCATTGGGCTTTACTGTAGGTGTTCCCATTGTAACACCCATGACATTTAATCTATTCCCATACTTACAACATGCTGTAAACCTGGGAATGCGTCAAAAGCCTATGCCTTCCCAGGGGAGGCATAAGGGTGGCACAACAAGAGAAATAACATTATTTCACCTTGTTTTTTTCCTCTTTCTACGTGTGCTGCATTCTACAACACACATAGTAAGAGGAAATCACATCCAGTGATTGTTTTGTGCAGGAAAGTATACCTTCCTGCACAAAAACAAACAGACTTACAACACGGACATCCTTGCACCATGGTGCAAGGGGGCCTGCATTGGCACATGGCAGCCAATTGTGCACCAGCGCTGTGGAAGAGGACAGGAATGTAGCGTATCTTACAGATATGTACCTCTCCTTTTTCTCTCTTGATGACTCTTTCAAGGAGAGACTGGCCTCTTCGCTGAGACCTTGCATTAACTAGAGTGAAGAGTAGAGTGTAAAGAGACACTGCCTCTCAATTCACATCTTTCCTCAGGCTCAGCAGTATGCATAGTAGGATGGGGAATGTACTCATCTCAAATGCAAGATCTCACTGTTCCATAGCAAGTATAACAGTACTGGTCTCTCCACTGAGACCTATCCCCAGGGAAATGACCATATTCATTAGTGTGTTGAAATGGATTTCCCTGTCAACTCACAGCTCCCCCCAGCATAACATATATATACAGTACTAAGTAGGGAAACATTGTCTTCTGCACTAACACCTATCTCCAGGACAACTCGGATATAAAGTATGGTGTAGTAAATATGGTGTAGTGAACCACTAGCATCTGTCCTCATACCTCTCCTAAGAACAACAGCGATATGTAGTGCTGTCTGTGATGGGAGTCATCTCTCTGATAACACATCTTACCTTCAGTAAGGTTTGAGAGAAATGTATCTCTCCAGTCATACATCTTCTCATGCTTACAGGTATGTATAATAGGCTGTGGATAGAAATGACCTTGTTTTCTGACACACGTCTATTGCATGATAACTCTGCTTAGTATAGAATGGGGATAAACTGGCCTCTGTCCTGTGACCTGTCTCTTGGATAACACTTGTGCAAATTAGGCTGAAAAAGTGGCTTATCTTTCTGGTCACAGCTCTTCTCAGTATGACAGATGTAAAAGTAAAGTATAGAGTTGAAATGAACATTATGCTCAAATGTCTGTCTTGAATATAGAGACAATGATATAAAAACAAACTGCCATGTCAGTTGTGATATCTCCCCAGAGTAATATATGTGCAAAATAGGCTGTGGGTTGAAACTGTTCTCTCAGCCCGCATCTCTCTTCATACTGATGAATGTACATAGTAGAGTATAAAATGGAGTAGTCTCTCTCTCGAGAACTGTGTCTTGCACAACTAAAGCCCATATTTGATTGTGGAGATGTTATTCACCTCTGTTTCAGATGCCTGCCAAGGGAAAACACCCATATGTAACAGGGTGTGCACAGCAGCTGATAGCAGTGTGTATTAGAATATAAAAATACACTACTCTATGTTCCAATACCTCTCTCTTCTATTGGATGTCTCTCTACTACATCATGCACACCAACCAGTCTCTGTAGGAACACCTCAGCATTCCTTGACAAGTAATTATGGCTACATAGCAATATAATTGGCTTCTCTTGCACCAATTCTCTATAGCATAGTATATTACCATAGTACCATATAGATACATGTACTTGAAGGAGCATATTTACAGTCCCTGAAGATGGAACTGGCAGTTTTACTCAACATTACAACACTATAATAAATTTGACATTTATAATAAGTATTACACAAAGAAATCAAAAGTCACTTCAATCTTTTTTATTACAACAAAACAAAACAATTTAACATCACAAAAAAAAAAAAAATACATTCCCAAACTAATTCTATAGCTAAGAAACAAACAAAACAACCAACTTCACTACTTTATAAAGTTTTCATCACATTATAATGAGCAGCCTGGTGTAGTTGCATGACTTCAGATTCTCAGCCTGGCAGAGAGTTTTTGGTGTACCAGTTAGGCCAGAGAGCGAAAAAGTCACAGCAAAGTGTCTCGTGCATACAGTGTTTTCAAAGGAGTTGACAAAGTCTAGCTAGGGCACAATCGACTTGTGCTGTTGAATGGCAGAGCTCTTAATGTGCTTCCACATCTTTCCAATTTGGTTACATTGATGCTGCTCAGGAGCTCACTGTTGATCAAGACAATAATCCTGCTTGTCCTAACAAGGCTCCTTTTTACTGCTTATGTAGGTAGATCATATGTTTGCAGAGACAAGTTTTCATTTCCCTCCAACAAAATGACAATATAACAAAAAAGGTAAAAATTACTAGATTGTTTAAGCTTTACTACACTTTTCAACCACAATCCCATATCTATTACCAGCGCAGCGGAAACATTTTATTCCTCTCTCCTAAAAATTCCAAACCCTCAACTATTCTATTTTCATGTTTTCGCAATTAAATTCTAGCATGCCATGAACTCTGCTTGCATGCCATTTTCTAAAGTAACATAGGCCCTCGTAACGACTCTGGCGGTGGGTGATAAAGTAGCGGTAATACCGGCAAGAGGCTGGCGGTAACTACCGCCAAGTTATGAACATGGCGGTGATATCGCTGATATACAGCCAATGTACCACACCGACCGCCAGGCCAGAAACAACAGTCACGACGGTGGTAGCCACCTACAGCCAGGCGTAAGACAAAGTTCTGCCCACCATATTAAGACCCTGCAAACTGCCACCTTTTCCAAGGCAGTACCAACGCCAACAAAAGCCTGGTGGAAACTGAGCACAAAAGTGAAAGGAGTCACCATTGGAGACACAGGGAAGAACCACACCTCCATGGAACCCGAGCCGCAAGTTTTCCCGATGATCTTCTACGTTATGATCCACCACGAACACCAACGCTGGCGAAGACAACGACGGTGAGTACAGCCGCCTAGTGCACAAGGGAGGGAAGGAGAAAAACGAAAGTGACATACACACGCACCACACACACCTGACACACACAAACCATACACACAACAAGCTGCATTACAAAAATAATTTGACCCTGAAAATCTGCAGGTTAATGCAAGGACAACAGGAATTTACGATAGTGATTGCAATCAGTTCAACATCAAAATCATGCCCTGTGCTTTGTCCTAGGGACTGCAAGGCTACAGTCTCTCGAGTGGGTGTCTTCCTTACTGGTTCTGGAGGGGGCAACATGCCCTGTGTTTTGTCCTGGGGAGTGCAAGGCCACAGTCTCTTGAGTGGGTGTCTTCCCCACTAATTCTGGAGGGGGCAACATGCCCTGTGCTTTGTCCAGGGGAGTGCAATTCCACAGTCTCTGGAGAGGGTGTCTTGCCCACTGGTTCTGGAGGGGGCAGCCTGCACAGTAGCCCCTGGAGGGTGGAATATATTGCGTCCACCAGCGGTGATGGCTGCATGCTGGTGGTGGTTGTGTGAGGCTTCTTGGCAACCCCTGCACTGTTTGATAGCTGCATGCTGGTGGTGGTTGTGGGAGGCTCCTGGGCAGCCCCTGCACTCTGTGATGGCAGCACATCCACTGCTGGCGGTGGGGGCCCTGTGACATCTGCTGGTGGTGGCGGTGTTTGGCTGACAGATTCCGCTGGCGTAGAGTGCCTCTTCTCCTCCTTACCCTTACTGGCAGGGGTGGATGGGCTCCTCCCCCTCTGGCTGGTGCTGCAGGCTCCTTCCCCTTCTTCCCAGCTGGTGCAGGCTACTTCCCCTTCTTCTCAGCTGATGCAGGCTCCTATCCCTTCTTACCAGCTGGTTCAGGCTCCTTCCTCTTCATCCCAGGTTGTGCTACCTCCTTCCCCTTCAGTGTTGTGTTCTGGTATCCCTACCACCACGAGTAGGTGGTGCTACCACTTTTCCCGTTGACTGGCTGAGGTGCTGGGCTGTGTCCTTGCTACCCTGCCCATACGTGCAAGATGGGGGGAGGTGGAGGAAAGAGGTAAAGCAAAAGCTTTTTTAGGGACGTTGGTGCGGGAGGAGGGAGGCGTAACGGGAGTGAAGGATGAGGGAGTGTTCGTCGGAGGTGTATGTCTGCTGGATTTGGGTGCAGGTGCATGGGCTGTATGCTGTTGTGAGGTGGGTGGCTGTTGGGTGTCTGAGTGCTTGCGTTTGTGCCCTTTAGGAGGGGGTACAGGCATGGTGGGAGAGGACACAGTGAACGTGTGCATGGATGTTGTGGAGGTGTCTGCCAGTGAGGTGTAGGATAGTGATGTAGTGCATGGAGGTGTGAGTGTGGACATAACTGGGTGGAAGGTGGAGGAGGAGGGGGAGACAGTGGAGACAGTGGATGCTGTCATTTCTTCAACTGAATGGTGTTTGTGTGAGTGCCTGTGGGATGAAGTGTGGTACTTGTGTTTGCCTGTGCCACTCCATGTGTGCATGCTTGTCTGTCTGTGTGCTTGTGATGGGTTGGGGTTGAGGAGAATGAGACTGGGAAGTGGAAGATGGAGAGGGGACGGTAGAAACAGGGACAATGGTTTCCATCAGAGAGGAGGCCAGAGCCTGAATCGATCTCTGTTGGGCTGCCAGTCCACCATGAATGCCCTCCAGGAATGCATTGCATTGCTGCATCTGGGCTGCCAGCCACTGGATGGCATTCACAATGGTTGACTGCCCTACAGAGATGGATCTCAGGAGGTCAATAGCCTCCTCCCTCAGGGCAGCAGGGCTCACTGGGGCAGGGCCTAAGGTGGCAGGGGCGAAGGAGATGCCGACCCTCCTGGATGAGCGGGCACAGGCAACTCGCTGAGGGGATACTAGGAGGGCGGTGCTGGTACGGGGGTGGCGACTGTGCCTGCAGCTGGGGTTGTCACAGAGGTGTCTGCCACCACCATGGAGCTCCCATCAGAGGAGTTATCAGAGTGTGTGTTGTCCCCTCCAGTCTCCGCCGTGGTGCTCCCCTGGCCCTCCGTCCCACTGGCTCCCTCAGCGTCAGTGGAATCTGCCTCCAGAGTCCTGTGGGATGCATCTCACTCTGTTGCCAGTGCCTCTGCTCCTCTGCCAGATGATGCTAATGCACATAAGGACAGGATGACAAAACAAGAAAGGGGGAGAGAGACAAAGGGTACACTAGGTCAATGATTGCAACAACACCACCGTTGGTGTACACAGCACCCTCACCCACAAGGAACAGGCCTATGCACTATGCATTCCGTTAGCCACCAGAGGACCTACGCTGCTACGTCTGGCCTGGCCTAGGGGCACCCATGTACACACAACAACCACCCGGATACCAGACCACCAGCCGTAAGTTGTAATGATAGTCACTATACTCACCCCCTTGTGGCTGCTGTGATGCCCTCAAGTGCCCATCCAGCTCTGGGTAGGCCACTGCCAGGATGCGGACCATCAGGGGTGTTAGGGTTCGACGGGCACCCCTTCCTTATTGGGAGGCCATCTCCAGCTGGGCCTCCGCGGTCTTCCATGCCCAGCATCGCAGGTCCTCCCTCCGTTTCGGACAGTGGGTGCTCTACCTGCCATAGACCCCCAGGGTCCGCACCTCCTTGGCGATGGCACCCCATATTCCCTGCTTTTGATTGGTGCTGACCTGCAGCGGCAATACAGACAGGAGAACACCATTAGACAAACAGTCCAGCCTGTCACACAAATGGCCCCCCATACCCGATCCCATCAACATTGGCACACACATAGCCCAGCACACAACAGGTACCCCACCAAGAGGACATACACCCACCCCACCTTACATGATACCTTCACACACAACTCCATGAATACATACCACATGCATCATGCCCACAGTGTACTCAACTGTTGGTCTGGAGGCCCATACAGCAGTCCGTACTGGGGGTAGGACCCCATCCACCAGTCACTCAAACTCCTCAGAAGTGAAGGCTGGGGCCGTTTCCCCTGTCACATGGGCCATGGTAGGTTCCAAACACAGGTCACAGAGGCAAATGCAATGTACGTCCTCTCCTATGGAAAGTCAGGAAACAAGTGAGGATTGAGCTAGAAAATGGCGTTCACGTCCACTGCGGTGCATACCGTCACCACCGGCGTAGTTCCCCATTGGCCACTGTACCCCTTAGGGCCCAATATAAACCAATGAGGAACTGCACGGCGGTTCACGACTGCCTACCACCATGGTGCACAACGTCGGCGGAATTACCTCACTTCCACCTGTCCCTCCACACAGGACAGGCCGTAGCAGTTTTAAGGGGGGTGACCAGGTCTATCGATAATCGCTCCATCACATGAGAAAGAGGCACATACATTATAAATCAAACTGTCCCAATGCATGTTTTCTCAATGTGGACTGCTGTTGTGGTATAGTTGTTCAAATTGTGACAGTTTACTCACTCTTGTATCATTTAGATACCTATTGCCACAGATAAATAGGAGATGGAGACATACCCCCTTGTACAGACCCCTGGTGGACTTGGCTACACTGGAGGAGAGTCACATTATACTCACCTATAAACTGGACAGGTCCAAAATCACAGAGCTTTGTGCGCAGTTGGAACCTGACCTGATCTCAGCTATCCGTTCTCTGACTGGGATCCCCCCTCTTATGCAGGTTCTATCAGTGCTCCATTGCCTGGCAACTGGTTCTTTCCAAGTGACAGTGGGCTTGGCAACAGGAATGTCACAGCCAATGTTCTCAATCGTGCTAGCAAGAGTCTTGTCTGCCCTGATAAAACACATGTGCAGCTACATTGCTTTCCCCCAGGCGGAGGATCTGACCACTGTGAAGGCCGGGTTTTAAGCAATGGGACATATCCCTAATATAATTGGGGCGATTGACGGAACATATATTGCATTTGTCGTACCCCCAGAAGAATGAACAGGTGTTCAGGAATCATAAGAGTTTCCACTCCATGAATGTGCAGATGGTGTGCCTGGCGGACCAGTACATCTCCCACGTCAATGCTAAGTATTCTGGATCGGTGCATGATGCCTTTGTCCTAAGGAATAGCAGCATCCCAAATGTGATGTCCCAACTACAGAGGCACAGGGTGTGGCTAATAGGTGAGCCCTGGTTCCCACCCAGAATCTGTTGTTGTATGCCTATGGTGTGGGCCATATTGGATAGTGTGTGGCTAAATGTTGTCCCTCTATATTTACAGGTGACTCTGGTTTCCCAAACCTGTCATGGCTGCTGGCCCCTTGTGAGGAATGTCAGGGCAAGGGCTGAAGAACGTTATGATGAGGCACAATGGCTAACCAGAAGGATCATTGAAAGGACCGTTAGTGTAGGAAAATACTATCTTCCTTGGCATGTTACTCCTATTTTTACCTGTATGTCAGTATGTTTTTGCCTGTCTCACTGGGATCCTGCTGGTCAGGACCCCAGTGCTCATAGTTTATGGCCTATATGTGTGTGTCTGTATAGTGCTTGACTGTGTCACTGAGGCTCTGCTGATCAGAACCTCAGTGTCTATGCCCTCTCTGCTTTTAAATTTGTCACTGTAGGCTAGTGACTTCATTTACCAATTTCTATTGGCACACTGGACCCCCCTTATAACTCCTTAGTATATGGTACCTAGGTACCCATGGCATTGGGATTCCAGGAGATCAATATGGGCTGCAGCATTTCTTTTGCCACCCATAGGGAGTTCAGACAAACCCTTGCACAGCCCTGCCATTGCAGCCTGCGTGAAGTAATGCACACAATATTTAACAGCCATTTTCACTGCACTTAAGTAACTTATAAGTCACCTATATGTCAACCTTCACTTGCTGAAGGTTAGGTGCAAAGGTACTAAGTGTGAGGGCACCCTTGCACTAGCAAAAATGCCCCCACATAGTTGAGGGCCATGTCCCGGGACTTTGTGAGTGCAGGGACACCAATAAATGCGTGCACTACATATAGGTCAATACCTATATGTAGCTTCACAATGGTAACTCTGAATATGGCCATGTAACATGTCTAAGATAATGGAATTGTCCCCCATTCCAAATCTGGTATTGGGGAGCCAATTCCATGCATCCTGGGGGCTCCACCATGGACTCCCCGTACGGCCAAACCAGCTCTATGAGGCTTGCACTGCAGCTACAGCTGCTGCCACCTCACAGACAGGGTTCTGCCCTCCTGGGGTCTGGGCAGCCCAGCCCCAGGAAGACAGAACAAAGCATTTCCTCTGTGAGTGTGGTGTTACACCCTCTCACTTTGGAAATAGGTGTCACAGGCTGGGGAGGGCTAGCCTCCCCCAGACTCTGGAAATGCTTTGAATGGCACAGATGGTGCCCTCATTGCATAAACCAGTCTACACCAGTTCAGGGACCCCTTGTCCCCTGTTCTGGTGTGAAACTGGACAAAGGAAAGGGGAGTGACCACTGCCCTGTCTATCACCACCCCAGGGGTCGTGCCCAGAGCTCCTCCAGTGTGTCCCAGACTTCAGCCATCTTGCTTTGCAAGGTGTGGGGGCACTCTGGAGGGCTCTGAGTGGCCAGTGCCAGTAGGTGACATCAGAGACCCCTCTTGACAGGTCCTTACCTGATAAGGTTGACAATCCCACTCTCAGGGCTATTTAGGGTCTCTAGTGTGGGTTCTCTAGAGATTCTGCTTGCAAGTTTCCTTCAGGAATTCTCTGCAACTACTACTTCATCCTCTGATCTTGGATCAACCACAGCCTGCTCCAGGAACTTCTGTAACGTTTGCAACTTCCAGTTCAGCCAGCAACTGCAACAGTTTCCACGGGGTGCATGCTCTGAGGACTCCCTCTCTTCACCCTGCCCCAGAAGGACCAAAGAAATCTCCTGTGGAGTGACGGAGTTACTTCCCTGCTCACGCAGGCACCTTTGAAGATGATGACCGGTACCCTTGGACTCCTCTCACAACAACGAGCGTGCTCCTAAGGACACAGAGGGTGGACTCCGTCGACATAGACTGTCCTGAGGTCCTGCTGCTGCAATTTGGAGGAGGTAAGACCTTGACTTCCCTGAGTGTGACAGTACCCCTGTGTACTGCATCTTCTTCACCTCCTAAGGCCTCTGTGCACTATTTGCAAAAAAAAAAAAATGCACAGACTGGCCCAGGTCCACAGCACTCCATCCTGTGACACTCAACTCACTGAGTTGTTCTCTGGCGGCGTGGGACCTTCCATTGTTGTGTTGCACCAACCGCGTTTTGCACCTCATTTGTCCCTGTGTACTGGGACTCCAGTGGGTGCTGTCTGGTATCCTGAGGGCTCTCTGAAGAGTTGAGAGTTTCCTCCTCCTCCTCACACAGACTTGAGGCCCCCAAGTCCCTCCTGGGTCCATCCAATGCCATTTTGACAAAAAGTGCACTTTTGTTGTAACCAAGGCTTGTTGCCGACATCCAACACAAAATCATGTCTGCATCCATCTTCACATCATGGGGCATCCTTTGCATCATGCAGAAACCTGATGGCATCTTGCTAGGGTGCAATCCTGCAGTGTTCGACTTTGCACCCTCTTCTGGGTTGGCAGAGGCTCCTGCCCTTCCTGGAACTTCTTTTGACTTCTGGACTTGGTCCCCTTCCTTTTCAGGTCTTCAGTCCAGCAGTTGTTGTTTGCAGACTTGGTTGGTTACTGCAAAATCCCAATCACGAGGTGTAGTGTGTCCTAAGGAAACTAGCCGTAATTTACTCCTGCTTTTCTGGCCTCTGGGGTGGGGTCATTTTCTTACCTTTACTGTATTCTTACTCTCCCAGCGATTCTGCACACACTGCACTTATCTAGGGGGAACTCGTGATTCGCATTCCACTTTCTTAGTATATGGTTTGAGTTGCCCCAGACCCATTTTCTCCCATTGTATTCTGCAGCATTTCCTATTGTTTGCACTGTTCTATGACTATTTACTTGGCTAATTTTGGTGTCTAGTGTATATATTGTGTATAATACTTACCTCCAGAAGGAGTATTGTCTCTAAGATATTTTTGGTACTGTGTCACCCAAAGAAATATCTTTATTTATGGTAACACTGAGTATTGTCTTTACTTGTGTATAAGTACTGTGTAACTATAAGTGGTATTGCATGAGCTTTGAATGTATCCTAGTTCAGTCTAAGCTGCTCTGCTATAGCTACCTCTATCAGCCTCAGCTGCTGGAACACTACTACTTCACTAATAAGGGATAACTGGTGTAAGTACCCAAGGTACCCACTACAAACCAGGCCAGCCTCCTACATTTGGCCTTCTGAAAGCCAGGTTCAGGTGCCTGCATCTGACAGGTGGATCCCTGTGCTACTCACCCAAGAAGGTCTGCCAGATAGTTGTAGCATGCTGCACAACCTGGCCCTCAGATGCCATGTACCTTTTCTGTAGGAGGAGGAGACTGGAGATGCCCCTGTGGCAGCAGTGGACCCTGGAGGACAGTGAGGATAAGAAAGCAGAGGATGAGGATGTGGACAACAGAACATTGGTGATACGTCAGTACTTCCAATGACACAGAGGTGAGACAGTGCAACTTCACATTTCTGTGTGTATTGGTGTATTCAGTGTGGCACTGGTATGCTGGCATTACCCACTTCTTTCTCCTACTTACTGTTACCTATGGTTATTCATTTCACAGATGTTGGTGATATGACAACATTCTCCTGATGTGATCACAAAAGCCAGCTACAGGTCATTAATTCTATGCTCATGCTATTTATAGTTAATTTGCAATGGTTGTAGCTGTTTCAATCAATACAAATTTGCAATACATTAAATACTAGCAGTCGAGTTTTATCCAAGGGTGTTTATTGATGTGTTAAAATATAGAGGGGAACGTGCAATACAATGGGGTGATGATGAAGAAAGTCCAGGATATTGTTCCAGTCTGTTTGTAGCGCAGGTGCATTGCCCATGGGTTCATAGGAAGGGGTGCTATGGCAGTTCAAGTGGGCAAGGTGACAGTGTAGGACACAAGGGGAAAATCAGGAGAGTCTCCTTTCCTGGTGGTGGTCTTGGCAAGTGTCTCTGGCTTCTGTCTGGTTCGCAGGGAACTTTTGCGGGGTGGTTCAACTTCTGCAGAGGAGGGGTGCTGGTGGCCTGTTGGTCCTGTGGTGGTGCCTCCTGGCCTCTAGCAGCAGAGGAAGTGGAGGGCTGTTCAGATCACTGGCTAGTGGCAGGGGCCCGTTGGTGTGATGTTGCCTCCCTCATGATGATGGCCATGTCTGCCAGGAACCCTGCTATGGAGATCAGGATGTTGTTAATGGTCTGCAAGCCCTCCCTGATCCTCTGATACTGTCCCTCCTGCAGCCGCCTGTTCTCCTGCACGTTGTCTAGGATCTGGCCCATCGTGTCCTGGGAATGTTGATAGGAACCCAGGATCTCAGAGAGTGCCTCCTGGAGAGTCTGTTCCCTGCTCCTGTCCTCCCCCTGGTGCACAGCAGTATTCCCAGTGTGCCTGTTGGCCTGTGCCTCTGTTCCCTGAATGGTGTGCCCACTGCCAAAGACTCCAGGTCCCTGATTGTCTTGGTGGCAAGGTGTGGCCTGGAGTCCCTGTACAGGTGGGCATACTGCTGATTGACGTGTCCTGGGGACAGAGGTGTGGGCACGTTGGGTGGGTGCTGTGGTGATGGTTCCTGATGGGGGAGGCTCTGTGGTTGTCTGGGAGTGAGCTTGGGTGACCGGCTGTCCAATGGTCTCTGATGGGCCAGGTACATCGTCCAGATCCAGAAGTCCAGAGTTACTGTCATTACTGTGGGCCTCTTCTGTTGGGAAATTGGATTGTGGTGGCAGTGACATTGGCTGGTGTACCTGTGGGTATGTAAATGATGTGTTATGCTTCAAGTGACTGACATATGTAGTTCTTTAGCTTCCCCTCTATGGTTGTTGTTCCCCTGCAAGCTTATGCTTGTGTATGTTTGTTTATTGAGGGATTGTTAGTTTCCCTATGCTGTGCATGCTTTATTAATGGGTGTCCATGCAGGGCTGGGAGGGGTGTCTATGCATTGGTACAGCATGCAAGACCTTGCATTGAGATTAGTGAGATATGTTGGTGGAGTGTGTGGGATGCAGTGGAGTGATGGGAGTGAGGGTGAGGGCGTGTGATGGCATTAAGGTATGGGGGAAATAACTGTTAAACGTTGACTTACCAGTGTCGAGTTCTCTGCCAACTCTGATGAGTCCCTCAGGATGTAGTATTGCCAGTACCTGTTCCTCCCATGCTGTGAGTTGTGGGGGAGAAGGTGGGGGTCCACCGCCAGTCCTCTGTATGACGAGATGGTGTCTTGCTACTGTGGGATGTACCTTCCCCCGTAGGTCGTTCCACTTCTTCCTGATGTCGTCCCTTGTTCTTGGGTGCTGTCCCACGGCTTTGACCCTATCCACGATTCTCCGCCATAGCTCCATCTTTCTTGCTATTGATATCTGCTGCACCTGTGCTCCAAAGAGCTGTGGCTCTATCCTGATGATTTCCTCCACCATGACCCTAAACTCCTCCTCAGTGAAACGGGGATGTCTTTGTGGTGCCTTTGTGGTGCCATGGTTGTTGTGTGAAGTGTGTTGGTGAGGGTGTGTTTGGTAATATGGTGAGGTGTGTGATGTGGAGTGCGTGAGGGGTGTATCGGTGTCAGTCGTGCGTGTGTCTAGTTGTCTCTGTGCTCTTCCTCTCAGTCTTGTGGTGGCAACAGTTGTTGGGAAAGAGTTGTGGGTAATGTGGGTGTGTGTTTTATAGTGGTGTGGGTGTGTGGGAGTGATGTGTGTATGAGTGTCTGGTTTGTGTTTTTGGTATTGGCCAATGTAGAGTTGTTTTGTATGTGGGTGTCCATTGTGAGCACAGCGGTATGTACTGCCAATGGTTTACCTCAGTTGAATGTCCGCTGTGGTAATTCATGGGTCATAATGTGATGGACGTTGCTCTGTTGGTATAACAGTGTGGGTTTTGGGACCTCCAGTTTATCACTGACTTTGGGCTGGCGGATTTGTGTATGTGGCTGTATTCTGTATTGGTGTTTGTGTCATCATATGGTGAACGGATATTCACCAGTGCGGCGGTTAGATGGCGGCTGGCAGTGTGGCAGTAAGCAGCATTTACCGCCAATCTGATGATGAGGCCATAACCATCTTGACACACCTTTGCTAACACTCTACACAGTGTTTCACTCTAGAAATAACAATATCACCACTCAAACATATCATATGGCTAAAATGTATCTACAATGAGGTTCATAAGAACAGTAGACCTTTATTGTCAGCACTCACTAGGGCCACAGCATAATTGACTGCTGAAGCCTGGGGTAGGGCTCGTTTGGATGCCACAGTGACATGGTTTGCCCGTGTGCCCGTGCTCTTCTGGTTCAGTGTTTGAAATTCCTCAGGGCCCAGGGCTTCAGGCACACTACTCACTGCACTTGTGCTCACCTTCAAAGTCTCTGTGCTGCCTATAGATGACCCCTGTAGTTTCAGAAAAGTTGGTGTCATGTTAGAAGGGAGAGGAAGGCTCACAACTGCTTGAGTTTTTGACTTCAGATATTTCACAAGGGGTGCAACAGTTGACTTTGCGCTGCTGGTGCTTTCAAGTGTGCAGGCTTCCCCGAACCTTTTTCCCCAGCCTTCGCTCCCTTTGAGTTCTTCAGGGCACCAGAGACGTCATCTCTCGCCTTACCACCAGACCGGCAGAGGTCACACTCGATTCTCTTGCTGGCACCCGTGCAACACGATGCCTGAAATGGCCGAGATACAATGTAGCACAAACAAGGCCGATCATGAAGATCAAGGGGACAGCATGATTAAAGAAAATTGCAAAAGTTGCAAATCCCGGCTCGTGGCAAAGATGACTCTGATCACAGAATTCAAGGTGGTAGCGAGCACTGAAAAAGGGCAAACATATCGCACATACCGAAGACCAGGGCTGAGGACTGAAGCATGAGCGGGAGAGCACTGACCGGCCACCTGACACGGTCGCCAAATTGACCTCCTCTGTCCCAATCAGCTTTCAAGAATGCAGGGATGCACAAAATCTGTCCACCAATTTTCAGCATAAGGGAAGCTGACCCCCAAATTAGGGCCTAATGGTGATCTGGGAGATACGTTTTTCTCCCTTTCATACCAGTCTAGCTGGTCTAGTGATGAAGACCCTGATGAGGGGAAGAGGCAGGCATGGAAAACCTTGTGGACAGAAGCTGGCTCTGATATATCTACCCCTGAGAAAGGTGAAGTCTCTGAGGCTGGGAGAGGGACAGACAAACTAGAATGTACCAAAGATACCACTGAAAAAAAGGTCAGCTTGTGATCTGGTCATTTGATAAAAAATCAAAAGCAGAGCCACTCTTTTTAGACCACATGTGTGCCTGGCTGAAACATTTATTGGTTATCAACAAAGATACAACTGCTGCTGGGATGGAATGGGATGCACTAAAAGCTGGGGTCAGGGTGGAGATCTAGAGCTTCAGTTGATATCTTCAAAAGCATAGGGGGCAGAGCTCAGGGATGTGTATTAAGAACTCCTGCTGGCCAAGGAGAAATAGATGCAAAGCATAGTGGAGTGAGAGGTTAGCACAATTCAGGATGAGTGAGCTGTTTTGAAGGCTGAGACTAATCAGCACCTCAGCAAAGCATCAGCCGTTAAATATCAGATGTTCAAGGCTGAATGTTACAAATATGGAGAGACGACTGGGAAAGTGTTAGCAAAACGAATAAGGCAAAGAGTGGTTGACAGGGATAGAAAAGCCATTAAGCATTCCTGAGGTCATATGATGGAAAGTCCCCTTGATTGTATAGACCAATCTCGCTGCTGCACTGCGATGGGGAAATATATGCAAAGGTTATTTCTCCCTTAGTATTCAAAAAGAAGCATGGGTTTATTCCAGACAGAGGGACAGGACCATGTTAGAAGAATTATCTCTCTGTTCGATCTTGCGGAAGTACATCAGATGTCACATGGTTTGTCTCTATTAGACACCAAAAAGGCATTTGATTGTGTTTGTTAGTCATTTCTATGGGATGTTTTGAAATGAAAGGGGTTCAGGAAAGGTTCTTTAATAGCCATTAAAGCTATGTATAAGGTCCAGATATGCTTAGCCAGTTTAGAATCTGATGCAACATTTATTACCAGAGGAACTAGGCAGGGTTGCCCTTGTCCACCGCTACTGTTTGCTCTGTATATTGACCCCTCCTTAATCAAAGTAGAAGAGTGTGAAGCTATTAAGCCACTTTATCACAATGGAGGGGGTATAAGGTACTTGCCTATGCTGATGACGTGGCAGTGGTCACAATGGATCCAGGGGTAGCCATCTAGGAAAATGAAAAGCTGGCCAAGCTGGTTGGGACATACTCTGGATATAAACTAAATGAGGATAAGACTCAGGTCATCTGCTCGGGCCAAACCAAGCGGGCAGTACCAGATGCAGCGCTATATCAACTAGTGGAGCTAAACAAGGCCCCATCTTTGACTAAAATTAAAAGGGATTTAGACAGAATTAATTGCTTACATTGTTCTCTTGTCTAAAGCACTATGGCCCTCATTATTAGTTTGGCGGGTGGTGGAGGCCACCTGCCAAACTCATAATGCCACTACACCGCCATTGTGGGCTAAATTCCGCTGGCCCTATTTTGAGTTTCCCACTGGGCTGGTGGGCAGAAACGGTGTTTACGCCCGCCGGCCCAGCGGGGAACAGAGCTGTAACATTGCAGCCAGCTCGTAATTGAGCCAGCTGCAATGTGGTGGCAGGTGCAGCAGCATCCGTTGCACATTCCACTGCCTGTAATTCCACTGCCTGTAATTCGGCAGTGAAATGCACAACGGGGCTGTGCATTGGGCCCCGCACTCCCCATGCCCAGTACATGGTCAGTGCAGGGGCCCCCGGACCCCCCCAATGTCCCCATTCTGCCAGCTTTTCCATGGTGGTGTAAACTGCCATGGAAAAGCTGGCGGATGAGGACTCGTAATCCCCAGGACAGCGCTGCCTTGCTGGATAACAATCGCCGGGACCGCCAGGCTTCAGGCTGGTGGCAGCTTAGCGTTGTCGGCAGTTAGACCTTGGCAGCTCCTCCACAGTCATGATAGGGCGGTCAGAGCGCCCTGTCTGCGGCAGTCCAACCGCCATCGCAAGTGTGGCGAATTTGAGACTGCCACCTCGTGATGAGGGCCTATATCTTTTTCAGTCTATTCTATTGGAGTTCACTAAAGGCTGGTTAACTAGGTTATAGGCAATTGCTAGAATCTTTCAAGCAATTGCCAAATCCAGAGGGGCTTTGAAACATATGATTCTCCCAAGAACCCAGGGTGGATGGTTGGTGTCCAAAGTTACTTTATGTAATGATGCATGGAAAAGCAGACCTAACTATGACTACCTATATGATAAATATGTTGTATTATGAAAACCCATTATGTAATTCACATGAAAATGTAACCAGGGGATTTCTTTCTGGTGGTTTTGAAGTTAACTCAAGTATGTTTCTATGCGTAGGAGGATTTTAATCAAGGCATGAGCCTTCACTTCCAACTCATGTTGAGAAACATATTGAAACAAGAGAAAGAGATTTTAGTTTTCACACACTCTTTGTTATTTTGTATTTTCCATCTCATCCAATTTATTTTAATATAGCATGCACATATTGCAGTGCGATTGTCTCATTTTGGTGTACCTACTGTGATGGGCATCTACATCAAACAATAGGTGGCTGCAAATGGGGGAGAGGGGCAAAGTACTAAAAATCCCTAAGCTAAAAATTGAACAGATAATAAAAAAAAGTTCAGGCTTATGATTTTGAAGTAGATCACTTGAAGATTAAGACCCTGTAGGCTTCCAATGAAACAACCTGCAAGAGTGGCAGCACCTACCAACATGTTATTTCTAAGTCTCATATCTTTAAAGAAATATGAGAGCCACATTTTGCGAACAACTATTTCTTGGATTTGCTGTATTTGTTTGATTTGAATTGGGTTGTGAGATCATAATTTGAGTGCAAACGATGAGCCTATATGTTCTTGACTTGAGATATCAGACTTTCATACCTCTGTCTGTCTGTCCATCCGAGGATGTTTTCCATCAACTAAGCCAGCAAGTTCTCTATTGAGGAAAACCTAAGGTACCTAAGTCTCACAATAAGGCTGGAGAATCTAGGGCTCCGTAGACTGACTACTCCATTGAAGGTCCCTGTCAACCATGAGAAGTAAGTGAGTGATGCTTTACGTTTTCTTGGTAGTTTTTGTCCAAAAACTTCAAAAATGAATGTCTCCCATTTTCCTTATTGGACTTTAGTCATTTTTATGTCATTTTACATAATCAATTTTTTTTATAACTGTTTGTGGGATTTTTATTATGTTGTGTTTGAAATGTTTAATTGTTTTGATACTACTAAATATTTTGCACAGTATTCTTTAAGTTAAGGCTGTCTACTCTGTGCATGGCTGCTAGGGGTGTGTACTCCGGTTTATTTATTGAACATGTGTGTTAGTCCTGACAAGATTTTAGACTTATTATTTAGGACGGACTCATATCCTCACCAACTAATAACCCATTTTCTTAACAGTCATAATGGACACTCTGATGTAAACAATGCCAGCATCACCACAGAAGTCCCCAATAGAAGCCCCTCATTTATTGGTGAATTGAAAGAAATTAAAATACATTGGAAGAACGGTCAATTTACAAATAATCTTTCAACTTGAAAGAATTAGTGCAGGTCTATCTTGGCCTACTGAGTTTATAAGAGGTCAACATAGTAAAATCTGAACTTGAAAATGGCACTTAGGGGCTGATGAGGGGTTTGGCGGCTGGCCCTCCCCGCCGGACCTATTGCGACTATCCCAATGGACTAATTTCCGCCACAGACAGTGCGCATTTCGAGGGTGCTGCCCATGTGGCCCTCTTCACTTGTTCTCCACCAGCATTTTCATGGGGGTCAGACTGCCTTGATAAGGCTGGTGGAGAGCAAGGTTCATTGGGGCGGCACTGAGGTCAGTGCCGCCCTGGCTGATTACAACAAGGACAACCCTCAGCTCATTGGGATCATTGATCCTGGTGGGGACGACGCTAAGTTGGCAGATCTGCCCGCCAACCTCATAATGTGGCAGTTAGTCCTCCACAGTTATGGCAGACTGACCACTACCATGAGGCTGGTGGTCTTCGGACCTCCAGCCTCGGAATAAGGCCATTAGTGACTAGTCAGCAAAAACAGCAAAGCGAAGACACTGAAGCCAGAATATGCAGAGAGAAGTGCAAACCAAGGATGAGAGGAAAACAAAAAACTCGAAGCCAAGGAAGGAAACGCAAAGCAATCATACTTTTAAATAAAAAAATAAAATGAGTTTGGTTATACAAGCATCAACAGTGAGGTAAACATGCAACAGATAAAATATAAATAAGATACTAATTTAAAGCATGTAAAAGTTACTCCCCACAGAAAAAGGGAAAGGAGGGAAAGCTATTGTTAATGCTTGTTTTTCTTTAATGAAATCTACATTTCCTCAGTGCAAGCTAGGAGAATCTTTTTCTGCCATTATGTGCCATGTTTGGACATACGATTTGTTGCATTCTCTATCAGTAAAAGGTGCACAGTGAGACCAATCTGCCACCTTCAAGATATCATTCACACCCTAGCTTGTGAAGGTGTCTTTGGAGTTCTGAGCATCATGAATTGAGTGGGCACCAAACCTGGAGTGTCTATACCCCTCTCTCAGCAGAATCTACATGGCCAAAGTTGGAGCACGTACCAGATGATGTGGCTTCCTAGTTTAAATAGTTACCTGTGAAACAGAAGGACCCTGATAGAGTTCACCTTTGTCTCATTTATTCCTTGAGACAGTTAGTGACACATAGGAGCAGATGTCACAGAAAATGAAAACACATAATAGGAGAGTAGTACATTTTACTTCTTCCTGTAATGAAAAACACAGGCTTGATTCATGAAAAGTAAACGCCGCCTTAACGTCATTTTTTTACCCAAAAGCAGCGCAAACTTACAAAATACAACTATATTTTGTACGTTTGTGCTGCTTTTGCATCAAAAAATGATATTAAGGTGGCACTAACTTTTTGTAAATCAGGCCCAAAATGTCTTTCCAGGAAAAGTACTTCTCAGTAACAGAGAGAACTCTGACATCAGAAACTCTTTTGAATCCACACAAAGGAGCTAAAACCTTCTGAAAGACAGGCCAGAGTTAGCGAGCCATTGAGAAAGACCCACAACCACTGTGTTAGTGTCCCATGTTCAGAAAAAAATGATCATGTGCAAAATGGAAAGGAAGATAGCATTCATGAATGTATAAACTGTGATGAGTTTGCACAAATATAAAGATTTTAGAAAATGTCCAATGAAAAGAGATGATCAAAACTTATTGATATACATAAAAGAGAGACCAATCTTGCATTAAGCTGCAAGTACATTACCTAGGCAGACAAAGACAGATTGTCCTTCATGCACTAATGTATCCAAGTTGACCCATTCGGCCAAGAAGCTGTCTTGGTTCCTATAGCCCTTAACTCCTCCATAAGTCCAAAAGCTTTGTGCAAAGTCCTTCGTGTTCTGTTACTATACCTGAGACATCCCTGAGTGGGCTAATAAACTTCTAGCACCAGAATGTTGAAATTACTATAGTGGCCTTGCAAATTGACCCGATGGATTGGAGTAGTAGAGGTAAACCTATTGCAGGTTCAAAAGAGAAGGAAAATAATCTTGAGAAGACCATAAGGGAGTCATTTGAACTAGGTACATGCAACAGCATTGCAAATGGGGCAGAACATGGGGATTCAGGAAGAAGAGGGGAAAGCCAGAACTAAAGAGAATAGCCCACTCTTTGAGAAAGGTGTCTACTGTCCACACTTTGTGGTTTGGTTTGGTCATCACCTTATGGTTATGGTTTCACTGTGAGACATAGCAGCTGAAATGCATTTAATAGTTTTCATTTATTCACGCTTTTTACTTTGCTTTTTCTCATTTTTTGATTTAAAAACTGCTGCTATTGAATATGATTGTCACAGAAAGGTGGGGCTATTGGACAAGCAGGAAGTCCTCTTCATTTTTATTTTTTATGCTTTCTTCATAGGCCATTATACTCCAGCCACCGAAGAGAGTGAGAGAGCATTTTAGTGGTCCCCTTTTGTGGTGATTCCCAATGTGCCCGATCGGCTTTAAAAAGGAAGTCAGTATGTGAATGCTGTTTCATAGACATAGTGGCTGGAATGCATTTAATACCTTTCATTTGCTCACACTTCAAATTTTACCTTGCTTTTTATCCTTGTTTCATTTAAAAATTGATCCTACTTGAATCTGATTGTTGGGGGTAGGTGGGGCTATTTTACAAGCTGGTTATCCTCTTAATTGTACTTTATTTTGCTCTCTTCATCAACTATTTTGGTCCGTCCACCAAGGAGAGTGAGTTAGCATTCTAGTGGCCATCATTTGCGGTGATTTCCAATGTGCCCAATGGGCCATGAAAAGGCTGCCAATGCACTAAGGCACCTCTGGCCCACCAAAACATGATGGGACAAGCCTGTCTGCGTTGATCCATGTCAAGATAGTTCCAGGGGCCAATTGCCTCTTGTTAGTCCACCATTGCGCTGATACTTACAACCTAATTCTGGACCAAATGCTTGATGTTTTATCTCTTACCAAAACATGGCTTACCCAATCCACACATGCAGAGTCCACTTTGGCTCTCCATCCAGGGTATTGCATCAAAAGGTGCGATAGACCTAGTAGCATAGGTGGCTGTATTGGGATCATTGAAAGCACTAGTATTGAGTGCAATATGTCCAGTGGCCTCATTCACGACTGTGAAAGCCCAATATTTAAACTTCATTTTAACAAACAGTTTATTCTTTTGGGTCCCTTCATTTACAGATGGTCAGTCTCCAATAGAGCATAGCTCTTAATTCACCTGTATAATTTTAATTTAACATCATTTTTTTTTTTAATTATTTTTTATTTATTTATAAAGTGAGCACGTAAAACATACATTAACACAAACAAACCCTCTCATCGGTACTGCGAATAGTATATAAACTTCCCCCTTCAATTGCATCAGTGTCACTTCCACAATGGGAATCAACAGATAATCTCACATTAGGCGTCAATGTCCAGTGGCACTGCTTCAAGCTTCCTCCCACCATCAATGGATAGCAAAGCCCACAGCAACAGTCTAGGAGGTATACTATAAATAGCAGAGGACTATACTTAGCATAGTCGAGGGGAGGGACAACAAAGAGAACAAACAGACAGGCAGGTGGAGAACACAGCCATACTATACCGGCTAGCACGCTAGCGCCCATTTATACCGGAACAGGGGAGAGATACAAATCTCAAGCGCAGGCTACTTCTACTATTCCACTTACTCATTCCGGGTCACTAGGAATTTATTCAGTGGAGCCCAAATATCCTTGAGCCGAGACCCTTCAGGCATCAAATTCCAGAAAACCAGCAGCTGATCATGACAAAATGTAGCGTCACGCAGCCATTCAGAGCTACACAGCACTCTCGTCCCACCCCAGCACATGGCAACTCTACACTTGGCTAACAGCAGAAGCAGGCCCACCAAACGCCTGTGCGGCCCCCGAGTCTCTTCCGCACTCCCAAGCAACGCAACCCTGGGAGAAACAGGAATCTCCAGCTCAACCATCTCAGAAATCGCCTTGAAAACCTCAACCCAAAAAGCATGGACATCCGCGCACTCCCATGCCAAATGCAGAAAACCCGCATCCGGCGCCCGACAGCGGGCACAACACGCATCCTCACGTAGCCCTACTGAATGCAGCCCCTTAGGGGTATAGTATAGTCGGTGCAAAAATTTAAAGTGCAGCAGTCTAAGCCTATAATTCGGGGACAGCGCCCTCATATGAGCACAGCAGTCACGCCACATAGCCTCAGAGATGGGCTCCCCAAACTCTCTCTCCCATGCAAGCCTGGAAGATTCACACAAGCCACTCCTCTGCTCTTGCATACAATTATACAGTTTAGTGACCAGCTTACTAGGTGACTGCGCACTGCAGAGAGCCTCCAGAGCTCGAAACACCAAGGGAGCCCCAGTCGGGCAACACAGGCGATTCCGCAAAAGGGAGCGAACCCGAAGGGCATACATACGCTGCAATGCCGTACCCTCACAGCCAGCCAACGCCTCAGAGACGTCAAACAAACGCCCATCCACCAGCCAGTCTCCCAGCTCAGTTAAGCCAGTCTCTCGGAGAAACCCTCGAACCACACCATCTCGATACATCAGATCATCAACTATCGCCATGACAGGCAAGGAGGGAGCAAAAGGCACAGTGAACCCAGATCTCTGCATCAACACTCCCCACGCTCTCATCGTGCATGCCACTGTGTCGATTCCCTTAACCCGAGGCGGAGCACGCCTCCCAAGTGCCCGCAGCAAGCCATCCGGCCACACAGAGTCACTCTCAGGCGCCAAGTGCGGCAAGTATCAAATCGGGTTCAGCCAGTAATACGCAAAGTGCGCCTGAGCACAGAGATAATATAACTCCAGGTCTGGTGCAGCGAGCCCACCGTATTCAAACGGCAGCGTCAGCCTCTCCCAGGAAATACGCGCACGGCGTCCAGCCCATGCCAGACGGATCAGCGCGGAGCGCAAGCGTTGTAAATAGTCTCTCGAGAGCGGGAGAGGAAGGTTTACAAATAGATACAGAAACTTAGGAAGGACCACCATCTTCGCAATGGCAATACGTCCAATCAGCGAAAGTGGCAGGGCCTGCCAAATCTCAACTTTTCCCTCCAGCCACGCCAGTGCAGCGCCATAATTAGCCAGCCATAGCGTGTCAACATCGCAACTCAGCTGTATACCCAGATACCGCACCGGCCCCTCCGCCCAAACCAGAGGATAACGAGATTCAAATCTTGTCACCTTAGAAGTCAAAGGCATAACCATAGATTTGGACCAATTAATAGTAATGCCAGAAAAGGTGCCAAAACGCACAATCTCCTCTAACAAAGTGTCCAAATTCTGCCCAGGATTCCGCACATATAGCGCGATGTCGTCAGCATACAGAGATATCAGGATAGGTCGCTGTCGGAACTGTATGCCTCGATCATTATATTTCTGTCGCAGCCCCGCCACCAAAGGCTCCATCACCACAGCAAAAAGGAGGGGGGACAGTGGGCACCCCTGCCGCGTTCCACGCACAACAGGAAAAGAAGCCGACACACAACCATTAAGGCGCAACTTAGCCATAGGCAGAGTATATAACAGTCTAATTCAGTTCACGAAGAGCACACTGAGTCCTACCCGGCCTAATAAAGCAAACATATAATCCCAGGCCAAGGAATCAAAGGCCTTGGCAGCGTCTAAGAAGACCGCCGCCGCATTATCCTCCGCCCCCAATGTGCCCACCACCCCGAAAAAGGTGCGCAAGTTATGACAAGTAGACCTCCCAGGAACGAAACCCGACTGATCCGGTAACACCAGCCTGGGAAGGAGAGGCTGCAATCGCACCGCTATCATTTTGGCCAAGATTTTATTATCAATGTTGATCATGGAAAGTGGACGGTACGAATCACATCTGGTCGGGTCCTTCCCAGGCTTTAAAATCGTCAATATCAGAGCCTCTAGACCTCTAATAGGTGGGGAGCTAAGAGATCCACATATTCTTTATAAAACGGTGGGGACAAACCGTCCACGCCGGGGGACTTATCGCCAGGCAAATCACAGATAGCAGCAGCCACCTCCTCTACAGTAAACGGCTCATCTAAATATTTGCTGTGCGCCTCATCGAACCACACTAGCACAATATCCTCGAAATATGCCTGTGCCGTAGCCGCATTCAGGCCCACCGGGGCCGCATAAAGCCTCGTAAAAAATTCTGTAAATACTTGCATAACCCCACTCGATCCAGTCACCGTCTCGCCTTCGGCATCCACAACCTCAGTAACATAATCACTAGCCCAAGGCCTGCGAAGCAGATCCGCTAACGTATGCCCGGCTCTCTCACCCTCCCTGTAATGACGGGCCCGAGCATATCTCTCAGTAAAGCAAATTTCTCTAAGTGAGGCCTCTTCGTACAACGATACCTCTCGACGAATATCCACAAGGACCTCTGCGGTCCAACTAGAAGCCAATCGCCTCTCCAACTCAGCAAGCCTTCCCTCAATATCAGCCATCTCTCGCCTCAAAGACTTAACTATACCATGCTGTTTTGAGAGGCATACTCCGCGAATAACAACTTTGAAGGCCTCCCAGAGGGTGCCAGGAGACCTCACAGACCCCCTATTCTCGGCAAAATACGACTTAATCGCCTCGCGCAGTTCCTCCCGAAAAGCTACATCCTGAAGTGCCCCCCGAGGTAACCGCCACATCACCGACAAGCGTAATTCAGCTGGTATCGCTAGCACCAAGATAACCGACGAGTGATCCGACAGCGTGCGGGGAAGATGATCCACCGCCCTAGTCCAGGCCTCCACATCTCTGGTACCCAGCCAACGATCTATCCGTGACCAACTACCGTGGGCATAATTCAGACACGTTCCCTCTCTCACACCTCCATGCCGCTGCCGCCACAAATCCACCAGCGCACCACTCTGCATCACTGCCTCCAAAGTCCTAGCCGCAGAGACATGTTGCATTGTAGCCAAACTCTCACGATCCATCCTGGCATCTAGAACCACGTTGAAATCACCTCTCCAGATCACTGCGCCCGCCCCCAGTGATTCAACGAGGCGCCACAGCTCCAGGAAAAATTCTGGGTCATCAACATTCGGCCCATACACCGCCACAAGTCGACAGGCTCTATCAAGCAACATACCACTCATTATTACATATCTACCATTTGGATCCACTATGACCTCTCGCGTGCGCCACCGCAGTCCCTTTCGGATTAAGATTGCGACTCCACGAGCATAGCCGGAGTACGTGGAGCAGTGCGTCTCTCCAACCCACCCAATCTTCAGCCTACTCGCAGTAGCCCGCACCAAATGCGTCTCTTGCAACATGCAAATGTCAATTTCATGCCGTTTAACGTAAGCAGCCACCAGTCGAGCTTTCCGCCTGTCAATGAGCCCGCGCACGATCCAATTCTAACACCGAACCACAGACACTTCCTTATCTCTCAACCCCATCATCCAACATTGCACACGAAGGCACGTCTCCACCTGCCAAAGACCTAACACAAAAACAATCCAAACAGCAGAGAAAACAGTTCCCTAACCATCAGGAAAGACCCACACCACCCCCCACCCACTCAGGCCCCCCAAACGGACCCCACCAATAACCCACACACTCAACCCCCAACCGTTCCCCCAATTACAAAACCAGAAATTATCAGGACTCATCCCAAGGGCGATAACCGGCCTAATTACTCTCCACCCAGCGAACGCTAGGGAAGAGGGGCCCATGGGCCAAAATACAAGCAATGCAGCAGGCAGGACCAGGCAAAGAGCAGTCCAAAACACCCCAGCAGCCCCAACAGGTGGTATTCGGTCATCCAGAGCCAATTAGTCATTATAGCTTAGGGCGGCGTCGTCTGCACCCATTCCCGGATGCTCCACAGCCCCCTGCACCCTTGGCAAACGTCTAGCAAACCTGGCCGCCAGTTTCGGATCCGTGAAGTACAACGTCTTGCCCTCATGTCGCACCCTCAACTTGGCAGGATACAATATGGCAAAACCTACACCCGCTTGACTCAGCAGGCACTTGGTTGGCAAAAAAGCACGCCTCAGAGCTTGCACACCGAGGGTGTAATCAGGAAAAAAGTTGATTTCCGAGTTCTTGTATAGCAACGGTCTTCTCTCCCTCGCCAAACGGAGAACAGCATCTCAATCCCGATAATTCAATAGCCGTGCGATAATGGGACGCAGGGGAGTGTCCGGCGGGGGTCGAGGTCCCAAGGACCTATGCGCTCTCTCAACCACTAGCATCTGAGAGAGCTCTCCGGCAAACAATTCAGTCAGCATCCGCTCCACGAATTCTTCCATGCGACCCATGTCAGTTGCCTCCGGCAGCCCCACGATGCGGACGTTATTACGGCGAGACCGCGCCTCTAAATCCTCGTTCTTATTTCGTATTACCTCCAGGATACGCTCCATTCGTGCAATCTGCTCTCTCTCACCCCGGCGTGCATCCTCCATTTCAGACGTCCGCGACTCCAATGCCATGAACCTGGAATCGTGGTCATCCACCCGGTCTCTGATGCGGTCGAGTTGTTCTGTCACATGCTCCAGCTTGGCATCAATGCCAGCCAGACTAGTCTTAAGTTCCAAAAACTTGGACCTTACCGACACCTCTGGACTGTCCTCTCCGTTTACGACATCATTAGGCTGGGGGGCAGAAACAGCGCATCTTTTTTTCCGCCCTCAAAGGTGAGTTTTGCTTGCCGTTGATCTGACTTGCCCATTATTCCACTCAACACCACCAGCCACCGGCCTGTACCTGAACAAATGGAAGGGCCAGAGAAAGGACCTCCGCACTCAGTAACTCTCTCCCGATAGCCCAAATCCACAGGTCCACCAGCCAGCACCAGGGTCTCGGGTCAGCCGCAGAGCACTCCAAGGAGCCAGGCCGAACACACAGCTTTTCGCAGCAGACACTGGCACTGTACAGGCAGAACGAGTTAGCACTACAGTGGGAAGAACGGCCCCCAGAGAGAGTCCGCACCACCAACAAAGGGAGCCTCCGCTGCCTCGCCCTCAGTGGGTCGCAACAATCCCCGCCAGCATTACCACCACGAGGTCTCCACTGCGCGTCACCATCAGGCAGCTCAAAAAATCGAGAAATCAAATTGGGTGCTTCAGACGGTATCGCTCCAGCCGCCGGGGAGCACGATGAGCCCGCCCGGCTCCACACAGGGAGAGGCCCCGCAGCTCCAAGGTACAGCACCCCCAGCAGTCCACTCACCAAGGGCAGGTGCCCCCAGCCGCCTCAGTCCTCAGGGCCAACCCCTTCCACACAGGGTCGGCCCTGGGCCCAGATCCGGTCCCGCTCCTCACACGGTCCTCAACACTACCGGACCCGCCAGGTCCAGATGCTCCCGGCAGCCACAGCAGCGGGAGAAACCCAAGGTCGCAAGGACCGGGAAGGTCTCCGCAACCACGAGGGCCACAAAATCCCAGGTGCGCCCCGGGGCCACAGGGGCCGCAGGGGGCCGCGGCTCGACTCAGCCGTCGATCAGCCCCCAAACACTCCGCCACTCCTGGCCCACACGCTCACCAGAAGCGGCTCCGGGCCTCTGCATCCGTACGCCCTTCAAATTGCGGGCGAGGCCGACAGCAGGCCCGCCCGCGCAAACAGCACACCAGCTCCGGCCGCACTCCTGCTCCCGGGGTGTCAAAAACGTCCCGGGGGCTCTACACAAGGAGCGCACAGGTCCGCTCTCGCCAGCTCCGCCCGAAGGAGAAATGAAACGGATAAACGGCCCCGGGCCCGGCAGAGCCTCACACTGTGACGGCCATCTTGCCCGGCGGCCAGGCCACGACCCCTAATTTTAACATCATTGGTGTCCTTAACCTGCATTTTGATTTGAGCAATGGTAAAGGAATCCAGGACTTTATTAATGATCTAGCAACTGCCCCAGCTAGTAGAACATTTGACACATGTGACTGGACAACTGTTTGAACCAGTGTTCTCCAATCTATCTAACTTCAAAATTACCACCTCATCCCATTTATGACTACATTGTGCCTATGACCATTGGTATTCCAAGAGCTGATAACATTATCAATTTTAACCCTACTTTGAGAAGGCAGTGGCATAAATTGATCCCTCTACCTTTTCCAGCTATATTCCAATGTTCCTCAATTAGACTCCAAAATGGACAGGCGGAGTTTATAACCAAAGAATGTCCTATTTTGGCCCTGGATCATTTAATTTGTGTCAGGCCATGTAAAGCAAGGAAACAGCCTCCTGCTGCTTGGTTCAATGAAACATTAATCACAGAAATGAAGTGAAGTAAAACACCTGAGCATGCTTGGAGGAAAACCTATGATTCTGTAGCAAACAAACAGTACGTGGGAGAGATTAAAGGCTATCACAGAATTGTCAAAAAGGCTCACACAAACTTTTTCGCAGATATAATCAAAAATAGCAGCAATCCCTCTAAGGAAATTTGATCCCATGTTAACAAATTGATTAAGCCAACAGCTACTCCTGGACTGTTGAAAGCATCTAATATCCACTGCAACAAACTTGCAGATCATTTTGTCAACAGAGTCAATGACATTTACTCTCATTTTAAAATGAGTGATGAAATAGAAGAGTCCGATTCTCCTGTTATAATGACTAATCATCCACAATGGGCAGTACAGCACCAACTGAATCTATTTGATGAGGACTCTATTTCTACCCTGATACACCTGGTTCAATCAGGATCCCTGGATGACCCACTAAAGCCAGACAACAAGTTAAAATTTCAGGATAGCACTACACCTATCTTTCCGGAACTGGCCAACCTTTCTCTGAACACTGCGGTGGTGCCTTGGAAACAGGCCAAGGTTATTCCTCCTTTTAAAAAGCCTTAGATAGATATTTCCCAGCCAGAAAGCTATCACCCCCATCTCTTTATTGCCATTTCTATCCAAGTCAGTGGAGAAACACATTAATAATCTCCTAACTAATTTTCTAGAGCATAATCCAATATTAGACCACTCAGAGAAAGGGGCTCAGACCTTCACACAGCATGGAAACTGCTCTTTTAACAGTAACTGAAACCCTTGCAAGGCTGCAGGTGCTGGCAAATCCCAGGCACTGATTCTCTTTGACTTAAGTTCTGCCTATGACACAGTCCCCTGTGTGGTCCTGCTATGCTGCTTTAGTGAACTGGGGGTATGGGGGAGAGCCTTGACTTGGTTCAACTCCTTTTGAAAGGATCAGCCTCTTCAAGTGATATTTCCCCATTTTGCCTCACCCAAAAGAGTGCTGGGACATGGTGTTACCCAGAGATTGGCACTTAGCTCTACATCAGACCCTTCATTGATGTGGTGAAATCTTTGGAATCTCATGAGTGCCCTATCCTGACCACACTCAGTTAATTATTTCCTTGTATGTGGAGTCAGCTGATGGCAGTACCGATTTTAAAAACTGTCTGACAGCGGTCGCCAGATGGATGCATGACAACTGTCTAAAACTCAACCCTTATAAAACTAAGATCCTCCTACTGGACAGTTACACCCACCTCTGGGGAGATCAACAATGGCTAAAAGTGCTAGGGCTTCCCTGAACCCAAAATTGTAATAAACAAATTTGGTGTATGGATGGGTGACTCACTATCCTTTGAAATGCAACTCAGAATTCTAGCAGGCTATTGCTTTGGCATCTTAAGAAGTCTCATAACCATCATGGGATTTTTCACTCAACATGTTTGCTAACTGATTGTGCAGTCCCTTGTTAATTCAAGCCTGGGCTATTGCAGCATTCTATATGTGGGTACTTAAAGATCTATTATAAATCAACTGCAGTTTGCCCAAAATGTACCCAGTAGACTTCTTCTCTCTCTTCCTAAACTCTGGTTGGTTTTTCAACTCCTAGGTGGTTTCCAAGTGAGAAGTGTATGAAGTTCAAAGGTCCATGTATCTCCCATGAGATCCTATACAAGCAAGGAACACCCAGCCTAGCTGCTGTGATGCAATCAGATTTGCCTGCTAGAGCCTTACACCTAGCAATCTAAGTCTGGCCTTTATACCTTGCCTCATAGGAGCTAGAAAAGGAGGATGTTCTTTCAGAGTCCTAGCTTCGACATTATGGAACTCTATGCTGCCCAAGCTAAGAAAGATGCAAAATCACTTAAGCTTCCTAAAACAGTTGAAAACTTAGGTGTTCTCAGCCTGTGTTGCACTCACTCTTCTCTCCTCTGCTGCTTTGTCATACCTGTGATTAGCAATGGGAAGCCCCTTTCCTGGGGGCAGACAAGTGCTTTAGAAATCTTTTAAACATAATATAACATAACATAACATCACATAACATAACACAACATAACATAAAATAACATAACATAACACAACACAACAGGAGAAGACATGACATGACATGACAAGACATATCATAACATAACATAACTTAACTTAAAAAAGCTTTAGCGTTTTCTCAAGATGTGATGACAGTTAATATACCTCCAAGGGGCCTTGCAAAGAATAAATTGTCAGGAAAATCCAATGGTCCACCACCCAATCACTAAATTTTTGCAGATGGCGGGAGGAACAATCAGGCCCTCATTCTGACCTTGGCGGGCGGCGGAGGCCGCCCGCCAAAGTCCCGCCGTCAGGTTACCGTTCCGCGGTCGAAAGACCGCGGCGGTAATTCTGACTTTCCCGCTGGGCTGGCGGGCGATCGCCTTCAGACCGCCAGCCAGCCCAGCGGGAAAGAGGCTTCCACGATGAAGCCGGCTCGGAATCGAGCCGGCGGAGTGGAAGCTGTGCGACGGGTGCAGTTGCACCCGTCGCGTATTTCACTGTCTGCACAGCAGACAGTGAAATACATGTAGGGGCCCTCTTATGGGGGCCCCTGCAATGCCCATGCCAGTGGCATGGGCACTGCAGGGGCCCCCAGGGGCCCCGCGACCCCCCCTACCGCCATCCGGATCTCGGCGGTCCGACCGCCGGGATCTGGATGGCGGTAGGGGGGGTCGGAATCCCCGCGGCGGTGCAGCAAGCTGCGCCGCCGCGGAGGATTCAATGGGGCCGCGGTACACTGGCGGGACCCCGCCAGTGGTGCCGGTCCGACCGCGGCTTTACCGCCGCAGTCGGAATCCCCATTGGAGCACCGCCGGCCTGTCGGCGGTGCTCCCGCGGTCCTCCGCCCTGGCGGTCAAAGACCGCCAGGGTCAGAATGACCACCTCAGTGTCTAAGTTGGTATTGTTAGGTAGATACAATGCATTATTTGTGGCCTAAATGCCTTCTATTTCGCTTTTATAAGTTATTTGGTGAGCAAAGGGTACAGTGCAGCATTAATTACCCATCAGTTGGTGGCCCTTGTGCAGGATCAAGCTGCAAAGAACCACTATCTGGGACTTGTAGAATTTTGGCCCTTACGTTTATGTGAACAGCTTCATGGTTCACACTGATACAAAGCCTTTGAAATATCTATTTTTTTTTTTAAACTAACTTTATTCTTCATATTTTCCAAAATAAACAAATCGAGGAGATTTTAATAAAGATGAGCCAAATGCAATTGTCTAAAAAAAGTCAACATATGCAACTCATTGGCTGCTGGGCACTTGCAGGACATGGCTCTGCAGGGGTAAGTAGTTGATTACGTTCGTGTCAGCTTGCGTAGGCAACATTTTGGTTTATGCATATTTCTGAATATGTCAGCCCATGCACTCTCATCTGCACCTGGATTGCCATTAAAAAATCCAACCACCACTTATAATCATTACCGAAACATAGTATGTATGAAGCAGTATTCTCTTCCACAGTTGTGCTGAGGAAAGGGAGGATACTTTATTTCTCAAATATAGTGACTGCTTTGGGTAGAAGATTTTTGCTGTGATACCTATACGAGTTACTCCAAGACCTGGGTGCATACTCAGTTTTGGATAAAGCTGTGAAAGGAGTTGCACATCAATGAGTAGATGCCTCACTTGTGAATTGCCGGTGATGCAGGTGTTCTATTGTGTACACTGCTCAGCTTTTTTATTGTCCTGTCTCTCATCCTCAGCTCTATTTGTTTCCTGCCTTCTTCCCCACCTGGATGTTTACCTGTTAGTCTGGCTTCTGTCCTGCAACCTCAGAAGTAGTCAATATTTATGACAACTGCCTGCTCCCTTTCATCAACTGGCACTCCTAGCCCTAGAATGTCTTTTAGTCAACACTCTAGCTTTAAAGAATAATAACATACTTCCAGACACCAGTGATCTGTGAGCTGTCCTCATTAGTGCTCAATCTATTGAACTCTTCTCAGCAAATTTTCTCTAAGAAGCTATAATAACTAGACACCCTTGCTCCAGTTTTCCTGCCTTGTCTGATATGCTCTGTCTTACAGACACAGGAGACTTGAGTCCAGTCCAGTCATGCACATGTGCCAAAGACCCAACAGACACTAAGAACATGTAAAGGAAGATCTGATCTCAGTAGGACAGATATGCATACAATTTTACTAGATTAAATGACATTTGTGAGACTCCAGGGGTGTAAAGTTCCCTTCTCCAGAATAGTTTTCTCTGTACCGAGGTCCAGAGAGCAATATTATCTAAAAATATAACATAATTATATTTAGAGGTCGTCAGTTGGATTGTTGGGCTAGGTGAACTCAGTGAAACAATTGATCATGGCCACATGATTGGCAACTTTCTATAGTTTCCATGAATTTATCCTTTATGTGTGGCAAAGACATGTAGGCCCTCATTTTGAACACATCGGTAAACACCGTCGACCGCCGTGGCGATGGCGAACAGAAGTTCGCCATTAACGGTGAACAGAAACCCGTCATATAATGAGTCAAAAATCTGAATCCAACAAAAATCACCCTGCCACCAGTCGCTGCCAGGACCTTGGCGGCGGAAATGCTGGACCTCCCTCCCCGCCGAGCACACCAACACCCCACCCTTCAAATAATGAAGCACAAGGCAAGTGGACCCAACAGTAAGAAGTGCACACATTGGATAAGTTTGAAAACCACACACCTGACACACATCCATAACACTATAAAACACTCACAGACACACCCCACAATCCTTTGCAACAAAAGTAGGCTAACTAAGACAGAGAACACCAGAAGCAGACACCGAACGCCACAATCCCAACCACACAAGAGCACCCTTACCTAGATCCACACAAGGCACCATTCACAACACTCACCATGGCACCCCCTGAACACCCACGCTTCACAGAAAGGGAGCTAAGGACCATGGTGGGTGAGATCCTGAAGGTCGAGCCACAACTATTCGGGCACAGGTCCAGCATACACCCATCGCAATGAAGATGGAGCTATGGCAGACAATAGTCAACAGGGTCAATGCAGTGGGACATCATCCAAGCACCAGGGACATCATCCGCAAGAGATGGAATGACCTGTGGGGGAAGGTCAGGTCCATGGCATCCAGGCACCACATTGCAGTCCAGAAGACTGGGGGAGGACCTCCACCAACACCACCCGACTACACTGACTGGGAGGAAAAGGTACTGGCCACCCTGCACCCTGAGGGACTCACTGGACTCACTGGAGGAGTGGATTCAGGTGAGTCATCTACAATTATCCCATATGCATCACACCTGGAATGCATGCACCACCCCACCCATCCAAATACCACCAGGACAACAACCCCACCCAGGCCACAAGCACTAAATGCAGTCCCCCTACATGCTCACAAACCCACTAACAGGCCCACATGCCTCCCCCTGTGCACAGCCACCCACCCCTGCAAAGAAACACAATGGCCTACAGCACCCACAATGCACCTCCACATCCTAAGCTAAAAGCAATGCTAACCTCACCAACGCATCCTGCATGGCCCTAAAGTGTGTAACACTGCACAAACCCGCCCAGGCCTCTGCACCCCATCCGACCATGCTAATGTAATAGACATGTCCATTCCTCCCAACAGGCACCACCACCCATGTCACCCTGACGGACAGGACAAGGAGTGGCAGTGCCCCACAGGGAGACAGAGACATCTCCCAGGACAGTGGGGATGGAACCCTGGACACTGACGATCAGCCTGGCCCCTCACACAGTCCTGGACTGTCACCATCCAGCAGCCCCACCCAGGATACCATTGACACCCCTACCACCCAAACAACAACATCAGCCCAGAACAACTGTCCACACACCTGTGTATCCAGGCCACAGACTGGTGGAACAGAAGTACAGAGGCCACAGTCACCCCCTACCAACAGGCAGGAAGACGATGGCCCCAGTACAAGTGGCATCGCCAGACCTGTGCAAGGGACACAGGCACAGGGAGCTAGGCCCAGTGGGAGGGAATCAGTGGTCCAGGGGGGAGGCCACAGGAAGGATCCTGCAGCCCATGACGTGATTGGCAAATGTCTGACCTCTGTGTTACATTTCTGTGTGTCCCTTGTAGGTAAGCGCCCAACAGAAGAGGTGACTTTGGCATGCCATCGCCAAGGAGGTGCGGACCCTGGGGGTCTACAACCGGTGGAGCACCCACTGCAGAAAGAGGTGGGAGGAACTGCAGTGCCGGGTGTGAAAGATCTGCAAGGCCCAGCTGGGGAAGTCCTCCCAACGGGGCAGGGGTGCCCGTCGGGCACTGACCCCTCTTATGCAATGCATCCTGGTGGTAGAATACCCGGACCTGGATGGGCCCTAGAAGGCTGCACAGCAATCACAAGGGGGTGAGTACACATACCATATTTTTGACCCTTGATGGATGTGTGTGTGTGTATTTGGATTTATGCTGTCTAGTTGCAGGGACTATGACTGATGTCCATCTACATTACCGCCCCTGTGGGAGTAGGAGTGTTTTGGTCAGGTCTACAATATGTCAGGTCCTAAAGTTATTTGGGGAATGGCTGTAGAGCAGGGTTCTGGCCACTAGTCAGGGGCACAACCATGGGTATAGTGGTAGGTGATGCCTGTTGGAGGGTTTTCTGGGTGGGTGTATGTGTGAACCACTATTGTACCTCCATTCAGCTATTTACAAATTCTCTCCTGTTTTGTCCCCCCATCCCTGTTCTCTTGTGTTGTCTGTGTACATAAGCATCATTTGGCGAGGGAGCTGAGGTACTACTGAGTGGGGATGCAGTGGCCTACGGATCCTCGGAGCCAGAATCATCTGATGCCAAGGGCCAGTGAGTTGGAGGGCGAGGGGAGTACCACGGGGAGGCAACTACCACTGGAGGTAGTGACTCCGATACCTCCTCCAATGGGGGCTCCCTGGCGGTGGCGGACCCTAGTGGGCCCACTCCTACTGTGCCATCTTCCGCCACCCCCATACCATCACCGCCCTCCCAGTTGCTCTCCACGAGTTGCCTGTACCCGCTCACCCAGAAGGGTGGGCGTCTCCTTTGCCCCAGGCACCTCTTCCCCTGCCCCAATCAGCCCTGCTGCCCTCACGGAGGAGGCTATTGACCTCCTGAGAACCATCTCTGTAGGGCAGACAACCATCGTCAATGCCATCCAGGGGCTAGCATCAGAGATGCAGCAGACCAATGCCCATCTGGATGGCATTCACGGTGCTGTGTCTGGCCTACAGAGATCTTTTCAGGCTCTGGCCTCCTCTTGGATTGCAACCAGTGTCCCTGGTCATTCCATCCCCCCTCCAACCTCCTCTACCCCTCCCAGAACCCCACTCCCTTCACCCGTCCAAAGCACACATTCTGACATGCAGACACACACCTCAACACACAAAAAGCACACTTCAAAACACAAGCACCACACTTCCCACCACAAGCATACACACAGCCAACATACAAATGCACACACAACAACATCCACTTCCCCCAGTGTGTCCACCTCTTATGCCTCCCTGTCTGTCCCCAGTGCATGCACACCCCAGGCACTGCACCCTCATTTACTGTTGGTGACTGTATTCCTGCAGTCACCACAATAGCACACATCCATTCATGAACCCCAGACACAACACCTGCACTCACCACAACTACTTTAGTTGACACATGCAGCACAATCACCAGACTTGCAGATACCCAGACAACATCCATTTACACTGGCAGCCTGTCTTGTCCCACTGTGTCCACCCCCCTCCAACCAAGACACTCAAACACACCAAAACACCCACCCATCACACATCCACCACACCTCAGCATACTGTCCAGTCACCTGCATCCACATCACGCACACCTACACCTCTTACGACCACTCCCTCTACCTCCACTCCCACGCCTTCCTCCAAGTCCACCCCAATTGCACCTAAGAAACTTTTCCTCTCCCATGTTGACCTATTCCAACCCAATGGCCCACCCCGTCTCATCACTAAACGTGCTCACCTCCTTGCCCTGTCCACTCCTTCCCGTCACAGCCCGCCCCTGTCCGCCCTTCACATTTCCGTGCCCCTTCCCCAGAGAGGAAGAAGCCCCGTGCTGATCCTGTTCCATCTGCCACCCCCCGGTCCAAGCAAACTCCTCCACCTTCCAAGGGCAAACCCAGACCCCCTTCACCTTCCGAACGAAAAACTAAGCCCCACCCCTGTCGTAAATCCCCACCCTCACCACCCCATGCCCCTTTTCCCTGAGGTGCCTGGATGCCCCATTGTTGCCCCTATGAGGTGGAGTACTGTAGCACTTGTGGGAGTCAAGTTGGGGCCATTGTGGCCCATCAGACTTGTTTTCAAAAGGCCTGGCCATTGGCCTTTTATGCACTTCGGTTGCTCAGTGAGCATAATAAAAGTTAATGTGTGGCCTGCGTTGTTGGAGGCACACTCTGGAGCTGTGGTCTCTTGTTTCATTGTTTGTGGGTGTGGGGCACAAGTATGTACATTGTGCAGGTTGGATTTGCCTTGTGTCCGGTAAGTACCTCTTGCTGTGGGGTGTATGGCTTGTGCTGCTGTGAATGGTTGTGGGATAGTTGCAGGGTGGGTGGAGTGGATGGGTATGTAACTGTGCCCTTTCTTCCCTGGTTTAGTAGGTTGCAGTACTTAGGGTCGTTGTCTTCGTCGGTGGTCTCGGTCGTGGAGGTATATGGCAAGGAGCAGGGCTGGCATGACCTGAAGCTCTCCATCCATGTCTGCTTTGGCGTGTTGTGTCAGCCTCCGGTGAGTGTTTCCTTATATTTGGTTCATTTCCTCCTGGCTTTGCTTGGCGGTGGTTCCTGCCCGGAACTGACTGCAGTCTAGTGCTTCATTATTTGATAGACGGGTAGGGCCTTTCCGTCGGCCTGTGGGCGGGCTCTGCTGTCGTTGTCGGCACTCCTCTGCTGCCGATAAGTGTTTTTCAGGATGCCTGTGGTTCAGTTGGTTAATTATTTGGCGGTATGGAACGCATGTCTGTTGGCGGTTGTTACCGCCACCGCCGGCAGTGCGGTCTTTACCGCCGTGTTCATAATGAGGGCCACAGATTTTCACCGCTGTCACCCACTCCTTCACAAACCTGATTAATTAATTCAATTTGGAGATCTCTCTACCCATCCAATATTAGCTGCTCTGTGCTTTCATAGAAGCAGTAAGAGTACTGAATTCCTTTTCCTTCTAGGATTCTTGGTGTAAAGGGGATATGCCTAAAAACATGAATATGGCATTACCTAAATTGACAGTTACATGCATTCTGTAGATTTTTAAACTTGTGTCCAGTAGTTCTTTATCACAGGGCAGCCTATGTGAAGTATTGAGGGGGAAGACTTTGAGCAGGTTGCCAACATAGCAGCATGATTTTAAGTGTAACATAGAAACAATGCAATTAATTTTGTTAGTCAAAATCTGGCATTATTTGTTGGTTACCTTATATACAATACATACTTCTTTACATTTTTATATAGCATAGCAAAAAGAATGTGGTGTTAGTCTCCTCTCCAGGTAAACAAGCAGTTAAGAACGTTCTCTCTTACAGTGACAATGTCCACAAGAGGTAGCCCAATAGTGAGCAAAGTACCCAGCTGGAACAGTAGATTTGCGCTAGAATCTTATCATTAAGACATGCAATGAATAATTCTTATCCCATTCACAACAAGGGGTACAGATTTGGAGAATCAAGAGCAGTTCAAGAGGGGGATTTAGAATGAGAGATGACAATAAAAGGGGATGATCAGGGATCATGGAGTCTAGGGAGTCTCAGTGCTCTAATACACAAGGAGAAGGGGTAGAGAGGAATGTTAAAAAAGGCAGCAGTAAGATTAATGAGATAGGCAATAGCAAAGAATGTAGAAGGGAAGAGATTGGCTTATGCAAGGTGTTGACAAATGGAGGATATTTAACGGACAAAGAGGGAGAGCTAAGGACGCACATTGTTAAGAAGGTGGCATCTTAATTTATTGTCCAACATTACACCTATTTCATTGAACCATGGAGGACAGTCATAGAAAGAATAGTAATTGGTGAGAATGCAACAACACATAACCAAGAAGATGATGATTGTAGCAGGAGGAAAATGATCAATGGGCCAGGACTGTGTATAGTTGAAGGGGCTAATGGTTCAGGTGAATCTGAAAATGAAATGTCTTGATTTTATTCCAGAATGACAATAAGTCCTTAGTGCATCTGAAATCCTCTGGCAGTGAATTCCAAGTGTTGGGAGAGCACAAAACACAGATTGCTTGGAGGTCTAATGATGTAAGAACATATTAGTTTCTAGTTGAAAAGTTTCTCCTTAGCCCGGTCTGACAACCAGAATGTTTGAATGCATTATACAGGTATTCCTGCTGTTTTTCAGAGATTTTTGTAAAGAATAACTCCACTCTGAACTGATTTGTCACTTCTAAGTGAAGGCAGCATAGTTCTCTTCATAGCACAGAGGTGCTATGGTCACATTTTAATACCAGACACCAGGCTGATTACAGAGTGAAAAACTACATTTAAGTACTTAAAGATTAGATTATGTCACTGACACCAGAGATTAATTTTCATGGTCAATAAGAAAAACCAGAAGAGCACAAACTGCAAGCCTAATCTCCAATGGTTGGAGAAAAGGTTTCATATTTTTTAAAGTACACAGTATTGATCTGAATGCAGAAGCTGTGGGCATGTCTTGAGAAGGCATGGTAGGTATGGTTAAGCCTGAGCAGAAAATTAATTCCACTAGTGGAGTTGGCGGAATTCAGATAACTCCACTACACATGTTATGTGGATTTCCTATCTAATTCCAGTATCCGGTGCATGGTGCAATTATTTTTCTATTGGCGCATAATAGGCTCTGATATTGCATGCAAAACTTTGCTATCATGCACTTCTAAGCATGAAACAGATCTCCTCACCTCCTAGCGCAATGTCTGGTTGCCACGGAGTCCTCCGGTGCACCAGTGGTTGCATCTCTGCTTCTTGAGTAGGTTTTCAAATCGCAGGTAAATCACATTAAAAATATCTTTTTGAGTTAAACTTCCAGGTGAGGTTTAGTTTCGAGTTAAAGTTCAAGTTGTTTTTAATATGAAAACCATTTTATATTTTACTTTATTTTTAACAGGAAGGAAGTACCACAGAGACTGCAACTTCCTCATCCTACCCAGAAGGCTCCCCCTGTGTTTTTTCCACTCCCTCATCACTTTTCATTTAGATCTCAAAGTGAAAGGATCACTCTCCTTGTCTGCTGCAGATACTACTGGATTTTAAGGACTTTGTTTTAGTGATGTCATGACAAGTAAGTTAAAAACTTTTGAATCATGGTGGTGTTTGATAGAGGGCATACACCAGTTTTTTATTTGTACTTTTATTCAATTTTTAATTTAATTTTGTGGTTGAGGTGGATGGCCTGGAGTTGCAGTGGGGGCGTAGTCTTTTCTTTGCATTTAATTTTTTATCTTTTATGAGGGGAAAAGTTTGCACATTTAGTTAGTACTAGTCATTGGGTATATGAAACCATTGTTTCTGTGGTACATAGGACAGGGATAGCATTGGATGAAATGCAATTGTTTTGTATTTCACATTTTGTTTCTGCAAAAAGTGTATCATGTATCATCTGCTGGCCCCCGAACAGAGCCGGGGTAGGCCATCCGATGAACTCCTCACTACAACTTTCACGCTGAATCAGAGTACTCTCTAATCCCACTAAAGTAGGCAGTATTGCTACCCTAACTGGGTCAGCTTCTCCTTTTACAATGAAACATTGCTATGGAGTACAGCCAGACCAGGCACAGGGGGCTAGGCCCAGTGGGAGGGTATCAGTGGTCCAGGGGGGAGGCCACAGGATGGATGCTGCAGCCCATGATGTGATTGGCGAGTGTCTGACATCTGTGTTACATTTCTGTGTGTCCCTTATAGGTAAGCGCCCACCAGAAGAGGTGACTTTGGCATGCCATCGCCAAGGAGGTGCAGACCCTGGGGGTCTACAACCGGTGGAGCACCCACTGCAGAAAGAGGTGGGAGGAACTGCAGTGCTGGGCGCGAAAGATCTGCGAGGCCCAGCTGGGGAAGTCCTCCCAACGGGGCAGGGGTGCCCGTTGGGCACTGACCCCTCTTATGCAATGCATCCTGGAGGTGGCATACCCGGACCTGGATGAGCCCTAGAAGGCTGCACAGCAATCACAAGGGGGTGAGTACACATATCATATTTTTGACCCTTGATGGATGTGTGTGTGTGCATTCGGATGTATGCTGTCTAGTTGCAGGGACTATGACTGATGACCATCTACATTATGGCCCCTGTGTAAGTGGGAGTGTTTTGGTCAGGTCTACAATATGTCAGGTCCTTAAGTTATTTGGGGAATGGCTGCAGAGTAGGGTTCTGGCCACTAGTCAGGGGTACAGCTATGGGTAAAGTGGTAGGTGCTGCCTGTTGGAGGTTTTTCTGGGTGGGTTTATTTATGTGTGAACCACTATTGTACCTCCATTCAGCTATTTACAAATTCTCTCCTGTTTTGTCCCCCCATCCCTGTTCTCTTGTGTTGTCTGTGTACATAAGCATCATCTGGCGAGGGAGCTGAGGCACTAACGAGTGGGGATACAGCGGACTACGGATCCTCGGAGGCAGAGTCGTCTGATGCCACGGGCCTGTGGGTTGGAGGGTGAGGGGAGTACCACGGGGGGCAACTACCACTGGAGGTAGTGACTCCGATACCTCCTCCGATGGGAGCTCCCTGGCGGTGGCGGATCCTAGTGGGCCCATTCCTACTGTGCCATCTTCCGCCACCCCCCATACCATCACCGCCCTCCCAGTTGCTCTCCACGAGTTGCCTGTGCCCGCTCACCCAGAAGGGTGGGCATCTCCTTCTCCCCAGGCACCTCTTCCCCTGCCCCAATCAGCCTTGCTGCCCTCACGGAGGAGGCTATTGACCTCCTGAGAACCATCTCTGTAGGGCAGACAACCATCGTCAATGCCATCCAGGGGCTAGAATCAGAGATGCAGCGGACCAATGCCTATCTGGATGGCATTCACTGTGCTGTGTCTGGCCTACAGAGATATTTTCAGGCTCTGGCCTCCTCTTGGATGGCAGCCAGTGTCCCTGGTCATTCCGTCCCCCCTCCAACCTCCTCTACCCCTTCCAGCACCCCACTCCCTTCACCCATCCAAAGCACACATTCTGACATGCAGGCACACACCACAACACACAAAAAGCACACTTCGAAACACAAGCACCACACTTCCCACCACAAGCATACACACAGCCAACATACACATGCACACACAACAACATCCACTTCCCCCAGTGTGTCCACCTCATCCGCCTCCCTGTCTGTCCCCAGTGCATGCACACCCCAGGCACTGCACCCTCATTTACTGTTGGTGACCCTATTCCTGCAGTCACCACAATAGCACACATTCATTCATGCACCCCAGACACCACACCTGCACTCAAAAGACTTTGGCCCTCATTACAACCCTAGCGGTCGTTGGTAAAGCAGCGGTAAAACTGCCAACAGGCCGGCAGTAAAAAAAATTGAATTATGACCATGGCGGAAACCGCCAACATAGACAGCCACTTTAATGCTCCGACCGTCACGGCAGTACAAACAAACAGCTTGGCGGTCACTGCCAACAGACAGGCGGAAGACAATGTACCACCCACACTATTATGGCAGGCCAATCCGCCACCTTTTCCGGGGCGGATTCAACGTGAACAAAAACACGGCGGAAACAGGACTTGGAAGGGAAAACACCCACCTCTACACAGCCCACGAGGAACGAGGATGCCATGGAGCCTGAACTCCAAATACTCCCTGCGATAGTCTTCAGTGAGTACTGCACCTACAACACAGGGAGGGGGAGGGAAAAGAGAGTGACACACACACGCAACACACAACACCCCCACACCCACCCTCACCCACAACAACACACACACAAATACATGCTGAAACATTACATTTACACCCCCCAGACTCCCCTGGAAGAACGCAAGGACAAAAGGAAATGATTGTAACCATTGTAATCAATAAACATTCATTAGTCAAACATTTATATACACTATAAACAAATATGTTCACCAAGAAGTCCAGGTACTGCACCTATATAGTCTGTGGACCACTGGGCCCAAAATGCATGGGCGAGGCCCACACTCGATACCCGATCGAAACGGAGAGAACACTGCAGGGGCATCAGATCGAAATAAAACAGGCACCTCAGGGGAAGGGAAGGGGGGGCACCTCAGCCGGATTACTGCAGGCCGCAAGCTCCACGAGGGGGCTCCATGCTCATTGATGTATCCTGGGGAGTGCAAAGCCACAGTCTTTCAAGTCTCTCTAGTGAGTGGTTTGCCCACTGCTGCATCCTGGGGAGTGCAAAGCCACAGTCTCTCAAGTCTCTCCAGTGGGTGGTTTGCCCACTGCTTTATCCTGGGGAGTGCAAAGCCACAGTCTCTCAAGTCTCTCCAGTGGGTGGTTTGCCCACTGTTGCATCCTGGGGAGTGCAAAGTCACAGTCTCTCAAGTGGATGTCAGTCTCCACTGGTTCTGGAGGGGCTTTGTGCCCAGAGTGCTTCATCCTGCCAAGGGCTGAGGTAGTGGATGCCTTTCTCCAGTGGTTCTGGAGGGGGCTTTGTGCCCAGAGTGCTTCATCCTGCCAAGGACTGAGGTAGTGGATGCCTTACTCCACTGGTTCTGAAGGTGGCTTTGTGCTTGCGGCAGTCATTGGGGCGACGGTCATTGGGCCGGCGGTGCTGGTGGCGGCCTCACTGACTGCAGTGCAGGTGGCTGGCTCACTGACTACTGTGCTGGGGGCTGGCTCACAGACTGTCGTGCTGGTGGCTGGCTCACAGACTGCGCTGCTGGCTGCGGTGTGAGTAGCGTCAGTGCTGGTGGCGGACTCACTGACTGCGGTGCTGTTGAAGGGCACAGTGTCTGCGGTGCTGGTGAAGGGCTCAGTATCTGGGGTGCTGGAGGCAGTGTCCATGGCATCGTTGCATGTGGTGGTGCCGGGGGCGGTCTTGTCCGCTTTGTAGGTTGGCAGCGATGTTTACTTGCCTTTCTTTTTCAGGCCCTTCCCCACCTTGGATGGTGGCGCAGCTGTCTTGCCACTCCCAACTATTGTCTTGGCTGAGCCCTTGGCGGCAGGTGTTTTGGCCTTGTCCCTCTGGGATGTGGGCAACTTCTTCTGTTTTGGAGGTGGGGGAATGTCCCTGTACTCGCTCCTTGGGACACTGGCAGCCCTGTGGCTTGGCGCATTCCAGAATCTGGATATTGCTGGCACCACTGTGCCTGGTGATGTGGTGGCTGAGGTGCTGGGTTGGGACCTGGAAAGGCGGGGCCCTAGGGGACGGACATGGGGAGGTGTAGGGAAGAGGTCAACATTTGAGAGGAAAAGCTTTTTTGAAAACACTGGGACGGGTAGATTGAGGGATTTTGGGAGTGGAGGAAGAGGCAGTAGTTGTAGGAGGTGTTCATATGCTGACTTTGGGTGAAGGGGCCTGGGCTGGAGGCTGTTGTGAGGTGGATGGCTGTTGGGTGGGTGTGTGACTGCGTTTGAGTAGTTTGGGAGGAGGGCTCACAGTCACACTGGGAGAGGACACAGGGGATGTGTGAATGGTAGTGTGGGTGGTGAGTGCACGTGAGCGGTGTGTGGTGATGGGCGTGCTTGTGATGGAGGTAGTGGCTGGAGATGTAGTGCATGCAGGTGTGAGTGGAGACGTGACAGGGTAGGGAGGAGGGAGACGTGGAGGAGGGGGACACAGTGGAGGCAGTGGATGTTGGTGTATGTGCATGGGTATGATGCTTGTGTGAGTGCTTGTGGGATGTGTGGTACTTATGTTTGCCAGAGACACCCTTGTGTGTTGAGGTGTGTGTAAGCTGGTCTGATGGTGTGCTTGGGATAGGCTGAGGTACTGGGGACTGGGTCTGGGTGGAGGAAGTTGGAGGGGGAGGCTAGACACAGGGACAATGGCTGCCATCAGTGCAGAGACCAGAGCCTGAAATGCTCGCTGTTGGGCTGCCTGGCCAGAATAAATGCCCTCCAGGTATGCATTTGTCTGTTGCAGCTGCCTCTCTACACCCTGGATGGCATTCAGAATGGTAGACTTCCCAACAGTGAGGGATCACAGGAGGTCAATATCCTCCTCGCTGAGGGCAGCAGGGCTGACTGGGGCAGGGCCTGAGGTGCCTGGGGCGAAGGAGATGCCCACCCTCCTGGTTAAGCGGCCATGGGACACACGCTGAGGGGCTGCTGGGAGGGCGGTGCTGGTGGGGGGGTGGCGGCTGTACCTGTAGATGCGGTGGGCACAGAGGGGCCCACCACAGCAAGGGAGCTTCCATCAGAGGAAGAGTTGGTGTCGCTGGTTTCAGCTCCTGTTCCCGCCGTGGAGCTCCCCTCGCCCTCCGTCCCACTGCTGACTTCAGACTCCATTGTCTCGCCCTCCAGGGCCATGTGGGATGTAGCTCCCTCCTGCTCCTGTGGCACAGCTCCTCCGCCTGATGATGGTAATGCACACAAGAACAGGGAGACCACAAAAAAGGGGGGGAACAAAGAAGAAAGACATGTTCAGTGCATACAATACCGCTACCGTCGGCGGACACTACAGAAACAGCAACCCTAAGCACTACGCCATGCACTTAGAGTTCCCTATTTAATCACAGGGTCATGGGGTACATGGCCTATGCCCGATTGCTGCACAAATGGAAGTCACAGGAGCCTGACTAGTTGTAGATGGTTCTTACCACTGGTGGTGATGGGGTGTCACTTAGCCTCCCTCACAAAGGGTCCTTGCCTATAAAGCTCGCCCTAGCCTAGGGGAACCCACTGCCCAGCTACCCCACCCAGACACCTCCAATGCGCGCAGAGTTTAATGGATATGTCGGTACTCACCCCCTTGTGGCTGCTGTGATGGCCTCAAGCGCCCATCCAACTCCGGATACGCCACCGCCAGGATCTGGAACATCAGGGGGGGTCATGGTGCGACAGGCACCCCTCCCACGTTGGGAGGCCATCCCCAGCTGGGCCTCCGCCGTCTTCTTGCTCCAGCACCGAATGTCCTCCCATCTTTTATGGCAGTGGGTGCTCCGTCTGTGGCGGACCCCCAGGGCCTGGACGTCCTTGGCGATGGCACGCCAAATATCCTTCTTCTGGTGGGCGCTGACCTAGAGGAATAGTCATTGTGCCACGCTCCCACACTTGCCCTGACACATATATACTCACCGTCCGATCCTGAAGGCCTCATCTCCCCCGTATCTTCCATTCTCACCACTCCAAACAGGCAATGCCCACACAGCATGCTCACAGTGTACTCACATGTTTGTCTGGAGGACCGTAGAGTAGCGTGTACTGGGGAGGACCCCATCCACTAGTTTATTCAACTCCTCCTATGTGAAGGCAGGGGCCCTTTCCCCAGACACATGAGCCATCGTCGCTTGCAGACTGAGGTCACAGCAGCACTTGCAGTGTGGGTCCTCTCCTGTCGAAGATCAGGTATCCAGTGAGTGAACAGGCAGAAAATGGCGGTCACGTCCGCGGCGGTGCGTACAGTCACCGCCGGCGTACATCGTCATTGGCTCCTGGAACCCATAGGGCCCAATGTTAACCACTGCAGGATTGCGCCGCGGTCTTCGACCGCCTACCGCGATGGTATACAACACCAGCGCAGTTACCTCATATCCCCTTGTCCCACATTACAGGTCAGGCAGCCGCCATTTCAGGGGGCCACATGGCATTAATTTTAAATGTGTCACACATATATAGGCCTTGCAGATGCACAGAGACAGGCACATAGCGTATTGACAAATGTGTGCAATAAAAATGTTTTTTTACTACCTCAGTGTTGGCTGACTCTGTGCTCGCTGTTCTCATCCATACGGCACGTCCGCTTGGGCAGGTGAGGAGATGGCGGCATCCTCTGGTGTACAGACCACTGGTGGACCTGTCGACAATGGAAGAGAGACATGCAATAGTCACCTACAGACTTGATCGTGCCACAATCCAGGAACTGTGTGCTCAGTTGGAGCCAGACCTGATTTCAGCTATGCCCCATCCCACAGGGATCCCCCCTCTAGTGCAGGTCCTGTCAGTACTCCATTTCTTGGCAAGTGGGTATTTTCAAACAACAGTGGCCATAGCATCAGGGATGCCCCAGTTTATGTTCTCCAACGTGTTATCCAGAGTGTTGTCTGCCCTGATGAAACACATGCGCAGCTACATCGTGTTCCCTCAGGTGGAGGATTTGCCTACAGTGAAAGGTGACTTCTATGCCCTGGGACATATCCCCAACATCATAGGTGCTATTGATGGGACACATGTGGCCTTGGTCCCCCCCTGCAGGAGTGAACATGTGTACAGAAACCGGAATAGCTACCATTCAATGAATGTGCAGATGGTGTGTTTGGCCGACCAGTACATCTCCCATGTGAACGCCAAGTTTCCTGGCTCAGTGCATGACGCTTACATTCTGAGGAATAGCAGCATCCCTTATGTGATGGGGCAACTCCAGAGGCACCGGGTGTGGCTAATAGGTGAGGACAAGGACCCTATACACTGTGAATAGTTGTGTGGGTCTGGGGTTGTCCCTAACGGTTAGTGTGTGTCTAACAGATTTCCCTCGACATTTGCAGGTGACTCTGGTTACCCCAAATTGTCATGGCTACTGACCCCAGTGAGAAATCCCAGGACAAGGGCAGAGGAACGCTACAATGATGCATATGGGTGAACTAGGAGAGTGATAGAAAGGACCTTCTGCCTCCTGAAGGCCAGGTTCCGGCGCCTCCATATGACAGGTGGTTCCCTATACTACTCACCAAAGAAGGTGTGCCAGATCATTATGGCCTGCTGTATGCTGCACAACTTGGCTTTGCAACGACAGGTGCCTCTTCTGCAGGAGGATGGTCAAGAAGGAGGTCTTGTGGCAGCTGTGGAGCCTGGGGACAGTGAAGAAGTGGAGGCAGAAGAAGAGGACATAGACAACAGAAACAACGTGATCCAGCAATACTTCCAGTGAGACACAGGAAAGAAGACATCACTGCCTCCTACATCTGTTAAAACTATTAGACCTATCATCTGTCTGTTACCTTCACCCAGTGTATGGACCCTGAATTGTCACTTTGCCTTTCCATTTCACAGATGTGGGTCCCACTGTGTGACCTCTACTATGTTACCTCATAGACTAGAGCTGTGTGACAAACGTATGTTGACAATAGAATGGACATTGCTATTTTCCTCAGTTATTGCAAATACACATTTGTGAAAGCACAGACTGACTCCAGATTGTTTTGTGATTCAAGGGTATTTATTTAAGTGCAAAATAGATAGTGGAGGGGGTTGTAAAATGGTCAGTGGTGATGCTGGAGGAATGTCCATGGCAGAGTCCAATTATTTGTCTCACAGGTGCATTGTTCAAAGGGGCATAGGAAGTGGAGCTAAGGCAGTTTAAGGATGGACAGGGTGACAAAATGGGACAGAAGGATGACATTCAGGGTGGTCTCATTTCTTGGCAGGGGTCTTGGCATTGTTCTCTGTCTTTGCCCTGGATCTCAGGGACCCCTTGCGGGGTGGTTCTCCATCTGCAGTGGGTGGGGTGCTGGTGTCGTGGTCCTGTGGCGGTGCCTCCTGTCTACTAGCGCCGGCAGAGGTGGTGGGCAGTTCATCGTCCAGGCTAGTGGCAGGGGCCCCTTGTTGTGCCACAGTGTCCCTCTTGGTGTTCACAAGGTCCTTCAGCACCCCTACAATAGTGCCCAGGGTGGTGTTGATGGACTTGAGTTCCTCCCTGAGCCCTAAATACTGTTCCTCCTGCAGCCGCTGGGTCTCCTGAAACTTGGCCAGTACCGTTGCCATTGTCTCCTGGGAATGATGGTACGCTCCCATGATGTTGGAGAGGGCCTCATGGAGAGTGGGTTCCCTGGGCCTGTCCTCCCCCTATCGCACAGCAGACCTCCCAGTTCCCCAGTTTTCCTGGGCCTCTGTCCCCTGAACCGTGTACCCACTGCCACTGCCCCAAGGTCCCTGCTGTTCTTGGGGTGGTGGGTTTGCCTGGGTTGCCTATAGTGGTTGACACACTGCTGCTTGACGTGTCCTGGGGACAGAGAGATTGGCCCGCTGGGTGAGTGCTGTGCTGGTGTTTCCTGAGGGGGGAGGCTCTGTGGTGGCCTGTGACTGTGTCAGGGGAACCTACTGTCCCGAGGTCCCAGATGGGCCAGGCTGGTCATCTAGATCCAGATCGACAGAGCTGCTGTCATCACTGTGGGCCTCTTCTGTGGGGGGAGGTGAAAATGTCTGGAACCTCCTGTCCGGTGACGTTGGGTAGGGGTCCTGCAGAGGTGTAAAGGCATGATTATTGCACCTGTGTGTGCCATTGGTGTGCAATGGGTGGGTGACCCTGTACCCCAGTGTTTACATTCTTGTGTAGGACCTTGTGTGATGATTGTTTTGGGGTCTGTGTGGTTATCTGTAGTGGACATGCTTTGGCAAGACCTCAAAGATTTCCCCTCCAGTATCACGGCACTCCAGAAACCTGAGAGTTGTTTGTACAAAGTATTGAAATAAAAATATTGTGAAACATAAATAGTATGTTAAGAATATCGGGATTTCGTAGATTGGAAGCATGATTTGGACTTGTGCATGCTGGCAGAGAGGATGCTCTACAAGGACAGAGGTTCCCCCCCAAAAATGGGGTAAAATCTTGGACAAGTGGAATGCCTATAGGGCCGATACATGTAGAGGCGCTGCTCTGCCCAGTGTTGATGAGATTTTGCCAGGGAATGTTGCAAGCACAGTCAGTGAGAGGGAAGGGAGGAGGGAGATGGAAGATGTGTGACAGTGCAAAGCTTCAAAATGTGTGTACTAGTTTAAATGCCAATAAAAAGTTATGTTAAACAAAAAAAGAGCACTGAGATGTCAAACCTTTTGTAGCGAAAAATATTGAAGGTAAAAATATCATTTAAAGTGTTGTTTTTAATATTGTTATAAAAAATTGATTTATACTTTATTGTATATAATATTGTTTGTAATTGTTATTTTGTATGTATTCTATTGTAGAGTGCTTGATTTTACACGTTTCATAATTTATTGTAAGTGTGGGTTTAATAAAGATAATTTATTAATGATAACTTTTATAATTTGTATTTTTAATTGTGTTAATAGGTAAAAATAATGTATTTATATATTTTTTTAGTAGCAGGATGTTGGCCTTCTAGGGGAAAAGGTGGTGAGGTAAAAAGTATGTTTTTAATTTAAATGTAATGTTTATCTTATCATAATCAAATTAATATTGTAAAATGTATACATTAGTTTTGTTACATTTATAATGTATCTACATTTCTTAATTTATTTGGAATGTATATATAAATGTTATTAAATGTGAACAATAGTTGTAAATTAAAATAAGTATGACAATTATAGAAATTGTGGCTAACATTTACATTTATTAAATTTTTAAATTCAGCCTTTTTAAACTAATAAATATTTGTATTGATGCTAATGTTGAAAATTATAATGCATTGTAAATAGAATGTTGAAATTATATATTTACATTTATTGACATTTTTTGAACTGTTATAAAATCAGTTAAGAGAATACATATATATTATTTGAATTATGAATTAAGTTATATGTTATAGGCTAGTACAGTTTATTAAACAATAATTTTCTGATGCCATTTTTGCTATGTTTATTATAGGAATATACTTTACTTTTGGGAATAGATTTTGTAAAATGATTTGATTTTAATGTGATTAACTTTTTTGTATTTAATTTGAAAATTAATTTTATATTTTTAACTTTTATGATTTTCAGTTGTGGGTTATAAATGTATTTATCATGTTTCAAAGGTTATGAATATTAGTAAATATTAATACAAGTATATTGATTAATAATTGTGATGAATTTAATAGTTTACATGTTAATGTTTAATTTTAAATATGTAGGGGGTCATTACGACCCTGGCAGCCGGCGGTAAGGTGGCGGTAACACCGCCAACAGGCTGGCGGTGTACCGCCAGCAATTATGACCGTGGCGGAATTGCTACGGCCATACCGCCGGACCGTCCAATATCCCGCCAGGATTCCGCCTGGCGGTCATAATCCCCAGGGCAGCAGTGCAAGCACCGCTGCCCTGGGGATTATGAGTCCCCGACCGCCAGCCTGTCCGTGGCGGTACACACCGCCATTGAAAGGCTGCCGGTAAGGGGACTTGGGGTGCCCCTGGGGGCCCCTGCACTGCCCATTCACTTGGCATGGGCAGTGCAGGGGCCCCCAGGCATAGCCCCGTTGCGCAATTCACTGCCCCAATTTCGGGCAGTGAAATGCGCGACGGGTGCTACTGCACCCGCTGCACATCAGCATTGCCGCCGTCTCTATTACGAGCTGGCAGCAATGTTGATGTGACATTTCCGCTGGGCCAGCGGACGGTAACACTGTTACCGTCCGCTGGCGCCGCGGAAATGTCATAATAGGGAGCCAGGAATACCGCCAGCAATGGCGGTATTCTGTCTCCCGCGGCCTTAGCGGTCTTTTTACAAGACCGCCGAGGTCGTAATGACCCCCATAGAGTTTTAGGGGCTCATTACAAGTGTGGCGGTCTGAATGCAGGACCGCCAAACTCGAAAGGAGGACACCACCGCCATGGCGGTGGCATCTTCTCCCCACCATATAAGAAGCTTTCCACCAGTCTAATTGGGATGACTGGCGGAAACCTTGAAATAGAGCATTCCCGCTGGTCTGACCGCTGGGAAGAGTGCTACGAGTTAGCGCTCGGCTCCCTTAAAGGTGCTGAGTGCTGTATCGTAGCACAAAGGGGGCAGACAGTGCGCATTACAATGGTGCTAGGCAGGAGGGGTAGGGCCCCCGTGTTCCCACCGCACTTGACTTCGCCAGCCTTTTCATGGTGGGGAAACCGCCATGAAAAGGCTGGCGCAGAACAAGGCTGTATCCAGCAGGGTAGAGATGAGTTCAGAACCGCACTGGTTGATTACAACCAGGACCGCTGTCACCCTGTCGGGATCATGGGTCCAGCGGAGACGGTGGTCTGTTGGTGGGTCTGTCTGCCAAACTCGTAATGTGGCTGTCAGGCCGCCACAGCCGCAACGGTTGACCCACCACCATGAGGCTGGCGGTCTTATGATCTTGTGATCGCCAGCCTCGTAATGAGGCCTTTAGTTTGGGTTATTGTTTCTTTTAAGTAATTATTTTATGTTTTAAGAGATCAAAAACTAAGTGGGAGTATGGAGTATTATTTGTGTATATAGAACTTTTAGTGTCTAGCAACTTGTCTAGAATGATTTAGATTGTAATGGAAATAGTAACTGTCACTCCTTTAGTGTTTTACACGTTCCCTGAATTGCTTTACATTGGAGTTAGAATAGGAAATGTCAACCCTTTAGTGTCTCATACCTTCCCCTAATTGGTTTCGATTGCATTGGGACTAGTAAATGTTGATTCTTTAGTATTCAGAACTCTTCAAAATGGTTTATGATGAAGTGTGAATATTTATTTTAACCATGTTAGTTTGAATCACCTTCATTAAATTGTATTTCTATGTGGTAGGTGTAGTTTATGTCATTTAATTATTATTTTTAGTGTTTAGTAGAACAATTTAAAAAGTAGTTAGTTAAATATTTGTGATAAATAACATTATTATTTACATATTTTCACAGAATGAAAACATAACACAATATAATATAAGATATCGACACATCACCACATTATATAATATTGCATTATGTTTCATACTTTTTGATGATTAAGTGTAATGTACATGTCCTTTTGGGAACTGAATGTTTTTTGTGGGTGGGTTTTCTGTTTTACTTTGCAGGTTTTTTTCTACAAAACTATCCTATAGTTATTTGAATTTACCATGTTTTATTTGAAAGAACATCTCTTTTGTTTCATAATAAAGCAATGTTTTTTACTTTGATTAACTTTTTTGGGTTTCCAGTAGTGTTTCTTTTTATAAACACTTTGGGCCTGATTCTAAGCTTGGCGGGCGGCGGGAGCCGGCCGCCAAGCGGGAACCGCCAGAAGACCGTCCCGCGGTCAAAAGACCGTCCCGCGTTCAAAAGACCGCGGCGGTCATTCTGGGTTTTCCACTGGGCTGGCGGGCAACCGCCAAAAGTCCGCCCGCCAGCCCAGTGGGAAACACCCTTCCCACGAGGAAGCCGGCTCCGAATGGAGCCGGCGGAGTGGGAAGGTGCGACGGGTGCAGTTGCACCCGTCGCGAATTTCAGTGTCTGCAAAGCAGACACTGAAATTCTTTGTGGGGCCCTCTTACGGGGGCCCCACGACACCCAATACTGCCATCCTGTTCCTGGCGGGCGACCCGCCAGGAACAGGATGGCGGTATGGAGTGTCAGAATCCCCATGGCGGCGCAGTAAGCTGCGCCGCCATGGCGGATTCCCATGGGCAGCGGAAAGTCGGCGGTACACCGCCGGCTTTCCGCTTCTGGCCGCGGCTGTACCGCCGCGGTCAGAATGCCCGGCGGAGCACCGCCAGCCTGTTGGCGGTGCTACCGCCGACCCAGGCCCTGGCGGTAAAGAATGACCCCCTTTGTGTTTTTTTTTATATTTCCTAGATACTTTGGGTTGCTTTTATGAATGGCTATTGGGTTGGTTATACTTTTGTATTTTGGGGGCTTTTTGGACAATATTATTTCACTTTTTGGTGGATTATACTTTTTGACTACATGAATACAGAGGATAGTCTGCTGCTACAGAACAGTAAGGCATATTTAATGTATTTGGTTGCAGTGGGAAATGTTATACTTTATTAATTATGTAAGTATTACATGATCGTTATTTGGAAATGTGTATTTTATGTGTTGTAATTATTTTGTGGAACACATTCAGGGCATTATTTCGAGTTTAACTGTCCCATGACTGCCATGTTGGCGGTGGTGGTCCGACCGCCAATAGTCTGTCCAATTGGACCACTGTATTACGAGTTTGGCGGTCGTACAAACAGAAACCCACCACTAGGCAGCACAGACCGCCATGGTCACAAGGAAGTGCAAACAGGTCGGCGGAGACAGGGTTTCTGCCGGGCTCATTACACGGTTGCATTTCGCCAATGTGACCGTGGTGGTCCAACCACTATGTACAAGCTGGTGGAAATTGGCAGTATAAAGGGAGACACTCACCTTTTACATGTCCATGGCCACCATGGAGCCACTAACAAACATCATGCCACTGCTGCTGCTCATCAAAAGAGAACAAAATCAACATCAAGCTGAACACCATCAACCATATGTACACACACCTACCTATACCATCAACCTTTAAAAACAGCTTGTAGCACCGGCAAACACATCATAAGTGGGTATGCCATGGGCAGGAGGCACACGTCTCATACAACACACACTCACTGACTTACATCAACACGACAAACACACACAATACGCACACTTTGACCAGCATACTGCACTTCTATACCACGCAAATACACATAGCCACACAGCTCAAGTACAGGGACACTGAAGGATAGACAACATTGTCACACACAGCAACAACAACACACCTACAGCACATATACAAATACAGCTCAGACACTCACATTCTGAACTGACCAGGGACTGTCCACACATAAAACACACAAATCTGTTGATGTGGCATGGAACACAAACAACACCACTAATAAACAGCCCTGCAATGGACACGCACATAACATGGATCACAGCACATTGGAACCACAATGGCATGAATAAAACACAGAATGACAAATAGACTAAGAACAACATCACAACTATACCTACATGATTTGGATGGGGCCATATGGGACACACAGTGAAGGAGACTGCACTGGGACATATGACACTTTGAACTGGAGCCTCGACCAACATCTCCACAGGAAATGGCCCTACATGGGTCTCAGGGACAAACAATACCAAAATCAATTGTTGTGCACATCTAAACAATGGAAAGGGAAAGTCAACAAAGGACATACAACTCCTACTGCATGGTACATACCTCTACGGGAACTATCTGCAAGGGACCTACACCTAAATGGACACATGCAGAGGCAAATGCAAACAGCAGTAGCACAATTCACACACTCTATGTCTGCACATACAAAACTCAAGATGACACACATCACATGTATACATAAGCCAGAGCGGGGGGAAGTCTACCACCATACATGATCACATTGGACATCACAATAAGAAATACTTACAATACCAAACAGTGCACAAAGCCATGACACCATCCTTGCATTTACACACACCTACCAATACACAAAACATGTCCCCTTCTCCTGGGGGACAACAGCACTGCACACAAACTCAGATACTGCTAACAATAGCAACTGGAGAAGCAAGCAAGCTCAAACACACACAACTACAGGTGCACAACCAAAGTCACTCATGGATTACAGAAAGCTAGTAAATGAATTGCAGAACAAAAGTGTACCCAAAACAAAACAACTGTTGGGTTTATTTACTGAAACAACTATGATTGTGCAATAATCATTGGCCACTTCATGAAAATTGCTATTAGTTACACACTGTTGTACCCAGATTTGACTCCTGACTGCCATGTAACCACCACAGGAAGGAGCATCAAAGGGGCAGACAGGCACCTCAGGGATTTTCCAGGTGGTTCAGATTTGAGAGGGGGGATTTGGGCTGGGGAGGGGTAGCCTTCTTCTTGGGAGGAGTGGGCTTCTTTTTTAGGATGGGCGGGCTTCTTCAAAGGGGAAGAGAAATGGCTACCTGCAGGGTGGAAGAGGAGGCCTTCGAGGTGGAAGAGAAGGACTGGGAGCTGGGTGGGGTCCTTCTGGGTCTGGGATGAGGGAACAGGGCAAAGGTTAAACTCAAATTAAAAAATGTTTTTGGGATACACGGAGGCAGTCATCAGAAGGACACAGGATTTTAGGTTGATGGAGTGGTTGTAGGCTGTGTAGGTGTGGAAGTCTTGGGTGCATGCTTATGGAAGGTATTCTTGTGTGTGGTGGGTGTCGGGTGGGGGAGTTATATGTCTTGGGCTTAGGGGGGTAGAGGTGCTGGGGGATGCCATGGTGGGTGGGTGGCTGTCTGTTGGGATGGTAACTCAGGTATAGTGGATGTGGTGGATGTAGGTGTGTCTGTAGTTGTGGTGTCCGCGGTTGTGGTGCTTGGGGTGGAAGTCTGAGAGTCTGCTGGGGTGGTATCATCAGGTAGGATGGGTGTGGTGGCTTTGACAGTGACTGTTGTAGTGGTGTCTGTAGGTAGGCTTGATGTTGTGTTTTTGATGTTGGGGGTGTCAGGGGCAGTTGTGAATGTTGCTGTGTCAGTGGGTAGATGATGTTTGTGTGCATGCCGGTGTGGCTTGTGGTGGTTGTGTTTGTGTACGCTACATTTATCTGATGAGGTGGATACATGAGGATCTATTTTTGTGCTTAGGTAGGTAGGGGAAGGGGGGATTTGTATTGGGAAGAAGGAGGTGGAGTGGGGATGGAAGCTGGGGGGTGAATGGCTGCCATCAGTTTGGAGGCCAGAGCCTGTAAAGATCTCTGTAAGCCACACATTGCATCATGAATGCCTTCCAGGAATGCATTAGTCTGTTGTAGCTGACTTGACTATCCCTGGATGGCATTCACAATGGCAGTCTGACCCACAAAAATCATTCTCACAAGGTCACTAGCCTCCCAACTGAGGGCAGTAGGGGTAACAGGGGTTGGGGTGGAGGTGCCTGCGGCAAAGGAGACACCACCCTCTTGGGTGAGCGGGCACAGCCAACTAGGTGGGTAGCAACAGGGAGGGCAGTGATAGAACAGGGGTGGTGGAAAAGGATGGTACGGAGGGTCCCCAATGGGTTTGCCACCCCTAGGGAGTGGCCACTGGAGGATGAAACCGATGATGAGAATGTAGATCCCATCCCTCCCATGGCACTCCCCTTGCCTTCCAGGCCACTCTGTCCCTCTCTGTCAGTGGAATCTTGACCCTAGGTCCAATGGCAAGATACTTCCCCGTTTCCTTCACCTGACCGTGCTGATTCCGCAAACATCATGAGAACTAGGGTTATAACATATACATGATAACACTTCAATCACAACTGTGATTAACAAACAATACCATCATATCAAGTAAGTGCCATCAAAAACTTTCACCAAAGTGGCTCATTCATGTGCCATAACATATGCATGCATGCCATCTGGACTTACCAAAGTTACCCACCCGCTAACCTGGATTCCAGGCAACTACAGTTACATGGCTGCAGTTTTGAAACTACAATATTATACAACAACTAGGTGACATCTCCATCCTCAGAGCTGTGCCACATGCAGCAGACCTTAGTTAAGTTGTAACCAACAATACTATCTTTTTGTAAAGTATCTTCCCATATTTCACACCCACATTTTGCACTGACATGATTTACCAGCAATTTGAGATGATGTCAATCCAGCTATCTCAGATATAAAGTGAAATATCCCGGAGTAGTTAACATGAAAATACCCATGGCAAAATTGACGCATTTGAATAATGTACAGCTCAAAAAGTGACACCTGCGCCAATAGAGTCAAGGAGGTAGTACAAATGTCACTCAGATATGCCTCACATGTGTCATTGAAAGGAACAACATAGACGTCAGGTCCAAGATGTCTCCAGAATACACACAACAATAAATCGGTCTGTCCCAGGATAGTCACCATTAATGTCTGACAGCCATTACAATGACATCATCTGAGTGTGTCTGTGGTACACATCTGTACCATGCATGTTAGAGAGACACAGAACTTACAAGGAATAAGAAGAACCCTAGCCTTCTGTCCAATCAGAAGCAACATAACTATCCACATCTTAGTCAAGCCATCCTTGGTATCTGAATGTGGATGAATGCCTGAACCCAAACACATGTGATGTCGACATCACTGAAGGTCACTCCATGATACATGAAAATAGTCAGGGAACAATCCTCAGACATTAAACATGTGCAGTGCACATTTCTAAAAGATGCCACATCAAGGGCATAGATAACACAGAGTGGCTCCACACTCTGGGACTAGCTGTCATGTCCCTCATTGCTACTGCAGTCCTACATGCCAAACGACATACTATGATGGATGAAGGTATCTGTCAGACAATTAACAATGCTGACACACTCCTGTCGGTGGCGCATCATGTAATGGACCAGCATTGTAAATGTACTATTCCACTAACAGTTTTCCATGCACACATATGTGAGAGAATACAGACATTATCCCATCAATATGGGCAGAACATGCATTAAATTGCATAATAAGGATGTTTCTTTAAGAGAAAAGGGCACATGCTGACATGTAGGCACCAGGAATGTTGGCTACAGTCATGGGGCATAATTCTACTCATTTACCACTTACCAAGGGAAAGTAGTTGCTACATCTACAAACCATTAACCATGTAAGCCATGTGACATCTATGCTGGACACAACACATCACAGAATGCAGTAAGGCACCAGCACACATCATACACTGAAGATAACTTGCTTCTAGGTGGCAGATGTCTACATACACCTATGCTCAAACACACGAAAGAAGACAGTCATCCATAACCCACTTGTTTTTTTTTGTCTGTGACTTTCAAGGGAAGTGATCTGTAGTTCAGAAATTACACTCACTACAACAACAAAAATGACATGAAAGATCACTGTACACAGCCATTGTGGTCACTGTAGAGAAAGTTGTGTGAGGATTCCCCCCAGGATTATACCAGATTCCTGGCTCAGAAGGCGAGGTACACCAGTTTGATAACCATGACATGTCATCACAAACAATCTCCCATCTACTGTGTGACACATGGCTCACACAAATTCTCAGGGGTAGCAGTCAGTACCCTGCTCAATCACCTGACAATAAGACAGGCAGGAAAATGCTGTCTACTTACCCCCTTGCGGGCCTTCTGTGCTGCCCTTAAATTCCCATCCAGCTCTGGGTAGGCCACTGCCAGAATATGGGCCATTGGGGGGGGGTCATGGTCCGAGTTGTCTTTCCTGTCCACAATATTTTCATCTTGGCATTGCTGCTCAAGATGGATCTAGATGTTTAGCCACATCACAGAGTGTAGCATGATCTGTATCTTGGTCCCTTCCAGGTGGGTAAACTTCATTTGTGAGTTCAAAGACAGATGCACAATGTCCTGTGGACACTGACATGTTTATTGGAGTTACAGGGACTGGTCCTCCTGGGATTTACAGGCATGCTAATCTAATCCAAATACTACACACAGTATTCAGATGCCATCTTCTCAGGTGAGTACAGTGCAAAGGGTGAGTAGAGGGAGAAGGGTCATTGGAGCAGAGGACACTGTTGTGGCTGAGTGCAGTGACAGTAGCAGTGCCCGCTGGCCTTAGCATTCCTGTCAGTGTCTGTCCTACCCACATACTATAAAGATGCCATCCTCTCAGGTGAGAACAGTTCAAAGGCTGAGTCGAGGGAGGAGGGTCATTGGAGCAGAGGACACTGTTATGGCTGAGTGAAGTAAAAGTAGCAGTGCCTCCTGGCCCTAGCATTCCTGTCACTGCCTATCATACCCACACACTATACAGATGCCATCCTCTTAGATGTGTATATTCAAATAGGGAGTTGACAAACAAGGTAATTTTGAGTAGGATACAGTGCTTGGGTTTTCGCAATGGTGGAACAATGCCTGTTGGGGATTGTGGTGCTGTCAAACCCTGTACTACACATACTATACAGAGATGTTGTTACCCCCAGGTGAATATAGTTCACATGTTGTAGACCAGACAGGGCTCTTTGGACAGGTGGATACTGGCCTGTTGAGTGGCTCGAAAGTGAAGTTGGCCAAAGGTGATCAGTGAGCATGCATGCAAATATACTTTGATGATATTGTATTGTTGTGACTTACCTGACTCTGCTCCCCCAGGTATTCCCGTCAAGCCCTTAGGATGGAGGATGGCCAAGACCTTTTCCTTCCAGGATGTGAGTTGTAAGGAAGGAGGTGGGAGCCCACCGTCAGTGTTCTGGACATGCAGCTGGTGCCTGATTGCCCTGGATCAGACCTTTCCCTGAGATTGTTCCACCTCTTCCTGATGTTGTCCTTTGTGCATGGGGTGGGGCCTACAGCATTCACTCTGTTGACTATCCTTTGCCACATTTCCATTTTCCTGGCAATAGTAATGTGCTGGACCTTGTGCTTCAAAGAGATGTAGCTCTACTTTAATGATTTTTTTCACCATGACTCTTAACTCCTCTTCAGTGAAACAGGGATTTTTCTGGGGCATCATTGTGGTGATAATAAAAAGAAATGATAGGTGGTGGGGAGTAAATGGAGTAGAGAGGTGCAATTGGATGTAATAGGAGTGTGTTGAGGGTGTGACCCATACAGTCACAGTAATCACATAGCATTAGTTTCTTACACTCAAGTGAAGTAGTGATTGATGAGATTGGCCCACAAGTCTTCACCTTCCTCTTCATCACTGTCATCCTCACTGGGCATTTCAGGATTTTCACCTGTGGCATTGCTAGCTCCCCCTTTTTCTGGAATATATGGGATATCTCTCCTCAAGACAATGTTGTGGAGAATACAGCAGGCCACAACTTATTTACTTTTTCGGGTGAGTAGAGGAAGAGTCCACCTGTCTTGTACAGACACCTAAATCTGGCTTTCAGGAGCCCAAAAGCCCGCTCCACGACACGCTGTGTTCATCCATGGGCATCGTTGAAGCCGACCTCCCCTGGTGTAGTTAGGTTCCTCACCGGTGTCAACAACCATGGATAGTTTGGGTATGCAGAGTCTCCTGTAATGGATTGCGAGATATGTACAACTATGAGTCCCTCTCATCTGCATTTTTTCAGCAGACATTGTATACAAACAAACATGACATATGTGACTTACAAACCAGCTAGGCCCTCTCTGGGTATAGTCATGACATCTACTATAGTCAGAGACCTGTGAAATGTAGAGGTTGGCCAGACAAACAACGTGGACATTGATGGAATTGAAGTTCTTCCTGGTACAATAGACTTGTTCATTGCCATGCGGTGGAATCAAGGCAACATGTGTACCAACAATGGCTCCCACAACATGTGGGATGTGTGCCAAACCATGGAAGTCAGCTTTCACATGGGTGAAATCCTCACATTGAGCAAACCGGATGTGGCTCTCCAGGTGTTTTAACATTGCTGAGAGTACATCATTCAAAAAAAGACTGAATATAGGCTGGGCAATCCCACGAGATAGGGCCTCTGCATTTTGGATGGGTCCTGTGGCCAGGAACACTGCCATGACTTATGTAATGAGTGGTATGCTATCTGGATGATGAATGGCAAGCATCAGAAAGCATCAGATCTGGCTCCAACTGAGAACAGAGATCCACAATTGTTTGCCTATTTAGACGGTAGATCAGAATAATGTGTCTTTTTTCCATGGCCTGAAGTTCTGGCAGTGGATGGTAGACAGGAGGATGCCTGACCCTTCTCCTTCCTGGGTTCCTATGTAGGAAAAGTAATGAGTTTAGCCATCACTCAATTGGTCACCTTGCATCATGCATTATGTATGTCAATAACAAACTGTGACAAGGCATGTCATAAGTTGAGGGCATAATACACAGTACACATCACCACTGTCAATGATATGGATTCAACGTTTTTCCCCTTGTTTTGCCAAAACTGTGTTTACATCATCTATTTGGACAGCAAGAATTTGTGCATGACACTTGCCACTCAAACTGTGACTTGATGTCCCAGGACTTAAATTACCTGAGGGGGGGGCTGTGCCACAAAGCAAGTTGCTATATTTGGCAAGCAATGTACATAAATGGTATTCAAGTCGAAGGATCCACATGACAGGACAAGACAAGCACTTGTCATTGGTATTAACAACATTTTCAGAGTTGTGACACATTATTGTTAGCCATGTACTGCATTTTAGGTGTCTAAAATGGCGGCTGCCTCACCTACACCACTGGACACTAGGAACTGCCCATGACCGCTGGCGGAAGCCATCACGGTGGTAGGCGGTTACTACCGTGGCGGACACAGCCATAGGCTCACGTTGTTGCCAGTGGTGGTCACAGGTCAATGGTTGTGTCTGCTGGCGGTGACACTCGCATAAGTGGCAGACATGACTGCCATGTTCTGCAAAATCCCTCACTTGACCCCTGACACTGCCGCCAGCACGACCTCCACAACCTGAGCTGCTATGTACCACCTTCTCCCCGGAGGAGTTGGAGGGGCTAATGGAAGAGGTCCTATCCCTGTATGAACAGCTTTATGGTGCACCAGAGGGCCAGGTAAGTACCTCATGTCCACATTTTTCACTGTACTTCACCATATTTTCCCTACTCACAGGCTAGATTGTGCCCATGTGTACAAGAATGTAAAGTCAAGGCCATGGAGGTGCAGTCGGTGTGACATCAATGGGAAAGTCAATGTGCATGTAACTGTGTTCAGTGCCAGATGTTGAGTCCTTAGACTTTGAAGTGTGTGTGTCTATTTTGAGTGTACCCTGTTGTTCCTTATGTTGGATGTACAAAACTAAGTGAGGTGACATCACAGCCATTCCCATACATCACTTGACACATGGATGTTGTCTATGTGATATCACATTTATTTGCATTAGAGCATGAGATGTGTATGCATGTTGTATGTGTCAGGTGTTTGTCAAGTGAGCTATATGTATGTTGCCATATAGATTTCAAACCACATCTGGCCTAACTAAACTGTTGTTCTGAAGGCATATCCTGACTCACTCTTCACTTCTGGTTGCCACATATACTCCACATGCCAAATTGTTGTTGGCTATGCTAAAGCGTCCCTTTATGATTAATTACTACACATTGGGACTCGTTTTCGGCCAATGAATCTTTTGACCCTGTTGAAAGACACCTTAGGATGAGATAGCTAATCAACATGTCAATCAATACGTCAATATTATCATCAATATTTATTACCACAATGCATTTCACCTTAGTTAATGACATTTAGTTAAACTCAAGACACCACCATGACCTTTCAGTCATGAATAACCACACCAATTTAGTATGAATTTTTATGATATTTATTCCCTATTGGTTACAATACTACTAGCAAGTTTATTAATCTCAAAACCAAGAAGCACAATAGCATAGTCACAATATGGCAACTCTGATAAGATTTAATCAAAGCAAGAATCACAAACATTAGAATATAGCACGGCGTGAACATAGACTATCCTTAGCAGAGTATATTAGCGCATTTTTCAACAAAGCATAGATTCAGTCATTTGTCGGTTTGCGTCCGTTTAGTGAACCCCTCTCAACTAACCTCTAATTAGCATTGGCATGTTGGGCTTCATGCAAAACAATTTAGCAACATCAATTTGGAAAACATGTAACTAAGGTCTCTGTCAAAAGAAAAGCAGTTGGTACCTAGAAAGGAAAAGCAAACAGACAATCACAATTTAATTTTCATATAGTTACCCTCCAAGTTTGGGTCAGCACTCAGGTTCGGTCTTCGTCTTCAGGACATCAGTTAGTTCGCCATCAGTCAGGAACTCGGCTCAGGTAAAAAGGGCACATCCCTCAGAAGAAAGTAAAGTGTAAATGGGCAATCTAAGGACAAGGACGGTTCTAATATAAAAGTTGGACAAGAATGGCCACAGCACACCGATAGTATAGTCCAATAGTGTGGCAGGGATGAGTGACCCTTATCTTATGTTGCTATGAAGCAAAGTTGAAAGGAGTCTCAAGTCCTGTTTGTAGAGGGTGTCTTTTATTTGTAGATACTGGAAATCATTGTGTCATCAGCGTGATACAGCCAATATAAAAGTTATCAAGTCACTAAGCAAAGTGACAAAGGGGGCCATTACAACATTGGCGGTAAAAGCCGCTTACCGCCATGTAGAAGACCGCCAATACACCGCTGCGGCCGTGGAAATCCGCCACAGCTATTATGACCCACATCTTGGAATCCGAAAAAAATTCAGACACCCACACAAGTCCGCCACACCAAAGGTCAGTGATAAACTGGCGAAAACTAAACCTCCACCGTCACGCCAACAGAAACACGGCCATGCTATCGCGACCCACGAATCCACGCGGCGGTCTTTCAACCGCGGTATTCCATTGGTGGTACACACCGCCGCGCTCAAAATACACACATATCTCCAAAACACTGCCACATTGGACAATTCAAAATACACACACCTGATACACATCCAAACACCACTCCCACACACCCAACACAATATAAAACACACACCCACATCACCCACAAACCCCTATGACCAAAAATGATTGACGAAGGCCAGAAAGAGAGCACAGAATAGACAACCCCACCACACAGAGGCACACAACACCATCACCCACACAACATCCACAACAAAACACCACACACCACAACACATCACCACACTCATCACCACATACACCACCCCACACATCACCTACACCACCCCATGGCACTGCAACGACACCCCAGGTTCTCCGAGGAGGAGCTCAGGGTCATGGTGGAGGAAATCGTATGGGTAGAGCCACAGCTATTTGGAGTACAGGTGCAGCAAACCTCCATAGCTAGGAAGATGAAGCTATGGCGAAGAATAGTTGACAGGGTCAACGCAGTGGGACAGCACCCAAGAAATCGGGACAACATCAGGAAGCGGTGGAACGACCTACAGGGGAAGGTGCGTTCCGTGGTCTCCAGGCACAACATCGTGGTACAGCGGACTGGCGGCGGACCCCCACCTCCTCCCCCACAACTAACAACATGGGAGAAGCAGGTCTTGACCATTATGCATCCTGAGGGCCTCAGAGGAGTAGCTGGAGGAATGGACACTGGTAAGTCAAATCTTAACTATCATATCCCCCACCCTACCTGCATGCTATCACACACCCCCACCCTCACCCCCTCCCCTATCACTCCAACTCCTCACTAATGTACTAATAACACAAACCACCCATCCCAACACCAAGCCCTGCATGACACAACAAAGCATGGACACCCCTCACTAAAGCATGCCCACTGCACATACACATAACACCCCCCAACCATCATCACACAAGCCCCCACACAGGAATGCTAACACTGGGGTACACGCTCACCCACCGATTGCACACCATGACACACATACATGCAATAATCATACTTTTACACCCCTGCAGGACCACTACCTAACGTCACCAGAAAAGGGTCCAGACATCTCTACCCCACCCACAGAAGAGGCCCACAGTGATGACAGCAGCTATGGCCAACTGGATCCAGATGACCAGCCCGGACCATCGTGGGCCTTGGGACAGTCGGTTCCCCTCGCACAGGCACAGCCCAACACAGACCTTCCACCCTATCGAAACACCAGCACAGCACCCACCCAGTGGGCCCATACCTCCGTACCCAGGACACGTCAATCTGCTGTGTGTCCACCACTACAGGGAACCCAGGATAACCCACCACCCCAACAACAACAGGGACCTGGGGGCAGTGGTAGTGGGCACACGATCCAGGGGACGGAGGCCCAGGAATACAGGGGAACTGGGAGGGCTGCCGTGCGACAGGGGGCGGACAGGCCAAGGGAACCCACTCTCCACGAGGCCCTCTCCTCCATCATGGGAGCATACCACCACTCCCAGGAGACGATGGCTACAGTCCTGGCCAAGTTTCAGGAGACCCAGCGCCTGCAGGAGGAACAGTATATGGGCTTCAGGGAGGAACTCAGAACCATCAGCTCCGCCCTGGGCACCATCGTAGGGGTGCTGAAGGACATACAGAACACCATGAGGGACACCGTGGCACTCCAAGGGGCCCCTGACACTAGCATGGACGATGAACTGCCCACCACCTCCGCCGGCGCTAGCGGACAGGACGCCCCGCCACAGGACCACAACACCAGCATCCCACCCCCTGCAGACGGAGAACCACTCCGCAAGCGGTCCCTGAGATCCAGGAACAGGACAGAGCACGATGGCAAGACCCCCGCCAAGAAATGAGACCACCCTGATTGTCATCCCACTGTCCCACTTTGTAACCCCGTCCATATTGGAACTGCCCCAGCTCCACTTCCTATGCCCATATGGGCAGTGCAACTGTGAGACTAATAGACTGGACTCTGCCATGGACATTCCTCCACCATCACCCCTCACCATTTTTCCTCCCCCTCCAATAATTAGCACTTCAATAAACACCCTTGAACCACAAAACAATATGGAGTCAGTCTGTGATTTTGAAAATGTGTATTAGCTATGACTGTGACAAAATCCGTTCTCAATAGTAATGTCAACATACCTATGTCACACATCACAAGTCCATGAAGGATGCAAGCAGATGACACACGTTGGTAACCATACCTGTGAAACCGTAATGGAAATGTACAACTCAGTTACCAAATACTGGTTGAAATTGACAGACAGGATAGAGGTAGAAGTGTGAAAGTACTTGTAGTAGTCAAGAAGTGTTCCCACCTGTGTGTCACTGGAAATATTGCTATATGACTGAGTCCCTGTTGTCAATGTCTTCTTCCTCTGCTTCCTCCTCATCACTGTCCACAGGCTCCACAGCTGCCACAACACCGTCATCTGGACAATCCTCCTGCAGAAAAGGCACCTGGCGTTGCAAAGCAAGATTGTGAAGCATACAGCAGGCGATGATGATCTGGCACACCTTCCTTGGTGAGTAGAATAGGGAACCACCTGTCATATGGAGGCACCTGAACCTGGCCTTCAGGAGGCCGAAGGTGCGTTCGATCACCCTCCTAGTCCGCCCGTGGGCCTCATTGTAGCGTTCCTCTGCCCTTGTCCTGGGATTCCTCACGGGGGTCAATAGCCATGACAGGTTTGACCAAAGCCACATGGGTCCCATCAATGGCACCTATGATGTTAGGGATATGTCCAAGGGCATAGAAGTCACCTTTAACAGTAGCCAAATCCTCCACCTGAGGGAAAACGATGTAGCTCCTCATGTGTTTCAGCAGGTCAGACAACACTCTGGACAACATGTTGGAAAACATAGGCTGGGACATCCCTGATGCCATGGCCACTGTTGTTTGAAATGACCCACTTGCAAGGAAATGGAGCACTGATAGCACCTGCACTTGAGGGGGGATTCCTGTGGGATGGCGGATTGCTGACATCAGGTCTGGCTCCAACTGGGTACACAGTTCCTGGATTGTGGCACGGTCAAACCTGTAGGTGATGATTAAATGTCCCTCCTCCATTGTCAAGAGGTCCACCAGCGGTCGGTACACCGGAGGATTCCGCCATCTCCTCACATGTCCCAGCTGACGGTGCCTAGGAAGGACAAAAGCGATCACAGAGTCAAGCAACTCGGAGGTATGTACCCACAGCTACACAGAACACGAAACTTAATCCAAAAAGTGGCCTGTAAGAGTGTTTAGTCCAGGCCTAGGTATGTGTGACGCAGTTGAAAATGAAGCCATGTGGGCCCCTGAAATGGCGGCTGTCTGACCTCTAAACTGGGACAATTGGATGTGAGGTAACTGCACTGGCGTTGTACACCGTCGCGGTAGGTGCAAGTGCTGCTGTGACCTCGGTCTGGAAGAGACAATGGCACGTGTGTCTGGGGAAAGGGCCCCTGCCTTCACTGCACAGGAGTTGGAGAAGCTCATGGACGGGGTCCTCCCCCAGTACATGCTACTCTACGGTCCTCCAGACAAACAGGTGAGTACATAGGGTGAAAGTTGTATGGGCTATGCCTGGGTAGAGAGGGCTGATTGTAAGAAGGAAGGGGGCAGAGTTCTGCGAGCATTAAGGACTGTGAATGCATGTGCCACATGGCAAGGGCAGGGATGTGGGCCACTCACTTCGACGGTGCAGTTGGTAATGACTTCTCTTCTTCCCCTGTACATGTCATGTAGGTCAGCGCCCACCAGAAGAAGGATATTTGGCGTGCCATCGCCAAGGATGTCTGGACCCGGGGGGTCCACCAGAGACGGAGCACCCACTGCCGTAAAAGATGGGAGGACATTCGCCGCTGGAGCAAGAAGACTGCGGAGGCTCAGCTGGGGATGGCCTCCCAATGTGGGAGGGGTGCCCGTTGCACCATGTCCCCCCTGATGTTCCGGATCCTGGCGGTGGCCTACCCTGAGTTGGATGGGCGCTTGAGGGCATCACATCAGACACAAGGGGGTGAGTACACTCTCATTCAGCTGACTTTGCGCGCAGTGGAGGAGTCTTGGTGGGGGAGGAGGGCTGTGGGTTTCCCTAGGCCAGGGCGAGTTCCGTAGGCTAGGCCCCTCCGTAATGCAGGCCATGTGCCACTCCACCCCACCTCTGTAGAGTGTCAAGTACAGGTATACATGCCCCTGTGTCATCTATGTGTGCAGATGTCCACCATAGCCATGTAGGCCATATCCCAGGAACTGCATCTGTAGAGCCCAACATCCCAACGGTAGCGGTAAGCCATGCACTCAACCTGTCTTTCTTCTGTCGCCCCCCCCCCTTTTTGTGCTCTCCCTGTTCTTTTGTGCATCAGCATCATCAGGCGGAGGTACAGTGGCACGGAGCACGAGGGGGCTGCATCCCACATGGCCATGGAGGGCCACACCACGGACTCTGAATACACCAGTGGGACGGAGGGCGAGGGGAGCACCACGGCTGTCACCGGATCAGCAACCAGCAACACGGACTCGTCCTCCGATGGGAGCTCCCTTGTGGTGGCGGCAACATCTGTGCCCCCCACTTCTACAGGTACAGCCGCCACTCCCCTTACCATCACCGCCCTCCCAGCAGCCCCTCAGCCTTCGCCCCGTGCCCGCTCACCCAGGAGGGCGGGCATCACCTTCGGCCCAGGCACCTCAGCCCCTGCCCATGTCACCTCTGCTGCCCTCAGTGAGGAGGCCATTGACCTCCTCAGGTCACTCTCTGTTGGGCAGTCTACCATTGTGAATGCCATCCAGGGTGTAGAAAGGGAGTTGCAACACACTAATGCATTCCTGGAGGGCATTCATTAGGGTCAGGCTGCCCATCATCGAACCCTGCAATCTCTGGCCTCAGCACTGATGGCAGCCACTGTCCCTGTGTCTAGCCTCCCCCCTCTAACTTCCTCCACCCAGACCCAATCCCCTGTACCTCTGCCTATCCCAAGCACACCATCAGACCACACGTCAACACACAAGGGAAGCTCAGGCAAACATAGGCACCACACATCCCACAGGCACTCACACAAGCATCACCACATACAGACACAGCAACATCCACTGCCTCCACTGTGTCCCCTCCTCGTAGTTTCCCTCCTCCCTCCCAGTGTCGTCTACACTCTCACCTGCATGCACTACCACTACAGCCACTAGGTCCCGCACCAGCACACCCACCACCAAACCCCGCTCACCTGCACTCACCACCCCTACTACCATTTACACATCCCCTGTGTCCTCTCCCAGTGTGTCTGTGACGCCCCCTCCCAAAGTACACAAACACGGGCACACACACACCCAACATCCATCCACCTCACGACAGCCTCCAGAACATGCACCTGCATCATCAAACGTTACACCTCCTACAACCACCTCCTCTTCCTCCACTCCCAGCCCCCCTCCAGCTACCCGTCCCAGTGTTCGTCAGAAACTTTTCCTGAGCAATGTTGACCTCTTTCCCACCCCTCCCTCCAATTCATAGGTCCCATACTAGCACCTCAGCCAAAAAATCTCCGGTACCAGTGGTGCCTGTTAGAGGCATGTGGAGTGCACCGGGCACCAGGGCAGCCAGTCTGACACGGAGCCAAAGCACAGCCAGTCCGACCCCCTGTGAAGCACCAGAAGTTGGACAGTGCCCGACGGGATAGGGGGAAGACTCCAGCCGGCAAAGCCGCTCACAAGGGTCCCGGGGGGAGTGTCGACTCAGCTGTGACTCCTCCCAAGGTGGGGAAGGGGCAGAAGCAAGCGCCAAAGTCTGGGAAGAGCAGCACGGCGGAGAAGGCCGCCATCATCACTGCTGCCCAGAAGGCCTCCGCCAGCCCGATCATCACTGGTCAGGAGACCACCGCCAGGGTCAGTGCCCAGGAGGGCAGTCCCATCGTCACTGGTCAGGAGACCACCGCCAGAGTCAGTGCCCAGGAGGGCAGTCCCATTGTCACTGGTCAGGAGACCACCGCCAGAGTCAGTGCCCAGGAGGGCCCCGGCAGCCACAGCCCCGCTGGGCAATGAGGGACCGCCATGGCAAACACCGCTGCACAGGTCAGAGACAGCAAAGGCAAGCACCGCTGAACAGGGCAAAGACCGCCATGGCAAGCACCGCTGAACAGGGCAAGCACCGCCAACTCAAGCACCGGTAGCCCATGTGCGGCAGGGGCAGTGACGGAACTGGGACAGTCATGGGGAGAGTGATGCACTCTGGGCACCTGTCCCCCTCCAGACCCAGTGGAGAACAGCATCTACTACCTCAGTCCTTAACAGGATGAAGCACTCTGGGCACCTGTCCCCCTCCAGAACCAGTGGAGAACAGCATCCACTCCATCTGTCCTGCACAGGATGAAGCACTCTGGGCACCAGTCCCCCTCCAGAACCAGTGGAGAACAGCATCCACTCCGTCTGTCCTGCACAGGATGAAGCACTCTGGGCACCAGTCCCCCTCCAGAACCAGTGGAGAACAGCATCCACTTGAGAGACTGTGGCTTTGCACTCCCCAAGATAAAGCAGTGGGCAAACCTCTCACTGTAGAGACTTGAGAGACTGTGGCTTTGCACTCCCCAGGATTGAACAGTGGGCAACCCACCCACTGTAGGGACTTGTGAGACTGTGGCTTTGCACTCCCCAGGATGGTACAGTGGGCAAACCACCCACTGGAGAGACTTGAGAGACTGTGGCTTTGCATTCCCCAGGATAAATCAGTGGGCAAACCACCCACTGAAAGGACTTGTGAGACTGTGGCTTTGCACTCCCCAGGATAAAGCTGTGGGCAGACCACCCACTGTAGAGACTTGAGAGACTGTGGCTTTGCACTCCCCAGGATAAAGCAGTGGACAAACCACCCACTGTAGAGACTTGAGAGACTGTGGCTTTGCACTCCCCAGGATAAAGCAGTGGACAAACCACCCACTGTAGAGACTTGAGAGACTGTGGCTTTGCACTCCCCAGGATACATCAATGGGCATGGAGCCCCCTTGTGGATCTGGCGTGGTGCTGTCATCCGGCTGAGGTGCCCCCCCTTCCCTTACCCCTGAGGTGCCTTTTGTATTTCGATCTGATGCCCCAGCAGTGTTTTCTACGTTTTGCTCAGGTATCTGATGTGGGCCTCGCCCATTCATTTTGGGGCCAGTGATCCACGGACATTGAATGGTGCATACCTGCACTACTAATCGTGATGTATATTTTGTTGAATGTGTACATATATCTGTATATATTAGCTTACTATATTTTTATACATTACAATGGTTGCACTCATTTCCTTTTGTCTTTGCATTCTTCCGGGGGAGTTGGGGGTTGTTACTGTGATGTTTGGATATGCATTGGTGTGTGTTTTGTAGTGGCTGAGGGTCGGGGTGGGGGTGTTGCGTGTGTGTGTCCTTGACTTTTGCCTCCCCTATGTTGTAGGTGCAGTACCCACCGTTGTCTTCGGCACCGGCGTTGCTGATGATCGTACAGGAGCAGGAAGACTATCGCAGGGAGTGTTTGGAGTTCCGGCTCCATGGTGCCCTCCTTCCTCGTGGAGTGTTTGAGGTGTGCGTTTTCCCTTTGAAATGGCTGTTTCCGCCGTGTTTTTATCCACGGTGAATCCGCCCCGGAAAAGGTGGCGGATTGGTAGGTTGTGATACTGTGGGCGGTACTTTGTCTCCCGCCTGTCTGTTGGCGGTGACCGCCGCGCTGCTTGTATGCACTGCTGTGGCGGTCGGAGTGTTAAAGTCCCGACCTTTCGCTTGCGGGGCCCTCCTGTGCTGGAGTCCTGGGCCCGTGGGTGTCCTCCGTCACACCCCAAATGGGGCTGGTGGGGCCCTCCTGGGCAGCTCGACCGCTGCCGGACTTGTCCGCCCTCCTGCCCTTGCCCTCCTTGGCAGAAACTCTGGAGCCCTTGCCTCCGTTTCTGGATGGGCCAGGTGACGTTGCAAGGGTGGTGTCCTTGGGGGCAGCCGTCTCAGGCCTGTCGCGCCGGCCCTTCCCTTTTTTTGTTCTTTTCCCAGGGGGTGGGCTGGCTGTCCCCTTGCTGCTGCCCGATGTTCCTGCCCTAGGAGCTGGTGGACTCCAATAGCCCTGAACGATGGTCCTATTAGGTGCAGGGCTTGTGGTGGCTGAGGTGCTGATTGGAGTCTTACTAGATGGAGGGGGTGGGTCAGTTGTTGGAAAGAGGTCAAGGTTGGAAAGGAAAATCAATTTAGACAGACAGGGACGGGTAGTTGTAGTGGGTATGGGAGTGGAGGAAGAGGATTTGGTTGTAGGAGAGTCAAGTGTGGTGTCTTTGGGTGCAGGTGCTTGTGCTGGAGGCTGTCGTGAGGTGGATGGCTGTTGGGTGGGTGACTGCCTGCGTTTGTGTGGTTTGGAAGAGGGGGTGACAGACACACTGGGAGAGGACACAGGGGACATGTAAATGGCATTGGGGGTGGTGACTGCACGTGTGCGGACTGTTCTGGTGGGTGTGGTGGTGATGGACGTACTGGCTGATGGTGGTGTGCATGCAGGTGTGAGTGGAGACGTCACAGGGAGGGAAGAGGGAGACGAGGAGGAGGGGGACACAGAGGAGGCAGTGGCTGTTGGCATGTCTGCATGTGGATGTTGCTTGGGTGAATGCTTGTGTGATCTGTGGTGCTTATGTCTGGATGAGCTGCCCTTGGGTGTTGAGGTGTGTGCAGGCTGGTCTGTAGGTGTGTCTGGGATAGGCAGAGGAACAGGGGAGTGGGACTGGGTTGAGGAAGTTGGAGGGGGGAGCCTAGACACAGGGACAATTGTTGCCGTCAGTGCTGAGGCCAGAGCGTTGAACGATCTCTGATGGGCAGCCTGACCCGAATGAATGCCCTCCAGGTATGCATTGCTCCGATGCACCTCCCTTTCTACCCCCTGGATGGCATTCAAAAGGGTAGACTGCCCAACAATGAGCGTCCTCAGGAGGTCAATGATCTCCGCACTAAGGGCAGCAGGGGTAACTGGGGCAGGACCTGAGGTGCCAGGGGCGAAGGAGATGCCCGGCTTCCTGGCCGAGCGGGCACGGGGCGAACGCTGAGGGGCTGCTGGGAGGGCGGGGCTGGTGCGCTGGGTGGCAGCTGTACCTGTTGTTGCGGTGGGCACAGATGTTGCCGCCACCACAAGGGAGCTCCCTTCCGAGGACGTGTCGCTGATGTCTCCACGGGTCCCCGTTGTGAAGCTCCCCTCGCCCTCCATCTCACTGGTGTACTCTGAGTCGGTTGCATGGCCCTCCGGGGCCATGTGAGATGCAGCTCCCTCGTGCTCCGATGCTACTTCTCCTCTGCCTGATGATGCTAATGCACACATGAACAGGAAAACCAAAAAAAAGGGGGGGAGAAGAAAGAAAGACATGTTCAGTGCATGCATTGGCGGCACCGTTGGTGGAGAGGACAGACACAGAAGCCCCCTGCACTACGCCGCGCACTCCCGGTACACTACTCAATTATTGTGACTTGGCCTACAAGTCTATGGACGACAAATGCACACATAGGTGAGCCTGGACCATGGATAGCTGTACTTAGCACCCTACAGAGGTGGGGGGCGGGGGCACAGGGCCATGCCTAACGGAGGGGCCTAGCCTACAGAAACCGCCCTGGCCTAGAGATAGCCACAGCCCTCCTCCCCCACCCAGACACCTCCACTGTGCGCTAATATAGCAGAATGTGTTGATACTCACCCCCTTGTGTCTGCTGTGATGTCCTCACATGCCCATCCAAATCGGGGTAGGCCACCGCCAGGATCCGGGACATCAGGGGGGTCAATTGCCGTGTGGCACCCCTCCTAGGTTGGGAGGCCATCCCCAGCAGAGCCTCGGCGGTCTTTCTGCTCCCGCGGCGGATGTCCTCCCACCTCTTGCGGCAGTGGGTGCCCCGTCTGTTGTGGGCCCCCAGATGTGAGTGGCCCCCCCTCCCCAACCTTGCCATGTAGCACATGCTCTCATCTGTCGTGCGTTGCACTCCTCATTCGCTCCCCTCCCCACCATCTTACATCCACCCGACTCAACACAGGCATAGCCCATACTACGTGCTCCCTGTGTACTTACCTGTTGGTCTGGAGGACCGTAGAGTAGCGCATACTGGGGGAGGATCCCATCCACAAGTTTCTCCAATTCCTCAGATGTGAAGGCAGGGGCCCTTTCCCCAGTCGCAGCAGCCATTGTATCTCCCAGACCGAGGTCACAGCAGCACTTGCAGTATAGGTCCTCTCCTGTGGATGATCAGGTCTCGAGTGATTAAGCAGTTAGAAAATGGCGGTCATGCCCGCGGCGGTGCGTACCGCGGCGGTGCGTACCGCGACTGCCGGCGCACATCGTCATTGGCTCCTGAGACCCATAGGGTTCAATGTTAACCAATGCTGCTTTGCGCCGCGGTCTTCGACCGCCTACCGCCACGGTGTGCCACGCCAGCGCATTGACCTCACATCCCATTGTCACACTTCACAGGTCAGGCAGCCGCCATTTCAAGGGCCCACATGGCTTAAATTCTACTGCGTCACACAGGCCTTGGCCTTGCATTGCCACTCATACAAGCCATTCAATGCATAGCGAATCGTGTTTTGTGCAAGCTGTGGTTACGTACCTGTGGGTTGCTTGACTCTGTGCTCCATGTTGTCCTTCCTAGGCACCGTCCGCTGGGACTTGTGAGGAGATGGAGGAATCCTCCCGTGTACAGACCGCTGGTGGACCTGTCGACAATGGAAGAACGACATGTCATACTGACATACAGACTTGACCGAGCCACTATACATGAACTGTGTGCCCAGCTGGAGCCAGACCTGATGTCCCCCATTCGCCAACCCACAGGGATTCCCCCTCTGGTGCAGGTTCTGTTAGTACTCCATTTTTTGGCAAGTGGATCATTCCAAACAACAGTGGCCATATCATCAGGGATGTCTCAGCCTATGTTTTCTAAGGTTTTGTCCAGAGTGTTGTCTGCCCTGATGAAATACATGCGGAGCTACATTGTTTTCCCTGAGGTGGGCGATTTGGCTACAGTGAAGGGTGATTTCTATGCCCTTGGACATATCCCCAACATCATTGGTGCCATTGATGGGACCCATGTGGCTTTGGTTCCCCCCAGTGGAAGTGAGCAGGTGTACAGGAACAGAAAAAGTTATCATTCGATGAATGTCCAGGTGGTCTGTTTGGCTGACCAGTACATCTCCCATGCAAATGCCAAGTTCCCTGGGTCTGTGCATGACGCGTACATCATGCGAAATAGCAGCATCCCTTATGTGATGGAACAGCTACAGAGACACCGTGGGTGGCTAATAGGTGACTCTGGTTACCCCAACCTGTCGTGGCTACTTACCCCAGTGAGGAATCCCAGGACAAGGGCAGAGGAACGCTACAATGAGGCCCATGGGCGAACTAGGGGGGTTATAGAAAGAACCTTCGGCCTCCTGAAGGCCAGGTTTAGCTGTCTGCATATGACAGGTGGATCCCTAATGTACTCATCAAAGAAGGTGTGCCATATCATTGTGGCCTGCTGTATGCTTCACAGCCTGGCTTTGCGACGCCAGGTGCCTTTCCTGCAGGAGGATGGTCCAGATGGTGGTGTTGTAGCAGCTTTGGAGCCTGTGGAGAGTGAAGAGGAGGAAGAAGACGGGGACGACACAGACAACAGGGACACAGTGATACAACAGTATTTTCAGTAGCACACAGGTACGAATCAAGCACACCATTTTACATTTACTTAAAGTCTCCTGCCTCTCTACTGTCTGAGTTCTCCCCCAGTTCCTGTTAACTGAGTTGTGACTTTCCCTTCCGTTTTCAGAGCTGTGGGCCCCACTGCGTGACCTCTGCTTTGTTTGCCCATGGACTACAGCTGTGTGACAGTGGTATGTTGTCATCACAATGTAACTGAACATTTTGGCACCGTTATGTCTAATACATTTGTTGAAAATACAAGCAGACTCCAGATTTATTAAGTGCAATAAGTGAATTTATTAAAGTGCTAAAATTAGGTACATGATTGTAAAACGGTGATGGGTGATGGTGGAGTAATGTCCATGGCAGAGTCCAGTTCTCAGTCTCACAGGTGCATTGTCCATATGCCTGTGGAAGGATGGAGCAGGGGCAGTTCAAAGTTGGACAGGGTGACAATGTGGGACAGGGGGATGACATCAGGGGGTATCATTTGCTGGCGGGGGTCTTGGCATCCTACTCTGTCTTCTTGTGAGATCTCAGGTTCCGCTTGCGGGGTGGTTCTTGCAGGAGGTGGGGTTCTGGTGGCCTGTCGTTGTGTGGGGGCCTCCTGTCCACTAGCGCCGGCGGAGGTGGTAGGCTGTTCCTGGTCCAGGCTAGTGACAGGGGCCCTTTGTGGTGCCACATGGTCCCGTAATGTGGTGACTATCTGGTTTAGGGCCACGACGATGGTCCCCATTGCGGAACTAATGCTCCTCAGTTCCTCTCTGAACCCCATGTACTGTTGCTCCTGCATGATCTGGATCTCCTGGAACCTGGCCAGTACCGTAGCCATCGTCTCCTGGGAGTGGTGGTATGCTCCCATGATGGAGGAGAGGGCCTCTTGGAGAGTCGGTTCCCTGGGCCTGTCCCCCCCCTGTCGCACAGCAGCCCTCCCAGTTCCCCTGTTTCCCTGGGCCTCTGTCCCCTGGACGGTGTGCCCACTACCACTGCCCCCAGGTCCCTGTTGTTGTTGGGGTGGTGGGTCAACCTGGGTGCCCTGTAGTGGTGGACACACCGCTGATTGACGTGTCCTGGAGACAGAGGCATGGGCCCGCTGGGTGGGAGCTGTGCTGGTGTTCCCAGAGAGGGTTAGGTCTGGGGTAGCCTGTGGCTGTCTGGGGGGAACCGACTGTCCCGAGGTCCCCGATGGGCCGGGCTGGTCATCTGGGTCCAGGGAGACAGAGCTGCTGTCATCACTGTGGGCCTCTTCTGGGGGTGGGATGGACATCTCTGGACCCTCCGTGGCGGTGTGGTGGCGTTCGGGTCCTGCAGGGGTATAAGAGTATGGTTATTGCTTCTGTGTGTGCCATTTCGTGTAATGGGTGGGTGGCCGTGGACCTCAGTGCTGGCATTCCCTTGTGGGGGCTTTTGTGACGGTGGCTTGTGGGGGAGATGGGTATGTGCAGTGGGCATGCTTTGGTGATGGGTGTCCATGCTTTGGGGAGGCATGCAGGAGTAGGTTTTGGGATGGGTGGGTTGTGGTGGTGAGCCATTTGCAAGGAGTTGGTGTGATGGGGGTGAGGGTGGGGGTATGATTTGGCATGCAGGTGGGGTGGGGGGAATAAAGTAGTGGGGATTTGACTTACCAGAGTCCATTCCTCCGCCTACTCCTGCGAGGCCCTCAGGATGCAGGATGTGCAAGACTTCCTCCTCCCATGCTGTGAATTCGGGGGGAGTAGGTGGGGGTCCGCCGCCAGTCTTCTGCACCGCGATGTTGTGCCTTGATACCATGGAACGCACCTTCCCCCGTAGCTTCCTGATGTCGTCCCGATTGCGTGGATGCTGTCCCACAGCGTTGAGCCTGTCCACTATTCTTTGCCATAGCTCCATCTTCCTGGCAATGGTGGTGTGCTGCACCTGTGCCCCGAATAGCTGGGGCTCTACACGAACTATTTCCTCCACCATGACCCTGAGTTCTGCATCAGAGAACCTGGGGTGTCTTTGGAGTGCCATGGGGTGGTGTGGATGAGGTGAGGGGTGGTGTATGTGTTGTAGAGTGTGGTGAGTGTGGTGGTGTATGGTGTTTTGTGCGTGGAAATTGTGTTGGTGATGTTGTGATTTGCCTCTGTGTGATGGTCTACTCTATGCTGTGCTGTCTCTCTCTGTCCTTCAGTCGCAATGGTGGTCGTAAGGGTTTGTGGGTGATGTGTGTGTGTGTTTTATACTTAATTGGGTGTGTGGGAGTGGTGTGTGTATATGTCTCAGGTGTGTGTATTTGGAATTGTCCAATGTGGCTGTGTTTTGTAAAGGTGTGCGTATTTTGACCGCGGCGGTGTGTACCGCCAATGGAATACCGCGGTTGAAAGACCGCTGCAGGGATTTGTGGGTCGGAACGATATGGGCGTATTTCTGTTGGCGTGACGGTGGAGGCTTGGTCATCGTCAGTTTCCCGCTGACCTTTGGTGTGGCGGACTTTTTTTGTTGTCGGGTTTTTGGCGGTTTGCCAGTTGCGGGTCAGAATGACCGCGGCGGTGTTATGGCGGTCTTCTGACCGGCGGTAAGCGACTTTTACCGCCGAGGTCAGAATGACCCCCTCTCTTTCTAAAGTTGAATTCAGATGCCGCAGTATTGACCTGGTACCTCTCGATCAAAACAGAACGCCAAGAATTCTTGTTGCCATTCAGCTGATGTTGCGTACGCCCATTCAGGATCTGCGTACTTTCTGTTTGCAACTCTTTTTCTTTTCAGTCTGCGTTCACTCTGTAATTCTCCTTCACTGAGATCCTCTTTTCTGGTTGTGTCAACCTCTTCCTCTATTGTGTCCCCAAGGACCACTTTCTCTCTTGCAGCTTGTTTCTTTGGCCAGTTATCACCTTTATGGGTTTTCTTTCTGCTTGGCCTTTCAGGACGTTGAACAGCACCCTTCTCTTGTGCTTTGGTGTTTTCTCTTGACGGACCCACAAGCGGCTCAGGAGGAGTCGGTGTACTTTGACCTCCTTCTGCTCCTTCCCCCTCGTCTTCAAGGTCTGTAACGGGCTCAAGTTCAAACTCGTATCCATCTACTTCTGGGAGAACATCTCTTTGTCTCGGTTCTCTTGCTTCCTCCAGTGAGATAGGCTCACTTTCACCTCTCTCGAACTCGTTTACCGTTTGAGGGACTAAGCCGTCCTCAGTGGGCTCCCCTTCAGTCTCAGTTCCCCTTTGAATACTCTCCGGCCCTGAGACTTCCTTTTTTGCAGTTGTTGTTTTGGAAACTTCAATTTCCTCATCAGTCGGACACGTCACCTTCTTTGTGTGACTGGCATTTATCCAGTTTGTAACACCTGCGCATTTCACAGCAATGGTTGTTGTCAGTATCACTTGATATGGTCCCTTCCAATGTGGCTCCAAACACGATTTCCTTACGTGTTTCTTGACAACCACCCAGTCACCGGCTTTCAGGGTGTGACCTGGATCACTGATCAGTGGCAATTTGTTAGACTCCACCTGGTGAGAAAAAGAGCGGACCACATCAGCTAGACCCTTGCAGTAGTCCAACACCATATCATCCGTGATATTCACAAGAGCATTTGCAGGCACTGCGGGCAACCTCATAGCTCTGTCCATCAGAATCTCATGGGGGGATAGTCCTGTCTTCTTATCAGGTGTGTTTCTCATTGACATCAGCACTAAGGGCAATGCATCTGGCCATTTCATATTGGTAGCTGCGCACATCTTTGCCATTCTCAACTTCAAGGTACCATTCATCTGTTCCACTAGTCCTGATGCTTCAGGGCGGTAGCTACAATGCAGCTTCTGTTCAATGTCTAAAGCAGCACACAAGAGCTTTATCACCTCATTGTCGAAGTGTCTGTCCCTATCTGATTCTAGAGAGATCGAGAATCCAAAACATGGTAATAACTCTCTGAGCAACAGCTTTGCTACTGTGAGACTGTCATTCATACGTGTAGGGTATGCTTCAATCCAATGACTGAAAACACACACAATCACCAACACGTACCTCAAGCCTCCACACACAGGCATCTCAATGAAATCCATCTCCATCTTGCTAAACGGACCTCCAGCTCTCCCTATGTGGCTCAAAGTCACCACAGTCCCTTTTCCTGCATTCATCTGTTGACAGATGATGCATCTGTGACAGGTAACCTCTGTGGCTTGTCTGAATTTCGGATTGAACCAATCAATTTTGAATAATCTGATCATTGCGTCTCTCCCAAGATGTGCCTGTCCATGGTAAAGCCTTGCAAACTGTGACAAAAGACTGTTGGGTAAAACCAATTTCCCCTCCTCTGATACCCACAAGTTGTCAGACCTTTGTACACATTGCATTCTCTGCCAAGAGCGTTTTTCCTCTCTGCTAGCACGGCCCTGCAGTGATTTGAGCTCATCTAATAAATAAACCACTCTTAATGCTAAGTTCAAGCATGTTTCATTTTCATTTTCTGGTAATAGTTCCAACTGATCCTTGAATGATATACAGTTCAATGCGCAAAACCTTGCGACTTGATCTGCATAGCCGTTTCCCATTGACACAAAGGGGGGCATTTCTGACTTTGGCGGGCGGCGGAGGCCGCCCGCCAAAGTCCCGCTGTCAGAATACTGCTGCGCAGTCAAAAGACCGCCGCGGTAATTCTGAGTTTCCCGCTGGGCTGGCGGGTGACCGCCAGAAGGCCGCCCGCCAGCCCAGCGGGAAACCCCCTTCCATGAGGATGCCGGCTCTGAATGGAGCCGGCGTAGTGGAAGGGGTGCGACGGGTGCAGTTGCAGCCGTCGCGATTTTCAGTGTCTGCTTGGCAGACACTAAAAATCTTGGTGGGGCCCTGTTAGGGGGCCCCTGCAGTGCCCATGCCATTGGCATGGGCACTGCAGGGGCCCCCAGGGGCCCCACGACACCCATTACCGCCAGCCAGGTTCTGGCGGTCAAAACCGCCAGAACCCGGCTGGCGGTAAGGGGGTCGGATCCCCATGTCGGCGCTGCCTGCAGTGCCGCCATGGAGGATTCCCCAGGGCGGCGGGAAACCGGCGGGACACCGCCGGTTTCCCGTTTCTGACCGCGGCTGTACCGCCGCGGTCAGAATGCCCAAGGATGCACCGCCAGCCTGTTGGTGGTGCATCCGCGGTCCCCGGCCCTGGCGGTTTTTACCGCCAGGGTCAGAATGACCCCCAAAGTCTTGTGACTTAACATGAGCATTGCATTTCACCACGGCAATTTCAAGAAGTAACTGATTCGCATGCAACAAATCCTTAATCTTTTTGCCATTTTTCACTGGTGAGCCAGAAGAGGTCATGAAACCCCTCTGTGACCACAATTGGTCAAAATCATGCACAATTCCGAATCCGTATCTGCTGTCAGTATAGATAGTGACTTTCAGGTTGTCAGCTGCGAAGCATGCCTTAGTAAGGGCAATTAATTCAGCCACTTGTGTGGAGTACACTCTTTTGAGCCAGGAAGCTTCTAGGATACCGGTGATTGTGCACACGGCATAACCAGCTCTCAGTATTGCGACTGAGTCTCTCAAGCATGAACCATCAACAAACATAATGTAATCATTTTCTTCTAACTGTGTATCCTTAAAGTCAGGTCTGGGTTTGGTGCATAGTTCTGTTACCTCAAGACATTCATGTTCTACTTCCTCAGTATTATTAATCTCAGCATTTTCAACAGGAAGTAAAGTTGCCGGGTTCAATACAGTACACCTCTTGAGTGAAATGTTCAGACACCCCAGTACAATGGTCTCATATCTCATCAGCCTAGCATTTGTCATGTGCTGCGTCTTAGAATTTCAACAGAATTTTAACAGAATTTCAACTGAATGGGGAACCATTACTGTTAAGGGATGTCCCATCACTACGCCTTCACACTGAGTGAGGCTCTGACCAACTGCTGCAACTGCACGCAAACGACCCGGTAAGGCTGCTGCGACTGGGTCCAAAGTAGCTGAAAAATATGCTACTGGGCGGTTTGCACCTCCATGGACCTGTGTTAAGACAGACAAAGAACAGGCATCACGTTTATGAGAAAACAGTAGAAAAGGCTTTGTGTAGTCAGGCATACCTAAAGCTGGCGCCCTCCACATGCACTCTCCCTTCCATGAATGCCTCAATCTCTTCTTCTGACATGATTATATTACCTGGGTCATCCTTAACTTCTTTACCTGTCAATTTCACCAAAGGTTTGAAGATAATCGAGAAGTTGGAAATCCACTGACGACAGTAGCCCACCATTCCCAAAAACATCCTGACATCTCTTTTTGTTGTCTGCAGTATGGCTGTCACCCTTTCTTTGGATATTCTGCTGGAGCCCTTTTCAATTAAGTGACCTAAATACTTCACCTCTTTCTGACGGTATTGCAGCTTCTTTGGGGACACTTTGGGGGTCATTACAACCCTGGCGGTCGGTGTTAAACCAGCGGCCAAACCGCAAACAGGCTGGCGGGGAAAAAAATGGAATTCCGACCCTGGCGGAAACCGCCAACAGAGACCGCCACATTACCACACCGCCCGCCACGGCGGCACAAACAAACAGCGCGGCGGTCACCGCCAACAGACAGGCGGGAGACAATGTACCGCCCACACTATCACAACCTACCAATCCGCCACCTTTTCCGGGGCGGTATCCCCACCGATAAAAACACGGCGGAAACAGCCATTTCGAAGGGAAAACCCTCACCTCCATACAGCCCACGAGGAATAAGGACAGCATGGAACCCAAACTCCACATACTCCCAGCAATTGTGTACCTACTCCTCTACCAGGAGCACGAACGCCGGTGCCGAAGACAACGGGGAGTACTGCACCTACGACACAGGGGAGGGGGGTGGAGAAAATATTACGGGTACACACATACGCAACACACCCACCCTCAGCCTCACCCACTACAACACACACATCAATGCGTACCAACACATCAGACACCCCCCAAACCCCCCGGAAGAATGCAAACACAAAAGGAAATGATTCTAAACATAGGAATATATTGTATTACTGGCTGAAAAATATAATTCTACATCAAAAACTGTTATATACATATATGTACAAGTCCAAGCATTGTAGCATGTATTGTCCGTGGACCACTGGGCCCAAATCACATGGGCAAAGCCCACACAAGATACCTGACTCCAATGGAGAGAACACTGCAGGGGCATCAGATAGCAAAACTACAGGCACCTCACGGGGAAGGGAAGGGAGGGCACCTCAGCTAGATGAGTCCACGACGCCAGATCCACGAGGGGCCTCCATGGCCACTGTTCAATCCTGGGGAGTGCAAAGCCACAGTCTCTGAAGTCTCTACAGTGGGTGGCTTGCCCACTGTTCAATCCTGGGGAGTGCAAAGCCACAGTCTCTCAAGTCTCTACAGTGGGTGGCTTGCCCACTGTTATATCCTGGGGAGTGCAAAGCCACAGTCTCTCAAGTCTCTATAGTGGGTGGCTTGCCCACTGTTATATCCTGGGGAGTGCAAAGCCACAGTCTCTCAAGTCTCTACAGTGGGTGGCTTGCTCACTGTTATATCCTGGGGAGTGCAAAGCCACAGTCTCACAAGTGGATAACAGTCTCCACTGGTTCTGGGTGGGGCCTGGTGCCCAGACTGCTTCGTGCAGCCCTGCACGACTAAGATGCGGGCCAGCCCCTGGCGCTCATGGTTCATCGGTGCTTGAGATGAAGGGCCCAGTTCAGCGGTGCTTGAGATGAAGGGCCCAGTTCAGCTGGTGCTTGAGACGGCGGTGCCCAGTTCAGCGGTGCTTGAGACGGCGGTGCCTAGTTCAGCGGTGCTTGAGATGAAGGGCCCAGTTCAGCGGTGCTTGAGACGGTGGTGCCCAGTTCAGCGGTGCTTGAGATGAAGAGCCAAGTTCAGTGGATCTGGCCATGGCGTGGATCTCATTTGCCACCTGTCCTGTGGCTGGCGGGGCCCTCCTGGGCTGCAGTGCCGGGCATGTTGGTGGCCTCCTGCCCACCTGGCATGGGGCTGGCGGGCCCTCCTGGGCTGCAGTGCCGGGCATGTTGGTGGCCTCCTGCCCACCTGGGATGGGGCTGGCGGGGCCCTCCTGGCCAGCTGGGCTGATTGCGGTCTTGTCAGGCGTGCTGCCCTTCCCAGCCTTCCCTGATCGCCTGTGGCCCTTCCCCACCTTGGGCGGTGTGACAGCTGTCTCCACACCTCCTGCCGGAGCCATGGTAGGGGTTTTTGTGCATGGTGTCTTCACCCTCTCGCGCCGGCCACTGCCTATCTTTGATTGTTTCTCCGGGGGTGGGCTGCCCGTGCCTTGGCTCCGTACTGAACTGGCTGCCCTGGAGGGGGGGGGACTCCATAATCCATGGCAGACTGTCATGACAGGGCCCGGTTTTGTGGTGGCTGAGGTGCTGACTGGAGTCCTATGACATGGACGGTGTGGGGGAGTTGGTGGAAAGAGGTTAAGTTTGGACAGGAAAAGCTTTTTAGGAGCAATGGGAGGGGTAGGTGTAGTGGGCATGGGAGTGGAGGAAGAGGATGTGGTTGTAGGAGTTTGAAGTCTGGTGTCTTTGGGTGCAGGTGCTTGGGCTGGAGGCTGTCGTGAGGTGGATGGCTGTTGTGTGGGTGGCTGCCTGCGTTTCTGTAACTTGGAAGAGGGGGTCACAGACACACTGGGAGAGGACACAGGGGACGTGTAAATGGCAGTGGGGGTGGTGACTGCACGTGTGCGGGGGGTTCTGGTGTGTGTGCTGGTGATGGACGTAGTGGCTGAAGATGTAGTGCATGCAGGTGTGAGTGGGGACGTGGCAGGGAGGGAGGAGGGAGGAGGGAGACGAGGAGGAGGGGGACACAGTGGAGGCAGTGGGTGTTGGTATGTCTGTATGTGGATGTTGCTTGGGTGAATGCCTGTGTGATGTGTGATGCTTATGTCTGCCTGAGCTTCCCTTGGGTGTTGAGGTGTGTGCAGGCTGGTCTGATGGTGTGTCTGGGATAGGCAGAGGTACAGGGGATATGGTCTGGCTGGAGGAAGTTGGAGGGGGGAGGCTAGAGACAGGGACAATGGCTGCCATCAGTGCTGAGGCCAGATTGTTGAACGATCGCTGAAGGGCAGCCTGACCAGAATGAATGCCCTCCAGGTATGCATTACTCTGGTGCACCTCTCTTTCGACACCCTGGATGGCATTCAATATGGTAGACTGCCCAACAGTGAGCGTCCTCAGGAGGTCAATTATCTCCTCACTGAGGGCAGCAGGGGTGACTGGGGCAGGGCCTGAGGTGCCTGGGGCGAAGGAGATGCCCACCTTCCTGGGTGAGCGGGCACGGGGCAAACGCTGAGGGGCTGCTGGGAGGGCGGTGCTGGTGCGCTGGGTGGCGGCTGTACCTGTTGTTGCGGGGGCACAGATGTTGCTGCCACCACAAGGGAGCTCCCTTCAGAGGACGAGTCCGTGTCACTTATGTCTGCCCGAGTCCCCGCTGTGGAGCTCCCCTTGCCCTCCGTCCCACTGGTGAAATCGGAATCCGTTGCATGGCCCTCCATGGCCATGTGGGATGCAGCTCCCTCGTGCTCCGATGCCACTTCTCCTCCGCCTGATGATGCTAATGCACACATGAACAGGAAAACCACAAAAAAGGGGGGGGAAATAAAGACATGTTGAGTGCATGCATTGGCGACACCGTTGGCGGACAGGACAGACACAGAAGCCCCCTGCACTACGCCGTGCACTTGGGGTCCACTACTCAATCAGTGGGACATGGCCTACAAGCCTATGGACGACATCTGCACACATAGATGACATAGGGCCATGAATAGCTGTACTTGGCACCCTACAGAGGTGGGGGGCGGGGGCACAGGGCCATGCCTTACGGAGGGGCCTAGCCTACAGAATTCGCCCTGGCCTAGGGATACCCACAGCCCTCCTGCCCCACCCAGACACCTCCACTGCGCGCAAAGTCACCAGAATGAGAGTGTACTCACCCCCTTGTGTCTGCTGTGATGTCCTCACGTGCCCATCCAAATAGGGGTAGGCCACCTCCAGGATCCGGAACATCAGGGGGTTCAAAGTCTGACTGGCACCCCACCCACATTGGGACGCTATTCCCAGCTGAGCCTCCGCCGTCTTCCTGCTCCAGCGTCGCATGTCATCCCATCTCTTCCGGCAGTGGGTGCCCCGTCTCTGGTGGACCCCCAGGGTCCGGACGTCTTTGGCGATGGCACGCCAAATATCAATCTTCTGGTGGGCGCAGACCTATGTGAAATATACATGGGTAGAAAAAGAGTCATCACCTTCTGCACCCTCAATGTGAGTGGCCCCCCATCCCTACCCTTGCCATGTGGCACATGCTCTCATCCGTCGTTTGATGCATGCCTCAATCGCTCCCCTCCCCACCATCTTTCATCCACCCCACTCAACACAGGCATTGGCCACTAAGCATGGCCGCAGTGTACTTACCTGCTGGTCTGGTGGACCGTAGAGTAGCGCATACTGGGGGAGGACCCCATCCACGAGTTTCTCCAATTCCTGAGCAGTGAAGGCAGGGGCCCTTTCCCCAGTCGCATGAGCCATTGTCTCTTCCAGACCGAGGTCACAGCAGCACTTGCAGTGTAGGTCCTCTCATGTCGAAGATCAGGTATCGAGTGATTAAGCAGATAGAAAATGGCGGTCACTCCCGCGGCGGTGCGTACCGCGGCGGTGCATACCGCGACCGCCGGCGCACATCGTCATTGGCTCCTGAGACCCATAGGGTTCAATGTTAACCAATGCTGCTTAGCGCCGCGGTCTTTGACCGCCTACCGCCACGGTGTGCCACGCCAGCGCATTTACCTCACATCCCATTGTCGCACTTCACAGGTCAGGCAGCCGCCATTTCTAGGGCCCACGTGGCTTACTTTTTACTGCGTCACACATACCTAGGCCTTGCATCAACACTCATACAAGCCATTCAATGCATTGGGAATCGTGTTTTGTGCAAGCTGTGGTTACGTACCTGTGGGTTGATTGACTCGGTGCTCGCTGTTGTCCTTCATAGGCACCATCCACTGGGACATGCGAGGAGATGGAGGAATCTTCCCGTGTACAGACCGCTGGTAGACCTGTCGACAATGGAGAAAAGACATGTCATACTGACATAAAGGCTTGACCGAGCCACTATTCATGAACTGTGTGCCCAGCTGGAGCCAGACCTGATGTCACCAATCCGCCAACCCACAGGGATCCCCCCTCTAGTGCAGATGCTGTCAGTGCTCCATTTCCTTGCAAGTGGGTCATTTCAAACAACAGTGGCCATATCATCAGGGATGTCCCAGTCTATGTTTTCCAAGGTGTTGTCCAGAGTGTTGTCTGCCCTGCTGAAACACATGCGGAGCTACATCGTTTTCCCTCAGGTGAAGGATTTGCCTACAGTGAAAGGTGACTTCTATGCCCTTGGACATATCCCCAACATCATAGGTGCCATTGATGGGATGCATGTGGCTTTAGTACCCCCCAGCAGGAGTGAACAAGTGTACAGAAACAGGAAGAGTTATCATTCTATGAATGTACAGATGGTGTGTTTGGCAGACCAGTACATCTCCCATGTTAATGCTAAGTTCCCTGGCTCAGTGCATGACGCGTACATCATGCGGAATAGCAGCATCCCTTATGTGATGGGTCAACTCCAGAGGCAACGTGTGTGGCTAATTGGTGACTCAGGTTACCCCAACCTGTCATGGCTACTGACCCCAGTGAGGAATCCCAGGACAAGGGCAGAGGAACGCTACAATGAGGCCCATGGGAGAACTAGGAGGGTGATCGAGCGGACCTTCGGCCTCCTGAAGGCCAGGTTCCGCTGCCTCCATATGACAGGTGGATCCCTATTGTACTCACCAAAGAAGGTGTGCCAGATCATCGTGGCCTGCTGTATGCTTTACAACCTGGCTTTGCGACGCCAGGTGCCTTTTCTGCAGGAGGATGGTCCAGATGGTGGTGTTGTAGCAGCTGTGGAGCCTGTGGAGAGTGAAGACGAGGAAGCCGAAGAGGACGGCATAGACAACAGGAACGCAGTAATACAGCAGTATTTTCAATGACACACAGGTAAGATTCCAACCCGGCATATTACATATACTTAACCCCTACTACCTCTCTACTCTGTGACCTTTTCCCCCAGTGTATGGTAACTGAGTTGTGACTTTCCCTTCCAATTTCAGAGATGTGGGCCCCACTGCGTGACATCTGATTTGTTTCCCCATGGACTACAGCTGTGTGACAGTGGTATGTTGGCATCACAATGTAAATATGCATTTTTGGCACGGTAATGTCTAATACATTTGTACAAACTCACAGCCAGGCTCCTGATTGTTTTGTGCAATAACTGTGTTTATTTCAGTGCTCTATATTGGTGGGTGGTTGCAAATCGGTGAGGGGTGATGGTGGAGAATTGTCCATGGCAGAGTCCAGACTATTTGTATCACAGGTGCATTGTCCAAATGCCTGTGGAAAGTGGAGCAGGGGCAGTTTAAGGATGGACAGGGTGACAATGTGGGACAGTGGGATGACAATCAGGGAGATATCCTTTCCTGGCGGGGGTCTTGGCATCTTACTCTGTCTTCTTCCTGGATCTCAGGGCCCGCTTGCAGGGTGGTTCTCCTTCTGCAGGGGGTGGGGTGCTGGTGGCCTGTTGGTCCTGTGGCGGGGCCTCCTGTCCACTAGCGCCGGCAGAGGTGGTAGGTAGTTCTTGGTCCATGCTAGTGTCAGGGGCCCTTTGAGGTGCCACTGTGTCCCGCAATGTGGTGACTATCAGATTCAGAGCCCCTACAATGGTGCCCATGGCGGAACTGATGTTTCGTAGTTCCTCCCTGAACCCCAGATACTGTTCCTCCTGCAGGAGCTGGATCTCCTGAAACCTGGCCAGTACCGTCGCCATCGTCTCCTGGGAATGATGGTAGGCTCCCATGATGGAGGAGAGGGCCTCGTGGAGAGTGGGTTCCCTGGGCCTGTCCCCCCCTGTCGCACAGCAGCCCACATAGTTCCCCTGTTTCCCTGGGCCTCTGTCCCCTGGACCGTGTGCCCACTATCACTGCCCCCAGGTCCCTGTTGTTGTTGGGGTGGTGGGTTAACCTGGGTGCCCTGTAGTGGTGGATACACCGCTGATTGACGTGTCCTGGGGACAGAGGTATGGGCCCGCTGGGTGGGTGCTGTGCTGGTGTTCCCAGAGGGGGGAAGGTCTGCTATGGGCTGTGGCTGTCTGAGGGGAACCGACTGTCCAGAGGTCCCCGATGGGTCGGGCTGGTCATCTAGATCCAGGTCGACAGAGGTGCTGTCCTCACTGTGGGCCTCTTCTGGGGGTGGAGTGGACATTTGTGGACCCTCCTGCGCGATGACGTGGCGTTTGGGTCCTGTAGGGGTATAAAAGTATGGTTGTAGCATTTGTGTGTGCCATAGCGTGTAATGGGTGGGTGCCCGTGTACCCCAGTGCTGGCATTCCCGTGTGGGGGCTTTTGTGACAGTGGTTTGGGGGGGATGGGTATGTGCAGTGGGCATGCTTTGTTGATGGGTGTCCATGCTTTGTGGTCGCATGCAGGGCTTGGGGTTGGGATGGGTGGGCTGTGATGGGGAGACATTAGCAAGGAGTAGGATGTGATGGGGGTGAGGGTGAGGGTGGGGGTATGAGTTGGCATGCTGGTGGGGTGGGGGGATGAAGTAGTGAAGATGAGACTTACCAGAGTCCATTCCTCCTCCTACTCCTGCGAGGCCCTCAGGATGCAGGATTGCCAAGACCTGCTCCTCCCATGTTATAAATTCTGGGGGAGGAGGTGGGGGTCCGCCGCCAGTCTGCTGCACCGCGATGTTGTGCCTGGATACCATTGAACGCACCTTCCCCCGTAGGTCGTTCCACCGCTTCCTGATGTCGTCCCTATTTCTTGGGTGCTGTCCCACAGCGTTGACCCTATCGACTATCCTGCTCCATAGCTCCATCTTCCTGGCAATGGTGGTGTGCTGCACCTGTGTTCCGAAGAGCTGTGGCTCTACCCGTACAATTTCCTCCCCCATGACCCTGAGTTCATCCTCCGAGAACCTGGGGTGTCTTTGTGGTGCCATGGGGTGGTGTGGGTGATGTGTGGGGTGGATTGTGTGGTGATGTGTATTGGTGTGTTGTGTGAAGTGCGTGGAAATATTGCTGGGTGAAAGTAAAATGCGCGTCTGGGTGCTCAGTTCTCTTTTTCTCAGTGCGTGGTCCCGATTCTGTAGGAGTGGGGGTTTGAGGGTGATGTGGGTGTGTGTTTTATATTGTTTTGGGTGTGTGGGAGTGGTGTGTGTATGTGTATCAGGTGTGTGTATTTGTAATTGTTCAATGTGGCTGTGTTTTGTAAGTGTGTGTGTATTTTGAGCGCGCCGGTGTGTACCGCCAATGATATACCGCGGTTGAAAGACGTGGATTCGTGTGTTGTGATAGTGTGGGCGTATTTCTGTTAGCGTGACGGTGGAGGTTTGGTCATCGCCAGTTTCTCGCTGCCCTTTGGTGTTGCGGACTTTTGTGGATGTCTGTATTTTGGCGGTTTGCATGTTGTGGGTCAGAATGACCGTGGCAGTTTACCGCGGCCGCAGCGGTATGTTGGCAGTCTTCTGACAGCGGTGAGCACCTTTTACCGCCAAGGTTGGAATGACCACCTTTGTGTCCGTTCTTTCCCACGTGGTTCAGTAATGCAATTGTGTCATACCCACAGTCATCTTTTGTTCTGGATGCAATCAGCAAGTCATCAATGTACTGTACCAGAGTCGAACTGAAAGGCAGTTCCAACGACTCCAATTCCTTCTTCAATATCTGATTGAAGATGGACAGTGACTCAGAAAACCCTTGAGGAATTCTGCACCAACTGCACACCTTATCCAGGAATTTGAAACTGAAGAGAAATTGGCTGTCCTCACGAAGAGGGACCGAAAAGAATGCTTGAGACAGGTCCACAACTGTGAACCACTCTGCATCACATGGAACCTGGAACATGATTACTGCTGGATTTGGCACTATGGGGCAATACTTTACCACAATCTTGTTTATTTTTCTCAGGTCTTGAACAATTCGAACCTTCCCACAAGGCTTTTTCAGACCCATTATTGGTGAATTACATGGGCTGCTCATCACTTCTTTCAGAACTCCTTGCTTTAAAAAGTCTGCAATTATCTGTGATGCCTGAATGAGGAAATCTTGTGCCATGTGGTACTGCGGCACCTGGGGAAACACTGCATTCAGCTTAACCTGTACCTTAACCGGTTCTACTCCTTTTGTTAGTCCTACTTCTTTTCCTGTCAGGTCCCATACCTTCTCTGTTCCCTGCAACTCAGCTGGCAAATCAGTCACTGTAAGCATTGGGAATAAGGTTATCAAAGGGTATTCCTCATTTGTACTTTCCATCTCTAGATCTGTAAATTGTCCATTGTCCTCTTCGTCATCACTGTTTATCTGCACTTCAATCCCTTCATTAGAACAGGTAATCGAACATTTTGTTTTGCACAGTAAGGGGATCATTATAACCCTGGCGGGTGGTGTAAAAGGTGGGGTAATACCGCAAACAGGCCAATGAAAACAAAAAGGGAATTACGACCCTGGCGGTAACCGCCAACAAAGACAGCCACTTTAACACTTCGCCCGCCACAGCGGTACAGACAAACAGCGTGGCGGTCACCGCCAACAGACAGGCGGGAGACAAAGTACCGCCCACACTATTACAACACACCAATCCGCCACCTTTTCCGGGGTGGATTCACCGTGGATAAAAACACGGTGGAAACAGCCTTTGCTATGGGAAAATGCTCACCTCAACACACTCCACGAGGAACGATGACTCCATGGAGCTGGAACTCCAAATACTACCTGCCCTTGTCTCTCTGCTCCTGTACGAACAACAGCAACGTAGGCGCAGAACATACCGTTGAGTACTGCATCTACGACACGGGGAGGGGGGAGGCAAAAGTTAGGGGGACACCCACCAAACACCCCCACCCTCGCATATTACAACATACACACCAATGCAGTCAAAAATATCACATTAACAACCCACAATACCCCCGGAAGAATGCAAAGACAAAGCGAGATCTGTTCAAATATTGTAATGTGCCAATATACATGTCATATAAAAATATACTGAATCATATCTCGAAATCTGTCATATTTATATATACTATACAAGAAGTAGTGCAGATATGTACACAACAATGTCCGTGCACCAACAGTCCAAAAATGCATGGGCGAGGCCCACAATAGATACCTGACCAAAATCCGAGAGAACACTGCCGGGTCATCAGATTGAAACATTACAGGCACCTCAGGGGGAAGGGAAGGGGGGGCACCTCAGCCACATGACTGCAAAGCCAGATCCACGACAGGGCTCCATGCCCATTGATGTATCCTGGGGAGTGCAAAGCCACAGTCTCTCAAGTCTCTACAGTAGGTGGGTTGCCCACTGTTCAATCCTGGGGAGTGCAAAGCCACAGTCTCTCAAGTCTCTACAGTGGGTAGTTTGGGTCCTTCCCCCTCGTCTTCAAGGTCTGTAACGGGCTCAAGTTCAAACTCGTATCCATCTACTTCTGGGAGAACATCTCTTTGTCTCGGTTCTCTTGCTTCCTCCAGTGAGATAGGCTCACTTTCACCTCTCTCGAACTTGTTTACCGTTTGAGGGACTAAGCCGTCCTCAGTGGGCTCCCCTTCAGTCTCAGTTCCCCTTTGAATACTCTCCGGCCCTGAGACTTCCTTTTCTGCAGTTGTTGTTTTGGAAACTTCAATTTCCTCATCAGTCGGACACGTCACCTTCTTTGTGTGACTGGCATTTATCCAGTTTGTAACACCTGCGCATTTCACAGCAATGGTTGTTGTCAGTATCACTTGATATGGTCCCTTCCAATGTGGCTCCAAACACGATTTCCTTACGTGTTTCTTGACAACCACCCAGTCACCGGCTTTCAGGGTGTGACCTGGATCACTGATCAGTGGCAATTTGTTAGACTCCACCTGGTGAGAAAAAGAGCGGACCACATCAGCTAGACCCTTGCAGTAGTCCAACACCATATCATCCGTGATATTCACAAGAGCATTTGCAGGCACTGCGGGCAACCTCATAGCTCTGTCCATCAGAATCTCATGGGGGGATAGTCCTGTCTTCTTATCAGGTGTGTTTCTCATTGACATCAGCACTAAGGGCAATGCATCTGGCCATTTCATATTGGTAGCTGCGCACATCTTTGCCATTCTCAACTTCAAGGTACCATTCATCTGTTCCACTAGTCCTGATGCTTCAGGGCGGTAGCTACAATGCAGCTTCTGTTCAATGTCTAAAGCAGCACACAAGAGCTTTATCACCTCATTGTCGAAGTGTCTGTCCCTATCTGATTCTAGAGAGATCGAGAATCCAAAACATGGTAATAACTCTCTGAGCAACAGCTTTGCTACTGTGAGACTGTCATTCCTACGTGTAGGGTATGCTTCAATCCAATGACTGAAAACACACACAATCACCAACACGTACCTCAAGCCTCCACACACAGGCATCTCAATGAAATCCATCTCCATCTTGCTAAACGGACCTCCAGCTCTCCCTATGTGGCTCAAAGTCACCACAGTCCCTTTTCCTGCATTCATCTGTTGACAGATGATGCATCTGTGACAGGTAACCTCTGTGGCTTGTCTGAATTTCGGATTGAACCAATCAATTTTGAATAATCTGATCATTGCGTCTCTCCCAAGATGTGCCTGTCCATGGTAAAGCCTTGCAAACTGTGACAAAAGACTGTTGGGTAAAACCAATTTCCCCTCCTCTGATACCCACAAGTTGTCAGACCTTTGTACACATTGCATTCTCTGCCAAGAGCGTTTTTCCTCTCTGCTAGCACGGCCCTGCAGTGATTTGAGCTCATCTAATATATCAACCACTCTTAATGCTAAGTTCAAGCATGTTTCATTTTCATTTTCTGGTAATAGTTCCCACTGATCCTTGAATGATATACAGTTCAATGCGCAAAACCTTGCGACTTGATCTGCATAGCCGTTTCCCATTGACACAAAGGGGGGCATTTCTGACTTTGGTCCCGCTGTCAGAATACTGCTGCGCAGTCAAAAGACCGCCGCGGTAATTCTGAGTTTCCCGCTGGGCTGGCGGGCGACCGCCAGAAGGCCACCCGCCAGCCCAGCGGGAAACCCCCTTCCATGAGGATGCCGGCTCTGAATGGAGCCGGCGTAGTGGAAGGGGTGCGACGGGTGCAGTTGCAGCCGTCGCGATTTTCAGTGTCTGCTTGGCAGACACTGAAAATCTTGGTGGGACCCTGTTAGGGGGCCCCTGCAGTGCCCATGCCATTGGCATGGCCACTGCAGGGGCCCCCAGGGGCCCCACGACACCCGTTACCGCCAGCCAGGTTCTGGCGGTCAAAACCGCCAGAACCCGGCTGGCGGTAAGGGGGTCGGAATCCCCATGGCGGCGCTGCCTGCAGTGCCGCCATGGAGGATTCCCCAGGGCGGCGGGAAACCGGCGGGACACCGCCGGTTTCCCGTTTCTGACCGCGGCTGTACCGCCGCGGTCAGAATGCCCAAGGATGCACCGCCAGCCTGTTGGTGGTGCATCCGCGGTCCCCGGCCCTGGCGGTTTTTACCGCCAGGGTCGGAATGACCCCCAAAGTCTTGTGACTTAACATGAGCATTGCATTTCACCACAGCAATTTCAAGAAGTAACTGATTCGCATGCAACAAATCCTTAATCTTTTTGCCATTTTTCACTGGTGAGCCAGAAGAGGTCATGAAACCCCCCTGTGACCACAATTGGTCAAAATCATGCACAATTCCGAATCCGTATCTGCTGTCAGTATAGATAGTGACTTTCAGGTTGTCAGCTGCAAAGCATGCCTTAGTAAGGGCAATTAATTCAGCCACTTGTGTGGAGTACACTCTTTTGAGCCAGGAAGCTTCTAGGATACCGGTAATTGTGCACACGGCATAACCAGCTCTCAGTATTGCGTCTGAGTCTCTCAAGCATGAACCATCAACAAACATAATGTAATCATTTTCTTCTAACTGTGTATCCTTAAAGTCAGGTCTGGGTTTGGTGCATAGTTCTGTTACCTCAAGACATTCATGTTCTACTTCCTCAGTATTATTAATCTCAGCATTTTCAACAGGAAGTAAAGTTGCCGGGTTCAATACAGTACACCTCTTGAGTGAAACGTTCAGACACCCCAGTACAATGGTCTCATATCTCATCAGCCTAGCATTTGTCATGTGCTGCGTCTTAGAATTTCAACAGAATTTTAACAGAATTTCAACTGAATGGGGAACCATTACTGTTAAGGGATGTCCCATCACTACGCCTTCACACAGTGAGGCTCTGACCAACTGCTGCAACTGCGCGCAAACGACCCGGTAAGGCTGCTGCGACTGGGTCCAAAGTAGCTGAAAAATATGCTACTGGGCGGTTTGCACCTCCATGGACCTGTGTTAAGACAGACAAAGAACAGGCATCACGTTTATGAGAAAACAGTAGAAAAGGCTTTGTGTAGTCAGGCATACCTAAAGCTGGCGCCCTCCACATGCACTCTCCCTTCCATGAATGCCTCAATCTCTTCTTCTGACATGATTATATTACCTGGGTCATCCTTAACTTCTTTACCTGTCAATTTCACCAAAGGTTTGAAGATAATCGAGAAGTTGGAAATCCACTGACGACAGTAGCCCACCATTCCCAAAAACATCCTGACATCTCTTTTTGTTGTCTGCAGTATGGCTGTCACCCTTTCTTTGGATATTCTGCTGGAGCCCTTTTCAATTAAGTGACCTAAATACTTCACCTCTTTCTGACGGTATTGCAGCTTCTTTGGGGACACTTTGGGGGTCATTACAACCCTGGCGGTCGGTGTTAAACCAGCGGCCAAACCGCAAACAGGCTGGCGGGGAAAAAAATGGAATTCCGACCCTGGCGGAAACCGCCAACAGAGACCGCCACATTACCACACCGCCCGCCACGGCGGCACAAACAAACAGCGCGGCGGTCACCGCCAACAGACAGGCGGGAGACAATGTACCGCCCACACTATCACAACCTACCAATCCGCCACCTTTTCCGGGGCGGTATCCCCGCCGATAAAAACACGGCGGAAACAGCCATTTCGAAGGGAAAACGCTCACCTCCATACAGCCCACGAGGAATAAGGACAGCATGGAACCCAAACTCCACATACTCCCAGCAATTGTGTACCTACTCCTCTACCAGGAGCACGAACGCCGGTGCCGAAGACAACGGTGAGTACTGCACCTACGACACAGGGGAGGGGGGTGGAGAAAATATTACGGGTACACACATACGCAACACACCCACCCTCACCCTCACCCACTACAACACACACATCAATGCGTACCAACACATCAGACACCCCCCAAACCCCCCGGAAGAATGCAAACACAAAAGGAAATGATTCTAAACACAGGAATATATTGTATTACTGGCTGAAAAATATAATTCTACATCAAAAACTGTTATATACATATATGTACAAGTCCAAGCATTGTAGCATGTATTGTCCGTGGACCACTGGGCCCAAATCACATGGGCAAAGCCCACACAAGATACCTGACTCCAATGGAGAGAACACTGCAGGGGCATCAGATAGCAAAACTACAGGCACCTCACGGGGAAGGGAAGGGAGGGCACCTCAGCCAGATGAGTCCACAACGCCAGATCCACGAGGGGCCTCCATGGCCACTGTTCAATCCTGGGGAGTGCAAAGCCACAGTCTCTCAAGTCTCTACAGTGGGTGGCTTGCCCACTGTTCAATCCTGGGGAGTGCAAAGCCACAGTCTCTCAAGTCTCTACAGTGGGTGGCTTGCCCACTGTTATATCCTGGGGAGTGCAAAGCCACAGTCTCTCAAGTCTCTACAGTGGGTGGCTTGCCCACTGTTATATCCTGGGGAGTGCAAAGCCACAGTCTCTCAAGTCTCTACAGTGGGTGGCTTGCCCACTGGTATATCCTGGGGAGTGCAAAGCCACAGTCTCTCAAGTCTCTACAGTGGGTGGCTTGCTCACTGTTATATCCTGGGGAGTGCAAAGCCACAGTCTCACAAGTGGATAACAGTCTCCACTGGTTCTGGGTGGGGCCTGGTGCCCAGACTGCTTCGTGCAGCCCTGCACGACTAAGATGCGGGCCAGCCCCTGGCGCTCATGGTTCATCGGTGCTTGAGATGAAGGGCCCTGTTCAGCAGTGCTTGAGATGAAGGGCCCAGTTCAGCTGGTGCTTGAGACGGCGGTGCCCAGTTCAGCGGTGCTTGAGACGGCGGTGCCTAGTTCAGCGGTGCTTGAGATGAAGGGCCCAGTTCAGCGGTGCTTGAGACGGTGGTGCCCAGTTCAGCGGTGCTTGAGATGAAGAGCCCAGTTCAGTGGATCTGGCCATGGCGTGGATCTCATTTGCCACCTGTCCTGTGGCTGGCGGGCCCTCCTGGGCTGCAGTGCCGGGCATGTTGGTGGCCTCCTGCCCACCTGGCATGGGGCTGGCGGGGCCCTCCTGGGCTGCAGTGCCGGGCATGTTGGTGGCCTCCTGCCCACCTGGGATGGGGCTGGCGGGCCCTCCTGGCCAGCTGGGCTGATTGCGGTCTTGTCAGGCGTGCTGCCCTTCCCAGCCTTCCCTGATCGCCTGTGGCCCTTCCCCACCTTGGGCGGTGTGACAGCTGTCTCCACACCTCCTGCCGGAGCCATGGTAGGGGTTTTTGTGCATGGTGTCTTCACCCTCTCGCGCCGGCCACTGCCTATCTTTGATTGTTTCTCCGGGGGTGGGCTGCCCGTGCCTTGGCTCCGTACTGAACTGGCTGCCCTGGAGGGGGGGGGGACTCCATAGTCCATGGCAGACTGTCATGACAGGGCCCGGTTTTGTGGTGGCTGAGGTGCTGACTGGAGTCCTATGACATGGACGGGGTGGGGGAGTTGGTGGAAAGAGGTTAAGTTTGGACAGGAAAAGCTTTTTAGGAGCAATGGGAGGGGTAGGTGTAGTGGGCATGGGAGTGGAGGAAGAGGATGTGGTTGTAGGAGTTTGAAGTCTGGTGTCTTTGGGTGCAGGTGCTTGGGCTGGAGGCTGTCGTGAGGTGGATGGCTGTTGTGTGGGTGGCTGCCTGCGTTTCTGTAACTTGGAAGAGGGGATCACAGACACACTGGGAGAGGACACAGGGGACGTGTAAATGGCAGTGGGGGTGGTGACTGCACGTGTGCGGGGGGTTCTGGTGTGTGTGCTGGTGATGGACGTAGTGGCTGAAGATGTAGTGCATGCAGGTGTGAGTGGGGACGTGGCAGGGAGGGAGGAGGGAGGAGGGAGACGAGGAGGAGGGGGACACAGTGGAGGCAGTGGGTGTTGGTATGTCTGTATGTGGATGTTGCTTGGGTGAATGCCTGTGTGATGTGTGGTGCTTATGTCTGCCTGAGCTTCCCTTGGGTGTTGAGGTGTGTGCAGGCTGGTCTGATGGTGTGTCTGGGATAGGCAGAGGTACAGGGGATATGGTCTGGCTGGAGGAAGTTGGAGGGGGGAGGCTAGAGACAGGGACAATGGCTGCCATCAGTGCTGAGGCCAGATTGTTGAACGATCGCTGAAGGGCAGCCTGACCAGAATGAATGCCCTCCAGGTATGCATTACTCTGGTGCACCTCTCTTTCGACACCCTGGATGGCATTCAATATGGTAGACTGCCCAACAGTGAGCGTCCTCAGGAGGTCAATTATCTCCTCACTGAGGGCAGCAGGGGTGACTGGGGCAGGGCCTGAGGTGCCTGGGGCGAAGGAGATGCCCACCTTCCTGGGTGAGCGGGCACGGGGCAAACGCTGAGGGGCTGCTCGGAGGGCGGTGCTGGTGCGCTGGGTGGCGGCTGTACCTGTTGTTGCGGGGGCACAGATGTTGCCGCCACCACAAGGGAGCTCCCTTCAGAGGACGAGTCCGTGTCACTTATGTCTGCCCGAGTCCCCGCTTTGGAGCTCCCCTTGCCCTCCGTCCCACTGGTGAAATCGGAATCCGTTGCATGGCCCTCCATGGCCATGTGGGATGCAGCTCCCTCGTGCTCCGATGCCACTTCTCCTCCGCCTGAGGATGCTAATGCACACATGAACAGGAAAACCACAAAAAAGGGGGGGGGAATAAAGATATGTTGAGTGCATGCATTGGCGACACCATTGGCGGACAGGACAGACACAGAAGCCCCCTGCACTACGCCGTGCACTTGGGGTCCACTACTCAATCCGTAGGACATGGCCTACAAGCCTATGGACGACATCTGCACACATAGATGACATAGGGCCATGAATAGCTGTACTTGGCACCCTACAGAGGTGGGGGGCGGGGGCACAGGGCCATGCCTTACAGAGGGGCCTAGCCTACAGAATTCGCCCTGGCCTAGGGATACCCACAGCCCTCCTGCCCCACCCAGACACCTCCACTGCGCACAAAGTCACCAGAATGAGAGTGTACTCACCCCCTTGTGTCTGCTGTGATGTCCTCACGCGCCCATCCAAATAGGGGTAGGCCACCTCCAGGATCCGGAACATCAGGGGGGTCAAAGTCTGACTGGCACCCCACCCACGTTGGGACGCTATTCCCAGCTGAGCCTCCGCCGTCTTCCTGCTCCAGCGTCGCATGTCCTCCCATCTCTTCCGGCAGTGGGTGCCCCGTCTCTGGTGGACCCCCAGGGTCCGGACGTCTTTGGCGATGGCACGCCAAATATCAATCTTCTGGTGGGCGCAGACCTATGTGAAATATACAGGGGTAGAAAAAGAGTCATCACCTTCTGCACCCTCAATGTGAGTGGCCCCCCATCCCTACCCTTGCCATGTGGCACATGCTCTCATCCGTCGTTTGATGCATGCCTCAATCGCTCCCCTCCCCACCATCTTTCATCCACCCCACTCAACACAGGCATTGGCCACTAAGCATGGCCCCAGTGTACTTACCTGCTGGTCTGGTGGACCGTAGAGTAGCGCATACTGGGGGAGGACCCCATCCACGAGTTTCTCCAATTCCTGAGCAGTGAAGGCAGGGGCCCTTTCCCCAGTCGCATGAGCCATTGTCTCTTCCAGACCGAGGTCACAGCAGCACTTGCAGTGTAGGTCCTCTCATGTCGAAGATCAGGTATCGAGTGATTAAGCAGATAGAAAATGGCGGTCACGCCCGCGGCGGTGCGTACCGCGGCGGTGCATACCGCGACCGCCGGCGCACATCGTCATTGGCTCCTGAGACCCATAGGGTTCAATGTTAACCAATGCTGCTTAGCGCCGCGGTCTTTGACCGCCTACCGCCACGGTGTGCCACGCCAGCGCATTTACCTCACATCCCATTGTCGCACTTCACAGGTCAGGCAGCCGCCATTTCTAGGGCCCACGTGGCTTACTTTTTACTGCGTCACACATACCTAGGCCTTGCATCAACACTCATACAAGCCATTCAATGCATTGGGAATCGTATTTTGTGCAAGCTGTGGTTACGTACCTGTGGGTTGATTGACTCGGTGCTCGCTGTTGTCCTTCATAGGCACCATCCACTGGGACATGCGAGGAGATGGAGGAATCTTCCCGTGTACAGACCGCTGGTAGACCTGTCGACAATGGAGGAAAGACATGTCATACTGACATAAAGGCTTGACCGAGCCACTATTCATGAACTGTGTGCCCAGCTGAAGCCAGACCTGATGTCACCAATCCGCCAACCCACAGGGATCCCCCCTCTAGTGCAGATGCTGTCAGTGCTCCATTTCCTTGCAAGTGGGTCATTTCAAACAACAGTGGCCATATCATCAGGGATGTCCCAGTCTATGTTTTCCAAGGTGTTGTCCAGAGTGTTGTCTGCCCTGCTGAAACACATGCGGAGCTACATCGTTTTCCCTCAGGTGAAGGATTTGCCTACAGTGAAAGGTGACTTTTATGCCCTTGGACATATCCCCAACATCATAGGTGCCATTGATGGGATGCATGTGGCTTTAGTACCCCCCAGCAGGAGTGAACAAGTGCACAGAAACAGGAAGAGTTATCATTCTATGAATGTACAGATGGTGTGTTTGGCAGACCAGTACATCTCCCATGTTAATGCTAAGTTCCCTGGCTCAGTGCATGACGCGTACATCATGCGGAATAGCAGCATCCCTTACGTGATGGGTCAACTCCAGAGGCAACGTGTGTGGCTAATTGGTGACTCAAGTTACCCCAACCTGTCATGGCTACTGACCCCAGTGAGGAATCCCAGGACAAGGGCAGAGGAACGCTACAATGAGGCCCATGGGAGAACTAGGAGGGTGATCGAGCGGACCTTCGGCCTCCTGAAGGCCAGGTTCCGCTGCCTCCATATGACAGGTGGATCCCTATTGTACTCACCAAAGAAGGTGTGCCAGATCATCGTGGCCTGCTGTATGCTTTACAACCTGGCTTTGCGACGCCAGGTGCCTTTTCTGCAGGAGGATGGTCCAGATGGTGGTGTTGTAGCAGCTGTGGAGCCTGTGGAGAGTGAAGACGAGGAAGCCGAAGAGGACGGCATAGACAACAGGAACGCAGTAATACAGCAGTATTTTCAATGACACACAGGTAAGATTCCAACCCGGCATATTACATATACTTAACCCCTACTACCTCTCTACTCTCTGACCTTTTCCCCCAGTGTATGGTAACTGAGTTGTGACTTTCCCTTCCAATTTCAGAGATGTGGGCCCCACTGCGTGACATCTGATTTGTTTCCCCATGGACTACAGCTGTGTGACAGTGGTATGTTGGCATCACAATGTAAATATGCATTTTTGGCACGGTAATGTCTAATACATTTGTACAAACTCGCAGCCAGGCTCCTGATTGTTTTGTGCAATAACTGTGTTTATTTCAGTGCTCTATATTGGTGGGTGGTTGCAAATCGGTGAGGGGTGATGGTGGAGGATTGTCCATGGCAGAGTCCAGACTATTTGTATCACAGGTGCATTGTCCAAATGCCTGTGGAAAGTGGAGCAGGGGCAGTTTAAGGATGGACAGGGTGACAATGTGGGACAGTGGGATGACAATCAGGGAGATATCCTTTCCTGGCGGGGGTCTTGGCATCTTACTCTGTCTTCTTCCTGGATCTCAGGGCCCGCTTGCGGGGTGGTTCTCCTTCTGCAGGGGGTGGGGTGCTGGTGGCCTGTTGGTCCTGTGGCGGGGCCTCCTGTCCACTAGCGCCGGCAGAGGTGGTAGGCAGTTCTTGGTCCATGCTAGTGTCAGGGGCCCTTTGTGGTGCCACTGTGTCCCGCAATGTGGTGACTATCAGATTCAGAGCCCCTACAATGGTGCCCATGGCGGAACTGATGTTTCGTAGTTCCTCCCTGAACCCCAGATACTGTTCCTCCTGCAGGAGCTGGATCTCCTGAAACCTGGCCAGTACCGTCGCCATCGTCTCCTGGGAATGATGGTAGGCTCCCATGATGGAGGAGAGGGCCTCGTGGAGAGTGGGTTCCCTGGGCCTGTCCCCCCCTGTCGCACAGCAGCCCTCATAGTTCCCCTGTTTCCCTGGGCCTCTGTCCCCTGGACCGTGTGCCCACTACCACTGCCCCCAGGTCCCTGTTGTTGTTGGGGTGGTGGGTTAACCTGGGTGCCCTGTAGTGGTGGATACACCACTGATTGACGTGTCCTGGGGACAGAGGTATGGGCCCGCTGGGTGGGTGCTGTGCTGGTGTTCCCAGAGGGGGGAAGGTCTGCTATGGGCTGTGGCTGTCTGAGGGGAACCGACTGTCCAGAGGTCCCCGATGGGCCGGGCTGGTCATCTAGATCCAGGTCGACAGAGGTGCTGTCCTCACTGTGGGCCTCTTCTGGGGGTGGAGTGGACATTTGTGGACCCTCCTGCGCGGTGACGTGGCGTTCGGGTCCTGCAGGGGTATAAAAGTATGGTTGTAGCATTTGTGTGTGCCATAGCGTGTAATGGGTGGGTGCCCGTGTACCCCAGTGCTGGCATTCCTGTGTGGGGGCTTTTGTGACGGTGGTTTGGGGGGGATGGGTATGTGCAGTGGGCATGCTTTGTTGATGGGTGTCCATGCTTTGTGGTCGCATGCAGGGCTTGGGGTTGGGATGGGTGGGCTGTGATGGGGAGACATTAGCAAGGAGTAGGATGTGATGGGGGTGAGGGTGAGGGTGGGGGTATGAGTTGGCATGCTGGTGGGGTGGGGGGATGAAGTAGTGAAGATGAGACTTACCAGAGTCCATTCCTCCTCCTACTCCTGCGAGGCCCTCAGGATGCAGGATTGCCAAGACCTGCTCCTCCCATGTTATAAATTCTGGGGGAGGAGGTGGGGGTCCGCCGCCAGTCTGCTGCACCGCGATGTTGTGCCTGGATACCATTGAACGCACCTTCCCCCGTAGGTCGTTCGACCGCTTCCTGATGTCGTCCCTATTTCTTGGGTGCTGTCCCACAGCGTTGACCCTATCGACTATCCTGCTCCATAGCTCCATCTTACTGGCAATGGTGGTGTGCTGCACCTGTGTTCCGAAGAGCTGTGGCTCTACCCGTACAATTTCCTCCACCATGACCCTGAGTTCATCCTCCGAGAACCTGGGGTGTCTTTGTGGTGCCATGGGGTGGTGTGGGTGATGTGTGGGGTGGATTGTGTGGTGATGTGTATTGGTGTGTTGTGTGAAGTGCGTGGAAATATTGCTGGGTGAAAGTAAAATGCGCGTCTGGGTGCTCAGTTCTCTTTTTCTCAGTGCGTGGTCCCGATTTTGTAGGAGTGGGGGTTTGAGGGTGATGTGGGTGTGTGTTTTATATTGTTTTGGGTGTGTGGGAGTGGTGTGTGTATGTGTATCAGGTGTGTGTATTTGTAATTGTTCAATGTGGCTGTGTTTTGTAAGTGTGTGTGTATTTTGAGCGCGCCGGTGTGTACCGCCAATGGTATACCGCGGTTGAAAGACCGCCGCGTGGATTCGTGTGTCGTGATAGTGTGGGCGTATTTCTGTTGGCGTGACGGTGGAGGTTTGGTCATCGCCAGTTTCTCGCTGCCCTTTGGTGTTGCGGACTTTTGTGGATGTCTGTATTTTGGCGGTTTGCATGTTGTGGGTCAGAATGACCGTGGCAGTTTACCGCGGCCGCAGCGGTATGTTGGCAGTCTTCTGACAGCGGTGAGCACCTTTTACCGCCAAGGTTGGAATGACCACCTTTGTGTCCGTTCTTTCCCACGTGGTTCAGTAAGGCAATTGTGTCATACCCACAGTCATCTTTTGTTCTGGATGCAATCAGCAAGTCATCAATGTACTGTACCAGAGTCGAACTGAAAGGCAGTTCCAACGACTCCAATTCCTTCTTCAATATCTGATTGAAGATGGACAGTGACTCAGAAAACCCTTGAGGAATTCTGCACCAACTGCACACCTTATCCAGGAATTTGAAACTGAAGAGAAATTGGCTGTCCTCATGAAGAGGCACCGAAAAGAATGCTTGAGACAGGTCCACAACTGTGAACCACTCTGTATCACATGGAACCTGGAACATGATTACTGCTGGATTTGGCACTATGGGGCAACACTTTACCACAATCTTGTTTATTTTTCTTAGGTCTTGAACAATTTGAACCTTCCCACAAGGCTTTTTCAGACCCATTATTGGTGAATTACATGGGCTGCTCATCACTTCTTTCAGAACTCCTTGCTTTAAAAAGTCTGCAATTATCTGTGATGCCTGAATGAGGACATCTTGTGCCATGTGGTACTGCGGCACCTCGGGAAACACTGCATTCAGCTTAACCTGTACCTTAACCGGTTCTACTCCTTTTGTTAGTCCTACTTCTTTTCCTGTCAGGTCCCACACCTTCTCTGTTCCCTGCAACTCAGCTGGCAAGTCAGTCACTGTAAGCATTGGGAATAAGGTTATCAAAGGGTATTCCTCATTTGTACTTTCCATCTCTAGATCTGTAAATTGTCCATCGTCCTCTTCGTCATCACTGTTTATCTGCACTTCAATCCCTTCATTAGAACAGGTAATCGAACATTTTGTTTTGCACAGTAAGGGGATCATTACAACCCTGGCGGGCGGTGTAAAAGGTGGGGTAATACCGCAAACAGGCCAACGAAAAAAAAAAGGGAATTACGACCCTGGCGGTAACCGCCAACAAAGACAGCCACTTTAACACTTCGCCCGCCACAGCGGTACAGACAAACAGCGTGGCGGTCACCGCCAACAGACAGGCGGGAGACAAAGTACCGCCCACACTATTACAACACACCAATCCGCCACCTTTTCCGGGGTGGATTCACCGTGGATAAAAACACGGCGGAAACAGCCTTTGCTATGGGAAAACGCTCACCTCAACACACTCCACGAGGAACGATGACTCCATGGAGCTGGAACTCCAAATACTACCTGCCCTTGTCTTTCTGCTCCTGTACGAACAACAGCAACGTAGGCGCAGAACATACCGTTGAGTACTGCATCTACGACACGGGGAGGGGGGAGGCAAAAGTTAGGGGGACACCCACCAAACACCCCCACCCCCACCCTCGCATATTGCAACATACACACCAATGCAGTCAAAAATATCATATTAATAACCCACAATACCCCCGGAAGAATGCAAAGACAAAGCGAGATCTGTTCAAATATTGTAATGTGCCAATATACATGTCATATAAAAATATACTGAATCATATCTCGAAATCTGTCATATTTATATATACTATACAAGAAGTAGTGCAGATATGTACACAACAATGTCCGTGCACCAACAGTCCAAAAATGCATGGGCGAGGCCCACAATAGATACCTGACCAAAATCCGAGAGAACACTGCCGGGTCATCAGATTGAAACATTACAGGCACCTCAGGGGGAAGGGAAGGGGGGGCACCTCAGCCACATGACTGCAAAGCCAGATCCACGACGGGGCTCCATGCCCATTGATGTATCCTGGGAAGTGCAAAGCCACAGTCTCTCAAGTCTCTACAGTGGGTGGGTTGCCCACTGTTCAATCCTGGGGAGTGCAAAGCCACAGTCTCTCAAGTCTCTACAGTGGGTAGTTTGCCCACTGTTAAATCCTGGGGAGTGCAAAGCCACAGTCTCTCAAGTCTCTACAGTGGGTGGGTTGCCCACTGGACCATCCTGGGGAGTGCAAAGCCACATTGACGCAAGTAGATGCAGTTCTCAACTGGTACTGGGTGGGACTGGTGGCCAGACTGGATGAGTCTCCCCGTGAAAGTTCCTGTCCTGTCACTGTCCCAGCTGCACATGGGAGAAGGATGCCTGATGTGGCGGCATATTCATACCCACACGGTGTTTGCCCTGATCAGCAGTCTTCACCATGGCGGTCTTGGCCTTGTTCAGCGGTGCTTTGCCATGGCTGGCTATGGACTGTTCAGCGGTCTTCACCATGGCGGTCTTGGCCTTGTTCAGCGGTGCTTTGCCATGGCTGGCTATGAACTGTTCAGCGGTGCTTTGCCATGGGGGTCTTGGCCTTGTTCAGCGGTGCTTTGCCATGGCTGGCTATGGACTGTTCAGCGGTCTTCACCATGGCGGTCTTGGCCTTGTTCAGCGGTGCTTTGCCATGGCTGGCTATGGACTGTTCAGCGGTCTTCACCATGGCGGTCTTGGCCTTGTTCAGCGGTGCTTTGCCATGGCTGGCTATGGACTGTTCAGTGGTAGCCTGAGATGGCAGTTCAGATACTGACATTGTGTGTGGCATGACGAACTCCACACTGGACATTGGGGTGTGGCATGACGAACTCCAAACTGTACATTGGGGTGTGGCATGACAAACTCCACACTGGACATTGGGGTGTGGCATGACGTTCCATCATCGCCCAGCGGGGCTGTGGGATCCTGGTCCCTCCTGGGCACTGACTCCGGGGGTGGTCTCCTGACCAGTGATGATACTCGGGCCCTCCTGGGCACTGACTCTGGTGGTGGTCTCCTGACCAGTAACGATACTCGGGCCCTCCTGGGCACTGACTCCGGCGGTGGTCTCCTGACCAGTAACGATACTCGGGCCCTCCTGGGCACTGACTCTGGCGGTGGTCTCCTGACCAGTAACGACGGTGCTGACGGTTATGTCTGGACCGCCGGAAATGATGGCGCACTTCTCCGACGTGATACTCACAACAGGCTGGGCAGACTTCCTCGGAACCTTCCCCACCTTCTTTGGAGTGACAGCTGACTCACCAATCGCCTTGGATCCCATTTCACTTGTTGTCCCACCAGGAGTCTTGACACGGTCCCGTTGTCCACTCTCCAATTTCGGTGCCTTTACAGGGGGTGGGCTGACAGTGCCTTGGCTCCGGGTCCTACTGCCTGCCCTGGTGGACGGTGCACTCCAAAAACCTGGAACATGCACCACTGGTACTGGAGGCTTTTTGGCTGAGGCGCTACAACGGGACTGATGAACTGGAGGGGGGGGTGGGGGCAAACAGGTCAATTTGACAGAGGGACAGTTTCTGATGGACACTGGGATGGGTAGTTGGAGGGGGTCTGGGAGTGGAGGTAGAGGAGGTGGTTGTAGGAGGTGTCACTTTAGGTGTTTTGGGTGCAGGTGCAGGTACTGGAGGCTGTCGTGAGGTGGATGGATGTTGGGTGGGTGATTGCCGGCATTTGTGTACTTTTGGGAGGGGGCGTCACAGACACACTGGGAGAGGACACAGGGGACGTGTAAATGGCAGTGGAGGTGGTGAGTGCAGGTGAGCGGCTTGTGGTGCTGGGTGTCCTGGTGCGAGTCCTAGTGCCTGTAGATGTGGTGCATGCAGGTATGTGTGTAGACAACACTGGGAGGGAGGAGGGAGAAGAGGAGGAGGGGGACACAGTGGAGACAGTGGATGTTAATGTGTCTGTATGGGTGTGATGCTTGTGTGTGTGCCTGTGGTGTGTGTGGTGCCTATGTTTGCTTGAGCTACTTGTGTGCGTTGAGTTGTGTGCCTGCTGGTCTGTAGATGTGCTTGGGATGGGCAGGGGTACAGGGGATTGGGTCTGGGTGGAGGAGATTGGAAGGGGGAGGCTGGACACAGGGACAATGGCTGCCATCAGTGCTGAAGCCAGAGATTGCAGGGTTCGCTGAAGGACAGCCTGACCAGAATGAATGCCTTCCAGGAATGCATTACTGTGTTTCAACTCTCGTTCTACATCCTGGATGGCATTCACAATGGTAGACTGCCCAACAGTGAGTGACCTGAGTGGCCTCCTCACTGAGGGCAGCAGGGGTGACTGGGGCAGGGCCTGAGGTGCCTGGGGCGAAGGTGATGCCCACCCTCCTGGGTGAGCGGGCACGGGACGAACGCTGAGGGGCTGCTGGGAGGGCGGTGCTGGTAGGGGAGGTGGCGGCTGTACCTGTAGAAGTGGGGCGCACAGATGGTGCCACCACCACAGGGGAGCTCCCATCGGCAGACGAGTCCGTGTCGCTGGATGGTGATCAGGCGGCCGACGTGAAACTCCCCTCGCCCTCCGTCCCACTGGTGAATTCAGAGTCTGTGGTGTATCCCTCCATGGCCATGTGGGATGCAGCTCCCTCGTGCTCCGGTGCCACTGTACCTCCGCCTGTTGATGCTGATGAACAAAAGGACAGGGAGAGCAGGAAAAGGGGGGAGACAGAAGAAAGAGAGTTTTAGTGCATGGCATACCGCTACCGTTGGCGGACAAGACCGACGCAGCAGCCCCATGCATTACGCCGTGCTCCTGACCTCTGCACATGCTTTTTCTGGGAAATGGCCTACATGGCAATGGGAGTAATCCGTCCACATGGATGGCAAAGGGGCAACTATACATCAACTTCCCTCTGTTTTGAGCTGCGGTAGAGATGCCACATGGCCTACATAACAGAGGGGCCTTGCCTACCTAACTCGCCCTGGCCTAGGGACACCCACAACCCACCACCCCCACCCAGACACCTCCACTGCACGCAAAGTCCAAATGATGAGGTAGTACTCACCCACTTGTGTCTGCTGTGATGTCCTTAAGCGCCCATCAAACTCCGGGTAGGCCACAGCCAGGATCCGGAACATCAGGGGGGTCATGGTGCGACAGGCACCCCTCCCACGTTGGGAGGCCATCCCCAGCTGAGCCTCCGCCGTTTCATTGCTGCAGCGGCGAATGTCCTCCCATCTCTCACGGCAGTGGCTGCCCGTCTCTGGTGGGCCCCCAGGGTCCAGACTTCTTTGGCGATGGCACGCCAAATGTCCCTCTTCTGGTGGGCGCTGACCTACATGACATGCACAAGGAAAGAGGACAGTCATTACCTACTGCACTGTCGTTGTGATTGGCCCCCTCCCAACTCTATCCCTGTGGCCCATTCATCCCCATGCATAACTGTTCTATGTACTCTGCCCCCTTCCCTCATCCACCCAGCCCTCTCCACCCAAGCCTAGCCCATCCAACGTGCTCCCTGTGTACTAACCTGTTGGTCTGGAGGACCGTAGAGTAGCGTGTACTGGTTGAGGACCCCATACACAAGTTTCTACAACTCCTGTGCAGTGAAGGCAGGGGCCCTTTCCCCAGACGCAGCAGCCATTGTCGCTTCCAGACCGAGGTCACAGCAGCACTAGCAGTGTAGGTCCTCTCCTGTTGAAGGTCAGGTATCTGGTGATTGAAGAGATAGAAAATGGTGGTGACGTCCGTGGCGGTGACATCCGCGGCGGTGCGCATCATCACCGGCGGCGCACCTGTTCATTGGCTCCTGGGACCCATAGGGTCCAATGTTAACCAATGCAGCATTGCGCCGCGCTCTACGACCGCCTACAGCGACGGTGTCCAACGCCAACGCAGTTACCCCACAATCCCATTGTCCCAGTTTAGAGGTCAGGCAGCCGCCATTTCAGGGGCCCACATGGCTTCAATTACTACTGCGTCACACATACCGAGGCCTACACTCAAAACCTTTCCCGGATGGGTTAATTGTCTGTTGTAGTCTTGTGTGTGACTGTGGGTACATACCTGGAGGAATGGTGACAGTTTCTTCGCTGTTGTCCTTCTTAGGCACCGTCAGTTGGGACATATTGGAAGATGGCGGAATCCGCCGGTGTACCGACCACTGGTGGACCTGTTGACAATGGAAGAGCGACATGTCATCGTGACCTACCGGTTTGACCGTGCCCCAATCCAGGAACTATGTACCCAGTTGGAGCCAGACCTGATGTCACCAATCCGCCATCTGACTGGAATCCCCCCTGACGTGCAGGTGCTGTCAGTGCTGCATTTCCTTGCAAGTGGGTCTTTTCAGACAACAGTGGCCATGGCATCAGGGATGTCCCAGCCTATGTTTTCCAACATCTTGTCCAGAGTGTTGTCTGCCCTGCTAAAACACGTAAGGAGATACATCATTTTCCCTGAGGTGGAGGATTTGCCTACAGTGAAAGGTGATTTCTATGCCCTTGGACATATCCCCAACGTCATAGCTGCCATTGATGGGACCCATGTAGCTCTGGTCCCCCCCCCGCAGGAATGAACAGGTGTACAGGAACAGAAAGAGTTATCATTCTATGAATGTACAGATGGTCTGTTTGGCAGACCAGTACATCTCGCAGGTAAATGCTATGTTCCCTGTCTCTGTGCATGACGCCTACATCCTGCGGAATAGCAGCATCCCTGATATAATGGGTCAACTCTAGAGGCACCGTGTATGGCTATTGGGGGACTCTGGTTACCCCAACCTATCCTGGCTATTGACCCCAGTGAGGAATCCCAGGACCAGGGCAGAGGAACGGTACAATGATGCCCATGGGCGGACTAGGAGGGTAATCGAACGCACCTTCGGCCTTCTTAAGGCCAGGTTCAGGTGCCTCCATATGACTGGTGGATCCCTATTCTACTCACCGAAGAAGGTGTGCGACATCATCATCGCCTGCTCCATGCTCCATAACTTGGCATTGCGACGCCAGGTGCCTTTTCTGCAGGAGGATGATCCAGATGACGGTGTTGTTGCAGCGGGGGAGCCTGTGGAGCCTGTGGACAGTGATGAGGAGGAAGCTGATGAAGATGAAAACGACAACAGGGAGTCAGTCATACAGCAATATTTTCAGTGAGACACAGGTGAGTACATTTTCATGTTTCACATATTATTAACTTTCACACGTCTACCTCTATCCTGTACCTATATTTCACTCCCTATTTGTTAACTGAGTTGTCCCCTTCCATTTCAGTTTCACTATTGTGGTAACCTACGTGTCAACAGCTTGCACCCTTGAAAGACTTGTGATGTGTGACATTGGTATGTTGGCCTTCCAATGGGTAACCTTTTTTAACACTGTAATTGACAATACAAAGTTCACAATCATTGACTGACTCCAGTTTTATTAGTGTTTCAAGGGTGTTTATTTAAGTGCATAACAATGAAGGGGGGTTGTGAAATGGGGATGGGTGATGGTGGAGGAATGTCCATGGCAGAGTCCAGTCTATTAGTCTCACAGGTACATTGCACATCTGGCCATTGGAAGTGGAGCTGGGGAAGTTCCGATTTGGACAGTGTAACAAAGTGGGACAGTGGGAGGACGATCAGGGTGGTCTTATTTCCTGGCGGGGGTCTTGCCATCTTGCTCTGTCCTGTTCCTGGATCTCAGGGCCCGCTTGCGTGGTGGTGGTCCGTCTGCAGGGGATGGGGTGCTGGTGTGTTGGTCCTGTGGCGGTGCCTCCTGTCCACTAGCGCCGGCGGAGGTGGTGGGCATTTCATCGTCGTGGCTAGTGTCAGGGGCCCCTGGGAGTGCCACGGTGTCCCTCAAGGTCTTTTGAATGTCCGTCAGCACCCCTACAATGGTGCCCAGGGCGGAGCCGATGGTCCTGAGCTCCTCCCTGAACCCCAAATACTGTTCCTCCTGCAGACGCAGGGTCTCCTGCAACTTGGCCAGTACCGTTGCCATCGTCTCCTGGGAGTGGTGGTATGCTCCCATGATGGAGGAGAGGGCCTCGTTGAGAGTAGGTTCCCTTGGCCTGTCCTCCCTCTGTCGCACAGCAGCCCTCCCAGTTCCCCTGTGTTCCTGTGCCTCTGTCCCCTGGACCGTGTGCCCACTACCACTGCCCCCAGGTCCCTGTTGTTGTTGGGGTGGTGGGTTAGCTTGGGTGCCCTGTAGTGGTGGACACACCGCTGATTGACCTGTCCTGGGTAGGGAGGTTTGGGTCCGCTGGGTGGGTGCTGTGCTGGTGTTCCCAGAGGGTGGCAGTTCGGTGTAGGGGAACCGACTGTCCTGAGGCCCACGATGGTCCGGGCTGGTCATCAAGATCCAGTGGGGCAGAGCTGCTGTTGTCACTGTGGGCCTCTTCTGGGGGTGGAGTGGTGTTGTCTGGACCCTCTGGTGTGGTGACGTTCCTTCGGGTTCCTGCGGGTTCCTGCGGGTTCCTGCGGGGGTATGAGTACATGATTATTGCATGTGTGTGTTTCATGATGTGCAATGTTTGGGTGTGCGTGTACCCCAGTGCATGCATTCCTGTGTGGGGGCTTGTGTGGTGATAGTTGTGGGGTGTTGTGGGTCTGTGCAGTGGACATGCTTAAGTGATGGGTATCCATGCTTAGTTAGGTCATGCAGGTTTTGGGGTTGGGATGGGTGGTTGGTGCCATGGGTAGATAGGTGAGGATTTGGAGTGATAGGGGAGGGTGTGAGGGTGGGGGTGTGTGATAGCATGCAGGTAGGGTGGGGGATATGATAGCTGAAATTTGACTTACCAATGTCCGTTCCTCCAACGACTTCTGCGAGGCCCTCAGGATGCAAGATGGACAAGACTTGCTCCTCCCATGTTGTTAGTTGTGGGGGGAGGAGGTGGGGGTCCGCCGCCAGTCCGCTGTACCGCGATGTTGTGCCTGGATACCGTGGAACGCACCTTCCCCCGTAGGTCGTTCCACCTCTTCCTGATGTCCTCCCTATTTCTTGGGTGCTGTCCCACAGCGTTGACCCTGTCCACTATTCTTTGCCATAGCTCCATCTTCCTGGCTATTGATGTGTGCTGTACCTGTGAGCCAAATAGCTGTGACTCTACCCGGACGATTTCCTCGACCATGACCCTGAGCTCCTCTTTGGAGAAGCGGGGGTGTCTTTGGCGTGCCATGGGGTGGAGTGTGTGATGTGTGGGGTGGTGTATGTGTTGATGAGTGTGCTGAGTGTAGTGGTATGTGGTGTTTTGAGCGTGGGTGTTGTGTGGGTGATGGTGTAGTGTGCCTCTGTGTGATGGGGTTCTCTATTCTGTGCTGTCTCTCTCTGGCCTTCTCTCAGAAATTGTGGTTGTAAGGGTTTGTGTGTGATGTGGGTGGGTGTTTTATATTGTATTGGGTGTGTGGGAGTGGTGTTTGTATGTGTATCAGGTGTGTGTATTTGGAATTGTCCAATGTGGCGGTGTTTTGTAGATGTGTGTGTATTTTGAGCACGGCGGTGTGTACCGCCAATGGAATACAGCGGTTGAAAGACCGCCGTGTGGATTCGTGGGTCGTAATAGCATGGGCGTGTTTCGGTTGGCGTGGAGGTGGAGGATTTGTTTCCGCATGTTTATCGCTGACCTTTGGTGTGGCGGTGTTGTGTGGGTGTCTGAATTTAGGCAGATTCCGAGATGTGTTTCATAATAGCTGTGGCGGTCTACCGCGGCCGCGGCGGTGTATTGGCATTCTTCTGCACGGCGGTAAGCGCCTTATACCGCCAAGGTCGTAATGACCACCTAAGTCTCTTCCGAGTAGGGATACTGGACTAGAATCACAGACTACAAACTTATGTAATCCCTGGAAGTTTCCAATCTCAACTTGAACTGGGTCTGTAATCGGGTTTGTCAAATACTGATTTGCCACTCCTACCACCCTTATGGTATGCCCTGAAAGTGGCAATTTCAGAATCTCTGCACTTCTGACTGTAGAGTGTGTAGCTCCCGTGTCAACCAGGAATTAAACCTTGTGACCCATCACCTTTCCCTCTTCATTGGGGCCCCTTCTGATCTACTTCTAGGGACACTGCAAGTCTGCACTCCTCACTGTCTGAACTATCATCCGACCATTCATCATTTATTCTATCCTCACCACGCAATGGGAACTGTTGCACTGTGTTATTTTGACCCATCATTTGGCCTGGGACCTGCTGAGGAAACATCACCTGTTGCTGTCCCATCTGAGCTAACGGTAATTGCATTTGCTGTCTAGGTACCATGGGAACCTGCTGTTGTACCTGCTGCATTTGTGCTGGTTGAACACGCGGCATTTGTATTTGCTGCATGGGCTGTAACCCCTGCATCGGAACCATGTTCTTCTGGAAATTCTGATTTTGTCCACTCATTTTTGGACCCCTCATATTTTGAAATGTACTGACATCACTGCTTTGTTGAACAACACCATCCTGCACCACATTTGGGCATTCCCGCTTCCAATGCCCCACACCCCCGCACGTGTGACATGGTGACATCTTTTTCATCCCCTGTACATCATTTTGAACCACAACAGTATTCAAGTCTGGACCGCGATTCAGAAAACCCCTACCTCGCCCTCTCGGCTGTGCCTGAAACATGCCATTCCCTTGTGGTTGCTGCTGCACCATCTGCTGGATTCCATTTCCCTGCATCCCTGCCTGCGCTGCCTTAATCTGCATCACCATCACTTTCTTCTTCAACTTTCTCTGCTTCAACTCAATCTCGTCACTACAGTATTTTGCATTTTGCAACACCTCATCAATCGGCTTTGCCTGCCAACAGATCAAATGATTCTTAATCATCTGACTAATCTCTGGTCTCAGCCCTTCAACAAATCTGAACACAAGATGATTCATGTCTTTCGGCTCTATGGTCTCCGTGCCACTGTAGTGCTTGAACACTTTCAACAATCTCTCATAATAAGCATGAATCGACTCTTTAGCTTCCTGTGAGGTTCGATCGATTTTCTGCCAATCAGTCACTTTCGGAGACACTTTCTGCTTCAAAAACTCAATCACTTTATGATAATACTTCATCACCTCCTCAGATGGTGCTACAGTAACCTTATCCCTTGCCGGTTCCTGTGTCGGCCAATCCACACCTCTTTTGCACTCGAGCCATAAGTCAGGTGGAACTATAATCTCAAACAGGGTATTCAAGTCCTCCCAGAGACATTTCGCAAGTTTCACAAACCTGTCTGTCTGCTGGTACCATTCTATCAGCTTCACCCTCAACCTGGGATAATCATTTGTAAATGACAGGATGTCTCCCCTAGACCATGGTACATGGACTAGAACCCCTCCAGCTGTTTCTCTCATTGGCAACATCTTTACTGTCCCCGTGTCCGGTGCGGCTTTAGCCTGATTTGGTTCCGGACCTTCACTTTCCTCTTTATCTCTTTTCTTTGCCCATCTGCCTTCCCACTTCTGTAAAGCTCCCCAGATTTGCGCACTTTGCAGTATCTCTTTAAGATGTGCTTTCATTCCAGTAGAAGTCATGTGCTCAAAATCTTTAGAATCAAAGTCTAATCTGTAGCATCTTTTCAAATTTTTTGTATTCCCAATATCTATGTTGTACTTGTCTGCCAGGTTTGCCAACCTCTGATGCAGCTTGCCCACTTCTTTAGTGATCTTGGGGCAGAGAAACCTCAATTCTGCTTCTGTGTATGACTCTGATCTGTTTACCCCCATTGTTCCTTCCACTAGTTCTGCAGCTTCTACGCCCAGTCTCACAAAATTCAGGTACTCTTCCTTTTCTGGCTTATCTGCGGTTACCACAGTATTTTGGGAAGCATAAGTCCTTTCTAACCACTCATTCAATTGTTGCACAGAAAAACCTTGCAACAAAATGTTCCCTGAATACATCAGTGGTGACTGTGATGTATTTGTACTCTTTGTTTGTGGGTCTAGCACACTTAACCCTGCGTGTCTCATTGCCTCCAAAGGAGCCCCAATCAGACTGAGGTCTAACAAGGACCGGAGTCCTTCTGTTGATTGTTCTCTTGATGTTATTGGCTGTGGAGTTCCTGTGAACTCTCCTCTTACTACCTCTAGGGTTCTTACTCCCTGATCACACACATCAGGCTTACCCTGCGCATACAATGGTACTGGATGACCAACAGTAATTGGTAATGATATGGCAGCTGGTGTCTGACCAGGTCCTAAACCCCATGGAGCAGTAACTCCCAAAGCTTGACTCACTGTGGCTGGTGCAGGTAGTAATGGAGGCCCTGCCACTGGATTGTAACCCGGAATCAGTTGTTGCTGCAGCAGGGGCAGGAATTGCGGAGTTGGCTCAATCTGCACTAGCTTTTATCTGGTGTATATCGGATCAGGAAGCACCATCAGTCTCGTACTTGTCTCTAGTACTGGGACGTCTGGATAAAACATCTGTATCTGTGGCGGAGGTTGCAACTGTATCTGCGCGTCTGGTGCAGTGGGTACACTGACACCATTCTGTATCAAAACCGTATCACTTGTCTGCATTGCATTTGTAACTTCCTTACTTTGTGTCGGATTCCCAGGACCCGCACTTGTGCATGGAGCAGTGTCATTTATGGCATATGGTGGTGGGCGATCATGTAACAACTGATTAAGAAACTCTTCATCGTCTCAATCATCTTCGTCTACCCAAGAACTCTTAGGGGGTTATTACAACTTTGGAGGAGGTGTTAATCCGTCCCAAAAGTGACGGATATACCACCAGCCGTATTACAAGTTTCATAGGATATAATGGACTCGTAATACGGCTGGTGGTATATCCGTCACTTTACCGTCACTTTTGGGACGGATTAACACCTCCTCCAAAGTTGTAATAACCCCCTTAGTCTCCTTAGACTTATTAGAGGCCGTGTCTGTCTTACAGGTGGCTTTCTTTCCCTGTGTTTCATCTTCTTGTGTAATTGCCGGAAACAATTTAAGTCCGTCAACTTTTCCCATTCTCCACATTTTGCTCTCATTGTCCCATCTAGCCTCGGGTAAAGTCTTTTCTGCCCTTTTTATTCTCCTTTCAAGTCTTTGCTGTCTTTGTCGTATGGCCATTAAATCCCAGACTGCTAACTCCTCATACTGAGCTGGTCTCGGAGGCAGCTTTTGTACACTTTACATCCACCTCAAGTTCTCTAAAATTCTTGTATTGAACGTTCCATGCTCCGGAAACGTTAAACATCCCTCCTTCTCTGTTAATTTGCGCCACTGCTTCATCCACAGGCAAGGCGTGACTCCCTTTTCCTCCATTACTATATAAACTGGAGTACCCTCAGGCGGTGTAGGCTCCCCCTCACTCACCATAATGTATGCGTCTCCTTTCAGAGCACTCTTTAAAGATTTGAAAAAAATCATTTTTACATCCTTTATTTTTGTTTTGAATCTAATCAGGAAGGGACTTTAATTCCCAGGACACTCTTCACCCACCTTTCTCAACCTATTGCCTCTCACGGGCAGCTGCCAATCCGTGCGACCCCTCTCGGAAACTGACCTATCCCAGCGCGGCACCACTGACGTCACACTCACACACAATGCAGCTGACAAAGTCTTACGGCTTGTCCTCCTCACACAAAACGAATGCAATATAATGCGAGCACCTTTAACAACAAAAACCCAAATTTGCCGGTTTACTACAGGAAGGGTAACACATTTGCTTCAGAACTTTACAGATAGTTTACTTGAAGCCTCGGCCGCTACTCTCTCCTTCTCAGCTCCCGCACCTGCAAGCAGAATTCGACCTGCAAATCCTACTCTCGACTTGTCAATGGTTTGTTCTAGTGCACTATAGAACTTGCCAAATCTCCATCGAAGGTTTCACTCATACACTTTGACTCAAACTCGACTTGTCAACCACGCCCGATTGACCTATTAAACCACACAAATTACAACCTAAACCCATGTGTCTCCTACACTTGTCAATCTACTCCGGAGTCTTAGACCACGAAGGGTCCGTACATCACCAACCAACCACGTGGATAATTTTTTAGCACAAAGCGTCACACTCACATGAAGTATGCCGACTTCCCTCCTCTCATACTGCGGAGTACGCCCACTCCTACTAAAACAACATTACCTGGCCTATATTCACACAAACTTCACAAATCACCTGCAATATGCATAAACTGAGCAAGCGCAAATTCTACACCATACATGCTAAAACGCTGAGAGCATTCCCAACTCACTTAGGCAGGCTTCCGAGGTCCCAGGAAAGCCATGGGGAATTTAGAAACACATCATACCTCCAATTTGCATTATCTCGAAAAAACAAGTCTAAACAATAATTCTCCGTCCTAGGGCCCCAAAGGGCCTAAACCGTCACTCTGCTACCAAAACTGCTAACACTTCCCTTTATGATCAATTATTACACATTGGGACTAGTTTTAGGCCAATGAATCTTTTGACCCTGTTGAAAGACACCTTAGGACGAGATAGCTAATCAACATGTCAATTAATACGTCAATAATATCACAAATATTTATTACCACAATGCATTTCACCTTAGTTATTGACATTTAGTTAAACTCAAGACACCACCATGACCTTTCAGTCATGAATAACTACACCAATTTAGTATGAATTCTATGATATTTATTCCCTATTGGTTATAAAACTACTAGCAAGTTTATTAATCTCAAAACCAAGAAGCACAATAGCATAGTCACAATATGGCAACTCTGATAAGATTTCATCAAAGCAAGAATCACAAACATTAGAAGATAGCACGGCGTGAACATATACTATCCTTAGCGGAGTATATTAGCGCATTTTTGCAACAAAGCATAGATTCAGTCATTTGTCTATTTGCGTCCATTTAGTGAACCCCTCTCAACTAATCTTTAATTAGCATTGGCATGTTGGGCTTCATGCAAAACAATTTAGTAACATCAATTTGGAAAACATCTAACTAAGGTCTCTGTCAAAAGAAAGGCAGTTGGTACCTAGAAAGGAAAAGCAAACAGACAATCACAATTTCATTGTCATATAGTTACCCTCCAAGTTTGGGTCAGCACTCAGGTCCGGTCTTCGTCTTCAGGACATCATTTGGTTCGCCATCAGTCAGGAACTCGGCTTGGCAAAAGGGGCATTTCCCTCATAAGTAGGTAAAGTGTAAATGGGAAATCTAAGGACAAGGACAGTTCTAATCTAAGTCACTAAGCAAAGTGAGAAAGTATCTGGATCATAGAAAAACGCATCAGCATCTCCCCTAGTCTCTCTCCTATCCCTCCTGTTCTGATTTACTTCCTGGTGTCAAGGGTTTTTATCCCCTTTTCGTTGTACATTCCCCTAAAATCTAATTGGACAAGGGGTTGCACCCCACTATCTTTAACCAATTAAAATCAAATTAGCTCATCAACTTTGTTACCCCATAACAGTTCTCACGTATTTTATTTGTGCTTATGATTGACGTCTTTAGCAGGTGGAATGTCTGGTATGATTTCATCGTCTTGTAGTCCTTTGCACATCTTCGGTCAGTGGCTCCATTGTCCGTACCGGTTTAGGCGACCTTGTACATAGCATTAATCTACACTGTTGCATTCAGCTAAAATGTTACTACAAGAAGGATGAATTTCATGAGAATGGATCACCTACAGTTACATTCAGCTTCTAGCTTTTAAAAAAAAAAAAGAAAAGAGTTCATGTCCTTTAGCAAGTCAGCACACTGCACGTTAGAGCAGTGGTTCCCAACCTTTTGACTTCTGTGGACCCCTGCTTTATGGTTACTGGAACCCAGGGACCCCCACTGACTCATTATTGGAGTCCGGGGACCCCCCCACTAAGTCATTACTGAAAGCTGGGGACCTAATCTGTTAATATTTTATAATTTTCTAAGCAGTCGCGGACCCCCTAAGGAGGTTTTGCTGACCCCCAGGAGTCCCCAGACCACAGGTTGGGAACCACTGCGTTAGGGAAATATATTTAATATGAGAGTCAGGCAGCTAGGCCTCGACTCATGCTAACTAAGGCCTACAAAGATTTATTAGCAAAACTTTAATAACATGACCATTATTAATTAGTGTAAAACCATCTTTAATTATAATAATTCATCAACATTAGTCATTTTTATTAGTCGCCGTATATATTGAGGGCCACTCCCCGTGGGCACATTTCAAGTGCACGTTTTAGCAAAACATGTTAATAGCGTTTCTACACAGCATTATTGTACATTAGTTTATAAACATTTCATGTTAATATAGATTATATAAGCTACGCTCTCTCAGCTACATAATGTACTGTCATGCATGGCAGTGATGGGAAGGGAGTTCCCTGTAGGTTCTGTCTACTCAGCCTGCAGAGACCAGGGCCTGTCAAATGTATCTCCCAGTATGGGTCCAAGTCTAGGCTGGTCTTGAGTCAGTTTGACTATGTAAAACTGCCCACTCCCTGTATCCCAGTATCCTGTTATGTGACCCAATTGAGGCTCTGTGAGAAAATATGGCTTAGTGAGGTTCCTTCCCTGAGGAGTATGTACATGGTTTTAATAGAGAGCCAATGTTCTGGGAATAATGTGCACTAGGCATCACTGTCAATGTGTTTTCTCTAACCTCTGACAGGTACCTTACTCCCACAGCCCTGTTGACATTATCACACAGGTCATAATTGTCCTGTGCAGGCTTATTACATAAATGATAGCCCCACAGTCCAGACAGTGTGATGAATCCTAGGAACCCATGTTATGTGACTTATTTGTTTAGTCACATAGCAGAAAATTGACAAGGTATGCCTTTGTTTGTTGAATGCCATCTCTGTAGGATGGACAGATATGTCTAGAAGAACGTTCTGTGGCACGGGTACATGATACATAACCCCACCCCCTGAGGTGGCATGAATATGCATTTGTCAGTCCACATGTCCACACATGGGCATGTTAGACACCTTCTATACCCACCATGCTAGTCCCTTCATTGTTTCCCATGTGTAATGTTTGAGCTTGTACTCTGACAGTAGCCTGTAGAAATGGCATGTAGAGTGTGTGAGTGTACTAATGCATTCATGCCTAAGCAGTGTACCATTTAGAAGCCACAGAGGTGTGATATGTTCCCCAGTTCCTCTCCCTCTGTCAAACTGCTAGAGTACGTCCAAAAAGATGTCATTTGGCCTACCTAATCAGTGGAGGACCTAAGCAGGTAGGTGGGTTGGTTTACAGATTGGGAAGTGTTTGTAGTCATGTCCCTGTCCTCAGTGGTTGGTATGTGGCACACAGGCGGCTTAGGCAAAAAAGAATGTTCATTGCTTTGTGTACTGACATATATGTGACTCAGCAATTTTGGATGGGACTTGTGGACATAATTTCTTGTCTTGTCTTTTGCACCCATGCAGGTCAACACCCATCAGAAGAAAGGGATTTGGAGAGAATGTGCGGATCCTGGGGGTCCATAGCTAGTAGACCTCCCACTGCAGAAAGAGGTGGGAGGACCTGAGACGCTGGGCCTGGAACACCACAGTGGCCCAGCTCTGGCTGTCCTCTCAATATAGGTGGGCACTATCAGCCAAGTCTTTGGAGACTAACAACAATCCTAAGGCCTGATGGGTCAGGTGCTTGCCGAACTCCAGGAGATGAAGCAGCTGCAAAAGGACTTCTATTGTGATTCTCTGGAAAAATGGGAGGCCACCAACACAATCCTGGTCTCCCTAATAGGGTGTTCAGGGAGATCATTAGGACCCTGATCAGTGACCGTGAGTAACACCACACCCCTTCCTTTGGCCAAGCAATACCAGTCCCTTCAACATCTGTGGCAGTCACTGGAAGGGAGGCCCTGTCAGGGGAAGGACCCTCCTCAGACTCCCCTGCCTCTATAGCAGCAGGTCCCCCCACAAACAGGTACATCCACCCAATACTCCAAGAAGTGCGGATGGCAAGATATCAACCACTGCCAGCAAGTGACCTCTTCCTGAAAGAACTACTTTGTGTGCCAAAGATCCACTATGTTGACTGTTCTTTAACCATTTTCCATTTTCTATGATAGTCGGACACTAGACTTTGGACTTCAAATGTTATGTCATCTATAAATTTGATTTAATCCACTATGACTGATCCCTTCACTTTATTTTTTTGTTGAGTCTCACAATGATGTCATGTACATATGTAAATGAACACACTTATGACAAAACACTCCATGCTACCATTTTTCAACATTTTCAAAGGTTGAATTGTCAACCCATGTGATGCACATTAGGAAGACATAAGATGGTAATGGGAGGAGGTATATGTCTCAGGTAGTGTCATGCTGAGGAGAATTAGCAACACAATGACTCAAGTGTCTGGTCACACCAAACATTGTATTGCATAGTATAGCACATAGGCTGTTAAAATGTCTGGACTGTCATAGCCAAGAATGGCAGAACCATCTTGAGTCAGGCCAGATATCATAAAGGTACTGTTCCCCAGACCACAGAAGAAAGGACTTTGTCAGACCTTGTCCCGTAAAATAGGCTAACAAATTAGTGTATCTTGTCACTAGCTAGAGCTGTATACCGTACCAAAATTATGTCTGCCAACTTAACATATGCCATGGCACAGACAGGGGCACTACAACAGTCCCTGATCACAGGTCCATCCTATTACAATGAGCCAGCATCTGGTGGTATGACACAAACCTATGTCAGTGTTGTGGTACAGGCATTGTTGCCTGCAATGAGGAAACACATTGACAACTACAAAAAGGTCATACAGGATCATTGTCAACACAATGTGAAGGGGAAATGCACGTATTGTACTGGATGACATGTTTCAAGGCAACATGATCACACACATGAGACAATTGGAACCAACTCACCATACCAAACAAGTGTATTGTACACTTCAGAATTCCATCCACCCGCTGGCACAGGACTCATACACCCCATATCTGTGACCAACATTACCTGGATCAATCCATGTCCACTTCATATGTCAAAACAGCAACAACTACCTGCCAATTTCACAACTCTGAAATGCCCACATTAGGATGGCATGGTGAAGAGACCCAAACCTTATTTCAAACTTCAGTAGAGCCACTCACTTTGTAATGAGACAGACTCAAACAAAGCAAATCATCAGGGTAGTAACATCTCCAAGACTGACTTAGAAATCAAAACTTGGCTGTATACTGAAGAGCATGAGATCCCCTGTCTATTGCAAAAAATACCCTACTCAACATATCCCAACCCCTACAGTTCCCTGAACAGTCACAGAAATCACACAATATTAAGGCCTGGAGGTGGTCTGGCAGTTCGGGCCAGACTGTTCCCATGGTGAACAGGGTCAAGACTGATTTGCATATGGCTGGGTCCAAACTGGGGCGGCGTGGTGAGCAAAAGAATTGATGGATTAAACCCGGATCTGTGGCTTGGAGTGAAGGTTTGATTGGTTCCGCATTTTGTCCATCATTTGTGTTTGTTTGCCTGTGATAAAATGCAGCTTTTTGAGGTTATTTCCCTGTGAGTATGTAAATGGTTTTAGTAGAGTGTCAATGATCTGTGATTAACGTGCACTTGGCATCACTGTCAGTGTGTGTCTCTAACCCCTGACAGGTCTCTTGCACCCAACACACTTTTGACATCATCACACCATGCATAAATGATGGTCCCACAGTGCAGACATTGGGGGTTATTACAACTTTGGAGGAGGTGTTAATCCATCCCAAAAGTGATGGTAAAGTGACGGATTTACCACCAGCCGTATTACAAGTTCCATAGGATATAATGGACTCGTAATACGGCTGGTGGTATGTCCGTCACTTTACCGTCACTTTTGGACCTCCTCCAAAGTTGTAATAACCCCCATTGTGATGATGACAGTGTGGCATGAGGCATTTCAGGAGAAGGTAAATATTTCCCAAATCCTAAAATGGGAGCGTAATTCCATACCTTTTTCAATATTTGGAAGGAGCATGGGTGAATGCAATTTGTCTAATTTGCAATTTCGTAAGTATGCAAAATGTCAGTAAAATGATGTGAAAATTTAATTACATGAAATGCAAAATCGTCACTTAGTGCTAATGTTAGCATGAATTGCGTCCAGTGTCAATTTTTGATGTGCAAATACATTTTGCAACGAAAAAAAGTGCAAAAAACTAAAGCATCGCAGACAACAACCACTTGCGTTCTGTGGCTGAATTATTAGCAGAAATGGTGCATTTACAGTAAATGTTTACAGTGAATGCCTGCAATTATGCAAAGTGGCACAATGGCGTAATTTTGGGAAACAAAAGCATCACATGAAATTCCCAAATATGCAATTTTCACCTAAGACTTGTAGGCATCCATTTCAAATACCAAATCGGCATGCAATATATCACTGTTTTGAAAAAGAAATGCAGTCTCAAAACATCAAAAAATACCCAGGCCTGTGTAGGGGTGGTAACACATTTCCAAAAGAAAAGGGGTTCCACCGGGATTTGTATAAAAATTGCAACTACATTATTACGTCGAGTACTTTGAGCACGATACTCTGTATTTACTTGAATGTATAATTCTATGTAAGATGTTTGTCCATTTGCTTTTTTATATACATTTTCACAACAAATTGTCTAACAATTTGCTTTTTTATTTTATTTCAAGTTAATTTGCCACTCAGTCCTTTATCCGCTCTTATAACACATGTGTATTCCAGGTTTTGTTATAAAACACTACCCTTCGCTCAGTTTTGCAGTCATGTGCAATTATTTAGGTATTTATTTAATCTGTTCGTAAAGCCCTAATTTCACCCTATTGCCAAAGCCCATTTGTAGTTTTGCCACTTTCATTATTTTCAATAATATATTAAATGTTGCTGTTAAAATATGTTTTTTTTTCTATTTTGTAATTTCTAGGATTTGGGGCTATCGACTTTTGAGGTCTGCAATGTATTTTAAATGAATTTGATGTTGAGCAGTCCTTTATAGAGCTTGCCCCTATTCTGACCATCTGCATTCAAATGCTTTGTTGGGCTTTTTACTTTGCTTGTGCTGTTTACGTCCCCTTAAAGAGAAATGAATACCTGGACCAAAGAATATTAAAGAAAATGTTTTACAATATTTCAAATGGAACATGTTCTTAAGAGCCTTAGAATGCTGAAGCTTTTGTCTGTTGTCCTGGCAACCAACAGCTCTTCGGAAGGTTGTTTTGCTAACAGACTGGTGAGTGAGAAGAGACCTTTTTTTGCCTTCAGATTACTAAAACTGACTTTGTATTATTTTTATCATTTATTTAGTGAGTATTGATGAAAAAAACTAATGGAATCGATCTAATTCTATGTTACAATTATGCATACTCACAATAGTAGGTTAGCAAATAATTGAACACAATAGTCGATATCACACAACTGCCAGTGTGTTGATAAGGTCGCAGCATCTTTTATTGTGTGGATTAAGCTGATTCAGTGTTACAGTAGGGAAACGCTCCTTGCAAACAACACAAACGTGACACCACCCAAAGTGTAGAGGTATGAAGCCTGGAGTCAGGGTTAATCCATCTGTTTCTGTATCTCTGATAATTGATAAAAGGTTCGCCACTGCTGTCCTAGTGAGTCAGGTATTATTGTAGTTAGTTAGATAAGCACATTTTAAATTTCAGATTTTATGGCAAGAAACATCTTTAGGTGTCTCTCCTGAGCTTTTTATTATAAATAATTCATAAATGGTCCTTGAGTTAGACTCTTCCAGCCACCGCTTTCCAGAAGTGCATTTCTGAGTGTAGGTTGCATTAGGATGAACACGCAGAGCAGCCGTTTGTGTTGAATTGTCAGATCTTGTGGGTGACAGTATTTTGCTCCACTATGTTGGAGCCTGCACGAGGGAGTTGCAAGCATTGAGAGGCAAAGTATTTTTTTTCTCAAACGTAGTAGCAGGCAGTAGTGCTGCACACAACCATACGGTGGGGGTGGCCACGATATTTATTTTTGAGCGCTACAACATGAATAATAATATTAATAATAATAACACCAACAACAACAACATGAATAAAAAAAATGATATTAACAATCATTATATGAATAACAACAACAATAATAATAATAATAATAGTTATTATTGTTATGATGATGATGATGATGATGATGATTATTATTATTATTCTCATGTCCACTTACGCATCATGGCACTAGGAGGCACCAACAGATAAAAGACAAGATATAGCAAAGTTAAAGCCAAACCGATAGAGGATGGAAAGTACGAATGACCATGAACCACGCCTGTGAGAATCTCAGGATCTAAGCTAATCAGAAAGAGAGACTATTACTGCCTTCTTAAATGCAACAAAGTTATGAATGAACATATTTCTAATGACAATCACTTTCAAAACTAGAGAGGGATCGGAAGAATAACTGTCTTCTAGCTCGTGCCTTTTTGCTCTGAGACATTTTCAGCAAAAGAGCAGCATTTGATTAGATGGGCCTCCACTATCCTTTAGCCAGTAGCGGAGAGAGCCACGAGCTATACAAGCTACAGGGCGTGGCCCGGCCACTCTCATAAACTCCATAGGCCCAAGCATCAGAGCAGCACAATATGCCATCTGCCTATTTTCAGTTTGCTTAAAACATTCGAATATGTATGAAGGAGATGATGAGAGCTATGTGGGAACTATTACTTATGCATAAAACAAGATCCTTAAGACCAATTAAAAAGTAGCTTTGTGATGGTTGATTGGCTGGACCCTGTTCATTATCGGCCCCCATGTCATGCAACCTACAAGCCATGGCCCTGCCTACTCCCTTGAACTTCACAAGCTCCAGCAATGTGCCATCTACATCTATTGCTTTCTGGAAACATTTAGCTGTTTTGAGAAAGATTATCAGTTATTCATAAAAGCAACAACATGTACACTGACAAAGCCCTTTAAACCCATGAAATATAAAACTATTTTTTTCACCAGGAGTAATGGTAGCCAAAACCCCAAGAAGGACAACCAGCACCTCGCTTGCATCACCTGATCTCCTTCTCTAGCACTGGTCTTTCCATAGGAGGCTGACAGCCAATGTCACCTTTCCTTTTGTGCCGAGCGCCACTTAGCATCTACTCACACACTATAGGCCGTTAGCCCATGTGGTGATCTGTGCAGTGGGGGCCTTTGTAATACATTTCATGACATGGCTATTGCAGCAGCAATTCTGACTGTATTTTATAGTGACCAGTGGTTGTGGATGTTGGAAATAAAGATACTTATTTTCACAGTTGGTATCTCTATCCCCACCCTGAAAACTGTGCTACGAATAAAGGCAGTCTACCTTCCTGCAGTTCGTACACAGAAAAGGAAACCAGGGTTCTCTGTTTGGATTATCAGCTAAAATCATAACTCAGACCCTGAAGTGGTCCAGACAAGGGTGATACAAAGCATTAAATAATAGAAGCAGGGGGTTTTGATATAGGCACTTATAAAGTGCTGGAGTATGCTCCAGCTGACTGCTGACACCTAAGAACCAATTCTAGGGTGCTAACCTTCTTCAACTACTTCCATAACAGTCTTCAGCAATATTTGATAAATATGCATTTAGATACCATTAATGAGAACTGCATAAGCTAATTTTACCTGCTAAAAAAGGTACATTAATATGTGTAGATTTACTGATATGTTGATCTACCACACCTATATCTCACCCTATCTATTTTGGCTAGCCACAGTTTCTGAGTCATCCATTTATGAGTCATTAATTTAATTTGCAGTAGATTTTGTTTTCTAGAACATCAAAATGTTTGATTTTATTTTTTGCTAAAACGATGAGTGCTATTAAATAAAATAAAAAATATATATAAAATCATAACATATAATATACTGTTTATTACCATTGTTGAGCGTGGAAAGGGGACGTGGCTCTAGAGAGGGGAAGACTTCTGTCAGTCATTATTATATTAAATCAATAATTTCTGCCTGCTCACCCCAGATATGCCACTGTTTTCTGAACTCTGTTTTTTCTGCCATTTACCCCTGATAAACAAGAGTAAATTACCTGTATTCCCCCTTTAAAAATGTAAACATTGGCTTACCTCTACCTGTCATATTTAACTTTCCTATAAGGGCATAGTATATGGTACAGAAATATACTCATGGCAGGGAAAGTTCAATGTCTCTTGTCAACTGCATCACTGATTGTGCCAGTCACTTGAGTGACAGAGAAAACATGGTTTTAGGTCATCGTTGAGTAGCGTGATTGGAGAAGCCTGAAACCTTCTGTACAAACCTGTCAAAATATCCCTTTTTACCCATTGGTTCAGAAGGAGCCAGGTGTTACCCCCACCCCTAGCTAGTGCAAGGCAAATCTGGCACCCGGTTGAGAACAATGTCTGGACCTGCAGGAGAACAGTAGAGGACTGAACCCTGCGTTCTGTGACCTGAGTGGAACCCTGAAGGACAGACCATCTTCTTCTATAACACAGGTGAAAGAAGTGAACTCAAATGAATCAGTGTGCTGACTTTCCTTATGACTACAGGGACACAAAAAACTGCAAGTGGCCTTTTTCCTGTAGTAGCTATTTGATCAGACCCAATTGGACCTGGACTCTAAACTAGGCTCCGAACTAGGCCCTATTGGTGGGTTCTGCTGGAGTGAGTTCTGGCCCCCAAAAGCTGTCATTGAGGTTCTGGGAGCCTTAGAAGTAACCGAGTGAAGCTACACCAGACACCCTGAGAAGTTAAGACTTGAAAACTATCCGGACTTCCAAGACCTCCAGAAATGTCCATGGACCTTGTGGCAAATGTGTATTCAAATGCATCTTCATTGGATACTGCTAGAGGATTTTTGAGCTCTATAAAAGGACTACCCCAGAAGATAAAATTGTTGACCGTGACAAACCCACTTTATATATATGACCCACACTCCATCGTACTTGGTGTGAAATTGTGTCTAGGGCCCAGTCTACCACTTTCATAGCCTATCATTGGCACTTAGAGTTTTGTGATGCTATTTTACTTAAAATTTCAAAAAGTTCTAAATCCCTCCCTCCTAGAAGATGTGTGTCTGTTCATTATGTTTTGCAAAATCAGGCATTATTTTTTTATTTACTTTATTTTTTTAGTCCTCAACATACCTTACCATTTTGCAGAAATACATGACCCTTTGCATCCAGATTATTAAGTGGTGGACTAATTTGCTCTAGCTGCTGGGTCATTGGTTCCCCACAGATCTCTCCAGCCTTTACCTGGACATAATGATTTACCCTCGATTTACTAGTCGGATTCACACATGTAACTCACATTTTTCAGCTATTGACACTTTTAAGTCTACTACTTTTTGATTATTCACAAAATCTGTTGGAAAAAAATGAGTAGTAAGTTCAGCACCCAGTTGAATGGAAAACTGCAAACGTGTAGAAGTCACTGGTGAGATTCATGTCCTTTTTGGGACTACATTTTGATTGGAAAAATGATTCAGGATTTAAAACTGAATTAGAAATTTCAGAATCAAATTTGAGGGAGAGCTACGTGACACATGTTTTATATAGAGAGTTAGATGACAAGTTCTAGAACAAAAACGTTAAAAAGCAACCTACAGGTATTGCAAACTGACATAGAAAATAATGTGTAAAAAGACAACCCGCCATAAATGGTAGGAGGAAGAAATCTGTGAAATTATGTAATAAACTATTCAAAGAAAAGGGTATTTAAATGGAAAAGAACTGGATACCTTGGAGACCCAAAGAATGCATCAAGACTCTTTCAAAGTAAATCCCAGTGGTGAAAAGACTTACAATATTATAAGACTTTCTAGACTTACATATTAGTGTCAACTTTTTATACTATGTGGGCAAGGAACAAATTAGTGCTGCAGCCCTCAAAACCAAAACCCAAGAGGCAAACAAAATATCCTTTATCATAAGACAAATTTCTGTCTATTTGCAGAAGAATACTAATGGGAAATTGGTAAATGTATTTAAGAAATAAACAAGTGAGCTTCAAAACTCTGATGAAATTTCCCATGATGCTGAGGATAATGTAGCAAAGCAAAATGTAAAAAAGACTGAGGTCCTGATTCAGAACTCGGCTGATGGAATACTCCATCACAAACATGACGGATATCCTGTGCGCCGTATTACGATCTCCATAGGATATAATGGGATCATAACACAGTGGACGGGATATCCCTCATATTTGGGTGGAATTATTCCCCTTCACCAAGATCTAAATCAAGCCCTGAATGTTAAAAAAGTAAGCTCATTTTTTACTTTCATTTTGATTGATTGGTGCTCACAGATTCTTTTGACATGTTTTGAGTCTATTGAGTCATACTCACATGGATCGTGAAGTGGGGTTTAGGTAAGCTGTGTATTGGACCAACTTTGACCAGCAGCATGTCTGTGCCATGTGTCACCATTACATGTTGCAAAGTCCAGTGATCTACCTTTGGGCTGTGCAATTTGTAGGCAAACGTTTTTGTTGATTTTAAATGACATAGTAGTTGTTAAGTTCTTGATACCCACTACAGCACCCTGACACCTGCCCCTGCAAGGCCACTAACCTTGGCTGTGTAGCTGTGTGGATGCTGGCACCATATTATGGTCTGTGTCATGTCACACTTTTTTTTTCTTTTTTCACTGCATTTCTGTTGATGAGGATTTGGGAGAAATGTGATATTTTATGTAGCGATGTTTTAATGTGATTGATGTTGATATGTTGATTACCATTTTCTATGACTGGGCTTGGGTCCAATGATGATTTGCACAGGATGCATGGGATGCATAGGCCCACCATATGAGGAGGCCTTGTATTCTTTATTCCATTTTAGTGGGTATCGCCATCAATTTTGTGCAAGGCACCATATTTACCTGTGCCTGGGGCTAATGCCCAGCATTCTGGTTGTGTCAGCCTCCTTCAGGCTTTATTGCTGCACTCCAGTTTATGATACCTTCATCCAGATAAACGTAACAAGTGTGAATGGTTCAAGAAATGTGAAAAGCTGAAAAATACACTTGATAATAAAAAAAAAATTATGTTAAGTGTGTCCGCTTAAAATAGTTACAAAAGATACATATTTACAGTTGGTAAAAGTTGTATTTGGTTGGTACCCTAGAAGTAGCCTCTAGATGGTTTGAGAAACATTATTTTCTACTTACTTTCTACTTTGCGGTTAAAGTGAACCAAAACCATAGTCCAGAATAGGATGGAGGTAGTTAACAAGGACATTTGTGAATGAGGAAGGGAGATGTCATAAATCTAGGAGCACAGGAAGGAAGAGACAGGAGACTGCCAACATGAGTTGCAGGAGCTTGGAATAGCAGACACTAGTGATGCACACACAAGCATATCAGTGCTGGTAAGCCCACCCACTTAAAAAACAAGCCACATTCTCACAGACATGAATCTTCTCTCCCAGCCTAGATGTTGTGTATTCTGCTCTGTGTGGTATAAAAGTACATTCTCACTAGTTCACCACTATAAGGACGCCATTCTCATACCATTCCTATCAGTTTCCCATCACCCCATTAGCTTTACATGTCCCACCCCATGTCTTGAAAACCTTCCCATTGCAACCACACAACAGATCTCAACTACCCCAATCTATGACACACCAAATCATTAGCAAAACCGTGGCAAATCCATGCACCAGTACCCAAACATACCCCTCCTCATGATACCTTACACATCAACATCAACAACCCAACTGAACTATCAGTACCACACAAATGTAGGATACAAATACCATCAGACATCGGACGTCATTTATTGCTGGCTTCTTATGCTGTTATATGTGGTACATGCACCTTCATCAACCAATGTGGCAGCATATATCTTTCACAGTTATTACATCAAGCCTTCTTGTGATATCAGTTTTTACCTTTGTACCCACCCCTGGATTGTGAAAAGTGTCAGAGCCAACACTGTTGTGCAGGGGCCTTTAGAATATGTCTTGCTTTTATCCTGGTTTTGGTTACCCTCTTTCACTTGGTGGGACTTTTTGGCCTCTCTTTTGTGTCTCCCCCACCAGTGGAAGTCTTGGTCACCTTTTTGTTGACCCAGTATTCTGCCTTCTTCCCCAACTCTTGGGGAGAAAGTTTACCTAGGTTGACCAGGTACTGATATAACTTCTCTTGAACACAATTACTCAATAGATGCTCTTTAATCAATAATTTATAAAGCCCCTTATAATCATATACAGTATTACCTTTTAACCAGCCAACTAGTGTCTTTACTGAAAAGTGTACACAACCTACCCAGGAATGACTCTGGGTTTTTCTAGGCTTCCTGAATTTGATTCTGTACACTTCAGGGATGAGCTCAAAGCCTGCAATTGGGGTGTCTTTCATGAGGTCATAGGACCTAGCATCTGCCTCATCGAGGGGCTTAGTGTGAGTTTTGGGACGTTTTTCACAGTCCATGAACTTCAAACTGGGAGGTTGCCGCCGTTGCGGCTGCTTCCCCGCCAGACCCATTACGAGTTTCCCGTTAGGTCAGTGGGTGGAAACCAGAGTTTTGGCCCACCAATCTAGTGGGAAACACCCTACAGAATTGTCGTCTGCTCGTAATTGAGCCGGTGACAATGCTGTAGGTTGCAGGGTGCACCAGAACTTTTGGAATGTTCACTGTCTTCTAAGCAGACAAAGAACATTGCGATGATGCTGGCCAGGGGGGCCCCTCCACTGCCCATGCTATGTGCATGGGCAGTGAAGGGGCTCCCCTGGGGCCCTCTGCACATCTTCTCCACCAGCCTTTTCATGGCAGTGGAGGGGCCCCCCTGGCGAGCATCATCCCAATGCCACCCTCCTTCAGGCTTTATTGCTGCACTCCAGTTTATGATACCTTAATCCAGATAAACGTAACAAGTGTGAATGGTTCAAGGAATGTGAAAAGCTGAAAAATACACTTGATAAAAAAAAGTTTTATGTTAAGTGTGTCCGCTTAAAATAGTTACAAAAGATACATATTTACAGTTGATAAAAGTTGTATTTGGTTGGTACCCTAGAAGTAGCCTCTAGATGGTTTGAGAAACATTATTTTCTACTTACTTTCTACTTTGCGGTTAAAGTGAACCAAAACCATAGTCCAGAATAGGATGGAGGTAGTTGACAAGGACATTTGTGAATGAGGAAGGGAGATGTCATAAATCTAGGAGCACAGGAAGGAAGAGACAGGAGACTGCCAACATGAGTTGCAGGAGCTTGGAATAGCAGACACTAGTGATGCACACACAAGCATATCAGTGCTGGTAAGCCCACCCACTTAAAAAACAAGCCACATTCTCACAGACCTGAATCTTCTCTCCCAGCCTAGATGTTGTGTATTCTGCTCTGTGTGGTATATAAAAGTACATTCTCACTAGTTCACCACTATAAGGACGCCATTCTCATACCATCCCTATCAGTTTCCCTTCACCCCATTAGCTTTACATGTCCCACCCCATGTCTTGAAAACCTTCCCATTGCAACCACCCAACAGATCTCAACTACCCCAATCTATGACACACCAAATCATTAGCAAAACTGTGGCAAATCCATGCACTAGTACCCAAACATACCCCTCCTCATGATACCTTACACATCAACATCAACAACCCAACTGAACCATCAGTACCACAAATGTAGGATACAAATACCATCAGACATCAGACGTCATTTATTGCTGGCTTCTTATGCTGTTATATGTGGTACATGCACCTTCATCAACCAATGTGACAGCATATATCTTTCACAGTTATTACATCAAGCCTTCTTGTGATATCAGTTTTTACCATTGTACCCACCCTTGGATTGTGAAAAGTGTCGGAGCCTACACTGTTGTGCAGGGGCCTTTAGAATATGTCTTGCTTTTATCCTGGTTTTGGTTACCCTCTTTCACTCGGTGGGACTTTTTGGCCTCTCTTTTGTGTCTCCCCCACCAGTGGAAATTTTGGTCACCTTTTTGTTGACCCAGTATTCTGCCTTCTTCCCCAACTCTTGGGGAGAAAGTTTACCTAGGTTGACCAGGTACTGTTGTAACTTCTCTTGAACACAATTACTCAATAGATGCTCTTTAATCAATAATTTATAAAGCCCCTTATAATCATATACAGTGATACCTTTTAACCAGCCAACTAGCGTCTTTACTGAAAAGTGTACACAACCTACCCAGGAATGACTCTGGGTTTTTCTAGGCTTCCTGAATTTGATTCTGTACACTTCAAGGATGAGTTCAAAGCCTGCAATTGGGGTGTCTTTCATGAGGTCATAGGACCTAGCATCTGCCTCATCGAGGGGCTCAGTGTGAGTTTGGGGACGTTTTTCACAGTCCACGAACTTCAAACAGGGAGGTTGCCGCCGTTGCGGCTGCTTTCCCGCCAGACCCATTACGAGTTTCCCGTTAGGTCAGCGGGTGGAAACCAGAGTTTTGGCCCACCAGTCTAGTGGGAAACACCCTACAGAATTGTCGTCTGCTCGTAATTGAGCCGGTGGCAATGCTGTAGGATGCAGGGTGCACCAGAACTTTTGGAATGTTCACTGTCTTCTAAGCAGACAAAGAACATTGCGATGATGCTGGCCAGGGGGGCCCTTCCACTGCCCATGCATGGGCAGTGGAGGGGCTCCCCTGGGGCCCTCTGCACATCTTCTCCACCAGCCTTTTCTAGGCAGTGAAACCGCCATGAAATCGCTGGCAGAGATCGAAGTCGTCATCCCCAGGGTGGTGCTGCCGCTGGGACCGCCAGACAGCTGGGATGACGATTCCTGGTGGTTGCTAGTGGTCCGACTGCAGCACTTCCAGCACAGTCAAAATATGGTGCTTGGACTGCAGTGATGGCAGTGGTCCGAACGCCATCCGTGGAACTGTCGGTCATGAGACCTCCAGGTTAGTAATCATACCCTCATTGTCAGAAATTTATCCCTGCACTTTTCTGAGAACATTTCTCAAATGAGAGAGACCCAGTGCTGTTTGCTAAGCTCTCTAGAAACACAGGCCCTGTCAAAGGCTATGAACCACTTGTTGATAAAAGATCACCATTCTCATATCTGGGGACAACACCTTTGGGGATTTTAGGGTCGAAGTGCCCTACTCTGCCCCTAGTTATAAAGTTGGTGTCATCAATCATGGGTGCTAAAGCCATTTCTGCTCTTTCCCTTTCCATGGACAGTATCCTGTCCTCCGGGGCAATTCTTCAAGCCAATCTTTTTAAAAGAATCTCTTCTTCAGAGAGTTCTTAACTGGACTTTGAGGGACCTGAGCCATCCTCCCTAGAAGGTGGTACTCTAGGCAACTTGGGTTGTCTGTGAAGTGCAGGTTCCTCTTTCAAGTGTTGGAGGGTTCAGCTCTTCCTTCTTACTCAGTCTGCCCAGATCATCAGGGTCAGTGGCCCCATCATTAGGATGGGCCTGCTCATACTCTGTCGACAGCTTCTGGAGATTTCAGTGGTAGGCTTTAGACACACTTTTGATTTTGTAGCCCATGCAGAGGGTCCTTAGCTGCTTGTGAGAAAGCTGGGGGTAAGGAGTGAGGTGAAGCTCCTTATCCACACCCACTGAGGTACTCATTGTTGTACTAAAGTTGGGACTGTTTTGTAGGTAGAAAATCCTAACACAGATGTTATAGTTCCAAGTAAAGTATGTTTTTAAAAATGTTAAGCTGTTAAACTACAGGGACTTAAACAGGGCCTTAACAGTTACTATTAATAAACTGGAAAAATAACCAATTCAAAAATGCAATTAACCTAAAGGCAATTTTTGGTTTTACCCATGTAATCACTTACTGACCAAGTGGTAGTAACAAATGCATTGGTCTTTCACTAATATAGGAAGCTGACTTTATATATAGTGCACTAAAAAGAAGTACACCATGCAAAGTCCATAGGATCTCCAACAGTAGATAGTACAAATGCTCTATTTTGTGGTAGAATAGGTGAGCAGTTAGTCTTATCTAAGGGTAGTGCTAAACATGTGTTGTACTCAGCAGGCAATAAATGAGACACAAACCCAAAGAATAAACCTGAGACCAATTTAGAAAAATATGACTTCTTTGTATATATGCTGTGAAACCAAGAACTTTGTTATTAGGTAAGCACTTTTTTAAGCATAAATATGTTTTACTTACAAAAATGGACACAGTGCAATTGTTGAGTTCCTCAATGTTAACCTATGAAAGGAAAACAAAGTAAGCAAACAGGTACTTTATAGTGACTTACAAGACAAATCTCAGAGACTTAAGGTAAATACTGGGCAAGGGTCAGGACCACAGCAACAGATCACTTGAGGCAGGAATAGGGCGGCTTGGTGCAGAGGTGTAGGAAGGTGTTGGATGCCCAATGTATTTCAGTGGGGATTAGTCTCAATAGGAAAAAGGCTGCAGGCTCTCGCTGGGATGCCATTCAGTGAAAACCAACAGGTAGGTAGCAGACATGGTGTGCTCGGGGACATAGGTGCACCCTCAGTTCTCTTCTCCAAGGCCCATGGGCGACGGATGCAAGGATGTCCTTTGGCGTCGGGTTTCTGTGTCCGGGAGGATTTGCGGTTGAGGGATCCTGTGGTCTGAGACTGCAGGCGTTATTGTGGAGTCAAGGAAGGGTGAAACCACAGTGGACGCCATCTCAAGAGAGCTGGGGGATGTCGATGACACCAGGGATTTGCTTCAGATTGGGCCATAGATAACGGGTGCAGTGGTTTTTTTAAGTGTCGTGTTTCTCTCACCACAGAGGTTGGGGGGAGAGAGGGCCTATATTCAGAGGTTGCAGGCAACTTCAGGGAGCACGGGAGGGGTAAAACCACAGTGGTCTTGGACTATGGGGAGCTGGGAAACCTTGTTTGCACCAGAACTGCACTCCCTCTTGGGTCGGTGACAGCGGGTGCAGTGGTGACTTCAGGTGTCAGGTCCTTGTGTTTCTGGAGGCTGCAGTGTCCTTTCTTTAGAGTTGGTGGGGAGCAGATCCACTGCTCATGAAAGTCTTGACTCTTTGTCGAAGGCAGGCAGTCCTCCTGGGTTTGTGGTGGCTCAGCGGCCAGATGATCTGTATTTTGGTGCAGAGTCCGTTGAGGGTTGCAGACAGGCTGGCAGGGTTAGTACCAGGTCAGCTGCTTCTCTTTTCCTCTTCTGCAGGTGCAACTCTTCTTTGTCCTTGGTCTTCTTAGGTCATCAGAATATGAGTTTTTGGTTTCTGGGGTGCCACCTAAATACTCAACGTAGATGTGTTACATGGAGTGCCAGGTGGCCGCCAATGGGTTATCCACCTTGTTAGAAATGGGGTCTTTGGTTGACAGTCAGGTTACCCCCTGTTCAAGCAAGGACCCTCACTCTAGTCAGGGTAAAAGAGAATCACCCTCAGCTAACCCCTGCTTACCCCCTTGGTAGCTTGGCAGAGCAGTAGGCTTAACTTCAGAGTGCTAGGTGTAAAGTATTTGTACCAACACACACAGTAACTTAATGAAAACACATCAAAATAACACAACACAGGTTTAGAAAAATAGGAAATATTTATCTGAACAAAACAAGACCAAAATGACAAAAATCCAACATACACAAGTCAAGTTATCAATAAAAATGCAAAAAGAGACTTTAAGTAGTTTTAAACACACACTAGCGCTGCTAGCGTGAAATTGTACCTGCGCATCAAAAATAACCCCGCACGGGCGGGTGTGCGCCAAAAATAACCCTGCACGGGTGGGTATGAGTCGGAAATTCAGCTGCACGATGATCCGAAAACCCAGCAGCGCAGGTTGTGATCTCCCAGCCTCCGTCAGCAACATTTATCCTGCTCCGTGCATCGATTCTTAGGTTGCATTTCCTGCGAGCATTGCTTCTCAGCTGCGGAGCCGGCGGCGTGTTGTTTTTTCAGCCACAGATCGGAGTTGCGTCAATCTTTTCCCCGCACGGCGCTCTGTGCGTGGATTTCCTTGTCTTTAGGCTGCCAGATTCTCATTTCAGGGTCCCAGGAACTGGATGGGCACCACAGGGCAGAGTAGGAGTCTCTCCAGAGACTCCAGGTGCAGGCACAGAGAAGTCTTTGCTGTCCCTGAGACTTCAAACAACAGGGGGCAAACTCTAGATCAAGCCCTTGGAGATTTCTTCTCAAGATGGAAGGCACACAAAGTCCAGTCTTTGCCCTCTTACTCTGGCAGAAGCAGCAACTGCAGGATAGCTCCACAAAGCACAGTCACAGGCAGGGCAGCTCTTCTTTCTCAGCTATTCAGCTCTTCTCCAGGCAGAGGTTCCTCTTGGTTCCAGAAGTGTTTTCTAAAGTCTGTGGTTTTGGGTGCCCTTCTTATACCCAATTTCTCCTATGAAGTAGGCCTACTTCAAAGTAAAGTCTCTTTTGAATGTGAAATCCTGCTTTGCCCAAGCCAGGCCCCGGGCACTCACCAGGGGGTTGGAGACTGCATTGTGTGAGGGCAGGCACAGCCCTTTCAGGTGTAAGTAGCCACTACTCCCCTCCTCCTAGCACAAATGGCTCATCAGGAAATGCAGACTACACCCCAGCTCCTTTTGTGTCACTGTCTACTGTGAGGTGCAACCAGCCCAACTGTCAAACTGACCCAGACAGGGAATCCACAGACAGGCAGAGTCACAGAAATAGTATAAGCAAGAACATGCTTACTTTCTAAAAGTGGCATTTTCTCACACACACTCTCAAAATCAACTTTACTAAAAGATGTATTTTTAAATTGTGAGCTCAGAGACCCCAAACTCCAGATGTCCATCCGCTCCCAAAGGGAATCTACACTCTAATCAGATTTAAAGGTAGCCCCCATGTTAACCTATGAGAGGGACAGGCCATGCAACAGTGAAAAACGAATTTAGCAACATTTCACTGTCAGGACAAATAAACCACCACATTACTATATGTTCTACCTTAACCATACACTGCACCCTGCCCTTGGGGCTACTTAGGGCCTACCTTAGGGGTGTCTGACATGTAAGAAAAGGGAAGATTTAGGCCTGGCAAGTGGGCACGCATGCCAAGTCGAATTTACAGTTAAAACTGCACACACAGACACTGCAATGGCATGTCTGAGACATGATTACAGAGCTACTTAGTTGGGTGGCACAACCAGTGCTGCAGGCCCACTAGTATCATTTGATTTACAGGCCCTGGCACCTCTAGTGCACTTTACTAGGGACTTACTAGTAAATCAAATATGCCAATCATGGATAAACCAATTACATACAATTTTACACAGAGGGCATATGCACCTTAGCACTGGCTAGAAGTGGTAAAGTGCTCAGAGTTCAAACCCCAACAGCAACGGGTCAGAAAAAATAGGAGTCAAGAGGCAAAAAGATTGGGGATGACCCTGCATAAGCAAAGAAAGTCCAACACACCTTTAGGGTGACTACACCCTCTTCATGGCCATTTTCATTGGGAAGTGGGCAGAACGCTGATCCTAGAGGTCTAATTCCATCCAAAGCAAGATGGAGGGTTTTAAAAAGTGGTGTCCACTTCACTTCAGGGGTGGGACTGTCATGAAGTGGGCACACCTTCTAATCTGACTTGTTTTACCGTCTGTCTTTCCATCAAGAAGTGGGCTCAGGACAGGGGGTAGGTCATCCCCGCCATTCAGAGAAACCTGTGTCAAAACGTAGTTAGGCCTTTGAAGCTTCCCACCCTATAATGTCCATCCTGTCTGGAGGAGGTGCCAACTCCCCCATCCAGTGCAGGCTTTTGCCTCTGGCCCCAAGAGTGCTGGCTCTCACCTTGGAGGATCAGAAACGTGGCTGAAATGGTCAGGACCAATCAGTCACCACACTAGAAACTGGTATGTTTTCAGGAGGCACCTCTAAGGTGCCCTCTATGTGAATTCATTGGTAAATCTAACACCAGCATCAGTGTGGGTTCCCCAATACAAGACGTTTGATACCAAACATCCCTATCTTCAGTGAAGCCATCATAAGGCTGGGGAACTCATAGTGACCAGTGTCCAGCACATGTATTTAAAATTACTTCCTTGGTCAACTACTATGTCTGCAAATCGACAAAGAAATAGCAGGGGCATATCTGCTTGTGCAGATACGACCTCACATGTAATATAATGCGCCCTGCCTTAGGGCTGTAAGGCTGCTAAAGGGGTGACTTACTTATATTATATGCAGTGTTAGGGAACATGGCACGCAGGCTGTGTGCCAGGTCATGTTTTCACTTTTATCTAAACCAAGATACGCAGCCTGCAATAGTAGCTTGTCATGTGCTTGGTGAGGGGCCCCATAGGGTGGCACAGTTTTTGCTGCAACCCTTGGGACCCTCATTAGTACTCTGGAACCAGTATGGGTTCACCAGTACAAGGTGTTTGATACCAAACATCCCTATCTTCAATGAAGCCATCCTGTAGCTATGGAACTCGTAGTGACCATTGTCGAGCACATGTATTTAAAATGGCTTCCCTGGTCATTTACCATGTCTGTGAATTGACAAAGACATAGCAGAGGCATACCTAGTTTTTTCTGCAGCCCTTAGGGACCCTCGTTATTACCCCAGACCCTAGATGCCGGGGGTACAATTTACCAAGGACTTACATAGGGTGTAAAAGAGTTTGCCAATTGACGAAGCAACTGTGCAGTTTTGGGGAAGAGAGATACAACTTGGGACCTGGTTATCAGGAACCCCAGTGCACTTTCAGTTGAAATTACATCAGATACCAGGCAAGAAGTGGGGACTAACCATGTAAGAAAGGGGGCTTTCCTATAGTCTCAGATTCAGGGAACTTACTGGAATTTATGGGCGAATGGATACAACTTGAAGAAATTAAAGAATGCGTGCTTGCAAACTAATATATATTCGAACCCATCGAACTGCTGATTTTGCCTTTCTTCTGTTTTTTATGTGTAACATATTCTTTTGTACCACAAACTAATTTGTAACAATTATTTTAGGTTTTCGTAACTCACAAAATACTCTTCATTTTTGAGCGACTATAACTTTTTTGCGTTATAATTGTGTCAATAAACTCATGAACGTTTTCAGAATGAATAAAACGAAATGTATCATGGTATGTAACTATGAATTCTTAAGATGAAGATGATTTATGATTACCGTTGTTAGGTGCTGCTTTTTGCTGCGCTCAATGCAGAATGCAATAAACCCGACTCCAAACTTTATATGGGTCCATCACTAACAAAGACTTTCTTGAGAAGGTCTCCACGGATTGTACAATACCGTGAGTGCATCGCTTATCAATAACCTTTGGGTAAAGATGTGCTACCTGTATCTTGTGCACAGGGCTATTGGACGCTCTTGGAATATAAACGAACGCCACGCCATGTTCTAATGTATTTCAATTTGTAAAAACAGTTTCCTCTCATTAACCAGCTGCTGCTGCTGATCGCTATCAGGAGGTAGGGCCAACTGCCTGTCTTCCATCTGGCTCAGGAATAGGAAGAATTTTTTTATCTCAATGTAATCCCAAAACAGTAGCAGAGTGCTTTTAAATGCACAAAATATACCCATACCATACGGTGTTATGAATATTTTAAGCTGTTAGTAGCCTCTGAACAGTACATTGGTACTGTTTTTTAACAGAAAATAACATCCATGATTTTCAAGGAATGAGATTCTTTTAAAACATAACTGACATACTTTGGATGGTGAATTTAATATTTTCTTGCTCTATTTGTTTTATGATTTGTATTTTTGTTAAAGTGGATTTGTAAAGGCAATGAGAACACTTGTCTATAAAAGCTCCTTTGAAGCTGTAATACAAAGTATTAAGCGGCATATTCCGCTAGATTATTTTGCCTTTTCTATCCTATTTTTGCGGCACCAGTTTTTGTTGGCCATAGGATTTGTTGCATTTTACTCCTGCTAATCAGTGGTAAAGTACGTGTGCTCTCTCTTTTAAACATGATCAAATTGACATGCACCTAATTGACACATTTAGTTGACTTATAAGGCCTTAGTATTTAAACAATAAGCATCAAGGGCCTGTAAATTAAATGGTTCAATCAGGGCTGCAGGACTCATTGAGCCACTCACTGGTATAACCCTCATAAAACATAACTAAGTCCTGCCATTGCCTATTAATGCAACCTTTAGTGCATTTTCAAACTGCCATTTCAACTGGATAAAATAAGCCTTTTGCCAGGCTTAAACCTTCTCTTTAAGTATGTATAATTCACTGCTAGTGTAGGCCCCAAATGCCAATAGGGCACAGTGTAAACAATGGGACATGTTTCTTTAGATTTTACCATGTTGTTTCAGTGAAAAATCTCCAAAATTGTTTTTCACTTTAGCAAGGCCGACTCTTTAAAAAAAACACTGGGTTATATCAAAACTCCTTATAATGCATGCCTTCAGTTTGGAACTTGCTAGAAAAAAGGATCAAAGAATCATTTTATTACTAATGAAAAATCCAACCTAATGATCAAGTAAGTTTTTAAATCCTATTCTGAAAATGCAACTTTTAGAAAGTTGGCATTTCCTGCCTAAGCCAACTGTACTTTTTTGCCAATGTCAAGGGTCCTCTGCCATGAAATGGATGCAACTCAGAGACGGAGACCCAAACATCCACAGGTACCCCTGCCACTGCGACCACGGAGAGGATACCAGAGACAGCCAGCCCTCCTCAGGATGAAGGCCCCTGTGAGGACACAAACACTGGATCTCTAGACAGTGATGGCCTAACTGGCCCATCTGGGACCCCTGGTCAGTCTACCACTTCCTGCCTCAACCTGCCCACTTCAAACCCCCCTCCCACTCTGTCACACCAACATCTCAACCAACCCTTCCTCCCCACACCTGTGCCCCAAGGACTGTTCAATCAATTGTGTGCCCCACAGTACAGGGACCTAAGTCCAACCCTCACACCCAAGACACTGAAGGTCCTGGTGACACTGGGAGTGGGCACACCATGCCAGGGGCACAGAACCATGAGGGCAGGGGGCATGGGAGGGGACCTGTGGGCCAGAGGGTGGGCAACCAAGGAGTCATCTGACCATGAAGACATCTCCTAATTTCTGGGAGCATATCAACTATCCCAGGAGAGGATGGCCCAGATCATAACCATGTTGGGCAGAAAAAGAGGTTGCAGCGGGAGTACCACCAGGAGGTCTTGCAGCAGTGGCAGGCCCACAATACCACCATGGCCTCCATTGCAGGTGTGCTCAGGGACCTCACCACCATCATAAGTGCTTCTCCACCCACCAGCAGATCTCTCTAACTAGCCGCATAATAACTGAGTCTTCTACATCTGCGGCTGGTAGTGGAATGGAGGAACCACAGAGCCCAAGCACCCCTACATTTGTAACTGGTGAACCCTCTCACAAAAGTGGACATCCACCAAGACATCTGGCTGGAGCAGATGCCAAGACCATTCCCACTGCCAGAAAGTGACCCTCTCCTGATTACTCTCCCTTGTGTGCCACTGAGACACCCCGTTGACTATTCAATGACATTACTCCATTTTTCAATAGCCCATTGGACCTGTGCTACCTACAGCTGTGCCACCTACTCTGAGGATTCCATCTACCATATTCACACTCATAACTTGTTTGCCACTGTATGCACAATAAACACTGAAGATCACAGCTACTGCATTTGTGTCTTTACAAATGTTTGGTCTGCAAAATGTCATGTGTGGATTGCCCCCTAATCCAACAGGCAGTGTAATTGACTGCAGAGGGTGGTACAACATATATGTCCCAGGGTAGATGTAAGGCAGTCACTAGTACAGCAACTTACCAAAGTATATCCCCTTATCCAACCTACAAAAAGACCATGAGAGAGACTACCATCAGGATAGTAGGCATGGTGCCACACAAAGCACATATGCAGTTCAAAGTGGGCATGCCCATTGTAGATATCCATCTGAACAAGACACATCAGATATCACTTCTATATCACCAGTCATCACAAAACACTGTAGCTGGCATCTGTCAGGCCATAAACTCTACTCTGTGAACAGTGATCAAAGGCTAATGAACATGAATGCCTCAAGCTATAGGTAGGAGAGCCAAAGATTAACAGTACACAGTCACTCGCTGGAATGACATGAGAACAGGAGAAAGGAGGACACATAGCACAATTCAGGCCTGTCCATAGGAAACGTGAACCTTGCAACCTGCAGACAGTACACATGGTAGATATTATACATTTTCAGGCAGCACCCTACATGCATTGAGTCACCTCCCACAACAAACACATAGGGATAGGAACACATTACATCACCACTGAGAATCCAAATCAGGAGGGCCATTGACAACAAGCTATGTTGAAATAGTACACATGCAAATACACACACAGCATACCTGTATGTTACTGGAAGATGCAGCAGGCAACTACAATCTGGCATACCTTTTGGGGAGTGTAGAGGAGGGCACCGCCAGAGACATGCAGGTACCTGAATCTGGCCTTCAGGATGCCAAATATCCTTTCTATTACACGCCTCGTCCTGCTGTGGGCCTCACGGAAATGGGGTTTCCCTTCAGTGGCAGGGTACCTCACTGGTGTCAACAGCGAAGGAAGGTTAGGATTGTCTGAGTCACCTGTGTGCACAGAGGTAGGACCTGTTACAATACAGGTACAACCACAGGGAATAATGTGATAACAGGTGCCATAACGAAGACACACATCCAAAATCATACATACCAATGAGCCAAGCCCTCTCTTTCTGTAGTCATGCCATCATGTGGGGGACATTGCTGTTCCTCAGAATGTAGGAGTCATGCACAGATCCAGGAAACTTGGCTGTCACTTGGGAGATGTATTGGCCTGCCAGACACACCACCTGAACATTTATCCTATACACCTGTTCATTGGCACTGGGAGGGACCAAGGCTTCATGGGTGCTATCTATGCCCCCTGTCACATGAGGGATGTATCCCACATCATAGATGTCTGCCTTCACATAGGCCAAATCCCATTGTTAGGGGAACCTGATGAAGCTGTCTAGGTGTTTCAAGAAAGCACACAGTACATCCTTCAACACAAGACTGAACATGGGCTGTGACATCCCTGCTGCCAAGCCCACTGTAATTCAAAAGCAGCTTGTGGCAAGAAAATGTAGCACTGACAGAACTTGAACTGTGGGAGGGATGTATAGAGATTACGTATGGCAGGAAATAGATCTAACTAGATCCATAGATCCATGATGGTCTGACACGTCAGCCGATAGGTCTGAAAGATATGCCTCTTCTCCAGGCTTGCAAGGTCCACTAGCAGACGGTACACTGGTGCGTGCCTCAATATCCTCATAAAAGGATATCTAGAATAGAGAGGAGAGAATGTACAATGTGAAAAATATACTTCAGACATGTGAGCATAAAATATAATTATCACACACACCTAACACTGTAGACATGCCACACACTGCTGACACCTACTATATTGGGCATGCTGAAGCGACATGAACTTCATCCTTGCTGCACATTGCTGTCCCGATCAATAGTTTCTGGCATACATCACATGTGTCAGGTTCCATATATGGTACACTGAGCTGTCCTGCACTAAACATGTATGTAGTCATGCTAATGACCTATATGGTTACACTGCCTTTGAGCCGATGAGTATCTGGGCATGCATGTCACATGACAACCAGAAATATAAGGCACAGTGTCATGCATGTCACATGTGTGAGCCACGCCATGATGCCACAACATAGGCCTACTCCGCATTCAGGTGAAAAAAGTATATGGCACACCAATTGTCATGCATCAAGGTATGATATGAGCATAAAATGGCTGCCGCCTGTCCTGCACCACTGAACGGATGGAAGTGACCTAAGTCTGCTGGCATCTTTCATCATGGCGGTAGGTGGTCGCAACCACCATGCAACTCCTCATTGGGTATCATTGCTGCCTATGAGGGACTGGAGTGGGTGGCAATCAACACTGGCGGTGACAGTCCTGCAGGCGGTGGCTGTGCTCCACTCTTGCTCACTTGACTCCTGACACTCTTGCAAGGAAGACCTTCATGAGCTGAGCTGCTGTGTACTGTCTCTGGGAGCCATCAAGTCACATCCTGCAGGTGATAGGGCCCTAGCCTTCACGCAGGAAGAGCTGGAGAAGCTGGTGGAAGGGGTCCTACTCCTGTATGGACAGCTGTATGGAACACCAGACGAACAGGTGAGCCCAATGCCATAGTCATGTGTGATAGGGGTGTGTGTAAGGGTGAATGGTGTACATGTTCCAGTCAGGGAGTACATCCATGCAAGGGGCATGGTGTTTAGGCATGTGAACCATGATATGGATAAGTGTTGGCATTTGGTGGGTCTGCTGTTTATAGTACACTGCTGTTGGTATGGTGCCAGATTACAGAACTTTCTCCTTTTGTCTGTGTCACCCATGCAGGTCAACGCCATCAGAAGAAGGGAATATGGTGTGCCATCACCAAGCAAGTGCGGACCCTGGGGGTCCATAATGGCAGAGCACCCATTGTCACAAGTGGTGGGAGAACCTGAGGCACTGAACCCGGAACACCGCGGAGGCCCAGCTGGGGACGTCCTCTCATTGAGGGAGGGGTGCCCGTCTGACCCCCCTAATGACCTGCATTTTGGTGGTGGTCTGCCCTGAGGTAGATGCACGTTTGAGGGCAGCACAGCAGCCACAAGGGCATGAGTAGAGACTGCATCCTGGGACTTGGCTGGCCTTAAATGGGATTGCGTGCCTCACTGCAGGCAAAGTGACATTGAAGTTAATGCTGCATGTGTATTAACAATTGGAAATGGGTACTAGGCACCCTGTCAGAGTATATTTTGCAGATGTGACTCCATGCTTTACTATCAGAGGGTGTACATCTCCCATTTCAATACTGATTCTATAATTTGGAGATGCACTAATGTCATAGGCACATGTGTGACTCCATCCTGGCCATATCATGTATGTGAGTGTTTGAATCACTCTAAGCCTTATGTATGACCAGTTCCAGCCAACTGCATTAGTGGCTCAGAGGTGTCAGTCCACTCCCATCTATGTAGCCTATTCTGTATATGTGACTGTGTCACTTTTCTGATATCCCTGGGTCCACATTAATCATATACTGGTTATGGTATTAGCAAATTGTGGTGCTGCCATTATATTTCCACCACAGAACTGGCCTTCATAGGACATGAGTTTTGCTAGGCAAATATATAGGTGATCTTCTGACTGTAGGAAACGTGTAGGTAGCCAACCTGCGATATTGTAAAATGTCAAATTGATGAGGCCTGATGATGCATTCCTAGGAGCGATACTTGTGGGGATGTGGCCTTCCAACCTATGGGTTGTTACTGGAGGTGGTAAGTGCCCTGGAAGATCCCTTATTTGTCACCATGGTGTATATGTGGTATGTAGGACAAAGTCCTAGCAAATCCTACGCTACACTGCTGACTGACTGCCTACATCATGTCGTCATGGCTAGTTGGTGGCTCATCTGATGGCCTGTGACTTTTACAGCTTGGCTTGGCTATTAGGTAGTGGCAAGGTAGAAGTGGTCTGGGTACTGCATGACACATGGGTGGTCATAACAACCCTGGCGGTCGGTGTTAAAGCGGCGGTAAAACCGCCAACAGGCCGGCAGTAAAATAAATTGAATTACGACCGTGGCAGAAACCACCAACATAGACAGCCACTTTAACACTCCGACGGCCAAGGCGGTTCAAACAAACGCCGCAGCGGTAACTGCCAACAGACAGGCGGAGGACAATGTACCGCCCACAGAATTACAACAGTCCAATCCGCCACCTTTTCTGGGGCAGATTCACCGCGAACAAAAACACGGCGGAAACAGGACTTGGAAGGGAAAACGCTCACCTCTGCACACCCCACGAGGAACCAGGACGCCATGGAACCGGAACTTCAGATACTCCCAGCCTTTATCTTCCTGCTCCTCTACCAGGAGCACGAACGCCAGCGGCGAAGAACACGGTGAGCACTGGACCTACGACACAGGGGAGGAGGGAGGGAAAAAACAGTGACACATACACGCAATACACAACACTCCCACTCCCACCCTCACCCACAACAACACACACACAAATACAGCATGATACATTACAGTTATACCTCCAACCCCCCTGGAAGAATGCAAGGACAAAAGGAATTGAGTTGAATAATTGTAATGTATTAAATTACATAAATCAAAAATATTTACATATATATACATTTACACTATAAACAATTATATACACCAAGAACACAAGTCCAAGGGATTCCATCATATAGTCCGTGGACCACTGGGCCCAAAAGGCATGGGCGAGGCCCACACTCAATACCCGAACAAGATGGAGAGAACACTGCTGGGGCATCAGATAGAAATAAAACAGGCACCTCAGGGGGAAGGGAAGGGGGGCACCTCAGCCGGATGAGTACACAACGCCAGATCCACGAGGGGGGCTCCATGTCCACTGTTCAATCCTGGGGAGTGCAAAGCCACAGTCTCTCAAGTCTCTACAGTGGGTGGGTTGCCCACTGTTCAATCCTGGGGAGTGCAAAGCCACAGTCTCTCAAGTCTCTACAGTGGGTGGGTTACCCAATGCTTGGTCCTGGGGAGTGCAAAGCCACAGTCTCTCAAGTGGATAACAGTCTCCACTGGTTCTGGAGGAGACTTGGTGCCCAGAGTGCTTCATCCTGCCAAGGACAGAGGTAGTGAATGTAACTCTCCACTGGTTTTTGAGGGGGCTTGGTGCCCAGAGTGCTTCATTCTGCCCGTGGCGGCCTCAGTGGCATTGTAATCATTGGTGCCCACTGTCCTGCGGTGGTGCTGGCGGTCTTGTCCTGGGCAGCGGTGCTGCTGGCGGCGGGGTCCTGGGCAGCAGGGCTGGTGGTGGTCTTGTCCTGGGCAGCAGGGCTGGTGGCGGTCTTGTCCTGGGCAGCGGTGATGCTGGTGCCGGTCTTGTCGTGGGCAGCAGTGCTGCTGGCGGCGGGGTCCTGAGCAGTGGGGCTGGTGGCGGTCTTGTCCTGGGCAGCGGGGCTGGTGGCAGTCTTGTCCTGGGCAGCGGGGCTGCTGGCGGCGCGGTCCTGGGCAGCAGTGCTGCTGGCAGTGTGGTCCTGGGCAGCGGTGCTGCTGGCGGCGGGGTCCTGGGCAGCGGGGCTGCTGGCGGCGGGGTCCTGGGCAGCTGGGCTGGTGGCGGTCTTGTCCTGGGCAGCGGGGCTGGTGGCGGTCTTTCCTGGGCAGCGGTGCTGCTGGCGGTCTTGTCCTCCGTGCTGATCTTCCCAGACTTGCTGGTTTTACTGTGCCCCTTCCCCACCTTGGATGGTGTCGCAGCTGTCTCCACACTCCCAACTGTACCTCTGGGAGCGGCTTTGGTGGCTGATTTCTTTCCCCTCTCCCATCGGGCACTGGCCAACTTTTTATGCTGGACAGGTGGGGGACTCTCCGTGCTCTGGCTCCTTGCCATACTGGCTGCCCTGCTGCCTGGTGCACTCCAGAATCCGGTGGACTACTGGCACCACTGGTCCCGCCAATGTTGTGGCTGAGGTGCTATGTTGGGACCTGGAGAGTCGGGCCCTAGGAGACTGAAGGGGTGGGGGAGGTGAGGGAAAGAGGTCAAGGTTGGACAGGAAAAGATCCTTAGGAACACTGGGACGGGTAGCTGGAGGGGGTTTGGGAGTGGAGGAAGAGGTAGTGGTTGTAGGAGGTGTACGTTTGGTGATTTTGGGTGGAAATGCATGGGCTGGAGGCTGTCGTGAGGTGGATGGCTGTTGGGTGGAAGTGTGGCTGCGTTTGTGTACCTTGGGAGGTGGCCTCACAGACACACTGGGAGAAGACACAGGGGACATGTGAATGGTAGTGGGGGTGGTGACTGCACATGAGCGGGTGTGGTGGTGGGTGTGCTGGTGATGGAGGATGTAGTGCATGCAGGTGTGAGTGAAGACGAGACAGGGAGGGAGGAGGGAGACGAGGAGGAGGGGGACACAGTGGAGGCAGTGGATGTTGGTGTGTCTGCATGTGTCTGATGCTTGCGTGAGTGCCTGTGGGATGTGTGGTGCTTATGTTTGCCAGAGCTTCCCTTGTGTGTTGAGGTATGTGCATGCTGGTCTGATGGTGTGCTTGGGATAGGCTGAGGTACAGGGATGTGGGTCTGGGTGGAGGAAGTTGGAGGGGGGAGGCTAAAGACAGGGACAGTGGCTGCCATCAGTGCTGAGGCCAGAGTCTGAAAAGGTCGCTGAAGGGCTGCCTGACCAGAGTGAATGCCCTCCAGGTATGCATTTGTTTGTTGCAACTGCCTCTCTACGCCCTGGATGGCATTCAAAATGGTAGAATGCCCAACAGTGAGGGACCTGAGGAGGTCAATGGCCTCCTCACTGAGGGCAGCAGGGGTGACTGGGGCAGGGGCTGAGGTGCCTGGGGCGAAGGTGATGCCCACCCTCCTGGGTGAGCGGGCATGGGGCAACGCTGAGGGGCTGCTGGGAGGGTGGTGCTGGTAGGGGGGGTGACGGCTGTACCTGTAGATGCGGGGGCACAGATGGGCCTGCCACCGCAAGGGAGCTCCCATTAGAGGAGGAGTCCGTATCGCGGGTGTCAGCTCCTGTTCCCACCGTGGAGCTCCCCTCACCGTCCCACTGGTGAATTCCGACTCCGTAGTGTCACCCTCAAAGGCCATGTGGGATGCAGCTCCCTCCTGCTCCGGTGCCACTGCTCCTCTGCCTGATGATGCTAATGCACACAAGAACAGGGAGACCACAAAAAGGGGGGGGAAGACAGAAGAAAGGCATGTTGAGTGCATGCAATACGGCTACCGTTGGCAGATACGACAGACACAGAAGCCCCCTGCACTACGCCACGCACTTGGAGTCCACTATTCAATCCCAGGGACATGGGTTACAAGGCTATGCCCGATTTCTGCACACATGGATGTCACAGGAGCCTGACTAGGTGTAGTTGGCACTGTACACAGGTGGGTGCCACAGGGCCTGCCTTAAGAAGGGTCCTTGCCTACTAAACTCACCCTGGCCTATGGGAACCCACAGCCCACCTCCCCCACCCAGACACCTACAATGCATGCTGAATCAGCTGAATGAGAGTGTACTCACCCCCTTTTGTCTGCTGTGATACCCTCAAGCACCCATCCAACTCTGGGTATGCCACCGCCAGGATCCTGAACATCAGGGGGGGTCATGGTGTGATGGGCACCCCTCCCTTGTTGGGAGGCCATCCCCAGCTGGGCCTCCACCGTCTTCTAGCTCCAGCTGCGAATGTCCTCCCATCTTCTCCGGCAGTGGGTGCTCCGTCTGTGGTATACCCTCAGGGTCCAGACTTCCTTGGCGATGGCATGCCAAATGTCCTTCTTCTGGTGGGCGCTGACCTACAGGAATTGTACAGGGGAAAAAGAGAAGTAATTACCATCTGCACCATTACAGTCATTGGCCCCCATCCCTACCCTTGCCATGATGCACATGCACTCACCGTCGTTTCATGCACGCCTCATTCTCACCCCCCCTATCTTTCATCCACCCCACTCCACACAGTCATTGCCCATACAGCATGCTCACAGTGTACTTACCTGTTTGTCTGGAGGACCGTAGAGTAGTGTGTACTGGGGGAGGACCCCATCCATGAGTTTCTCCAACTCCTCCGTGCTGAAGGCAGGGGCCCTTTCCCCAGACACACGAGCCATTGTCTCTTCCAGACCCAGGTCACAGCAGCACTTGCAGTGTAGGTCCTCTCCTGTCGAAGATCAGGTATCAAGTGATTGAACAGACAGAAAATGGCGGTCACGTCCGCGGCGGTGCGTACCGTCACCGCCGGCGTACATTGTCATTGCCTCCTGGGACCCATAGGGTCCAATGTTAACCAATGCAGGATTTTGCCGCGGTCTTCGACCGCCTACCGCAACGGTGTACAACACCAGCACAGTTACCTTATATCCCCCTGTCCCACTTTACAGGTCAGGCTGCCGCCATTTCATGGGCCCACATGGCATTATTTTGTACTGTGTCACACATATCTAGGCCTAGCCTAAACACTCATACAGGCAAATTTCAATTTGCTGATATTTTCGGAGTAAGCTGTGTTTACGTACCTCAGAGTTGGTTGACTCTCTGCTCGCTGTTCTCCTCCATAGGCAACGTCCACTGGGGCATGTGAGGAGATGGCGGCATCCTCCGGTGTACAGACCGCTGGTGGACCTGTCGACAATGGAGGAGCAACATGTGATCATCACCTACAGGCTTGATTGTGCCACAATCCAGGAACTGTGTGCCCAGTTGGAGCCTGACCTGATGTCAGCTATCCGCCATCCCACAGGAATCCCCCCTCAAGTGCAGGTGCTGTCAGTACTCCATTTCCTAGCAAGTGAGTCTTTTCAAACGACAGTGGCCATAGCATCAGGTATGTCCCAGCCTATGTTTTCCAACGTGTTGTCCAGATTGTTGTCTGCCCTGCTGAAACACATGCATAGCTACATCGTTTTCCTTCAGGTGGAAGATTAGCCTACAGTGAAAGGTGATTTCTATGCCCTGGGACATATCTCCAACATCACAGGTGCCATTAATGGGACACATGTGGCCTTGGTATCCCCTGCAGGAGTGAACATGTGTACAGAAACCGGAAGAGATACCATTCCATGAATGTGCAGATGGTGTGTTTGGCAGACCAGTACATCTCCCATGTTAATGCTAAATTCCCTGGCTCAGTGAATGACGCTTACATCCTGCGGAATAGCAGCATCCCTTATGTGATGGGGCAACTCCAGAGGCACCGGGTGTGGCTATTAGGTGAGGACATGGACCCAATACAGTGGGAATAGTTGTCTGGGTCTGTGGATGTCCCTATGAATTAGTGTGTGTATAACAGTTGTCCCTCGCCATTTGCAGGTGACTCTGGTTACCCCAACCTGTCATGGCTACTGACCCCAGTGAGGAATCCCAGGACAAGGGCAGAGGAACGCTGAACTAGGAGGATTATAGAGTGGACCTTCGGTCTCCTGAAGGCCAGGTTCCGGTGCCTCCATATGACAGGTGGTTCTGCTCACCAAAGAAGGTATGACAGATCATCGTGGCCTGCTGTATGCTTCACAACTTGGCTTTGTGACGACAGGTGCCTTTTCTGCAGGAGGATGGTCCAGATAGAGGTCTTGTGGCTGCTGTGGACCCTGTGGACAGTGAAGACGAGGAAGCAGAAGAAGAGGACATCGACAACAGGAACACGGTGTCCTGCAATACTTCCAGTGAGACACAGGTAAGAAGACAACACTGCCTGCTACATCTGATTTTAATCTACTACCTCTCTACTGTCTGTCATTTTCACCCAGTGTATGGTCACTGAGTTGTCACTTTCCCTTACGAGTTCACAGATGTGGGTCCCACAGTCTGACATCTGCTTTGTTTCCTCATGGACTAGAGCTGTGTGACATAGGTATGTTGACATTACATTTGAAAAAGCATTTTGCCACTGTAATTGCTAATACACTATTTCGAAATCACAGACAGACTCCTGATTGTTTTGTGCTTTAAGGGTGTTTATTTAAGTGCTCAATATTGGAGGGGGTTGTAAAATGGTGAGGGGTGATAGTGGAGGAATGTCCATGGCAGAGTCCAGTCTATTAGTCTCACAGGTGCATTGTCCAAAGGGGCATAGGAAGTGGAGCTGGGGCAGATTAAGGATTGCCAGGGTGACAAGGTGGGACAAAAGGATGACAATCAGGGTGGTCTCATTTCTTGTCGGGGGTCTTGGCATCGTTCTCTGTCTTTGTCCTGGATCTCAAGGACCGTTTGCGGGGTGTTTCTCCTTCTGCAGAGGGTGGGGTTTGGTGTGGTGGTCCTGTGGCGGTGTCAGGGGCCCCTTGTGGTGCCACAGTGTCCCTCCTGGTGTTCACGAGTTCCTTCACCACCCCTACAATGGTGCCCAGGGTGGAATTGATGGATTTGAGTTCCTCCCTGAAGCCCAAATACTGTTCCTCATGCAGCCTCTGGGTCTCCTGAAACTTGGCCAGTACCGTTGCCATCGTCTCCTGGGAATGGAGGTAGGCTCCCATGATGTTGGAGAGGGCCTCATGGAGAGTGGGTTCTCTGGGCCTGTCCTCTTCCTGTCGCACAGCAGCCCTCCTAGTTCCCGTGTGTTCCTGGGCCTCTGTCCCTGAACTGTGTGCCCACTGCCACTGCCCTCAGGTCCCTGTTGTTGTTGGGGTGGTGGGTTAGCCTGGGTTCCCTGTAGTGGTGGACACACTGCTGCTTGACGTGTCCTGGGGACAGAGGTATGGGCCCGCTGGGTGGGTGCTGTGCTGGTGTTTCCAGAGGGGGGAAGCTCTGTAGTGGCTTGTGCCACTGTGAGGGTAACCGACTGTCCCGAGGACCCAGATGGGCCGGGCTGGTCATCTAGATCCAGTTGGACAGAGATGCTGTCATCACTGTGGGCCTCTTCTGTGGGTGGAGTGGACATATCTGGACCCTCCTGTCCGGTGAAGTTGGGTAGGGGTCCTGCAGCGGTGTAAAAGCATGATTATTGCATCTGTGGGTGCCATGGTGTGCAATGGGTGGGTGACCGTGTACCCCAGTGCTTGCATTCCTGTGTAGGACCTTGTGTGATGATGGGTTAGGGGGGTGTATGGGTATGTGCAGTGGCCATGCTTTGGTGATGGGTGTCCATGCTTTGGTGTTGCATGCAGGGCTTGGGTTTGGGATGCGTGGTTTGTGATATTGGAACATGTGTGAGGAGTTGGAGTGATGGGGGTGAGGGCGAGGGTGGGGTATGTGATGGCATGCAGGTTGGGTGGAGTATGAAGTAGTAAAGATTTGACTTACCAGAGTCCATTCCTCCAGCTACTCCTGCGAGGCCCTCAGGATGCAGTATAGCCAAGACTTGCTCCTCCCATGTTGTTAGTTGTGGGGGAGGAGGTGGGGGTCCGCCGCCAGTCCTCTGAACCGCGATGTGGTGTCTTGAGACCACAGAACGCACCTTCCCCGTAGGTCGTTCCACCTCTTCCTGATGTCATCCCTAGTTCTTGGATGCTGTCCCACTGCGTTGACACTGTCCACGATTCTTCACCATAGCTCCATCTTCCTAGCTATGGGGGTGTGCTGCACCTGTGATCCGAATAGCTATGGCTCTACCCGGATGATTTCCTCCACCATGACCCTGAGCTCCTCCTCAGAGAACCTGGGGTGTCTTTGCGGTGCCATGGGGTGGTGTGTGTTGTGATGTGTAGGGTGATATTTAGAGGTGTGTTGTGTGAGGTGCGTGGATGTTATGTGTGTGATGGTGTTGATTGCCTGTGGATGCTAGTTTGTAGATGGCGGTGTCTCTCTCTGGCCTTCAGTTCCAATTGTGGTCGTAGGGGTTTATGGGTGATGTGGGTGTGTGTTTTATATTGTATTGAGTGTGTGGGAGTGGTGTGTGTATGTGTATCAGGTGTTGTATTTTGATTTGTCCAATGTGGTAGTGTTTTGTAAATGTATGTGTATTTTGAGCACGGCGGTGTGTACCGCCAATGGAATACCGCAGTTGAAAGACCGCCTCGTTGATTCATGGGTCGTGATAGTGTGGGCGTATTCCTGTTGGCGTGACGGTGGAGGTTTTGTTATCACCAGTTTATCACCAGCTAATCACTGACCTTTGGTGTGGCGGACTTGTGTGGGTGTCTAGATTTTTGTGGATTCCGAGGTGTGGGTCATAATGACTGTGGTGGAATTCCGCAGCTGCGGCGGTGTGTTGGCGGTCTTCTGCACGGCGGTAAGCGGCTTTTACCGCCAATGTTGTAATGACCCCCTAGATGTGCTAATGTGATGGACATTTTTTGTTCAGTCTCCTCAGATGGCTTATCTGGTAGTGGGATGTGTATTTGGTGTACTGGCAGTGGTGTTTGTCCATTTGTGCCTAATGAGTGCAAATATATACTCCCTGAGATGTGTGTTGTCTGGGCTCAGTGACAGTTTTTGCCATTTGTGGAATGGTGTGTGTGAGAGTTGAGTTGTCATGGTGTGTAGGACAACTTGTGTACCTGCATGTTTGGTGCCATTGAAAGCAGTCCATGATTTGGTATGTGTGTTCCAGAGGTACGTCTGTTGTGACAGTGCACTCAGTGGATGTGTTTGGGTGTTTTACATGTGGTGCATGGCCCATTGTAGATGCACCTAGCAGTATGATGGGTAGTGATATATGTGTTGTGTGTCACCTGCTCTGGCTCTGTGGTAGGGTGTAACTACTTACATGACTATACCACATATTCACATAGTTCCCATTAGATGTGAACTGTTTGGGTGTCTGGCTAGTATTGGCTAAGTCTGAGTTCTCCTCAATAACGGCATCAGTATTCTGAGTGTTCAGCCATGTAAAATGACAGGTAGGTGCTGTGTAGTCTGTGAGTGGAGTTGTTGTCACTGTAATGGACTTTACATTGGACATGGACTAATCAGATGTTGGGACTGTAGAGGCCTGGTGTGTTGTGTCTAGTCAGCTGCACATCCAATGGGTGTAAGGGCTATGAAGAGGTAAGATATGTATTCAGGCATACCATTGCTAGTGCATCTAGGACATGCTATGCCAGCTAAAAGGCTTTGGTTGACATTATGAAGATGAGTCTAGTAGTGCAGTCCTACTTAGGTAATGCTGTAAGTGTGAGGGTTGGCAGACAGGTGTGGGTAGTAGTAACATGTCATGACATGATGTAGGTAATGTGTACTGGCGAATGCGATGGGCTAGCCATGATATGGATTGTGACAGTAGTACATGTGTAGCTGTGTCAATGGGAGGTATATGTTAACCATTTTGCCCCATCACTCTCCCTCTCTCCCTCCCTCCCTACTTCTCTCTCATTAAGTGCATTAGCATCATCTGGTGAAGGAGAAGTGGCACAGGTGAGTGGGGAAGCAGCAGCCCACGGGACCCAGGAAGGTGGCATCAGCAATATCGAGGGTCCTAGTGGGACGGAGGGCGAGGGGAGAGCCACAGGGTAGACCAGATCGAACACCTCATTCTCAGAATCCTCCATCAGTGGACACTCCCTGGCGGTGACAGACCCATCTAAAACCACCCCAGTACCATATTTGTCCACCGACCCCTTTACTAGCACCCCCCTCCCTGTAGCGAGCCACCCAGTTCACCATGCCCACTCACCCAGGAGAGTGGGTGTCTCCTTCGCCACAGGCACCTCTGCCTCAGCCTCCATCAGCCCTGCTGCCCTTAGTGAGGAGGCTGGGATATTGACCTCCTGAGGTCCCTCTATGTGGTTCAGTTGACCAATGTGAATGCGTCCCAGGGACTGGCAGCTCATGTCCAACAGAGCAATGTGCTCCTGGAAGGCATTCATGATGCCATGGCTGGCCTACAAAAATCCTTTCAGGCTCTGGCCTCCACTCTGATGGCAGTCAGTGTCCCTTTGTCTCTCGTCCCCCCTCAAACAACCTCTTCCCAATCCCAGACTCCTCTCCCCATACCCACTCAAAGTACACGTACACACAGGCATGCATCCACTTCAACAGACAAGGGTAGCTCAGACAAGCACAAGCACCAAAAAACCCACCACAAGCATGCACACAAACAACACCCACCTGCAGACACACCAACATCCACTCCCTGCACTGACTTCCTGCCACCCCCTCCCTCACAGACACTACACCAGACACACCTGCAGCCTACACACCATCATGCACTGATCCAGCCACCAGTCCCATCTTACCCACAGTCAGCACAATAGCACACCTGCAGACATCCACCCCAGTCACAACATCTGCACCCGCCAAAGCCACCGACACCCTCCCATGCAGCACATGTACCATACCTGCAGACAACATCCCAACAGTCACCCACCCACTACAGCATCTCTCAGCACCTCCTCCCCCTCCTCCCAAAACACCTAAATGCCCACACTCACCCACCCAACAGACACCCTGCACCCACCCACCACCTGCACCCAAAACATCCACAGTTACACATATGAGAGCCACTCCCTCTCCCTCCACTCCCAAACCCTTTTGCCATGACCACCCCATGTATCTAAGAAGCATTTTTTCTCAGAGTTTCCCCTGTTCCCAACTCTTTCCCACCCGTTGAGACCCCCAGGCGCTCTGTGTCCCTGCCCAAGTCCAGCCCTTCTACCTCCAAGTCCTCCCCTGCACCCTCCTGCTAGTGCTCTTGTCCATTCTCCTGCCAAGAAGTCTACCCCTCCCAAAGCCAGGCCCAAGGACCCCCCTCCCAAGCCCAAGGATCCCCCTCCCAAGCCCAAACCCCCCTGCACACCCATGCCCCTAATCCCTTAGTTGCCTGCCTGCCCCCTTGATGTCCCTACCCCATGGAGGTCACTTTTCAGTCAGGAGTCAAGTAGGGACAAAGTGAGGTGCCCTTTGTGCCTTGGACACCTAAGACATTGGACTGGCCAAGGGCCTCTATTTGTATATAGTTAATTTTTTATTAACAGAGTATTTTAATACTTCTGGGCCTACCTGCAGTTGGATTTGATGGTAGCATACTTGTACTGCCTTTCTTTCCCCATGGCTGTTTAGTGTTTGTGGGCTTTGGTTTGTGTGTGTGTGAGATGTGTATGTGCGTTGGTTGTGCTAGCTGTTGTGCCTAGCCTACATGTGTCTGTGTGGCCCTGCCATTGGTCCTGCTATCAGTGCTGTATTTTGTGTGCTCGATATGTTTGTGTTTGTTACATGCATGTGTTTAGCCAAATTGTATATTGTTTGTGTTGGAATGTGTAATGGTGATGTTGTGTGCACTTGTGTGGTTGTTGTGTGTGTATCCATGTGTATGGTGCTGGCTATGTCCTTTGCGTTGTGTATGGTGGGGGCATGGTGTGACAAATGTTTCATTGTATGGCAGTGTGATAGTGTTGATTGGTTGTGTGGTGTTGTTACGTGTTATTGTATGTATCTGTTGTCAAATGGAGGTGTTTTGCTTTTCACTATTGACTGAGCTGAAATACTCATTGTTAGAAATGGGGTCTTTGGTTGGCAGTCAGGTGACCCTCTGTCCAAGCAGGGACCATCACTCTAGTCAGGGTAAGTCACACACAATCCAAATAATCCTGTGCCCACCCTCTGGAAGCTTGGCACTGAGCAGTCAGGCTTAACTTAGAAGGCAATGTGTAAAGTATTTGTGCAATAAATAATACAATAACACAATATAGCTCCACAAAAATACACCACACCGTGTTTAGAAAAATATATAATATTTATCTGGATATTTGCAGGTCAAAACGATCAAAGATGCAATAAGTAAATGTAGAGATATCACTGAAAAGTGATATAAAATGTGTAAACTCTTTTTAAAGCAAGAAAGTCTCTTTCAAGCACAAAGTACCTGGTTCACGTGAAAACTCTCTGCAAAGGGTCGCAGGAGAAGTGTGGGAGGAGAAGTGTGGAAACAAAGTGGTGTGTGTCGATTTCTCGGGCCGCACACAATGAGTCATTTAGTTTCCACAGAGGGATGGCTGTGCATTAATTTCCAGCACTCAGTCGTGGATCCTCTCTGGGTTCCAGGGTTTTCATGCGCCCCGGGGTCTGTGCATGGAATCCTGGGCTTGCGGAGCGAAGTCACAAGCGCTGCCTCGTTCCGGTGGGTGTTGTGTGGAATTTTCTCCCGCACGGCAGGTGCTGCATCGATTCCCCCTGGGAGTCGGGCTGCATCATCCCAGGTCGGCTGTGGGTCGATCCGGTGGGCCGTGCGTCGAAGTTACGGTCGCAACGCAGGCGGTGCGTCGATCTTCTCCTTGCGATGTCACGCTGCATGGTTCCGGTTCGGCGTGCAGTGAATTTCTCACCAGGGGCAGGCTGTGCGTTGGTTTTAGCAAGCTGTGCGTCTAATTTTCACCGCACAAGGAGTCCAGTTGCAAGAGAGAAGTTTTTTTGTTCCTCAGGCTTCAGAGAACAGGAGGCAAGCTCTATCCACGCCCTTGGAGAGCACTTCTTTGCCACAGCCAGAGAGCAGAAAGGCAGCAAGGCAGCAGGGCAACAGCAAGGCAACAGTCCTTCACAGAAAGCAGTCAGGTGAGTCCTTTGGGCAGCCAGGCAGTTCTTCTTGGTAGGATGCAGGTTCTGGTTAAAAGTTTCTTCTCCAGGAAGTGTCTGAGTTGGAAGGAGCAGAGGCCCTGTTTATATACCCAAGTGTGCCTTTGAAGTGGGGGAGGCTTCAAAGAGTGGTTTAGAAGTGCACCAGGTCCCCTTTTAGTTCAATCCTGTCTGCCAGGGTCCCAGAAGGGGGTGTGGCAGCCCTTTGTGTGAGAGCAGGCCCTCCACCCTCCCAGCCCAGGAAGACCCATTCAAAATGCAGATGTATGCAAGTGAGGCTGAGTATCCTGTGTTTGGGGTGTGTCTGAGTGAATGCACAAGGAGATGTCAACTAAACCCATCCAGACGTGGATTGTAAGGCACAAAAAGATTTAAGTTCAGAGAAATGCTCACTTTCTAAAAGTGGCATTTCTAAAATAGTAATATTAAATCCAACTTCACCAGTCATCAGGATTTTATATCACCATTCTGGGCATACTAAATATGACCTACCTACTCCTTTCAGATCAGCAGCTACCACTCAAACAATGGATGAGGGCAGCCCCAATGTTAGCCTATGAAGGGAGCAGGCCGCACAGCAGTGTTACAACGAATTTGGGAGTTTTACACTACCAGGACATGTAAACTACATAGGTACCTGTCCTGCCTTTTGCCTACACAGCATTCTGCCCTGTGGGTTACCTAGGACATACCTTAGGGGTGTCATATATGGAGAAAAAGGGTAGTTTTAGGCTGCACAAGTACTTTTAAATGTCAAGTTGAATTGGCCATGAAATTGCACACACAGGCCTTGCAATGGCAGGCCAGAGACAAGGTTAAGGGGCTACTTAAGTGGGTGGCACAACCAGTGCTGCAGGCCCACTTGTAGCATTTAATCTACAGGCCCTGGGCACATATAGGGGGTCATTCCAACCCTGGCGGTCGGTGTTAAAGCGGCGGCAAAACCGCCAACAGGCTGGCGGTAAAAAAAATTCAATTCCGACCCTGGCGGAAACCGCCAACAGAGACCGCCACTTCAACACGCCGCCCGTCACGGCGGGACAAACAAACAGTGCGGCGGTCACCGCCAACAGACAGGCAGGAGAAAATGTACCGCCCACCCTATCACAACCCACCAATCCGCCACCTTTTCCGGGGCGGTAGCCCCACCGATAAAAACACGGCGGAAACAGACATTTCAAACGGAAAACGCTCACCTCCATACACCCCACGAGGAATCTGGACAGCATGGAACCCGAACTCCACATCCTCCCAGCTATTGTCTTCCTGCTCCTCTACCAGGAGCACGAACGCCGGCGCAGAAGACAACGGTGAGTACTGTACCTACGACATAGGGGAGGGGGGAGGCAAAAAATTACGGGGACACACATATGCGACACACCCACCCTCACCCACTACAACACACACATCAATGCATAGCAACACATCACAGTTACCCCCCCAAGCCCCCCGGAAGAATGCAAAGACAAAAGGAAATGATTATAAACTTTGAAATATATTGTATGACTGAGTATAAATTATATCACACATCTAAAACTTTATATACATAAATTGTCCAGTCCGATATGTGTATCAGGCATTGTTCGTGGCCCACTGGGCCAAAATCACATGGGCAAAGCCCACACAGGATACCTGACTCCAACGGAGAGAACACTGCAGGGGCATCAGATAGCAAAACTACAGGCACCTCAGGGGGAAGGGAAGGGGGGGCACCTCAGCCAGATGAGTCCACGACGCCAGATCCACGAGGGGCCTCCATGGCCACTGTACCATCCTGGGGAGTGCAAAGCCACAGTCTCTCAAGTCTCTACAGTGGGTGGGTTGCCCACTGTGCCATCCTGGGGAGTGCAAAGCCACAGTCTCTCAAGTCTCTACAGTGGGTGGGTTGCCCACTGTGCCATCCTGGGGAGTGCAAAGCTACAGTCTCGCAAGTCAATATCAGTCTCCACTGGTACTGGAGGGGGACTAGTGCCCAGAGTGCTTCGTGCAGCCCTGCCCGACACAGATGCGGGCCTGCCCCTTCCGCCAATGGGCCAGCGATGCTTGAGATGAAGGGCCCAGTTCAGCGGTGCTTGAGATGGCGGTGCTTGAGATGGCGGTGCCCAGCGGAGCAGTGCTTGAGATGAAGGGCCCAGCGGAGCAGTGCTTAAGACAGCGGTGCCCAGCGGAGCAGTGCTTGAGATGAAGGGCCCAACGCAGCGGTGCTTGAGACGGCGGTGCCCAGCGGAGCGGTGCTTGAGATGAAGGGCCCAGTGGAGCAGTGCTTGAGATAAAGAGCCCAGCGCAGCGGTGCTTGAGACAGCAGTGCCCAGCGCAGCGGTGCTTGAGACGGCGGTGCCCAGCGGAGCAGTGCTTGAGATGAAGGGCCCAGCGGAGCAGTGCTTGAGACGGCGGTGCCCAGCAGAGCGGTGCTTGAGATGAAGGGCCCAGCGGAGCAGTGCTTGAGATGAAGGTCCCAGCGCAGCGGTGCTTGAGATGAAGGGCCCAGCGGAGCAGTGCATGAGATGAAGGGCCCAGCGCAGCGGTGCTTGAGACGGCGGTGCCCAGCGGAGCAGTTCTTGAGATGAAGGGCCCAGCGGAGCAGTGCTTGAGACGGCGGTGCCCAGCGGAGCGGTGCTTGAGATGAAGGGCCCAGCGGAGCAGTGCTTGAGATGAAGGGCCCAGCGCAGCGGTGCTTGAGACGGCGGTGCCCAGCGGAGCGGTGCTTGAGATGAAGGGCCCAGTGCAGCGGTGATTGAGACGGCGGTGCCCAGCAGAGCGGTGCTTGAGATGAAGGGCCCAGTGGAGCAGTGCTTGAGATGAAGGGCCCAGCAGAGCAGTGCTTGAGATGAAGGGCCCAGCGCAGCGGTGCTTGAGACGGCGGTGCCCAGCGGAGCGGTGCTTGAGATGAAGGGCCCAGCGGAGCAGTGCTTGAGATGAAGGGCCCAGCGCAGCGGTGCTTGAGACGACGGTGCTTGAGACGGCGGTGCCCAGCGGAGCGGTGCTTGAGATGAAGGTCCCAGCGGAGCAGTGCTTGAGATGAAGGGCCCAGCGCAGCGGTGCTTGAGACGGCGGTGCCCAGCGGAGCGGTGCTTGAGATGAAGGCCCCAGCGGAGCAGTGCTTGAGATGAAGGGCCCAGCGGAGCAGTGCTTGAGATGAAGGGCCCAGAGCAGCGGTGCTTGAGACGGCAGTGCCCAGCGGAGCGGTGCTTGAGATGAAGGGCCCAGTGGAGCAGTGCTTGAGATGAAGGGCCCAGTTCAGCGGTGCTTGAGACGGCGGTGCCCAGTGGAGCGGTGCTTGAGATGAAGGGCCCAGCGGAGCAGTGCTTGAGATGAAGGGCCCAGCGCAGCGGTGCTTGAGACGGCGGTGCCCAGCGGAGCGGTGCTTGAGATGAAGGGCCCAGCGGAGCGGTGCTTGAGACGGCGGTGCCCAGCGGAGCGGTGCTTGAGATGAAGGGCCCAGCGGAACAGTGCTTGAGATGAAGCGCCCAGCGCAGCAGTGCTTGAGACGGTGGTGCCCAGCAGAGCAGTGCTTGAGATGAAGGACCCAGTTAAGCGGTGCTTGAGATGAAGGGCACAGCGGAGCAGTGCTTGAGATGAAGGGCGCAGCGGTGGTTGAGACGGCGGTGCCCAGCGGAGCGGTGCTTGAGATGAAGGGCCCAGCGCAGCGGTGGTTGAGACGGCGGTGCCCAGCGGAGTGGTGCTTGAGATGAAGGGCCCAGCGCAGCGGTGCTTGAGACGGCGGTGCCCAGCGGAGCGGTGCTTGAGATGAAGGGCCCAGCGCAGCGGTGCTTGAGACGGCGGTGCCCAGCGGAGCAGTGCTTGAGATGAAGGGCCCAGTTCAGCGGTGCTTGAGATAAAGGGCCCAGCGGAGCAGTGATTGAGATGAAGGGCCCAGCGCAACGGTGCTTCAGACGGCGGTGCCCAGCGGAGCGGTGCTTGAGATGAAGGGCCCAGCGCAGCGGTGCTTGAGATGAAGGGCCCAGTTCAGCGGTGCTTGAGACGGCGGTGCCCAGCGGAGCAGTGCTTGAGATGAAGGGCCCAGTTCAGCGGTGCTTCGGATGAGTGCCCAGTTCAGCGGATCAGTCCATGGCGTGGAGGTCATTCGCCACCTGACCTGTGGCTGGCTGCGCCTTCCTGCCCACCTGGGATGGGCCTGGTGGGGCCCTCCTGGGCTGCAGTACCGGGCCTGTTGGTGTCGTCCGGCCCACCTGGGATGGGGCATGCGGGGCCCTCCTGCACAGCTGGGCTGCTGGCGGTCTTGTCGGGCGTGCTGCCCTTCCCAGCCTTCCCTGGTCACTTGTGGCCCTTCCCCACCTTTGGCGGTGTGCCAGGTGGCACCACACTCCCTGCCGGAGCCATGGTCGGGATTTTGGTCCCAGGTGTTTTAGGCCTCTCGCGCCGGGCACTGACAATTTTGGCATGTTTTTGCAGCAGTGGGCTGCCCGTGCCTTGGCTCCCTACTGAGCTGGCTGCCCTTGAGGGTGGGGGACTCCACAGTCCATGGCAGACTGTCTTCACAGGGCCCGCTGTTGTGGTGGCTGAGGTGCTGACTGGAGTCTTTTTAGATGGACGGGGTGGGGGAGTTGTTGGGAAGAGGTCAAGTTTGGAAAGGAAAATAAGTTTAGGAAGAGATGGACGGGTAGGTGTAGTAGGTATGGGAGTGGAGGAGGAGGTTGTGGTTGTAGGAGTTTGAAGTCTGGTGTCTTTGGGTGCAGGTGCTTGGGCTGGAGGCTGTCGTGAGGTGGATGGCTGTTGGGTGGGTGTCTGCCTGCGTTTGTGTAGCTTGGAAGAGGGGGTGACAGACACACTGGGAGAGGACACAGGGGACGTGTGAATGGTAGTGGGGGTGGTGACTGCACATGTGCGGGGGGTTCTGGTGGGTGTGCTGGTGATGGACGTAGTGGCTGAAGATGTTTTGCATGCAGGTGTGAGTGGAGATGTGACAGGGAGGGAGGAGGGAGACGAGGAGGAGGGGGACACAGTGGAGGCAGTGGGTGTTGGTATGTCTGCATGTGGATGTTGCTTGTGTGAATGCCTGTGTGATGTGTGGTGCTTATGTCTGGATGAGCTTCCCTTGAATGTTGAGGTGTGTGCAGGCTGGTCTGATGGTGTGTCTGGGATAGGCAGAGGTACAGGGGATTGGGTATGGGTGGAGGAAGTTGGAGGGGGGAGGCTAGAGACAGGGACAATTGCTGCCATCAGTGCTGAGGCCAGAGTGTTGAACGATCGCTGATGGGCAGCCTGACCCGAATGAATGCCCTCCAGGTATGCATTACTCTAGTGCAACTCCCTTTCTACACCCTGGATGGCATTCAAAAGGGTATACTGCCCAACAATGAGCGTCCTCAGGAGGTCAATGACCTCCTCACTGAGGGCAGCAGGGGTGACAGGGGCAGGGCCTGAGGTGCCTGGGGCGAAGGAGATGCCCACCTTCCTGGGTGAGCGGGCACGGGGAAAACGCTGAGGGGCTGCTGGGAGGGCGGTGCTGGTGCGCTGGGTGGCGGCTGTATCTGTTGTAGCGGGGGGCACGGATGTTGCCGCCACCACAAGGGAGCTCCCTTCAGAGGACGAGTTGCTGTCACTGACATCCGCACGAGTCCCCGCTGTGGAGCTGCCCTCGCCCTCTGTCTCACTGGTGAAATCCGAGTCAGTTGCATGGCCCGCCATGGCCATGTGAGATGCAGCTCCCTTGTGCTCCGATGCCACTTCTCCTCCGCCTGATGATGCTAATGCACAAATGAACAGGAAGACAACAAAAAAGGGGGTGGGAAATAAAGAAATGTTGAGTGCATGCATTGGCGACACCGTTGGCGGACAGGACAGACACAGAAGCCCCCTGCCCTACGCCGCGCACTTGGGGTCGACTACGCAATCAGTGGGACATGGCCTACAAGCCTATGGGTGACCTCTGCTCACATACATGACACAGGGCAATGAATAGCTGTACTTGGCACCCTACAGAGGTGGGGGGCGGGGGCACAGGGCCATGCCTTACGGAGGGGCCTAGCCTACAGATATCGCCCTGGCCTAGCTATACCCACAGCCCTCCTCCCCCACCCAGACACCTCCACTGCGCGCAAAGTCACCAGGATTTGAGTGTACTCACCCCCTTGTGTCTGCTGTGATGTCCTCACATGCCCATCCAACTCAGGGTAGGCAACCGCCAGGATCCGGGACATCAGGGGGGTCAAAGTACGACTGGCACCCCTCCCACGTTGGGAAGCCATCCCCAGCTGAGCCTCCGCCGTCTTCCTGCTCCAGCGTCGGATGTCCTCCCATCTCTTCCTGCAGTGGGTGCCCCGTCTCTGGTGGACCCCCAGGGTCCGGACGTCCTTGGCAATGGCACGCCAAATACCGATTTTCTGGTGGGCGCTGACCTATGTGACATGTACAGGGAGAGAAGAATAATCATCACCTTCTGCATGCTCGATGTGAGTGGCCCCCCCATCCCCTCCCTTGCCATGTGGCACATGCTCTCATCTGTCGTTTGATGCATGCCTCAATCGCTCCCCTCCCCACCATCTTTCATCCACCCGACTCAACACAGGCATTTGCCACAAAGCATGGTCCCAGTGTACTTACCTGTTGGTCTGGAGGACCGTAGAGTAGCGCATACTGGGGGAGGACCCCATCCACGAGTTTCTCCAACTCCTGAGCAGTGAAGGCAGGGGCCCTTTCCCCAGTCGCATGAGCCATTGTCTCTTCCAGACCATGGTCACAGCAGCACTTGCAGTGTAGGTCCTCTCCTGTGGAAGATCAGGTATCGAGTGATTAAGCAGATAGAAAATGGCGGTCATGCCCGCGGCAGTGCGTACCGCGGCGGTGCGTACCGCGACCGCCGGCGCACATCATCATTGGCTACTGAGACCCATAGGGTTCAATGTTAACCAATGCAGCTTTGCGCCGCGGTCTTCGACCGCCTACAGCCACGGTGTCCCACGCCAGCGCATTGACCTCACATCCCATTGTCGCACTTCACAGGTCAGGCAGCCACCATTTCAAGGGCCCACATGCCTTATTTTCTACTGCGTCACACATACCTAGGCCTTGCATCGACACTCATACAAGCCATTCAATGCATTGGGAATCGTGTTATGTGCAAGCTGTGGTTACGTACCTGTGGGTTGATTGACTCTGTGCTCGCTGTTGTCCTTCATAGGCACCGTCCGCTGGCACATGCGAGGAGATGGAGAAATCTTCCAGTGTACCGACCGCTAGTGGATCTGTCGACAATGGAGGAAAGACATGTCATACTGACATACAGGCTTGACCGAGCCACTATACAGGAACTATGTACCCAGTTGGAGCCAGACCTGATGTCACCAATCCGCCAACCCACAGGGATCCCCCCTCTAGTGAAGGTGCTGTCAGTACTCCATTTCCTAGCAAGTGGGTAATTTCAAACAACAGTGGCCATATCATCAGGGATGTCCCAGCCCATGTTTTCCAAGGTGTTGTCCAGAGTGTTGTCTGCCCTGCTCAAACACATGCGGAGCTACATCGTCTTCCCTGAGGTGGGGGATTTGGCTACAGTGAAGGCTGATTTCTATGCCCTTGGACATATACCCAACATCATTGGTGCCATTGATGGGACACATGTTGCTTTGGCCCCCCCCAGCAGGAGTGAACAGGTGTACAGGAACAGGAAGAGTTATCATTCCATGAATGTCCAGATGGTGTGTTTGGCTGACCAGTATATCTCCCATGTTAATGCCAAGTTCCCTGGGTCAGTGCATGACGCGTACATCATGCGGAATAGCAGCATCCCTTACGTGATGGGTCAACTCCAGAGGCAGCGTCTGTGGCTATTAGGAGACTCTGGTTACCCCAACCTGTCATGGCTACTGACCCCAGTGAGGAATCCCAGGACAAGGGCAGAGGAACGGTACAATGAGGCCCATGGGAGAACTAGGAGGGTGATCGAGCGGACCTTCGACCTCCTGAAGGCCAGGTTTAGGTGCCTCCATATGACTGGTGGATCCCTAACGTACTCACCAAAGAAGGTGTGCCAGATCATCGTGGCCTGCTGTATGCTTCACAACCAAGCTTTGCGACGCCAGGTGCCTTTTCTGCAGGAGGATGGTCCAGATGGTGGTGTTGTAGCAGCTGTGGAGCCTGTGGAGAGTGAAGAGGAGGAAGGCAAAGAGGAAGACATAGAGAACAGGAACACTGTAATACAGCAGTATTTTCTATCACACACAGGTAAGAATCCACACCGGCATATTACATATACTTAACCCCTGCTACCTCTCTACTGTCTGTCCTTTTCCCCCAGTGTATGGTAACTGAGTTGTGACTTTCCCTTCCGATTTCAGAGATGTGGGCCCCACTGCGTGACATCTGCTTTATCTCCCCATGGACTACAGCTGTGTGACATTGGTATGTTGGCATCACAATGTGAATATGCCATTTGGCACGGTAATGTCTAATACATTTGAACATAATCACAGCCAGACTCCAGATTGTTTTATGCAATAAGTGTGTTTATTACAGTGCTCTAAATTGGTGGGTGGTTGTAAATCGTTGAGGTGTGATGGTGGAGGATTGTCCATGTCAGAGTCCAGACTATCAGTATCACAGGTGCATTGTCCAGATGCCTGTGGAAAGTGGAGCAGGGGCAGTGTAAGGTTGGACAGGGTGTCAATGTGGGACAGTGGGATGACAATCAGGGGGTTATCCTTTGCTGGCGGGGGTCTTGGCATCTTACTCTGTCTTCTTCCTGGATCTCAGGGCCCGCTTGCGGGGTGGTTCTCCTTCTGCAGGGGGTGGGGTTCTGGTGGCCTGTTGGTCTTGTGTCGGGGTCTCCTGTCCACTAGCGCCGGCGGAGGTGGTAGGCAGTTCTTGGTCCATGCTAGTGTCAGGGGCCCTTTGTGGTGCAACAGTGTCCCGCAATGTGGTGACTACCTCATTCAGAGCCACTACGATGGTGCCCATGGCGGTACTGATGTTTCTTAGTTCTTCCCTGAACTCCATATACTGTTGCTCCTGCAGAAGCTGGATCTCCTGAAACCTGGCCAGGACCGTCGCCATTGTCTCCTGGGAGTGGTGGTATGCTCCCATGATGGAGGAGAGGGCCTCGTGGAGAGTGGGTTCCCTGGGCCTGTCCCCCCCTGTCGCACAGCAGCACTCCCAGTTCCCCTGTTTCCCTGTGCCTCTGTCCCCTGGACCGTGTGCCCACTACCACTGCCCCCAGGTACCTGTTGTTGTTGGGGTGGTGGGTTAACCTGGGTGCCCTGTAGTGGTGGACACACCGATAATTGACGTGTCCTGGGGACAGAGATATGGGCCCACTGGGTGGGTGCTGTGCTGGTGTTCCCAGAGGGGGGAAGGTCTGCTGTGGCCTGTGGCTGTCTGAGGGGAACGGACTGTCCCGAGGTCCCCGATGGGCCGGGCTGGTCATCTAGATCCAGGGAGACAGAGGTGCTGTCATCACTGTGGGCCTCTTCTGGGGGTGGAGTGGACATTTGTGGACCCTCCTGCGCGGTGACGTGGCGTTCGGGTCCTGCAGGGGTATAAAAGTATGATTATAGCTTCTGTGTGTGCCATAGCGTGCAATGGGTGGGTGCCCGTGTACCCCTGTGCTTGCATTCCTGTGTGGGGGCTTTTGTGACGGTGGTTTGGGGGGGGATGGGTATGTGCAGTGGGCATGCTTAGGTGATGGGTGTCCATGCTTTGTGGTCACATGCAGGGCTTGGTGTTGGGATGGGTGGGTTGTGAGGGTGAGACATTTGCAAGGAGTAGGTGTGATGGGGGTGGGGGTGAGGGTGGGGGTATGAGTTGGCATGCTGGTGGGGTTGGGGGGATGAAGTAGTTAAGATATGACTTACCAGAGTCCATTCCTCCTCCTACTCCTGCGAGGCCCTCAGGATGCAGGATCGCCAAGACCTGCTCCTCCCATGTTGTAAATTCTGGGGGAGGAGGTGGGGGTCCGCCGCCAGTCCGCTGCACCGCGATGTTGTGCCTGGATACCATGGAATGCACCTTCCCCCGTAGGTCGTTCCACCGCTTCCTGATGTCGTCCCGATTTCTTGGGTGCTGTCCCACAGCATTGACCCTGTCCACTATTCTGCTCCATAGCTCCATCTTCCTGGCAATGGTGGTGTGCTGCACCTGTGTCCCGAAGAGCTGTGGCTCTACCCGTACAATTTCCTCCACCATGACCCTGAGTTCAGCGTCAGAAAACCTGGGGTGTCTTTGCGGTGCCATGGGGTGGTTTGGGTGATGTGTGGGGTGGATTGTGTGAGGCTAAGTGTGGTGATGTGTATTGGTGTGTATTTAGAAGTGCGTGGTAGTATTGCTGGGTGACAGTGAATTGCGCGCCTGGGTGCTCGGGTCTCTTATCTCTGTGCGTGTTCACGAATCTCTAGGAGTAGGGGTTTGTGGGTAATGTGAGTTTGTGTTTTATATTGTGTTGGGTGTGTTGGAGTATTGTTTGTATGTGCATCAGGTGTGTGTATTTCGAATTGTCCAATGTGGCTGTGTTTTGTAAATGTGTGTGTATTTTGAGTGCGGTGGTGTGTGCCGCCAATGGAATACCGCGGTTGAAAGACCGCCGCGTGGATTTGTGTGTCGTGATAGTGTGGGCATATTTCTGTTAGCGTGACGGTGGAGGTTTGGTCATCGCCAGTTTCTCGCTGGCCTTTGGTGTGGCGGACTTTTGTGGATGTCTGTATTTTAGTTTGCCTGTTGTGGGTCAGAATGACCATGGCGGTTTACCGCGGCCGCGGCGGTGTTATGGCGGTCTTCTGCATTAGAATGTAGCGGCGTCTCAACAGGACAGCACCGGCTGCCTAGAAACCTGTAAATTTAAAACAGGGCCTTTGCATTCATTCTGCTCAGCAGTTGCTTGAAAGTAGAAAGAGCCTCCGTTTACCATACACCTCAGATGATGATTATTAGTTCTAAACCGAACCTGTACATATTAGCATTTGTTGCTCCTGGTTCGGATCTACAAACAATATATATTATCTTGCATAGACCAGCATTCAGGTTGTATCTCTTAACTGTGTGCCACTGGTGTGTATCCATGCACTAGCCAAAGAAAACAGTCCACGGTGTCAGTAATCCCTTCATCTTTCCAATCAAGCTGCCTGGTGCTATTAGCAGCAAATGGTATGTCGATCCTGCTATTTACAAACACCGAGTATAGAGTCACTCACCAACGAGTGCCCCTAACTCTAAAAATCTAGTGCCCAACAGTACTGCAGAGCAGTGAATTATTACATGGAAAAGCTTACATAAGATGCCATCAAATGCTACCAAATGATATAGGGGGTGATTCAGACCTTGGCGGACGGCGGAGGCCGTCCGCCAGGGTTCCGCCGCCGAATGACCGCACCGCGGTCAAAAGACCGCAGCGGCCATTCAGACATTTCCGCTGGGCCGGCGGGCGCTCTCCAAAAGAGCGCCCGCTGGCCCAGCAGAAATGCCCCTGCAACGAGGACGCCGGCTCAGAATTGAGCCGGCGTAGTTGCAGGGGTGCGACGGGTGCAGTTGCACCTGTCGCGTATTTCAGTGTCTGCAAAGCAGACACTGAAATACTTTGCGGGCCCTCTTACGGGGGCCCCTGCAGTGCCCATGCCATTGGCATGGGCACTGCAGGGGCCCCCAGGGGCCCCGCGGCACCCCCTACCGCCATCCTGTTCATGGCAGGTTTCCCGCCATGAACAGGATGGCGGTAGGGGGTGTCTGAATCCCCATGGCGGCGGAGCGCGCTCCGCCGCCATGGAGGATTCATTGGGGCAGCGGTAAACCGGCGGGAGACCGCCGGTTTACCCTTTCTGACCGCGGCTGAACCGCCGCGGTCAGAATGCCCTCGGGAGCACCGCCAGCCTGTTGGCGGTGCTCACGTGGTCGGTGACCCTGGCGGTCACCGGCCGCCAGGGTCAGAATGACCCCCATAGTCGGTCTCAAGCCCTAGCAAATAACAAAGCTAACTGAAAAACAGAGGTTCACAGTGAATGAGGATCATGGAGCCAAAGGCATCAAGTGATGCTACACACCAATTGTAGAGAATATTTAAACAATTGCCCGTGGTGATCATAGCTCATACACGATTGGAAGAAACTAACTCTAATCTACTTCGTCGCCTTAATGTTGGAAACACAAAACGTCTGTGCATTTTCAGGAGGCACCTGGTGCAGTAGGCTACAGTATATCCAATTGCTCCAGTATGCGTGTGAAATATTCACCCATGCATCATCGGTTGCTATTAAGTAGCTTCAATATCTGGGGAACACAACAATTCAACCTTAAGCAGCCATATCACCTTGCCACATTGGGCCTGATTTAGATGTTGGCGGAGGGAATAGTCTTTCACAAACATGACGGATATCCTGTATACCGTATTACAATCCCTGATTGTAATATTAAAACAGCGGACAGGATATCCGTCATATATGTGACGGAGTGTTCCCCACCTCTGACATCAAAATCAGGCCCTTTGTTTCCCATTGCCAACTCTATAAAAATCTGTGTCATACAGCATGTAGAATGTATCAACACGTTTCCTCTGAGTTTGTGTCAGTCCATTACAATCCAGCCTATTTACATGCATTACAAAAACTATTCAATATAGTTCAGTGGTGAAAGAGCTAAAATATGCCAATTATATCAGTGTCTGTGTGTTTCCACCTAGTCCAAAAATACATATCTAGCAGTGTAGTAGAAACAATCTACGTATACCAGCACAAATGTGGACGTGTGTCTTAGTTCATCCTTATCATTCAGTCACAGTTCTGTTTTTTTCAAGTGCTCTATTCACCAATAGCCCCTATTTTTCAATAGTTTGTTGATGTTGCCTCCCTATGAGTCCAGTGTTCTTGCCTACAGCAGTTGCCTTTTAATTTTATCAACAACATGTCTGAAGTCTAGAGAGTGTTTGACGAGAGCAGCTCCCTCCACTTTACATCAGATCCTGCTATGACGTTGGCTTGTGCACTTTATCATCTGAGTGGTCTGAAATATGTACAATCTATTGCGTGGACACATGATCACACATGACATTTTTACTTTTACAGTTGGAATGTGCTGTACATTTACAGGTCTTTCGTAATTTCAGAACTGTAATGTTGTATGTGAACCTAACACTTGGCAATTGCAACATTTAATGGATCATAAACTAGAGCACAGGGCTGTGTGTAGTTTTCTACATATATTTGTGTACTGTGAGGTGTTGCATGCACATTGTGGACTAGATTTATCAAAATGTAACTAATATTTTGCATCATGAGTGTGCCGCTTTCTTGACGCAGGCAAAACGCAAAATGTATTTTTGGATTTTCAAGGCCATGAAAGCCCATTTTGAATGACTTTGTACTACTTTGTAACAAACATAACGCAAGGCAGCTCACAGTGCTGCCATGTGATACTTTGCATCAGGAAGGCATTACATGGGTGTGGCATGGACATTTTTGTGCATCCACCCATGTATTTTGAAGCAAAACCAGATTTACTAAAGTCTGTAGACCTGGGTTTGCACCAAAATGGTGTGCTTAACCGAGGTCGGTGTAAGAAGGAAAAATATATGTATTTCTCCTTGTTGCTACCTCTTTGGTTGTGTACTGTATTCTGCAGAACAAGTAGAAAGAGGAATGTGCCTCTAAGGATCCTATTTATGCACTTCCTGCCCAAAAAACTATCCTGCCAACAACTGATGCACCCTTGCACCACAGCAGATTGTAAATAGGGCACCGTTCATGTATCTCTCTCTCTTTCACACAATGCAGCATAGTAACTTGCCTTGCTGCACTTGGTTGCGTGAAATGTTAGTAAATCTAGGAACTGGTCTATGTTCAGAAACAGGGATTTGTAGAATTTTGAAAAAACTGATGCTCACAACAGGATTAGATATTACTGTGAGCCAGTTCTATCCAACTAATACTTCAGTGAAAGAAACTTCAGAGCTTGCATGCTAAATAATGGCTTTGATATGGTGGAGGCTCTCTAATGTTCACCTGATTTTCCCCTTTCATCTTCATTTCAACCGTCCAATGATTATGTCCATCTTTCCGAAGCTATGCAGGTGCTTCAGACTAAACTTAAATCCATTTTTACACTTCTTGAAAAGACAACTTCTAACTGCGATCATATTCTCGAAATTCAAACTTCAATCTTCAAATATTTAACAAAACAAACTGTACGCAGTAAAGTCAGAGAACAAACTGTCACTGTGCTTGCAGATGTAGTTCTATCATCTGAACACAATCCTCGCTAAATATTGTGGCATATTTACAAGCCCCTTGCTCCTCCTTGCACCACATTAGCATCATTTTTTATGTTAATGTGGCGTTAAGGAGCCATTTTTGTTGCGCCATATTTATAAAGCGGTGCCTTGCACCCATTGCACAACTTTGTAACTCATTGCACAACATTATGCCTGCACCAGGCATAATGTATGCACGGTGGCATTCCGCCATTAAGAGACACAGTAAAATGGCGCAGTGAAATCTACAAGCTTTCACTGCACCATTTTTAGCATCATTTTTAACAGCTGCCTTAGGCAGGTGTTAAAGTGATTTTCCCATTGTATTCAATGGGCGTCCCTTGACTTTCGTGGATTAGCACCATAACTTTTGGTGCTAATCCAGCAAAGCATCACAATAGCATCAACATTTTTTATGGGAACCCAGACGTCATGGGGAGCTCCCATCATGTTCCGTGACTGAGAGCTTCATGAAGCAGCAAGATGGCGGGGCTGAGTGCACTTGTGGATGTGCTGGTGCATAGCTCAACACTGCGGTGGTCCCAACTCTCCCCTGCACACTAAGAAGAGGTGCAGGCTTTCCAATTTATGATTGCGGCTGGTGGGCTGTGACGGGACACGCCGGATGAGGCTGCGGCAGGATGGTATGACGGTGGGCTGAGCGTGCTGGTGGATGCGCTGGGGCTTGGAGCAATGTGGCTCCCCGTTCTGGGATACACGGCCAGCGGGCTGAATGACGGCGGAAAGGAAGGGAGGGGAATTTCCGACATTGGCCGCTGTACTTTGTTTTTCTCTGCCTGGATGAGACGATCCCCTCCTGGGAGGTCCAGAAGCATGAAAATATAAAAGATAAGTAGTTGATGCAATGCGAGGCTGGGGGAGCAAGCTGGAGCATTTGTTTTTTGTTCCCTGTGCATGTGGAGCTGGCAAGCAACTCTGGAATTAGCGCGGGGGAAGGAGGAGGGACAAAACAAAACAACATTCTAAGAAATAATGCCAAATTGAAGCGAAGTTAAAGGAAGCTATACATTTTTGCCCCACAAGGCTGTAATTAGTTAAATCGTATCACATAAGTGGATTCTACTGTTCAAGACTAATTGGAGGTAGAGCAACAGTAGAGGGGGGGGGTGTGAAGAGGAAATAGCTCATTTGTACCCTGCGTGTGTGCTCAGCATGTCCCCACACTCCAGTCAATGCATGGAACAGATTAATAAAATAGGCACTAGGTCTTGTCAAGTCCATGAAGTGGAGGGCAACCTACACTAAAAAATACTAAGACATGTCTCCCTGAGTGTGTGGAGTAAATAAGCATCTCTGAACTAGCATAAGGGGGAGAGAAGAAGACTAATATCAGCCACTGAATGGGGTAAATGGGCTATAGAGATTGAGCAACCCGCTACAGCAGCATTAGGAAGCGTAGCAGGGGCGATCATGGAGCTAAGGGTGCAATGGAAGCGGCCTGTGCTAGCGCGGATGCGGCTTCTTGCCCCCCTGGATCTCCTTCAGTGACTCTCTCAATAGCAGGATCGTCTGCAAGCATCCTTCACCGTGCCTCACCTCACTCCACCTAACTCCACCTCAAATGAAGCACATGGCACGGGATGCAGGATCTTAGGCATGAACAATCGGTGAAATTTCTAAAGGATTTAAACCTAAGACTCTGACTCCTGCCATGAGAAGGTAAAGACATGGCTTGGGCCAACAGGACCTAGGTGGATCCTTAAGAGACTCTGCAGGGCTTGTTAGCTACCTGCATATCCTCTGTTTTCTACTAATAGCAGTAACATTAAGGTGGCATCAACAGAAATCAAAAGAGAAAAAATGTAAGAGAGAGGACAAGCAAGAGCAATCTCTTCGACAAAAGAAAAGTTTACCTGGCAGTCAATTACTTCCCACTACAGCACCAAATCTAATATCAGAATGCTCATGTCAGGTAACACCTGACTCGATATCCTCCAATGAAAATATCCTCCCACAGACTCACTGCTCCTCTCCACTTACCCACATTCCAGCCAGCTCTCTAGGTGGGGTAACTGGTGTCTCTTCAATGGAAGATTTGATGGGTCAGATTTTGGAGGAGCTCCGGGCAATAAAAGTGTCTGAGGATGAGGCTTGTAAGGAAACCAAGGATCAGCTTAGCCAATTAAATGCCCATTTAACCCATTTCTCTACACTTGTATCCAAAGCAGAGCAGAGGGTTTCAGATCTGGAGGATGCTAAAAAAGCAACAGGAGTCTGTAACATCCCAGATCCAATTGGAAATTGAGGAACTACAATTTAAGCTTGATGAGATGGAGAACAGATCTCAGCACTCAAATCTCAGGTTCATAGGGGTTCCTGAAGAGATTTAGGGGGTCATTCAGACCCTGGCGGTCATGGACCGCCAGGGCCAGCGACCGCGGAAGCACCACCAACAGGCTGGCGGTGCTTCCATGGGCATTCTGAACGCGGCGGTACAGCCGCGGTCAGAAATGGGAAACCGGCGGTGTCCCGCCGGTTTACCGCTGCCCCTGGGAATCCTCCACGGCGGCGCTGCAAGAAGCGCCGCCATGGGGATTCCGACCCCCTTCCCGCCAGCCTGGTTCTGGCGGTTTTCACCGCCAGAACCTGGCTGGCGGGAACGGGTGTCGGGGGCCCCCTGGGGGCCCCTGCAGTGCCCATGCCGTTGGGCACTGCAGTTGGCATGGGCACTGCAGGGGGCCCCTAACAGGGCCCCATATAGATTTTCAGTGTCTGCGTGGCAGACACTGAAAATCGCGACGGGTGCAACTGCACCCATCGCACCCCTTCCACTCATCCTCGTGGAAGGGGGTTTCCCGCTGGGCGGGCGGGCGGCCTTCTGGCGGTCGCCCGCCACCCCAGCGGGAAACTCAGAATGACCGCTGCGGTCTTTTGACCGCGGTACGGTCTTCTGGCGGTTCCCGCCAGGCCGGCGGCATCCGCCGCCGGCGGGGGTCAGAATGACGCCCTTAATCATCTTCATCAGTGACCTAGATAGTCTTGTACCTCATCTATACATGGATCCTTCCAGGAAAAAACCATTACTGAAGAGGATCTCTCTATTATGAGGGCAAACAGGGTCCCTTTTATGCATGCCGCAAACTCAAAATACCCTCGCACCACACTGGTCAATTTAGGAGACTACAGGATCAAAGAACAAATTCTATCTCAGGGTAAAAGAACAAGAAACTTTAATTCTGGTGATAATTTTAGCTTCTGTGTGTTTTCTAATATGTCTATTGCGGCTGACCACCGGTGTCATGAATTTGTTGGTCTCATAGATTATTTTAAGAGATTGGGGGCCCCAGCTGGCATTGTGCAACTATCTAAACTCAAGCTGTTTCATAAAGGACAGGCCCATATTTTTCAGGGTGTAGAGGATGCAAACAATTTCCTCAAATTGTTAAAAAAGCAATGGTATGGTATTGGAAAAAGTTTATTATGAGGGAGAAATGAACTTGTGCGCTCTATGTTTTTCTTCCTTATTTTTACTGTGCTGCCTTGCTGATCTTCCTGAGATCAAGGCTCTAAGAGTGCCATGTCAGTGCACTATCTTTTTGGGTTTGGTGGGTGACCCATGTGTGGGGGAGGGTTCACAGATTGGTGGTGCTATAATGGGTGGGGGCCTCAGGAGAAGGGGGGAGATATCCTCCTTCTGGTGGGGCGGTCTATTCACTAGGGTGGGGAAAAGACCAGATAACAAACAAAAAAATACAGAGAGCGTGGTTGGGGTTCGACTGTGTCTTGGGGACAGGATGATATTGTCTGGTAGAGGGGGTTTTGGGAGCGAATTAAGGACTATTTCTTGCAATGTAAACGGTGCCATTAATCATGTAAAGTTTGGCTTAGGGCTTTGCAATCGCAGATTTTTCTTTTGCAGGAGACGCATTTAAAATGTCAAAGTAACCAGCCAAAACTCCCTAAATTTATCGCACAAGCATACGATGCATTGGCTAATGCCGCGGTTCAAGGGATGACCATATTGGTGTCTCAGGAATTTTCTGGGAAGGAGTACCAGAACCATGGAGACCCGCAGGCACGATGGGTGTTAATAATTACTCTTATTTCAAATGATCATATCCATTTTGCGAGTTTCTACTGTTCAATAGAAGATGATCCAAGCCCCCTTCAGGAACTTTACAAGGTGTTGAGTACACTTCCCCGCCTATTAATTATTGGTCAAGACTTTATTGTTATTCCAGATACTCAGATGGACACTTTTCGCAAGAACAAAAAGCAGAATAAACCTAGAGTTTCCCAGTGGCAAGGTAAGGTTATTTCTGATTTAGCATTAGGAGATACACGGAGGACCGACCACCCTCAGGATTATGAATTTACTTATTTTTCAGAAATATATAATACAGCTTCTAGAATCGACTTTATACTAATTTCATTTTTTTTCTCCAAGAAGTGGCATTTCTATTCATGACAATCCTTTCTCGGATCACTCAGAGTCTCAGGTTAAAATGATCTTGCCCAGTGAGATGCACGCTCATCCACAATTGAGCTTGTACAAATCTCTTTTGGCAGATGAAGGATAGGTACAGATCCTTAAGACCTCGGTTACTGATTTCTTAAAGATCAACAAAGACTCTGCCTCCTCATTTTCCATTTGGGAAGCACTCAAGGTTCACATGAGAGGAGAAACAATATCTTACAAAGCTTATATGGTCAAACTAACTAAGGAAAAAGTAAAAGGGCCCCAGCAGGTGCTTAATCAAGCACAAAGACCTCCAATGATCCAGAGGCGGCCACAAGATTGAGCGGGGCACAGGCTAAGTTAAGGGATTACTTTTTATCTTGCGAGATAGTTAATCAGTATACAAGCTCAAAGAGATGATATGAAGAAAGTGAACAAGTAGGCACATTTTTGGCTGGGTCTTTGAAAAAAATAAAATCTAATAGACACTATTAAATCTATTTTTGATGACGGTCAAGGCATACTCGTCAACCACTCTGAAGATATTAAAAGTTTTTTTTTTATGTCACTATTCAAAAATGTGTTCTTACTCTCTTCCAACCAATGTTCAGCTGAATAATCAATACTTTAATGCAGTGAATTTACCAATATTGGACAAGACATCTAGGGCAAAACTTGTATCACCTATCTCACTTTTTGAACTTAAGGAGGCAATTATGGCCTCACCGAATGGGAAGGCTTGTGGGGAAGATGGCCTCCCGGCTGAAGTCTAGAAAACTCTTGTAGGCCAAATAGCTGGGTGTTTAGTTGTCCTTTTCAATAATATTCTTTAGGGGGGAGAAATACCAGCATCTTTCACAAGGGCCACGGTGATTAGCTTTCTGAAGAAAAGGTTGACCGTCACAGAAACCCAATTCTTATTGCCCGATTAGTTTACTTAACTTTGAAAATAAACTTCTAGCAAAATTCTTCGCATAAAGACTGGCCTTAGGAGCACAAGGCCTAATCCATGAAGATCAGTGTGGTTTTCTGCCAGGTAGGCAGGCTGCTAGCAACAAATACTAACTTCCTAATTCAGGCGATTGATTATTATTCTCATAATAACAAACCGGCTGCCGTTATAAAGTTGGATGCAGAGAAGGCCTTTGATCTAGTTCAATCGGAGGTGGCTTTATAGGATCTTAGCAAAGTTAACTTTTCCTGGACAGTTTATCCAGGTACTGCGAAATCTTTATTCTAAGGCCCAAGTTAAAATCCTTGTTAATACGCGTATAGCAGGAACATTAAAAGTTAATCGAGGCGCGCGCCAAGGATGCCCCCTTTCTCCAGTGTTTTTGCGCTGTTTAGTAAACCTCTAGCCGCGGCACTGCATCAAGATAATTCTATTCTCCCTCCCATTCTGCAAGTGACTAAATTGAAACTGTTTGCTGACGATATGATTCTTTATCTTTCAGCGGAGACTGAAAATATTGATAGGGCTTTTGCAAAAATAAAGGTCTTCTCAGATTTGGGGAGATATAGGATTAATCACTCTAAATCGGAAGCTCTGTTATTTAATACCACTGATAATATTCTTCCTTTGGACATGCAGGCCCAGTTCCATCTTTCTCATTTCATTAGATTTTTAGGAATATAATTATCACATAATTGTTTGGATCATTTTGGTTTAAACTATATATCTAACTTTAAGAAAGCGTAACAACTATTACAGAAACAACAAGCATCTTCACTGTCGATTATTGGATGTGTAGCATTGGTCAAAATGATGATCCTTCCTCTAGATCTATTTGTCTTTTTTAGTGTGATTTTGAAAATCCATAAACAATTCTTCAAAGATCTCAATATGATAATTTGTCAGTTTATATGGGCCAACAAAAAACCAAGGGCACAGCTGGACATGTTATCCCTCTCTGTAGAAGAAGGAGGACTATCCCTACCAAATTTTAGGAGATATTATGAAGCTATTCTTATGGATTGTGGTACTAGAGCAGCTTCATTCCCCAACCTCAACTTTTTTTTAAAATCTATGTTCGCAGAACACCATTTCTTAAATTTCAGTGACAAACATACAAAGGGTCTCATTATGACATTGGTGGTAAATGCCGCTTACCACCACAGTGACGGCCGCCAACATAACGTCGCAGAGGTGAACATCAGTTTACCATATTATGACATACACACACTAAACCACCAGAATATTGCCATAAACACAAAACCGCCAGACCAAAAGTTAGTTTTAAAGTGTCGGTATGAACATCCATACCGTTACCCCCAAAAAACAACGCCTACCACATTATGACCCACGAATCACAACAGCGGACACTCAATGGCTGTAACCACTGGAAGTACACACCAGCGTAGTCAGAATGGCCCACCCAAATGAAAAACAAAACAACATTGGCCAAAACTAATATCACACACTTGCCACTGATACACACACCACACTCACCTACACACAGCACTATAAAATACACACACACATTACCCACTACTCTTTTCCAACACAAACAATAGCCACGAGATAGCCACGCAAATCACAGCAACAACTACACACACCACTAACACCCATCCATTAGTGATGCAACCCACACCCCAACACATTATTCAACACCCACTGCACAACACACAACACCCATGTCCCCACAAAGGCACCCCCGTTTCACAGATGAGGAGTTGCAGGTCATGGTGGAGGAAATTGTAGGGGTAGAGCCAGAGCTGTTTGGAGTACAGGTACAGCGAATCTCTATTGCCATGAAGATGGAGCTATGGCGGAGAATCGTGGACAGGATGAACACCGTGGGACAGCAGCCAAGTACAAGGGACAACATCAGGAAGAGGTGGAACAACCTACGGGGGAAGGTACGTTCCATTGCAGCAAGACACCAGCTAGCCATCCAGAGGACTGGTGGTGGACCCCCACCTTCTCCCCCACAACTCACAGCATGGGAGGAACAGGTACTGGCAATACTGCATCCTGAGGGACTCGCCGGAGTTGGCGGAGAATTGGACACTGGTAAGTCAACTTTTAACAGTTATCACCCCCCATACCTTAACGCCATCACACACCCTCACTTTCACTCCCATCACTCCACTGCATCCCACACACTCCACCAACACATCTCACTATTCTCAATGCCCGGCCTTGCATGCTGTACCAATGCATGGGCACCGCTCCCGGCCCTGCATGGACCCCCATTACTAAAGCATGCACAGCATAGGGAAACTAACAATCCCTCAATACACAGACATACACAAGCAAAAGCTTGCAGGGGAACAACAACCATAGAGGGGAAGCTACAGAAATACGCCAGGGGACAACATCCAAGAACAAGGCACAACATCAGGAAGAGGAGGAATGACCTACAGGGGAAGGTACGTTCCATAGCAGCAAAGCACTAGCTCGCCATACAGAGGACTGGTGGTGTACCCCCACCTCCTCCCCGACAGCTGACAGCATGGGAGGAGCAAGTCTTGGCAATACTGCATCCTGAGGGACTCACTGGAGTAGCCGGAGGACTGGACACTGGTGAGTCAATATTTACTACCTATCAACTACCCATTCCTGCATGCCATCTCACCCTCTCACCCTGACTTCCATCACTCCAGTCCATCCCACACAGTGCACCTATACATTTGACTAACCCCAATGCCAAGCCCTGCATACCATACCAATGCATGTACAGCCCTCCCACCACCAATGTATGCACAGCAAGGAGAACTAACAATCCCACAATACATCACCATTCACAAACAAAGTGGGCAGGGCAACAGTGACGATATAGGGGAAGATAGGGATTTAGAATATGTCACAGACATGAAGCATAATACATCACTTAGATCCCCACAGGTGCCCCAGCCAATCCCAGCGGTGCAGAGGTGCTACGACTATCTAGTCCCCCAACTGACGATGCCCCCAGTAATGACAGTAACTCTGGACTTCTGAATCTGGATGAACTACTTGGCCCATCAGGAACCACTGGTCAGTCGGCCACCCCAGCCCACTCCCAGTCCACCACAGAGCCTCCCCCCTCAGTATCCAACACCACAGAACCCACTCAACGTCCCTGCACCTCTGTTGCCAGGACAGGTAAATAAGCAGTGTGCCCACCTGTAGAGGGACCCCAGTCTACACCTCACAGCCAAGACAATCAGGGTTCTGGGGTCAGTGGCAGTAGGCACACCATTCAGGGGACACAGGACCAGGGGGCCAGGGACACTCAGAGGACACCTGTGTGCCAGAGGCAGGGAAGGCCCAGGGAACTGACTGTCCAGGAGGCACTCACTAATGTCCTGGGGGCTTACCAACAATCCCAGGACAAGATGGGACAGATTATTAACAACATACAGGAGAACCAGTGGCTGCAGGAGGTACACCATCAGGAGATCAGGAAAGATTTGCAGGCCCTAAACAATACCATGGTCTCCATAGCAGGGGCGCTGCTGATATGGCCAATGTCATGAGGGAATATACAGCACACCAGCGGGCCCCTTCCACTAGCCAGTCAATTGAACAGCCCACCACATCTGCTGCAGCTAGTGGACAGGAGGCCCTGCCACAGGACCCACAGGCTACCAGCATCCCTCCCCCAGCAGAAGGTGAACCACCCGGCAAATGGTCCCTGGGACCCAGACAGATACCAGAGACACTTGCCAAGACCAAGACCACCGCCAGGAAATGAGACGCTCCTGAATGTCCTCCTTGTGTTCCACTGTCTCACCTTGTCCACTTTGAACTGCCATTGCTCCCATTCCTATGGCCCCTTGGACACAGGACCAGTGCTACAAACAGACTGGACCAATACCCTGGACTTACCTCTACCATCAGCCCATTCCAATGCACTATTTCTTTTATGAATTTCACTACAATAAACACCCTTGAAACACAACTTGAGTGATAGTGCTTTGTGTGATGAAAATGTGCAATTATGGTAACAGTTACATTGTGTGCAATTGACATGAACTTTGTTATAGTATACAAATAATGACCTGTAGCTGTCTGTAGGCATAATTCCAGTACACAGTTGTAATAACACCAACATCTGCAAATTGAGAAGGCATAGATGACAGTCAGTTGAGATGCAAAGGAAGTGACTGCCATCCCGCTACAGCCACACAGAAAACATAAATAATTAGAGGAATGGTCAGTTCCACTGTCTTACCTGTGTCTCATAGAAAGTACTTCCGTATTACTGATGTTCTGTTATTCACATCCTCATCCTCAGCCTCCTCATCCTCACTGTCCTCAGTGTACACTGCGGCCAAAGGGGCATTTCCAATCTCCTCCTCCTTCAGATAAGGCACATATCACCAACAAATTATGGGGGTGGTATGAACAAGGCTTACTGTCTGACCACGAGTACAACTATCTACTTGTGAAGTATCCAAGATATCCTTGTATTTATATTCTTCCAAAAATCCATAAAGAAGGTATTTTTCCTCCTGGTAGACCGATTATATCGGGGATTGATTCCCCCACGGAGAGATTATCGGAATTCGTGGATCTGTTTTTACAAAAGTTCGTTTGTAATTTACCATCATTTATACAGGATAGTAAGGACATCTTGAATAAATTTTAGAATTTTCCGTGGTCTAATGACCTTTTATTCGTTACGATGGATGTTAATAGCCTTTATACTTGTATCCAAAAATCCTTCGGTCTATTGGCAGTTACATCCTATTTGAACTCTCGCTCTGCTAATTGCTATGATCATAATCAGATGCTCTTAGAAATGATGGATATAATTCTGTCCAAAAACTACTTCTTACACAACACCCAGTGGTTCCAGCAAATACAAGGGACAGCGATGGGTTCTAAATTTGCCCCATCGTATGCCTGTCTCTTTATGGGCTGGTTTGAAAAAATACATGCATGGGGTAAATATGCCTCCTCCTGGACCGAATTTATTGTATTTTGGGGGAGGTATATTGACGATATTATCCTGATTTGGAATGGATCTGTTGAACAACTTACTCTCTATCATGCCTTCCTCAATGACAATCCCTACAATGTAAAACTTAGTCTCCACTACAGCAGGGACAGTATTGAGTTTCTAGATATTAAATTTTTCATACAAAACAACACCGTACAAAGTTTTCTCTATAGGAAATCAACATAATGTAACAGCCTTTTGCATGCAACAAGTGCACATCCGCCCTCTGTAATTAACAATATTCCATTTGGTGAGTTGACACGTGTACGTAGGAATTGTAGCACCAATGATCTATTTTGTGAACAAATTGGATTTGTCAAACAAAGATTTATTAATAGAGGCTACAATTATAAGATCCTTCGCAAAGCAGAGCAACGTATTATGAGTACACCAAGAAAGGAGACTTTGGCCCTCATTCTGACCCTGGCGGTCTTTGACCGCCAGGGCGGAGGACCGCGGGAGCACCGCCGACAAGCCGGCGGTGCTTCAATGGGGATTCCGACCGCGGCGGTAAAGCCGCGGTCGGACCGGCACCACTGGCGGGGTCCCGCCAGTGTACCGCGGCCCCATTGAATCCTCCGCGGCGGCGCAGCTTGCTGCACCGCCGCGGGGATTCTGACCCCCCCTACCGCCATCCAGATCCCGGCGGTCGGACCGCCGAGATCCGGATGGCGGTAGGGGGGGGTCGCGGGGCCCCTGGGGGCCCCTGCAGTGCCCATGCCACTGGCATGGGCATTGCAGGGGCCCCCGTAAGAGGGCCCCTACATGTATTTCACTGTCTGCTGCGCAGACAGTGAAATACGCGACGGGTGCAACTGCACCCGTCGCACAGCTTCCACTCCGCCGGCTCGATTCCGAGCCGGCTTCATCGTGGAAGCCTCTTTCCCGCTGGGCTGGCTGGCGGTCTGAAGGAGACCGCCCGCCAGCCCAGCGGGAAAGTCAGAATTACCGCCGCGGTCTTTCGACCGCGGAACGGTAACCTGACGGCGGGACTTTGGCGGGCGGCCTCCGCCGCCCGCCAAGGTCAGAATGAGGGCCTTTGTCCCAAAAAACCATGGCTAATAGGAATAAACATACTGAACGTTTGTCCTATGTGACCAGATATACGGTCCACTGCCAAGGCATTTATAAAATATTTAAACGCCACTGGCACCTGCTCACTGATTTACCGGGACTCAAAGGCCTCCTCTCTAGGTTTCCCCGGATTACGTATCGTAGAGGTAGAACATTTCGAGACCTTCTTTGTCCCAGCTATGTCTCCACACCTGACATATCTACCTGGCTTCCCACACAACCTCTGGGATTTTATACATGTCGTCAATGCAATGTTTGCACTTTTGGTCTGGATAAAACCAGCACTTTTTGTTATAACAACACTGGGACATTTACTATCAAGAGCTTTATTAATTGCAACACCAAATTTGTGATTTATATCTTGAAATGTACATGCAACAAAATATATGTGGGTAGTACTATTAGACCTCTTAAACATCGAGTACAAGAACACATACGTGCTATTAAGAACAATGACATCAGATACCCACTGACATCACATATGACATTGGCTCATGCACATGATGCATCAATTTTGTTCCATGGGATTGATTATATTCCCCCGCATCCCAGAGGGGGCAATAGGGAACTACAATTACGCAAAAGGGAGGCGGCTTGGATTTGTTGCCTACGAGCAGTTGAGATGGGACATAACACTGATCATGAATTTCACTATTACTTATGATGTCATCGTAACACTGTATTTATATTAATTTCTTGTCATTAGCTTCCTATTTTCTAGTTATTTCTTATTATGGATACTTTTTATTGAATTTGCTCACATTGACTTGTTTTGTCAATACAATGACCTTTTATATTGTTTCAATGTACTGCTAGCCAAGGGGATTTCGATAGGTCTAACATGACAAAAATATATACATCTCTTGCCATGCACTTTCTTTTAGGCCTGTGTATTCAACCTAAATTTAAAATACTAAATATTTTGTGGCTGTCGCCTTATATTCACTTGTACAAATAATGTAAATAGATTACTCTAATGTCAATTGAATGATCAACTTTGTTTAAACTCAATACGACTAGGTATATTTCTCTCACCTGGGCTCACTAACGATTTACACTGATTGTCTCCCCTCTACTTATGCACTTGTATCCTTTTCTTTTCTTCTTATTACCATATTATATACATTATTATTTTTTATATATATTTTTTTAATTTTTTTAAATATTATGTTTGTGATACTCATAAGCTATTTCTCACTACCCTTTCACCATTCACCAATTATAATCTTCCGTTATATTGGGCGTATATGGTTTCTGTATACTTATCGTTTTATCATTCTAATATGGCTGCCATGAACGACTTTCAGCAAACTGACGTGTTTTTTCCGTATAGTCCTTTTTTTGTGTTGACGTTTTTTTGAGCTGACGGCGGGACTATAAAGATCTGATATTTCTTGCCGCACAACTCCTATACCTCCGTACGCCGTTGGCGACAGGCCATATACGATTGGACCTGTCCACCGTGTTTGCAGATATATATTTTTTCCACTACGGACCTTTATGATCTATGGTGATTTCTTCAAGCCGTAGATCCTGACATTTCAGGTAAAGCTGGAAATGCCCATTTACCGATTATCGCGGTCTTTGCAGTACCACTATTTTCATTTTTTCTGTTACTATCGCGTTTATACTTTATGTTTCACTTACAGCACTGAATATTTGACCTTTCATATTTATTTATAATAATGCATATCCAATATTTTTTCCGCTGTACATAGTATTAAGAGTTTTCCTCTTTTCAGCTTTTTTGGTTCTTTAGAACCTTTCGACATTCGCGTTTACATGCTCATTGTGAGCTCGACTTACTTTACAATCGGAATACTGGTATGTGCCTCCTTTGACATAGCGCTTTGCTTTATGACTTGAATTAACTCGTGTCATCTTGTCACCTCAGGGGATGAACACTACTAATATTTAACATTTTGTTCCCTATATGTATACTATAACTGCATGGGTATTGCAGCTTATTTTATTCACTTTTCTATTCCAGTGCACATTTTTCCCACAAGATATATACATTCTTTGGGACATTTTCTTTCCCTCTTCCTTGCTGGTTTCTATGTACTAAATATAATTTGTTATTGATCTTAATTGTTCTCAGACTTATTTTTCTCCACTCTTTTTGTAATTTTATTATAGTCATAAACGTGTTGTGTTCTTGTAATTTGGTCTCATTCAATAATGCTGTGTACTCAAATATGTTTCTTTTTGTTTCTCTATGCATTACAATTATGTTATCTTATTCTTTATATGGCCATATGTTACTTTACAGCCCTGAAGAAGCCCATGTATAGGGCGAAACGCGTTGGCTGCTTTCTTTTATGAACTGGTGTCAATTAAAGTCTTCTGGAAGAAATCAGCAGATATTTCGCATTATCATTTTTTCCACTGTATTGGACTCTGTATATATCTATTGTATTTTACTGGATGGATTAAGTGGTGCACCTCCTTACTATGTTTAATTTCATGGGGTTCTCTGTTACCTCTTAGGCTCTTTTGTGCAGCAGGAGCCTCGGTGGAGTTGCACACTACAGTACCTGTAACAAGTTCTTATTATTATATACATTGTGATTTACGGACACTAATAGGGCTTGGTGCGTTTTTTCTCTTGGGTTTGCTGCATTTCTCTTTGTGCCAGATAAGGCACATGTCGTCTGAGGGCCAGGTTGGGCAGCATGCAGCATACTACAACTATCTGGCAGACCTTCTCAGGGGAGTAGCACAGGGATTCACCTTTCTGATGGAGGCATCTGAACCTGGTCTTCAGGAGGCCAAAGGTACATTCTCTCATCCGCTAGGTCTGCCAATGTACATCATTATACAGATTCTCAGCCCCTGTCTTGGCATTCCAAACAGGGGTCAGGAGCCACAACAGGCTTGGCTAGCCAGTCACCTGCAAGAATAGAGGGACAAACATTAGCCTTACACAATGGTATTGTGGATGACTCCAGAAGGCATACAGTGACATATATTGAGTGGGGACTCAGGCTTACCTATTAGCCACACCCTGTGCCTCTGTGATTCTGCCATCACATTTGGGATGCTGCTATTCCTCAGGATGAAGGCATCATACACCGACCTAGGATACTTGGCAGTGACATGTGAGATGTACTGGTCCACCAGGCACACGATTTGCACATTGAGTGAGTGGAAGCACTTCCGATTCCTGAACACCTGTTCATTGTGGAGGTGGGGGGACAAATGAAATATGTGTTCCGTCAATTGCCCCAATAATATTAGGAATATGTCCCATTGCATGAAATCCAGCCTTCACAGTGACCAGATATTCCACTGGGTTAAAGCTATGTACCTGCACATGTGTTTGAGCAAGGCAGACAAAACCCTTGCCATCACTATTGAGAACATTGACTGTGCCGTTCCTGCTGCCATCCCCACTGTCACTTGGAAAGAACCAGTTGCCAGGAAATGGAGCACTGATAGAACTTGCACAACAGGGGGGATCCCAGTGGGATGACCGATAACTGATATCAGATCAGGCTTCAATTAAGTACACAGCTCTGTGATTGTGGTCCAGTCTATAGGTCAGTATTATATGCCTGTCTTCCAGTGTAGCCAAGTCCACAAGGGGTCTGTACACAGGCTCTTGCCTCCTCCTCCTCCTCCTATTCCTACGCAGAGGTAGGTATCTAAGGGACACAAGAGTGAGAAAGGTGTAAAAAACGGAACAATAGAACTACCACTCCAGTGCAACTGAGCATGTATGTAATTGGACAATGTGAATGGCAATGTATGTACAATTTACAACAATGACACAGTTTCCAATGTCTGATTGTTGTCCACAACCATAAAATGGTGACCGTCTGCCCTGCAAGTATGGACAGGTGAAAGTGATGTAACTCTGCCGGCGTTGGGCGTCATGCCTAAAGGTTGTCTTGCACCGCCGTGCTATTCCATATTGGCTAAAATGGGACTCTATGGAGTACAGAGTTCAATGGGGATCACCGGCTGCGGTGAAGGTGTACACCGCCCCAGACATGACTGCCATTTTCTGTCTATAAACTCACTTGATTCCTGACTTTCCACAGTACAACAGCTACACTGCTTGTGCTGCTGTGACCTGTGTCTGGATCCTGCTATGGCACGTGTGACAGGGGAAAGGGCCCCTGCCTTCACTTTGGAGGAGTTAGAGCGGCTGGTGGATTGGGTCCTACCCCTTTATAGACAGCTGTATGGGCCTCCAGACTACAGGAGAGTGCACCATGGGGATGATGCATGCAACAAGGTTGCATGGAGATATGTGTGGTGGCAGTGTGTCATTTGGGAGGAGGGTATGTCTGGTGGCAGTGTACGTGCAGGGCTCTGGGTGATGTGTGTGCCAATGGAGATGGAAATGTAATTTGATGGCCAGATGTGTGACAGGCTGGATTATATGGTTAATGGTGCCCTCCTGTCTGTATTACCTCTGCAGGTCAGCGCCCATCAGAAGAAGGGATTGTGGCGTGCCATCGCCAAGGAGGTGCAGACCCTGGGGGTCTATGGTAGGCAGAGCACCTACTGCAGGAAAAGGTGGGAGGACCTGAGACGCTGGGCCCGGAAGACCGCGCAGGCCCAGCTGGGGATGGTCTCCCAACGAGGGCGAGGTGCCCGTCAGAACCTGGCCCGCATACTGGCGGTGGCCTACCAGAGCTGGATGGGTGCTTAAAGTCAGCACAGCAGCCACAAGGGAGTGAGGACGGTAAGCGTGACAACCGTTTTTGTTGCCTGGCATGGGATCCTGGAGGTGGGTTTCAGTTAGTTGGTGCCTCTTAATGCCAGCTCAGACATTGCTGCGTGGTCCAGCTCAAGGTGAATGGGTGTATGGCAAAATCCTGTAACCTAGCTAGGTGGCATTCCATGTCAGTCAAGGCTTAGTGGGTCCCAGGAGGGGTGCAGTTGACAGTGGTTGGCTCACATCTTGCTGTGGTACCTACCCAATGGAATGCCACTGTGATTCATAGTGCTCAATCCTGATCCGTGTGGGTGATGGCAATGTGTGTGCCATCTGTGGTGTTGGTGCTGTAATTGACACAGTGCTCCCTTTCTCCCTCTCCCCTATTTTCTTCTGTCATCCTGTCCATGTGTGCCTTAGCATCATCTGGCGGAGTTGCAGGGGCACCGGCGACTGAGGGAGCTGCATCCCACAGGACCCAGGAGGCAGAGTCTATCGATGACAAGGGTCCCGGTGGGACGGAGTGCGTGGGGAGCACCACGGCAGAGACAGGAGGTGACAGCACTTGCTCTGATTCCTCCTCCGATGGGAGCTCCCTGGTGGTGCGGACACCTCTGGAGGCACCCAACTAACAAGTAAAGCTGCCACCCCCATACCAGCACCGCCCTCCCAGTAGCCCCCCACTGACTTGCCTCATGCCCGCTGAACCAGGCGGGTGGGCATCTCCTTCAACCCAGGCATTTCAGGCCCTGCCCCAGTGAGCCCTTCTGCCCTCAATGAGGAAGCTATTGACCTCCTGAGATCCATCTCTGTAGGGAAGTCAACCATAGTGAATGTCATCCAGGGGCGGTCATCCCAGATGCAGCAATGCATACCTGGAAGGCATCCACAGTGGGTTGGCGGCCCTACTGAGATCGTTTCAAGCTTGGCCTCCTCTCTGCTGGGAGCCAGTACCATGTTCCTACTGCCCCCCCAGCTACCACTTCCCAGTCCCAGTCTCCTCAACCCCAACCCATCCCTTGCGCACATACAGACAAGCATGCATACTAAACATCATACAAAAGTAGCACAGTCAAATATAGGAAGCACACTTCAGGCCACAAGCACTCACACAAACAACAGACAGTTGAACAAAAAACAACATCCACTGCCTTCACTGTCTCCCCCTCCTTCGCTTCCTCCTCCCTCACAGTCACATCTGCACTCACACCTGCATGCACTGCATCAACAGCCACCACCACCATCACCACCTCAAGCAGCACACACACCTCACTTGCAGACACCTCCACAACATCCATCCACGCGTCCACTTTGTCCTCTCCCACTCTGTCTGCCCCTCTCCTAAGAGACACAAACGCACACACTCAGACTCCGAACAGCCATCCACCTCACACATGCACACTGCCCATGCTCCTGTACCCAAGTCAGGCAGACGTACACCTCCGACAACCACTCCATCAACCTCCACTCCCATCCCTCCTCCCACATCCCCCCCAACGTCCCTAAGAAGCTTTTCCTTGCACATCTTGACCTCTTCCCTCCACACTCCACCACCAAAGAAAGGGAAGGTTCCCACTCTACCACCAAAGAGCCAAGGAGCAGAGGGCAAGGAGCCCCCCATCTCCAGCAGAGGTAGCCAGGGTTACACCTCCACCAGCAGAGGGGAAGGAGCCCTCACCTCCAGCAGAGGCAGCCAGGGTAACACCTCTACCAGCAGTGGGCAAGGAGCCCTCACCTTCAGCAGAGGCAGCCAGGGTTACACCTCAACCAGCAGTGGGCAAGGAGCCCTTACCTCCAGCAGAGGCAGCCAGGGTTTCACCTCCACCAGCAGTGGGCACAGAGCCCTCACCTCAAGCAGAGGCAGCCAGGGTTACACCTCCACCAACAGTGGGCAAGCAGCTCTCACCTCCAGCAGAGGCACATCAGCCCTCACTTCCAGCAGAGGCACAGCAGCCCTCACCTCCAGAAGAGGGCATGTAGGCCACTCTCTAGGGACTGTTGTGAAAGGAGTCCCCTCCAGAACCAGTGGGCACGATCCCCACATCAGAGACTGTGGCTTTAGACTCACCACCAGAGACAATTGGGCAAGGAGCTCCCTCCAGAACCAGTGGGCATGTTCCCCAATTCAGAGACTGTGACCTTAGACTCCCAACCATAAACAATTGGGCAAGGAGCCCCCCTCCAGAACCAGTGGGCATGTTCCCTACTTCAGAGACTGTGGCTTTAGACTTCCCATCAGAGGCAATTGGGCAAGGAGACCCCTCCAGAACCAGTGGGCATGTTGCCCTTTCCAGAGACTGTGGCCTTAGACTCCCAACCAGAGACAATTGGGCAAGGAACCCCCTACAGAACCAGTGGGCATGTTCACCACTTCAGAGACTGTGGCCTTAGACTCCCCACCAGAGACAATTGGGCAAGGCACATTCCCCACTTCAGAGACTGTGGCTTTATACTCCCCACCAGACACAGTTGGGCAAGGAGCCCCCTCCAGAACCAGTAGGCATGTGTTCCACTTCAACTGAGGTGCCCCCCACTACTTTCCCCTGAGGTGCCTGCCCATTTCCAACATGATGCCCCTACACAGTAGGTTCCAGATTGTGTCAGGAGTCAAGTTGGGCCTTGGACTGTGCCCTGTGGCCAAGTGTCCCTTTTTTACTTTGGACTGGCATTGGTACATTCTGGACATTGACTCCTGCATTTGCTTTCGAATGGACAATACAGTGGCTGCTGGCATCAAATGACAGTGTTCCTTGATCCTCAATGTCGTCCTTGATTCAATTTACACGTAGGTCCTGTGACATTGGTTTAACTCTGCAGCTGGTTCTGTGTATGGTGTGTGTGTGAATGGTGTGTGTTGTGAGTGTGTGTGTCACTCTCCTTTTCCTCCCTCCCTCCCTTGTGTGCTAGGCGGCTGTACTAACAGTTGTCTTCATTGACGTTTGTGTTCCAGGAGGGCCATGGCGTAGAAGAGCATTAGGAAAACTTGAAGTTCCGGTTCCATGGCAGCTGCGGACTCCTCTGTGTCCCTGAAGGTGAGTCTTTCGTCTTGTGTGCAGTGTTTCCGTTCGGCCGTTGATGGCGTTGGTACCGCCCCAGAAATCCTGGTGGTTTGCTATGTCATAATATGGTGGGCGGTACCTTGTCTTCCGCCTGGCTGTTGATGGTTACCGCTGTGTTCAGTGGTGTTAACACCGTAGCGGTTGGTGTGGTACATTGGCTGTCTAAGGGAGGGATCACCGCCATGGTCATAATTTGGCGGTATTTACCGCCAGCTTGTTGGCGGTATTTCCACCACTTTAACACTCACCGCCAATGTCATAATGACCCCCAAAGTCCGTACTTTAATCTATGCTACGCTCCTACAATTTCTAGAGAATTATCAAGTTCCCAGTTTTCATCCAGTAATGTCGCTGGCCAACTCAGGGATGATGGGGCTAAATTCGATTCCATCCCATCCTAATTTATGGATAAAACACGGATTTACTAGATTTTCTGACTTTTTAACTGATAATCAAATTAAGACCAGACATTCTAAGATTTTCCTATCTTCAGATATTGCATTCTTTGCTTTCACATGTCCCTTTAGTCGATTTATCTTCTCCTCTAATTTCCCAGCCATTTTATGGGAACCAGAAGGGGATAGGCAATTGGAACCGGATCCTAAGCTCCCAGGGAGCATCGTGAGTAGTCCCTGGCTTTCTGACAAAGATCAAAACACCCCAGGGTGCAAAATAGATCTACAAACGTGATCTTACACATCGGTCAGTTCAGCTGCTGTTTGAAAAGTTTCGGGATGATCTGTCTAGTGGGGTTGAGAAAAAGGGGGGGGGTCCCAAAACACGTTTTTCCCATTAATTTTCAAATACGGATTTTCAACACAACTACATCCTGAACCGCTGGATGGAATGACACCAAATTTGGCAGAAAACTAGCGCTTGGTCCAGAAAGCACAATTTTCATGATTTGCTGTAAATTCATTCAGTGGTCTAGGAGCATTAGAGTTGAATAAATGTAGATATCCGGGGACACGGATCCTTCGCAGATCCAACTGTCCTGGTGCTGATATCTGATTGACTGCCAAAACTTCAACAAGGAAGTGTTGGCAGCCATCTTTGGGCTCCGCTTCAGCCAAGTCCCTGAACCAAAAAAAAAAAAAAATAAGAAAGGCGGCCACAGTAGAGTCACCCGACCCCTTAGCTCTGGTGCTGGGGTCCCAAAGGGACCAAGCCAGGGTTCGAAAGCACTTTTTTTTAAATCACAGATTTTTCTGAGATTTTTTTTTTTTTTATAAGGGTGGTCTCCCACCCTTTTGTTATATGCAACCCCCCTCCCCCAGGTGTGCTGGGGTCCCTGGGGAAAGGAGATGGGCACATGGGGCCCCACCACCTTCGGCTTAAATCAGCCTCAGGGACCACCACCTTCCCAGGCGATTTATGTAATAGGTGTGGGGGAGGCACCCTCCCCCGTTTCTTATCATCCACCATCTCCCCAGGGCAAAATGCTTTATTTGTGTGGGGAAGGCCCAAAAGCCATGTGTGGCGGTAACTGGCCACAGGTCCCGGCCTCTGACCAGGTAGCGGTCACTAGGGCAGTGGGAGGGGGCCAGGAGGCCACCCTGCATTTCTAAAAAAAATTCCCCAGGACTTGACCTATCCTGGGGCTTCATGATAACGAAGCACAGAAGACCATGCTTCATTTTTAATTTTTTTATTTTATGGCAGATCCACAGTGGATCTGACCATAACATTTAAAAAAATGCTTTTTAGCCATGGGGGTTCCCATTGACACCCCACCAGCAGAGCTAAGGGTCTGGGTGTTCATATACTGTCCCCTTCTGGGACTTAACTTCAGATGAGTCCCAAGATGGCTGACAACACTTCTCTTGTTAAAGTGTTATCAGCAAATCTGATCTCTGCACGAGATTGGGAGGGGTCGCGAATCCTTTGTGTCCCCACGTATCTAAATTTGTTTTTACTTAAACTTCTCAAAAGATACTGAACAGATTTACACCAAATAACAAAAAGGGCTGTTTCTGGGCCAAGAGATACGTTTCTGCCAAATGTTGTGTAATTCCATCCAGTGGGTTTCAAGCTATCACTGTTTTAATTTTTCCTATGGGAATGAACATTGGAAATGCTCTAAAGTTCACTCCCCCCTTTTGTCTCGACCCCAGCTTGATGGATCACCTCGACATTTTCCAGACAGCAGCTCACATGACTGTTTTTTTAGAAAATGTTGTTAAGATTCGTTAAGCGGCACAAAAGATATAGGCAAGCAAAAACAGCTTTTTCTTTAGAAACTAGATCCTAACTATACCTACTGGTGACCACCAGTAAGTAATATATATATATATATAAATATATATATATATATATAATCCTCAAGAGATAGAACAGTATCCACCCGACGGCTGCACTAATCCCTTAATCATATCCAGATCGTGAGGACGAAGTGAAGTTCAACAGTTCAGAGTTAAATTTTATCAAATTTATTCCATATAATGGTATCACAGTTTCCTGCACCGAGTGTCAACGCGTTTCGGCAAACGCCTTCTGCTAGACAAACTCGGCCAAAAAACCGGCATCATATATATAAGTTAAAAACCATCATTTGTTTTCATTTCATTCTAGTGTGAACTAATTAAACATGCAAAAGACTCAAGTAGACCTGCATACGAATACACATTTTTAACTCAACGATATTCACATATACTGCTTTTGGTAGTCTGAACATTAGGCCATCATATGTCCTGCACATATTTAATCAATTCATAATAAATGCCAATAATGTGATAGATAATTAAATAGTGATTCTGAATCTAATTAATATATTTACCTAATATGCAAAAAGTCCTTGCGTGTGCATCTATCATCATTATCTCAGTGTCATATCATAATTGACATTTTTAAAGACATATATTATTGCCTGTTTTAAACCATTATTATCAATAGTTCTTAATCAACAATTTCTATATAATTCACCAAATATTTATAAAACTTATTCTTCAACATTCGTTTTTATATAAATATTTTTAAATACTATCAAATGTTATAAATTGTTGATAAATATAATCATAGCAACAGAATAGATAACATTCTATAATTAAATACTAAAAGGACATTCATTATTGTTTCAATTATACAATAAATAAAATCATAATCATTATTCAATTCATAATCTGAAGCCAATCATAAAGTGTCAAATGCAATAAATATATACAGATAGTCAAAATAAATTGCTAAACCGTGATGGGAATTTTTTCTGTGTGGCCTTTATTTTTAATAGCATCATATATTTTGGCCCATATGTATAGTCATTTTATTCTTTAAATCCAAGATTTACCGTCACCCTTCAAAGTGTCTAAAGATGCTGACGTAAGAAAGATAAATTTGTTTTGTAAAGCTGATCTACTCTATTTCGGTCTCTCATTCAAGATTCTAATTTGTGCATGTAATAAAGATAATGAGGCCACTGGATAAAGTGCAAAGTGCTAATTATCAAAACCACTTCTATAAAAATTATGTGTATATCACAGGTGGAAAACAGTGATGGAAAATTTATCTATTCATCTACTCTCCTATGGATTTGAAGGGAAGAAGAAATCAAAATCAAAAAATCAAACAATCAAAAAGTCAAAAGAACAAAAAATCAATCAAAGACAGGCACATATTCTTCTGAATTCCTCAAAACAACATAAAACATTAAAATCACCCCTTGTATTTGGCCATTATACATGTTGTATTATATGCAGAATCCAATAGATGCAAACTGTTAAACCACAAGAACCATCTCCTAATGTGTCATGATTAAGATGCATATCTTATAATCTATCATAAATGGACATGTAATTCCGCATCAAGATTGTGCCCCCAGGGAGATTCAGAACAAAGTAATAGTATCATCTTGGATTCCATTTGTCTGAGCTCAGATGTTCTATCACCGGCCCTAGGGTTGTTTTTGATGAATCTAATACCATAGAATATTAGTGTACTGGAATCCCCTTGGTGTATATCCCAAAAAATGTTTGGCCAGAGGATATGTTCTATCTTGATTTTTAATGGCTCTAAAATGTTGTAAAAATCTGATCTTTAGCTTGTGGATGGTACTGCCAATGTATTTTTATGACATCCACATTCAACAACATAAACCACATATTCAGTATCACATGTGATACGATCCTTGATGTCACAATAGCGACCATCAAAAGTTTGGTATCTCTGCATATTATGTGCCTATTTACAAGCCTTACAGTGGCCACATTTCCAAGACCCCAAACTTTTTTTGCTCAACCTGGATGTATTTTCTTTTGTAAAAAAGAAACTTCTAGTCAAATGGTCCCCTAGTGAGCGAGCCTTACGAAATGTTATTGATGGATGTGGGTAAATGATGTCCCTAATATAGGGATCGTTTTGTAAAATATGCCAGTTCTTTTGTAATATGCTTTTCAAGGAGCCATGTTGTTAATTATATTCCAAAAATATTCTAGGGGGCGATTGTTTTATCTCACTGTTTGTAGATGTATTGTTAAAAAGTAACTCATCCCTGCTCTTATATTTAACTCTGTTCTGTGCATCCACCAAGATTTTAAGAGGATATCCTCTACTTAAAAATCTTTCTGTCATTGTCCTAGTTTCTAGGTCATATCTGCTCTCATCGGAGCATATTCTGCGAGCCCGCAGAAACTGACTGTACAGTATACTCCATTTTAATGTCGTGGGATGTCCACTATTAGCATGCAGAATAGAGTTACAAGCCGTGGGTTTGTGATAAATGGTTGTCACTAATTGATCATTTTTCACTTCTAGTAAAACATCTAAAAATTCAATTGTCTCTCTACTAAAGGTAGTATCCAAGTGAATATTGAATTGATTATCATTGAGTATATTTATATGCTCCAAAAGTAGTTGATCAGAACCATCCCAGATAATGAAAAGATCATCAACTTACCGCACCCACAGCACAACCCTATCCATGTAGATGTTATTGTTCTCAGACCATGCCACCTCTTTCTCCCACCAACCCATATATAGATTGGCATACTTGGGAGCAAAAGAGGCCCTCATAGCCATCCCTTGTTTTTGTAAAAAAACAATAATTATCAAATAGGAACAAGTTATGGGTCAAACAAAATTGCAACATAGATAAAAGCATGTCTGTATGTTCAAGGAATTCAATGGGTCGTGTTTGTAAAAAAATATCTACATGCTTGCATCCCATATTGATGCTCAATGGAGGTGTACAGAGAGGCCACATCCATGTTGACCATTAGATAATCTCTGTGCCACGGAATGTTGTGTATCTTGGCCAGAAAATCATTAGTGTCACGTAAATAAGATGGTAATTCAGTGACAAAGGTGCACAGAAACAGGTCTAAATATTGCGAAGTGTTTTCCAGCAGGGACTGGTTCATACTGACTATAGGTCTGCCTGGGGGATGTGATTTGTTCTTGTGGATTTTAGGCAGAAAGTAAATACATGGAATTTTAGGATGATAAATTTTCAAATATACAAACTCGTCATAGTCAATAAGTTGTTTGATGTGCCATTCTTTGAGCATCTCATGATCAATCAATTGATATTGAGTTATAGGATTAATCCGCAACTTGTCACAATGATCTATATTAGTCAGTTGTCGATGAGCTTCTTTGGTATAATCTTGTATGTCCATGATGACGATGTTGCCGCCCTTATCTGAGGGCTTGATGACGATGGACGTATTGGTACTCAGTACATTCAGATCTTTCCAATCTTGTTGTGTAAAGTTAGATCTGTTTGTGGTTTTCGATGGAATTTTCATGCGAAATTTATCAATATCCCAATTACTAACTCATGAAATGTATCAATCAAATTTCCACTTGGTAATGGAGGATTGAATTTGCTAGATGGTTTTAAATTACTGGTGTTGTGAAGATCAGTAGTAAGCCCCATCTCATTAAGCATTCAAATATTAGTGTTGGTATTGTCATTTGCCGAGCATCTAGATTCATTGCTCTCCTTGGCTAAATCATTAATAGCAATCAATTCTGTGCTATCCGCAATGCTGAATCCTGAAGACGGAGCCCTGCTGTTCCCATTTTGAGCAAAAGGGATTGTGTCCTTATTGGAAAAATGTTTGATCAATTGTAATTTGCGAACAAATTTATAGAGCTCAATACGTGTGCTAACATAGTCCCATAGGACAATAGGACAGAAGCTGAGTCCTAAATCAAGAATGCGTATTGGATTATCTGTTAGGATGCTATTGGAGATGTTAACAACAGTGCTCGAGTGGTTCAAACTGTTGGAGGAATGAGTGTTCAATCCTATTCCTTGTGTTGATTGCCTCTTCCTCTTCCTCTTGCCCCGCCTCGTCTTCTGCCTCCTCGGCCCCGTCTGCAATTTTGGCCAGGGGGTGGCGTAGCCATTTGCATAAGATACATTTCCCCCTGAAAATCCAATTTGTTACGTGGTACCTCATCCGCAGAGGAGCCTATCTCTGAACTATCGTCAGCGGAAGTTTGATGTATAGCAACTTCTACCCCACTCTTTGAAACATCCTTTGTTCTTAAACTGTTGTATTTGCGAGCAAACGTATAAATTCTTCCATGTTCATAATCTAGTTTGTCTCTATTGAATTTATGTGCCTTACGTGATTTCATCTTCCTTATTCTTAATTCGTTCTTCCATTTTGGCTAACTGATTAGAGACTTCTTGTTGATTACCTATTTTCTCTAAATCTTTGGTCAATCGTTCAATCTTGGTGATTTGTTCATCCATTCGTCTTTTCGCTTGGGTAATTAAAGTTCCCATAAGTTTAATAGAGCAATCAGCTGTTTTTGTTCTCCACTCCTCCAGCAACTCCAAGTATATATATATATATATATATATATATATATATATATATATACATATATATACATATATATATATATATATATATATATATATATATGTACATAAAATACCACAGCACTCATGGCATGAGTTTGGTTACATAGTAATCAAACTTTAATACATAGACCAAATACATAGGTGTTGTATATCCAAGAAGCAAAACACTTTTATTTTGTGATAGTCAAATCCTTTGTATATTTCCAGATGTATGAACAAGGCAGCCAACAAGTGTTTCATCACCAGACGTGAATTTTTCAAGGCTGTAAACAAGATTATACATACATGCTTGTTAACAAAATGTTATCATACAAAAATGTCCAAGAACAGATGAAAATTAATAAAGATTGTGCAACAGGAGACCCCTCAAGTGACTAATCCAGATAAAAAAAAACCGAGGTAATACACAAGGTGTACAGTGATAGAAACAATTGATTTATGGTTCAACCAATGGTATACCAGACGAAAAGAAAAAGTGCCAAAAAAGTTAATGAAGTTGTAGAAGACATAATGAGATCATAAAGAATATGTAGAGAAGTCCACTTGAGCACCAGACCATGTTACAGAGAAACCAACTTGCCTAAAGAACTGGTAAATGGAATATGCGTACACTGAAGACGTAATGAAATATAGTAAAGATGTAATCTCACCTATAGAGAGGGGAGACATAGAATATTTAATTAGAATACAATGAGATTATATGAGAAGTTCCAATTAAAGATAATTATGATCCAAAATACTGACCTAGACAGTAGCTACTGGGCAGTTCCTTTAGTGATAAGCAATCCAAAAAATATATCCAAAAGGAGTAAAGAGTGTGTCATGACAGAAAGACGCTGCTCATTAGTGTGAGCCTAATGCAAAAAGAGACGTACTAATTAGGTATGATGAAATAAAGAGCCATTACGGATTAGGACAAAATTCCCAAACCAGAAAACGTAGTAGTATATTTGTCATGTATTCAATCTCACTTAGGTTCATGCAAAAAGTGGTGTTCCATAGGAGCAATAACTGGTCTCCATAAAGCAGTAAGGGCCGATACATATAGCCAATGAGCCATTTGGTTATCTAATGTGACCAAAGAAGAATGAGGAAAAGAATACAATTATTAAAAATACCAGTGGGTGCGACCAAGTAATGCTCATCAATACATCAAATCGCTACTGTATACCAATCCAACCCGGGTCCCCAGAGTGGAGAAATGACAGTGAAACTATGTGTTTCACAAGATAACATCCTAACGCCCTTTAGTTATTAACCATACTATTAAACCACGAATGTAGTGTTACCTCATAATAACGTGTATATTTAAAGTTTGTAGGCCATGGTAGGCCCCTGTAAGTAACAACATTTCAGTGCCTTAGAGGGCAGTAGTAACCGCGATTACAAGAAAAAACAAGCAGAATAATCTGCACTATTGTTACCTGCTATGAAGGGGAGAAGTGTTGCTGTGTCAGTAAAGCTCAAAACTCCCGCCATATTGGTACGATATAAATACACAGAATCGCACACAGCGAAAATGGACTGAAAAGATATGTGTGACAATGGCCATGTTTAAGCAGTAAAACATAATTCCAAAAAGACAAACAAAGAAACAAGACTAGCGAAGTCATAATGGTGACCATATTGAAACAGTGAAAAGAAGCACTTGCCATGACACACCGCTGTGCTGAATTGCAAAGCCAGGACAGGTTGTCCCCTGCAATTTTTAGTCTAGAAGAGAGGCTGCATAAATGGCAGGACAACATCTTTAAAAAAATTGGACTTCAAGAGCACACCGAAATATTATGAAAAACAGAAACCATGCAATGCTTAGGTGCAACTATCCAGACCGAATCAAGCTGATTGTGATATGAGTGAAAGAAAAAGGATAGAAAAAGACATAAAACCCCAACATAAGGTAGATTCAGTATGTGGCATGCAAAGTAGAAAGCGTAGAGTGCATACATATTGCATTCCAAGTGGAGTTCAAACACGATTTATAATTCGTAATCCATCACATCTATGTATTCAAGAACACATTGGGATAGTAATATTGATGACAGGTATGTTTATCCAAACATGTAGTTAGAACAGTTAAAAGCTAAGTAAGTTGCTAATTTAAAGATAACAATGTCTTACTTTGCACTGGCCTCAGCATGGGGATGCCAAACGTGGCACCTAATGAGTCCAGTATTAAATATAGTTCATGTGAGGAACACTGCCAAAACAGCCGTAATAACCTAACCATAAAAGCTACTGGTCTGTACAATATGCTTATTAGTACTGTTATATCATTGTGTGAGGAAAACATGTAGTTCCCTATCAATATTCAGTCCCGTATCCACTGTGTGTAAGTTAATGATCTATCTGGTTTCCATTTTTCTCAGTAGTAAGGTCTGGTTGCGCCCTATGGCTCCAGTCACAGCTACTGCAATGCCATGAACACCGAAATTGATGCGCTTGGAAAGTGTGTGTTGAGTATTGTAATGCACAGTCACACAGTAATTGGCATTGTGATTTTTAATGGCAATGATATGCTCCTGAACCCTTCCCTTAAGTGGTCTTGTACTGCCCACACAAATCTTCTTTCATTGGCATATAATGCAATAAACCACAAATCTAGTGTCACAGTTCATAAAACATTGTATACGGTTCTCATTTTTGGTACTGTAGCAGAAAGAAGTAATGCGATCCCTAGGGTATTTACAAACACAACATCTTCCACATTTGAAAAAACACTTGGAATGTGAGGGGAGCCAATTTGTGTCTGATGGTTTGACAGAAAAGAGTGAGGAACACAATTGGTCCCTCAAAGTCCTCTCCCTGCTATGTGTAATACGTGGATATTCAGACAAATGTTGAGAAAGAGTGCTATCCAATTTCAACAAGTGCCAGTGTTGCCTCAAGATTTTGTACACATTGTAATTCTGTGTTGAATATGTTGTATTAACGCGGGTCTACAATCCATGAACTTATTATTTTTTTTCAGTTGTGTAAGGAGAGACAACCTGGTTTTGGTCATAATTCTTTTCGTAGCTGTAGTAAGTACATCAGGCACTGTAACCCCTATCTGAAGCTGTTTTCCAATTCAGTGAGATCTTTTGGAAACACTGCATTATTGTTACACTTCCTTTTCAAACAAGTCATTTCACCAAATGGAATTCCTTTTATTTGGGAGGATGGATGTTCACTTTGGGCATGCAATATTGCACTGCATGCTGTAGGTTTCCTAGAAAGCCTGGATGCTATTTTGTTGTTCTCAACATATAGGCCCTCAATATGACCCTGGCAGTCTTCTGACCACCAGGGCCACGGTGGTGGTTTCACCACCAACAGGCTGGCGGGGAAGACTGCCTCATTAATAGTTTGGCGATTTGGCCTCCGCCAACGCACCACATCCCCACTCATACCGCCAGGGAGGTTGGACCCACCGGACTGGAGATGAGCATTGCGGACCCGGCGGTCCACAGAAGACCACCAGCAGTATTTTGAGCCGGCTTTCCACCAGGGTTTCCAAGGTGGTATCACTGCCACGAACACCCTGGCGGAAAGGCTACCGGTGACAGGAAATTTCTTCCTTGTCAACGGCAGATGACTCCCCCACACCTCCAGCAAACACAATACCCCCCGTCCAGGTAAAGCACCCCCATCCCCTCCAGGTAAAGTGCCCCTCCCTCTTTAACCTTCCCCCACCCCCTCTCCAGGTACAGTGCCCACAACCCCCTCCAGGTACAGAGACCCCTCCGCCCATACATGCACTAATTCACCAAAACTAACATACACACATTCACTCACATGCATCCAGACAGGCTTTCACTGCAACACTCATACTCACATTAACTTCAACACTCATACATGCATTCACTTCAACACCCATACTCACATTCAGTTCAACACTCATACTTGCATTCACTTCAACACTCATACTCACATTCACTTCAACACTCTTACACGCATGCAGACAACCACGCATACACACACACACACACACACACAAACACCCACTCACAAATACACACACAACACCCTCAACCCTCCCACCCACAACCTCCCCTGTAGGATAACCAACTTACCTTATCCGGCGAATAGGTCGTCTGGCAGGGAATGGGAACGGGTGCTTCCACTGCCATCAGGACACAGCCAGGCCGTAATACAGGTTGTAATACAGCTGGTGAAGTCCTTCTGGTGGGGTGGGCCGGTGGTGGAACCGCCCAGGCTCCTCGATCCGCCAGCACGACTACTGTAGGATTTACACCCAAAATGGGGTGGAAATCCTGCAGTACTCCTAATATGGTGGACGAAAGACCACCAGCACTGGAGGTCTTCTGGCACCTGTAGCTTTGCCGGTCTTTCAAAAAGGCCACCAAAGTCATAATGAGGGCCATAGTATGATGTCCAAGAATTCAATCGCTCTAGGGTTTGTATGTATAGTGAAACTAAGATTGTAATCATTGTTGTTAAGATAAGTGAACAAATCATTAAGTAGGAGGGTATCTCCAGTCCAGATAGCAAACACGTCATCAATGTAGTGACCCCAATAGAGGATTTGTTGAGTCAAATGAGATGGACTAAGTGACCACAAGTGCGTCTTCGCAAACCCTATAGAAATTTGCATTTGATGGGGAAAACTTTGCACACATAGCCATCCCTTGTGCCTCTTTGAACCAAAGTCCATTATGGAGGAATATGTTGTTCTCAAGCACCAATAGAGTAAGATCAATATTCATATCTGTATTTTCAAACAAACTAACATCACTAGAGGACAAAGTAGCAGCTAGAGCAGATAAGCCTTTCTCCATAGGGAATACACAGTACAAAAAGAGACCACATCCAGAGTAACAAAATGAAAGGTGTTAGACCACTTAATGTCCTCCAAATTGTTAAGTAAGTATTTAGTGTTTTGTATATTAGATGGCAAATTATTTACAAAAGTTGCAGAAATATATCAATATATTCAGAAATACATTCCGAAGGGGATCCATTACATGAGATGATTGGCCGACCAGGAGGAAATGGGTCAGTTTTGTGTATTTTTAGCAAAATATAGATGTATGGTGCCTGTGGTGTGGGACTGAATATTTATTTGTACTCTAAGTCTGTGATGAGGCAAGTTTATCCCTAATGTTGTTAGTGATAACACTGACTGGATTACTACGGACTTTCTGATAAGCTGCAATATCCGACAGTTGTCTATTAATTTCACTAATGTAGTCAATGTTCCTTATGATAACTATGTTGCTCCCCTTGTCTGCCTCTTTTATAGTAATACCTGGGGCACTGATAAGGGATTTCAGGTTCAATCTGTCCGTCCCAGATAAGTTGTCCCTTAGGCTTATGTTTGTATGTGCTATCCTCCAGTGCTTATAAATCATGTGTGACAGCATTATAGAAAGTGTCAGGTGCCAAATTGGGAATAAAAGTGGTACCAGACCTAAGGCCACTGTCTATATTGAGCTTAGCCACAATGTCTAAATCTGTTAATAATTCAGACATTGTGGGAGTAAGGCTACTGTGATCCAAAGATAGTAATATTTGTAAGCTCTGTCGAACACTGAAGCTTGATGTGGGAAGTGCATTCTGGAATTCTATATACTACTAATACTATCTATCTATCTATCTAGATTTTTCAGAAGCCTTGCCATTTTAGTGAACAGATGCGGCAGGCCAGCACCACAATCTGTCAAGTGTCCCTGCTCCAGGGTAGTTTGCCATCTGCCACTTTGGTAGGCAGATCAATATCTTAGCCACAGTCTGATAAAGACATATCAAAGGGTGTGGTTATTTACATACAATTTCTTTTAGAAAGGGACGCAAAAAATTGTAAAGAGTATTTTTGTTTGTTAATTCACGTCATTTTGAAAGATGTTTACTATTACATTCAAAAATCACACCTGCCTCATGTCTGTTAAAGCTCACTGGATTGCAAAACTTTGTTGTGCTAAAAATTGGGTTGCGGTCCTAAAACAGTTGGGAAGCATTGACTTAGCCCATTCATAGTGGGTTTAATGTTATAATAGTATAATTGACACTCCAAATATGTGCATTTACCCTATTGTTCATAGTATTGGAGTCCTAATAGTGACTCTGTACCCCCCCCCCCTTTATCTGCACTTATCCCATTATTTATAGGATTGGAGTTTGAACACTAAATATGCCCCAGCCCCAATTATATGCATTTCTCCCCAATGTTTTTTGGACTGGAATCAGAGTAATCAATCTAAACTCCTCAAAATATTTGCCCTTCTCCCATTTTCAGTCGGAATGAAGTTAGAATTGTAAATGTTACCTTCATATCGAACTGAATAGTTTTAAATACTTTTAACACAGCAAATAAATCTTTCTTTTACAAACTTTTGGGGCGATTTTGTTGATTCTTGACTTGAAACAGACAGACTGACTTATCACATGCCTGGAAATCGGTAGACAGTTAAGTGTGTTCCATTTCACGTGCATGAAGGCGAAACATATTGCGGTTAAGTGATTGACTTGGTTTGTCATTGAGAGATATCCAACAAATTGAATGCCCAAGTTAAGAACTGCTACCACCGCGGATAGGGTGGCTCAAAAAGATGCTAGCAAGAAACCTTGAGGAGGAGCTTAAAGGGACCAGGACCCAATACAAATAAGACAAAGTTAAATTTTAATAAATTATTAACCAACCAGTTGACATCTGCCAGCATGCATTCTTGAAATATCGCCAATGGATTAGGAACAGAATTCCTGGCCGAAATTTCGATAATGCCAGAGTAATCAGAGTCATTTTGGTAATTCTGCGTTTCTCTTTGATGCAGAATTTCCGATAAATATGCTATTACTTGCAGTTGCTCCCACTTGCTATTTGTGTTCTGTTGTATTTATCTCTATTTCTTAGCACAAAATGCATCTCTGTGTCTGTTTTGGATGCCAGGGAGCATTTTTGCACTAAGAGATAGCTCTAAGTGGAATATTACTGTTCTTACATAATTTAAGAATAATCTTGCAGAATTATTAGGTAATCCGTGTGATTATGCTACACGGAATTAGGCAAATTATGCCCATCCCTAGTGAAAATCTCTGTGCCATCCACATAGCTCATGAATTTACTTTAAAAAATAAAATAAAATTATCTGAGCCAGAGGATGCACAAACATACATTAAAAAGAGCTACTCACACTAATGTAGGGTGTCAGAGCACATTACATCACACTCACATTATACAGAGAAAATGGATCATATGTGTGTAAGTCAATTATAGGAAATGTTGCATTAACAACCTGGATTACAAGGTGTAGGCATCACATGTACTCCATACTAGTAGGCGTTATATTTTAAGAGTGTTTGGTCTGGAGAAGCACAAACTCAGGATTTAAAAAATAAAGTTGATGCTGTGAGCTGTACTAATAAGAATGTATTTCCACCCAAACCCTTTTAGCAGCACAAGGCTAATGAAAGACTTGGGGGCAAAAGATAATTTTCCAACCTACACCATGCATTTTACATGTAGCTCTTTCATGATAATTCATAGGCCACTGTGCTATCATAGGGTTGGAACTTATGAGCTGCAGGTAACAAGAGGACCACTGAGCTATCCACATAAAAGACAGTGATCTGAGTGGTATACCTTTTTTGCAGCAGCCACATTAACCCTCTGTTAAAATTGCCATTAAATAAAACTTCAATCTCTCTGCAGGAGAAGCATTATTCACCATAGTTATCTTATCATTTTTCTTGATGACTGAACATTTCTGGACACATACGGAACTATGTAAACCGGTAAGCTATTTCTAAACAGCGCCCCCCAGGCTCAGCACTAGGTGCGGCTGCACCGGTCGTACTGCCCCAAAGCTGGTCCTCTTTCACTACAGTGGGCCCAGAAATTTAGAACAGTATGGGACAGAGGCTCTAGTCCAAACCCCACCATCTGCAACAAGTAAACGGTACACCAAAGGTTGAACGTCACACACTGCCTGTAAAAACAGTCTTGGAGGTGATGGGATGGTTACGCCATCTGCGGTAAGGTAAATCTCCGACACCAGGCCAGATGATAATAGCCTAATCAACCTAACACGGAGAAAGGAACAGGATCTCTAATTACTTAATTTCGCCATGCTCACAATTGGCGTACAGAACATGCCCTTAGCCATTACTGCAAATGAGGAGATTTATAATGAACTCAGAGTCATTAAGGAAACTAATATAAATAGTTCCAATACGATTTTGCAGCTGCCACAACCTCATCTGGCTTTTGGTATACCTAAGGGACGACTACCCAAAGCCTGCGTGCGGATGCATCCCACATTGAAGGCTTATATGTCTCTATCCATGTTAAATGTGCTTTGAAAATGTACGTGTAGTAAGTGCTACAGTGTATTTTATTAAGTGTAAAATGATGTACCAACAGCTGTCATTTTCACCTGGAAGAACCTGTAATATTTCTAAGCCACACAATAGCCAGAAATACCTTACAAATATGCGCGTCCTGGTTTCTATGTCCCAGATATACTACCATTCACACAATGCAGCCCTGTGTGAAAATTTGCAGTGCTACTATGTACAAATGTTAAAAGAAGTGGAGAGTGCTAGATGTACTAGGAGTCGCACTTTCATCAAATCATCGGCTGCGTTAGCTCAAAAAAGCGCCTGTAAGCGCCTGTTTGCCGCAATACTAAGCGATGTGTTATGGTGTAAAAGCGAGACAGTAGTGTGTAACGTTGTACACAAACTACACTCTCCAAGACAACGTTTTTGTATGGTACCTGGCGGTACAGATAATCTACACATCCGCCTAGAGTTAAAGATTTCTATAAAACCTTATATATAATGACAAAAGTAGGGAACCTGAGATCCCAGAAAACATTAGCAATGCTACTTAATTGTGCCTCCCGCCACCCCATAGAGAGGCAATATGGAGCCCAATAGACGAAGGGGAGGTTATTTCGTCAATCACCCATTTAATCCTTTAGCTGAGAAGGCTTGTACTCCTAGAATGCTGAGTCATTTTTTGGCTATTTGCAGATGTTTGTGCTTAGGCCTCTATAACTCTTTTTCCACATAATTTTGTAGAGTCCTCCCCAGCATACATACCAGCCAATGACTATGTCCCACACAGAGCTGTAAATGATACGCCTTTATTCTACTTCGTGTACCTGTGAACTCCAACACTCTAAAACAAGATTTCATCACACTCTAGCGATTATGTCTCACAACAACAAAGTCTGTTAGGAGACCAAAGGGTTCTGTTGTAAAAATTGCAAGACACTACGGGCCTGATTCTAACTTTGGAGGACGGTGTTAAACCGTCCCAAAAGTGGCGGATATACCACCTACCGTATTACGAGTCCATTATATCCTATGGAACTCGTAATACGGTAGGTGGTATATCCGCCACTTTTGGGACGGTTTAACACCGTCCTCCAAAGTTGGAATCAGGCCCTACATCTCTTCCTCTTTTAAACGAAACATTATTTAAAAAAAAAATCTGTATATATATATTTCCTACTGGCAGGACCTAGGGCCAGATGTATCAAACATTTTTGCGATCGCAAAATGGGCCATTTGTAATTGCAAAAATGCAATTTATGATTCAGTAACTTGTCACCGAATCGCAAATTGGATTTGCAACCACATACCAATTCAGTATTAGGAAGGAGTGTGTCAAGGGCGTCCTTTCCTAATACCGAATCGCAAAGGTATGTATGATTGTTTTATGATCGTGAATGCAGTCGAAAAACAATTGCAGTTACCACCAATTTCAAATTGGTGGTAACCATTTCGCAAAGAGGGAGGAGTCCCGAAGGGACCCCTTCCCCTTTGTGAATGTATGCGAAAATGTTTTTTAAGAGCAGGCAGTGGTCCCACAGACCACTGCCTACTCTTAAAAAATGAAAAGAAAACTTTTCATTTTTCATTTTTAAATGCATCCCGTTTTCCTATTGAAAAGCAATCACAAACATGATGCTCAGCTGAGCCCAGCAGGCCACCATCCCTGTGATTGTAGGCCATTCGCAACTACTCGCAAATTGTGACCTATCTCATGAATATTAATGACGTAGGTCCATTTGCGAGCCCTTGCGAATCGCAGTATGAAACTCCTGGAGTTTCATACATTCCAATAGCAATGACTTAATTGAGATTCGCTAAAAATCTCAATTAGATAATCGCTATTGTGAAGAATCATACATCTGGCCCCTAGTTTCTACAGAAAGAGCGCTCTTTATTTTGCCTATAACTTAGGGGCCGCTTGACGAATCTTTGTGAAATTTTCAAAACGTATACTTTGCTAAGTTCAGTGACTGTCGTGCAAATTTCAGGGTGATCTGTCAAGTGGGGGCTGAGAAAAGGGAGATCCAAAAATGCATTTTCCCCTTTCATTTTTCCATAGGACCTTTAAGTACGCCTACAGCCTGAACCACTGCAGGGAATTACACCAAATTTGACACAAAGCTAGATTCTATTCCACAGATCATGCTTTTTGTGATTTTTGCAAATCTGTTCAGCAGTTTTGGAGAAATTAAGGCCAAAAAATAGATATTTAGGGACGTGGATCCTCCACAGATCCACCACGTATCGATCTGCGGATCCACACATCACAGGAAGAATCTGATTGGCTATCCGCAACCTGAGAGAAATGTTGCGGTCGCCATTTATTTTCTCAGTAAACGGTCCCCAGGGCTGACATGTGGAGGGCAATTGAGTTGAAAGGGTCAGGGAAACAGGGCTACTGATACGATGGGGGTGATATAGTTGTGGTGATGGGACAAATGATGCCTTTGAAATGCGGAGAATGATCTTTTTTTGACACTTGACAAGATCGTGGATCCACCCATGGGGCCCAGCACAGCTCTGGTGTGAATCCACAGTTGGATCTGCAGAGCTTAGAAAATGTAAAAAAAAAAAAAAAGTAAATTCAAATAGAGACACTATCACATTCAGTATTACAAACAGAGAGACACTCTCACTCCGCGGCTGATATGCAGGCAGACACTATGTCAGCCACTCTTACACCTACAGAGATGCTGTTACATCCACTGTCACATGTACACAGATACTCTCACACTCACTCTCATTGGAGGAGAGACACTCTCACACCCACCCTTGCATCCAGGCAGACAGTGTCACACTCCCTCCCACAGTCAGACAGAGACTTTCATGCTCAGTCTCACACTAGCATAGAGACTCTCACTTATTCCCCCTCATTATGACAAAAGCGGTAAATGCTGCCTACCTCCACGGCGACGGGCGCCACAACACCATCGCCGTGGCTACCTACCGTCTGCCATAATACGGTCGTAGCCGTAATTCCGCCATAAGGATGGCGGAATTCCGGCCACTATCATGGTGGCGGACGGCGGTAAGGTGGAGCTGCTGCATGTATGTATGTCAGTGTGTGTGCATGGATGTATGCATGCGTGGGTGTATGTAGGCATGCGTGTGTGCATGTGTCTGTTTGTCTGAGCGTGTAGGTGTGTGTATGTCGGGGGTGTTGGAATGGGAGGGGGAGGGTTGGGAGGACGACATCCTCACACCCAGGCAGACACTGTCACACTCCTTCTCACACTCAGGCAGAGACTGTTACACTCAGTATCACACTAACATAGAGGCTCTCACATGTGGTATCAAACCCAGAGACACTCTCTGACATGCACCCTCACACCGAGATAGCTACTTTCATGCTCAGTCTGACATCCAGGCAGATACTGTTACAAGCACTCTCACACCTACATAGACAGTCTCACACTCACTCTCGCATCCAAAAATATGTTTTGTTCCTTAAACGAGATCCGCAGAGCCATTCACGGATCCAAGGGAGATTTGAAAAAAATAAAGAAGTATATAAATATAAATATATATGTATCTGAAAAGAGCCTTTGTGTTTACAATGTGTAAGTGATTACTACACATGATAGAGGATGCAGTCTCTAAAGTTATGCAGCAAAAGTTTTTTGCCTTTCTCTGTTAGGTGAACTTTGTCATATCTCTATATACCCTTCATAACAAATCATAAGTTGTTGTGGTATAATGAAATCATGGTATATTCCATGAGGAATGCAGAAACAGTTTTATTGACATCTTTCCTGGATTTCTCTATTTGACGGCAGACCTGAGTTGACCAGTTCCACTTCTGCCTTTGGCAAATGTCTGAAAAACCAAGGCAGTGTGTGGAAACAGTGTCAATAATTTTCCAAAGGTTTCTTTCATTTGGATTTCCAAACCAACTCCTGTGTCTACACCTAGGTCATTGCCACCACAGTGTACAATCATAAGGGCTGGATGTTGGCAATCCTTAATAGTTTCAACCAAAGGAAGTAATTGATGCCACTTTAACCCTCTCAGACCAATCCAAGTAATTGCCACAATAGAAAAACCTAAGTCACTGTCAATACCACTACGTTTTGTAGTCTCTCTGGCCAAAAACCCAAAGCTGTGAACCACAATCCACACTCTGAGCATCTTGGGGGTAATCGGGAGAAGCATACAGGAGATGGCTGCAGCTGAATGAGAATGGTATGAAATGAAAATAAGTTGCAATGGAAGGTAGTAGATAAGTCTGGAAGAAGTGATTACATTGGATGTTGTAGATATTTTTTGGGTTGAAGGTAGGTAGTGAGGTTATGTGAATTGTGAGTATGTGTTGGATTGAGTTTAGAAAAAATAAAAAAACAGTAAAAATAGCTGTGGTATGTTTACTCTGAAAGATTCAACCACACCTGCTAAATGTGGCTTGAAGCTAAGCATGCTCTAGTCAGAAACTGTAATGAACTTGTGACCTGCTGGAGCAGAATGGTGCAGACTGTGTAACATTGGTAACAGAGCTACAGGAGCATGAAGGGGAAGGGAATAGAAAAAAAAGACTAGAATGTGAGCTTGTTTTACAATATATATAGAGGCAGTAATGATCCATAATGATTATTTTATGTTATGATTTGGTTTTGTGTCCTAAAAAAAGTGTTTATATAGATGTATATAGACGGATCCATCCACAAATTTACACGGGGGCACGCTGAGCACCGCAGTGGATCCACAGATCTTGTTGGCTAACTTTTCAGGAGCACTGCAAAGGGTTAACTATACAAAACAGTGAGAAGTTGTAGAACATTGTATTAACATGAAAGGGAGATTGTGATGGGTTTACTGACTTAGTAACCTTGAAAGAAGAGTTGGAGAGGTTGCCATTGCTGGTTGCCTGCTATGAGAGTGGACACCATTCTTGTGGTTGGTTTAATGATGTTTGTTCAGTGAGAAGACATTCTAACTGATACTGAAAGAGAAACATAGAGCACAAGAAAGAGAATCACCAGGGACGCATACTGATATCTACTTTATTTTACAATGTGTTAGTATATGAATACATTAATATTAGGTTGAAGAAAGTGAGTAGTGTGATCACAACATGTTATAAAAGATATAAACACAAGGGTGGTGATTTATGTAATGGAATTATACAAATAATTCATTATATGAGAAAGGTATTCAGCTGAACTTGGATAAGATCTATCAGTTTCTATCAATGTATTAAAGTGATTTCTCATGGATCCTGAACTAGTATGGAGAACACACTAAAGAATAAGTTAATGGTTAAAAATGTTACATTAAGTCCTAAAAATGTAATGTGTTTTTCTATACAGAAATGGGTATGTGTAAGAAATGGGGTTTTTGGTTGGCAGTCAGGTTACCCTCTGTCCAAGCAAAAACCCTCACTCTAGTCAGGGCAAGTCACACATAATCCAAGATTATCCTGTGCCCACCCACTGGTAGCTTGGCACGAGCAGTCAGGCTTAACTTAGAAGGCAATGTGTAAAGTATTTGTGCAATAAATCATAAAATACCACCATATAGCACCACAAAAATACACCACACAGTGTTTAGAAAAATATATAATATTTAGCAGGATAATTGTAGGTCAAAACGAATAAGGTTGCAATGTGAATTTGTAGGGATATCACTGAAAAGTGATATAAAGTGTCTTAAGTCTTTAAAAAGCAAACAAAGGAGGTTATTATGACCTTGGCGGGCGGCATCAGCCGCCCACCAAGATCTGACTGCCATGCGGCCGCACCCCTGCTGCGGCCATTTGGAGATCCCCGCTGGGCCGGCGGGCGGAAACCTGGTTTCTGCCCGCCGGCCCAGCGGGGATCACGGCCGAAACATAGGAACCGGCTCCAAATGGAGGCGGTGGTGTTGCGGTCGTACGACGGGTGCAGTTGCACCCGTCGCGCTTTTCACTGTCTGCATAGCAGACAGTGAAAAGCTGTATGGGGCCCTGTCAGGGGGCCCCTGCACTGCCCATGCCCCAGGGGGCCCACGACTCCCCATTCCGCCAGCTTTTTCCTGGCGGTGTAAACCGCCAGAAAAAGGCTGGCGTTCGGGGACTCATTATCCCCGATTAACACCGCTGGGGCAAAAGTGGTGGAATACCGCCAGCCCCGGCGGTGCCACCACGGCGCTTCCGCCGAGGTCGTAATATGCCTGGAAGCACCGCCAGCCTGTTGGCGGTGCTTCTGTCGTTTTAGCCCTGGCGGTCCCGTACCGCCAGGGTCAAAATGACCCCCAAAGTCGCTTTCAAGCACAAAGTACCTGGTTTGGAGTGGAAAATCTCCTCAGAGGGCCACAGAAGAAGAGATACGTGGAAAAATTGTGTGTGCGTCGATTTCTCCCCAGCACACACGGACTTGCGTCGTTATTTTTCACGCGGGGAAGTCGTGCATCGTTTTCCAGCGCACGGATAGTCTCTTTCTGTGGATCGCAGGGATTACCAGATGTCCCGGGTCTGTGCGTGGATTCTTCTGCTTGTTTTCCCGCTGTGCGTCGTTCTGTGGGGCTGCGCGTCGAAGTTTCGCTCTCACGGCAGGCGTTGTGTCGATTTCTCCTCTGGAGGTCGGGCGGCGTTGTCCTTGCGAGGCCCTGCGTCGAAGTTCCAGTTGTCCTGGGAGACTGTCACCAGTGTCATTGTCATGAACACAGAGGTGGGTCAGTCCAGGAGTAAGGGAGAACAGGGGGGAGAACTGCTCCAACAGCTCATAGCAATCTCCTTTCTGTTTTAGAGTCAGGGAGTGAGAGAGAATGACCCCTTTCACTGACCCATCACCTTCTTGGGCAGATAGGAGGTCAGGGAGAGGTTCACTCTCCTCTTCCATTTCTTCATCCATGACCAGAAGCATGTTGACCTCAGACCTCTCAAAATGAGCCTTTAGTCGGTTGACATAAAGCACCCTTAGGGGGTTCCTACGGGTTTGGAGGTCCACTAGGTAAGTGGCCTCCCCTTTCCGCTCCTTTACTTCAAATGGGCCTTCAAGGTTACTTTGGGCCTCTTTCCAGAAGCGGTTCATCTGGTTGCGGAAGGCCAACATGTAGCTGAGCACATCCTGAGGGGGCGCCTTTGGAGCTTTCTCCAACCCCTCCTTGACAATGCTTAAGGGTCCCCTGACAGGGTACCCATAGAGAAGCTCAAAGTGACTGAACCCCACCCCCCTCTGGGGGACCTCTCTGTAAGCAAAGAGAAGGCATGCTAAGAGGACGTCCCACTTACGCCTCATGGCCTCAGGGAGGCCACCAATCATGCCTTTCAAGGTCTTGTTGAATCTCTCCACAAGACCATTAGATTGGGGGTGATAGGGTGTGGTGAACTTGTAGGTTACACCACACGCATCCCACAGAGACTTGATGCATGCAGACATGAAGTTAGTGCCTCTGTCAGACACTATCTCCTTTGGGAATCCCACCCGGGTAAATATCCTCATCAGAGTTCTGGTCACCACCGGTGCAGTTACGGTCCTCAGAGGGATTGCCTCTGGGTAACGGGTGGTATGGTCCACCAAAACCAGGATGAACCTGTTTCCTAGGGCAGTTTTGGGGTCCAATGGACCAACAATGTCGAAGCCCACCCTTTCAAAGGGGGTGCCAACGACAGGAAGTGGAATCAGGGGGGGGTTAACCCTTTTTCCTGCTTTACCACTGGCCTGGCAGGTAGGACAAGATCTACAGAACTTATCTGAGTTTGTCCTCATTCTGGGCCAATAAAAGTGGGTGACAAGCCTGTCAAAGGTCTTGTCTTGCCCCAAATGTCCTGCCAGGGGAATGTCGTGAGCCAGACCCAGTAGGAAGGTTCGGTAACACTGGGGGCCCACCAGCGCACGCGCTGCCCCAATGGCCGGAACCTTAGGCTCACTGTAGAGGAGATCATTCTCCCAATATATATGGTGATCGCCAGAGGCTTCACCTGCCACCTGGTCTGAGGCTTGCTTCCTCAGACCCACTAGAGTGGGAAATCCTTTCTGCGCCTTGCAGAATTCCTCCCTGGTGGGTCCCCCCTCAACTTGCCAGCCAGCAAGCACAGGTAGGTCGCCTAGGGTGGCAATGTCTTCCCCAGTTGGTTCGGGAGCCTCCTCCTCAGGAGCCCCGTCAACCACTGCGGGAGCTTCTGGGGCCGGTTCCCCGCACCCCTTGTCCCTCCTCTTGGCAGTTCTCTGGGCCATTGTTCCAGGCTCCAGACGCCCTTGACTTCCCTCTCAGTCAGCCATGGACCGTGTGGTCATGCAGACCCACTCAGGTAACCCTAACATCTCCAGGTGAGATATGAGCTCTACTTCTTTCCAAGCAGTATGCTCAAGATTATTGCCTAACAGACAATCTACAGGCATGGCAGGACTCACAGCTACTCTCAGAGTACCAGAGACCCCCCCCCTCAAAGGGAACCAGAGCTACCGGTAGGTGACTCTCACGATTGTCAGCGACTATGACCTGGTGGAATGTATTAGGGACTATCTGCTCTGTTGACACCAGCTGACTCTTGATAGTAGTCATAATGGCTCCTGTGTTACGCAGAGCCTCCACCTTCTGCCCATCAATGGTGACCCACTGCCTGTACTTGGAAGTATTTTGGGGCATGTGGGCTTTGGGCACCATCTCCCCTTCTCCCATGGACACTAGGGAAATCTCTACCTGTTCCCCAAAGCTATTTGGGTGCATCTCCCCCCCAAGCGCTACACTAGTCAACCCAGGTGTCTGTCCAGAAGTGGACGGTGCCCTCTTGGAGCACTGGGGGTCGCCTTTATAGTGACCATACTGGTAACACTCCATGCATTTGGGGTTGGATTTCCCTGACCTATCATACGTCCCTGGCCTTTTCCCAAATCTGGAAAAGGAATGGTTGCCACCCCCTCCCTGGGAATTCTTTTGGGGGCCTTTTGAGAGTTCCTTATCTATAAGTTTATCTCCCCCCTCTTTCTTCTGTTGGGAACCCTGACCAGCTTTGTGGGTGTCCCCCCCAGGTACCTTTTTGGACACTCTGGTGCTAATCCAGAGGTCCGCCTCCTCAGCAAGCTTCCTGGGATCAGTCAGCTTACTATCTACCAAGTGCTGGCGCAACTCTGTATAGGTAACATTGAGTATATGCTGTCTCAGAATCAAGTCATATAGTCCTTTATAATTATCTACTTTGTTGCCCCGTACCCATCCATTCAGTGCCTAACTGGAAAAGTCAAAGAAATCTACCCATGTTTGTGTGGTTTGTTTGGTGCTGTCCCTGAACCTCTGACGGTATCCCTCAGGGGTCAGCCCAAACTTGGCAAGTAAAGTGGCTTTCTGAAGTGGGTATGTGTTTTGATCCGGTTGATGCAATGTGAGAAGTGTGTCCCTCCCCGATGGCAGCACATATCCCCACATAGCTACCCCCCATTGCCCTTCAGGAACCTCATGAGCCCTTAGTGAAACTTCATAAGCAGCTAACCATTTATCTATGTCATCTACCACCACAAAACTGGGCACCGCATTTTTGGGTATACGAACCTTCTTTTCTCCAGCAGGTCCTGTCTGTATGCTGCCACCATTATTGCTGGATTCAGACTGTCTCGCCTTGATCTCCAGCTCCTTGAGACTCAGTTCATGAGCCAACAATTGTTTCTTTTCAGCCAAAGCTCTTTCAGCTTCCACCTGTTTGGCTGCTCTTTCAGCTTCAGCTTGTTTGGCTGCCCTTTCAGCTTCAATCTGTTTAGCTGTTCTTTCAGCCTCAGCTTGCTTGGCTTCTCTCTCTCTGCCCTTCTTTCCTCCTGTTGAGCCTCAATTTTCAGTTTTGCCATTTGCAATTGGAACTCCCTTTCCTCTCTCCTTTCCTCTGGGGTCAGGCTTTGCACAGAGACACTGCTCCCTGGTCTGGAAGGGGGCACAATTGCAGTGGTAACACCATCCACAGATAGCAACAAATCCTCTGAGGGGCCATTTTCTGGCTCCTCTTCCTCATCATCCTCTTCTAAATGGGCTTCTGCCCAAGACCTCAGCGCCACTTGAAAGTCCTCGTTTTTGGAGGCCCCTTGGGTGGGTACCCTCATTGCTCTGCAGAACCCTTTTAGTTGTTTGACCGTATATGTATCCAACAGGACTAGGTCAAAGTCTCCTATCTGAGACCCAGTCAGAGACATGTTGAGTGAGGATTTAGTTTTTGAAAATTGTCAGGAAGAAAAACGAATTTGCAAAAAGACATAAAAATCAAGTTGACCTTCAACTGTGGGTAGGGAGTGAAATACTTAGCTACTGTATGTCACTGCACAAATACAAGTCCTATCCCACCGCTGCCACCAATGTTAGAAATGGGGTTTCTGGTTGGCAGTCAGGGTACCCTCTGTCCAAGCAAAAACCCTCACTCTAGTCAGGGTAAGTCACACACAATCCAAGATTATCCTGTGCCCACCCTCTGGTAGCTTGGCACGAGCAGTCAGGCTTAACTTAGAAGGCAATGTGTAAAGTATTTGTGCAATAAATCATACAATACCACCATATAGCACCACAAAAATACACCACACAGTGTTTAGAAAAATATATAATATTTATCAGGATAATTGTAGGTCAAAACGAATAAAGTTGCAATGTGAATTTGTAGGGATATCACTGAAAAGTGATATAAAGTGTCTTAAGTCTTTAAAAAGCAAACAAAGTATCTTTCAAGCACAAAGTACCTGGTTTGGCGTGGAAAATCTCCTCAGAGGGCCACAGAGGAAGAAATACGTGGAAAAATGGTGTGTGCGTCGATTTCTCCCAAGCACACACGGACTTGCGTCGTTATTTTTCACGCAGGGAAGTCGTGCGTCGTTTTCCGGCACGCGGACAGTCTCTTTCTGTGGATCGCGGGGATTACCAGATACCCCGGGTCTGTGCGTGGATTCTCCTGCTTGTTTTCCGGCTGCGCGTCTTTCTGCAGGCTGCGCGTCGAAGTTTCGCTCTCACGGCAGGCGTCGCGTCCATTTTTCCTCTGGAGGTCGGGCGGCGTTGTCCTTTCGAGGCCGTGTGTCGAAGTTCCGGTCGTCCTGAAGGCGGCGCGTCGATCAGCGCCAGTGTGCGACATTTTTCTCACCGCGGAACAAGATGTGCATTGAAAATTTCGGCGCACGAAGCATGCAAGTGAAAAAGAGAAGTCTTTTTGGTCCTGAGACTTCAGGGAACAGGAGGCAGGCTCTATCCAAGCCCTTGGAGAGCACTGTCACAGCCAGACAAGAGTTCAGCAAGGCAGCAGGGCAACAGCAAGGCAGCAGTCCTTTGTAGAAAGCAGTCAGGTGAGTCCTTTAGGCAGCCAGGCAGTTCTTCTTGGCAGGATGCAGGTTCTGGTTCAGGCTTCTTCTCCAGCAAGTGTCTGATGAGGTAGGGCAGAGGCCCTGTTTTATACCCAAATGTGCCTTTGAAGTGGGGGAGACTTCAAAGAGTGGCTAAGAAGTGCACCAGGTCCCCTTTCAGTCCAATCCTGTCTGCCAGGGTCCCAGTAGGGGGTGTGGCAGTCCTTTGTGTGAGAGCAGGCCCTCCACCCTCAAAATGCAGATGTATGCAAGTGAGGCTGAGTACCCTGTGTTTGGGTTGTGTCTGAGTGAATGCACAAGGAGCTGTCAACCAAGCCCAGCCAGACGTGGATTGTAAGGCACAGAAAGATTTAAGTGCAAAGAAATGCTCACTTTCTAAAAGTGGCATTTCTAGAATAGTAATATTAAATCCAACTTCACCAGTCAGCAGGATTTGGTATTACTATTCTGGTCATACTAAATATGACCTTCCTACTCCTTTCAGATCAGCAGCTACCACTTCAATACTGTATGAGGGCAGCCCCAATGTTAGCCTATGAAGGGAGCAGGCCTCACAGTAGTGCAAAACGAATTTAGGAGTTTTACACTACCAGGACATGTAAACTACACAGGAACATGTCCTACCTTTCCCCCACACAGCACCCTGCTCTAGGGGTTACCTAGGGCACACATTAGAGGTGACATATATGTGGAGAAAGGGGAGGTTTAGGCTTGGCAAGTACTTTTAAATGCCAAGTCGAGGTGTCAGTGAAACTGCACACACAGGCAATGCAATGGCAGGCCTGAGACAAGGAAAAGGGGCTACTTAAGTGGGTGACACAACCAGTGCTGCAGGCCCACTAGTAGCATTTCATCTACCGGCCCTAGGCACATATAGTGCACATTACTAGGGACATATAAGTAAATGAAATAGTCCAATCAGGTATGATCCAAGATAACCATGTTTAAAGGGAGAGATTATATGCACTTTAGCACTGGTTAGCAGTGGTAAAGTGCGCAGAGTCTAAAAGCCAGCAAAGACAGTGTCCAAAAAGTGTAGGGAGGCAGGCAAAAAGTTAGGGGTGACCAGCCTAAGGCTGTCAGGTCTAACAGTATGTAATAAAAGCAAAGTTGAATTCATGCAGAGAGTCACACATGTATTGAGAGATGATATAGGTTATTTCACTATGAGTTAAATATCAATATGAGTGAAGTATATTACTTCAAAAGCTAAGAAAAAAGATTAGGTGAGAGCAGCTTGAACTGTTTTTTTGCTGTAGAAGGTAAAGGGGTCAGATACATGGAATGTAGGCTGAAGAGGAGATTGCTGTGACTTTACAAGAGAAAAAAGTGTTGTTAATTTGTATTGTGTTAAAACTGCACTTGCTATGTTACTGTATGTACACTGTAACATGTATGTATTCTGTCTAATGTTAAGGAGATAGAAAACAATACAAAAATGTAGGGAGACTTATACTCGATTGAGTCATTAACGACCACTTATATATTGATATAGACAGAGAATTTAAGTGAATAGGCTGCATTAAGAGATCTATTCAGGATGTATTACACTGAATGCACTATGCAGATTTGTATATTGATAATATAGATTCTTGTTTATATCAATTGTTTTTTAAATATGGTTGAGGGTACTAATTGTGAGCATAGGTGCACAGGTTTATTTTTAAGTACACTTGGCATTAGAAAATGTGTTTAAGTAAGTTTACAGAGTGTGTTGTGAGAAAAGTCACCCTTTAAGGAAGCTGCATGTAGACTATAGCAGAGAGTGTTTTTTATTAAAAGATGAAGCATGTTGATCTGAGTTTTACTGACTGAGATGAAAGGTTGTACAGGCCTATGCCCTGGTATATAAACAGTCTACTACAACATATGGCACTTATACAGCTAATAAGGAGAAGATACAGGGGGTCATTATGACCCCGGCGGACAGCGTTATTATAGAGGAAAGTACTGCCAACAGGCTGGTGGTACTTTTTTCCATACTAGAACATTTGCGGTTTGGCTAAAGCCAAACCGCCAATGTACCGCACTGCCGAGCTAGAGACTTCAATCTCCAGCCCTGTGGCCGTCAATTGCCTGCCTGCTGGATCATGACCCCGGTTTTTGTGAAAACCATGGCAGTAGGCACTATCTGTGACAGGAATCCCTTCCCTGTCACTGATAGCGGTCTTCCCCGCCCCACTCCCCCTCCCCAGATTCCCACCCTTCCTCTCCAGACCCCCCACTACATACACGCACCTTCCTTCACACACGCACACACACACTCATTCCCACATTCATCCACGCATGTATACATCCATTCACACACACATCCACACACATTGACATACATACAAGCACATACACATTCATACAACACAACATATATGTACTCACACATACATAAATGCACACACATACAGCACGCAACACACACACCTGTACATGCATGCACAGACATATACACACACACACAACAGCCCCACCCACCTCCCCTGTCGGAGCCCCCGACTTACCTGTTGTCAGGGGTCCTCCGGTAGGAGATGGGATGGGGCGCTGCGCAGCAGCGTCCGCCAACAGAACACCGGCAGGCCGTATCAAGGGTCATGTTATGGTCTGCGGCGGTCAACTGGTGTGGTGCTGCTGCTGGCAGCAGCGCCACCTTACCGCTATGTGCTGGCATGGCCACAGCCGGATTTCCGCCATCCTTCTGGCTGAAATCCGGCTGTCGTGATAATTGGGTGGACGGCTGGTAGCCGCGGAGACGGTCTTTTGGTGGCCGTCACTGCGGCGGTAGGCGGTTTTTAACCACTGGGGTCGTAATGTGCCCCACAGTCTTGTATGTAGTGAAATAGTAATAAAGTCACTTGTGTATTCACCAGTGCAGATGCTAATATACCGAGCCATACACCAGGGATTACACTGATAGATTCAATAACACAATCAGGAACACACTGATGCGTATACTGACATACCTAGGCATACACTGATCTGTACACTGACACACCTATGCACACTGGGATGTATAGACTAACATCCCCAGATGCGTACTAATGAATAGAGTGACACACCCCAGCATGCAATGTTGCATGCACAGACACAACCAGGTGGACACTGATGCACTGACCTAGACACCCACGTGCACTGTAATGCATACCATATAATACCTAGGTGACAGTGATACATAAACTGACACATCCAAGGACATACTGACAAATACACTGAGACACTTAGGCAATAATGCATGTAGTGGTACACAGATATACACTCTTATCTATAGAGTGAGAGAGCCAGACACACACTGATATATATACATTGATACATCCAGACACACTCTCTTACATATACTGATACATCCGGGATTGAAATTATGCATCTACTGAGAGATCCAGGCACATACTGGTGAAAGCAGTGATACAGCCAAGTGGACACTGATGTATTCAGAGAATCATTCAGATGTATTCACTGAGACACCAGGGAGAGAGTGATGGATTGAGTGACACTCACACACCTAGGAGTACACTGATGTATAAACTACCACACACAAGCACACACTAATGTTTCCACTGACATAGCCAGGCAGAAACTCATGCATACACTAAGACAACCATGCACAAACGTATGCAATCACTGATATGGCCATACAAATACTACTGCATATGCTGACACACCCAAATGCAAAATGATGCATGCACTGACAAACCCAGGAGCACATGATTGCATTCACTGACACACGCAGATGCATACTGATGTATAGATGAATAATTCCAGAAACACATTAATACACACACTGACACACCAAGATACACCCTGATGCATACTGAGAGACCCAGGCAGACACTAATGCAGAAACTAATAAAGCTAGTTATATAGTAAAGCTTCCATTCAAACATATAGGTAGACACTATCATATACATTGACATACCCAGGATCAGATATACAAATACACTAACACACCCAGGGTCATAATTATGGATAGATTGAGATACCAAACAGAAGTAAACTTATACATGAAAATGAAAAGTTATATATGCACTCATGCAGGTATGGAAATACTGATGGTAATAAAGACTCGAACACAGCTCTTTGCAGTGATTCCAACATGAACCGTTTTTTTGTAGTTTTTAATAGAATAAGATTTTGTTTTTCAGAAAATGTATTGGGAACTTGAGAAAAACTTAAATGCAATAGTATTGCATTATTAAAGCACAACAGTGTGCAATAACAGCAAGTTTGAAGAAAAGCCGTGTGAAAAACAATGAGCAACTGTGGTATTTCACCTTGAAAAATAAGACTTTGACATTTTTAACTTTTGCAACCACGGATTATGGCAGATGCTGCAGGATGTTACCATTTGACCAAATTTGGTGCATGTGGCTGGCATACTGATATTCTGAGCAGTAGCCAGGCTAGATGATGATATACCAGGTTCTGCATCAAAATGTGTCAGTTCTTTTTCTCACATCATTCATTTGTATACCCGTTTGTGGATTGTGCACAGAAGTTTCCACATACTCGACATTCCGTGGCTGTATTTCTTTGATGTACCACGAGAGAGCTTTTTATCACAGAGGTTGCATTTTACAAATCTAGCACTGACTTTTTTTCCCCACCAGGTATGGTAAAAATGTCTATATGTCACTCTCTTTTCTAGATGAAGAAGACACCTGTTGACAATCATCTTCTTCAGGAATATCTTAAAACTGTGCAGGTAGTGGAGCACTCCCTTCAGCTATTCTTGAACGTTCTGTAGCAAATGGATCACAACTGATATGCTTCTCCCTCAAGAGCTAGCAGAATAATAATTGTTTTAGGGAGTGGCCCTACCCAAAACTAATTGTAGTTCAAATGTAAACAAGGAAATGCCAGATTGCTCTTCACATATTGAGCGGCTAAGCGGTTTCAAAACTAAAGTCACAGTTCAATGAAAATTGTAAATTAAGTTTTGTGTTCTATTGTAAATAAATAAATTATGTTTGTGAGTTGTAAATATATTCAGTCTTCTGTTTATATGGGAAAGAATGGGGGGTGTTAGACTTGGCATCCTTGGCGTGGTCTCCCCTAACTTTTTGCCTCTGTTGCCCAGGTTGTTGATGTGTGCTGGACTCTGTTTTTGCTGTTTTTGTTACTCTGGGCACTTTACCACTGCTATCCAGTGCTAAAGTGCAAGTGCTCCTATGTAAAATGTACGTGTAATTGGATGTCCATGATTGGCATATTTGATTTACTGGTAAGTCCCTTGTAGAGTGCACTAAAGGTGCCTAGGGCCTGTAAATCAAATGCTACTAGTTGGCCTGCAGCACTGGTTGTGCCACCCACCTTAGTAGTCCTGTACCAATGCTCAGACCTGCCACTGCAGTGTCTGTGTGTGTAGTTTTTAGCTGCCAATTCGACTTGCAAGTGTACCCACTTGCCATGCCTAAACCTTCCCTTTTCTTACATGTAAGACACACCTAAGGTAGGCCCTAGGTAGCCCCACGGCCAGCGTGCAGTGTATGATTAAGGTCGGACATATACTAATGTGTTTTATATGTCCTGATAGTGAAATACAGCAAAATTCGGTTTTCACTGTTTCAAGGATTAGCTCTCTCACAGGTTAAAATGGGGGCTGCCTTTAAATATGATTAAAGCATAAATTCTCTTTGGGAGCAGATATACTTGTGGAGTTTGGGGTCTCTGAGCTCACAATTTAAAAATACATCTTTTACTGAAGTTTGTTTTGAAATTGTGTGTTTAAAAATGCCACTTTTAGAAGTGGGCATTTTCTTGCTTAGATCATTCTGTGACTCTGACTGTTTTGTGTATTCCCTGTCTGGATCAATTTGACAGTTGGGCTGTTTGCACCTCTCTCTAGACAGTGAAACGAAGGGAGCTTGGGTGTAGCCTGTGTATCCTGATGAGCCATCTGTACTAGGAGGGAGGGAAGGAGTGGTCACTTACACCTGAAAGGGCTGTGCGTGTCCTCACTCAATGCAGTCTCCAGCCCCCTGGTGGGAGTCTGGGGCCTGGCCTGGGCAAGGCAGGATTTCACAAACAAGAGAGACTTTCCTTTGATGTAGGCCTATTTCAAAGGCAGAACTGGGTATAATAAGGGCACCCAAACCCTTGAAAATTAGATCACTTCTGGAAATCAAGAGGAACCTCTGCCTAGAAAAGAGCTGAGGAGAAGTGCTTTGTGAAGCTGTCCTCCAGTTGTTGCTTCTGCCTGTGCGAAGGTACAAAGACTGGGCTTTGTTGTGCATTCCTGCTTCTTAAGATATCTCCAAAGGCTTGTACTGAGCTTGCCTCCTGTTGTTGAAGTCTCAGGGCCATCAAAGACTTCCCCTGCCAGCACCTGGACTCTCTGCTGAGACTCCTGCCTTTCCAAGTGGTGCCCTATCCAGTTCCTGGGGTCTTGAAAGGTGAAGCTGGCAGACCAAGAAAGAAAATCTGCACACAGACCACCGTGCAGGGAAAATATTGACGCACCTTCCAAGACACGGCTGAAAAACGACGTGCTGCCAGCTTCGCACCAGAAATCGACACTCAGCCGGCATCACAGCTCGAAGATCAACGCACGCAGCTGGAGAAATGACGCGCAACACCTGCTGACGGAGGCTGATAATGTCGCAACCCACATTGCGTGGTTTTGCTGATACCGTGTGGCAGAATCTTTTACGCAAACCTTGCTGGGTGCGGAAAAACAAGCAACACCTGCCTGGACCCGAGTGCTTGCCCAGATTGAGTCATCGCCCTCCTGCGGAGAGGAAAAATGACGCACTCCGACCCAACTGTTGAAGGAGAAACTACGCATGGTCTCACTTGCAGGTGAGGAATCGACACATCGCTAACCCTTTTCGACCTTTACTCGCCAGTGCGTGTTATTTTGACACTACCCAGGTACTTTTCAAGGATTTAAGACTCTTTTGCTTTCAAAATTAATAACTCGACTTGTGTATGTTGGATTTTTGTCATTTTGGTCTTGTTTTGTTTAGATAAATATTTCCTATTTTTCTAAACCTGTGTTGCGTTATTTTGTAGTGTTTTCACTAAGTTACTGTGTGTGTTGGTACAAATAATTTTCACCTAAACTCTGATGTTAAGCCTGCCTGCTTGTGCCAAGCTACCAAGGGGGTGAGAGGGGGTTAACTGAAGGGGATTCTCCTTTACCCTGACTAGAGTGCGGGTCCTTGCTTGGACAGGGGGGTAACCTGACTGCCAACCAAAGACCCCATTTCTAACAAATTCAATTTCCAACACTGTACAGGTATGGTATATTTCATTGTGGCAAAGAGCTAATTTAATGGTTTCCTAATAGTTTTACCCTGAAATCTGAGGTTGTAGGTATGTAAAAGGAAACAATTATAATTACCTAAAAAAACCTAACTGTTTATACCCAAGTTATAGTTTTAAAATACACTTAAACATACTTTAGAAGTTCCATAAAAATCCAAAAGAGACATTAAAGTTAGCAAATAGAATAAATGAAACCTTAAAAATTCATTGAAAAAACAAAGTTTAGAAGGATGGTATAGTTAAGTAATAGAATTTAAAAAACCTTATAAATTCACTGAAGAAAACAAAGGTTACTTGGGTGTTATAGTTAGTAAATAGAAGTAAAAAAAAACCTTAGAAATTAAATGAAAAAACAAAAGTTACAGGGATGTTATAGTAAGGAAATCGTTTTTTTTTTTTTTTAAACCTTAAAAATTCACTGAAAAAAATGAAAGGTTTCATGGACGTTACAGTTAGGTTCTGAATTCACATGTACAAAACAGTAGAAATTCAGCAGTTATACTTACCTGAGCTAACTATAGGCTCACATTTTAAACGTACAAAACCATAGGAATTCACTTGTTGTAGATAGACTTACCTTAAGTAACAGTGACTGGAGCCTAAAGGTAACTATAACTCACCCCCGCCATGCAGTTGCTTTGTAAAAATATTGCATTGATATTCCCAATGATGTTATCAAAGATGTCATGATTGCTGTAACTTGTGGAGTAATTTGCTGTGAAAGGCCAGGGCGAAAGTTATAGTTATCTTAGGGCACACGTTTAAGTTATAGTTACTTGAGATAACTCTAATTATAAATTTCTTTTGTTTTGTACATTTAACATGTGAGCCTAATTATAACGTCCCTGTAACTTTTAGTTTTTATGTGCTTTTAAAAAAAAAGTTAACTTCTATTTCCTAACTATAACATGCCTGTAACCTTTGTTTTTTCAATGAATTTCTATGTTTTTTTTTTAACATAAAGTAATTTTAATTACTATACATTAATTCAACCACTGCTGCGCACTACCTTTGGCCAACACCCTATAATCACCCAACCTTGGCCATGTGCACAAACTTAGGAAAAACTTTACAGAAGTGGACCGTAAATGTGGACACCTGCTTTGTTTACATCTGTAAGTGCTTCTCATTGAGGTTTCTTTTCTGTGAGATGAGCATTGTGCCAGAATGAATCCTGCCCTGCATATTTATCAAAAAAGAGGCCACTGTTTTGTGTAAAATGTCTACCGAACTGGAGTACTTTCTATTGGTTAATTAGTAAGTGGTACATCACTGGGTAAATGTATTGTGCATCTCCTACACTGCAGCTACGTAAAGGACATCAATGAAATGCCTTCATTGATCTTGTGTGTCTGTAACTTTTCCAATGCTTCAAAATGGCTGCCAACAATTCCTGGTTGAAGTGCCGGTAGCCAATCAGATCTCTGTACGTGATCTGGAGTATTCATGAAGCCTTAACATCTCCAGATATACAAATTTGGTTTTCTTTTTTTTATTTAAAAAACTGCTGAACTTATTTACACCAAAGAACAAAAAGGCTTCTTTCTGGACCAAAAGCAACCTTTCTGCCAAATTTGGTGTGATTTTGTCCAGCAGTTCGGTTTGTAGTTGTGGTCACATTCCCTACGGTAATTAAAATGAGCCCACTCAGACAATTTGAAGTAATGTGAGCCGGAGTGCAGCTGTGGTTGGCTCAATTCAAATACCCTTACGTTGAAAGAAAATAGATGATACATTTTTAAGACTGATTTGCTATTCCACACAATTGGTAAATATTGAGTAGTCATTGGCTACACATGATAAAATCCATTCTTCTGTGAAATTGGTGGTACTGAATCTTTCAAATAAGTGAGAATTTCTTTGGATTTCAAGAAGTTGGAGTTTTAATCCAGTTCATGGTCCTAAGGATTACCCTGACTAGAAAGGTCCAAACACATCAACAGTTATCTACTAGGGATTACGCTAGGAATTTGGCTGGGTTCAAGGAAACCTTTAGGAATCTTACAAGTCTTTAGGATCCCTTTTCTAATACAGGCCCTCTTAATTTGAAATGAAAAATGCCATTCATTCCCTGAGTACATGTATTAGGAATTTGGCTGTTAAAATTCCTTAAAGTTCTTTTTTTCCTCCTGTCTTAAATAGTTGAACTGGTTTAATGGAGTTGAATTAACATTGTCATGTTGTGTATTGTTAATAGTCTATGGGCCTGATTCTAACTTTGGAGGACGGTGTTAAACCGTCCCAAAAGTGGCGGATATACCACCTACCGTATTACGAGTCCATTATATCCTATGGAACTCGTAATACAGTAGGTGGTATATCTGCCACTTTTGGGACGGTTTAACACCGTCCTCCAAAGTTAGAATCAGGCCCTATATGTCTTGTCACTGTTCAATATATATCTAACACCATTGTGAGGGGCAAGGTTTGGATAATGAGGTGGTACAGCCATCTGTTTTATTTGGGTGTGGAATTTGTTGTTGTTCCTCTGAAGTGTATGACGTCTTTCCTAAAAAATTATTTAAGAGTGTAGAATAAAATATGAAGTCAGTGCATAAATAAATATGTGGCTGCAACAAAACGTGTTGTTGTGTCCAATCATTTATAATTGCTTAGACTGGAGTCAGTGAAGGTGTTTTTTGTATACTTTATTCAGTGGCCTAACCTTACCGTTGTAAAATTGGTCCAAGCCCTATTCATATAAAGTTAGAAAGTTGGCATTTGTCTGCCCTTAGCCCTCTGTTCCAGCAGCTTGCTTTAGGTCACATGACTGGCTGTAACAGACAGTTAGGACATTGTGAATTCCCTTCAGACAGTCACACAATAGTGGGATTAGCAGAGCCTGAATGGGTGATTAACTGATTTGATGAGGCAGCAGAGCTTACAACAGCCCCACATGCACCTGAACAGGCCGGGCTCTGCCACCATACAATAGGTTCAACAACTCTGTATTGTCAGTGCAGACAGCTAGGAGTCGGGAAAGAGGAGGCAGTAAGCTCCTGGAACTTCAAACAACCCTTCCGAAAACGTATTCCAACTTCTAGGAGCAGGGCATGAGAATAAAAAATAGGGCTCTCAGATCCACTTTTCAGTTCACTACTGGACCTGCGGAGGGACTCTCAGAGGTCTGCCTGCTGCTGTGATCTGCTGTGCATTCTGCAAAACTGCTGCTTTATCTGGAAGTATTGCTTTGCTGCCAGGAGCCTGCCTTGAACCTTTAGAGACCAGCCTTGCTGTGGAGCCCTGCTGCTTCACCTGTACCCAGGACTTCAGAGGTGACTTCAAGGGCAGGTTTGCTGGGTTCCTGTTCATAACCACAGGGAAATAACAGGCTCTTACCATCTTGAACCCTCACCTGGACCCAGACTGAGTAAGGCTTGAACCTCCAAGAAGTCTCCATCCACTCCTGGACCGTTTCTGTGTTGCTAAAGGTGCCCAGATAGCCTTTTTTCAAACCTGAGGACTTGCTATTTGGAAGCTTAAATTTTAAACATTTATAGCTCTGGCTCTACTAATTGGATTTTGATGGTTTTGGTGTCAAATAATTGAATAAAGTTTGCTCTATTTCTCTGAATTGGTTTGTGTTTTAACTGTGTTGCTGTTTGTGTACTACATAAATACTTATCATATCAGCTCTAAGTTTAACCTCTTAGCTGCTTGGCCTTCCTCTCCCCCCAGTGCTGAGCCCTTTTTTGGCTAATTAGGGGGTAGTTTGCGCTTAGGCCTTCATAACTTTTTGTCCACATAAGCTATCGGCGCCAAATTTGCGTCTTTGTTTTCCAAAATCCTAGGGATTCTAAAGGTACCCAGAGTTTCTGGGTTCCCCTGGAGGAGACCAAGAAATTAGCAAAAATTGGAAAAAAGGGCTGACAAAGAAGGCTTGTGTTTTTTTCTTCCTGAAAATGGCACCAACAAAGGGTTTGTGGTGCTAAAATCACCATCTTCCCAGCTTTCAGGAACAGGCAGAGTTGAATCAGAAAACCACATTTTTCAACACAATTTTGGCATTTTACTGGGACATACTTCATTTTTACTATTGTTGGTGCTTTCATCCTCCTTCCAGTTAGTGACAGGAATGGGTGTGTTACCCAGAATCCTTTGCAAACCTCAAAATGGGGCAAAAAAAACTCTTTTTCCTCACATTTCGGTGACAGTAAGTTCTGGAATCTGAGAGGAGCCACACATTTCCTTCCACCCAGCATTCCACCAAGTCTCCCGATAAAAATGATACCCCACTTGTGAGGGTAGGCCTAGTGCCCGCGACAGGAAATGCCCCAAAACACAACGTGGACACATCACATTTTCACAAGGAAAACAGAGCTGTTTTTTGCGAAGTGCCTAGCTGTGGATTTTGACCTATAGCTCAGCCGGCACCTAGAGAAACCTAGCAAACCTGCACAGTTTTGAAAACTAGACACCTAGGGGAATCCAAGATGGGGTGACTTGTGGGGCTCTGATCAGGTTCTGTTACCCAGAATCCTTTGCTAACCTCAATATTTGGAGAAAAAAAAACACTTTTTCCTCACATTTCGGTGATAGAAAGTTCTGGAATCTGAGAGGAGCCACAAATTTCCTTCCACCCAGCATTCCCCCAAGTCTCCCAATAAAAATGGTACCTCACTTGTGTGGGTAGGCCTAGTGCAACTGTTGACCCTGGGGTGATCCATTCCTTACGGAGGCACTAGGTAACGGCACTCAAGTGGGGTAGTGTTTTTATCAGGACAGTGAGGAATCACTGAGTGGTAGGAATTTTGTGGATCGCAGCATATTCCTGTAGTTTGTGTGACAGAAATGCAAGAAAAATAGAGTTTTTATTCAACATTTCAGCTTTGCAGGGTATTCTGGATAAGAAAACTTTGGGGAATCCAAACAAGTCACACCTCTGTGGACTCCCCCGGATGTCTAGTTTCCAGAAATGTTTGGGTTTAGTATGTTTCCCTATATGACTGCCGAACCCAGGACCAAAAATACAGGTGCCTGCCTTACAAAACCAGTTTGTTTTGTGATAGATAATTTTGATGTCTCCACAATACAATACAATATGGGCAGTGGAATTTGGGGCTGAACTAAATTGGGGAGCTCCCAAGAGAGCACCCTCTCTGTGCTTGCTGCCGCATTCATATGCTCTCTGAGTTGGGCTAACCCACTATTGACCCGTTGCACAGACTGTGCTTACGAAGGGACAACAGGACTGCCCTCATCACCTCCCTCACTATTTATTGGAAGGAGTTATCCAGTGGGACTCCTCCAACTGAAAGATCACTCCCAGAGTCTGCAACATTGTCCTATCTCTCAGATGCTGTCTCAACATCTGGTGTCTCAGTCTCTGATCCTATGTCAGAGCTGTCCTCTATAACCCGAGTGACGGCGTCAGTTGGCTAAACTGTTGCTCTAAAACACTAGCCTACATAGACAGTCACAAAATTGCTGGCATGTGTGTGTGATACGTGCAACAGTAGAGGCCACCTTACCTGTGCTTCTTCCCTCAATCAGCACGTTCTTTCAAGACATTCAAACACCTTGTCACATAACATTCGTCACAGTCTTTAGCACCTCCTGTGCCCAGTCCAACAATCATTATTGGTGCTCCAGCTCCCATGTCCTCCTCCTCGGATTCCCTCATTACGACCCAGCAAAAGTGCCCTTCATCTCTCCATAGCCACCCCGCACATACATTTAATTTGAATTATAGCGGAGGTAGTGGCTGACTTTACTAATGTACTCAGCTATTTACATAAAATACAGATTTGCTCTTTGCACTAAAACTGCCACTAGACAAAAGTCTGATCCTCTTGTAGCAGAAACATAATCACAAGACTTACTTGACTTTTTTATTGCTGCTCAAAAGCTACAGATGAAGTATGTGCATTGCAAGTGCATTGCATTGCTTTGAAGAAGCAAGCTGCAACTGCAAGACAACTGGTGGCATATATATATATATATATAGATCACTTTTATATGTGGGTCTGGTTTTCCTGGGGGCTGATCGCAGCCCCCAGGAAAACCACACATGCATTGACAAAGTGATCTATATATATATTAATATATATATATATATATATATATATATATATATATATATATATATATATATATATGTATCTCTATATAGATATATCTATCTACAAGGATATATATATATATATATATATATATATAACTATATTTTTATATATATAGATCTATATTTTTTGGGGTAGTTGTAGGGTTTCCTTGGGGGCCACAATGGGCCCCAGGGAAACCCTACAACTACTAAAAAAAAGTATTGCCCGAACAGAGGGTCGCCCTGCCCACGGGCGACCCCCTGTCAATTTATTTATTTAAAAAAGAAAATAATTAGCCCCTGGGGGTGGCGCGATTGCGCCCGATCGCACCCCCCTCAGGGGGCACCAACATTCAAATAAAAAAATATAGCCCGGGGAGGGCGGGCCATTTTCCGAGGGGGGGCAACCCCCCAAGTGAAATCCCTGGTGTCTAGTGGCGTTTCCTGGCCTTCGATCGCAGCTGTGCCTCAACGCAGGAAACGCCTTCCCGAACGTCGGGAAGGCCGTTTGAGGCCGTTTTCCCCATCGGAGCAGGAAGCGGCTGCTTCCTGTTCCGATGGGGAAAACAACAATGTGACGTCAGCGCCCCTCGCGGCACGCTGACATCACAAAGGGGTGGGAGAGGTGCAGGTGGGGGGTGTGGGTAGAAACGGAAGAGCTTCTCTGTCTCCCAGGGGTTTCGGAAAAAAAAACAAATCCTCAGGTGCGACGCACTCGAGGATTTTCTAACCCCCTCCCTAGTGTCGGCCACTGGTCGTGACCCGCACCATGGAGGTAGTGTGGGAGTCAGCCACTGCCGACGCCCACACCAAAGGGGTTAACCTGACTGCTGTTTGTGTCAAGCTACCCAGGGTTAAGCCCAAGGTAAATTAGTGACTTTTTGTGATTCACGCTGCAAGCGATTGTGACTGTTGCTTTACCAGGTCTCACTCCCCAGTCAACCAACAACCCAGGTTCTCACATTAGTGCTCAGCAGTGGGAAATAGTATCCCAGATCTGGTATGCTGTGATAACATTGATATGTCCAGTTTTGTCATACATTACCTATGCATTAATGCGCACATATCAGAGCTCAAGTCTCATATAGGGGTTAAAAGGTTTGGTTGGGTGTAGGCTAGAGGTGGGAGGGAAATGCCCCCACACACATATGTCATGTAAAAGCATTGATCAATGATAAATGCATTGACTTTGTTAGTTAAGGCCAGCATGCATTTCTGAAATGATGTAATGTTGGGGTAGGCTTTCACACACAGTGTTCCCACTAGAGTATTGCAGACTAAAGAGTGCCTTGGAATGCCTGTACTACACACTGGGCCTTTGTGAGGAGGGTTCTTCTCTAAAGGTTTAGAGGCTACAACATGTACCCACACCATTGATCTGGGTGTAGGGGTGGGCCCTGCATTTAGGGGTGTAGAAGGTGTTTGGGAGGATTTATCTTCTAGGCGTTGGGAACCCATCCCAACACCCGTTTACACCCAGTGACGGGGAAGCACCATTGAACTTCCCTGGAACTTCCAGGATGGGAGGGCTGTTGTCGTGCTCCCCACTGCAGGAAGTAGAAAGGGCCCAGGACATCATCCTTGGGTCCCAGGAGGCTACTGTATTGCCAGTGTGGGAAGCAGGCGAGAGCAGCCAGGGGTAGGTTCCCCATGTTGCTCTCCAAAAACTGCATGCTCTAGGGTGTGGGCACCACCCTCATAAACAAGGGGAAAGAGCAGCCCAAGTTACCATTATTGATGAACAACAAATGAAAACCTCATTGTGGCTCTCCCCAGCGGAGTGGGAGAGCTGCAGCTTTGTTAATCACTGCATTATGGGGACTTGACCCATAATGCTAGGATGATGGGACCACCATCAAATTGTACAGCATGATATGTTCTTTCTCCACATGTCATCCTCTGGGTCCCCAACCTAACGTGATAGGGACTACAAAATCATCGCCTTTCACACTGTTCAGGCCATTTTCAAGCTTTCCCATGGCTGAAGTTTTCACTTTACTGTCGGGCACAGTTTGCCCCCAGGAGGCTTGCATATAGTAAAATTTTAAAGGGCCAGAGTGGCTCAACTTTGTGTAATACACTCTTCATTTGTGACGCCCTTTAGTGCCTGATTGTATGGTTATAATGCAATTTTTTTCACTATTTCATTTTATTCTGATGTCCCCAGGGTTGTTGTGACCATTACAGTTACTGCCAAGTATTTGAAAGAAGGCACAAACACAAAGTTACTTCATGTTGCATGTATTATTGGTATTCTTGATGATTGCACATGTTTTTATTGATTTGTGTTTTTTGGATTTTCATGATGATTGCACATTTTTTCATTGATTCATCAGAATCACAATTATTACAAGGATTCATGGCAAAATGATTTGGCTAATACACAATGACTGTTGAAACTTACTTGATTAATTTGAGCGACCCCTCTAAGGAGTCACCAGTGATTACACAGTGTCATATATGGTATGTTCCATCTTCCAAAATATAGTTGTAAATTACTGCATAGTATTCAGTAGACTGCACATAATAAAAGTACTGACTGGACAGTCATTTATTGAGTGCTATTATTGCATGCCAGTGATAGGTGAGAGTCAAACGCTGCAATTGGGTGTTTGGTTCCCACTGAGGACAATTGAGGAACTATTACTTGTGCTGACCCCACAACAAATAACCCAATTTCCTATGTGAGCATCAGATTTCCTTTTGTGCATCTGTTGAGTGATCACTAAATCTCCTCTCCTAAACATGATGTAATTTGCATGTCGCCTCTTGTCTGCATAAGTTTTCATTTTCTGTGTGTTAACCAATTCCCTTGTACGAATCATGCCCTCATTTTTTCTCTCTTGGTGGTCCATTAAGGTAAGTTAGTTGTTATTGCGTTCCGGAACTTCGAAGTCACAGGACTTTCACCTGTGGTTGACTGGAGTGTTGAACGATAAGCTCGTAATGTAGAATTTAGTACATTTTTCAAACCGAGCTTCTCAAGGGGTGCATTCTGTTTTGCAGCATACTCAGAAAACACTCAACAAGTCCATTGCTGTGTGACCACAAAGGCATACTCTTTTAAGGCTTTATGTTCAGATGGTCTAGGAATTCTTTGAGATCGCAAATGTTAAAGGTGGGCCATTATCAGACTTCACAATGGTTGGAGTGCCCCATGTTACAAAGATGCCTCCTACTTTTTCAATGGCTCGTGTGTGATTTGAGGATGAGAGATCTTCAACCAAAGGAAAACAGGAGCATTCATCCACAATATCCATCAGGTGATGTCCTTTATGGAGCGAACTGAAGAAGTTGATGTCTATTCTCTCCCATACATGATTAAGGAGTTCTGACATGTTTAGAGTATGTTGAGTAGCATTGGTAGAAAGGCAGTTGCAAATAAGACAGGCCTTGAGTTCCTTTTCAACTCTTTCATCTAAGTACAGAAACCAAACTTGGTCTAGGAGAGCTCTTTTTGTGGCAACTATACCACAATGTCCTTTGTGAGCCACTTCAATTACTTTATTTCATAGATTCTCCGAAATCAGGATTCTCGACCATCACATTATAGCTCCTTACTGAGTTATGGACAATTCCTCTTTGACATTTCTGTATTTTTGATATTCAACATCATTGGTGAGAGTTTGAGTGTGTCATTTCCATGACTGATGTGGAATTTAGGGCCTGATTTAGATCTTGGCGGGAATACTTCCATCCCGCTGTGGCAGTGGACCCATGTACTTCATCAAGTCAATCGAGTTCCAACTACTGTATTTAGATATATTATGAAGGAACTGACAACTACCTCGATGGAGGGCTCCTGCTGATGATAGTTAGATGTCATAGTTCTCTAGGTGGTGTTCTGGTTGATTGCTGATGGATTGAGCCTGTCTCAGGAGGCAATATGAATTGTACAATGGCAGCAGCTATGGTAAAGGGGCAAATAATACACACACAATGTACTTTAGCCATATGTGTCCACCTGAATAACACACTGCACAACTGTCAACACCAGAGCAGTACGCGCTCTATTGGCGACACAAATGCAAAAACCCAGCACTCTAAAAACAACGTAATTTATGCATTGTGCTGATATGTTGTGGTTTAACCTTTTGCATTGCAGAGTTCAATTCTGAAAACGTATTTTCAATATGCTTACAAATACTGTTCCTTTGCAATGTATTGTTGCAGGTTTTCAGAGTGTGTTAGGGTGTGGCCCCTTTCCAGGCCCTTCCAGAGACTCTCCCTGCAACATGCCCGAGCGTGGTTCTGGGCTGGGCCAAGACTCTATTAAAGAGAGCCAGCCCAACTCCCAGTGCTCACTATTCAGAGGTCCCGGTGCAGAGCAGCAGCTTCTTCCTGAGCTCCTGTCCTGGCGGCTTATTTGGATCTTCCAGTCTTCTGCCCTTCATCCTTTATTGGTGATCATTTTTCCAGAGGGTAAAACGGTGGTTGGACTGTTCCGACACCATTATTGAGAATTTTCATATTCTTGGTTTAATTCTTAAATGAGTAACAGATAACTTGCGCGCTACCATTTCTTGACATTTATATGGTAGTTTACAAATAGGCAAGACGTGCAATTTGTTTCATAAAGGTTTGACTTTGTTATTCATTGTGTGCTACCATTTCTTGACATTGGCATGGTGGCTTAAGAATCGTGAAGATGCGCAATTCGTTTTATGGTGTTTAAACATTGTTGTCCATTGCGCGCAACTATTTCTTGAAATTTACATGATGTTTTATGAATTGGCAAGACGCGCAACTCGTTTCATGAGGATTTAACTTTGTTGTTCGTTGCGCACTAACATTTCTTGACATTTACATGGTGGCTTAAAAATCGGCAAAAGAAATGCGATTCATTTAATTGTACTTTGATCTTGTTATTTATTGTGAGCTGTTATTTCTTGACATTTACATCGTGTTTTACGAATCGGCAAGACGCGCGATTCGATTAATGATGATTTGACTTTGATATTCATTGCGTGCCACCATTTCTTGGTATTTTACATGGTGACACTCGAATTGGCAAGATGCACGATTCTCTCCTCAAGTTTATTTCATGTTGTTTATTGTATGCCACTATTCTAAGATATTTATTATGTAATATTCGAGTTGACAAGTTATGTGATTTGTTTCCTGAATCCATATTGTGTTATTCATGGTGCACAATCCTTTTATTGTGTTTACTATATATATATCTGCAGATTGCCCAATTTGTGTTGAAACATTTTAAAAATACAGCGAAGGCCAGAGTTTCTAGATGCAATATTGTATGGTCCTAGTATACATTCTCAAAACAGGATTTATATGACTGGTTTAAAATTTAGTCAGAATGTTTTTTCTGAATCTCATGTAAAGGAAAGTACTTGAATAAGAAAGTTTTCATTTAATTAATCTTGATTCCCTTACAGGTATCCGGCCATCTTGAAACTTAGTCATTTTAAACTTAACTCTTAGATTGTTCATGTTTTCAGAGTGACTAGGCTTAAAATCATAGTCTAGTATTGATTTCAGGAGATATAATTTTCATATTGTGTGTTCTAACCTTTTTCTTACTACAGGTTTCCTTCCCAGCTGTTCCCTTCCTAATCCCCTCTTCCCCTCTTGAACTCTCTCAGTCTCTGTGATTTATCTATCAGAGTCTTGGAGCTGTTCAGTGGTGGGCGTGTTGGGAACGTGCACAGACCCCGAGGATCTGGTGACTCTGACAACAACACACTACATACACATCATGAGCCTTTGTCATTCCACCGCAACACGACATTTACATGCAGGAAATGCACAATGCTATGCATCCTAAACACAACATACACACATTATTGATACTACATCCACATACAACACAATCACAACTACCAACAAAATGACACAATCAGTTACACAAACACGCTCACACAAAAGCACAACACACCTCACAACAATGGCCACAACCAAACAGCAACCCTCACCTGAATGTTGCACACAGCACAACAACACACAAACAAATATACATAACAAGCATCAGACCAACATGCAAGTGGCACACATACCAACATAACCACACCACCCAATCCAGCTCCCTCTGCCTCAACCAGCCCATCCACTCCCACCACTCCCAAGTAAAAGCTTTGCGGTGCCAGATATGTGTTCAATAGATGCCCATTCATGAAGAGGACACCCCAGGACTATAGGCAGGACACAAGTAAAGGGCAACAGAGCCAGGGGAAATTGTACCATCCAAACATTTTGCCCTTCACATATCAATTACATTGCCTGAATAATATACTTGAGGGTAGGAGTGCATGTCTGTTGACCACCACTCACACATTGTGTATTACAGTACACTTAATTGTGTCATTGGAATGGAATTGTTGTTCCAATGAAATGCATGCACTTACTCACATTCACAACTGGAAGCACTATATTTCACTTACAGGTCCGTTTGAAAGTGCACACATTGCCATAGTTTGCAAATGTGATGTTCTTTTTATTTTGGTGCAAGCATTCATTTGATAATAAATACTTAAACCAAAATAAAAAAATGTGTGTATATCATCAATGTATTTTATATGCAGGTGTGTCTCCAATAATGTCTGACACAGATGTTTAACAGAGATCTGCATGTCACAATTTGTTTAAAAAATAGTTACTGTTACATGTACATTACTGCACTGGTTCTGCGCTAATGTTAAGTGACCAATCAATGTTCACTAGTGATATATAATGCTGACTTTCGAGTCTGGCAAAAATAGGGTTATGTTTCCTTCATGGTCCACTGGCAGCAGCAACGGCAGGCCTTGTATAGGCGGGTCCAGTCTAAAATAAAAGTGGAAATGGTAAAAAAAGGTAGGTTTTTACATCATTTTCCTACAAATCCACCAGCTCAGATGTGAAAGTAACACCACCACAGTTGGCTTGGCAGTAAGGCACCTCATAATTTGCTCGGCGGTAAAAGGGGTTGGGGTTCCATCACCTTCCACTATATCCAATAGTGCCATGACTAGATGGAGATTTCTAGCAGAGTTAGCAGGACTCAGGTAGGCTATTGTCCATGGGACCACCAAGATCTAAATACGATGGGCTGACCGCCAAAGTGGCTGGCAGGAAATCAGTTGGAAAAGCAACAGCAGACCGATTTTACCAAGATCTAAATCAGGTTTGAGATAGCAGCTGGTGTAATGGATTTTACAATGAAATTAATGTAGGCTTTAACAGCCTTGGATAGAGTAGGGTGACCTTGGACAGGCACTTTGGAAAAGTAGTCAGCAGAATTCTAATCCTTTCGTGGATTGCACAATTGTGCTTTTGCAATCACAGTCTCTATCGTTCAAAGCGAGGAGGCATCTTGGCTTTTGGATTGCATCAAGATGGTCAGTAGAGCTTGATGATCAGTTACCAGCGTAAAATGTTTTCTGTACAGGAAAACATTGAAATGTTCACAAACCCATACCATAGCTAAACTTTCTTTCTCAGGTTGCGAGTAAGCATCTTCTGTTTGAGACACACTTCTACTAGGATAGGCCATAATATGCCTTTGAACAGTCTGGCATCTACTGTGCTGTGCAAGTATAGCGCTTAACCTGACTGGGCTAGTGTCAACGACAACTCCTGTATGAAGTTTTGGATTGAAGTATGCGATTTTTGTAGCATTTTCAGTGGCATGTTTTATTCTGTTGGAGCTTCTCTCACATTCTTGTGATCATTGGAAGGAAACATTTTTCTTTGTCATCTCTCGGAATGCCACTAAGAGTGTGTATGTATCATGAACAGTAACTGACCATGCCAAGAAATGAATAATAGAATATGATACACTGTTCCAAAAGAATAGGGAGAGGGAGTAAAGGAGTCCTGATCATCAGGAGCAAGAGTCCTCACACACCGTACTTGGTGTCATGCTTCATCATCAGACAGCTCCTCGTCAGACCGGCGCTGCAATGTCTGACGGGCTCCCCCCTAAAAAGGGGGGGCTCTTTGCCGGAGATCTTTTGTTTTTGCCGATGGTGCCGCGGAGCCAAGTGTGGGTCCGTGGGGAAGGAAAATACAAGAATAAAGGATAAGATTGGCTCAGGACCCTCACTAAGTGATTTATTCTTTGATGTTGGGAAATGGCCAAGATTAAAAAAATGGCAAGGGAGTGAAAATTGAGGTAATGCTCAGACACTCACACAAGACAATTCAATGCAGGAAGTCGGTGTTTATCCGAAATTCCTTAATATGTGGTCGACATGTTTCGCGTCTTCATATGGTCTCAACAGGATCCTATGACGCTTCTTCAGGACCTATTAAATAATTGGACTTCTTCAATCGAAACCCAGGTGAAAAAAGAGAAAAAATTATATATATAGACTCCTGCAATCTATCGTTTACAGTCAAAACGTAGTCAGTCACTTACTAGGATAAAACAGGACTGGCTTTTTCCTATCAGTCACCCATCTCCACTAGAGAAAGGGCTTCATGGGATCACGTAGGCCTGATGCCCGATACACAAACAATTTGTGTGCGTTTCGGTGTCCAGACGCAGCACCTACCCTCAGGCTCCGTTCCCGAATGATGCCAAGAAATGAACATACCATTGAAACATCTTGTGGGGGAGCAGAATGTGACAGACTTATACTTTTGTAGTATTGAGTGTCATACACCCATCAGAAAAAGTATGGCCAACAAATCCTGGTATTGTCGTGTTGAACTCACATTTGTCTGCATTCAAAGTGAAACCTACATCATTGACTAAACAACATACTTGTGTGAGAGCACTATTGTGCGCCTTCTGTATAGCTCAAAAAAATAATGTAATCGCTACAATTTAACACATTTACAACAGGCTGTATGATATGTTGAATGACGTTTTGTGAACGTTCTGCAGCCGATGACACACCAAAATGAAGGGCCTGATTTAGAGTTTGGAGGATGTGGTTGCTCTGTCATAAACATGGCATATATCCCGTCTGCAGTTTTAAGATCCCATTATATCCTATGGACATCGTATTAAGGTGGACAGGATATCACCCGTCCACCAAAGTATAAATCAGCCCCTAAGTCTTTTGTATCAAAACTGATCAACATGTGTAGAAAAGGTTGTAATTTACCTGCAACTTTCTTTGATTTCCAACTGATGGCATTCTTTATTCAAATCAAGGAGAGAAGACCTTTGCACCATTTAATTGCATTATTATATCAGCTATGTGTTGACCTGGATACCGTTCTCGCTCAGTTGCCTTGTTTGCCTTACACATGTCAATGCAGATGTGTACTGCTCTTTCTCTGTCCTTTTTGGGCACTACTAATATGTTAGAAAGCCATGATGTTGGACCAGTGGGAGCTCAAAGATGTCATGCCTAAGTAACGATTCACTTTCTTTTTCAACAGCTTCTTGTAAAAGAAAAGCAATATGTCTATGTCTCTGAATAACAGACGGCAATCCTCATTAATTTGCAGTTCTACCTTCATAGTCTTAAGCTTTCCTAAACCATGGAACAATGAAGGGAATTGACTCACTATTTTGTGATGTGCATTCATGTTGTAATTCACAGAAATCAGTCCTTTATCAGCAGCTGTATTGAAACTGAGTAGACAGGCACTTGATGCTGTAACATGATGCTCATGAGTGGGTGCTTGTACTTTTGTTTTTTATGTTTCACTGTCGCTACAAATGAACCTTTACTCTTTATGGGTGTCGATGCAGCCCATGTATACACTTTAGTTTTCGATGCTGTACGCTGCGATAATGGAAATAGTTCATTGTATTTCTCTTCAGGCGTTATGTTTATTGATGCACCACTGTCCATAATGAAAGGTATCAAACAACCATTTATTTTAATGTAATCTTTGAACAATGTTTGTAGGATTTAGTTGCTTTGGCATGTCGACTTTTCTTTGACTGACATTTTTCTTCACAGGTAGCCGGTCCAACACATGCACATTTCTCTGAGGTAAACATTAAAATGACACAATCATTTTCTTCACTTTCACTTGATATCGAGGTGGAAGAACTGTTTAATGATGATTCAAATGATGATCAAATTCATTTAGTGTCAATTTGCTTCAACAGATTTCACCAGTTAACCCCGTGGGAGTGCGTCGACTGTTGCTTCTGGAACATTCTGGTGGGCATTTCATCTTTGAGCTGTGATCCGCTTACTTTTTCCTTAATTTTACACACCATCACAAAATGGTTCTCTTTACCACAGCCTTTACATATCTGTCCGATGGCGGGACATTTATCTTCACGTGGAAATGAAAATCCGCATCTAAAGCATAACTTCTTTTCACATGTAGACATCACTTTGTGTCTTTAAGTCTTTTATTTTGGCTTATTTTTCATATGCATGACTGATTCATTCTGGGCACCTCCAGCCTCCATGTCAGCAGCTTGTCTCTCAGCACGTTCTTCAGCTATGGCTGCCATTAACAATTGTTCCAGACTAAGAGTTTCTCTCAGCATTAGTTCTCTGAATTAATCTAACAAACACTCATCAATAACTACAAGACTCATAGCTTCTTCCTCCTTAAATTAATTGATCTTACAGTGTTTGATGATGGCAGCAAGTTTCTCCACAACTTATCAATAGTTTCCTCTCCAATGTTCTTGACTGAAGATGTTTCTTTTGTGATCAGCGTTTGCCACTGGATTGAAGTTGAGATTCAATGCTTCTTAATCTGACTGTATGTAATTTCTTTATAAGATCTCTGCATTTTCTTTATGACTTTTTTCACACCATCACAAGCAAGATTTTTTAAATACTTGATAATCTTTTAATTATGGGTCTCTTCAAGTGTGTCAGTGAAATCTTCAAATTTCTCTATCATGCGGTCCATCTATAGCCAATATTTTGCTTTTTGGTGGTATTGAAAGGTGGTGGTAGTTTCAAGAAGGCGTCAGCATGGTACATTAGTATGGAACTCACTGACATTGATAGTACCGTGCTCTCTAATGTTGTTTGATGATCATGTTCATGCAAACGTTCTCTAAAGTCCATTGACCTGTGGGCCTCAGGATCATCTCTAACATTAATTGGAACTGTGGCTTTTTTTCTTCGCTGCCATCTTGAAATTGCACAAGTCCAATAGTCGCTTTCTGTTCTTTATTCTTTGAACACCTCTGAAGTTGTTTTGAGCGCCACTCTGCAGCCTTGTGAGCAAACTGCTTTGGGTCTGAACGGCTCCATTAGCACAATCGTGGACCCCTCCTCTAAAGCCACCCTCGGGTGCAGCATGAGGACTCTGTTTAATTGGTTCAGATAAGCAGAGGCCCATTGTATGTACTTGATGGATCTTGTTTTTATTCAGTTCCTCTTTTCACACCTGGTTGATCTCTGCCTTCCAGCATTTCTGTTTGCGGCTTTATTGAGCAAGTTATAGTTATCTTTGACTGTGCTTTGTAAACCTGGTTGTATTTGTCTTCTGCGTTTATGCTCCGTATAATGTATCATTTTATCTTGTGTGGCAGTGCAGTACCTTTCTGTATGGCCTTGTTCTGAATTTCTCGACCAATAATGCGTAGACTTCACAGAAAAGCTTTCCTTATCTTCAAATGTTTTACCTCAGCTTGAGTTACCCTTTGACTCCACTTGCATTCAGCATTGATTCCGTACTTCAACAGTGACACACATGGCACACATGAGAAGTTTGCGTGGACCACAGAAAACCCTTAGGCAGAGCACAATCTTTCTTTGGGTTACTTATCCTCTACCTGTTGAAGCCTCCTTTTCTATCTGCCCTCAGGAACAAACCAGAGACCAGCCAGCCTTAAGGTACAAGCAGAAATATTTAATAATACTTGCACGGAGACTGTGGCTTGAAAGGCCAAGGCCAGGCAGTCTGAATTGCGGAACTCCAATACAATCTTTTATGCATGAAAACCACAAAAGGGTGAAAATACATCATCCAATCAGAACAACTGAAAGCTAATTTCTTCATCAAGTACATGGCGTGATGTTGATCAGGAGATGCATGGTATTACACATATATTAGGCATCTATCCAATCACAGTAGAATAACATTTCATGGTGGCAGCGTGATACAATATGACCACAAGCGTGACCTTCACATTTCGCAGACGTTTGGGACTTTCCAAGGCGTCACTAATCCAGCTTCCTTATAACCTCTCCTCAGACCTATGTGGACATCGAGATGTCTGTCTGTTGCTGGGCGAATGAAACAATGCATGTCACATGAGCTGTCTCTTTTAGGCAAGCCTTGCATTACAAGCTGCCTGTCAGGGTTAATGTACTAAAGGTCATTCAACCTTCTGCATATGTTTTTCAGGCCTGTATATCATTGAGTATCACAGGATGAGGTCAGGCCTGGGGGGTAATAAAATGGATTCCTTAGCCAGTTTCCACATTCCGTCCTCTGATAATCAATGATGAAATGGTTTTCCCAATCCTCCTGGAACTGTCTCCCACCCATCAGTGTTTAGGTCTAGATATTGTGTCTGGTATGCATGCTGTTGCTATCTTGGGAATCATTACTATTGCTGTCTTTTGTCATCTTTTGTACCTCTTGTTCAAACTTCAGAGGATACCTGATATATCACTATATGTGTTTTTTTTTTTTTGTAAGCAATGTTGCACATGGGACATTAACCTTAGTTGTTATCTAGTGTGTGTGTGTGTGTGTAATTAGGAACACATATTTGTTTCCTCTACCTGGAATCTGGGAAGCAAAGTTGGGCCACTACTTACTAATCTAGTCTTAACCTAACAACAACCCATTCCTCCTATTATGATCACTACACCTGTACTTGATATTATGCATTATTATCAATGACAACTCTTATTTGACAGGAAATGGAATGTTGATGCTGTTCTATGTATTTCACAGCTATAGTTGGTAAAGGTGATGTACGGCACTACTCTATATATATTTTTTTTTTTTACTAAGCACTGTTGGAGCAGGTGTGCGCAAACATCAAATTACACAATATATTTAGCTTTGCATCATACTTCACTTTCAATTTAAAATTCTTCTAAAATTCTTCTTTGTCCCTCAAAGCATCTTTGCTCATCTCTGTGGTGCTTACTTCTACTGATAATTTGGGGAAGAAGTTCAAAGTTTTAATGTTCAAAGTCTCATTGTCATTTAATGCTCCTATTCGAAGTAAGGGTGATCTGTGGGAAATCAGCAGGCTCCATGAGAAGTATCAAACAACAACAACAAAAATCTAGTGCCCAGGGCTATTTCTTGGTGGGCCTTGAAGGGGTGTCGGACATTGTTGCCTTATTGAATTTCATAACAGAATTTCAAAATGATCAATTTCCTATACCTTATATTTTGCCCCAGAGGTCACCAGTACTTGAGACAAAAGGTATTGTAGAATGGAGGCCAGGTACTCTAGAACTGAAGGCTTACTGAGGTCTTTCAGCCAGAACTGCAGGAGATGAAGGTTGTGAAATTGAAGTTGACAGTTGATGAGGTTGACGTGCCCATAGTCCTTGCAGTTACGGGTGACCAAAGCCCAATCTCCCTGTTGGAGATCATGCCCAGGTAGTGTTGTCTAGCCAGGAAGGGCCTGCAGCACCTAATGCTGAAGGCAATGCAAACCACTGTCAAAATGTCTTATCACATAATAACTTCTCAGCACCAGACATGTTCATAGGCCAGTCAAACAGTATTTTGGTCGTGCTCTGTTTGACAACTTTGTCAAGGGTGCCTCTCTTGACCAATGAAGTAAGTGGTAGTGCATCAATCTAGAACCATTCAGCAGATGCACAAAATCTTATAAAGGGGCATATCTGACTGGTTTATGGGGTAACTAAATTAAATAAATTATTTCACCCCCTCCTCTTTGCGCACACCTAATCCCACAGTCTATTGTACCACCTGTCAGCTGTTACTCATATAAAAAACTGGATCACCATAACACATTTAACATACAACATCACTGTTAGTAGCACCATTCTATTCAACTAACATAGGCAGGACAGTAATATTCACATATCAAAGGCACAATCGTTATCACTGCAAACCATACATGTGCTACATTGAAAACCTGTAACTCAACTACGTGAGGCTAAAGTTGAGCTAGGGGTAATATACATCTAAAAAAAAATTGTTTAATTATTATTATTATTATTATTTTTTTAATCTTCGAAAACCCAATCGAGGCACGTGGGGGAAAGTCTCTCTACTCTGTGTGTAACCACATGCTTCTCTGTAACCACATGCTTCTGAAAGAAGACAGGTATATTTAAACATGACATAAATCTGTACACAGAAATAAAATTTCTCTCCCTCTCATCACTGCCTCACACTCCCAACATAAACTTCTCTAATTATACTTTCAAAAATAATATGCAGTAATAAATTTGGAAAACACATGTTAATAGTAATAGCCAACCATCCTTGTATAGTCAAGTGTATAATCAATGCATGAAGTCCTTCTCTTATAGTGTAAGTGTAACACAGGACATACATGCAGAAGTGACATTGTAGATCAACTGATAACATTATATAATATGTTGTTACTGTCCCTGTATCTAAAGTCCCATCACTGAGACAATTAATAAGTATGAACAAATAGATGCTATAGGATAGACCTTCTAATCACATATACTAGTACACTCTTAAACGGAAATCAACACTAAAAAAATAAATAACAATGACACTCAGTAACAGTGGAATATTAACACAAACTATTTAACCAAACAAATGGTAATCCAAAGGTCTGGAGAAAACACGTTACAACGGTATACAGCCAGTATTTTTGGAACACAGCATTGTATCCTATTATTCTAGTTCAACACACAGAATACTTGCATCAATGCTGGAAGGGTTGGGACCTTGCAGGCATCACCGCCATCAGAAGTCACTTCCCCTTTCTCGTGCAAGTGTGGTGTTGTGAAATGCAGATGTTCCTTTAAGACAAATTAGAACATTGGAATGCTGGAGGCTCCATTGAAAACAATGGAGTGCTGCGGGCTTTTACTGGCCGGTAAAAGCCCGCAGCGCCAACATTCTAATGTTCGCTTTGTTCACAGCAACAGCTGTGAACAAAGCCTCACGGAGCCCGAGGGGATTTAAATCCCCTCGGGCTCCGTGAACATTTTTTTTTTTTTTAATAGAACATTCTGCCCTGTGTGGCAGAATGTTCTAATAGCCTTAGAACCCGCCGTAGCGGGCTCTACCGGCTATTAAAGTCCCTCTCCCTTGTTAAATGCCCTCGCCTTCGGCTCGGGCATTTAACGCGGGGAGCGGGCCTTTAATAGCCGGTAGAGCCCGCTACGGCGGGTTCTAAGGCTATAATATGGGCATGGGACACACACCAGTCTTTACTGGGTGTCCACAATCTGTAGTTGTCTTTTGGCTGAACTCTTTCATAGTGCAAAAACACAAACAGGATGCAATTTATATTTGGCACCCTCATCATCAGAAGTATATTACTAATAGCTGTATTGCAGTACTACATAGCACATCTTAAGGTAGTAATAACTCTATCCTTATATAGCTATGTTCAATACTCAAAACCACTATGGAAAATATATATAGTTGCAATCTACCAACTCATGAAGGCAATCCATGTCACTGTGCACATTAAGATGTAACCCGGAAGACTCCCATTAATTATGAAAACATAAAATGGAACATAGACAGACGGATACAGAAAACACATCTTCTCGTCCATGTTCTGAAACCTAGGAAAAAACACGGATAGAAAAATAATCCTGCTGCCGCCAATTATATGCACATATATACGTAGATACATACATCCCTGCGTCCAGGGTGTATAATAAAATCATATAAACTTAAAAATAACAGTATCCAAATACTTATTAGGCATCAACATTCATCTGTACATTTATTCTTTATTCCATACTTCAAAGAATCATGCTAAATCCAGTACACTATCCCATCATCGTGTGCACCACACCTCTACTTTGTCCGTCATGGCGACATATTGCTACAATCGTGGCTTTGCCCTTGGAGCCATGCCCAGAGTCTGTGTTTTTCAGAAATGGGGAAGGTAACCTTAACTGCCACAACTAAAGCAGGAATCTCGCAGATAAATGGTAAATTTGTGCCCAGAGCTTATCAGTTAATGCCACAGATAAAATTACAGTAAAAACATTGGATCGATACCATCCAGTCAGTGGATACATGTGGGATAAAAAAAAATACGCACACTTCTTTTACCTGTGGAGGAGACATAACCTGTAACATTACATAACTGAACCCAGATGTTTTCCTTCAATAAATTAATTTCCTTTCCTTTCATATTCATATTGTTTTTAACTATGAGTGCAGAATTCACCCTGTGTATCTCATAAGATATGTGTAACCAGAATATTTTACCCTAAAACATCACATTCACTTTTTTTGTTCAAAACATATTCCTATAGCTAGAGACATTGTACAAAGTGCAATGCACATTAATTAGGTGGATCCATTAAGGAATCCATTAATATTTACAAGAGATCTGGGGGCATATTTATACTCTGTTTGCGCCGGAATTGCGTAGTTTTTTTTTACGCAATTCCGACGCAAAACAAACTCAATATTTATACTTTGGCGTTAGACGCGTCTAGCGCCAAAGTCCATGGAGTTTGCATAATTTTTTAGCGTGGACACCTACTTTGCGTTAATGATATGCAAGGTAGGCGTTCCCGTCTAAAAAATTTACTCCGAGGCATGTGCGCCGTATTTACACTCCCGGGCAAAATTCACGCCCGGGAGTGGGCGGGTAAAAAAAAATGACATACTGCCGCTTTTGCGCCGTTTTTTAGCGCCTGGTCAGGGCAGGCGTTAAGGAACCTGTGGGCTCGGAAGGAGCCCAGAGGTGCCCTCCCAAGCCCCCAGGGACACCCCCTGCCACCCTTGCCCACCCCAGGAGGACACCCAAGGCTGGAGGGACCCATCCCAGGGACATTATGGTAAGTTCAGGTAATCTTTTTTGTACATTTTTTTTGTGGCATTGGGGGGCCTGATTTGTGCCCCCCTACATGCCACTATGCCCAATGACCATGCCCAGGGGACAGAAGTCCCCTGGGCATGGCCATTGGGCAAGGGGGCATGACTCCTGTCTTTGCTAAGACAGGAGTCATTTCAATGGGGGTTGGGAGTCGAAAAAAATGGCGCAAATCGGGTTGAGGCGAAAAATTTGCCTCAGCCTGACTTGCCCCATTTTTTGGCGCCCAAGCTCCATATCCCCCTACGCCGGCGCTGCCTGGTGTACGTCGTTTTTTTTCACGCACACCAGGCAGCGCCGGCGGCTAACGCCGGCTAACGTCATTGAATAAATACGGCGCCTGCATGGCGCTTCAGAATGGCGTTAGCCGGCGCTAATTTTTTTGACACAAAACTGCGTTAGCGCAGTTTTGCGTCAAAAAGTATAAATATGGCCCCTACTGTCCTGATACAATATAAGCAGTATTGCCGTTACTGCTATAAAATAAAATACATTTGTGACAAATGTGTTGCATTTTTATTTATTCATTGCCCTTTTGATACTTTAGTTGCGCTCACATGACCAACATACTACATGTACTGCAGGTGTTTAAACATCCACTTGTGTTATTTTCTTTTAGCCTCTTATTAAGTGAAATCGATCACTTTCACTAACACGTCATTTCTCATTATTATTACTTCACTAATATGTTTATTTTAAATATCAATACACCTTAGTAGAAGTATGTTATCACATAACTAACTCACTTTACATCCCAACAATAACCCTCATGTTTCTATATCTATTATTTCCTTATATTATTTACAATTCATAACATATTAACTCTTCTTTTAATATCTATGGCCCTCATTCTGACCCTGGCGGTCGGAGATAAAGCGGCGGCCAAGCCGCCAACAGGCCGGCGGTCTAAAATATGCAATTCTGACCCTGGCGGGAACCGCCAACACAGCCCGCCAACTTAACACTCCGACCGCCACAGCGGTACAAACAAACAGCGCGGCGGTTCCCGCCAACAGCCCGGCGGCAGACAAAGTACCGCCCACCCTATTACGACCCACCAATCTGCCACCTTTTCCGGGGCGGGAGCACCGCCGATAAGAACACGGCGGAAACAGACTACGAACGGGAAAACGCTCACCTCTACGCACTCCAAGCGAGATTCCGGCAGTATGGAGCCAGAGTTACAGGTCATCCCCGCACTCCTATTCCTCCTCATATACCAGGAGCACGCCCGGCGGCGCGGAAGACATCGGTGAGTACTGCACCTACGACACAGGGGAGGGAAAAGATTACCGGCACACACCCACCCACCCACACCCACTACAACACACACATCAATGCATTCCCACAGATCACTGTCACAACCCACAAACCACCCCCCTCCGAAATAATGCAAAGACCAAAAGAAGAGATCATAAACGGGCAGATATATTGAAATATGTACGCCATTAATCCCAAAAAATAAATAAACTATGTACAAAATATATACAGCTACTAAATGTAGTCCAACCACTGTCCGTAGATCATAGGGGTCCTGTGCAAAGGGGCAAGGCCCAGTCCCACGACAAGAACTCCACGAAGAGAACACTGCAGGGGCATCAGAAAGAAAATAGGACAGGCACCTCAGGGGGAAGGGAAGGGGGGGCACCTCAGCCACTTGAGTACACGACGCCAGATCCACGAGGGGACTCCATGACCACTGGGCCATCCTGGGGAGAGCAAAGCCACAGTCCATACAGTCCATACAGTGGGTGGCCTGCCCACTGGGCCATCCTGGGGAGAGCAAAGCCACAGTCCAAACAGTCCATACAGTGGGTGGCCTGCCCACTGGGCCATCCTGGGGAGAGCAAAGCCACAGTCCATACAGTCCATACAGTGGGTGGCCTGCCCACTGGGCCATCCTGGGGAGAGCAAAGCCACAGTCCATACAGTCCATACAGTGGGTGGCCTGCCCACTGGGCCATCCTGGGGAGAGCAAAGCCACAGTCCAAACAGTCCATACAGTGGGTGGCCTGCCCACTGGGCCATCCTGGGGAGAGCAAAGCCACAGTCCATACAGTCCATACAGTGGGTGGCCTGCCCACTGGGCCATCCTGGGGAGAGCAAAGCCACAGTCCATACAGTCCATACAGTGGGTGGCCTGCCCACTGGGCCATCCTGGGGAGAGCAAAGCCACAGTCCAAACAGTCCATACAGTGGGTGGCCTGCCCACTGGGCCATCCTGGGGAGAGCAAAGCCACAGTCCATACAGTCCATACAGTGGGTGGCCTGCCCACTGGGCCATCCTGGGGAGAGCAAAGCCACAGTCCATACAGTCCATAACAGACCCCACTGCCACTGGAGGAGGCAAGTTGGCCAGAGGACATCCTGCAGCCCTGCCCGAGATAGATCCTGCCCTGCCACGTCTGCCAAAGGGCCAGCGGTTCTTGCCCTGAAGGGCCCAGTTCAGCGGTTCTTGAGACGGCGGGGCCCAGTTCAGCGGTTCTTGAGACGGCGGGGCCCAGTTCAGCGGTTCTTGCCTTGAAGGGCCCAGTTCAGCGGTTCTTGCCTTGAAGGGCCCAGTTCAGCGGTTCTTGAGACGGCGGGGCCCAGTTCAGCGGTTCTTGAGACGGCGGGGCCCAGTTCAGCGGTTCTTGCCTTGAAGGGCCCAGTTCAGCGGTTCTTGAGACGGCGGGGCCCAGTTCAGCGGTTCTTGCCTTGAAGGGCCCAGTTCAGCGGTTCTTGCCTTGAAGGGCCCAGTTCAGCGGTTCTTGAGACGGCGGGGCCCAGTTCAGCGGTTCTTGCCTTGAAGGGCCCAGTTCAGCGGTTCTTGCCTTGAAGGGCCCAGTTCAGCGGTTCTTGCCTTGAAGGGCCCAGTTCAGCGGTTCTTGAGACGGCGGGGCCCAGTTCAGCGGTTCTTGAGACGGCGGGGCCCAGTTCAGCGGTTCTTGCCTTGAAGGGCCCAGTTCAGCGGTTCTTGAGACGGCGGGGCCCAGTTCAGCGGTTCTTGCCTTGAAGGGCCCAGTTCAGCGGTTCTTGCCTTGAAGGGCCCAGTTCAGCGGTTCTTGAGACGGCGGGGCCCAGTTCAGCGGTTCTTGCCTTGAAGGGCCCAGTTCAGCGGTTCTTGCCTTGAAGGGCCCAGTTCAGCGGTTCTTGAGACGGCGGGGCCCAGTTCAGCGGTTCTTGAGACGGCGGGGCCCAGTTCAGCGGTTCTTGCCTTGAAGGGCCCAGTTCAGCGGTTCTTGCCTTGAAGGGCCCAGTTCAGCGGTTCTTGAGACGGCGGGGCCCAGTTCAGCGGTTCTTGAGATAGCGGGGCCCAGTTCAGCGGTTCTTGCCTTGAAGGGCCCAGTTCAGCGGTTCTTGCCTTGAAGGGCCCAGTTCAGCGGTTCTTGAGACGGCGGGGCCCAGTTCAGCCGTTCTTGCCTTGAAGGGCCCAGTTCAGCGGTTCTTGAGACGGCGGGGCCCAGTTCAGCGGTTCTTGCCTTGAAGGGCCCAGTTCAGCGGTTCTTGCCTTGAAGGGCCCAGTTCAGCGGTTCTGGAGACGGCGGCCGGTCTATGGCCAACTGCTAATTGCCTGGTGGTGCCCTCCTGGGCAGCGGGGATGGTGCTCCTTCACTGCCCACCTGGGCTGTGGGTGGTGGGGCCCTCCTGGCCAGCTGGGCTGGGTGCTCCCTGGGCAGCGGCTATGGGGCTGGTGGGCTCTCCCGGGGCAGCTGTGCCGGTTCCTCCCGGGGCAGCGGCTATGGGGGTTGTGGGCTCCTCCTGGGCAGCAGGCCTGCTGCCTGACCTCTCCAACTTGCTGCCCTTGCCCTCCTTAGTCGTCGGCCTGTGGCCCTTTCCTCCCTTTGGAGCTGTGGCTGGTGACTGTCTCTGGGTGGTGTCCGGGGGGGATGTAGAAGGCGGGCTCCTGCGGCGCCCCTTCCGCCTTCTGCTCCTCTTCCCAGGGGGTGGGCTGGCTGTCCCCTTGCTGCTGGGCGAAGATCCAGACATGCGGGCTGGCGGGCTCCAATACCCCTGCACCCTTGTCAAGGGGGCTGCAGGGCTGGTGGTGGCTGAGGTGCTCTTCTTACCCCGACGAGAAGGAGGGGGGGGCTCAGGGTCAGGAAAGAAGTTAGTAGTGGCGAGGAAGAGCTTCTTGGGACAATGGAGAGTGGTAGGTACAGTGGGAATGGGAGTGGAGGGAGAGGATGTGGTTGTAGGTGAGTCATGTTTGCTGTCTTTGGGTTCAGGTGCAGGAGGGATAGGCTGTCGTGAGGTGGATGGCTGTTGGGTGGGTGGGTGGCTGCGTTTGTGTGGTGTGGAAGAGGGGGTGACAGACACAGTGGGAGAGGACACAGGGGACGTGTAAATGGCAGTGGGGGTGGTGACTGCACGTGTGCGGACTGGAGTGGAGGGTGTGCTGGTGATGGAAACACTGGCTGATGGTGAGGTGAATGGAGGTGTGAGTGTAGACGTCACAGGGAGGGAGGAGGGAGACGAGGAGGTGGGGGTCACAGAGGTGGTAGTGACTGTTGGCATGTCTGCATCGGAATGTTGCGTGTGTGAATGTCTGCGTGATCTGTGGTGCTTATGTTTGGATGAGCTTCTCTTGGGTGTTGAGGTGTGTGCAGGCTGGTCTGATGGTGTGGGTGGGACAGGCAGAGGAACAGGAGACTGGGAGGAGGGAGTTAGTAGAGGCAGGCAGGAGATAGGGACAATGGCTGCCGTCAGTGCTGAGGCCAGAGCCTGGAACGATCGCTGATGGGCAGCCTGACCCGAATGAATGCCCTCCAGGTACGCATTGCTGCGATGAACCTCCCTCTCCACCCCCTGGATGGCATTCAAAAGGGTAGTCTGCCCAACAATGAGCGTTCGGAGGAGGTCAATGACCTCCTCACTGAGGGCAGCGGGGGTAACAGGGGCAGGGCCTGAGGTGCCTGGGGCGAAGGAGATGCCCGGCTTCCTGGCAGAGCGGGCACGGGGCGAACGCGGAGGGGCTGCTGGGAGGGCGGAGATGGTGCGCTGGGTGGCGGCTGTACCTGTAATGGCGGGGGGCACGGATGGTGCCACCCCCGCAAGGGAGCCCCCTTCCGAGGACGTGTCCGTGTCGCTGCAGGCTCCAGTCGTCCCCGTCGTGGAGCTCCCCTCGCCCTCCGTCTCACTGGTCCAGTCTGACTCTGTGGCATGGCCCTCCTGGGCCATGTGAGATGCAGCTCCCTCCTGCCCCGATGCCACTTCTCCTCCGCCTGATGATGCTGATGCACACAAGCACAGAAAGACAAACAAAAAGGGGGGGGGAGAGAGAAAAAAAGGGATATTGAGTACATGGATCTCCGGTACAGTTAGCGGACATGACAGACACAGATGCCCCCTGCACTAAGTTGCGCACTTGGGGTCCGCTACGCATTCCGTGGAACATGCCCTACACGCCTAGAGTTGACAACTGCACCCATGGATGACACGGCCCAGGGATGGCTGTACTGACAAACTACTGAGGGTGGTGGCTGGGGACACAGGGGCTTACGGGGGTGCCCAGCCTACAGATATCGCCCTGGCCTAGGGGGACCCACAGCCCTCCTCCCCCACCCAGACACCTCCACTGCGCGACAACAGAGTAGATAATGCTTGGACTCACCCCCTTGTGTCTTCTGTGCTGCCCTCACGCGCCCATCCAAATCAGGGTAGGCCACCGCCAGGATCCGGAACATCAGGGGGCTCAGTTGACGGCAGGCACCCCGCCTACGTTGGGAGGCCATCCCCAGCAGAGACTCGGCGGTCTTCTTGGTCCCGCGGCGGATGTCCTCCCACCTCTTGCGGCAGTGGGTGCCCCGTCGATGGTGGACCCCCGGGACCCGGACTTCCTTGGCGATGGCACGCCAAATCCCGATCTTCTCATGGGCGCGGACCTATGTGACACGTACAGGGAGGGAGAAATACCACGTTCAAGTTACTCAGCATTTTCCTTTCCAGTGGCCCAACGCCCCCCATCCCCGCCAGGCCCCCCGCCAGGCCCCCCGCCATGCCCAACATGCCCCCCATCCCCGCCAGACCCCCCGCCAGGCCCAACATGCCCCCCATCCCCGCCAGGCCCCCCGCCAGGCCCCCCGCCAGCCCCAACATGCCCCCCATCCCTGCCAGGCCCCCCGCCAGGCCCAACATGCCCCCCATCCCCGCCAGGCCCCCCGCCAGGCCCCCCGCCAGCCCCAACATGCCCCCCATCCCCGCCAGGCCCCCCGCCAGGCCCAACATGCCCCCCCATCCCCGCCAGGCCCCCCGCCAGGCCCCCCGCCAGCCCCAACATGCCCCCCATCCCCGCCAGGCCCCCAAACCAGCCAGTGGCCCCAAATCCAGATTGAATTAAACTCACTTGTTGGTCTGGAGGACCGTAGAGTAGCGCATACTGGGGGAGGACCCCATCCACAAGTTTCTCCAACTCCTCTCCAGTGAAGGCAGGGGCCCTTTCCCCAGTCGCAGCAGCCATTGTCCCTTCCAGACCGAGGTCACAGCAACACTTGCAGTATAGGTCCTCTCCTGTGAAAGTTCAAGTCGCAAGTGGATAAGTAGATAGAAAATGGCGGTCACGTCCGCGGCGGTGCGTACCGCGGCGGTGCGTCCCGCCACCGCCGGCGCCCTTCGCCATTGGCTCCTGAAACCCATAGGCTTCAATGTTAACCAATGCGGCTTCGCGCCGCGGTCTTCGCCCGCCGCCCGCCGCGGTGTGCCACGCCAGCGCATTGACCTCACATCCCATTGTCACACTTCACAGGTCAGGCAGCCGCCATTTCCAGGGCCCACATGGCTCAATTTCAACTGCGTCACACAGGCCTAGGCCTTGCATAGCCACTCAGACACGCCATTCACTGCATAGAGAATCGTATACTGTGCTAGCTGTGAGTACGTACCTGTGGGTTGCCTGACTGTGTGCTCCATGTTGTCCTTCCTAGGCACCGTCCGCTGGGTTGGGCGAGGAGACGGATGAATCCTCCCGTGTACCGACCGCTGGTGGACCTGTCGACAATGGAAGAACGCCACATTATCCTGACCTACCGTCTTAACCGTGCCACTATCCATGAACTGTGTGCCCGGCTGGAGCCCGACCTGATGTCCCCCATCCGCCAACCCACAGGGATTCCCCCTCTGGTGCAGGTCATGTCAGTACTCCATTTCTTGGCAAGTGGGTCATTTCAGACAACCGTGGGAATTGCTTCCGGGATGTCTCAGCCCATGTTTTCAAAGGTGTTATCCAGAGTGTTGTCTGCCCTGATGAAATCCGTGAGGAACTACATCATTTTCCCTGAGGTGGGCGAATTGGCTACAGTGAAGGGTGATTTCTACGCCCTTGGACATATTCCCAACGTAATTGGTGCCATTGATGGGACCCATGTGGCTTTGGTTCCCCCAAGAGACAGGGAGCAGGTGTACAGGAACAGAAAAAGTTACCATTCAATGAACATCCAGGTGGTGTGTTTGGCTGACCAGTACATCTCGCATGTAAATGCCAAATTCCCAGGGTCAGTGCATGACGCCTACATCCTGAGGAATAGCAGCATCCCTTACGTGATGGAACAGCTACAGAGACACCTTGTATGGCTAGTGGGGGACTCTGGGTACCCCAACCTGTCGTGGCTACTGACCCCAGTAAGGAATCCCCGGACCAGGGCAGAGGAACGGTACAATGAGGCCCATGGGCGTACTAGGAGGGTGATCGAACGCACCTTTGGCCTCCTAAAGGCCAGGTTTCGCTGCCTGCATATGACCGGTGGATCCCTAATGTACTCACCTAAGAAGGTGTGTCACATCATCGTGGCCTGCTGCATGCTTCACAACCTGGCTTTGCGCCGCCAGGTGCCTTTCCTGCAGGAGGATGGTCGAGACGGTGGTGTTGTGGCAGCGGTGGAACCTGAGGAGAGTGACGAGGAGGAAGACGACGGGGCTGAAACAGACAACAGGGACAGAATCATTGAACAGTACTTCCAATAGGACACAGGTAACATTTCAAAGATAATTTAGTAAATGTTAACTACTCTGCAGCATCTCTGCTGCCTGTCTATTTGCCCCAGTGTATGATGACTGAGTTTTGGCTTTTCCCTCCCTATTTCAGATCTGGGGTCCCCACTACGAGTCCTGTGCTTCGTTTCCCCATGGACTACAGCTTTGTGGCAGCTGTTTGTTGACTTCACCATGTACAAGGACATATTTGCACTGTCATGTCAATTGCAATCTATTGAAATCACAGCCAGACTCCTGATATTTTGGTGCAAAATAGGTGTTTATTGAAGTGCTCAAAATGGGATGGGTGGTTTCAAGTGGGTGGGGGCTATGGTGAAGGAATGTCCATGGCAGAGTCCAGAGTAACAGTCACACAGGTGCATTGTCCAGAGGCCTGTGGAGAGATGGAGCATGGGCAGTTCGAGGATGGACAGGGTGACAATGTGGGACAGTGGGATGACATCAGGTGGTATCCATTGCTGGCGGGGGTCTTGACATCCTACTCTGTCTTGCGAGATCTCAGGGCCCTCTTGCGGGGTGGTTCTTCTCCTGCAGGAGGTGGGGGTCTGGTGGGCTGCTGCTGTGCGGGGGCCTCCTGTCCACTAGCGCCGGCGGAGGTGGATGGCTGTTCTTGGTCCAGGCTAGTGGCAGGGGCCCTTGGGTGTTGTTCAGTGTCCGCCCTGCTGTTTACGAGGTCCTGCAGCAGCCCTACCATGGTAACCAGGGTGGTGTTGATGGCTCGGATGTCCTCCCTGTACCCCCGATAGTGTTCCTCCTGCAGCACCTGGATCTCCTGGAACCGGGCCAATACCGTCGCCATCGTCTCCTGGGAGCGGTTGTATGCTCCCATGATGGTGGTGAGGACCTCGTGGAGAGTGGGTTCCCTGGGCCTCTCCTCCCCCCCCTGTCGCACAGCTGCCCGCCGAGTTGCCCTGTTTCCCTGGGCCTCTGCCCCCTGGCCGGTGTGCCCACTACCACTGCCCCCAGGTCCCTGTTGTTGTTGGGGTGGTGGGTTATCCTGGGTGCCCTGTAGTGGTAGACACACCGCAGATTGACGCGCCCTGGAGACAGAGGCATGGGCCCGCTGGGTGGGAGCTGTGCTGGTGTTCCCAGAGGGGTTAGGGTCTATAGTGGCCTGTGCCTGTGTGAGGGGAACTGACTGTCCAGAGGTCCCCGATGGTCCGGGCTGGTCATCGGTGTCCAGATCGACAGAGCTGCTGTCATCGCTGACGGCCTCTTGGGTGGGGGGTGTGGATAATTCTGGCCCCTCCGCCGCGGTGTGTTGACGGTCGGGTCCTGCAGGGGTATAGAGGTATGGTTATAGTTTCAATGTGTGGCATATGGGTGTATCTGTGGGTTCCCGTGTCCCCAAGTGCTGGCATTCGTGTGTGGGGGCTTTGGTGAGGGTGGCTTGTGGGGGGGATGTGTATATGCATTGGGCATGCTTTGGTGATGGGTGTCCATGCTTAGTGGACGCATGCAGGCCTAGGTTTTGGGATGTGTGGGTTGTGATGGTGAGACATTGGCGGGGAATAGGTGTGCTGGGGGTGGGGGTGAGGATGGTGGTGGGGGTGAGGATGGTGGTGGGGGTGAGGGTGGGGGTGAGGATGGGGGTGGGGGTGAGGGTGGGGTTCGAGGATGGGGGTGAGGGTTGGGGTCTGATTTGGCATGCAGGTGGGGGGGAAGCAGTATTGAAGCTTCAACTTACCAGTATCCATTCCTCCGCCGACTCCTGCGAGGCCGTCAGGATGCAGGATGTTCAAGACTTCCTCCTCCCATGATGTGAATTGTGGGGGTTGAGGTGGGGGTCCTCCGCCAGTCTTCTGCACGGCGATGTTGTGCCTGGATACCATGGAACGCACCTTCCCCCGTAGATCGTTCCATCGCTTCCTGATGTCTTCCCGATTTCTGGGGTGCTGTCCCACTGCGTTCACCCTGTCGACAATCCTCTGCCATAGCTCCGTCCTCCGGGCAATGCTGGTGTATTGTATCTGTGTGCCGAACAGCTGGGGCTCTACACGAACGATTTCCTCCACCATAACCCTGAGTTCTTCGTCTGTGAAGCGGGGTTGTCTTTGGGGTGCCATGGGGTGGTGTGTATGATGTGTGGGGTGGAGTATGTGTATTTAAGTGAGTTGAGTGTGGTGGTGTGTGTTGTTTTGTGTGTGGATAGTGTGTGGGTGATGGTGTTGAGTGGCTGTGGCTGTTATGTTTTGGATGCTGGTGTCTCGCTCTTGCCTTCTTTACGAATTTTTAAGCGTAGGGGTTTGTGGGTGATGTGGGTGGGTGTTTTATATTGTATTGTGTGTGTGGGAGTGGTGTGTGTATGTGTATCAGGTGTGTGGGATTCAAATCGTCCAATGTGGGTGAGTTTTGTTCGTTTGTGTGTATTCTGACCGCGCCGGTGTGTCCCGCCAATGGAATACCGCGTTTGAAAGACCGCCGCGTGGATTCGTGGGTCGTAATGGCATGGGCGTATTTCTGTTGGCGTGGCGGTGGAGGTTTGGTCACCTCCACCTTTCCGCCGACCGCTGGTCTGGCGGTCTGTTGTGGCGGTCGGATTTTCGGAGGTTTGCCTTCTGCGGGTCAGAATGACCGTGGCGGGTTTCCGCGACCGCGGCGGGATTATGGAGGATTTCTGACCGGCGGTAGGCGCCTTTTACCGCCGAGGTCAGAATGACCACCTATATCTCTTCCATCATTGCACATGACTAAATTATTTGTATGTACTCTATAGAGCTATGAAGAAATACACAACCTGGGGTATGGAATTACCGTAAACAAATGCCCAGCACAATTCTTCCAGAATTATTTCTCATCAGATGCAAATATTTGCAGAAGCTCAAAAGCAAAATGTACTATTCTTTGCTTTCAAAATATCTTCACAAACAATGTAACTAGGAAAGAAACATTTTGCTAAACTACCATGAAATTTTAGGTGTCATTTCTTTGAAGCATCATTTAGTAAAATGTGCGGATGCATGGTGGTATTTCCAAAATGTATATTCATAGCGGAAAAATCAATGCAACCATTTCAGCAAAGTTATGGGCAAAATGAAAATAAACAAGCATTGGCAAAAGAAACATATTTGTTTTTCCCGTCCTCTAAAAGTACACATTGCCACAGTAGTTCCTGGCATGAACAAAACTACTTTGTGCCAATATACTTCGTATGGAAGAGCAGAATGGTGTCACTACCAATGAAGACAGTCGATAAACAGAGAGACAGAATTCAAATAACAAAAGGTCAGTGATAACCAGTTTGTGGCAGAATTCTTAAAGAAAATCACAAAGTGCACCCATGGTATCTGTTCTTGCATTAGTGCAAATTTACAGCTTTTATGTATGAGCTTAGCATTTTCCGAGGCAGACCAGGAAATTGGACTCCTAGACAATATTTGTAAATGTAATTTTAGCAGGAGAAAATATGAATGTGTTTTTACAGGACAAGTAGACTGATGACACAAACTGTCCCACGGACAAGTAGACATTTTAGAAAATTCCACACTCCTGACAACATATTGTTAACTGCTGCAAATAAATCCTCTGTTCCCTCAAGACTAAATATGTTCATTGTAAGAATTTTGGCACCCTTCTCATTGGTCAAATATTTTTAAATGTAATCCCTACATAAGAAAGTTTTTATTTGTTGTACACCTGTGGTTCCTAACCTTTTGGCTCCTGGGGACCCCCATTGAAACATTACTGGAAGCCGGGGACCCCCAAGCAATTTTTACAATTTAAATTTCAAACATGAAAACAGTAATTCGCAATAAATAGTACACACCAAAGAAATACTAACATTACTAAAGATATAATTCTTGTATATTTAAAAAAATAGGCAAAAAATCAAAACATTCTATTGGGAATGTTGGTGCTGTATCTCAGCGACTAACTTTTCAATTTGTTTTTTAGTTTTATTTAGGAAAGGTGAATCCTTTGGGCAATTTCTTTAATTATTTCCGGGGCTATTTCTGTTATTATTTTTTAGGTACATAAGATCTAAGAAAGCTTTTACACATAAATATGTGGTGTGTAAAGGAAGTAAACCATAAGTAACTCTCTCCCTATCCTCTTTGTCACATGTAATTAATTTTTATTATAGCACCTCTCATACCGGTGTAGAGTGTCGGAACACTTCACAGGGAGTACAAGGTATAATATTCACATGGCATCCACACTGGTAGGCATTTTGCTAAGAGTGCTTGGTCTGGGGAAGCACAAACTCAGCATTCAGAACACAACACAATCGTTAGCGTTGTCTTTAATAAGAAGAATGTATTTCTACACAGGCAAACCTTTTTTATTTTTTATTTTGAGCAGCATAAGGAAAATGAAAGACTGGGAAAAAACATATTTCGAATTTGTGCTATGCAGCTCCTTAATTGCAGTTCATATCTCACTGTGCTAGATTACGATTATGAACTGTACAGTAACTAAAGAATCTCTGTGACAAAAGCAGTAACCCACTGTGCCATCCACATAAAATACTGTTCTTTGCATGATACACATCCTTTGCAGCCGGCATATTAACCATCTGCACTACCTTTCAGTCAAAACTGCCACTGTCCAAAACTCTCATTCCTCCCCAGCAGGTACATTAATCACTAGAGTTATCTTGACGCTTTTGTTTTCACTGTACAAGGAGCGTTGCAGTGCTTTTAAACCTACTGAAGAAAGGAAGTAATAAATATAAAAACACGCACACACATGTTTCTGTAGAGGCACCAGCTGGAGAAGTGACTTCCTCCCAGCCAGGCCTGTGGACCCCCTGGGAATGTGTCACTGACCCCAGTGGTCCCACTGACCACAGGTTGGGAACCACTGATGTACACTGTCCACAGCTGTACAGTGAAACCCCCCCTGAGGTTTTTTTTTTTTTTTTATATACCAAGAGACTGTCTTGTGATCTCTAGCTGTGTGTTTGTATTGCTGAGCACCTCCTACCACATCTTGATGTTATGGAGTGTGTGATGTACATACGTGGACATATCCCATAGTAAATTGTGTGATCCCTCACGCCCCTTGCCAGTACACCCTTTCATTTCATTTGATATCTGTTCGTACTTCTGTTCATGTTTTCTGATTGCGTAAGCCACTTCCTCTTTACCCTGGCTATGTAATAACTTTCTAATTCTTTCATAATGTCTCTTACTTTTTTTTTTGTTTTGTTTTTTACTTCCTCATCCATCAAACGCCATGCCAGGGTGCAGCTTTCACGTTCCGTCTCTGCCTGCTGCTGTTGAGGCAGCTCAGAGTGTTTGGTCCCTGTTGTGGTGCCCTCAGGCTGTAGTGTATTTCCCAAGTGTCCTCAATCAAAATCGATGTTTTGTTCCTGTGACTGTGCACTCGTCACAGGAAGAGAGCTTGGCAAGCCCCTATTATCTCTAATTATTTTGTCTTCCAATCTTCCCTGCCCTTGTCAGCCCCCCCACCATGTAGAGGAAACCATTCTTCAGTTCAGGCATTTTTTATTTTTAGATTATCCTCCACATACAGGACAGCCCCACATTCAAGGGACATCCCATGTTCTACTAGAATGTAGGCGGCATTGTAAAGCACAACACATCTCTGCAAAGCCACAGAAACAATACTGTCAGTTTCCTTGCAATGTCAAAAAGAGGCCCTCACCACGATAAAACAGACGCTCAAAACTGAACAGTATGGAAAACAACACAATGCTACAATGTGATAAATGGCAACATGCAAAACACAGGTACTATAAAACAATCTAAATACCCCTCCCACCACCCACCTCTTGTGCCCAGGGCGAAAAAGTCTCTGGGGACAATCCGGAGGCCCCCCGGGCACCAGGCGTCCGGAAGAGTGGTTCACAGAAGAACCAAACCGAGGAGGTGACAGGGAAATAAGCAGCGCATTCCCTGCCTGCTGTACCGGGGCACACCACTACTGCCCCCCTGGCCAGGTTTCCCCTCAGCCCCTCCGGCTGGGTACATAACAGTCACAACCCCTCCGGTTGTGACCAGAGACCACCCCACTGGGTGTCCCGGAAAAACACGCGCCTCAGCTCCACCGGCTGACCGCTCCACTGTTAGAGCCCCTCAGGCTGCAACCCTGGACAAGCCCTCGAGCTGTCTAGAAAACCACACTGCAGCCCCACTGGCTATACATATTCAGAAAAACATGAGACCTGCTCGCATCCTCGGAGCAGAGGAAACAAACACCAGTATTAGCCCAGAAAGAAAGGAGTAAGGAATTGACAAGAGGGAAAGTCGCATACAACCCCAGAATCCGACGTGTGGCGCACGTCCACCAATGGAAAAGCAGGAGTAGCCACCTGAACAGGAGTGGCACTACCGCCATCCCAGTGAAGGCAGAGCAGAAAAAGAGCCAGAAACAAAAAACAATGCTCAGGGAGAGGAAGATGGGAAAACTCACAAGCAACTTCACCCCTTATCACTCCTCTCCTCACTTATTGAGACACAGACCAAAGCAGACAGGCAAAACCAGAGGGGACCAGGAAGTGACAGAGACTCACCACAGCACTGGCACCCTTTCCAGGGAGGACACTCCGAGCATAGCAGGGAAACCCACAAGAGCCAGGGGCCCTCCCAAACAGCTGGGAGCCAGGCAGGGGAGATCGTCAATCCAAACACCGCATTCTGCACCATATGTTGAAGCCTCCTTTTCTATCTGCCCTCAGGAACAAACCAGAGACCAGCCAGCCTTAAGGTACAAGCAGAAATATTTAATAATACGTGCACGGAGACTGTGGCTTGAAAGGCCAAGGCCAAGCAGTCTGAATTGCGGAACTCCAATACAATCTTTTATGCATGAAAACCACAAAAGGGTGAAAACCACAAAAGGGTGAAAATACATCATCCAATCAGAACAACTGAAAGATAATTTCTTCATCTTCATCAAGTACAAGGAGATGCATGGTATTACACATATATTAGGCATCTATCCAATCACAGTAGAATAACATTTCATGGTGGCAGCGTGATACAATATGACCACAAGCGTGACCTTCACATTTCGCAGACGTTTGGGACTTTCCAAGGCGTCACCAATCCAGCTTCTTCATAACCTCTCCTCAGACCTATGTGGACATCGAGATGTCTGTCTGTTGCTGGGCGAATGAAGCAATGCATGTCACATGAGCTGTCTCTTTTAGGCAAGCCTTGCATTACAAGCTGCCTGTCAGGGTTAATGTACTAAAGGTTATTCAACCTTCTGCATATGTTTTTCAGGCCTGTATATCATTGAGTATCACAGGATGAGGTCAGGCCTGGGGGGTAATAAAATGGATTCCTTAGCCAGTTTCCACATACCTTATAGTCAGTTGTAGCGTCCTCCCCGGCCTAGGAACCCGCCAATGACTACGCCACATGAAGCAGTAATTTACACATCTTTATTCTTCTTTGTGTACCAGTGAACTCCAACATTCTAAACCAAAATTTCATTACATTCCACTCTAGGGATTACGTCACACAGCTATGGAGTTTGTTCAGAGCCAAAAGGGTTCCATCATAAAACGTGTAGGATACTACTAATGTATCCACCCCAAATATGTGCCCTTTTTCCAACATCTTGAGAATGCTAAATGTACCTAGGGTTTGTTGATTCCCCAAAAGGGAACTGAGAAATTAGCCTTAACGAAGCAAAATGTGGGTTTTTTGAGGGAAAAATAGGAAAAAAAGTGCTCCACAAAAGGTTTTTTTTTTTCCTAAAAATAGCATCAACGAAAGGCTTTATGTGCAAAATCACCATTTTCCTATCTTTTAGGAACATGTGGAGCTGATTAAAAAAAAGTATTTTTTTAACCGCAGTTTTGGTGTTTTTCAAAGAGGTAGTCCCTTACTTCCAAATGGTGATGGGAACAAATACAACCTAAACAATTTACTGGCCTATCCAGCAAAAGTTTAGATTTCTGAAAAGCAAACAAAATGTTAAATCCAGAAAGGGGTAATTTGGGTAGATCCCTCAAGGTTTTCCTAAAGAAACTAACTGTTGAAATAAAAAGAAATTGAAAACGAGGAGAAAACAACCATTTGTGACAATATTTTAATTTGTAACTTCTTGTCACAATGGCTGATTTACAAAAGCTATGTACTATCACACATCCATTTAACCGTTTTGGTTAGAAAGATATATAGGGGGTCATTCCGACCTCGGCGGTAAAAGTCGCTTACCGCCGGCCAGAAGGCCGCCATAACACCGCCGCGCCCGCGGGGACCCGCCACGGTCATTCTGACCCGCAACTCGCAAACCGCCAAAAACCCGACATCCACAAAAGTCCGCCACACCAAAGGTCAGCGGGAAACTGGCGATGACCAAACCTCCACCGTCACGCCAACAGAAATACGCCCATGCCATTCCGACCCGCAAATCCCCGCAGCGGTCTTTCAACTGCGGTATTCCATTGGCGGTACACACCGCCGCGCTCAAAATACACACACCTTTACAAAACACTACCACATTGGATAATTCAAAATACACACACCTGAGACACATACACACACCACTCCCACACACCCAATTAACTATAAAACACACACCCACAAACCCCTACGACCACAATTGCGAGTGAAGGACAGAGAGAGAGAGAACACAGCATAGAGAACACCATCACACAGAGGCAAATCACAACATCACCCACACAATTTCCACGCACAAAACACCATACACCACCACACTCACCACACTCTACAACACATACACCACCCCTCACCTCATCCACACCACCCCATGGCACCCCAAAGACACCCCAGGTTCTCTGACGCAGAACTCAGGGTCATGGTGGAGGAAATAGTTTGTGTAGAGCCCCAGCTCTTCGGTGCACAGGTGCAGCACACCACCATTGCCAGGAAGATGGAGCTATGGAGCAGAATAGTGGACAGGGTCAACGCTGTGGGACAGCATCCACGCAATCGGGACGACATCAGGAAGTGGTGGAACGACCTACGGGGGAAGGTGCGTTCCATGTTATCAAGGCACAACATCGCGGTACAGCGGACTGGCGGCGGACCCCCACCTACTCCCCCAGAATTCACAGCGTGGGAGGAGGAAGTCTTGCATATCCTGCATCCTGAGGGCCTCGCAGGAGTAGGCGGAGGAATGGACTCTGGTAAGTCAAATCGCCACTACTTCATTCCACCCACCCCACCTGCATGCCAAATCATACCCCCACCCTCACCCCCACCCCCATCACACCAACTCCTTGCAAATGGCTCACCATCACATCCCACCCATCCCAAAACCTAGCCCTGCGTGCGTCCCCAAAGCATGGACACCCATCCCCAAAGCATGCCCACTGCACACACCCATCACCCCCACAAGCCACCGTCACAAAAGCCCCCACAAGGGAATGCCAGCACTGGGGGACACGGCCACCCACCCATTACACAAAATGCCACACACAGAAGCAATAACCATACTCTTATACCCCTGCAGAACCCGAACGCCACCACACCGCCCAGGAGGATCCAGAGATGTCCATCCCACCCCCAGAAGAGGCCCCCAGTGATGACAGCAGCTCTGTCTCCCTGGACCCTGATGACCAGCCCGGTCCATCGGGGACCTCTGGACAGTCGATTCCCCACAGACAGCCACAGGCTACACCAGATCTAACCCCCTCTGGGAACACCAGCACAGCTCCCACCCAGCGGGCCCATGCCTCTGTCTCCAGGACACGTCAATCAGCGGTGTGTCCACCACTACAGGGCACCCAGGTTGACCCACCACCCCAACAACAACAGGGACCTGGGGGCAGTGGTAGTGGGCACACCGTCCAGGGGACAGAGGCCCAGGGAAACAGGGGAACTGGGAGGGCTGCTGTGCGACAGGGGGGGGACAGACCCAGGGAACCGACTCTCCAAGAGGCCCTCTCCTCCATCATGGGAGCATACCACCACTCCCAGGAGACGATGGCTACGGTGCTGGCCAGGTTCCAGGAGATCCAGGTCATGCAGGAGCAACAGTACATGGGGTTCAGAGAGGAACTGAGGAACATTAGTTCCGCAATGGGGACCATCGTCGTGGCCCTAACCCAGATAGTCACCACATTGCGGGACCATGTGGCACCACAAAGGGCCCCTGTCACTAGCCTGGACCAGGAACAGCCTACCACCTCCACCGCCGCTAGTGGACAGGAGGCCCCCACACAACGACGGGCCACCAGAACCCCACCTCCTGCAGAAGAAGAACCACCCCGCAAGTGGAACCTGAGATCTCACAAGAAGACAGAGTAGGATTGCAAGACCCCCGCCAGCAAACGATACCCCCTGATGTCATCCCACTGTCCCACATTGTCACCCTCTCCAACCTTGAACTGCCCCTGCTCCATCCTTCCACAGGCATATGGAAAATGCACCTGTGAGACTGAGAACTGGACTCTGCCATGGACATTACTCCACCATCACCCATCCCCGTTTGACAATCATGTTCCTTAAATTTAGCACTTGAATTAAATCACTTCTTCCACTAAAAAAATCTGGAGTCTGCTTGTATTTTGAACAAATGTATTAGACATAACAGTGCCAAAATGTTCAGTTACATTGTGATGACAACATACCACTGTCACACAGCTGTAGTCCATGGGCAAACAAAGCAGAGGTCACGCAGTGGGGCCCACAGCTCTGAAAACGGAAGGGAAAGTCAGAACTCAGTTAACAGGAACTGGGGGGGAACTCAGACAGTAGAGAGGCAGGAGACTTTAAGTAAATGTAAAATGGCGTGGTTGATTCGTACCTGTGTGCTACTGAAAATACTGTTGTATCACTGTGTCCCTGTTGTCTGTGTCGTCCCCGTCGTCTTCCTCCTCTTCACTCTCCACAGGCTCCACAGCTGCTACAACACCACCACTTGGACCATCCTCCTGCAGGAAAGGCACCTGGCGTCGCAAAGCCAGGTTGTGAAGCATACAGCAGGCCACGATGATATGGCACACCTTCTTTGGTGAGTACATTAGGGATCCACCTGTCATATTCAGACACCTAAACCTGGCCTTCAGGAGGCCGAAGGTTCTTTCTATAACCCTCCTAGTTCGCCCATGGGCCTCATTGTAGCGTTCCTCTGCCCTTGTCCTGGGATTCCTCACTGGGGTAAGTAGCCACGACAGGTTGGGGTAACCAGAGTCACCTATTAGCCACACACGGTGTCTCTGTAGCTGTTCCATCACATAAGGATGCTGCTATTTCGCATGATGTACGCGTCATGCACTGACCCAGGGAACTTGGCATTTACATGGGAGATGTACTGGTCAGCCAAACAGACCACCTGGACATTCATCGAATGATAACTTTTTCTGTTCCTGTACACCTGCTCACTTCCACTGGGGGGAACCAAAGCCACATGGGTCCCATCAATGGCACCAATGATGTTGGGGATATGTCCAAGGGCATAGAAATCACCCTTCACTGTAGCCAAATCACCCACCTCAGGGAAAACAATGTAGCTCCGCATGTATTTCATCAGGGCAGACAACACTCTGGACAAAACATTAGAAAACATAGGCTGAGACATCCCTGATGATATGGCCACTGTTGTTTGGAATGAGCCACCTGCCAAAAAATGGAGTACTGACAGAACCTGCACCAGAGGGAGAATCCCTGTGGGTTGGCGAATGGGGGACATCAGGTCTGGCTCCAGCTGGCCACACAGTTCCTGTATAGTGGCTCGGTCAAGTCTGTATGTAAGTATGACATGTCGTTCTTCCATTGTCGACAGGTGCACCAGAGGTGTGTACACGGGAGGATTCCTCCATCTCCTCGCAAGTCCCAGCGGACGGTGCCTAGGAAGGACAACATGGAGCACAGAGGCAAGCAACCCACAGGTACGTAACCACAGCTTGCACAAAACACGATTCGCTATGCATTGAATGGCTTGTATGAGTGGCAATGCAAGGCCTAGGCCTGTGTGACGCAGTAGAAATTAAGCCATGTGGGCCCTTGAAATGGCGGCTGCCTGACCTGTGAAGTGTGACAATGGGATGTGAGGTCAATGCGCTGGCGTGGCACACCGTGGCGGTAGGCGGTCGAAGACCGTGGCACAAAGCAGCATTGGTTAACAGTGAACCCTATGGGTCTCAGGAGCCAATGACGATGGGCGCCGGTGGGCGCGGTACGCACCGCCGTGGTACGCACCGCCACGGGCGTGACCGCCATTTTCTAACTGCTTAATCACTCGAGACCTGATCATCCACAGGAGAGGACCTATACTGCAAGTGCTGCTGTGACCTCGGTCTGGGAGATACAATGGCTGCTGCGACTGGGGAAAGGGCCCCTGCCTTCACATCTGAGGAATTGGAGAAACTTGTGGATGGGGTCCACTCACATCGACCATGCAGGAAAGTGATGATATTTCTTTTTCCATCCTGTCCATGTCACATAGGTCAGCGCCCATCAGAAGATTGACATTTGGCGTGCCATCGCCAAGGATGTCCGGGCCCTGGGGGTCCACAACAGACGGGGCACCCACTGCCGCAAGAGGTGGGAGGACATCCGCCGTGGGAGCAGAAAGACCGCCGAGGCTCTGCTGGGGATGGCCTCCCAACCTAGGAGGGGTGCCACATGGCAATTGACCCCCCTGATGTCCCGGATCCTGGCGGTGGCCTACCCCGATTTGGATGGGCGCGTGAGGACATCACAGCAGACACAAGGGGGTGAGTATCAGCACATTCTGCTATATTAGCGCACAGTGGAGGTGTCTGGGCGGGGGAGGAGGGCTGTGGCTATCTCTAGGCCAGGGCGGTTTCTGTAGGCTAGGCCCCTCCGTTAGGCATGGCCCTGTGCCCCCGCCCCCCACCTCTGTAGGGTGCTAAGTACAGATATCCATGGTTGGGCCTCACCTATGTGTGCATTTGTCGTCCATTGACTTGTAGGCCAAGTCACAATAATTGAGTAGTGTACCCCGAGTGCGTGGCGTAGTGCAGGGGGCTTCTGTGTCTGTCCTCTCCGCCAACGGTGCTGCCAATGCATGCACTCAACATGTCTTTCTTTCTTCTCCCCCCCCTTTTTTTGGTTTTCCTGTTCATGTGTGCATTAGCATCATCAGGCGGAGGAGAAGTGGCATCGGCGCACGAGGGAGCTGCATCTCACATGGCCCCGGAGGGCCATGCAACCGACTCAAGAGTACACCAGTGAGACGGAGGGCGAGGGGGGCTCCACAACGGGGACCCGTGGAGACGTCAGCGACACCGACACGTCCTCGGAAGGGAGCTCCCTTGTGGTGGCGGCACCACCCGTGCCCACCGCAACAACAGGTACAGCCGCCACCCAGCGCACCAGCCCCGCCCTCCCAGCAGCCCCTCAGCGTTCGCCCCGTGCCCGCTCGGCCAGGAAGCCGGGCATCTCCTTCGCCCCTGGCACCTCAGGTCCTGCCCTCAGTGCGGAGATCATTGACCTCCTCCAGACGCTCATTGTTGGGCAGTCTACCCTTTTGAATGCCATCCAGGGGGTAGAAAGGGAGGCGCATCGGAGCAATGCATACCTGGAGGGCATTCATTCGGGTCAGGCTGCCCATCAGCGATCGTTCAACGCTCTGGCCTCAGCACTGACGGCAGCAATTGTCCCTGTGTCTAGCCTCCCCCTCCAACTTCCTCAACCCAGTCCCACTCCCCTGTTCCTCTGCCTATCCCAGACACACTTACAGACCAGCCTGCACAAACCTCAACACCCAAGGGCAGCTCATCCAGACATAAGCACCACAGATCACACAAGCATTCACCCAAGCAACATCCACATGCAGACATGCCAACAGCCACTGCCTCCTCTGTGTCCCCTCCTCCTCGTCTCCCTCCTCCCTCCCTGTGACGTCTCCACTCACACCTGCATGCACACCACCATCAGCCAGTACGTCCATCTCCACCACACCCACAAGAACAGTCCGCACACGTGCAGTCACCACCACACTGCCATTTACACGTCCCCTGTGTCCTCTCCCACTGTGTCTGTCACCCCCTTTTCCAAACCACACAAACGCAGGCAGTCACCCACCCAACAGCCATCCACCTCACAACAGCCTCCAGCACAAGCACTTGCACCCAAAGACAGCACACTTGACTCTCCTACAACCACATCCTCTCCCTCCACTCCCATACCCACTGCACCTACCCTTCCCATTGCTCCTAAAAAGTTGTTCCTCTCCAAAATTAACCTCTTTGCATCACCTAACCCACCCCCTCCATCTCGTAAGAGTCCAAACAGCACCTCAGCCACCACAAGCCTTGCACCTACTAGGACCATCGTTCAGGGCTATTGGAGTCCACCAGCTCCTAGGGCAGGAACATTGGCCAGCAGCAAGGGGACAGCCAGCCCACCCCCTGGGAAAAAAACCAAGAAAGGGAAGGGCCGGCGCGACAGGCCTGAGACGGCTGCCCCCAAGGACACCACCCTTGCACCGTCACCTGGCCATCCACAAAGGGAGGCAATGGCCCCAGAGATTCTGCCAAGAGGGGCAAGGGCAGCAGGGCGGACAAGTCCGGCAGCAGGCGAGCTGCCCAGGAGGGCCCCACCAGCCCCATTTGGGGTGTGACGGAGGACACCCAGGGGCCCAGGAGTCCTGCACAGGAGGGCCCCGCAAGCGATAGGTCGGATAGCGACTGAGCGGGAATGATTGCCCAGATCTGGTTCCCTAGGAACACAAGACAAGCACCGCTGAACAGGGCCCCGCCGTGAGAAGCACCGCTGAACAGGGCCCCGCCGTGAGAAGCACCGCTGAACAGGGCCTGTCGTGAGAAGCACCGCTGAACAGGGCCCCGCCAAGAGAAACACCGCTGAACAGGGCCCTGCCGTCTCTGCACCGCTCCGCTGGGCCCTTCCTGTCAAGCACCGCTCCGCTGGGCCCTTTCTGTCAAACACCGCTCCGCTAGGCCCTTCCTGTCAAGCACCGCTCCGCTGGGCCCTTCCTGTCAAGCACCGCTCCGCTGGGCCGTTCCTGTCAAGCACCGCTCCGCTGGGCCCCGCCGTCTATGCACCGCTCCGCTGGGCCCTTCATCTCAAGCACCGCTCCGCTGGGCCCTTCCTGTCAAGCACCGCTCCGCTGGGCCCTTCCTGTCAAGCACTGCTCCGCTGGGCCCTTCATGTCAAGCACCGCTCGTATGGGCCCAGCCGTCTCTGCACCGCTCCGCTGGGCCCTTCATCTCAAGCACCGCTCCGCTGGGCCCTTCCTGTGAAGCACCGCTCCGCTGGGCCCTTCATCTCAAGCACCGCTCCGCTGGGCCCCGCCGTCTCTGCACCGCTCCGCTGGGCCCTTCCTGTGAAGCACCGCTCCGCTGGGCCCTTCATCTCAAGCACCGCTCCGCTGGGCCCTTCATCTCAAGCACCGCTCCGCTGGGCCCCGCCGTCTCTGCACCGCTCCGCTGGGCCCTTCATCTCAAGCACCGCTCCGCTGGGCCCTTCCTGTCAAGCACTGCTCCGCTGGGCCCTTCATCTCAAGCACTGCTCCGCTGGGCCCTTCATCTCAAGCACCGCTCCGCTGGGCCCTTCCTGTCAAGCACCGCTCCGCTGGGCCCTTCCTGTCAAGCACCGCTCCGCTGGGCCCTTCATCTCAAGCACCGCTGGGCCCTTCATATCAAGCACCGCTCTGCTGGGCCCCGCCGTCTCTGCACCGCTTAGCTGGGCCCTTCATCTCAAGCACCGCTCCACTGGGCCCTTCCTGTCAAGCACCGCTCCGCTGGACCCTTCATCTCAAGCACTGCTCCGCCGGGCCCCGCCGTCTCTGCACTGCTCTGCTGGGCCCTTCATCTCAAGCACCGCTCCGCTGGGCCCTTCCTGTCAAGCACCGCTCCGCTGGGCCCTTCCTGTCAAGCACTGCTCCACTGGGCCCTTCCTGTCAAGCACCGCTCCGCTGGGCCCCGCAGTCTCTGCACCGCTCCGCTGGGCCCTTCCTGTCAAGCACCGCTCCGCTGGGCCCTTCATCTCAAGCACCGCTCCGCCGGGCCCTTCATCTCAAGCACCGCTCCGCTGGGCCCCGCCGTCTCTGCACCGCTCCGCTGGGCCCTTCATCTCAAGCACCGCTCCACTGGGCCCTTCCTGTCAAGCACCACTCCGCTGGGCCCTTCATCTCAAGCACCACTCCGCTGGGCCCTTCATCTCAAGCACCACTCCGCTGGGCCCTTCCTCTCGAGCACCGCTCCGCTGGGCCCTTCCTGTCAAGCACCGCTCCGCTGGGCCCTTCCTGTCAAGCACTGCTCCGCTGGGCCCTTCATCTCAAGCACCGCTCCGCTGGGCCCTTCGTCTCAAGCACCGCTCCGCTGGGCCCTTCATTTCAAGCACCGCTCCGCTGGGCCCTTCATCTCAAGCACCGCTCCGCTGGGCCCTTCATCTCAAGCACCGCTCCACTGGGCCCCGCCGTCTCTGCACCGCTCCGCTGGGCCCTTCATCTCAAGCACCGCTCCGCTGGGACCTTCCTGTCAAGCAACGCTCTGCTGGGCCCTTCATCTCAAGCACCGCTCCGCTGGGCCCTTCCTGTCAAGCACCGCTCCGCTGGGCCCTTCATCTCAAGCACCGCTCCGCGGGGCCCTGCCGTCTCTGCACCGCTCCGCTGGGCCCTTCATCTCAAGCACCGCTCCACTGGGCCCTTCCTGTCAAGCACCGCTCCACTGGGCCCTTCATCTCAAGCACCGCTCCGCTGGGCCCTCCATCTCAAGCACCGCTCCGCTGGGCCCTTCCTCTCAAGCACCGCTCCGCTGGGCCCTTCCTCTCAAGCACCGCTCCGCTGGGCCCTTCATCTCAAGCACCGCTCCGCTGGGCCCCGCCGTCTCTGCACCGCTCCGCTGGGCCCTTCCTCTCAAGCACTGCTCCGCTGGGCCCTTCATCTCAAGCACCTCTCAGCTGGGCCCTTCATCTCAAGCACCGCTGGCCCATTGGCAGGGCCGGATCTGTGTCGGGCAGGGCTTCACAAAGCACTCTGGGCACCATGCCTCCTCCATAACCAGTGGAGTCTGTAATCCACCAGATGGACTGTGGCTTTGCACTCCCCAGGATGGTACAGTGGGCAAGCCACCCACTGTAGAGACTTGAGAGACTGTGGCTTTGCTCTCCCCAGGATGGTACAGTGGGCATGGAGGCCCCTCGTGGATCTGGCGTCGTGGACTCATGTGGCTGAGGTGCCCTCCCTTCCCTTCCCCCTGAGGTGCCTGTGGTTTTATTATCTGATGCCCCAGCAGTGTTCTCTCCAATGGAATCGGGTCTCGTGTGTGGGCTTTGCCCATGTGTTAATGCACATTGGCCCACGAACAATGGCATGTACCCAATATGTGCCGGACTTTTGGACTATGTATACATTGTTCATGTTGTGATTTATTTATTTTAAATATCTCATATTTCACTTCAGTTCAAATATGCTTTAATATACTTCTATTTTAATGATCATTTTATTGTGTCTTTGAATTATTCCAGGGGGTTTGGGGGGTGTAAATCTGAATTGTTGCTCTGCTTTGGTGTGTGGGGATTTGTGGGGGGTGGGTGTGTTGCGTATGTGTGTGCCCGTTACCTTTTCTCCTCCCCCCTCCCCTATGTCGTAGGTGCAGTACTCACCGTTGTCTCCTGTGGCGGCGTTCGTGCTCCTGGTAGAGGAGCAGGTAGACAATCGCTGGTAGGATGTTTAATTCGGATTCCATGCTGTCCAGATTGCTCGTGGAGTGTATAACGGTGAGCATTTTCCCGTTCGTGGTCTGTTTCCGCCGTGTTTTTTTCGGCGGGGCTCCCGCCCCGGAAAAGGTGGCGGATTGGTGGGTCGTGATAGGGTGGGCGGTACATTGTCTGCCGCCTGTCTGTTGGCGGTGACCGCCGTGCTGTTTGTTTGCCCCGCCGTGGCAGTCGGAGTGTTAAAGTGGCGGGCTGTGTTGGCGGTTCCCGCCAGGGTCAGAATTCCAATTTTTTTACTGCCTGCCTGTTGGCGGATTGGCCGCCACTTTAACACCGACCGCCAGGGTCAGAATGACCCCCATAGTGTTTTTAGGTTCTCCAAGAACCCAAGGTACGCAGATCCAACAACTCAACTGCACCTTACAAGGGTTTTTCTCTGTCTACCAGATATGAAGCAATTCATATGGTAAAATATAGAGTGAAAAATGGGTACCAAAGAAACATATGTATTTCTGAAATAGACACCAGATGCAGAGTTTACAAGAAGTGGTTATGTGTATATCTCTGAATTCATGGGACCCATAATACCTTGTGATCTAGAAGGCATTCATCAAAAGCCTTTCTTTTTTAAACACTGACTTACATTTGGAAAGCACAAATGCAGAGAAATTAAATTGGTAATAACAAACGTTCTGCAATTCATTTTTTCCACTGAACTGTTTTTACAATGTGGGTAGCTGTGGGTTGTGGCCCCTAGCTCAAAAATCCCCTAGGGAAAGAAGGAAAACCTGTACATTATTTGATACTAGACATATAGGGAAATCTAGGGTGGGGTGACTTGTGTGGCCCCCACCAGTCTTTCTTATCCAGAAACCTTTGCAAGCCTCAAACTGTGGCAAAAACACACACTTTTCTCACATTTCTGGGCCACAGATTTCTTACCACCCAGCATTTCCCCCAGTATTTCGATAAAATGGTACAACACTTGTTTGAGTAGGCCTAGGGCCAGCAACAGGAAAGCCTCAAAATGCATCATGGACACATCACATGTTTCCACTGAAAATTGACCCTTTTTCTGCAATGTGGCTAGCTGTAGATTTTAGGCCGTAGATCAGCTGGCACCTAGGGAAACCTATCAAACCTATACATTTTTTAAAACAAGTAACCTAAGAGAACGCAAGGTGGGGTGACGTGTGGCTCTGAAAGGTTTTTTTTTTACCCAGATGTCCTTGCAAACTTCAAACTTTGACTACAAATCAAATTTTCCTCATACTTCTGTGATGGACAGTTCTGGAATCTGCAAAATGCCACAAATATCCTACAATCTACCATTCCCCCAAATTTCCCATTAAAAATGGTACCTCATTTGTGTGGGTAGGCCTAGTGCCTACAACAGGAAAGGCCACAAAATACAATGTGGAGACATCAACATTTCCTGTCACAAAAATGATCTCTTTGAGATCTGCAGGTCACTGTGTGTAAGAAAATGTCTTGGTATCCACACAAGGCACACCATTGTGGACTGGCCCATGTGTTTAGTTTTCAGAATTGCCTGACTTTGGTGGGTTTCCCCAATTGGCAGCTGATCCAAGCCCAATAACTGCACCCATTCAGCATAGAGGTAGGCCGATATTGGGACTTAGCCCAACTCTGCGACCCATATGAAAACAGAATCAAAATCAGAATTTACCCTTTTACCATAAATATGTGGATGCTTTTGTCCCCAAGGAGTAGAAAGACTGTTGGGGTCATATTGCAAGTGGGAACTAGGTGTGATTGCGGACAGGCCTCCCTGGCACCTTGTAGCAATAGAAAATGCTCCCTGGTGTCTAGTGGCCATTTTGTCCCACCAGTGGGAAAGATTGGGGTTGAAGCCCACTTATCAGCATTCTGGGGGGGTGAGGAAGAAAGACTGTTGTGCGTCATTTAAGATGTGGGGCTAGGCCCAATGCCTGGGGAAGCCAACCCCATCCAGTTCTCCATAAAAAATCCATGGTGACTAGTGGGCTCTCTGCTCCCCCACGGCAGTTTAGAGGTAACAACCTCCAATATGCCCCCTGAGGGCAGAAAGACTCCTGAGCCATGTGACAACATTAGCCCATTAGCAGAGAGGTCACTACCCTCCCTCCAAGTGCATTGCCTGGTGGTCTACTGGGCTTTCTGCCCTCTGCCAGGGGTCAAATTGGATGAAAACACCACCTATCTTCCCCTGGGAGCAATTTGGGTGGTTGGGTGTTAGACCCAATGCCTGGGAGGGCCATCCTCATTCATTTTGCAGAAAAAACCCTAGTGTCAAGTGGGCTTTCTGCCCCTCCTGGGTACAGATTGGAGGTGTAATATCAACATGTAACCTCCAATCTGCCTGGGGGAGGGAGTGACAGAAAGACATTTGGATATGAGGGGAGGGGGTGAATTTAGCTTGCTGTCAGGGGCTGCTCCCCCCTCAAAATATGCTGCCTGGTATTCTACAGGCCTTTGTGCCCTTTGCTGGGAGTGAATTGGAAGAAAACACCTCCTATCTGCCCCTGATAGTAGTCAGGCAGACTCCTGGGGGCTATTTGGGAGACTGGAGGCTAGGCCTTGTAGTTCCATCCCACCAACTTTGCCAAAAAAGAACAATTTGCAGTGTCCAGCAGGCTTTCTGCCCCCAGGGCAGATTGGAGGTAACAACTTCCAGTCTGCCCCTGGGTTGGGAGGAAGACGTTGGGTTCTGGGGAAGGCGGGCACTAGCCCATTTTGAGGGGCAGCTCCTCCCTAAAAAAAAGTCTCTGGTGTCTAGTGGGTGGCGCTCCCCAAGCGAGGATCCACTAGTGAAAGGCACCATTGGAAAGGGAAGATTTTCCTCTTTCCAATGATTCCTCTCTCGTCTGCATTGATTCTTGGGGGGCTGAGATATTCTCCCAAGCACCGATACAGTGAAAGTGAAAAGAGTTGATTGGCTCATTTCACTTTGACCGCTGATTGCCATTTCAGAGGAAAATAAATAGCCTTGGTGCAGGGTAAGCTCTTCCTCAGCTCCTAAGCTAAATTGAATGAAACAAAATCCCTCTGGTGCTCAGGCCAGAGGTATTACCTGCCTCAGGCACCAATACATGCTGGAGCCTTCCTCAGCATATGAGCGCTGGTGATGAGAACGGCTCCAGCACATCCAAAGCACCAAAGAGGGTAAAACTGCAAAGGGCCCCATTACCTGGTGGCTTTACATGATTATTTTACAAATCCTTCTGTAAGACCCAGGCTTTGATACTCACCCACTTATACAATCCATTTGCTGCTTCTTCCTCCTTCACTGACACTATGCATGAGTCTTCCAATGAAGTTATTCCAAACCTGTCAAGAATTCTATCTGGTGTTCCTCATATATACTAATATTCCTGCTCAATATTGGCACAAAACTTTTTTTCAATGACCCTTTTTTCTGGGATTCTGGTGGCACGTGTGGTCCCATTAATGGAGGGTTTTAATGACCAATCAAGTTGGTTTGATACCCAGCAGTGTCACGACCAATAACACCAAATGCACCATACACTTCATTGTTAGAGTAGAAAGTTCTTGTGCACATGCACTGTTCTTAGCTCTTGACTCCGAAACAGTGTTCAACAAGGTACACTGGTCATTTTTATGGTCAATGTTTGGGGAGTATGAGATCAGTCTCAGACTCAGGACATGGCTCACCAGAATCTACACCAACTCAGTGGCCAAAGTTATGGTGCATTTTGGATAGGGAGGGGGAGGAGACAGGGCTGACCTCTCTCTCTCCGTGCTGTGTTCTCTAGGAAATGTGATAAGGCCGAACAGGATGCCAAAGGGGTATTCATTGACAAGGAAGAGCACAAAGACGGTCTATACACAAGTGATGTGCTTCTGACATCAACAGACCCTGCCTGTTTGCGGCTGCTTCTCCTAGAGGAACTGGGCAGAGCTATCAGGGTAGAAGGCTTTAAAATTAATCTCCAGAAGTCACAATTCTTTAACATCTCCCTCCCAACTGAATGCAAGCAAATATTATGGGCCCATTATCCCTTAGCCAGTGCTGAAAAATGTATTAGGTACCTGGGAGTGACAATCTACCCATTCATGACAAAATAAATTATACTGAGCTTTCAAAGGCTCTTTATGCTGAACTTCTATGGCAGGGACCAATAGCCGCAGTGAAAATGAGGGCCTTGCCCATATTTCTACATCTGGTCAAGTCTCTTGCCCTGAGTAGGGCTTTCAAATAGATTAATCACATTCTCTAAAACTTCAGTGCTTATTTATGAGAGGCTTGCACCTCCGGAGGATCACTTTTTCTGTTGTGCCGGTGGTGAAAACCTCTCAACCATATCTATGAGGTACGCAAAGCCACTTTGCATGGCTCTGAATGGCCTCATAGATATGGAGTAAGACAAAGCAGAGCAAGTTGCTGCGTTGCCTTACTCTGAGCCACAGAGGTGTTGTGGTGGGCTTTCCTATGCAACATCTAGGGATTTTGATGCTGCCCCAGATTTATCCAATCACGTAAACCTGGGGAAGAGCAAAAAACCTTAAGCCTCACCAGGGAAGTCGTAACAAGGAGGACTATTTGTATTTCTCCTCGATATTTCTTCTTCCAGGTGTGCTGCATTCTGCAGCACACATAGAAGCAGGAATACACCCCCTTCCTACACAAAAGCAATTCTGCATGCAACACAGACACCCTTACACCATGATCCAAGGTCCTTGTGTTGGCGCTAGGCAGTTAATTGTACACCAGTGTAAGGAGAAAGGACAGGAATGAGCCATATTGCATAAATACAGTGCATTCCTGCCCTTTCACATTGGCATAGGACAGTGCAGCAACAAGGCTTGTGGTGCTGCCCTACACCTTCCCCATAAATAAGCCCCTTCATTTGTGGGGCAGGAGAGCTAGACTTCCTGAAAACATGATGTATGCTCAAACTTCTGAAGGAGATGTAGAGGTCCCGCATCTAAGGCACCACCATCATCCAGATAAGCTGCCATATAAGGTGAAATGGGGGCTGGGGTAGCCACTGAGAAAGCCTGGTGCATCAAAAATCAGATAAGCTCTGGCAACCACATTTAGAAGGACCCCTGGCTTCCTAGATGGCACCATTCCTGGGACCTTTATTCATTTCACAGTTTTCGAGCTACACTCTCTTCATCATGTTCGGTCATGTCATGGTTAAAAAAGGGTCTATAATGGTATCATTCTCTCCTTACTCCAATTAGAGGGTACACAGCCTCAGTTCTCAGAGTGGTAGAAGGCTAAGATTATCGCCATCCTGAATCTAAGAGATTCCATTATGCCCAGGTACGGCATTGGGTGTTACCCAGAGATATGAGAGCTGGGGCATTTAGACCTTTGACCTTCTTGAAAAAATTGGGATTTCTCAGAATGGATAATAGACTCCTAATCTCTGCACTATATAAAACTTTGAACTCGACCCCAATAAGGTATGAACAGCGGGTCAACTGTAGTTGGAGGCAAAGATTGAGAGGACTGTTAGAAAAAGGAATGGGTCAAAATCCTTTCTTGACTGTGGCTGAGCGGCTCTAGTGCATCAATGAGGGAAACATGTGTGAAGATTGCAACCTACTGGTACTACACCCCTTACAGGTTCCATCACTGGGACCCTAGCAGAGGAAATCTTTATTGCATAAACTGGCAAATCTGGGTTGCTTCTCAATTTATTATGACACTGCCCCAAACTGCAGAGATATTGGACATAATTCCTGGATAACATGATTCACATGTACAGGATCCGGCTGTTGAGATTCCCAGCATTTGTTATCCTGGGGATGACAGATCCTTTTTTCAAACCCCTTGAAATCAAAACAGGGCCCTCAGATTTCTCTCCTGTTAGGGGCTGCTAGACAAGCTACCCTAAGTGTCAGGGAAGTAAGTAGGTCCCCACTTATAAAACCTCGCCACAGCGGGTTGGCTCTGTTTAGGATGGAAAAAATCTCATCAGTGGGCAGTGGGGGAAGGTTTGAGTCTTTTTGGAAGGCCTCCCACTGAATTTCATTTGGTTAAATGCCCCAACTATTTGCATGTCCTTCATATTTCCCCAATGGCACATGGCTCTGATCCGGCAGTGATCAGTCTGGTGAGTTTTTGATGGCATCGCTGCTGGGTTCCAAGTGTCTGGAGATTGTTGGGGTGGGTGGTAGAGGTTAAGTGAGGGATAGATCGGAGATGGAGGGCACCGACATTATTGTTCTTTTGTTAATTCTTCAGTTACCAAGGCTTATATATCATGGCCTGCATATCATCATAGGCGTTCACGGACTCGCACTTTAGCACAGTGCTATAGCATTTTTCAGTTTGTGTTCCCCCGGCGGCCGAGTGATGTAGCTAGAAGCATGTGTAGCTAAAACTCAATAAAAAACAGTTCATGTTAAAGGATTTAACAAAGTAAGGGATACATATAGTACAGGCCGTCCCAGAGGGAGCTTAAGGCAGAGATGGAAAATGTGTAGCCTAACAACCCAGTTTCAGGAAATGAATATAGATTTAGCAGCAACATTTGCAGCTAATGTTCCTAATTACAAAATATAATTTGTGGCCAGCCTGGCACCAACGGAATCGTTGTGGGGTTGACGGAAGACTTAAAAGAATCCAAGACATGCAATACATAGGTCAAATACACAAGTGTCAGTGATCAATTCCTCCACAATGAAAGGAATAACCATGTGAGTGCCTATCACTATCTCATGTACCAGTACCATGTTTACAAAGTTAGCAACAGTTAATAATGCGGTGGGATACAACTGATCATCCTAGGCTAGGGCTGATGAGAGAAAGGTGGGCAGGATGTGACAGATGGAGGACCCTTAGAGCAGGAGGAGGGAGGTATGGTGTGGCCCAGTGTATCAGCCATATGAACGAAGGTGAGTATAGGGGCTGTTGTGCGAGAGGTATTTACTACTGGATTAAGAGCAAGCAGACATTCATGACGATAGCTTATATGAGAGCTGATTACACTGGGGTACTGGTGGGTTGGTGAGGACAAGCCAGCAGCCTGGCTGATGCTCAGCACTGATGGGGTGCACACCGGCTCATGCGTTTGCCCTAGGCTTACCCACTGCATGCATCTGCTTCTGCATGTCCTGCAACATTAAATGTCCCCCCAAAAGTGAGTTGAAAGGAGTGGCAAATGCTTACATGGCAACACTATAGGCATTTGGCCAAGCAGTAATGTGTCGGGGAAATGAAAGTCTAATCAAGCCCAGCAGGTCCCGGTGTCGATTTCTAGCCCACTACATGCATGACCAACTGGTAAACAAAAGTACATTAAAATAAAAAGTTGAAACAAACATGATAAAATAACACATATGAATAAAATAGCTAAAAGATTCAGTGAGGCACTGTAGTAGTGAGTCAGGCTCATCACGCATATACAAAGAAAAACAACACTGCGTTTAAAAGCAGAATGTGCTAGGCCAGTCAGGAAAGTGGTTGACGCTAATCTATCATCCTCTGGAAAAGTTTACAAACATGTTCCAGGTAAACATATTGGACATGCTGAGCATCTCATCAAAATATCAAATCATATTCTAATTCTGTGAGGCTTAAATATTTGGGCTGAAGATTAAATTAACACATAAACGCAATGTACTATCGCAGAAAGGGACAGTTTGGGATTTTTCAAACTGTCCATAGTAACGGTAACATGCTTGACTTACAGTTTTCCATATTTTCATTTTTCAAGGTTTCTGAATAATTGAATACTTTCACTTCCTATGATCTGACCCCTCCAGAATCAATTCCCTGAGCAGTGAAGAAACGAGCTTTGTTTATTCACTGCTCTGATGCCAGATCAGTGAGCTCTGGGCATCCTGGACCGTGTTCTCCCTAGTGGAATCTGTCACCTCCACCAGGTCTCCACAGATGCAACAGAGGCTGTTGGTAAGAGAAGTAAATCCTGGTTTCAGAGTGGTTAGAGGAAGTAGTGTGCAGGGAGTGGCATGAGAAGCATGCAAGGGGGGCATTATCGAAGGTAGAAGGTGTCTGGCAGAACAATGACCAATAGAACCCTAGGGGGCATAGTTATGAGCCCCTTTGCAACGCTCTTGTACCATGCAACATTGTGCAAGAACAACGCAAGCCCATAATGAGATTTATGAAGCCATGGAAGGCCACCTTGCGTGACTTTGGGTGGCTTCATAAATCTGGAGTTATGCAACAATAGCAAATCTTTGAGTTGAGTTACACTGCCTCAAGGAGGCATTTCATGGGTTTGGCATGTGTGTTCCAACATGAATCCCATGGAGTATGGTGCATTTCTAGGTTTACCAGAAGTAGGCGATCTGGAAATACATCAAAAGCCTATGCCACCCCAGGTAAGACATAACGCAGAAAAATATCTTTATGTGTGCTTTTTAATTCAGCTTCCTTTATGTGCTGCTTTCAGTAGCACAACACACATTAAAAGACAAATATGCCTCAGGGGAATTGTTTTTATGGAGGAGGGTTCACTTTCCTGCACAAAAACAATACTCTTAACAATGGAGGCACCCTCACGCCATGGTGCAAAGGTGCCTGTGTTGGTGACAGGCTGCCAAAACGGTGCCAGCACAGGGGCAAAGGTAGGAATGTTCTGTATTATTTTAGCCACAGCACATTCCCGCCTTTTCTCTGTGATTCAGCCCAGAACACCATGGTGACTTGCTGCGCTATGGGCCTGATTACAACTTTGGAGGAAGGTGTTAATCCGTTGCAAAAGTGACGGATATACCACCAGCCGTATTACGAGTCCATTATATCCTATGGAACTCGTAATACGGCTGGTGGTATATCCGTCACATTTGAGACGGATTAACACCTCCTCCAAAGTTGTAATCAGGCCCTATGGCCCTCATTCCAACCCTGGCGGTCTATGACCGCCAGGGTGGAGGGACACGGAAGCACCGCCAACAGGCTGGCGGTGCTTCAGTGCCCATTGCCGCGGTCAGAAAAGGGGATCCGGCGGTTTCCTGCCGGATTACCCCTGGCTGGGCTGAATCTCCATGGCGGCGCTGCTTGCAGCGCCGCCATGGAGATTCCGACCACCTTCCCGCCATCCTGTTTCTGGTGGTTTTTACCACCAGGAACAGGATGGCGGGAACGGGTGTCGTGGGGCCCCTGGGGCTAACAGGGCCCCACCATGATGCTTAGCAGACAGTGAAAATCGCGACGGGTGCAACTGCACCCGTCGCACCCCTGCAACTCCGCCGGCTCCATTCGGAGCCGGCTTCATTGTTGCAGGGCCTTTCCCGCTGGGCCGGCGGGCGCTCCTATGGCGGGCGCCCGCCGGCCCAGCGGGAAAGCCAGAATGGCATCCGCGGTGCGGCCATTTGGCGGTGACCGCATGGTCAGAATGACCACCTATGTCTCTTGGTCATTAATATGGCCCTCTGTAATATTATCATATATGGCGGGGAGAGACGGTAATAAATAGGGTGATGGGGGTATGTCCCGTGACACCAGTTAGTTTATTTATATATTTGTGAGAGGAAAATCTAATGCAGAGGGTAGTCATAGTGGGGGTGACAAACCATTACTCCTCTGCCTCTGTGGTACATAGCATAAAATTGGATATGAGGAACTGTGAGAAAAGGGGATGATTTGACTGTGAAGTTTCACAGTTAACAAACTATGGCCCTCATTCTGACCTTGGCGGTCGGCGGAGAGGCGGCGGTCGGACCGCGAACAGACCGGCGGTCAGAAAAATGGCATTCTGACCGCGGCGGTCACCGCCGCGATCGACCGCCACTTCCCCACTCCGACCGCCACGGCGGTCATGACCGCCGGGCTGGAGTTTGCGCACTCCGGCCCGGCGGTCGTCCCAAGACCGCCAACGGTATCATGACCCTGCCTACCGCTGCGGTTTCTGGCGGTCGGGAACCGCCATGCGAACCATGGTGGTAGGCACTATCGGGGCCAGGGAATTCCTTCCCTGGCACTGATAGGGGTCTCCCCCAACCCCCACTACCCACCCGAGTCCTCCCCCCACACCCTCCACCCCCTGCCACCCCCCAGAGGTGGTACAAACCCCCTCCTCACCCCCACCCCGACATGCACATACATGCACCCCGACATGCACACACCCACAACATGCACATATACACACCCCCTACACACAGATACACAACGGGACACATACCCGCACACATACATGCAGACATGCGCACCTGCCGAACAGCACACATTACCCATAGACACAGCAGCACCCCCCGCCCGCATACACGCACTCACACACCCCCTCTACACACTCACACGCACACCCCCATGCACGCCCACATCACACAACACCCCCCTCCCCCTCCCCTCACGGACGGTCAACTTACCTTGTGCGTTGGTCCTCCGGGAGGCGACGGGAGCCATGGGGAGGTGACCGCCAACAGAACACCGCCAACAGAAGACCGCCACACAGATATGTGGGTCGTAATTCTGTGGGCGGTGTTCTGCTGGCGTGGCGGTGGAGGTTGACCAGTCTCCACTTTTCCGCCATCCTCCAGTGTGGCTGCTGGCGGTTTCCCGGCGGAACGCTCCCAGCGGTCGGAATGCGCACAGCGGCATACCGCCGCGGTCGGCGGTCTTCACCGCGGCGGTAACTCGGCGGTCTCGCGAAAAGACCGCCAAGGTCAGAATGAGGGCCTATAATTCTAGTGGTCTCTTTAAGACTACTGACAGCTAATTTTGCTGTGAGGACTGGTACAGGCCACTTTCACTCTACTTTCTACCCTTAGACAGATAGATTGATCGCTACCATGTGACGGCCTTTACATGAATTATAAATATTATAAAGAGTCTCTAAAAAGCGTAGTATTCTCCAGGGGGAAATAGAAAGGAAGAATAAATGAATATGTAAAGAACAGAGGAAGCAAGTCAGGGAGGAGAAAAGCATAGAATTAAGGGATGAAGGAAGGAAGAAATTAAGTCAGTAAGAAGGATGTTATGTGGGTTGGAAAGATGGAGTAACTAAGGGGCAGATTTAAGAAAAGTGGTGCTGCGCCCAGTGCAGCGCCACTTTCCTTGGCTCCTTAGTGCTCCCCTACCACCACCATGTGTGTGCTATGTTTGAATACGGTGCACCGTGGCGCAGGGTTGCGGGTGCAATAACATTAGAATTTTTGATGCTATTGACGTACTGTTCACGGTTAGCGCCAAAAGTTTGGTGCTAACCCTGAACAGTACAAAGAGGCACACTGTAACCAATGGTGTGCCCCTTTTTAACACCTGCTATGAGCAGGTGTTAAAAATGCCGAAAAAAATGGCACAAAGAAATCTTTTAGATTTCTTTGCAACATTTATTCGGGTGCCCTAATGGGGGAATGCCCCACTTGCATACCTTATGCCTGGAGTAGGCATAATGTAGCTTAATGGGTTACAAAGTTGCGCAATACATGCATGAAGGCACTTTGGGCCATATTTATACTTTTTGACGCAAAACTGACCCAGGAAGACCCCAATCGACCAGCAACCAGCTAGGAGGACCCACACATGACCCAGAAGAGGGAGAAGAAGAAAAGGAAATGTTGTTTCAGTGCAGAGGAGCAGGAAATACTGGTGAAAGAGGTGACGGAACATCAGCATCAACTTTTTGTCAACTCAAAATTGCCAATTGGGAGGAGAGAGGCAGTTTGGCAACAAATGTTCGACAAGATCAACAGTGTGGCAGAAGTACGGAGAACAGTCACTGAGTGCAAGAAATGCTGGCATGACTGCAAGTGCAGGACCAAGGAAAAGATGTCCAGGAACAGGAAGGCAGCACTGCAGACTGGAGGTGGGAGTCCAGCACTGCAGGAGGACCTGGACCACATGGAGGAGATGGTGGCAGCCATCATCCCTGAGGAGATCGTCACAGGGATTCAAGGACAGGACAGTGCAGACTACCAGGTAACAACACAGATGCAGGGTAAGTTGCATGGGTGACAAAAATACCTAAATGTTACCTGCAAGCAGGGGGAGGGACATACCTACTACACAATGCATGTCAGCCATGGAAATTAGGCAGTGGAAAGGGCAAAGGGGCACGGCACGGGTGCATGGGCTGTGCAGGGGAAACCAGGGGCACAGCACAACACAAAACCAACAACCTTTGCATGGGGGTACTCTGCCATGCCAAGGCTGTTGGAAAGGCCAAGCCAGTCCAGGAGGGTGGGTTAAACGTAAAACTGGCCTGCTGTCACACGACAGCTGGTATTGTCACAACATGAACTAGGCCAGTCTCAGGCCATATCAGCAAGTGGTATTTAACATTGACAACAGTTGCCACTAACACCTGTGCTGTGTGTGCAGGTCAAGTAGCTAATGGCAATTAGGTGCCCATGGATCAAACACACCCAAAATAGAGGGTTCAGGATGACAATGTTAGCAATCCCCTGAAATTCCTAACAAAGTGTAAATCCTGTCAAATGCTCATGTCTATAGGCGTAATAAACATCAGGTATTGTTACTTACATTATGAAGTACACAGCAGTAATGTCATACCCATGCTGCACATTATAGGGTCCACCCCGTGCATCTGTTACAATAGCTGCAATGCCACCTTGCAAAATCCCAACTGTCATACTGCTAAGACAACAGCATTGATGGGGAGGACATATGTGTCTGGCTAGTTAAACACAGCCGCACAGTCATAAGAGGAAATTGACCACTGCCAGGCCCATCAGTGCAATCCAATGTAGCACACGTTCCCCAACATCAACATGACACACTACCAATACTGATACCTGCATCGTGCCATGGCAATGATTTACATAGTATGTGCTTGGTCTCAGCAACATATGGGTGTATGTGAAATATCCAAGACTGGGTCAGTTCCATATTGTTAAGTGTTGTGCAAGTACAATCAGAACATCCACAGCCATTGCAAGGCCTCACCATGCTAATGGAAGTAGACGGAGGGTTGAGTAGGACAAGAAGTTGGCAACATACAATTTGGACAGAACCTACACTTTTAGGATGTGATGCAGACAATTCCCCAAACTGCCACACTACATGTGACATGCAGGTGGGGCATAGGCCTGTGAGAATGCTAATATTAATAACAGGAACAATGAACAGGAACCATTATTACAATGTCTCACTAATAGGAAGTCAGTGACGTCACATTACAACTGCCACAACACAGACACACTAATTGTACAATATCTCATTGCAGAGGACGATGGCTCTCCTGGACTTCTCTGATGACATGGATGATGAGCTGACAAACATTAGCAGCAGACCCTCCAAGATGTCATTGGAACCCTCCAGGCCCCACCTTCAGTCGCAATGAGGAGTACAGATGCAGCAGCCATCACAGAGGATCCCACCCACCACCCCAATAGTATGATCTGCCAGCTCAAACCCAGCTGAGGACTCTGAGGACACTGGTACCACCTTTGAGAGGAAGGAGGTGAGAGTACAGTGGGAGCTGGCCAAGGAGTTGTGGGTGGGGATGCAAAATATGGCAGCCAGCCTTGAGGGGATGCGCATGTGCATGATGTCATCTGCAGAACAGGCAACAGCCATGCAAGCACTACCATCCCTCCTGCAAGGACTACAACAATGTGTGAGGGATTTCACCACAGCAGTTAGGGAGTTGCCACAACATCTGGCATCCCAAACCTTTCACTGTATGCACTGCATGCACAAATGCAATCATGACCCCCTCAGGGCTGACCTGGCTGCCTACCACAGTGCTGTAGCTGCTATACTCAAGAACCAGCAGCTCCTCCTTACTGCAGTAATGCCCTTAATAGCCCCACATTTGGCAGCTACCGGGAATTCTGAGTCCACGTCTTCAAACACTGAAGTGTGTGTTGCCACTTCAAACCCACCACCAAGGGCAGAGGAGACGACACACACATCAGAAGATGAAGACGTGGAACAGATCACCTTCACCCGTAGGAGTACCCAGTAGCACAAGTCCATGACACATAGGCACTGATTTCCTAGGTCCTATGCTTGTTAACATGCCAGTCTTGCTACAGTTGGTAACATGCACTGTTCTCCAGCACACTGTTTACCTTACCACTATGCACTACAATTGTCTCTCACTACCTCATTGGCAATTCATGTACCTCTGCACTGAATGACACTTCACCCCAGCATGTCCAAGGACATGTCCCTCACCATTGCACTTGTGTTGCATCACAATAGAAGGCGTCACACTTATGGACTTACAATCCTGGACTATGTAAATATTGTACTACAGCGCTTTATAAATAAATAGCACTTACACAACCACTTTATCTCTGTGTAAGATGACACATCAACTGTGTAGGAGATTTGGGATGTATGTAACATGTCAATGGCCATAGCATGTCAATACAACAGTCTAGAAAGACTGTGGGCTGATAACTACGCACTGGGGATTGGATTTTATCTTCATCTGTGCTTCCTTAGGCTTATTTCTGAAGTGAAATGAGAACAAACAGTATAAGGCTGTGTAGAACTGAAGAAGTCAGAGCCAAAGTATGTGTAAGATGAAACTCAATGTGGCCAACATTCCCTTCAATACAATCTTTATCTATGTGGCATCTGACTATAAACTTTAATCACACACACACACCACACATCAGGAATGGATGTGTATGAGTGTACAGACAATTATGTAACCTGGGAGTACAATGTAAGAAATGATAGGTGTAAGTTATGTATACAGAAATTCATAAGATTATAACATCACTCAGCTTACCAGTGTTCACATAAACATCAGGCTGCAGGCAGACATCCCACAGTGCCCAAGATTCCAATACAGGACTCAAACGATGACAGATTTAAAAACACACCAACCTTTATAACACACTGGGAACCCTAGTAACCATGAGTGGTGGGTGCAATGGATGGCAGATGCATAGAGAAGTAGCTTTGTTGTGGCTGCCAATGTGACAGCTCATTAGGAATAGGGAATAACCATGTCAATAAGGGAATTCTGATACAGGATGGAATACAAATGCAAATACTAAATTGACACTGTGCACCCATGCCAAGGCCGTGATCCCCAAGCATATGACACATAGGTGGTCATTACGACCTCGGCGGTCTTTTCAGAAGACCGCTGAGAGACCGCCGTACGGAAGACCGCCAGTGCTGGCTGTCTTCCGCATGGGCCATTATGACCGTTGGCAGCGCTCCATCCTTTTACGGACGGAGAGCCGCCAAAAGCCATACTGGCGGCAGGCGGGGAAGTGGAGGTAGCTTCACCTCCACCGCCACGCCAACAGAACACCGCCCTGCGAATCACGTCCTGTGATTCGCTGTGGCGGTGTTCTGTTGGCGTGGCGGTTTCGGCAGAGCTGCCCCCATGGGTCCCGTTCCCTCCCGGAGGATCACCGGAACAGGTAAGGTGATCGTCTGTTAGGGAAGGGGGGCGGGGGTGTTGTGTGCATGCATGGGGGTGTGCGTGTGTGTATGTTGAGGGGGCGTGTGAGTGCGTGCATGAATGCAGGGGTGTTGTGTGTATGTGAATGAGTGCGTGCATGAATGCGAGGGTGTTGTGTGTATGTGAATGAGTGCGTGCATGAATGCGGGGGTGTTGTGTGTATGTGAATGAGTGCGTGCATGAATGTGTGCGTGTATGTGTGTATGTGTGTAGAAATGTTGGGGATCGGGGTGGGGAGGGGGGTCCTGCCACCTTTGGGGGGTGGCAGGGGTGGTGGGGGGGGTAGGGGAGGGAGTTGGGGTGGGGTTGGGGGTGACCCCTATCAGTGCCAGTGAAGGGATTCCCTGGCACTGATAGAGCTTACTGCCATGGATTTCATGGCAGTCCCAAACCGCATGATATCCATGGCGGTAAGCCGGGTCAGGTGGGTTGTGATACCGCCGGCGGAATAGTGACGACCGCCGGGCTGGAGACCCAGGTCCCCAGCCCGGCGGTCGTCTCCGCCCTGGCAGGCGGAACGGTGAAGCGGCGGTTGGCCATGGCGGTAACCGCCATGGTCAAAATCTCATTTTTTAGACCGCCAGCCTGTTGGCGGTCTTACCGCCGCTTCACCGCCATCCGCCAGGGTCGAAATGACCCCCATACTGTAAAGGAGTACCTAAAACTTTATTTTACAGTAATAAAGGAAACTTCAACTAGGGGAAACACCTTAACTAACCTTACCTATCCTAACTACTGTATACCTTACCCACAACTGGCCCTAACTACCCTAAGCTAAACTTACTTACCACATTTAACTAAACACTCTAAACATCAACCACCCACCCCCCTTATATGACTGGACACATGTAGGACAATAGTAACTAACCAAAACACATACTAACCTATCCTAAACAAAAACATTTGTTTTTGTATTTTTTTTTTTTTTTTTTTTTTTCTATATACACATAAACCCCAACATCACCCAACACCCACCCATCCACAAAAAACATGTAATAATATAACACCCTTCACCACCCAACCCACTTATACTAACTAAACTAACAGCCTACTCTAACCGAACACTAGGGGGGTTATTACAACTTTGGAGGAGGTGTTAATCCGTCTCAAAAGTAACTGTAAAGTGACGGATATACCACCAGCCGTATTACGAGTTCCATAGGATATAATGGACTCGTAATACGGCTGGTGGTATATCCGTCACTTTACCGTCACTTTTGGGACGGATTAACACCTCCTCCAAAGTTGTAATAACCCCCTAAGTCCCCTAAACCCAGTAAAGAAAAGAATGAGGAAAGAGGAGGGAGGGAAGGGAATCATGGGTGAGGATCCAACATTTGCAAATTGGCCCTCTGCAGGATCTATTTGATACCCCACAGTCTCCTGCTATTGCGGGACATCTCCTGCTGCAGCCTGTCCATCCTGTGCAACATTTGTTGCATGTCACGTTTCAGTGTCTGCAAGTCCTGAATGTCTATCACAGCAGCTGGGCTTGTCTGGGTACCACTGGTAGATGGCATTGCTGGTGCTGGTGCCGTGGTTGAAGGGGGAGGTGCAGGAGGTGCTGCCTGTGGGGCCATAGCAGATGAAGTCGAGGGACCTGCTACAATGACTGTCATCCTTGGGGCCACTGTGGTCTGTGCTGTGGTGGGGGTGGCTGTTGTGGGCAATGCTGGCCCCCCTTGGGCAAATGCCCTCCATACCCCTGTGGCTCTCTCATGACGATATCAACGTGCCATATTGCGGAACCCAGCCTCCACATCTAGTATGTGGCGGTAACGCACTGCCCAACTCTGGAATTCCCATATCTCCTGGGCATTCATGTTGGCAGCTGTAAAAATAGAGAACGCCAAACATTATTGACATCATTGTGTGATACATCTACAGATGATATTCGAACACTTAATCAAAAATAGCACATACAGTCCAAATCTCAGTACAGATGATAGAATGTTCCTGAGGAATGACATGCGAACGCAGCCTACCCACCAACTATCTAACAGCATAGCAATGCACAACAAGGTGTGTACTTAATTAAATGATCTGTGCATCTTTGTACTGCTATTAGTCACATAACAAATGATGCAAGTACTCCACATGTGCCAGGCCGACTAATAATTAGCTTCAGGATCAAAATCAAGGCACACAAGAACTGTGATTTGTACATGGAACTGCCAGGAAGGTATGCAGTTGGTAATCATGAGGGGGCATTGTAGTTTGGAACACATGAATGCTTAAATTTAATGTCTGTCATCTACACTATGATCATCACACCTAGCTACACATATTTTCTAGCCCTACCCAGTGCCTCATGTGGGATGGACATGCAACACATACTTTCAAACATCAAGGGCAACCACGATGCTTTGGACAGCTGTCCATGGGTATAGTTACTCCACCACAGGTAAGGAGGCCTACCAACTAGGATTGAGTCAACCATTGGACAATCACATCTACATTCATTTTTTTAATTGCGAACAATTGTCAACATCATTAGATCTCACTGACACATTTCCAAAATCAAGCACATTGATTCAAGCACCCATCTGGCCTTGAACTGCACGCACGACTATGACATTTCACTCAAGTGCCACATAAATGGAGTACAACATGTGGAGCTAGATGCTGCGGGAAAGTCACCCATACAGTTCTACATGTTCATTACTTAACAGGGATGCTCAAGTATGTGGGTAATATTCTGCATGACTGGTTCGTGTGAATCAGGGTATGACTTGCTGACTAAATCATGACACTGGCCACCTCCAAATTAATCATTGGCATACATGTAGCAACAAATCACCCTGTTCATCTGCCCATGGCTATAGCGCAGCACCTGACTCCCAATATATGACTCTCTGCCACAGAATGTCCAACTTGAACATGGAACAAAATGTCAACCTCCAATCAAGTCACACATCAGACCACATGCCAGCACATGATACCTTGCAATCAGTCCAACAAACAGGAGTCAATCACACAACAGCTGCAAACACAACATAGGACAAACAAATTAACACTTACTGGATACGTCTGGGTCTGCAAATCAAGCCACTTCACCAATTGTATAGGAGGCGGATCCACCTGTAAAACATGGAAGGGTGATATGTGCTCACTATACAAAACTTGGATCAACAAATTACTGCATGTGACATTTTATATGATAGAGCAGCACATCAGGCATGTAGACACACCAACAGACATTAGGGGTCATTACAACATTGGCGGTATAAGGTGCTTACCGCCGTGCAGAAGACCGCCAATACATCGCCGCAGCCGCGGTAGACCGCCACAGCTACAATGACACACATCACGGAATCCGCCGAAATTCAGACACCCACACAATACCGCCACACCAAAGGTCAGCGATAAACATGCGGAAACAAATCCTCCACCTCCACGCCAACAGAAACACGACCCACGAATCCACGCGGCGGTCTTTCAACCGCGGTATTCCATTGGCGGTACACACAGCCGCGCTCAAAATACACACACAGCACCAAAACACCGCCACATTGGACAATTACATATACACACACCTGATACACATACACACACCACTCCCACACACCCAACAAAACATAAAACACACACCCATATCACCCACAAACCCCTATGACCACAATTCACGAACGAAGGCCAGAGAGATAGCACAGAACAGACAACCCCATCACACAGAGGCACACAACACCATCACCCACGCAACATCCAAGCACAAAACACCACATACCACTACACTCACCACACTCATCAACACATACACCACCCCACACATCACACACACCACCCCATGGCACGCCAAAGACACCCCCGTTTCTCCGAGGAGGAGCTCAGGGTCATGGTGGAGGAAATCATCCGGGTAGAGCCACAGCTATTTGGCTCACAGGTACAGCACACATCCATAGCCAGGAAGATGGAGCTATGACAAAGAATAGTGGACAGGGTCAACGCTGTGGGACAGCACCCAAGAAATAGGGAGGACATCAGGAAGAGGTGGAACGATCTACGGGGGAAGGTGCATTCAACGGTATCCAGGCACCACATCGCGGTACAGCGGACTGGCGGCGGACCCCCACATCCTCCCCCTCAACTAACATCATGGGAGGAGCAAGTCTTGTCCATCTTGCATCCTGAGGGCCTCGGAGGAGTCGTTGGAGGAACGGACACTGGTAAGTCAAATCTTAACCATCATAACCCCCACCCTACCTGCATGATATCACACACCCCCACCATCATACCCTCCCATATCACCCCAAATCCTCACCTATCTACCCATGACACCAACCACCCATCCCAACCCCACGACCTACATGACATAACTAAGCATGGACACCCATCACCAAAGCATGGCCACTGCACAGACCCAGAACACCCCCCAACCATCAGCACACAAGCCCCCCCACAGGAATGCCTGCACTGGGGTTCACGCACACCCAACCATTGCACACCATGAAACACACACATGCAATAATCATGTACTTATACCCCCGCAGGAACCCGAAGGAACGTCACCACACCAGAGGGTCCAGACAACACCACTCCACCCCCAGAAGAGGCCCACAGTGACGACAGCAGCTCTGCCCCACTGGATCTTGATGACCAGCCCGGACCATCGTGGGCCTCAGGACAGTCGGTTCCCCTTGCCCAGACACAGCCCAACACCGAGCTTACACCCTCTGGTAACACCAGCACAGCACCCACTCAGTGGGCCCAAACCTCCCTACCCAGGACAGGTCAATCAGCAGTGTGTCCACAACTACAGGGCACCCAGGCTAACCCACCACCCCAACAACAACAGGGACCTGGGGGCAGAGGTAGTGGGCACACGGTCCAGGGGACGGAGGCACAGGAACACAGGGGAACTGGGAGGGCTGCTGTGCGACAGAGGGAGGACAGGCCAAGGGAACCAACTCTCCACGAGGCCCTCTCCTCCATCATGGGAGCCTACCACCACTCCCAGGAGACGATGGCCACGGTCCTGGACAAGTTGCAGTAGACCCTGCGTCTGTAGGAGGAACAATATTTGGGGTTCAGGGAGGAGCTCAGGACCATCGCTCCACCCTGGGCACCATCGTAGGGGTGCTGACGGACATTCAAAAGACCTTGAGGGACACCGTGGCACTATAAGGGGCCCCTGACACGAGCCACGACGATGAAATGCCCACCACCTCCGCCGGCGCTAGTGGACAGGACGCCCGCCACAGGACCAACACACCAGCACCCCACCCCCTGCAGACGGACAACCACCACGCAAGCGGGCCCTGAGATCCAGGAACAGGACAGAGCAAGATGGCAAGACCCCCGCCAGGAAATAAGACCACCCTGATTGTCCCCCCACTGTCCTACTTTGTTACCCTGCCCAAATCGGAACTGACCCAGCTCCACTTCCAATGCCCAGATGTGCAATGTACCTGTGAGACTAATAGACTGGACTCTGCCATGGACATTCCTCCACCATCACCCATCACCATTTTACAACCCCCCTTCATTTTTTTGCACTTAAATAAACACCCTTGAAACACTTCAAAAAAATGGAGTCAGTCTATGATTTGTAAATCTGTATTACCAATTACAGTTTCATAATGGGTTACCCATTGGACGGCTAACATACCTATGTCACACATCACAAGCCCTTCAAGGATGCAAACAGTTGACTCGTAGGTTACCACGTATGTGAGACTGAGATGGAAGGGGACAACTCAGTTAACAAATAGTGAGTGAAATGTCGGTACAGGATAGAGGTAGGTGTGTGAAAGTTAATGTAATGGTAAAAAAGAAAATGTTCTCACCTGTGTCTCACTGGAAATATTGCTGTATGACTGACTCCCTGTTGTCGTTTTCGTCTTCCTCAGCTTCCTCCTCATCACTGTCCACAGGCTCCACAGGCTCCACAGCTGCTACAACACTGTCATCTGGATCATCCTCCTGCAGAAAAGGCACCCGGCGTCGCAATGCCAAGTTATGGAGCATGGAGCAGGCGATGATGATGTCGCACACCTTCTTCGGTGAGTAGAATAGGGATCACCTGTCATATGGAGGCACCTGAACCTAGCCTTAAGAAGACCAAAGGTGAGCTCGATAACCCTCCTAGTCCGCCCATGGGCATCATTGGAGCGTTCCTCTGTCCTGGTCCTGGGATTCCTCACTGGGGTCAATAGCCAGGAAAGGTTGGGGTAACCAGAGTCCCCCAATAGCCATACACGGTGGCTCTGGAGTTCACCCATCATATCAGGGATGCTGCTATTCCACAGGATGTAGGCGTCATGCACAGAGCCAGGGAACATAGCATTTACCTGCGAGATGTACTGGTCTGCCAAACAGACCACCTGGACATTCATGAAATGATAACTCTTCCTGTACACCTGTTTACTCCTGCGGGGTGGACCAGAGCTACATGGGTCCATCAATGGCACCTATGACGTTGGGGATATGTCCAAGGGCATAGAAGTCACCTTTCACTGTAGGCAAATCCTCCACCTCAGGGAAAATGATGTATCTCCTTACGTGTTTCAGCAGGGCAGACAACACTCTGGACAAGACTTTGGAAAATATAGGCTGGGACATCCCTGATGCCATGGCCACTGTTGTCTGAAAAGACCCGCTTGCAAGGAAATGGAGCACTGACAGCACCTGCACGTCAGGGGGGATTCCAGTTGGATGGCGGTTTGGTGACATCAGGTCTGGCTCCAACTGGGTACACAGTTCCTGGATTGTGGCACGGTCAAACCTGTAGGTCATGATTAAATGTCACTCCTCCATTGTCAACAGGTCCACCAGCGGTCGGTACACCGGAGGATTCCGCAATCTTCTCATATGTCCCAGCTGACGGTGCCTACGCAGGACAACAGGGAAGAAACAGTCACTATTCTTCCAGGTATGTACCCACAGTCACACACAAGAATACACCAGACAATAAACCCTTCCTGTATGTGTGTTGAGTGTAGGCCTCAGTATGTGTGACGCAGTTGAAAATGAATCCATGTGGGCCCCTGAAATGGCGGCTGCCTGACCTCTAAACTGGGACAATGGGATTGTGGGGTAACAGCGCTGGCGTTGCACACCGTCGCGGTAGGCGGTCGTAGAGCGCGCCGCAATGCTGCATTGGTTAACAATGGATCCTATGGGTCCCAGGAGCCAATGAACAGGTGCGCCGGCGGTGATGATGCACCCCGCCGCGGACGTCACCGCCGCGGACGTCACCACCATTTTCTATCTGTTGAATCACTAGATACCTGACCTTCGACAGGAGAGGACCTACACTGCTAGTGCTGCTGTGACCTCGGTCTGGAAGCGACAATGGCTGCTGCGTCTGGGGAAAGGGCCCCTGCCTTCACTGCACAGGAGTTGGAGAAACTTGTGGATGGGGTCCTCCCCCAGTACACGCTACTCTACGGCCCTCCAGACCAACAGGTTAGTACACAGGGAGCACGTTGTAGGGGCTAGGCCTGGGTGGATGGGGCTGGGTGGAAGAGGAAAGGGGGCAGAAGTCATACTACAGTAAAGCATGGGAATAAATGGCCCACATGGTCAGAGAATGGAGGGGGCCACACACATTGATGGTGCAATTGGTAATGACTGTTCCTCTTCCCTTGTGCATGTCATGTAGGTCAGCGCCCACCAGAAGAGGGACATTTGGCGTGCCATCGCCAAGGAGGTCCGGACCCTGGGGGCCCACCAGAGACGGGGCACCCACTGCCGTAAGAGATGGGAGGAAATTCGCCGCTGCATCAAGAAGACAGTGGAGGCTCAGCTGGGGATGGCCTCCCAACGTGGGAGGGGTGCCCGTCGTACCATGACCCCCCTGATGTTCCGGATCCTGGCGGTGGCCTACCCGGAGTTGGATGGGCGCTTAAGGACATCACAGCAGACACAAGGGGGTGAGTACAACCTCATTCTGCGGACTTTGAGTGCAGTGGAGGTGTCTGGGTGGGGGAGGTGGGCTGTGGGTGTCCGTATGCCAAGGCGAGTTAGTTAGGCAAGGCCCCTCCATAATGTAGGCCATGTGGCATTCTACCCCACCTCAGAAAATTAGCAAGTTGAGGTATAGTTGCCCCTGTGGCATCCAGGTGCGCAGATTTCCACCATTGACATGTAGGCCATATCCATGAAATTGCATGTGCAGAGGGCAGGAGCGCGGCGTTGTGCATGGGGCTGCTGCGTCTGTCTTGTCCGCCAACGGTAGCGGTATGCCATGCACTAAAACTCTCTTTCTTCTGTCTCCCCCCCTTTATCTGCTCTCCCTGTCCTTTTGTACATCAGCATCAACAGGTGGAGGTACAGTGGCACCAGAGCACGAGGGAGCTGCATCCCACATGGCCATGGAGGGCCACATCACAGACTCTGAATACACCAGTGGGACGGAGGGCGAGGGGAGCTTCACATCGGCCACCGGATCACCAACCAGTGACACAGACTCGTCCGCCGATGTGAGCTCCCCTGTGGTGGCGGCATCATCTGTGAGCCCCACTTCTACAGGTACAGCCGCCACCCCCCCCTACCAGCACTGCCCTCCCAGCAGCCCCTCAGCGTTCGCCCCGTGCCCGCTCACCCAGTAGGGTGGGCATCACCTTCGCCCCAGGCACCTCAGGCCCTGCCCCAGTCACCCCTGCTGCCCTCAGTGAGGAGGCCATTGACCTCCTCAAGTCACTCACTGTTGGGCAGTCTACCATTGTGAATGCCATCCAGGGTGTAGAAAGGGCATTGCAACACGGTAATACATTCCTGGAGGGCATTCATTCTGGTCAGGCTGTCCTTCAGCGAACCCTGCAATCTCTGGCCTCAGCACTGATGGCAGCAATTGTCCCTGTGTCCAGCCTCCCCCCTCCAACTTCCTCCACCCAGACCCAATCCCCTGTACCCCAGCCCATCCCAAGCACACCTACAGACCAGCATGCACACAAGTCAACACACACAAGTAGCTCAGGCAAACATAGGCACCACACATCCCACAGGCACTCACACAAGCATCACACCCATACAGACACAGCAACATCCACTGTCTCCACTGTGTCCCCCTCCTCCTCTTCTCCCTCCTCCCTCCCAGTCTCGTCTACACACACACCTGCATGCACCACATCTACAGGCACTAGGACTCGCACTAGGACACCCAGCACCACACGCCTCTCACCTGCACTCACCACCTTCACTGCCATTTACACGTCCCCTGTGTCCTCTCCCAGTGTGTCTGTGACACCCCCTCCCAAAGTACCCAAACGCCGGCAATCACTCACCCAACATCCATCCACCTCACGACAGCCTCCAGTACCTGCACCTGCACCCAAAACAGCTAAAGTGACACCTCCTACAACCACCTCCTCTTCCTCCACTCCCAGACCCCCTCCAGCTACCCATCCCAGTGTTCTTCAGAAACTGTCCCTCTGTCAAATTGACCTTTTTGCCCCCACCCCCCCTCCAATTCAGCAGTCCTGTCGTAGCGCCTCAGCCAAAAAGCCTCCAATACCAGTGGTGCGTGTTCCAGGTTTTTGGAGTGCACCGTCCACCAGGGCAGGCAGTAGGACCCAGAGCCAAGGCACTGGCAGCCCACCCCCTGTAAAGGCTCCGAAATTGGAGAGTGGACGACGGGACTGTGTCAAGACTCCTGGTGGGACAACAAGTGAAATGGGATCGAATGCGATTGGCGAGTCAGCTGTAACTCCAAAAAAGGTGGGGAAGGTCCAGAGGAAGTCTGCCCAGCCTGTTGTGAGTGTCACGGCGGAGAAGTGCGCCATCATTTCTGGTGGTCCAGACACAACCGCCAGCACCGTCGTCACTGGTCCAGAGACCACCGCAAGAGTCAGTGCCCAGGAGGGCTCAAGTATCGTCACTGGTCCAGAGACCACCGCCAGAGTCAGTGCCCAGGAGGGCCCAAGTATCGTCACTGGTCCAGAGACCACCACCAGAGTCTGTGCCCAGGAGGGCTCAAGTATCGTCACTGGTCCAGAGACCACCGCCTGAGTCTGTGCCCAGGAGGGCCCAAGTATCGTCACTGGTCCAGAGACCACCGCCAGAGTCAGTGCCCAGGAGGGCTCAAGTATCGTCACTTGTCCAGAGACCACCGCCAGAGTCGGTACCCAGGAGGGCCCAAGTATCGTCACTGGTCCAGAGACCACTGCCAGAGTCTGTGCCCAGGAGGGCCCAAGTATCGTCACTGGTCCAGAGACCACCGCCAGAGTCGGTGCCCAGGAGGGCCCAAGTATCGTCACTGGTCCAGAGACCACCGACAGAGTCGGTGCCCAGGAGGGCCCAAGTATCGAGGGCTCAAGTATCGTCACTGGTCCAGAGACCACCGCCAGAGTCCGTGCCCAGGAGGGCCCAAGTATCGTCACTGGTCCAGAGACCACCGACAGAGTCTGTGCCCAGGAGGGCCCAAGTATCGTCACTGGTCCAGAGACCACCGCCAGAGTCAGTGCCCAGGAGGGCCCAAGTACTGTCACTGGTCCAGAGACCACCACCGCCAGAGTCTGTGCCCAGGAGGGCTCAAGTATCGTCACTGGTCCAGAGACCACCGCCAGAGTCAGTGCCCAGGAGGGCCCAAGTATCGTCACTGGTCCAGAGACCACCGCCAGAGTCTGTGCCCAGGAGGGCCCAAGTATCGTCACTGGTCCAGAGACCACAGCCGGAGTCACAGCCCAGGTGGGGCCAGGATGCCACAGCCCCGCTGGGCAATTATGGAACGTCATGCCACACACCAATGTCCAGTATGGAGATCGTCATGGCACACACCAATGTCCAGTGTGGAAATCGTCATGCCACACACCAATGTCCAGTATGGAAATCGTCATGCCACACACCAATGTCTAGTATGGAAATCGTCATGCCACACACCAATGTCCAGTATGGAGATCGTCATGCCACACTCCAATGTCCGTATCAGAACCGCCATGTCAAAGCACCGCTGAACAGGGCAAAGACCGCCATGGCAAAGCACCGCTGAACAGTCCTGAACCGCCATGTCAAAGCACCGCTGAACAGTCCTGAACCGCCATGTCAAAGCACCGCTGAACAGGGTAAAGACCGCCATGGCAAAGCACCGCTAAACAGTCCAGAACCGCCATGTCAAAGCACCGCTGAACAGGGCAAAGACCGCCATGTCAAAGCACAGCTGAACAGTCCTGAACCGCCATGTCAAAGCACCGCTGAACAGTCCTGAACTGCCATATCAAAGCACCGCTGAACAGGGCAAAGACCGCCATGGCAAAGCACCGCTGAACAGTCCAGAACCGCCATGTCAAAGCACCGCTGAACAGGGCAAAGACCGCCATGTCAAAGCACCGCTGAACAGTCCTGAACCGCCATGTCAAAGCACAGCTGAACAGGGCAATGCACCGGGTAGGAATGAATGGCCCACCACATCAGGCATCCTTATCCCATGTGCAGCTGGGACAGTGAAAGGACACTACCTTTCACGGGGAGACTTATCCAGTCTGGGCACCAGTCACCCCCCAGTACCAGTATGGACCTGCATCAACTTGTGAGACTGTGGCTTTGCACTCCCCAGGATTGAAGAGTGGGCAACCCACCCACTGTAGAGACTTGTGAGACTGTGGCTTTGCACTCCCCAGGATGTAACAGTGGGCAAGCCACCCACTGTAGAGACTTGTGAGACTGTGGCTTTGCACTCCCCAGGATGTAACAGTGGGCAAGCCACCCACTGTAGAGACTTGTGAGACTGTGGCTTTGCACTCCCCAGGATACATCAGTGGGCATGGAGCCCCGTCGTGGATCTGGCTTTGCATTCATGTGGCTGAGGTGCCCCCCTTCCCTTCCCCCTGAGGTGCCTGTAGTGTTTCTATCTGATGCCCCGGCAGTGTTCTCTCCGATTTTGGTGAGGTATCTATTGTGGGCCTCGCCCTTGCATTTTTGGACTGTTTGTGCACGGACATTGTTGTGTACATATCTGTACTACTTCTCGGATTGTATATGTAAATATGAGTGATTTTAGAATACATATAGTTGTATATTTTTGTATGACATGTATAGTGGCACATTACAAAGGTTGACCGAAATTCGCATTGTCTTTGCATTCTTCCGGGGGGATTGTGGGTTGTTACTGTGATTTTTGTGACTGCATTGGTGTGCATGTTGTAATATGCGAGGGTGCGGGTGTTTGGTGGGTGTCCCCCTAACTTTTGCCTCCTCCCTCCCCCGTGTCGTAGATGCAGTACTCACCGATATATTCTGCGCCTACGTCGCTGTTGGTCGTGAAGGAGCAGAAAGACAAGGGCAGGTAGTATTTGGAGTTCCGGGTCCATGGAGTCGTCGTTCCTCGTGGGATGTGTTCAGGTGAGCGTTTTCCCATAGCAAAAGCTGTTTCCGCCGTGTTTTTATCCACGGTGAATCCGCCCCGGAAAAGGTGGCGGATTGGCCTGTTGTGATACTGTGGGCAGTACATTGTCTTCCGCCTGTCTGTTGGCGGTGACCGCCGCGCTGCTTATCTGTACTGCCGTGGCGGGCGGTGTGTTAAAGTGGCTGTCTTTGTTGGCGGTTTCCGCCAGGGTCATGATTCCCTTTTTTTGTCCGTCTGTCTGTTTGCGGTATTACCGCATCTTGAACACCGTCCGGCAGGGTTGTAATGACCACCATAGTCATGCAAACATGCATTGACACTGTCACTCCAGTGAGTGATAGACACGCATATGCACACATGCACTGGCCCTGACATTCATGTGGTTCCAAACATGATTACTCAATGTTGTGCTTTATTAATTCTAGAGGGTACTCCATTTTATCATTTGTTAATATGAGAGACATGCAATGCCACATTCCTGGTGCACTGCAATACCAGTGACTCAGGTATTATGGCTTGGGCATCAAGGGACAATGAGTCACTGTGTGATGCTCATGTGCGTTGAGTTGCGTTCAGGAATTATTGTGCTTTCAATGGTCCATTATCTGTGTGCCAGTGTTGTATGTAGGTTACATATGCCACATTGGCAGTGTACCCAAAGTTGTATTTGCCCCCTATGACAACATGATGGCAGGGATCCTGTGTGTTACTTGATGACAATGTTACGCTAAACATGGATTGGCCATTTATCAAATTAAATACAACAAAAAGATGTATGCTGACAGTGTCTAATTTGATCATCTGTGACAGAATGCATGGGCACAGGTGTAGCCCTTGCACCTGAAATGCGTAACTCTGGGCCCTGTGTACCTATATCAGGTATTGTAAATCACACTTTGCCACATTCATTAACTTAGAATTGCCAAGTTGGGTGATCTGTGGTAATACAACCAAACTGACACTGTGCGCTAATTAAAACATGTGTTAACAAATGTCCTACTTCTGCAATCTTGATGAGGTAGATCTCTATTTGAAAGCAGCTTGTAAATGGCGGCACTCAAAGGAATGTTGGCCTGCTGATCTTAGCATACCACCATGTCTGTGATAGCCTTCAGACTGAGAAGTTTATAATTGTACATATGCTGCACTATATCAGCAGGGGAGTACCAAAAGTAAAATAACAAACTATTTCATCACTTAAAATGTATAATGGAAGCAGTCAGTGGTCCCTTGCACAACATCATGCAAATAAATAGTTTGTGACCATGCATTCACAAAGAACAGGGATCCCATGATGACCTATTCACTTTACAAAATTGTTTGGCTATAAAGTGACACAGATGGTAACTGCACCAGCTCTGTACCAGCAATTGTGCCCAAGGCAAATATGTTGTTGGGCCATGCTACTCAATGATAGGATTTCACCGCCTACTCCGAAAAGCCACAAGATTAACCTGTTTTGTGCTACTGCAATCTGGTAGCATCTGTACACAATTAGGTTTGGCCATGTGAAATAATTTCTGTCCACACATAAACACACAGAAACAATGAACTTAGGGCCAGATATGTCTTTTTTTTGTGTACCATTTGCTTCATTTGTTTACGCTACAGCTATGGAGAGTAGCACAAAAAAGTGTGATGGTAGCAAGTGTACTATACTTTGTCATACAGAAATAATGCAAATGCTGCACAAACAAAGTAGATATATCGGACTAAGATATTAGCACAGGTTAGGAAAAGCTTTGTACGTATGGCCATGAATACTGTTCAGACAAGGTTTAATAAAAATGGTGACTACATTGGTTCCTTGTAATAGCATGTGAAATACATCCCATTCCTGGTACACTCACAGGCCCTGAATCATAAAGTGGTTTGTGGCGCATTACCATCATCTCTTGACGCCAAAGTGGCACTAATTTACAAGATAAAGTTGTCTTTTGTAAGTTTGTGTAGCTTTAGCGTTAACAATTGACGGTAATGCATTGCGAATATTGTATAAATCAGGTCCACAGTTTGTTCAACTTGCATTTCACATGTCCACAAACATTGCATGCAGCATGTCACAAAATCTGCTACGGTCACTCCAGAGCATTGTACTGTACACATTAGTCAAATTTGTACTCACTAACAGGGCCACCAATCACCACACCCAGGTGGTCCAGCAGGTCCTGCTCTCGGGCCACCAGGTCAGCCCAGCGATGTTTCAGTTGGTGGTTGTTGCACTGGCTGTTAAACATTCTTCTCAGGTGGAACAGCACCTTTGCCCACCTGAGCCTCCTTGCCTCCATGTGACACCCCTGCATCACCCGGGCCCCATCCTCCAACATCAGGGGGAGGAAGTGGCACACCAGCCACACAAAAGTCCCTAGCTCCTCCTCACCCATTCTCACCAGACGTGGCCTACCCAACATCTCCGAAAAATAGGTTAGGAAAGGGTAAAGAGGGAAAAACAGGGAAAGGAGGTATGAAAAGGAAACTTAACTAACCCACAGACAGCCCAACAATACTCCAAATAACAATACCTATTAACACACTCCCAACAGTACAAAGACAAATATAATCACAATAAATGACAATAAAACACTTAAACAGATTAACACAGACACTTACAAAACAACAGAATACAATAGCAATAGCACACAGGAGACAAAAGCACAAAATTCACAGAGACAAGTCAAGACACAGCCACACAGTCTAGAATAATCACAGACTGCAAAGTGAAAGTGAAAGTACACACACTGTACAATTTCTGTAAACAGGATATCCTATTACATCACTGCCTGTCTCAATTGCAGTGCGTTTTTTTCTCTTGCGTGTAATTTTATAACGCTTACGGGGTTTGAATCAAATTATTTTGACGCATATGCATGAAAATCACCTGCATTCAAGGATCAATACATTTTTTATGGATAATCTATTTCCTGTGGTGTGGAGTTGGACTTAATGCTAGGGACCAATCAATGTATTATGGGTGTGAGCGTCATTTTTTAACGCATAAGCATTATATTTTGACGCATATTCGTCATTTTTTGACACTTTTGCATCACAAATCTGTCTTAAAGGGTGTTTGTGTTATTTTTCATTTATTTACATGCATGCAGCCTATAACTGTACAAAGATAGGATGGTATGACCTGCAGTGTGTGTTCTAGTGTTTGGGCACATGTGGCAGACCATACCACTGCGGACCATGATACTCATGCTGTTGTGCCGGATTGGCTCTCTTAACTGACGCAACATCAACACAAACTTTTGGAATAAAATTTGTATTAACTAGTTTGCGCAGGTGTTGCATCAATAGAGGATAGCAAGGCTACGCAACTAAATGAGTAGACTCATGGCCTGTGTGTTTATGTCTGTGAATTGGCTCTTGAACTTTTGTTGTGCCTCTGTGTGAACGTCACAAGAAAAGTCTGGCATATTGTGCATCTAGGAATGTTTTATAATAGTGTATAACCATCAGATGCCATTAATTGAGGTACATCAGTCATGATGTGTGTTTGTTATGTCTGTTGCGTCTTATGCTGTGTGTACTGGACTTTGGGGACAAAACATTTCCCATGACAAGCTATACACAGGATAGATAGAGGACAGTTGATAATGGCTATGTCAGATGTATAACCCATCACATTTAAAGAAATGTTGAATACCACCTCATGATCACTTGTGTGTATACTACCCATGAGTCAGGCTTTTGAACATGCTAGGTAGGTACATTGTTTGTGACACAGGGTCTCAAATTCAAATCTAAAATTGTTATGTACAACACAGTTTGAGTCATGTAAATCACATATGTTTCTCCTGTGGCTGTGGAGGACCATCAGACCATGCTGCATGTGTTCACATATTTCCTGTGGTTATTTGCACAAAGGTGTCCAGTTCAAGTGTGTGGCCATGTGTACCCTGTGTCAGTATTAGCCTCCATGTTGTCACAGTTACGTGCTGGTCTAGTCATGAGTCTGTGGAGCCAATCCCTGAATTGACAGAGTATACTTCAAAGCAGAATTGACCTAAAGCCAAAGATAAATCAACGACACACATGGGCATAGTCCAGCTATGACACTGCAGAACTTTTATAAGGCTGATAACAGGGCAACCTTGGTGTGCTCAAAAACTTTATGGATCAGTAATAGGAAACAGGTAGCTTTCATCACAACATTTGGACACAGGGTGTACTCTAAGATTCCCACTGCAACAGGGAACATCAGTGCCTCTGTGCTGATTAATCTCACAGCTAGTCACCACGCAAGCCCCATGAAAAGGTGGCAGCCGAAGTGAATCTGTGTGTGGATCGTCAGGGCACAGACATGTTTTGTCCTTACATACACATTAGCACTCCTTGTTTGTTGTGCTGGAGGCACTGTACCAATTCCATTCATACAGCCATAGCACACTGTCACTGTTTGGCACTCATGATTACATTCAAAACCAGACAAGGGGTGGGGACTGGATTAGGCCATTTGAATACATGTCCCAGAACAGCATACGATAAGTTAACTGATTAAACTATACTATACATTTGAGGATTCATCGTAGACCTACCAGACACAATACCCCAGGAGGAAAGAGAGGGCATGGAAAACAACTATGAGACAAATGTAGCCACAGGGAAACTCCTTGGTTAACGCAAACACAGGAACCAGTCAGGCTAACAGGATGCAGGCTCTGTCAGGAACAAACATGAACACGTCAAATACACAGTGAGCAGACTCTGACTGGGAAAAGCAGGAACAACACTGTGGAAACTAAAAAGAAAAATATGCTGTGGTCTGCAATGTTACACAATTCCCCAAGGGCTCAGGTACACAAGGGATTTGTACGCCAATGCACAACAAGAAGATTCAGAAAATGGCAGCTTCTAAGCAGTTCCAGGCAGCAGCAAGGGCAGGGCAGGTTCAAATGGCTTGTCTGCATGGATGTGCTCACAAGTGTGTGCACCTTCAGTCTCTCACAAGTCCTGGAGTTGAGAATCAAGTTCAAAGGGCCAACTGGACCTTTCGCATGGGAAGCAATGGACAGCTGATTACAGGTCCTACTGACTACCAGGCAGTGCATTATCGGACCTGAAGTCCATGCAGACTGATGAACTATGAGTATGGCATGCCTTATTGAAGAGGGAAGCACACAGGAGTCAGAATGGGAGTCTGGGTGTGTGTAGATGAAGACTCTTAGGATACAGATCGTCCATTTACAGGGCTCTCCAGAGAAGGGTGGGCAGAGACTGAAAACATGGCAGTGGCAGGACTTATTACCTGGGATGGACTGCACAGGGCATGTCTTGGGAGCAATGCTTGCCATACCTGGGGCACTCGTGCTATCCATTTTCAGCTTAGCTGGACATCTTGTCACACATGCTTCTTGCAGGGATAGCTGATGTCACACTTACTGCTGTCAAGGGTCTGGTCATACATTCCTGTTACCAATGCAAAAGCACATCCACTGCCTCATGTATGAAACAATTTTTTTTACCTTATGATTGATGGTGTCTTAGTTGTGTGTCATTTGCTGCAATGGACCATGTTGGAAACATGGATGTGTCACATAGCTGTGGCCCTCTGATATTGCCCTTCAAATGTGAAATAGACAGTGTAATTTACACTGTGTGTGATGTTTGCTGTACATTCATACCCATCAAATGTGATGTGGCTTTTTCAGTATCCTAATCTGTATTTCTGCAATGCTCCATGAGGCTAAACTCTGATTCTGATTCCTAGGGATCATGTAATGTATAAATAATTACCCAGAGCATGACTGAGTGATGAAGCGAGGTGTTTAATTACATATGATAACAAAGTGGTGATGGTGACTATAATTAGAAGTTTTGTGCGATATGTTGTCCCCTTCGCAATCCTGCAGTTGTGTTTGGATATTCCCCCTCGTTTTCACGGGCAGCATCCTCCTCTTCCTCCTCTTTAGGCATTTGTGGATCTGGTTCATAGATTGGAATGTTCCTCCTCCCACAAATGTTGTGCAGGATGGCACAGGTCAAAATGATCTTGCAGACCATTTCAGGGGAATTTAGGAGGCTGACTCCGGTGATGTCCAGGCACCTGAATCTGGACTACAGGATGCCAAAAGTCCTCTCAACTATGGTGCGTGTCCTAAGATGTGCCTCATTATAGGCATGCAGTGCTGCTGTGCTTGGGTTGGCAATTGGGGTCATGATCCATGGCTGGATCCCGTAACCCTGATCAGCTGAAAGAGAAAATGAGGGTAAGTATTTTGTTGTTGGTTGCACCGTGATTGTCACTTTGCATGGCAGTTGTTTCTTGTGTCATCTGTGACTCATCTGTGTTTGTGGTATTGTGTGGGATCCTAGGCTTCTGTGATGTTCTTTCTATATTGGCTTGTTTAACTATCAAAACTGCTGTTTGGCTTATTGACATGATATCTGTGGTATATTTAGAATCTTGCAGTTCATTGTGTATCTCCCATGCGTTATGTAATGTGAAAGAAGTGTCTGTGTGCCTTCACTGGAGGTGACATGATACTTCCACACACGCAATCAATTCCACTGTGGTGGTAACACGGTTGCACTATATGGCCTGAACATCCCATCCAATTTGACATATATGATTGCAGGTGAAATGCAACAGTTAGGCCCTTTGATTTGGCTAGGTGACAATGCACAACACATCTCCATAAGTTGGCAGCACTGAAGTGTTCACAATTGACAATGCACAATTATCCCATGTGTGACAAGTTCTATGCCAACCTATTTTTGTGCCCTCATCGAGTTGGCTCATGTGCAAACGTGTACCCACACTACTGAACCTGCTCCAGGTAAGCTGGCTAACTTTGTTGCGGGGATGAAGGTTTTAGTGTTGGAAGGTCCATCTGCCTGTACGTCTGTTATGTATATTGGGGATTGTCTCAATCTGTATGTGTAGCAGTGTGCACTTTGCATTAGTGTCACATCCACATGTTTTCATAGCACAGTCAACTTCCTTATTGCTAGCTGGCAATGTCACCCCAGGAGTGATGTGAGATGTTGGTACTGCCTCAATGATTCCATGTCACCTTCATTAGAGTCAGCATCATCATGTTATGTGTCTCATGGTGTTTGACCTGCAGCAACTCACATTACACACCCCTTACACAGGACGTATTGGTTGGAAGGGTGTGGGATTGAGTGTTATTGATGTGATATTGAAAGGTTCATCTTCCAAGCTGTACTGCCAGTTAAGGCCATGTCATTGACACTGTGTGGTTTTAAATTGGTCCTGTGTGGCTCTCGAGTGGCATCTGTTGTTATTTACATCTGTCATTTGTCCATAGGTGTGTATCCCATTGGGTCAGGATATCAAACATGACTACCAGTGTCACAAGCTCAGTGTCTTCTTGGCCACGTGTCAATGTAGTGGTGTATGTGTTGTGTGTCCTACAGGGTTGCTGTGCTGTGAGTAAATAACTAGGTTTATGTACATACCAACAAGTAGGCATTTGCCATATCGTCCATCCTGGAAGTGCTGATTGATGGTGCTGTGGCGGAAGATGAATGAATCATGTGCACTCCCAGGATACTTTGCCATGATGTTGGTGAAAAATCCACGGTAATCCACAATGGCCTGCACATTGATGGAGTGTGTGTGCTTCCTGTTCTGTATAGATGCTCCGTTGCAGCAGGTGGCACAATTCGTACATGTGTGCAGTCAATGGCTCCAAGCGCGTGCGGGAAGCCATTAATTTGATAAAACCCCTGTTTGGTCTCCTGCTGCTTCTGCTGTGTGTTGGGGAAGCTGATGTGGCGGGGTGTGAGGGAGATGATGGCATCCAGTACCTTCGGAAGGAAGGCAGAAAATGAGGGCTGTGAGATCCCGGCAACCAGGGCAGTGGTTTGAAAAGATCCACTTGCCAACATGTGCAGGACAGCTAGCAGCTTGGTATCCAGGGGAATGATGGTGGGTGTCTGCAAGCTGGGTGCCAACTGTAGCTCTATGTGGTGCAGCATCTGCTGTAGGGCTTGCCAGTTTAGTCTATACCTCTGGATGGTGTCATGTTCCCTGAGGCCCTGAGGGGTTGTCCTGGTCCTGAATATCCCCTCCTGCTTTCTGCGTTGCCTTTGGGGTCCCTGTTGGTGTGGTGGTAGCTGCTGCTGTTGCTCCTGTGCTCTGCGTCTTTGTGCATGCTGGATGAATAGCACCTCCATGTCTTCCTTTTTGAGCTCTGATGTTGCTTCTGTGAGTTTTCCTTAAGTAATGGTGTGTTTGCCCCATTTAAAATTTTGACGCAAATCGGGATTTGCGCCATTTTCCAGCTCCGCCTACCAGACATGCGCCCTTTTTGCACGGTTGGATAAATATGTCACACAGGTGTTTAAGACATTTTTTAGATGGGAACGCCTACCTTGCATCTCATTGACGCAAGGCGGTTTCACGCATGCAGAAAATGGCGCACACTGGGATATTTTGATGTTAGACAGGTCTAGCATCAAAGTATGAAAATAGTGTTAAATTTGCGCCGAATTAGCGTAAAAAAATTACGCTAATCCGGCGCAAAGGGAGTATAAATATGAGCCTTTGAAACTATTGTGTGGTGCTTTTGCCTTTATATCGCCACATTAGCGCAAAATAAATGACCCTAATGTGGCGATATATGGCACAAGGGGCTCTTATATCTGAGGCAAAAATAGATAGGAAGGAAGGAACTGCCAAATTACATATTGAACCCAGTTTTGCAGCGTAATGATGGCATTTTAAGAGGGTTTTTTTTATACATTAAATACAGCAAAAGCATTTCTCGGTTGATTTGAAACCCATATTTGAGACAATCTCTTTGTTTAAGATGTGGAAGCAATGTAATTCACAAATGTGCCTCTTTTGGGTGATGGAAAACATGTTATCCGTGTTTTTCATTTCATTTCGTTAAACATATTTAGAACAGTGCAGCTAATGTTCAATTGCTGTTACGTGTGCATTTCTTCAAACCCTCGAACCGTTCAATAATCTAGAATTGTAATTTTCTACGAGTCTGGCGATGCATGTCAACCATAGGCAGTGGTAACAGAATCTGAATTGACGTTTTGCAGCGTGTATACATTTAGCATAATTTTCATGAATTTGGCCAGGTGTGGCTAAACGATGCTTCAGACGAGGAGCTAATGGTACAGCTTTTGGGGCAGTAATTTCCTGGGTATGGTTCAACAAAATGAAAACTCATCAGAGCCCCTGCTGGGAATCCATCAGCAAGCCTTTATCTCCAGACCCTGGCACACCTGCTTACACAGTAATAATAATACACTAGTGGGTTAAAACACCAGGCCAATGCAAATTAGATGTATTTTTTGCTCGGTCGCTACATTTTACACACAAGGACTAGAAGGGAATGTTGCCAAAGTATGAAAGTAAGTACACAAACAAAGTCACATACGTTTTAGTCTCCCTGCACGTCTGTTTTCTGAATTCATGCATTTTCCTGTGAGAGGATATCTTCTTTAGGTGCACATCAGTAACATATTGTTCTGTTCCACTCAAAGGCGACTTTGCTCCGACATTTTGTCAGCATATGCCTTGCCATCTGCAATGTGATTTCTTCTTAGAGATTCGTGTGTCATATATCTCAAACTGTGCGAAAGGCTTTGATGTGTTTTTCTCGAGCTCCCTAAATACCGTGTACATTTATTTTCACCGCAGGGTGAATTATGCTACAGAGGCGTCTTCAGATGTGTTGGGGGTTTAAAGAGAACTCTTCTCTGCTAGTTTCCATGCTATGGATACTTCGAGGGTACTTTTGCTATATCAACTCCTTATCGTAATTAATACTTTCTTGGTGTTCTGTGTAAAGCACGGTGTTGCTTGTTTCTTGAACGGATGATTTTTATACATAAATACGTTCAGATAAGATAACTGCATAATTAAATTATTATTTTTTTCCAGGGGCTAGACATTTGAATTCCATTATTCTTTACATTAATATACACTTTAATATGTGCAATATCAGGGTTAAACATTTGAATCAATTATAGTTTAGGTATTGAATATAATAAAAACCTGGACTGTATTGTGACCACAGTGAACATGTTAATAAAAAGGAATAAGCCTCGCTAACTAGTTCCCTGCTGCTGCTCACATTACATTTCTTGCAAACTGTTATTTTGCACATAATATCACTCCCACTTACATTTGTCCATCATGCTTTTCTGTGGAATCCTGGAGAGGCATAACAAGGGTGAAACCAGTCTAGGGTTGTGTGCGTTCCGTTCTGGAAAGGGCCTCCCCTTGCAGTTTGGGGGTGGTCAATTCCCACGAGCAACAGAGTTAATACTGTTTTGAATAAGATGGGCTTTTGTTTAAAGTGGCACAGTGGGTGGAAAACAATGGGTTTGAATGCTACCCCGACTGGTTGCCAGTGGTCAGACTATTTGTAAGCATTTCTCCCATTATCTTTTGTGGAACTGATGTAACACCCTATGTGGCCTGGACTATGCCCAGACATGGGTCTCTTTTTCCTCACTGTGCCATATGAGCCATGCTATATCTCACTGATGAGGCCTTACAAGGCCAAAATCAGTATGGGTTGTTTGTGTTCTCTTTTGCAGGGGGCTTCACAGTTCAGTATGAACTGTTTCCCTGAGGAGCCAGGTCAGTACTGATTGGCATAAGTTGGGCATTTGTCTAGAGTGGCACAGTGGGTAAAAAACGATGGGTTGGAATGCTCTCATGAGTGATTCCCAGTGTTTAGACTACTTGCAGGCATTCCTCCAATTACCTGTTGTGTGATTTTAGTGTAATCCACCACTTCCTATGAAATGAAAGGTTAAAATCTGAAATTTAAATCTCAGTACATGCAATATGTATTATGCACATTAGGTCTACAAAGTTATCGACATTCCCATTGTTACTTAAATCCAGGCTACAAAAACACTCAAAAACACCACTATTGACACAAATAAAGTTTTTACATGCTTAAAAACCATTATAACCAGTTCAGCGCAGATCAGTTTTCCAACTTGACTGATATAAAAGTGACCACAGCAAATGTCCAAATATATTCATGGTATAAACACAGGCTCTGTGCCACCTTTGACTCCAAGAGGTACACATATGCACAAACAACTGCAGGTACAATTGCAGCATGAGGTCCAACGACAGAAGTCTCAGGCATCCACTAAGCACAGACAAAGCTCTGCATTGATCAGGTGATTCCTGAATCTATTGAAGATGTCCAATGAAATGCTCACAACTTTTTGTCTTGACCCAGCCCACAGCGACAGAGTGCCACTGGCAAATTTTTCAATGTAATAGATTCCCTGTAGTGAACACAAGTGACACTTATAAAATTCAGAGTCATCAAACATATATACCATAATTTTTCAATTTGGACATGAGTTGTATGGTAGTACCCAAAGGTTTGTATTAAATCAATGGGGAATTCCAAAAATGTATTCATCATATTACGATACCTAGTATTTTGCTAGGCCTTTGGCTTTGCAGTCTTTATGTTCAATACATATTTTGAAGCTGTGGAGAAAGGTGTGTTGCTTCCCACAGTAAACTTGCTTGGACATCAGAATTTTTTAATGTTATTTGTACTTTCAAAACTTGGTGCATTACTGTTTCATCATGCATCCATTTTTAATGTTCAATAAAACACACTTGCATTACTCGGCTGATGTGTCTCACCGTTTTTCTATGAAACAGTGAGCTTTATCAAAGATTAAGTTTAGGCTCCATAGATTCTCTATGATTTTTTAACATTATTTTTTATTAAGTTTTTACATTGAAGAGAAAGAACAATAAAACACAAGATATACTTGTATGCAGAGAGACTACTAGCAACAAAAGCTAAAAAACACAAATGATGGACGGTATGAGGAACCAATCAAACATTCACCCCCAGTCACAGATATGGGTTTAATCCATCAATTATTTTGCTCATCATGCCCAGTTTGGACCCAGCCATATAAAAATCTGTCTTGACCCTGTTCCCCATGGGAACAGTACAGCACGAACTACCAGGCCAGGTCCTCTCTGGACCGGAAACAAGCATCCTGGGACCGGTTTCATTGGTATCACCCTTCATCAGCCAGGCTTGCTTGAATTCAGTGGACAGAGAGACTACTGTCTATGATGTTTGTAATAGTGGCTGGATGACCTCCGGTCATCGTGGGTGATCTGTGGTCTGGACCTAGTCCCTTGTGGGGAGTGTGAACTTCAATATGTCCAGATAATATATTCTAACATCCTATTAGCTTGACATTGATACCAGACACAACCTACTGGACACAACAGGAAAGCATTAGTGGCCATTGCTGGCATACCGATTGCCATCCTCCCTCATTTACTGATGACAGTGCTACATTTTCTTGCTAGAGTGGGATGCAGGTCCCAGTGGACAATCTTAATGCCCTGGCACAGCTTACTTTTTCAAAGGTGCTAAAACAGTTAATGAGTGTTCAAATAGCATCTAGTACATCACTACATGGGTTTTTCAATACACCTGCAAGCACTGAATTCTATGAAGGCTGCATTTTTTGCCATAGGTAAACTTCCCAATGTAATATGAGCACAGGACTGGCCACCTATGACGCCTGTGCCAATCAGAGCAATCAGGTATACCAGATGTTGCACTAAACCATCAATTTGCAATAGTTTGTGATGTAGAGCTTGTAATTTCTATAGTTGTTCCTGTTTCCCACAATATACAGTTGATTCAATGTTCCAACAGAACAGCAGCACACCACAAACCATGTCCACATATTACTAGGAAATGTAACAGGGGTCTGATTTAGATCTTTCTATACAGGGTAATCTGTCACAAATGCAAAAAAAGTACCCTGTTTGCAAACTCTTCAGCCTCTAGCCTCATTTAAAGATGGGCGGACAATTGGCTTTTTGTCTATGGAGCCCCCATTGTCTCTGTTGATGGAAAGTTTTCTCAGACTGGCAGGAGCAGTAGGGCCTGCCAGAGGAGGGCCATTACATCTCCTGCCCTATTTTGAGTGGGCAGTGCAATATTGTTTTTTCTGTCTGTCACTGCCAGGCCTGAAAAAACAAACCAACAGACCCTGGGGAGATAGGGGGCACTCAGTGTTTGTTTTCAAGAAACAAATTCCCTCTTTGGAAGTTTATATCTGGAAAAAAAGTGTAAATGTTTCGAAAACGAGAGCTGCCTTCCACCAAAAGAATTTGTACCTTGAGTGGAACTGTCATGAAACCTATTCATTTTAAGGGACAAAGAAAACTGAAGGGCCAGTGGTCATTTCTAAATTTGACTGGAGTAGTCCATCAGGGTGACAGAGTCTGGAAATGGTGCAGCCATTAGGGATAAACTGATTTGAAATTATGTTTGATTAGACAAATGTTTTTTTCAAATTGCTTCCAACGAGTAATGATTTCATAAATTTATATGCCCAATCAATCGCAATACACAAAAACTGCAATGTGATGAAAAACCCTACTCAGCTCTACCATGTCAACAACTAGCCCATCACAAACACACAATATGGCTGGCATATCCTACCTCCCACCCTACTTTCAACTATAGCTGTGTGCTGCCAGCCATAACCTACCCTCGCCCTCTTACGTGGGTGGGGTTGGTGCCCTGAGCAGCTCATTCTGGTGGAGGGTAATATTGAATGTGGGGTGGAAGTGCTGTCCTTTTTGGCTGCATGTGGGTACTTAGCAGACATGATTTCCCATTCTGGCTTATCTAGAATCTGCTTCATGCCCTGAACATGGAAAGTGTCCCTCCTGAATTTGTGCAGCACACTTGTGCATGGGGTATGAAATTCTGCACAATACCCTTCACTTTGCCCGTTCAGACTCTATTTGAGCCAGAAGACGTGGGGCATGACTAAGAAAGGTATTTAAACATCCAAGCTACGATCAGATGTGAAAATCCCTTTATAATGACCGTAAATTATGTATGGTAACAATTCACAAAATGTGGATTTGCAATAATTATCAGAGGTTCTCACATGTGAAATACATTGAAGCTGTAACGCAGAGTAATAGTGGTATTCAACATATATGGTAGCACTATTGTTGGAAATAATAAGGAAGTAGGGGGCTGCAATTTCAGGGATGGTAACAAGTTTGGGACAATTACATATTTTTGGTATGTATGTTTCCACCTTGGGTATGGCTGCAAAACATATGTTATATTCATGCATGCCCTGATCACAATTTTGCATGTGTAACTGTCTACTCATGAGAGGACTTCTGGGAAGCTGTAACAGTCACAATTTTTCTTGAGTAGCCCTTTAACTATTTGTGAAGTCCTAAACAATTAGAGGATTACCTCAAACAAAGGTGCAATTGTGCGGGTTGTATTTCTGATTTTTCTTGTTGGTGAACTTGCTAATGAAGTTATTAAGAAGATTAGGCCTCTATTTCGAGTTTGTTAGACAGGGTCCTCTGTCACAAATGCAACAGAGTACCCTGCCTGCCAAGCCCTAGGCCTGCACAACTCACTTGAAGATGGAGCAGACCTTACGTATTCCGTCAACTTAGCCTCCATTGGCCCTGTCCAAGGAATACTTTCACCGATGGCCGGAAGATGAAGGGGCTGTTGGAAGAAGACCATTACTCCATTCACTGCCCTATTTAGAGTCAACTGTATAAAGCCTTTCTTACCTGTACTTCACCACCAGGAAAAATCTGGCAGGCAGGAGCAGGAAAAAACACAGGAAATGCTCAGGGTATGGGGCTCATTTAAGAAACTAACATGCTTTCGGAGCTTGTTTTTTTAAAACAAATAAATGTCAAGTGTTTGGTGGATGGCCATCAAATTTGATTGCAGCAGTACACCAAACTTCTAGTACATTGAAAGGAATCTCTGTGACAGTGTTTTTTTTTCTATGTGCAGAGTTGACCACAGGGCCAGAAGTCATCTCTCAATTTGGAAGCTGGAGTATGCTTAGGATGGCTGAGGTAATATCCTCCGCCATTCTGATGAACACTACTCCATCAACCAAACTCTAACTATAGCTCTTGAAATCCTGCATGTTGCACTCTGCCTAGTGCCTCCCTTGTACATCCATGCCATATTTATGCTTGGAAGCACAATGTCAATGAAGATCCATTCACAAGGACCGTTTTGGTGAAGGATGATGTGACACATTATATTTGTGTCAGGTTTGTTAAAGAATTGGCAGCGCCTAAATGCAATTAACTTTGTAGTGTGTGCCCAATTAAACATATATATATATATATATATATATATATATATATATATATATATGCTTATGTAATTATTGCTCTACATGATATAATCGATGGTTGCTAACTCTATATTCTATTTGTTTCTAATTACGCCCTGCTTTTGTGCCCTTCATTTGTGAAAGTTCTATATGTCCTGTTACATAGGTATAGGATTTGTATAGTGTATACTTGTATACTGACAAGGCACTCTGAGACATTTTTATACTTGAACAGGCAATGGGGGAGTTTTGGAAACATTATCCTAGATCAGAGGCCACTTTCCTGAAGCTTAACCAATTAGCTCTGGTTTTGAAATTCCCCAAGGAGGACTGTTCAAGTAACTGGCAGATAACAAATCTTCATTACCAAATTCAAACATATCATCTAATCAATATCAGAAGCATGAAAGACTGACTGGTCCTATCAGGATCCTTGTTTGGGATCATGAAGCAAAACACTATCTCTACAGTGCATGCATTAGTCAATTGAGCCACCAGACCCAGCATAAAAGGCCCACAAGTTCAAATAAACTCATTTTTGAAGCAGTACTAGTAAATGTTTATTTCGGGATAATACCCCATAAAACAAGTAATAAGAAAATGATAACTCTTTACAGTTACATACACAATTATGTACAGTGTGCAAAATACGCAGAATAAACTCTAAAACCTTAAATTACAACTTGTCAATTAGAAAGGTAGCCCCAAGCCTTTTCTATATTAACATACAGAGAGTAAAAATGTGCTCAGGCCGAACACAATTACAGTGCTTGTGTTGGACCTAGGGACCCGAAAGGCCAACTCATAATGATGACGTCCCAAATTACGGCAAAGGGGGCATAGCCATTTCCTTCTTGGTGTTGCAACAAACAGACAGAACATGCTTAATATTTTCCTTCCCATTACCACATGCCATACACCACCCATTGCTAGCCAATCTACGCTTCCACATGCAGGTAAAACTGTTCAGTAATAATATTCTGAATCTGATCTTCATGTATAATGTTTTGGTCCTGTATGGGACTATTTTGTACAAATATTTTTCATAGAGTGGGACTGCCTTGATATCCAGAACTTTGTCCGAAATGCTACCAGTTTGGTGTTAAATAGCCATTTATCCACAGCATGGAACTAACAGGTCTTTTTCACAATGTCTCTTGCTGCCAAATTAATAGAGACAGGATCGGATCTTGTTGTTTTCAGCCCCAAAGCACAAAGTCAAGTCTTGATATACCATAATCAATACAACTTGAGGTCCCTGTCTTATCCTAAAATCTTCTTTAATCCATTCCTGTGGGTTTTAAGCTCTGGTGTTATTCACAACTTGATTCAATACAATGGGGGTCTGAGAGCAGCTAGGCCATCTGTTCTGTTTCAAGAAAACATCAAATGAAAGTGGAAGATCTGGGGTGATCTGCAGTAAAAAATAGGGATCGAGCAAAAATGATTTTTTCTAATGAAAAACCTTCGGTGTTACCTTGCCCCATATTTCTGTCCCCTAAATGGTTGTTGCTTGTGCTGTTGCTCAGTAAGCTTTTGGTTCAGGGGATGCTGATCTAGTCTGTAGTGTTTCGCCATAAAAAAAGCTCTACGCAAATATATTGCCCTATTTTTCTTCGGGTGCAGAAACCAAGAAAGTGCATTGTCAAACCTTATACCCAAAGAGTCAACATAATCAACTTCTTCAATGGCAATGTCTCCCAATGTCATATTTATGTTAAAGGACGTATGGGGTTTGAGTTCCATAAACTTCTTCTTTTGGATGTTTGTTTCCTGGCGAGTTCCATAAACTTCTACTTTTGGATGTTTGTTTCCGGGCGCCTCAGCTTACAGAAATCTTGATATTTTTTTCAACCAATTTTGCAGCACTTTGGGAGCTCTTGCAATTATCAAGGAATGTCTGCAAATAATAAGCCTGGAATAGATGTGCCACTGAGTTTTGACAGATCACGAGTACACTGTAACAAATAGCTAAATCTGTCATTAATATATAGTGAAAAAGCAAAAGGGAAAAGACACAGCTCTGGCCTAAATCTTCGATAATCAAAATGCTGTCTGTTAGCTTGCCCTGCTTTCTTCACGCATTCATGCATAAATATGTTCATGGAGTCTTACTAAAATGTGTTGGAGCCTATCACAAACACCTAGTGACTTGAGGGAGTTGCAGAGTTTTTGTCCTCGGAACAAGAACAAAGGCATCCCTCAGTTTGACAAAAGTCACATAGAAGTCCTCTTTATTTAACTTGATATACTTCCACATGATGAGGGCTAATCTGAAAAGTTGATCAGTGTAGTAACTTCAGCGCAAACTCCAGCCTGAAAAGGCGATAAGATCTTCGCCTCATTGATCCATTGCTGAAGCATTTCCAAAAGCTGCCCAATAATTTCGAATGAGAGCTCCATTCATAATCATGTTTGATAGGAGGTCAGTATCCTGTGCACCTACCCATTTTTCTAAGTGGTAAAGATCTCCAGAAACTTTGTCCGGGCCAAGTGCCCTCCCTGCACCAAGAGATTCAATAGCCTCCACAGTATAGATAATAGAGAATATCAGAGCTTCAAGACATGAAGGAGAAATGCTCAAAATGCCCTGCAGGTCCCAAGGATCTAAATTATTCAGCGGTTTGTACGTTGATTAAAAGTCACCAAAATTGTTAACGCAAACCTGCGGGAGAAGAAATTGCAGAGTTGATGTAAGGTGATTCTGGCTAACAGGTGGAATAATATACCCAAACGAATAATTGTCCTTTCTGTGGCAAGCCTATAGTAGAGTCTTCCAATTTTAATCATCACATTTGTTTTTGCAATCAAACAAAATGCACTTATATTGGCTTCTGGCAGCACAAATTGATACCAGATGAAAGGATTTAATACTTAAGATTAGCTGCGTTTGAGCCTTCTGGCATTCACTTGTATATAAAGGGTTAGACTTTAGTTTTGCCAAATGTCGGGCTGTTGATACCTCTGCCAAAAAATACCCTTAGTAACTCAAACAACAAGCTATGTATTTCAACTATAGGGATGCCATTAGGAGGGAGTCACTCAAAGGGAGCCAGGGCTGTAGTGAAAAGAGGGTAAATATTTGTAGGATGCATGCTATTCACTTTTACTTTAAGCAACTTAATTGTCCTCCTAGTAATTCCAATAAGCGGGCCCATGTTATTTGATATATTCTGGCTGGAAACATCATGTAACAGTCTCTCCCTTATCATTAGATGGAGAGCGTTGTAGTCGCCATCCATTTGTAGCAATATTTTCTGTCCCACAACATTGCATCTAAAAGAACATAATCAATCCTACTTCTTGTGTGCCCTCTTGAAAAGGTATAAGCCCTTTCCTCTTCTGATGGCGATTGACAATCATACACATGTAGCCTGAAACTAATGGTCCACACAACAAATTGTATGGCTGTCCCCAACCATGATTTCAAAGGGGCATTGTCTAAGCTGGAAATAGCAAAAGCCTCATCTTCTTGTTCCATAGCAGAGGTAATACAATCTATGGTCTCATAAGTAGTATTAAAATCACCTGCTATGAGGTATGGACTATCCTTGAGCTTAGAAAGATGTTCTTCTTGAATAATGAGAGTAGGAGACTATTGAAAGTAATATCTAACTTTAATGAAGTCGTATTCTGTGCTCAAATATTTAACCCACGGACATGCAGGATTTATTATGCATTTCCTTTATTGTGCAATTTAACACCCTTTTTGGCCAGATAATAAGGCCTCCAGAAGCGCAGCCTGGTTTCAGTGCTCAATTTGTGCTTCTTGTTTCCGGTGCGGAGCACCAGCACTTGTTTCTAAAGGGCTGGCGCTTAGTTTTGTGCCTCAAGCATTTACTGCGAGCAAAAGACACATATGGGAAAGACTGAGCAAAAGAAAAACGGAAAAGCGTCAGAAAGGGGAAATGCAGGAAGCTGCACGAGTGAGCCGAAGGGGCAGGGAGTCGCTGTAAATGGATTCATGAGGCCCGAGATGACTTTAGGATTATGCTGCCTCAGAATTCCGTGTTCGCACGTTTAATTGCAACAGCCGCAAGTTTAAGAGAAGAGCTTTGAGCACCGGCACGTTTTCATTTACATATTAAGCACTGCTTGCTTTTGATGGTTGTGCCTAAGTATAATAAGTCATAAACCCTGACCTACATATCTCCTCATTCACCCAGGTCTCCTGTAAAAAACAGAAATGGAAGGAATAAATAAATCGGCCCAGACTGGGTCTACCAGTTTACTGTGAAGCTCAGTTAGGTTCCATTAAAGGAAATTGTCAGAACCACGTTCAGAGGGCCATGTAAAATGTAGGAGCTACTGAGTCCTACCTAGGTGTTTGAGGCCTTTTACTTCTGATGTCCCAGGGCCCCCCTACGTTGGATCCTGCTCGGCTGTCTCAAGCACTCCCTTCTGCACCTGACTTTCAGTTGGGTAGTGTTAGAAATGGGGTCTTTGGTTGGCAGTCAGTTTACCCCCTGTCCAAGCAAGGACCCTCACTCTACTCAGGGTGAAAGAGAATCACCCTCAGCTAACCCCCGCTCACCCTCTTGGTAGCTTGGCACAAGCAGGCAGGCTTAACTTCAAAGTGCTAGGTGTAAAGTATTTGTACTAACGCACACAGTAACTTAATGAAAACAGTACAAAATGACCCAACACAGGTTTAGAAAAATAGAGAATATGTATCTAAACAAAACAAGACCAAAACGACAAAAACCCACCAGACACAAGTCCAGTTATCAATTCAAAACCAAAAAGGTTTTTCATGTGACTTTAAATAAAACGCTAATGCTGTTAGCGTGGAAATGTACCTGGGTGTGTCAAAAATAACCCCGCATGGGCGAGTGTGTGTCAAAAGGGGCTTGTGATCTGTCGATATCACTCACGAGCGAGACCGTGTGTCGTTTCTCCTTCGGTCGGGTCGTGTGCATTGTTTCTTCTCTCTGCAGGAGAGCGATGCATCGATCCGAACAGCACCCTCGGGTCCGGGCAGGCTTTTCATCTTTACACACCCAGCGATGTTTGCTTCAGAAATCCTGCCGCACAATGATTCAAAAACCTTGCAGTGTGGGTTGTGATCTCACCAGCCTCCGTCAGCGATGCTGCACGTTGTTTCTCCAGCTGCGAGCGTCGATTTTTGAGCCACGTCTTGGAGTTACATCGATCTTTTCCCCGCACGGAAGTCTGTGGGTAGATTTCTTACTCTTGTTCTGCCAGCTTCTCCATTCAGGGTCCAAGGAACTGGATGGACACCACTTGGCAGGGTAGGAGTCTCAACAGAGGCTCCAGGTGCTGGCAGAGAGAAGTCCTTGCTGTCCCTGAGACTACAACAACAGGAGGCAAGTTCCGTTTCAAGCCCTTGTGGAGTTCTCACCAAGAAGGAAGGTACAGAAAGTCCAGTCCGTGTCCTCTTGCACAGGCAGGTGCAGCAACTGCAGGATAGCTCCACAAAGCACAGTCACAGGCAGGACAGCTCTTCTCCAGGCAGAGGTTCCTCTTGGTTTCCAGACGTGTTCTGAAGTCTGTGGTTTTGGGTGCCCTTCTTATACCTATTTTGCCCTTTGAAGTAGCCTTATTTCAAAGAAAAGTCTCTCTTGTTTGTGAAATCCTGCCTTGCCCAGGCCGGGCCCCAGAAACACACCAGGGGGTTGGAGACTGCATTGTGTGAGGGCAGGCACAGCCTTTTTAGGTGTGAGTGACCACTCCTGCCCTCCCTCCTAGCACAGATGGTTCATCAGGATATGCAGGCTACACCCCATCTCCCTTTATGTCACAGTCTAGAGAGAGGTGCAAACAGCCCAACAGTCAAACTGACCCAGACAGGAAATCCACAAACAGGCAGAGTCATAGAATGCATTAAGCAAGAAAATGCTCACTTTCTAAAAGGGTCATTTTCAAACACACAATCTTAAAATCAACTTTACTAAAAGATGTATTTTTAAATTGTGAGCCCAGGGACGCCAAACTCCACATGTCTATCCACTCCCAAATGGAATCTACACTTTAATCAAAGGCCCCCATGTTAACCTATAAGAGGGATAGCCCTTGCAACAGTGAAAACCGAATTTAGCAGTATTTCACTGTTAGGACATATAAAACACATTAGTATATGTCCTCCCTTAAACATACACTGCACCCTGCCCATGGGGCTACCTAGGGCCTACCTTAGGGGTACTTTACATGTAAGAAATGGGAAGGTTTAGGTCTGGCAAGTAGGTACACTTGCCAAGTCGAGTTTGCAGTTTAAAACAACTGCACACACACACACTCCAGTGTCAGGTCTGAGCCATGATTACAGAGCTACTATTGTAGGTGGCACAATCAGTGCTGCAAGCCCACTAGTAGCATTTGATTTACAGGCCCTGGGCACCTCTAGTGCACTGTACTAGGGACTTACCAGTAAATCAAATATGCCAATCATGGATGAACCAATTACATACACATTTTGTATAGGAGCACTTGCAATTTAGCACTGGTTAGCAGAGGTAAAGTGCCCTGAGTAACAAAAACCGCAAAAACAGAGTCCTGCACACATCAACAACCTGGGAAACAGAGGCAAAAAGTTAAGGGGGACCACGCCAGGGATAAAAAGTCTAACACGTGTCCCTCCCCAGCTGAAAGTGGGGAGCAACTACCCAACCTCATGGGAGTTCTCATCACTAAGGTGGAAGAATCTGGACAGATCATCAGAATTGGTGTGTTCTGTACCAGGGCGGTGTTCCACTGTAAAGTCCATCCCCTGTAGGGAAATGGACCCCCTCAACAGTTTTGGATTCTCACCCCTCATCTGCATTAACCATCTGAAGGGCCTGTGGTCTGTCTGAAGCCGGAAGTGAGTCCCAAACAAGTAGGGTCTTAGCTTCTTCAGCGCCCAGACCACAGCAAACGGTTCACGTTCTATGGCACTCCACCTACGTTCCCTGGGAAGTAACCTCCTGCTAATGAAGGCTACGGGTTGATCTAGGCCCTCTTCGTTAAGCTGTGAGAGTACTGCACCAATACCATGCTCTGAGGTATCTGTTTGCACAACAAACACCTTGGAGTAGTCAGGTGCCTTCAGCACAGGTGCTGTGCACATGGCAGCCTTCAGGGCATCAAAAGCGGTCTGGCAAGCCTCTGTCCAGGTCACCTTCTCGGGTTGCTTCTTAGAAGTCAACTCAGTCAAGAGGGTAACAATGGTACCATATCCCTTGACAAAACTCCTGTAGTATCCAGTGAGACCTATAAAGGCTCTCACTTCAGTCTGGGTTTCGGGAGGCTCCCAAGCCAGAATGGTGTCAATTTTAGGTTGTAGGGGTGCCACCTGGCCACTCCCTACCTGGTGTCCCAAGTATAACACAGAATACTGCCCTATTTGGCACTTGCTTGCCTTAATAGTGAGGCCTGCCTTCTGCAGGGCCTCCAACACTCTGCAGAGGTGTTACAGATGTTCCTCCCAAGAGGAACTTAAAACAGCAATGTCAACCAGGTAGGCGGCACTGAACTCATCCAGCCCAGCCAATACCTGGTTGACCAACCTCTGAAAGGTGGCAGGGGCATTCTTCATCCCAAATGGCATCACTTTGAATTGAAAGTGCCTATCTGGGGTGGAAATGGAGACCTCTCCTTGGCCCCCTCAGTCAAGGCAATCTGCCAATACCCAACTGTTCAGTCAAACGTGCTGAGGTAGGTGGCAACTCCCAACCGGTCAATGAGCTCATCAGCTCAGGGGATGGGGTGTGCGTCAGTCTTGCTGACCGCATTGAGTCCCCGGTAGTCCACACAGAACCTGAGTTCTGGAGTGGCACAGGGTGCAGCAGCCTTTGGGACCAATACCACTGGGCTTGCCCAAGGACGGCTGGAATGCTCAATAACCTCTAGGGTTAACATTTTGGATACCTCATCCTTAATGCTAGCCCTGACCATGTCAGTCACCCTGTAACCTTTCTGTTTAATGGGGGGACTGTCCCCAGTGTCCACATCATGTGTGCACAAGTGTGTGACCCCTGGGATCAGGGAAAACATTGAGGCGAACTGTCCCAACACCTGGCGACAGTCCCTCCGCTGCTCTGCAGTCAGGGAGGAGGAGAGGATCACTCCCTCCACAGACCCATCTTTTTCTCCAGCAGACAAGAGGTCAGGTAGAGGCTCACTCTCCTCCTCCACCCCATCATCTGTTGCAAGGAGCATGGACAGTTCAGTCCACTCAAAGTGGGGTTTAAGGTGGTTATCATGCAGGACCTTTAAAGGGTTCCTGGGAGTCTGCAAGTCCATCAGATAATTGACTTCACTTTTGTGCTCCACCACCTCATAAGGCCCATTCCACTTGTCCTGGAGTGCCCTAGGCTCTACCTGTGCCATCACCCACACTTTTTCACCAGGTTGAAACTCGACCAGAGTGGCATTCCGGTCATACCACCATTTCACATCCTCCTGGCTTGCTTCCAGGTTCTCCTGTGTAAGACTTCTGAAGTGGGCAGCCTGGTTTCTCAGAGCCAGCATGTAGCTAAGTACATCCTGGGGGGTTTACTAGGAGCTTTTTCCAAAGCCTCCTTCACCAGACTTAAAGGTCCCCTCACAGGGTGGTCATAGATCAGCTCAAAGGGACTAAACCCAAGACCCTTTTGAGGCACCTCCCTGTAAGCGAACAGAAGACATGGCAAGAGGTCTTGTCCCACCCCAAATGTCCAGCTAACGGCACATCATTAGCTAACCCCAGTAGGAAGGCCCTGAAGCACTGGGGTACCACCAGCACACAGGCTGACCCAGGCTCAGGAACCTTAGGCTCATGATACAGGAGGCCGTCCTCCCAGTAGATCAGGTGAGATCCTGGCTCCTTGCCAGCCGCCTGGTCTTCAGCCTGCTGCTGCAAACCCTCCAGAATGGGGCAAGTCTTCTGTGCTGCACAGAATGCTTTCTTGGTGGGCCCCCCTTCCTGCTGCCACTGCAACAGTTCAGGGACCTCCCCCACTTAAGCCACCTGTTTCCCTGTAGGCTCCGGGGCGTCAACCTCAGGCTCTGCCTCCTCCCGCACTGTGGGAACTTCTGGGGCCGGTTTCCCGTGCTCCCTGCCCTTCCTCTTTTTGGCAGTCCCCTGGGCCACTGTTTCAGGCTCCAGGGGCTCTTGACCACCCTGACGGGCTTCCATTGACCGGGTAGATACGCATACCCACCCAGGCAGACCCAACATCTCCAAGTGTGACCAGTGTTCCACCTCCTTCCAAGGGGAATCCTCCAGGTCATTGCCAAGCAAACAATCTACAGGCATGGTTGGACTCACAGCTACTTTCAAGGAACCTGAGACCCCCCATTCAAAGGGAGCCTGTGCCACTCTGCACAGGCGCTCTGAGTTGTCCACTGCAACTACTTGGTGAAGTACCCGGGGATCAATCTGCTCTTCAGACAACAGGTGACTCTTCACTGTAGTTACACTGGCTCCAGTGTCTCTCAGAGCCTCCACCCTTTGTCCATTGATGGTCACCCACCGCTTGTACTTTTAGTGTTCTCAGGCATGAGGGTTCTCTGGACCATCTCGCTGTCCCCTAGTGAGACAAGGGTCATTAAAGCTAGCTCCCACCCACCTGGAACCAACCCCTCCCCAGGTGCTGTACTAGCCAAACCCTGGGACTAGGCACCACTGGGTACCAGTGTACTCTTGGGGATTTAGGGTCCCCCCTTACATGACCCACCTGGTTACATGCATAGCACTTACATGGGGGACCCCCTGGCACTGGCTTCCCTTTGGAGAACCATGGCTTCTTCTCACTCGGGGCTGGGAATCTTTACCCTAGGAATCAGTTTGGGGCCCTTTAGAGAACTCCCCCTGTTTACCCTTACCCCCTTTCTTCTGAGAGGGACCCTGCCCACCCTTGGCGTGGTCTCCCCATACCTCTTTTGGACCCTGGTACTCTCCCTGCGGTCCGCTTCCTGTGCAAGCTTCCTGGGGTCAGTAAGCTTGCTGTCAATCAGGTGCTGGCACAGCTCTGGAAAACATAAACTGTATAAGTGCTCCCAAGCAATCAAATTGTAAAGCCCCTCATACATTGTTACCTTACTGCCCTTCACCCAACCATCCAGTGACCTTCAAAAAGAATCAACACATTACAGCCATTTTTGGGATTCCTTCTTCTTATAGGACCTAAATTTGTCATTATATTGCTCAGGGGTGAGACCATATCTTGTGAGTAGGGCATTCTTCATGGTAGTATAGGTGAGATTCTGAGCATTCCCTAAGGCTGTCAGTGTATCCCTCCCTTCTACCTCAAAGTGCTTCCACAGACCCACCCCCCAGTGAGCTTCAGGGACCAGATTCATGTGGAGAGTAGACTCATACCCCTTGAACCACAAGTTTATGTCATCCTCCCTCTTATAATCCTTCACAAGGTCTTTAGGAATGTGCACCCTCATCTCAGGCTGCACTGTGCTGTTGCTGCCACCAGCTCTACTAGACTGGCTCCTCTGATCTAACTCCTTTCAGCTAAGTTCATGAGCCTGCAGTAGCTTCCTTTTCTCAATTGCCATCCTTCTCTCTTCCATCTCTAGACTGAGCTTCTTCATCTCCAATTGGTATTCTCTCTCTGCCTGTCTGTCCTGTAACTCTTCAGGTGTCAGACCCTTGGAGGACACACTGCTACCTGCCCTGGAGACACTTTCCCTGGATATAACAGGTCCACCCACTACATCATTGCAAGTGACTTGCACTCCTTCCTTCCCTTCCTGCTCCTCCTCTGTGTGCCTCTCAGCTTGTTTGGCGGTCACCCAGGCCCTCAACTCCTTTTGCAGCTTCTCCTTCTTGGATGAGCTATTAATAGGACAGGCAAAATCCTTGCAGAACTGCTTCAACTGAGGCACTGATTAGCTCTCCAATTTCTCTATGTCAAAAGCAGCTCCAGCTGATGCATCTCCAGATTGAGACATGATGAAGAGTTAAAAAAGTACAAAGTTCCAAAGGCAGAAAAACAAGTTCCCAAATGAAGTTAAAAAATAAGTCAATCAAGGGATCAGCAAGAAGAAGAAGAACAAAAAGAAGCCCTAAAGAGAAAAGCAAAAATCACAAGACAAACAGTATGTGGTCACTTAGTGGTCTGAATTCAAAACAGTAGTGTACACTTAATCACTGTATGTCAAGTACAAATACAAGTCCAATCCCAACCGCTGATCACCAATGTTAGAAATGGGGTCTTTGGTTTGCAGGCAGGGTACCCCCTGTCCAAGCAAGGACCCTCACTCTTGTCAGGGTAAAAGAGAATCACCCTCAGCTAACCCCACCTCACCCCCTTGGTAGCTTGGCACAAGCAGGCAGGCTTAACTTCAAAGTGCTAGGTGTAAAGTATTTGTACCAACCCACACAGTATCTGAATGAAAACATCACAAGATAACACAACACAGGTTTAAAAAAATTGAGAATATTTCTCTAAAAAAAAACAAAAAAATTGACAAAAATCCACCATACACAAGTCATCAATTAAAAACCCAAAATATTCTTCATGTGATTTTAAACACAATGTACCTGGGTGCGTCAAAAATAACCCTGCATGGATGAGTGTGCGTCAAAAGGGGCTTGCGATGCATCGATATCACTCACGGGCGAGACCGTGCATCGTTTCTCCTTCGGTCGGGTTGGTGTGCGTTGATTCTTCTCTCCGCAGGAGAGCGATGAGTCGATCTGAAAAGCACTCTCGGGTCCGGGCAGGCTTTGCATCGTTTTAACATGCCCAGCGATGTTTACGTTGGAAATCCTGTTGCACGTTGATTAAAAAACCACGCAATGTGGGTTGCCATCTCACCATCCATTTCTCGCCGCGAGCATCGATTTTTCAGCTGTCTCTCTGAGTTGCGTCAATCTTTTCCCAGCCTGGCGGTCTGTGAGTGGATTTCTTACTCTTGTTCTGCCGGCTTCTCATTTCAGGGTCCCAGTAACTGGATGGGCACCACTTGGCAGGGTAGGAGTCTCAGCAGAGGCTCCAGGTGCTTGCATAGAGAAGTTTTTGCTGTCCCTGAGACTTCAACAACAGGAGCCAAGTAAAGTTTCAAGCCTTTGGAGAGTTCTTCACAAGCAGGAAGGCACACAAAGTCCAGTCTTTATCCTCTTGCACAGGCAGAAGCAGCAACTGCAGGATAGCTCCACAAAGCACAGTCACAGGCAGGGCAGCTCTTCTTCCTCAGCTCTTCAGCTCTTCTCCAGGAAGAGGTTCCTCTTGGTTTCCAGAAGTGTTCTAAAGTCTGTGGTTTTGGGTGCCCTTCTCATACCCATTTTGCCCTTTGAAGTAGACTTACTTCAAAGAAAAGTCTCTCTTGTTTGTGAAATCCTGCCCTGCCCTGCCTAGGCCAGGCCCCAGACACACACCAGGGGGTTGAGGACTGCATTGTGTTAGGGCAGACACAGCCCTTTCAAGTGTGAGTGACCACTCCTCCCTTCTCTTCTAGCACAGATGGTTAATCAGGATATGCAGGCTACATCCCGGCTCCCTTTGTGTCACTGTCTAGAGAGAGGTGCAAACAGCCCAACTGTCCAGCTGACCCAGACAGGGAATCCACAAACAGGCAGAGTCACAGCATGCTTTAAGCAATAAAATGCTCACTTTCTAAAAGTGGCATTTTCAAACACACAATCTTAAAATCAACTTTACTAAATGATGTATTTTTAAATTGTGAGCTCAGAGACCCCAAACTCCACATGTCTATCTGCTTCCAAAGGGAATCTACACTTTAATCATATTTAAAGGCAGCCCCCATGTTACCCTATGAGAAGAATAGGCCTTGCAACAGTGAAAAACAAATTTAGCAGTATTTCACTGTTAGGACATACAAAACACATTAGTATATGTCCTACCTTAAACATACACTGCACCCTGCCCAGGGGGCTACCTAGGGCCTACCTTAGGCCTTACATGTAAGAGCAGGGAACGTTTAGGCCTGGCAAGTGGGTACACTTGCCAAGTCAAATTTGCAGTTTAAAACTGCACACACAGCCACTACAGTGGCAGGTCTGAGCCATGTTTACGGAGCTACTATTGGGGGTGGCACAACCAGTGCTGCAGACCCAATGGTAGCATTTGATTTACAGGCCCTGGGCACCTCTAGTGCACTGTACTAGTGTCTTACCAGAAAATCAAATATGCCAATAATGGATGAACCGATTACATACACATTTTGTATAGGAGCAATTGCATATTAGCACTGGTTAGCAGTGGTAAAGTGCCCAGAGTAACAAAAATAGCAAAAACAGAGTCCAGCCCACATCAACAACCTAGGAAACAGAGGCAAAAAGTTAAGGGAGACCACGCTAAGGATGAAAAGTTAACAGGTAGCATAGCTTGAGCAGTCAAGGATCCTTCAGGGCAAGCTAAGATGCAGATCAGTGAACTTGACTTATAACTGAGGCGGTCATTCCTACCTTGGCGGGAACCACCAGAAGACCGTACCGCGGTCAAAAGACTGCGGTGGTCATTCTGACTTTCCCGCTGGGCTGGCGGGCGACCGCCAAAAGGCCGCCCGCCTGCCCAGCGGGAAAGCACCAGCAACGAGGAAGCCGGCTCCGAATGGAGCCGGCGGAGTTGCTGGTGTGCGACGGGTGCAGTTGCACCCGTTGCGATTTTCAGTGTCTGCCAAGCAGACACTGAAAATCAATGTGGGGCCCTGTTAGGGGGCCCCTGCAGTGCCCATGCCAGTGGCATGGGCACTGCAGGGGCCCCCAGGGGCCTCACGACACCCATTCCCGCCAGCCAGGTTCTGGCGGTGAAAACCGCCAGAACCAGGATGGCGGGAAGGGGGTCGGAATTCCTATGGCGGCGCTGCTTGCAGCGCCGCCGTGGAGGATTCACAGGGGCAGCGGGAAGCCGGCGGGAAACCGCCGGCTTCCCTTTTCTGACCGCGGCTTTACCGCCACGGTCAGAATAGCCCCAGAAGCACCGCCAGCCTGCTGGCGGTGCTTCCTCCGTCCCCTACCCTGGCGGTCTCGGACCGCCAGGGTAGGAATGACCCCCTCAGTGTATGAGCAGCATGACCCTAAATCAATACCCAATGATTGTTTTTGTTTAAAAAAAAAAAAAACTATTTTAATTCTAACTCTAGACATGCATGGGTAAACAACATTCAAAATGCAATAACCATCCCCTTGAGGTCGGGCTCTAGTACTGTCAAGCCATTCCCTGCCCCCTCACCTCTAGGGCAATGGGTTTGGTGTTATTCTCCATTCACTGATGGCACCGTTTTTGACTTGTCACATTGATATCAGACACGGTGAACACTCATGCAGAGTGTCAGCATTTATTAATTTAAGCATTTATATGCCAGCACTATGGAGGCATTGCATCGCCCCGAGAGCATGTCAGATAATTTGCACAACACAATGGGGTGTAACCCTTACGGCGTTTATAAGCACATCTGTCTGGCATTAGTCACGGATGAGTATGAGATCTTTACCATGGAATAGGTGTTTAAAGATCATCGTATGCATGCCACTCCTGGGCACACAACAACTCCTTAACATTGTTGCCATTCATTGATGGATTGTGGTTATCTCTTTCTTCACATGCCACTCATTTTAGAGGTGTTTATTGATTTCTTCTTCTGTCACTCTCATTTCCGAGACCACTATGCTACACTTTTGGTTTTCTCCAGAAGAGTTAAGTGCTTACTCCTATTTTTCATATGCTGTACTAGTTGACATCCTTGCTGGGCCAATAAGTGGCCTTCCTCACATCATTTTTTCTTAACACATTCTAGGTGTTGATTACACACTACAAGTCCATCTTAGGTGAGTGGACTTATCTGTCTGACCACTACTATGGTCTGTCTTATTTTGTAATTATGCTGTGATCAGGTTTCTTTGTTTTTATGTGCTCAGATATGGTAGATAGATGATGATGTCCTGTGGAGAACCCTAGGAATCACTTGAGGTGGAAATGTCAACAATGTTCCCAATTGGTTGCACACTTCTAATGGAAACACAAGCATAGCGAAACTCCTTGAACCCCCTTGGTTTAGTTTGAACTCTGATATATATATATATATATATATATAACCAGTGGGAACTGAGAGTGTTTGTGTCTTTAATGATTGCTGTCTGTTGAACCACTTTATGTAGACTGTATCATCTATATGAAGCACTGAAATCACACTTTTTGACCACCTTTTTGTGTATTCTTGCTTTGAAATTGCATTAAGTTTGTTCTTTTAACAGCGAACATGCAGCACTGTTAATGACCAATTCAGTTAAAACATATGAGGCTTCTTTACTTAAATAAGTCCCATGTGATTTTGTGCATTACTTATTCTACCTGTTGGTGAAGACAGAAGCCTTCCACCACAAAGAGGGTAGCTTTTTAAGCACCCCTTCCAGTCCAACAAGACTGCAATCCATTATACAGGCCTAATTCATGGTGCACAAGCATGGTTCATGTTCGCCTGCGACAAAAAATCAGCATTAGGGACAACAATACAGTTGGGCAATTCAGGGCAGGAGTACTCTCACCATGCCGAGCACTTTTCTGTCCCAACAGAGATGTATTTTAGGGTCGGTCAATAGGGAGGAACAGTCCACAATGTTTACCACTTTTCTTCCCCAACAGCAATCCTAAGTTGGGTTGATAAGGTTGCATCAGAGAATTCTGCACATAACGATATACCGGGCAACTGCTTAGATCTTGCAGAGTCTATTGATTTATGAAGCAAATGCACCAAAGAATAGTCATGAAGTGCAGGATGTTTTTTTTTCTCAGAGGTACTATCATACATGCTTTATTCCAATCTCCATCAGGTTATTAGACATTAAAATAATGCCAGCTTTTGTAAAAGATTTCACATTATGCGTGTTTACAGAAGCCTGAAAGCAGTGAAACATGTTATTTTGAGAAACCACATGTTGAAGCAGATATGCAAATTAAAAAAAAGATTAACCCTGTGGGTGCCCAGGTGCCGAGGACGAGACCAGCTTGTCCTGCTATGGCCAAACACCCCCCTCCCCTGGGCAGGGATGGAAGGGGTGTCGGCTCAGCTTCCAGTGCCGATCGCGGGAGAAATGCAAAAGAATTTCTCCTCCGGTCACGTGTAGGGGGCACAGGGTCATGAAAGGAGAGGAAAGGCCTTTCCTATCCTTTCATGTCTCTCTTAGAATTTCTGCTGCAATGCCCACTAGACAGCAGGATTTTTTTTTATTTTTTGCATCTCAATAAGGGGAGCGGCACCTTGGGCAAGGGCCACTCCCCAGGGGGGCAAATTATTTCTAGGCCATTTCTGCCCCTGGGGGGGAAGAAAACCACTAGACACCAGGGATAATTTATGTTAGGGAGCGACCCTTTAAGTAAGGGTCCCTCCTGGGGGGGGCAAATTATTATCAGGCCATTTTTGCCCCCCCCCGGGCAGATCGTCCTTGCGATCTGCACCCGGGGGGCAGAAACCACTAGACACCAGGGATTATTAATTTTATTCATACTTGCGCATACTTAGGGAAAGGTTCGCTCCCCGGGGGGCAAGATATTTTTAGGCCATTTCTGCCCCCCCCCCCGGAGACAGATCGGCCTAATATAACTAGGCCGATCTGCCGCCGGGGGGGCAGAAACCACAAGACACCAGGGATTTTTTTTTTTTATGCCTACGCAGAAGGGGAGCGGCCCCTTTGGCAAGGGCCACTCCCCAGTGGCGGCAAAATATTTTTAGGCCTTTACTGCCCCCCATGGAGGCTGATCGGCCTAATATAATTAGGCAGATCTGCCCCCAGGCGGGGCAGAAACCTCTAAACACGAGGGATATATATATTTTTATTTATTTTATGTTTTTATGTATGGGGAGCGACCCCTTAGACAAGGGTCGCTCCCCTGGAGGCAAATTGTATTTAGGCCATTTCTGCCCCCCCTTGGGGGCAGATCAGACTATTTTTGTTAGGCCACTCTGCCCCCAAAGGGGGCAGAAACCTCTGCACACCATGGATTGGTGTGTGTGTATGTGTGTGTTTTGTTTTGGGGGGGCAGCCCCTTGGGCAAGGGTCACTCCCCATGGGGGCACATTACTGTAGGCCATACCCCCACCCCAAATAAATGGGGCCAAAGTTGTTCTGCCCACCAGTGGGCAGATTGGGCAATTACCCCCAATCCATACCCCGGGGGGACAGAAAGTCTACCAGATGCCAGGGAATAAAAAAAATAAAAGAAAATAGTGGGGTGGTGGCTACCAACCAGCATGGGCCTGGTTCTGCCCCCACCAGAACTGAAAGGGTTAACAGCCTTTCAGCTCTCCCCTGCACACTAAAACATCTTATCCCATGGCAAGCAAGAGGATGTTTGATTATTTTTGGTTTCTCTTTCACATTTGGGCAATGAGAGCTTGGTAACTCTCAAAATCGTCCCACTTGGAATGGTGAGGGCTGCACTTTTTTTACTTTCGGACGCTGCCATGTAGAACAATTCACAAGACCTAGACACATCTGAAAACGAAACATCTTGTCGATTTCAGGGTGGTGTGCTTCACATGCACCCGCACCATTTCCTTACCAACAGTGCCCTGCAAACCTGCAACTTTGCTAGAAAGCATACATTTTTCCCACATTTTTGAGATGTAACCTTACGGAATCTGCAGGGATCCACAAAATTCCTACCACCCAGCATTGTCTCATCTATACTGATTAAATTTCTACTGCACTTGTCAGCCTAAAAATGTTTTTTTTCAAACTGCCCTTTTGGACCCACTTTAGTTCCCCCTCAATTTCGACATGTTTTTGGCTCTTCCCTGTCACAAGCACTTGGCCCACCTACACAAGTGAGGTATAATTTTTACCGGGACTCTGAGGAGAACGTTGGGTGGTAGGAAATTTGTCCCGGTGCGGTGATCCCACACATAAATGTGGGAAAAGTGTGATTTTTTAGCTAAATTTGAAGTTTGCTGAGGGTACTGGGTAAGAATACATTGAGGAATCCACCCAAGTCACACCTCCCTGGACTCCCTCGGGTGTCTAGTTTTCAGAAATGTCTGGGTTTGATAGGTTTCCCTAGATGGCTGCTGAACCCAGGACCAAAAACACAGGTGCCCCCGCAAAAACAGGTAGTTTTGTATTTGATCATTTTGATGCGTCCAGATAGTGTTTTGGGGCATTTCCTGTTGTGAGCACAAGGCCTACCCAAACAGGTGAGGTACCATTTTTATCGGGAGACTTGGGGGAACACTGGGTGGAAGAAAATTTGTGGCTCCTCTAAGATTCCAGAACTTTCTGTCTCCGAAATGTGTAGAAAAAGTATTTCTTTAGCCAAATGTTGAGGTTTGCTAAGGATTCTGGGTAACAGAACCTGGTGAGAGCCCCACAAGTCACCCCATCGTGGATTCCCCTAGGTCTCTAGTTTTAAAAAATGAACAGGTTTGGTAGGTTTCCCTAGGTGCTGGCTGAGCTAGAGCGAAAATCCACAGCTAGGCACTTTGCAAAAAAAAACTCTGTTTGCTTTGGGAAAATGTGATGTGTCCACGTTGTGTTTTGGGGCATTTCCTGTCACGGGCGCTTGGCCTACCCACACAAGTGAGGTATCATTTTTTTCGGGAGACTTGGGGGACCATAGAATAGCAAAACAAGTGTTATTGCCCCTTGTCTTTCCCTACATTTTTTTCCTTCCAAATATAAGACAGTGTGTAAAAAAGACGTCTATTTGAGAAATGCCTTGTAATTCACATGCTAGTATGGGTACCCCGGACTTCAGAGATGTGCAAATAACCACTGCTCCTCAACACCTTATCTTGTGCCCATTTTGGAAATGCAAAGGTTTTCTTGATACCAATTTATCACCATATTTCATTAATTGAATTGTAGTATACCCGGTATAGAATGAAAACCCACTGCAAGGTGCAGCTCATTTATTGGCTCTGGGTACCTAGGGTTCTTGATGAACCTACAAGCCCCATATATCCCCGCATCCAGAATAGTCCAGCAGACGTAACGGTATGTTGCTTTAAAAAATCTGACATTGCAGGAATAAGTTACGGAGTAAAACATAAAGAAAAATGGCTGTTTTTTCACCTCAATTTCAATATTTTTTTATTTCAGTTGTTATTTACTGTAGGAATCTCTTGTAGGATCTACACAAATTACCCATTGCTGAATTCAAAATGTTTTCTACTTTTCAGAAAGGTTTAGGTTTCTGGGATCCAGCATTGGTTTCACACCCATTTCTGACTGGAAGGAGGCTGAAAGCACAAAAAATTGTATAAATGGGGTATGTCCCAGTAAAATGCCAAAATTGTGTTGAAAAATTGGGTTTTCCGATTCAAGTCTACCTGTTCCTGAAAGCTGGGAAGCTGATGATTTTAGCACCACAAACTCTTTGTTGATGCCATTTTCAGGGAAAAAACACAAGCCTTCTTCTGCAGCCCTGTTTTCCCATTTTTAAAAAAATGAAATTTTCACTGTATTTTGGCTACTTTCTTGGTCTCCTTCAGGGGATCCCACAATGTCTGGGTACCTCTAGAATTCCTAGGATGTTGGAAAAAAAAGCATGCAAATTTGGCATGGGTAGCTTATGTGGACAAAATGTTATGAGGGCCTAAGCGCGCCCTGCCCCAAATAGCCAAAAAAAGGCCTGGCACCCGAGGGGGAAAAGACCTGGCAGCAAAGAGGTTAATGATGTATATGTGTTTAGTAATGAGAAATGCATAAAGAAATTAATCATAGAGAAAATAATTTGAAAATGTGCCCTCGGGGTGCGATCACCATATGTACTAATAGAACTAAAACTGTATGAAATAATGAAAATATAAGGTAAAAATGTAATAATATGTCATAATGAAATGTATAACCGATGTTTTGCATTAATTTGTAGTCCTAAGTTAGCCAAACTAAAAGCCTAGTTTTCTTGAGCCTCACACACGCGAAGAGCTGAAATTACTGAGCGCTTTGCAAAGGACTGGAGGCATGCAATGACCCTGACCTGCTTGATGTTAAAGTTGCTTAGCTAGAATTTTCTGCAATGTACCGATGGACAGGAGATGATGAAGACAATTTGATACAATTATGTGTAGAGCAGGCTAAATGTACTTTCCCAGGACTTGAACAATAGAGGCACTGACTGAAGAGAAACATGCAGCAATTTCGATACCTGAAGAGCCGGATGATGACAACATCGTAAAGTGAACCAATCCACATCTTGTGAACTGACTCATATGAAAATTAGTAGATTCAGTAAACAAATAGTATAGGTTAAAGTTATATCTGCTGACTGACTGACCAATTAGAAATTAGGGGGATGGGCTGAGAGACCCTAATAAAAAGTCATGAGAAGGGGCTAAAATCAGAATTGCGAGGGGAGAATTGATGACGTCAGGAGACGCTGTCTAAGGTGCTGATATTGGTCTCATACTTTGTGAGCTTGATCCATGTCTGACTAATTGATGACCTGGGAACGAAGACTGACTTGTTGCTGATCCATCCTCGATAGGTAGCTATGAAAATGTGACTGACAAATTTATGCCTTTTCTTCTAGGTACCAACTGTGCTGATTGTAGAAATTCTCTTTGATACATTTTTTCCAAATTAATATTTTCTCTAAAAGGTTTATGCATGAAGTCCCACATGCTGATGCTAATCTGGGTTAGGTAGGCTGTTAAGGGTGACGTTGACAGTGACAAATGACTGGCGGACTTACTTTGTTGAACTTTGCCTTTAATGCTGGTATTCTTTAGTTTATGAAATTGCATTGGTATATATGTTGCTTTCAAGAGATGATGTCTTCTACTAATGGATTAATAAATTGAGTGGATTGAATAAAGAGCGAATTAACAGATGCTTTAGAGTTGTAATCAATAGGAAAATAAAAATTGTCATCTCGGTATTGAGTTGTTGTTATTCATGAGTAGATGGTTATAAGCTGTTTTCTTATAAAATGTGTCTTGATTATTGATGTCGATTATTGGTTCAGTAGTCACTGCATGACTAGGATACTCCATGCGATTCAAAAGGTTCATCTATCTATACGCGTCCCCTTATAAGTTTACTTACTAAGGGTCAGGCGCACTAGCAGTTTTTGGTAGCAGCTTGATGGTTAGTTTTACTTGGAGAACTAGTTATGTGGTGATTAGTGGTTATAGTGGTAGTTTAAGTTAGGGTTAGTTGTTTGTATTTTTGTGAGGTTTGAATTTTGTTTTTCTGAAATGGCAATTGTAGCAAAGATGATGTTCCTTTAAGCCCAGAAATGACTTTCCCAGATCCTGGATCCCACTAGTAAAGTTTGGTATGTTCTCGGCGTGTTTTGGAATAGTGTGAAAGTGGTAGGTTGCGCTTGCACAGGCTTAAGCAAACCGCAGGTGAATTGCGATGTATATGAGGTAAAGTAGGGAGTCTGCGTACTCCAGTTGTGGTTAGTAGAAGTGTGCGTACTCCGCAGTATGAGAGTAGGGAAGTTGTTGAACTTCACATGTGTGTAGCCCTTTGTGCTAAAAAAGTATCCACGTGGTTGTTGGTAATGTACGGACCCTGCGTGGTCTAAGATTCCGGAATATATTGACAAGTGTAGAAGACACTTGATTATATGTTGTAATATGTCTGGTTTAGTAGGTTGATCGGGCGTGGCCAAAAAGTCAGGCGTGTGAGTTACTTGAATACGTGAAAATTTTGAATGAGATTTGGCGAGTTCTATGAGCACCAGGACAGGCCTATTGATCAGTTGAGAGTAAAGTTTGCGGGTCGAATTTTGCTTGTGAATGTGGGAGACTGAGAAAGAGGAATAGCTACATGAGCGAAAGGGCCATTAGTGAAAATCCGTAAGGTCTCTAAAGCGATTATGTCCCTTCCTGTAGTAAGCCAGCAGGTTTGATTTAGTTATTGGTTTTTGGTAAATGCTTGCAAACAATTTGCATTAGTTGTCTGAGTTGAAGTTAGGAGAACAATCCACAAGACTTTGTCAGCCGCTCTGTGTGGATGTGACGTTAGAGTGTGCCGCGGAGGGATAGGTTGGTTAGTGAGAAGAGTCGCGAGCGGATTGGCAACCATCCGTAAGAGGCAATTGGTTGAGTAAGCGGGTGAAGGGAATCTTGGGAGTAAAAGTCATTTCAGTATTGTATTGAAATAAATAAAACAGACAAAATTAAGTTTTTTAAGGTGTTCAGAAGTGCGATGAAGGGTGATACTTACATTCAGGCGTCAGTGGGGGAGCCGACCCTACCGGAAAGTTATACGGCTTATATTGTGATGGAGGAGCGAGGTGTAACACTGTGTCTTTGGTTAAAGCAGTGGTACAAGCTAACAAAGAAGCAAGGAGCTTCAGCATTTCCAGAACATGGAACATTTAATTTGAGAATTTTGGACAAATTGTGAATGGCATTATATGAGATGAAGCCGTTACCAAGAACAGCACAGTTTGAGGCTTTAGTGGTTTGGGAGCTAGTGGCCAGACAGCAACGAGAGATGAAATTTAAGAGGAGAATGAAACGAGTAGAAAATTTCTTAGCTGCAGCTAGGTGGGATTGGGAACAGAAAAGATGGAGAGCAGAGACGCTACAGGGTGTCAAATTGTTTCCTGCAATCACAGAGGAAGACGAGAATGAGAAAGAAGATAATGCTAAAGAGAGTGAAAGTGCATGGGCAAAGAAAAAGAAAAAGCCTTAAGTAGATGATGAGGACTCTGATGTTGAGGACCTTATTACACAGCTGTTGAGGGATAGACCTCCACCCTTTGGGACTTATTCAGGGGGTCCAAATACTAGTGCCGTTTCAACTGCACCAGCACAAGCATCGGGAACATATGGTGCAGTTCAGACAGACAGTGAACAGATACTAGGGGTGGTACAGAGTACACCGAATGCAGGGACTACTACTGTGGTCCAAGCTCAGATGCATTCACCATCAGAACATAGACGTGCCAGTTCTTGAGACAGTTTCAAACATAGTGGCGCCAACGGAGCAAATTCTCCCGAGGCTAATGCTAGTTCAGACTGAGCCAACTCCAGTGTTATTGCCTGCAGCACGTCCACAGGGTTTGCCGAAGTTTACACCAATGACAGGAACACAGTCAGATATTACACCAGTCATGAATCAGGCAATGAGAGTGACATTTCCACATGGTGCGGGTGTTAGGGCACCTCCAGATGCAATATCAGTACCGATTACTGTTGGTCCAGCAGTACCCTTATTCGTGCAAAAGAAAGTGAGTGTAGGAGATCAGAACAAAATGTCACAAAGTCTTGTGAGAAGGGGAGTGAGATGCAGTAAATGGCCCGAATGCGAGTCAAAGTTTGAAACTTTTGACACAACAAGTTTCAGGTGCAGTGATGCACCAGGTACCAGGGACAAATGCAAGTAACATCTCATTACAGGCATTATCAGCGCAGCAGTTGAGTGAATGGTTAGACAGTCCAAATATCCCTCAAAATACATTCAAGAGTGAAGAGCAGATAAGTCACGTAAGGTTGAATATGGAAGCAACCAAATTAGTTGAGGGAACAATGGGTGTTAACAGGCTAGAGTCCTACACAGAAGAGGAGCTGAGATATTTATGCCCAAAGATTACAAAAGAAGTGAGTAAAATACATCAGAAATTGGCAGAGCTAGCAGAGAAACATGACATCAAGATTGAGAAAACAAAGCATTTGTAACGCAGTTACAGGTTAGATTTTGAGGCGAAGGATTTTGAACATATAAGAGAAGCAGGAATGAAGGCTCACTTGAAAGAATTGCTGCAGAGTGCTCAGATCTGGAGAGCATCAGAGAAGTTGGAAGGTAGATGGGCAAAGAAGAAGGATAAGCGGAAGCGAGATTCGCAAGAGGGGTTAGAAGATGTTCAAAAGGAAAGGGAATCAGTAATGATTATCCAAAACTGAGAGAGAAACCGGTTGAGTGGTATCAGCAGACAGACAGGTTTGCGAAACTTCCCAAATGTTTGTGGAAAGACTTAAACACATTATTGGAGATAGTGGTTCCAGCCGACTTATGGGTCGAGTGTAAGAGAACAGTGGATTGGCCAACAAGTGAACCTGAAAGGGATAAAGTAACGGGTCCACCTTCACCTGAGGTGATGAAACATTACTATAAGGTGAATGAGTTCCTGAAGACAAGAATTTCTCCCAAAAATATTGATTGGAGGAGAATTGACAGAACGGTCCAGGAGTCTAAAGAGTCAATACATACCTATTATGAAAGATTGTTAAAAGCGTTCAAGGAGTACAGTGGCAAGGAAGCAATTTAGCTGAAAGACATGTTGCATTTTGTGTTCAGGTTCGTCGGAGGGTTGAGACCAGAAGTAGGGCAGATGATAAAGAGTCATTTGATTTGCTGGCAAGTAAAGCCGATTGATGAGATGTTGCAGTATGCCAAATACTGTAGTGGTGAGATTGAATTGAAGCAGAAAAAGCTGAAGGAGAAAGCAATGGTGATGCAAATAAAAGCAGCTCAGACAGGAGTTCAGAGAGCTTTGGTACCGCCTATGCCGCCGCAGCAGAGAACTGTTACGTTCCAGCCTCAAATGAGAGGTAGAGGTCGTGCAGTTAACATGATGCGTGGTCCAGAGTTGGGTACTGTAGTGGTTCAGAATGGCATGCAAGGGATGAAAAAGATGTTACCGTGTCATTTGTGCGGAAACGTGGGACACTGGAAGCAGGAGTGTCCATTGATGGTGCAGGATGGTGTTGTTCAGCAAGGTGATGATGTCAGTACACTTCAAACTGTGAAAGTCCCAAGAATGAGAGGATTTATTCCTAATGTTCAGAATTGAGTGCAGAATTTCCAACCCATGCAGCAAATGCAAGTGCCACGTGCACAATTAACAGAGTTGCAACCAATACAGCAGCAGGTTCCTATGGTACCTAGACAGCAAATGTAGATACCTCAAGCCCCGATGGAGCTGCAACAGGTGATGCTTACTCAGCAGGTCACAGGTCAGGGACAAGACAATAGTAATAACACCATACACCAATTTCCATTTTACAGTGAGTATGGAATAAACGAAGAATGGATGAGTAACAGTTCGGATGAAGGACTGTGTGCGTTTGCAGCATCCATAGAAGTAGATCAGAGAGGACCTTTTGTAAACGGAAAGGTGATGGGTTACAAGGTCTCATTTTTGGTGGATACAGGAGCTACGTGCTCCACAGTGAGAAGTGTGGAAGGTTTGAATTTACCTCTTTCAGGCAGAACAGTTCAAGTTGTGGGCGTGGAGAATAGACAGTTGACAAACCCAATCACAGAACCAGTGCAGGTTGAGATCGGCAATTACCATGGACTACATAGATTTGTAGTGTGTGATTCAAGTCCAGTAAAACTACTGGGAAGAGATTTACTGTGTAAGACAAAATGCTCCATTAAATGTTCGGACACTGGAATCGAAGTCCAAACTAATAGTGATGACGAAGAAGAACATTTGACTGAGATGGTGATCAATAATGCTAGTGAGGAATACCCATTGATTGAGTTTTTCCCAATGTTTACTGTGAAAGAATTGCATGCAGACTTACAGGGAACATGTAAAGAAGAAGTCTGGGACCTGACAGGTAAAGAAGTAGGTCTGATTAAGGGAGTGGAGCCGATCAAGGTCTTTTTGAAGCCAAATGTAGTATTTCCACAACTTCCACAGTATAACATGCCACAAGATGTTCTGATGAAGGTGGCGCAGATAATTGGAGATTTTCTAAAGCAAGGAGTGTTGAAGGAAGTGTTAAGCAGTCCATGTAATTCACCAATAATGGGCTTAAAGAAGCCATGTGGGAAAGTGCGTGTTGTGCAGGACTTGCGAAAAGTGAATGATTTAGTGGTCAAGTGTTGTCCAGTGGTGCCAAATCCAGTAGCTATACTGTTTCAGACTCCCTGCGATGCAGAGTAGTTTACAGTGGTAGATTTGTCACAAGCTTTCTTTTCTGTGCCTCTTCATGAGGATGGTCAGTTTCTTTTTAGTTTCAAATTCCTAGACAGAGTCTACAGCTGGTGCAGGCTTCGACAAGGGTATACAGAGTCACCATCACTGTTTAATCAGATCTTGAAAAAGAACCTGGAGTCATTGGAATTGCCATACCTATTGACTCTGGTGCAGTACGTTGATGATTTGCTGATTGCCTCCACAACAAGGGACGAGTGTAAGTACGACTCGATTGCCCTGTTGACTCATTTGGGAAATTTTGGACATGAGGTCTCACCTGTGAAATCACAGTATTGCCAGAAATCAGAGAACTACTTGGGGCATCAGATTGAAAAGGGATTAAGGAGAATCTCCAGAGAAAGAATTACCATGAGACTGCAGAGAAGTCCCCTGACTTCACAGAGAGATGTCAGGATGTTCCTGGGAATGGTGGGGTACTATAGACAGTGGATTCCAAATTTTGCTGATATTGCCAAACCATTGCAGAAGTTGACACATAAGGAAGTAACAGACCCCATTACCCTAGATAAAGATCAGATGAAAGCGTTAACTGAGAGAGAGTTTGTGCAGAGCTCCAGCGTTGGGGATGCCTAATTATACAAAGCCTTTCACATTTTTTGTCGTGAACATGATGCTTGCTCTTTGTCTGTTTTGACACAGGTCCATGGAGGTGCTTATTGCCCAGTAGCCTATTTTTCAGCTACCTTGGACCCGGTTGTAGCAGCTTTACTAGATTGCCTGTGTGCAGTAGCCGCAGTTGGTCAAAGTCTTTCCCAATGTGAGGGGGTAGTCATGGGATACCTTTTGACAGTAATGGTACTACACTCTGATGAAATTTTACTGACAAGGACAAAAACACAGTACTTGACAGGTGCAAGATTGACAAGGTATGATACGAGCATATTGGGTGCTCCAAATGTGACATTGAAAAGATGTACAGTGTTAAATCCAGCGACATTGCTTCCAAGTGATACTGTTGAAATTGAAAAAGAAGAAGACATTGAGCATGATTGTCCTGAGGTAACTGAGCTGTGTATAAAACCAAGACCTGATATTAGAGACACACGTTTAGAAGAAAATGACCAAATTGTCTTTGTTGATTGTTCGTGTCTCAGAGATGGAACAGGGACATTGAGAGCGGGATATGCAGTATGCACAATTCTAGGCACCTTAGAAGCCTCCTGGCTTCCAGGTGTATACACTGCACAAATAGCAGAATTGGTAGCATGCTATGTTTCTGCAAGACTAAGAGTCACAATCTATACAGATAGTCAGTATGGACTTAGAATTGTTCATGTTTTGGTCAGCTGTGGTCGCAACAAGGTTTCGTTACCTCAACTGGGACAGCAGTGAGAAATGGCGACAGAATAAGAGTTGTTGTATGCAATACAGTTACCTGAAGAAATTGCAGTGGTGAAATGCAGTGCACAACAAAAGACGCAGGATTACATTTTATTGGGAAATGGATATGCGGATCAAGTTGCAAGTTTTTGCACATTAAGCTGCATATCGTTCAAAGACAAGTGGGAATTGATGCCTGAAGAAGAGAACAATTGCACAAGTTATGCCTTAAAAGTAGTTGATACTCTAGAAGAATTGAAAACATTGCAGGAAAATGCATACAAAGAGGAGAAACGACTTTGGGTAAAGCTGAAATGTATCCAAAGACCTGATGAAATTTGGATTTCTGAGGAGGGTCAGATGGTGTTGCCAAATAGTTTGTTGTCTAAGATGGCCAGATACTACCATGGCCAGGCACAAATTGGAAGAGATACCATGGTCAAAAGTTGACTGGTTCAATCCAAAATTCAGGCAAGTAGCAGAGGCAGTGTGTCACGATGTGTAATTTGTCAGCAACTAAGTGTGGGGAAAAGGACAGTGGTGAACTTGAGCCACATTGGAAGAGCAGGGGGTCCATTCAGCAGGATGCCATTGGATTTCATTGAGATGCCTGCATATGGTGATTTGAAGTACATGTTGGTAATTGTGTGTGTTTTTAGTCATTGGATTGAAGCATACCCCACACAAAGAAATTACAGTCTCACAGTAGCAAAGCTGTTGCTTAGAGAATTAATACCACAGTTCGCATTTTTGATCTCTTTAGATTGAGATAGCGGAACTCACTTCAATAAGAAGGTGATTAAGGGGGTCATTCCTAGATTGGCGGGCGGCGGTCGCCGCCCGCCAAGCGGGAACCGCCAGAAGACCATACTGCGGTCAAAAGACCGTTGCGGTCATTCTGAGTTTCCCGCTGGGCTGGCGGGCGACCGCCAGAAGGCCGCCCGCCCGCCCAGCGGGAAACCCCCTTCCACGAGGATGCCGGCTCCGAATGGAGCCGGCGGAGTGGAAGGGGAGCGACGGGTGCAGTTGCACCCGTCGCGATTTTCAGTGTCTGCCACGCAGACACTGAAAATCTATGTGGGGCCCTGTTAGGGGGCCCATGCAGTGCCCATGCCAGTGGGGCCCCACGACACCCGGTCCCGCCAGCCAGGTTCTGGCGGTGAAAACCGCCAGAACCAGGCTGGCGGGAAGGGGGTCGGAATCCCCATGGCGGCGCTGCTTGCAGCACCGCCTTGGAGGATTCCCTGGGGCCGCGGGAAGCCGGCGGTTTCCCTTTTCTGACCGCGGCTTTACCGCCGCAGTCAGAATGCCCCCGGAAGCACCGCCAGCCTGTTGGCGGTGCTTCCTCCGTCACCTACCCTGGCGGTCGTAGACCGCCAGGGTAGAAATGACCCCCTAAACTCTTATGTGCAGCACTAAACATTAAGCAGAAGTTGCATTGTAGCTATCGCCCAGAAGCATCAGGCCTAGTGGAACAAATGAATGATACCTTGAAATCAAGAATTGCCAAGATATGTGCCGCCACCAATCTGAAATGGCCAGATGCATTACCTTTGGTGTTGATGTCAATGTTGAGATCCTCATGGGCAGAGAAACTGAGACTGCGAGCAATTCTAGCCAATGCACTTGTCAATATTACAGATGATATGGTGTTGGACTACTGCAAAGGTCTGGCTGATGTGGTTCGTTCTTTCTCTCAGAAGGTGCAGGCTGCTACCCTGCCACCCATCCATGACCCAGGTCACATCTGAGAGCTGGAGATTGGGTCGTCATCAAAAACCATGTTTGCAAGACCTGTTTGGAACCGCGTTCCACTGTAAAGTGTGCAGGACTACCGAACTGGATACATGCAAGTCATACAAAGAGAGTGGTGAGAACCGAGCACAGCAGGGGTTCTCCCAGAAACAGACGGTGCTGAAAAGCAAACAGAGCAAGTGCCAGATCAAGAGGGTGAAAAAGATGAGAAGGATCAAAGTCAAAGTGATTCGACTCCTCCTGAATCTGTTGCAGGTCCATCAAGAGAAAACACCATAGAGAAAGAAAAGGAAAAGAGTCAAATCCTGAGGAGAATATTGACAGAAGTAACGAGGAAAGGAGATAAGTGGCCTGAAATGCAAATTGGAAAGAAGAAGGAATTGGTCATAAGTGAAACAATAGAGGAAGAAGTAGATACTACGAGAAAGGAAGAATTAAGTGAAGGAGAATTAGGTGGTGAAAGAAGGTTTAAAAGAAAGAGAGTAGCGAGTAGAAGATACGCAGGCCCTGAGTGGTCATATGCAGCTACCAGTGAATGGCAAAACAAGCTTATGTCCTTTTGTTTTGATAGAGAAGTTACGAGTCAGTACTTTGATGTAACCTGAAGGTGACAAGAAGACAGAGTTGATGAGCTAACCTGAAGAAACCTGAAAAAGAGAGACTGTTAACTAAAACCGGAAAAGACATTGATAACCAGATGTGACAATTGAAACCCAGATGTGACGAGCTGCTAACTGATTTTTGACAAAGGAGAACAGGGTTCCTACATGTGAAACTGAACTGTGAGAAATAAATATTTTCCCTTTATTTTGATTTTTGATTTTTGATTTTTCTGTTGTACTTTATCTACAAGTTATTTCTACTTTCTGATTCTTTACAGATCATGGCTGAGTTAGATAACCGCGTTAGGAATATTAGATATTGTAAGTATTTGAGTGCTGGAGTGGCAATTATGTGTGGAATAATGTCTCCAATAATGATTGTGGGAATGTCTGTTCATGAAATGAAAGAGGCTACTATTGCTTCTGTTCCTGAGACTACTACACTAACAGCTTTAGAAAGGTTTAAGTTAGATGAGAAATACTTGCATGACTATACTAGTGCTCAAGGAGAGCGTTCTTCTAATGTATTCTATCGCTTGTTGAGTGAGTATGTTGAGACAATGGATACAAGGAATTGTCTTGTGTGTATGCAAATTCCTTCCTCTGTGGAAGAAGGGGTTACGAACCATAGTCTGCCACTGACTTATGGCATAAGCTGCAGTCTGCTACTAACAAGATTCTATAGCCAAGAGTATATTCAGTACTTTTACTCGAACTACGACCTTGTGTTTTCTTTTGTTCCTATTATTAGATATCTGAGTAGCTAAAGAGCATGATATAGTATTAGTTAGAGGCTTTTTTGAACCAACATTAATGTTTGGAACTGTGTACGCTCACAGGAATAATCTGACATGCTTACTCACCCTGTTAGAAAAAAGCTTTATAGGGCATACTGACGACAGGAGAAAGGCATCGAAGGAGAAGTTGGAGAAAGGATTAGAGAAGAGAACTTATAAGAATAATTATGCTTACACTGCTGTTAAAATACAGGGAAAATCAGCTTTAGATGCATGACATGTAGGGAAGCTTTGTATATATAGGCCAAAATCATGCACTGACACTTTATTTGTGGGAACGAGTGAATGTAGGCATGTGTTCTTGTTTCAGAGTAAATGGACTTTTATGCTGAATGGTCACGACCCTTCGATTCATGGGTTTTACTATATTTGTGGACTTAATGCTTATTACCATCTTCCTAGAGGATGGGATGGGACATGCTATTTGGGGATAGTTTTCCCTAAAATTTATCAGATTGTTGATTTAAAGAAGTTTCCGAAAGTGACTAAATTACATCATGAACGACAGAGGAGGGAAACCTCTTCTGCAATTGTGGGAGATATTTGTAGTGCAGTAATTCCTTCTGTAAGAGTTATTTTGAATGCAATTAAGGTACAAAAGTTGTCTACTATTGTAGATCACATGCTGACGAATTTTACAGGGGCAATACTCCTGTTAGATGCTGAATTAGCTGCGGATAGAACTATGACGCTTCAAAATACGCTTGTTTTAGACATACTTTTATCAAAAGACGGCGGAGTCTGTAGGATGATTAGTGCTAGGCATTGTTGTTCTTACATACCTAATAGTGATAAGGAGATAAGAGACTTAGGGCCAGACGCAGCAAAGGGTTTTACCCATTCTGTGTCTATGGGAAAATGTGTTCGTACATATGGCCCTTACTTACTAACTTAACTAATTCAAGTAAGGATTTGAAAGAATTGAAAGAACCAGGAGTTTGGGAGAAGGTTGGAAAAGGATTTGCTTCAGTAGGCTATTGGTTTAGTCAAATTTGGAATGGGGTATTATGGAAAATTGTACATGGAATATTAACTGCGATTGCTTGTATGTTAGGATTTTGGGGCATATGCAAATTGTGTCAACATTTTAAATTAAGTAGATCTAAAAATTATCAGAGGAGGGAAGGACAACCCAGGGGAGGGAATCTATAGAGAAAATGTAAGAAGGAGACAAAATATGGCAGAGATTGTTTTATGAAATATTGATTAGGAAAGGTGTGATGACATATTTAGTCATCAGAAGAGGGATTGTTGAAGCAGATATGCTAAATAAGAAAATTATTAATGATGTATATGGGTTGACTAATGAGAAATGCATGGAGAAATTAATCATAGAGAAAAAAATGTGCACGTTTGAAAATGTGCCCTCGGGGTGCGATCACCATGTGTACTAATAGAACTAAACTGTATGAAATAATTAAAATATATGGTAAAAATGTAATGATATGTCATAATGAAATGTATAACCGATGTTTTGCATTAATTTGTAGTGCTAAGTTAGCCGAACTAAAGGACTCACACATGCAAAGAGCTGAAAGTACTGAACGCTTAGCAAAGGACTGGAGCCATGCAATGACCCTGACCCGCTCGATGTTAAAGTTGCCTAGCTAGAATTTTCTGCAATGTACCAATGGACAGGAGATGATGAAGACAATTTGATACAATTATGTGTAGAGCAGGCTAAATGTACTCTCCCAAGACTTGAACAATAGAGGCACAGACTGAAGAGGAACATGCAACAATTTCGATACCTGAAGAGCCGGATGATGAGAACATCGTAAAGTGAACCAATCCACATCTTGTGAACGGACTCATATGAAAATTAGTAGATTCTGTAAGCAAATACTATAGGTTAAAGTTATACCTGCTGACTGACTGACCAATTAGAAATTAGGGGGATGGACTGAGAGACCCTAATAAAAAGTCATGACAAGAGGCTAAAATCAGAGTTGCGAGGGGAGAATTGATAATTTAAGGAGACGCTGTCCGAGGTGCTGATGTTGGGTTCGTACTTAGTGAGCCTGATCCGTGGCTAACTAATTGATGACCTGGGGACGAAGACTGACTTGTTGCTGATCCATCCTGGATAGGTAGCTATGAAAATGTGACTGACAAATGTATGCCTTTTCTTCTAGGTACCAACTGTGCCGATTATAGAAATGCTCTTAGATAGATTTTTCCAAATTAATGTTTTCTCTAAAAGGTTTTCGCATGAAGAAACACATGCTAATGCTAATCTGGGTTAGGTAGACTGTTAAAGGTGATGTTGACAGTGACAAATGACTGACGGACTTACTTTGCTGAACTTTGCCTTCAATGCTGGTATTCTTTAGTTTATGTAATTGCATTGTTATATATGTTGCTTTCAAGAGATTATGGGGGTCATTCCGACCCCGGCGGTCAAGGACCGCCGGGGCCGGGGTCGGCGGGAGCACCGCCAACAGGCTGGCGGTGCTCCGCAGGGCATTCTGACCGCGGCGGTATGGCCGCGGTCAGAACAGGAAAACCGGCGGTGTCCCGCCGGTTTTCCGCTGCCCTGAGGAATCCCCCATGGCGGCGCAGCTTGCTGCGCCGCCATGGGGGATTCCGACCCCCTCACCGCCATCCTGTTCCTGGCGGTTCCGACCGCCAGGAACAGGATGGCGGTGAGGGGTGTCGTGGGGCCCCTGGGGGCCCTGAGCAGGGGCCCCCGTAAGAGGGCCCCACTTTGAATTTCAGTGTCTGCTTAGCAGACACTGAAATTCGCGACGGGTGCTACTGCACCCGTCGCACCTTTCCCACTCCGCCGGCTCCATTCTGAGCCGGCTTCCTCGTGGGAAGGGGTTTCCCGCTGGGCTGGCGGGCGGCCTTCTGGCGGTCGCCCGCCAGCCCAGCGGGAAAGCCAGAATGGCCTCCGCGGTCTTTCGACCGCGGAGCGGCCATATGGCGGCGACCGCCGGCCTCAGAATGAGGCCCTATGTTTTCTATTCATGGATTAATAAATTGAGTGAATTGAATAAAGATCGAATTAACAGATGCTTTAGAGTTGTAATCAATAGTGAAATAAAAAATGTTAACTCTTTATCGAGTTGTGGTTATTCATGAGTAGATGGTTATAAGCTGTTTTCTTGTAAAATGTGTCTTGATTATTGATGTTGATTATTGGTTCAGTAGTCACTGCATGACTAGGATACTCCATGCGATTCAAAAGGTTCATCAACCTATATGCGTCCCCTTGTACGTTTACTTACTAAGGATCAGGCGTGCTGGCACACCTATATGTGTTACATAAACTTGTGCAATAATGCTTTGCACAAACATTATACGATGTGGACAAAAAATCACAGAAGATATTGATCTCATGTCAGATTTCCTCTAAATGCAAAGAACTCTGGCCCTTATTAATTAATGTTTAGCGCGAACACGTCTTTCTGTTCAGCAGTGCCCCAGGAGGTAAAGTTGCGGAAACAGCAGTTTCAGGCACAAAATATTCTTTGCAATGAAAAGATGATAGACACACATTATCTATTCAAGGAGTTGTCATGGGTCTGGTGCAACACAACCACCTATTGGTTTTACACAAAGCCAGGTCTAGTAAAGCAGCATGACTTCACTTTAAGTGAAATGCTAGTACTAAATGAAAGCCGCACAAACAAACTTTAGGAGGAACATACCCTGCATATGTTTTGTAAACACTGCAAAATATCTGCAGCCTACCACTGGATGAATTTTCTTGCGTTGAAGTTTGCCCTGGACACTGTACTTGAAGTATAAAACCTATCCTAGACTGACATACACAACCTCCATTATGGCACAAAGATATTTGCGTGGCGCTTGGCAGCACAACTCTGCGTCGGCTCTAGGGAGAGGGGAGGAGAGGGCCAGATCTCTCTGCTTTCTATCTGCTCTCTCCCTGTCACGCAATGTACTGCAGCATCTCTGGGTGCTGTGCTGCGCTGCCTGCCATCTTTTGAATCTGGCCCATAGTGTCAAGCAGCAAGTAAGAAGTGGTCCATGTTAGAGAACACAAAACTGGAATTTGATAATTTCAAAAAGACCAAAGGCAGGGTAGCAAATAAAATCTCTTTTGTAGTAGTTAGCACATTTTTTTACTAAAACAATGATGATTTGAACAACAGAACATGCTTATTTGTGTCAAGAAAAATATAATTGTAGCTACCTGTTAAAATGCCTTCACCTGGTCATTACCTGAGTAGTCATTGCGAGAGTCCGTTGCATGAAACAAAGACAAGTCATCAGCGCGCTATTTCACTGAATCTTTACTGTATAATTACACTGAGCTTCAATGTTAGCTTTAAATAGAAAATGAGCCTATACTTTTTTTATAACTCAACTGAATACATTTAATTTGTCTTTACATCCATCAATTAAGCAATGCTTTGCCTTCTAGAGTGCTCACAACATTTCGACAGTGCTTCAGACACAGTTTCCCAAGTCATGTTGATCAGCATTGTTTTGAAAAGAAGTATGGATACGATATGGTGCCTAGGGATAGGGGGCCTATAAGCGGCATTTAACACCGAGAACCTTAAGGTCGTTAAAGGTTGTCTAAAGGTTGGACTAGATAAAAACACCTGAGCAAAGGCCTGGTGTGCTTGATAACATCCCATCTTCTCTCTATCCCCAATTCAGGGTAGAAAAAATCAGTATGCATGCTCATTGTAAATTTCAATATAAATATAAGTAATTTAGACTTGACCTTGTCTACTACATGAGTAATTCTATATCGTCATATACACGCCCAAGGCGTTGCATGCAGACCTGATCAGTGCTTAATGTGCTTGTCAAATAATATGTTGTCTTTAACAAGATTTTTGCCACCATGTTATTAATCCATACAAATATTTTCTAATATAACCATAATGAGGACTTTGGTCGAGTTTTTTGAATTCACAAATGACCAGGAGCAGCATCTTGACAGATTTGAACCTTTCACAAAATACTGCATTTCTCTAAATTGACTGCTTGTTTGCGCAAGGAATAAACCGCTCTTCTCAGAGTGCTGGATAATTCCATTGAGGTCATCATTTTCAATTTGCTAAATTGTTAGTGCCATGATTCTAAAAGGTGTGAGCATTACATTCAATAAATAAATAAACAAATACTTATAAATTAAAAAGAATCAATGCCATTAAGTACAGTATATGAACTCTAGTGAATGCCATAAACTAGTCTATTTTAACTTATCTATGTAACAGCGGAGCACCACAGGTCATTAAGGTGATTCGATGAATTTAGAATTAAAGCATGTCATCCAAACTCCTCCCTTGGATTGATGCACTTTAACACAGTATGCCCTTGGCTACATACTCAACAAAACTGTTGATGTAAGCTTGATAAATGGTAAATGCTAGTCCTTACTGAAATATGTACAAGATGTCAAAGAATATTCCAATTCACAAAAACAGATGAAAATCTAAAAGGGTACATTTTAGTTTGATACTCTCTAATTCATAATGGTCATAGTTTTCCAGGTAAAAGTCTCTCTCTCTCTACCATTGCACTTGATGTCATATTTTACAGCAGCACTTCTCAAACTTTTGGCTTGTGTGGACCCAGACTTAATTACTAGTGGAATCCAGGGACCCCCACTGAAACACTAGTGCAATTCGGGGACCCCATTGAGATATCACTAGAAGCCAGGGACTCTGGCCTAAGCAACTTTAATGATTTGAAACTCAAAATAATACACACAAATGTACAAACAAGCATGTGTCAAACACATACATAAATGATACAGCATTTCATTTCTTTCAGAAATATGAAAAAAATCAAAATTACATTTTCAATGGAAGGGTAGATTTTTCTAAATTTAACGGAGGCCTCCCATCTTCCATACTATATACTCAGTTTGATGTACTTGCAGTGTACCCACAAATCAGTCTGAGGATACCAATTTGATTTTTGGCCTCTGATTTCAAATGTATTCACAGTCACTGAATGTTTTAATTTTCTTAATTTTAAATATTGTTCCTTTATTTATATATAATGTATGAATCTGTTAATATTGTTTAATTCTCTAAGAAGCCACTGATTTATGGAGTAGGCCTCACTGACCCCTAGGGCTCCACGGACCACAGGTAGTAACCATTTCTATATAGTGTTTTTGGTATTACATACGTTGAGCAAAATTTCATTGCTTTGCAATGGCAAGTGTTTCTAACTTAGACAATTAAAAGCATACTTGATGTAAATTCCATTTCTACCCCAGTGGTATTTACAGAATTACAAAAATTACTACAAAGCCACATCCACTCTTTCCCACTCATTTCCACTCTAGTTCCATTGACTGCTCTACACTCACTCAAAATACAATGGTCTAGATTTACTGTTGTTCACACAATGAAGTCCTTCATGGAAAACTGCAGCAGAGCCTAAATTGATATGGTTTCATGATGTCATTGTCGGTGCTCAGGAAAGAAATGTGTATTTAAAGCACTAAGTGCAATTAAGTGTTATAGTGTGGTGCAGGGGCAAGACAGTGGTATGTATATTGCATAAAGCCTGTATTCAACATATAGCCTCTAATACAGATCCCTTAGCAATGAAAACTGGCCAATGATCAGATGCACTAAATGTGTAATTTGACTTATATTACACATAGTACATGTTGGAATGTAACATGATAATTCACTTTATGCCTGGTATGATTTGGCGTTTTGATTTTGTGCAAAGCCAGGTCATGTTTATTAACTAATGTCTTTATGTGAAGTACTAGTGTTATATAGCCATTTTAGTTATAGCCCTATGCATGTTATTTCAACATAATAGGCCTGCCGCTGTGCACTTTAACCTAGATATATTTTATTCAGCTTCATTTTATTAATCTTACAGTAGCCACTTTTGTGGTCTTGTTTTATTTCACTCTATCTAGCTTTTTTTGCCTAGGCCAGCACCATGTTCTCAAACAAGACATTCTGCCTTTGCCCAGGTATGAGGGATGATGTCTTCCCAGGGGAACCTGAAGGGCAGAATTAGAGCTTAACACGCTGTGCTCTATTTTAGCATAGGAAGGAATACGTCTATTGGCTCTAGTGACAACATGGTAACGATATTTCAATGCTTTACTCTCCTTGTCACCATTTTAATCCTGTCAGGCTATATTGTCCTGATAATTGCAGCACATGCTTTGCTATCTAAGATCCAGTTGCTTCATTAAAACATTATTGAAACATATACTGCTGCTGTTTGTCATTGTGTATATGAGACTAATGTAATTGAGAGAAACGGATGAGACCTGAGTGACCACGGTTTCCCTGAGAAATCAATTATGTCATGTGGTAGGCTGCCCAATCATCCCTGCCCTTGGGTAGAGATGAGGCACTGCTAGTTAGCCGGAGCAAAACCAGGATTAGAGCAACATGTGTCACCTGTAGTGGATCAGACTCAGTCTCCCACACCGCCAGCGATTCTACCCCTCAAAATCCACTAGTCTCATTAGAATAATGAGAGCCTACGTGACACTGGCACCTCCTACACGGCCCCTCGCCCTAATGCACACCATTAACATACAAATGTATTGGCGATTGGGCTCACACAATGCAGCGTGCATCTGGCAATATAGGCGTATTAAGTATCAGTGGAAAACAGCTTTTATGTATGAAAGTGGATTGCCAGTGCTGTTGGTGTTGCTCTGCCTCATTGCACCAAAGTGTAGCTTTATTCAAGGGCTGGCATAACCATAGTAAATTTGGACAAAGACCTGCCAGGTCAGCAGATGTTGTCATGTAAGCTAGAGTAGGTACTTTGACTCAGAAGTGCTAAAATATACTGTTATTCCAATTTTAGAAGCAGTGTTCCAAACTTCACTATTGTAGGTAAACATCACACGCAAAAACAATTGTGACTAGTCATACAGTATAAAGCCCTTCTCTAATTCTATTCAGTTAACATTTCGATAACATTGTTTAATGAGGGAGCCAGCTTGGTAGCAATGTCATTTCTAATCCTCTTAAAAACAATGCTTTATTTTTTTGGGGGGTGGGGGGGCATCAAGAATGGAAGCTATTCTGGGGCAGCATGAATACCTTCACAACTTCACAACATTTGCAAATACAATGCCCCAAAGCTCAGTTATCTTTATACAAGCTGAATGGCCCTCCCCTATGGATTTTGTGGGTTTCAGGGAAATAAATATCTATATAATCTCATTTCAATTTACAGTTTTGGCTAAAGTGAACTTTGTGGTCTTTCAGCAACCTTCTTTGTCTGAACCACTGTCACGTGTATCATTGCTAGACATTTGGTTTCTGGCTCACATAGGTATGCATCCTGTCCAAGCAGGAACCACAATCCTAGTCAGAGTAACAAAACACAACCCAAATTAACCTGTGCTCACACCTTGGTAGCTTGGAACAGAGCAGTCAGGCGTAACGTAAGAGGCAATGATTAGAAAAATAGAGCTTAATTTAATAAACAAAACAAGAACAACAAGACAAAAAATTAATTAGTAGAACTTGAGATATACATTTTTAATGAATAAACAGAAATATAATGCTTAAAAGCATAAAGCGCCAATCGGGGATATATGGTTGTCATAGACCTGCTCACATCTGAAAGTTCAGGATGATTGTGATTGAGCAGGTCAGGATACAGAAACTAGCCTTGGCCAGCTGCAAGCAAAACCTTGTTTGCATTGAGAGAGGTGCAAGGAGAAGCAGCGGCGATGCATCTGCGTCAATGGAGATGCACCGGTTCTGAGTAACACTACAGCATCAATGCATTGATTTTGTCTGGTGCAGCACTTAATGACCATTTCCAAGGGCACAGAGATGGATTAGAACAACATGGCAGGGCAAGACTCACAGCTGGCATAGTCCAGGTGCTGTAGCAGCAGGTGAGATGAAAATCATTTGTGTCCCTGGGACTTTAGAAAACAGGGGGCAAGTCAGCAAAGCCCTATGAGTCACTTTGGTTCTGGGTTGGAGAGGTGAAGCTCAAGTCCTTCACACTCCCAGGCAAAGAGGGCTGCAGACAGTAGGTCAACAGAATAGGAGTCCACCAGAGCAGCAGTCCAGTAGAGTGGCAGTCCTTTCAGCAGAAAATGACTCCTTCTACCTGGCAGAGTATCCAAAGGTCCAGCAGTGTACTGAGTTAGTGGTCCAGTTGTGTCTTTGAAGTGAGGGAGACTTCAAATACAGGGGCATATTTATACTCCGTTTGCGCCGAAATTGCGTTGTTTTTTTTTACGCAATTTCGACGCAAAACTAACTCCATATTTATACTTTGGCGTTAGATGCGTCTAGCGCCAAAGTCCATGGAGTTAGCGTCATTTTTTAGCGTGGACACCTAGTTTGCGTTAATTATATGCAAGGTAGGCGTTCCCGTCTAAAAAATCGACTCCGAGGCATGTGTGTGGGATTTATACTCCCGGGCAAAAATCACGCCTGGGAGTGGGCGGGTCAAAAAAAATGACGCACGGCCGCGTTTTGCGCCGTTTTTTAGTGCCTGCAAAAGGCAGGCGTTAAGGGACCTGTGGGCTCTGAAGGAGCCCAGAGGTGCCCCCCCATGCCCCCAGGGACACCCCCTATCACCCATGCCCACCCCAGGAGGACACCCAAGGCTGGAGGGACCCATCCCAGGGACATTAAGGTAAGTTCAGGTAAGTGTTTTTTTTATATTTTTTTTGTGGCATGGGGGGCCTGATTTGTGCCCCCCTACATGTCACTATGCCCAATGACCATGCCCAGGGGACAGAAGGCCATTGGGCAAGGGGGCATGACTCCTGTCTTTGCTAAGACAGGAGTCATTTCTATGGGGGTTGGGAGTGAAAAAAAATGGCGCAAATCGGGTTGAGGCGAAAAAATTGCCTCAACCTGACTTGCCCCATTTCTTGACGCCCAAGCTCCATCTCCCCCTACGCCGGCGCTGCCTGGTGTACGTCGTTTTTTTTAACGCACACCAGACGGCGCCGGCGGCTAACGCTGGCTAACGTCATTCAATAAATACGGCGCCTGCATGGCGCTTCAGAATGGCGTTAGCCGGCGCTAATTTTTTTGACGCAAAACTGCGTTGGCGCAGTTTTGCGTCAAAAAGTATAAATATGGGCCTCAGTCCTTTGAAGTAGTGCACAGAGTCTCTGCCCTTCCTGCTCTGGCTCCAGACTAACTACGGGGGGATATGCATCCCTCTGTGTGGGCACAGGACACAGTCTATTTGGGTGTAAATGTCAGCTTCTCTCTCCCATCGTGCCAAGGATAGCCCACGAGGATATGGATGGCCCATCAGTCAAACCTAAGCTTCCATTTGGTGTGGCTGTCTAGAGGGAATGCGCAAAGCCCAGATGTTACCCACCCAAGTTGTGTATTTAGGGACAGACAGAAGCCACCAAATGGCTAAAGTAAGAAAATGCCAAAAAAGTGTCATTTTCAGAAGTACAATTTAAAATCCAACTTCACCATAAGTTGTGATTTTTAATTGTGATTCCAGGGACACTAAACTTGGGGTTCCCACCCATTCCTAATTTGAAATTACACATATAAAATGTTATAAGGTCATCTCAATGTTATCCTGTAGGAGAGGTAGGCCTTCAGTAGTGCAAACAAATTCACTGCTGGGACATGTTCAATCTAAAAGTACATGTCCTGCTTTTTAAATACACTGCACCCTGCCCCTAGGGGTGACTTATATACATTAAAAAGGAAGGTTTGTGCCTGGCAAGAGGGTTGACTAGCTAGGGCGACATGGCAGTTTAAAACGGCACACACAGTCTCTGCAAAAACAGGCCTGAGTCATATTTAAAGGGCTACTTAAGTAGATGGCCCGATCAGTGCCACAGGCCCACTAGTAGCAATTAATTCACAGGCCCTGGGCACATGCAGTGTACTTTACTAGGAACGTATAGGTAAATTAAATATGCCAATTGTGGGTAAGCCAATGTTACCATGTTTTAATCAGAGAGCACATGCACTTTAGCACTGGTTAGCAGTGGTATCAGTCTTAAAGTGCCCAGAGTCCTGAAGCTAGCAAAAAGGTGGTAATTAAAACAGGAGGTCTGAAGGCAAAAAGTCAGGGGAAACCATGCCAAGGATGCAAGGTCTAACACGTGTCCCCCCAGCTGAAAGTGAGAAGAGCTGCCCAACCCATTGGCAATTCCCTTCACTGAGGTGGAAGAATCTGGAGAGACCATCAGCATTGGGGTGGTCTGTTCCAAGACCGTGTTCCACCGTAAAGTCCATTCCCTGTATAGAGATGGACCACCTCAACAGTTTGAGATTCTCACCCCTCATCTGCATTAACCATCTGAGAAGTCTGAAGTCTGTCTGAACCTTGAACTTAGTACCAAACTGATATGGTCTTGGCTGCTTCAGTGTTCAGACCACTGTAAAAGTTTCCCTTTCTATTGCACTCCACCTCGTTTCTCTTTGAAGCTGCCTCCTACTGGTGAAGGCTACAGGCTGATTCAGGCTCTCTTCATTTAGCTATGAGCACACAGTGCTCTGAGGCATCTGTCTGTACAATAAATTCTTGGGAGAAGTCAGGGGTCTTCAGCATGGGTGTTGTGCACATGACCTCCTTTAGGGTGTCAAAGGCTGTCTGGCATGCTTTTGTCCACATCATCTAATTAGGCTGCTTCCTCAGAGTCAGCTCTGTCAAGCTGGTGAGAACGGTAACATATCCCTTGACAAATTTCCTCCAGTAGTAACCAGTGAAGCCTAAGAAGGATCTCACCACTGGCTGGGTCTTGGAGGGTTCCCAAACCAGAATGGTTTTAATTTTGTCCTGATAGGAATGCACCTAGCCACCCCCACTAGGTGACCTAAGTAGATCACTGAACCCTGCCCTATCTGGCACTTACTGGCCTTGATAGTTAGGCCTGCACTCTGCAGAGCCTAAAACACTTCCTAGAGGTGGCACAGATGATCCCCTCAGCTAGAACAGAAGACCACAATGTTGTCTAGGTAGATGGCCACTGAAGTTCTCCAACCCAGTCAGGATCTGGTTGATCAACCTCTGGAAGGTAGCAGGGGCATTCTTTAATCCAAAGAGCATGACCCAGAATGGGAAGTGCCTTTCTGGTGTTGAGAACTCAAACCTCTCTTTGAATCTCTCAGTCAAAGCAAGCTACCAGTACCCAGACATTAAGTCAAATGTGCTGAGAAACGTGGCAGCTCCATACCGATCTGAGCTCAGCAGCTCTGGGGATGGAGTGTGTGTCATTTCTGGTGACTGCATACAGCCCATCGTATTCTACACAGAACCTAAGTTCATGTGTGACACTTGGAGGATCAGCCTTGGGGATAAACACAATGAGGCCTGGAAAAGGGCTGTTTAATGGCTTAGCACCAGCATCTTGGAGATCTCCTCCTTAATGCTGGCCTGCAGCTTGTCCGACATCCTGTAAATATTGTTTTTCACAGGTGTGCTGACCCCAGTATCAATATCATGGGTATACCATGTAGAGAGTCCTGGAGTATGTGAGAAAAAAGAGGCAAACTGTCACCGCAAGTGGCAGCAGTCTCTCAGTTGATCTAGGTCAGTGTAGGAGAGAGGCTGACACCCTCCACTGACCCATCCTGATCCATGGAAGACAGAAGGCCAGGGAAAGATTCACTCTCTTCTTCCACCCCATCATCAGTAACAAGGAGCATGGTAAGCTCTGGCCTCTCAATGTAGGGCTTGAGTCGATTAACATGAAGGATCCTTTAGTGGTTCCTGGGAGTCTTTAGGTCCACCTAATATGTAACCTCAGCGGTCTAGCAGGGCCCTGGGATCCACAGGCTCATCACCCACACATTTTGGAGAGTTTGAAACGCAGAGTGGCATTCTGGTCATACCAGCATTTCATGTCCTCCTGGCTGGCTTCCAGATTCTCCTGGGAGAGCTTCCAGATGCGCACTGTCTGGTTGTGGAGTGACAGCATACAGCTCAATATATCTTGTGGGGCTCTCCAGGGAGCATGCTCCAGGCCCTTCTTCACTAAACTGGGAGGATCCATCGCAGGCTGCCCATACAGAAGGTAAAAGGGGCTAATTCAACCCCCATATGTGGTACCTCCCTGTAGACAAACAAAAGGCATTGCAGGAGGCTGTCCCACTTCCACCTCATGGTTCTGGTAGGCCCATTAGCTTGCCCTTTAGAGTCCTGTTGAACCTTTTGTCGCGTGGGCTCTCATTATTCTAAATGAGACTACTGGATTTCTAGGTAGCAGGATCTATAACGGTGTGGGGGACTGAGTCTGACCCACGTGTAATGAACTATGTCACCCTAAATCCGGTTTTTGCTCCGGCTAACTAGCAGTGCCTCATTTCTCCCATGTGGAAGAAATGATTTGGCAGCCGAGCGCATGACATCTTTGGAACTTCTCAGGGAAGTCGTGGTTACTCAGATCCAAACCAACTCTCTTATTTCCAATATGATCTCATATACAAATGACAAAGACAGTATATGTTTTATATAATGTTTTTAATAAAACGACTGTACTTTAGATATTAAGGCGTGAGCCGCAATAACCAGAACGATACAACACAGTAGGATTGAAATAGTCACCAGGAGAGTAAAACATAAGAACAAAGCTATCATATTGTCTAACAGTTTCTACTCTCCCTCTGCTTGTTCTATTTAGAGCACAGCATGTTAAGCTTCTAGCTTGCCTATTAGAATCACTGTGGAGACATCAGCCCTCATACCTGAGCAAAGACCTGTGATCTTGGTTCAGCATCTGCAACGAGGCAGTCAGCGTCTAGTTGTGGTTCCCTGGTCGGAATCTCCCTCTTGCATGTATTGGGACAAGGAAGTGATTTTATAACTAACATGTCATTGTGATCACAAAATGTCCCTACGCAGGAATGCCAAGTCTAAACTCCTACCACGTCTATCGGCAATGTACCAGACTGTATCCTTGACTGAAGCACAGAGTAAATATGTTATGGAGAACTCCAGTGCTGAAGTAGGCAAAACAGTGTGATATGAAATAAAAAACAACACCGTAGAACTGGCTATTTGAAAAATAACAGTACGAAGCCTAATAAAAAGCATGTAGAGCAAAGTGCACAGAGGCTCTAAGCTGTCAGCAAATGAATAAAATATATTCAGGGCAAAGTGCACAAAGGCCTAAAGCCTGAAGCTAAAGCGCAATGAATACATAAAACTAACCACACTACACCCTCCCCTTGTCGGTAGCAAGTGGTTCCAATAATATAAAAGGATGCCCCAAATATAAACAATATCTAAAACAATTATTTCGACAAGGTGAGAAGACAACAAAGTCAGAAATTTAGGTAACATGTGACAATAAAGCCAAAATCAATGTAGTGTCAATTTCGTAAAAATCCAATCGTCAGATAGAAGCAATTGAACGCAGGAGTTCCTCCACTTCGATATATGTCAATATCGGAAGATCCACGCCACAAAGTCCCATGGAGCAGGTGTGATCCAAAGCCCCAAAACCATTCAGGGCGGCACCCCGTGTAGGGCCTATGAAAGAGACAATACCATCTTCCTCCAGGAAGGGAATCTCATAAACCGCCTCACGAAGCAAGCGCATCCGTAGTACACAAGTCTGGGAATGAGCCCTAATCGGGAACATCAACAGATCAGTATCGACCATGGGAGGGCGCTGCAATGAGAGACAGAGAGACAGTGCATGTTCAAACGAGCACCAAAGGCATCGAAACATGGGTTGCACACAATCCAAAACCGGTCTGAATGACAGAGACCAGTCACACTCCAAATATCCTAGGAGTGTCGCTCCAAAATGCTGCATCATGCGTTCACGACACAGCTGCGCTGACGGGAGCAGCAATACAGGATCTCGTCGTGACTGGACAGCCATTGTGAAAAAATTGCAACAACAGCAAGACTCCAGCCAATAAAGCCAAAGTAATCGGGAAACCCCCAAAAATGCTTCCGAAAATAGAATGTATAGCCGATGGTATCAAACCGAATATGGAAGAGAAAGTATGGGCAAAACCAACACCAACAACTTTGAAAAAATGTGCAACACCAGCGGTGCTGGATGCAGTAAATATACGTCCCACAAGTTCACCGAAGTGATTTGGAAAGTTAGTATTCAAAAGGGACTGTATTTCCGCCGATGACCTTGCCACTTGAAGTGCGTAGGTCTCGCTAGCAGATGTAAGGGCCACATGCTTTTGAAACAATAAAGCTTTTAGCCGACTCAACTTGTCGAAATCAACCTTGGAAGTAGCAATATGAGGCCAGATGTCCGCTACCTCCCTAAATTGAGTGGGGGGAAACAACACATTCCCGCAGCACGTAACGGCCTTGTTGACAACGACGATGTAAACTATTCCGGCACGCAGGCCACAGCAGCGTTCGCTGTTAAGAACAATGTAACTGCCATTAGAAAGCACCTGGAAAGTGTTTTTTATAACCGGGACTGGAACTCCCTTCAGATAACAAGCTAAGTTAGCAATCGAAGCGTTACACGCCCCGTGCAAGGACAGCTGTTTACAAACCATTGAATGGCTGACAGAAGCTTCGCATTCGCTGCCGCTAAGAAAAACCTCCTTCAAACCATTAACACATCTGTACTGAAAGGGAAGGTCCCACACCTCGTGTATGTAACTGTCTCCCAATAGTTCATATGTACCCAACGGAATGTGCTTCAAACAAGAAGTAAATTGCAAAGTAGAGATAGGCAAATTAATAACCCCATGTATCAACCATTCAGCTGACGGAATCTCAGCTACCGTGAAAGGCAGTTTCTCTAATTTTTCAGTATTTAACATAACATATGTCGCTTCCTTTTTAGCCATCAGTTGTTGTTGACGAGTCAAATTAAAAGAGATAAAGATCTCTCTGGCACAAACGTGCTGCCATGGAACGCGACCCGCCTTCAAGGTCTGAAGAGTCCAACCCAGCTGCATGATGGACTGCGTCTGACTCTGCCCATGATATAAAGAAGACATGTCCGATTTAATAATGTCAATGGCAGAGGAAACAATGCTGTCAATCGTGTAAACACGGTCAGAAAGGGTATGCATGCCATTATCAACAACCGACAAAGTCTGCATCAGATTTTCCTGATCAATCTGCCTCAACCGGGCTGCAGCCGCTTGTTGTGAAAGCTTCCAAATCTCATTATAAACCTCGTATAAGAACCTTTTCTTCCGTGGTACTTTGGGACCTGACAAAAAATCTTGTAAATCAGTATCATTAGACAGTAACGTGAGATGTGACTTAACTGCATCCAGCGTGGATGACTTCAACCATTGCTGACAAAGCTTCCCCACACTGTATGTAGTTATAACATCAGCATGTTCTGGTGATACGTAACGAGGGTCTGCCCTACTAGTCCTGAACCCCCCTGAAGAGGTGACAAAACGTTCATGACACATATTAGTGTCTACAGGCCATAATAACCACCCGCCTGGATGTAACGATGAAGTGTTAAACGTACCATTCTGGACCCAATGTGTAAAGTCACTAAAAGTAGCATTCACATAGTGCTGCCAATTTTTTAATTTAGAAGGGACAGGTATACTAGGCAAAGTCAACTCCCTAATTGTCGCTAAGCCCAAACAGCTAGTCTGTTGTACTGTGTCATTGAGGAAAATCATCTGCACAGGGATAATACATGCTCTAAATAACGTGTCCCTGCCTTGCATTTGCCAATTTTTCGAACCCCAAACACTTTTCAAGTCAACAGTTTTAAACCAGTATTCATATCCCTCGACCGAAAGTTTAGATACAAACAAATTGGAATACAGTAATTTAGTATCGGTCAATAACATTTGCTTATTAGAATACGGTGCAACTTTAAAATAGTAGGACTTAGCATTACGTTGATCATGCCCAGAAAAATATGTAAATTTATCATAATATGTTTTCGAACTCCCCTGTGGAGGAGACGAGCAATGTTCCCATTGCACATAATTAAACATGGGCCTAGGGCTACTAGCTTTATGAATAAAGTGGTGTCCATAATAGTAGTAACAAAACATGTCACCATGATTATCTCTAAACTGGTAAGCATCATCATCATCATAGACAGTATAATATTGCAAATCCGTTAGCATAGAATCTACTGTCTTCACATCCCAATCATCAGAAACAATGCCAGGTATAACAATATAATTCATTGATAATTTGAGGACATACGGTATTTGAATCAATTCAGTGGGACCATATATATCAAACATTACTTTATCCCACACAATTCCATCCGGAACTGGTATTGCAGAAATGTTTACAGTGGACAAGTCTCTTCGAACCATATGAGACGAAAAATGCGGTTTTAACACAGTCTTCACGTGCTCAATGTCAGATCGATCAGGAAGAAAATGACCATGTATTATCAGAAAAAAAGTAACCACAAATCCCAACCATAATAAAAAAGTCATCACAGCCAAAAATAGTTCCAAGGAAAAACAAAATATGTGCGTTTAAGCCAACCCAGCAGCCGTCGTGGACCGTGGACAGAAGACATTGAGGAAGAGGAGCCGGACACATCATTATCAGCGTCGTTGAAGCAGCCAGAAGCAGTTCTAGCAAAAGGTGCAACTGTGAACAAAGAAGCAGATGGAGGCTCTCGCCGTGGCACGCTATAAACCACATGTTCAGAAACGTCAGTAGAACGTACAGCAATTTGATCACAAGATTCCATATTAATCGCCGTCGGTGGAACAATCACAAGATCATCATCCACCCTCCCCAAGCTCGGAGAGGAAACAGTGTCGGTGAAAATCACCTGCAGCGGGACTTCTTCCCCAGTAGTGAGAGGGATTCCGGAACTACTGGGTGTCCCTCTTTGTCTGCTGTGCAGAATCGGCCACATGTTGTAACTTGACATTATCAATGGAAACAAAGCGATTTCCTTTGGCCCCTCGCAGCGGCGGTAAAATCACAGTTCTCGTGCCGCTCACCCCCAACACAGGGACAGGTTCTCGATAAGAAGGACCAAATTCTTTTTTAACTGCGACCTTTTCACGCACTAGATCCCCAATCCTGGGTATCCAACCAGTAGGTGTTACTGGCTCATCCTTAATTCCTGAGGAGGCAGCACTGGCAGAAGAGTTATCTTCACGGAATTGTTGTAAATCCTGCAAAACAGTGACACGATCATTTATGTCAAAGGGCGTATCTGCCGCCTCCACACCAGGACCATCTAGATCAGGAACATACATTCGTGTTCCAAACAGGCACTCATATGAAGTACGACCCCCCAGTGACCTTCTAGGCAAGTTATTAAGTGCTCTCTGTACTCCATATAGGTGGGCAAGCCAACCACGACCCGTACCTATAACTCTGGCCGTTAAGGACTGCCTTAAATCACGATTTAAATGCTCCACAACAGAATTTCCCTCGGGATGAAATGGAGACGAGAATTGGAGTTGGACCCCCAACGAAGCCATGGTGTCCCTGAATGCCCTAGAGGCAAAAGCAGGGCCCTGGTCCGAATGAAAAGCCGCAACTGCAAATATATCGATAAAGATGCGCAAATCTTTAATAACAGTTCGAGCGTCAGCCGAGCGTTGTGGCCATACCCATACAAATCTGGAGCACGAATCTACAGCAACCAATATATATTTGTATGCACTATCTGGTGTCAGCGGACCACAATGATCCAAGTGCACACACTGTAATGGTCTATTTGAAATCAGAAGGGGCGTCTGCTGCGGGCGTCTAGCCGATGATGCTTTAATTTGTTGACAAACGTCACAACAAAGGACATATTGCTTCGTCTCTTTATAGAGACCAGGCCACCAGTAACGAGCCTGTAAAAGTGAAATCGTGGCAGCCACACCAGCATGTGCAGAAGCCACCCCCTCATGTGCTGCAGAAATTAATCGAGGTCTCTCAATTTTATTGGGAATTTCCCGTACACCAATGCCTGGAATTGTAACAGTAGCATTCAGCGCACCATTCAAGCAGTAACTATATTTTGAAGGAAATCCTTTAGGAAAGGGCGTGCCATCAACCGTAGCCTTTATGGCAGCCGAAATTTCTGTGTCTGGTTTGGAACTCGAACGAGTCACTGCGGCCACAGTGGCGACAGCCACTGCCGATTTTGCGGCTTCATCAGCCAAAGTATTCCCAGCAACGTGTATTCCAACGCGCTGGTGTCCAAGTGCATGCACAACATGGACTTTAGAAAGCGTTTCCTTCAGATCCGCAACCTTACCCCACAACATTTTATGTTTAATGGCGTTGCCTTTAGAATCTCTGAACCCATTCATCTTCCAATAGTGTAGATATTCGTTGAAAGACTGCACACAGTAGTAGGAGTCACAGACCAGCAAGGTTAAAATCGCCGGATCCGCGTGCTCCAATGCTAACAATAGAGCTTTGAGCTCAGCCAGCTGTGCCGTGCAATCTCCCAAGGTTTTAGTATAAGTATGTCGGGGGCAGAACCCGTCCCCCTCCATAGTGCCGCTCACCACCGCACATGCAGCAGAATACTGTTGTTTAGTCCCAACCGCTGGTTGCGCAGAGCCATCGGTATACATGACCACCTGATATTGGTCAATAGGCAACGTACCAGCAGGAACAGGGTATTCCATCACATATTGAAGAAATTCTTGAGTCTGCAGTTTAGGGTCAAATACATAATCTACATCAGTGGCTGTCAAAGAAGTAGCCCATTGTATCCATCGTGGGTGTAAAGCTTTCGAATTAGGAACACTCGCTTTTGTAACAGCCTCTAAGGCCGGAATCGGGGAAACAACAACGATGCGTTGACCCTGGGCCAGCGGTCTTTCTTTAATAACAGCCATCTGTACTGCAGTGAGAATTTTCTCAGTTTGTGCAAAACGTTGTTCCGCAGCAGAATACAAGTGAGACTTGTATGCAATCGGGACTGTCTCCCCTTCATTAAAGGTGACATAAGTAAACCCAACAGCCCCAGGTATCACCCTGATTACTAAATGTGTCTTATTGTCCCGTGTGTGTAAGTGTTTAACTGCTAAGAGATCACTCTGTAACTCTCGCAGTATGTGTGTATGTTCAATCGTCCAAAATCTACTCGAAAAATTCGGGCGAATCAACTCGTATAAGGGTTTTATACGCGTCGCATATTCAGGAATGTAAGTTCTGCCAAAATTCAGAAACCCCAACAATGACTGGAGCTTCTGAACCGTATTAGGAGGCTGCAATAAAGCACATTTCTCCAAAAAATGTGGCGCTAGGCTCTTGCCCTCACTCGACAACTCATATCCCAGGAAAATGACGCTGAGGAAGGCAATCTTTGATTTCTTAAAATTAAACTTATAGCCAATATCAACAAACCCCACAACAATGCACGATACACGCCTTAGATGTTGCAGAATCTCATCGTCTGTGAGATATATGTCATCAACATATGACAACGCTTCAGGGTCGAACTCATGCAGCATTTCAGTTACACGAGCCGAAAACAGTCCTGGGCTATTCTTATACCCCTGAGGCAAACGACAAAAAAATTTCTGAGAGCCAAACGCACTGAAACAGGTATAGTCCCGACTCTCGAGCGCTATATTCTGGCAGAAAAATCCATTCGAGATATCTAATGTTGTCTTGTATTTTGTACGCGCTATATTATTCATAAGCGCTGCGCTATGTGAATTCTGTATTGCATATGTGCGTGTATGACTATTCAAATGTCGGTAATCCACCACTATCCTATATGAATGGTCCGGTTTAGCAACCGGAAACAAGGGATTATTCATCGGCGAGACACAGGGCTCAATTACACCCTGATACTCCAATTGTGTAAGAATTTTTCTAACCGATGCCCTCGCTTCAAATTTGATAGGATACTGCGGTTGTGGCTGAGGTTCGCCCTTTATCAGAATTACATGATAAGGTGATTGTCTGTCCCACCCCACGTTATTTATATACAAGGCGGGAGCCTGTGCTAGAGCCCATGATTCACTATAGGACTCCACTAGTTCTCTCGGAACAAGTGGTGAGAAGGAAGGTGTAATAACCTCCTCCCCAACTGGACAGTCGCGAACAAAGTCAGGTGGCCAATCCTGTTCGGCCAGCAGAACATCATATGATTTTACCACATGGTCCCAAAAAATGGCGTTTATAATACGGTCAATGTCCCCTTCCAATCGTAGAGTCACTGCATATACTCTATCAGGATCAGAGACTCGCATGTCCGCCGTCTCAAATTGTATGAAGTCATCAGTTGCTTTCACCGCCAGATGCTCTAGAAGACTCCGGCGAACTATTGTGACCTCTGCCGCGCTGTCTAACAGTGCTAACGCCCACGTCTTGTTCGTCAAGAGAACTCTCTTCTTGAGCGGCATGTCTAACTGAGACTGCTGCCACTTTCTTCTTTTTAAATTGCTGTTTTTGTTGCAGCGGTTTCTCGTCTTGCTTAATAGAAACCTCCGCCGAGCGTTGTGAATCCTGTCTCGGTTTCACGTACTCCGTCCTCCGCTCTGACCGCCCACCTCTCTCACTTCTCTTTTCCGAGGAGTCCTGAAAGGAACGAGATTGGCGTGTATCAGTATATTGATATCTATCAGGCGTCTTCAAAGTATCCCTATTTATGAGAATATACTTATTCTGTGGGGTCTCCGGTTGCGGAGACTGCCCACCATCTTTCTTAGGTGTTTGCTGTTTCTTTTCCCAGCGCTTTTTCGAACCCTCAGGTTGTTGCTGTTTAGCATTATCTTTATTATTTTTACCCTGTAACTGGGGTTTTTGTGGTCTAGCCCCTAGGCTATCACGACCAATACTAGAATATGTTTCCGCTATTATTCTCGGAAGCTCCCGCTCCTGATTAAGCAGCAGAACATCCCGAAGACGCATTCGCACTGCCAGTGCTACTGCCTCTCCTTTGAGATTAGTCAAAATAATAGAAGAAACTGTGGCAAAATTGCCCAGCAACTGCATGCCCAAATCTAAGGCAGGGCCAGCCCCATATTCATCCTGAATCTGTTTAAGCACGTCCGGTAAATTAGCTAATGTCGGTGTACCGTGTGCCGTAGTGTAGAGCGCGGCAAACACCGTGCCCCAGGTATTACAAAGGTCCACCGGAGGAACCATCCCATACGGCAAACACATTGTCAAAATTCTATGTTTATCCTAAGGTCCCGTATGGGGAAATACTGCTTCCAGCGTATACATTTTTTGCGCCAGCCAAAATGGAGTCTCTTCTCGTTTAGCCGGTACCTTACCCATAACTGAGTGTACAGTGGCCGGATTAATACCCGGAACCACTGCCTGTGGGTGCGCTGGAGCAGCACGCGCTGCATTTGTATTTAGTGTCTGCATTACAAACTGAACTAATCGTCTATATGTAGCCGTTAATTCTGTATATAAACGACAAACTTCAACCACTGCCAATTGAGCAACCGCAGGATGAGGTGTATATGTAGCCAGTAAAGGCCAGGTAGGACCATCATTACTCAGCGGACCTAACCTAACTTGTGCTACTGTGTGTGGGAGGGCGCCATCATGCCAATTATGGTGTTCTTGATAAGATAGAGGTATTTCTAAATAAGCGTAAGCCCTGTATTGACCAGGGACATTCGCAACAGTGTATTCGTGAAAAGTATTTGTTCCCCCATCCACTGCTGGAAATCCGACCCAAGAATAAAAAAGTTCCGTTCTATAGGCTGCATGGGCGTCCACCACAAAAGTGACTGGACCCCCCTGGACTGTCAGTCCATGTGTCAATAGATGTCCCGTGAGCAGGTGACGCATATTAATTGCTATATTCACTACATTAGGATTCGCTATTTTATAAAAAATAGCTCCAGGTCAGAGAAGGCACACCAATATTGGGGTTTTCCTTTCAAAGTTCAAGCTTGAACAACCAACCACTAAGCAATAGGAGACACCTATGCCGTGGCGGCGGAAACCCTCAGCCCCACGGACGTCTCCGTATACGGAACCGAGGAGTCAAAATATATATGAGACCAAGAGAGTCAGTCGGACCCAATCATTAGTGCCAGACTAAACGTTGGTGGCACCATGTGGCGTGGGCTCTCATTATTCTAAATGAGACTACTGGATTTCTAGGTAGCAGGATCTATAACGGTGTGGGGGACTGAGTCTGACCCACGTGTAAAGAACTCTGTCACCCTAAATCCGGTTTTTGCTCCGGCTAACTAGCAGTGCCTCATTTCTCCCATGTGGAAGAAATTATTTGGCAGCCGAGTGCATGACATCTTTGGAACTTCTCAGGGAAGTCGTGGTTACTCAGATCCAAACCAACTCTCTTATTTCCAATATGATCTCATATACAAATGACAAAGACAGTATAAGTTTTATATAATGTTTTTAATAAAATGACTGTATTTTAGATATTAAGGCATGAGCCGCAATAACCAGAACGATACAACACAGTAGGATTGAAATAGTCACCAGGAGAGTAAAACATAAGAACAAAGCTATCATATTGTCTAACAGTTTCTACTCTCCCTCTGCTTGTTCTATTTAGAGCACAGCATGTTAAGCTTCTAGCTTGCCTATTAGAATCACTGTGGAGACATCAGCCCTCATACCTGAGCAAAGACCTGTGATCTTGGTTCAGCATCTGCAACGAGGCAGTCAGCGTCTAGTTGTGGTTCCCTGGTCGGAATCTCCCTCTTGCATGTATTGGGACAAGGAAGTGATTTTATAACTAACATGTCATCGTGATCACAAAATGTCCCTATGCAGGAATGCCAAGTCTAAACTCCTACCACGTCTATCGGCAATGTACCAGACTGTATCCTTGACTGAAGCACAGAGTAAATATGTTATGGAGAACTCCAGTGCTGAAGTAGGCAAAACAGTGTGATATGAAATAAAAAACAACACCGTAGAACTGGCTATTTGAAAAATAACAGTACGAAGCCTAATAAAAAGCATGCAGAGCAAAGTGCACAGAGGCTCTAAGCTGTCAGAAAATGAATAAAATATATTCAGGGCAAAGTGCACAAAGGCCTAAAGCCTGAAGCTAAAGCGCAATGAATACATAAAACTAACCACACTACACCCTCCCCTTGTCGGTAGCAAGTGGTTCCAATAATATAAAAGGATGCCCCAAATATAAACAATATCTAAAACAATTATTTCGACAAGGTGAGAAGACAACAAAGTCAGAAATTTAGGTAACATGTGACAATAAAGCCAAAATCAATGTAGTGTCAATTTCGTAAAAATCCAATCGTCAGATAGAAGCAATTGAACGCAGGAGTTCCTCCACTTCGATATATGTCAATATCGGAAGATCCACGCCACAAAGTCCCATGGAGCAGGTGTGATCCAAAGCCCCAAAACCATTCAGGGCGGCACCCCGTGTAGGGCCTATGAAAGAGACAATACCATCTTCCTCCAGGAAGGGAATCTCATAAACCGCCTCACGAAGCAAGCGCATCCGTAGTACACAAGTCTGGGAATGAGCCCTAATCGGGAACATCAACAGATCAGTATCGACCATGGGAGGGCGCTGCAATGAGAGACAGAGAGACAGTGCATGTTCAAACGAGCACCAAAGGCATCGAAACATGGGTTGCACACAATTCAAAACCGGTCTGAATGACAGAGACCAGTCACACTCCAAATATCCTAGGAGTGTCGCTCCAAAATGCTGCATCATGCGTTCACGACACAGCTGCGCTGACGGGAGCAGCAATACAGGATCTCGTCGTGACTGGACAGCCATTGTGAAAAAATTGCAACAACAGCAAGACTCCAGCCAATAAAGCCAAAGTAATCGGGAAACCCCCAAAAATGCTTCCGAAAATAGAATGTATAGCCGATGGTATCAAACCGAATATGGAAGAGAAAGTATGGGCAAAACCAACACCAACAACTTTGAAAAAATGTGCAACACCAGCGGTGCTGGATGCAGTAAATATACGTCCCACAAGTTCACCGAAGTGATTTGGAAAGTTAGTATTCAAAAGGGACTGTATTTCCGCCGATGACCTTGCCACTTGAAGTGCGTAGGTCTCGCTAGCAGATGTAAGGGCCACATGCTTTTGAAACAATAAAGCTTTTAGCCGACTCAACTTGTCGAAATCAACCTTGGAAGTAGCAATATGAGGCCAGATGTCCGCTACCTCCCTAAATTGAGTGGGGGGAAACAACACATTCCCGCAGCACGTAACGGCCTTGTTGACAACGACGATGTAAACTATTCCGGCACGCAGGCCACAGCAGCGTTCGCTGTTAAGAACAATGTAACTGCCATTAGAAAGCACCTGGAAAGTGTTTTTTATAACCGGGACTGGAACTCCCTTCAGATAACAAGCTAAGTTAGCAATCGAAGCGTTACACGCCCCGTGCAAGGACAGCTGTTTACAAACCATTGAATGGCTGACAGAAGCTTCGCATTCGCTGCCGCTAAGAAAAACCTCCTTCAAACCATTAACACATCTGTACTGAAAGGGAAGGTCCCACACCTCGTGTATGTAACTGTCTCCCAATAGTTCATATGTACCCAACGGAATGTGCTTCAAACAAGAAGTAAATTGCAAAGTAGAGATAGGCAAATTAATAACCCCATGTATCAACCATTCAGCTGACGGAATCTCAGCTACCGTGAAAGGCAGTTTCTCTAATTTTTCAGTATTTAACATAACATATGTCGCTTCCTTTTTAGCCATCAGTTGTTGTTGACGAGTCAAATTAAAAGAGATAAAGATCTCTCTGGCACAAACGTGCTGCCATGGAACGCGACCCGCCTTCAAGGTCTGAAGAGTCCAACCCAGCTGCATGATGGACTGCGTCTGACTCTGCCCATGATATAAAGAAGACATGTCCGATTTAATAATGTCAATGGCAGAGGAAACAATGCTGTCAATCGTGTAAACACGGTCAGAAAGGGTATGCATGCCATTATCAACAACCGACAAAGTCTGCATCAGATTTTCCTGATCAATCTGCCTCAACCGGGCTGCAGCCGCTTGTTGTGAAAGCTTCCAAATCTCATTATAAACCTCGTATAAGAACCTTTTCTTCCGTGGTACTTTGGGACCTGACAAAAAATCTTGTAAATCAGTATCATTAGACAGTAACGTGAGATGTGACTTAACTGCATCCAGCGTGGATGACTTCAACCATTGCTGACAAAGCTTCCCCACACTGTATGTAGTTATAACATCAGCATGTTCTGGTGATACGTAACGAGGGTCTGCCCTACTAGTCCTGAACCCCCCTGAAGAGGTGACAAAACGTTCATGACACATATTAGTGTCTACAGGCCATAATAACCACCCGCCTGGATGTAACGATGAAGTGTTAAACGTACCATTCTGGACCCAATGTGTAAAGTCACTAAAAGTAGCATTCACATAGTGCTGCCAATTTTTTAATTTAGAAGGGACAGGTATACTAGGCAAAGTCAACTCCCTAATTGTCGCTAAGCCCAAACAGCTAGTCTGTTGTACTGTGTCATTGAGGAAAATCATCTGCACAGGGATAATACATGCTCTAAATAACGTGTCCCTGCCTTGCATTTGCCAATTTTTCGAACCCCAAACACTTTTCAAGTCAACAGTTTTAAACCAGTATTCATATCCCTCGACCGAAAGTTTAGATACAAACAAATTGGAATACAGTAATTTAGTATCGGTCAATAACATTTGCTTATTAGAATACGGTGCAACTTTAAAATAGTAGGACTTAGCATTACGTTGATCATGCCCAGAAAAATATGTAAATTTATCATAATATGTTTTCGAACTCCCCTGTGGAGGAGACGAGCAATGTTCCCATTGCACATAATTAAACATGGGCCTAGGGCTACTAGCTTTATGAATAAAGTGGTGTCCATAATAGTTGTAACAAAACATGTCACCATGATTATCTCTAAACTGGTAAGCATCATCATCATCATAGACAGTATAATATTGCAAATCCGTTAGCATAGAATCTACTGTCTTCACATCCCAATCATCAGAAACAATGCCAGGTATAACAATATAATTCATTGATAATTTGAGGACATACGGTATTTGAATCAATTCAGTGGGACCATATATATCAAACATTACTTTATCCCACACAATTCCATCCGGAACTGGTATTGCAGAAATGTTTACAGTGGACAAGTCTCTTCGAACCATATGAGACGAAAAATGCGGTTTTAACACAGTCTTCACGTGCTCAATGTCAGATCGATCAGGAAGAAAATGACCATGTATTATCAGAAAAAAAGTAACCACAAATCCCAACCATAATAAAAAAGTCATCACAGCCAAAAATAGTTCCAAGGAAAAACAAAATATGTGCGTTTAAGCCAACCCAGCAGCCGTCGTGGACCGTGGACAGAAGACATTGAGGAAGAGGAGCCGGACACATCATTATCAGCGTCGTTGAAGCAGCCAGAAGCAGTTCTAGCAAAAGGTGCAACTGTGAACAAAGAAGCAGATGGAGGCTCTCGCCGTGGCACGCTATAAACCACATGTTCAGAAACGTCAGTAGAACGTACAGCAATTTGATCACAAGATTCCATATTAATCGCCGTCGGTGGAACAATCACAAGATCATCATCCACCCTCCCCAAGCTCGGAGAGGAAACAGTGTCGGTGAAAATCACCTGCAGCGGGACTTCTTCCCCAGTAGTGAGAGGGATTCCGGAACTACTGGGTGTCCCTCTTTGTCTGCTGTGCAGAATCGGCCACATGTTGTAACTTGACATTATCAATGGAAACAAAGCGATTTCCTTTGGCCCCTCGCAGCGGCGGTAAAATCACAGTTCTCGTGCCGCTCACCCCCAACACAGGGACAGGTTCTCGATAAGAAGGACCAAATTCTTTTTTAACTGCGACCTTTTCACGCACTAGATCCCCAATCCTGGGTATCCAACCAGTAGGTGTTACTGGCTCATCCTTAATTCCTGAGGAGGCAGCACTGGCAGAAGAGTTATCTTCACGGAATTGTTGTAAATCCTGCAAAACAGTGACACGATCATTTATGTCAAAGGGCGTATCTGCCGCCTCCACACCAGGACCATCTAGATCAGGAACATACATTCGTGTTCCAAACAGGCACTCATATGAAGTACGACCCCCCAGTGACCTTCTAGGCAAGTTATTAAGTGCTCTCTGTACTCCATATAGGTGGGCAAGCCAACCACGACCCGTACCTATAACTCTGGCCGTTAAGGACTGCCTTAAATCACGATTTAAATGCTCCACAACAGAATTTCCCTCGGGATGAAATGGAGACGAGAATTGGAGTTGGACCCCCAACGAAGCCATGGTGTCCCTGAATGCCCTAGAGGCAAAAGCAGGGCCCTGGTCCGAATGAAAAGCCGCAACTGCAAATATATCGATAAAGATGCGCAAATCTTTAATAACAGTTCGAGCGTCAGCCGAGCGTTGTGGCCATACCCATACAAATCTGGAGCACGAATCTACAGCAACCAATATATATTTGTATGCACTATCTGGTGTCAGCGGACCACAATGATCCAAGTGCACACACTGTAATGGTCTATTTGAAATCAGAAGGGGCGTCTGCTGCGGGCGTCTAGCCGATGATGCTTTAATTTGTTGACAAACGTCACAACAAAGGACATATTGCTTCGTCTCTTTATAGAGACCAGGCCACCAGTAACGAGCCTGTAAAAGTGAAATCGTGGCAGCCACACCAGCATGTGCAGAAGCCACCCCCTCATGTGCTGCAGAAATTAATCGAGGTCTCTCAATTTTATTGGGAATTTCCCGTACACCAATGCCTGGAATTGTAACAGTAGCATTCAGCGCACCATTCAAGCAGTAACTATATTTTGAAGGAAATCCTTTAGGAAAGGGCGTGCCATCAACCGTAGCCTTTATGGCAGCCGAAATTTCTGTGTCTGGTTTGGAACTCGAACGAGTCACTGCGGCCACAGTGGCGACAGCCACTGCCGATTTTGCGGCTTCATCAGCCAAAGTATTCCCAGCAACGTGTATTCCAACGCGCTGGTGTCCAAGTGCATGCACAACATGGACTTTAGAAAGCGTTTCCTTCAGATCCGCAACCTTACCCCACAACATTTTATGTTTAATGGCGTTGCCTTTAGAATCTCTGAACCCATTCATCTTCCAATAGTGTAGATATTCGTTGAAAGACTGCACACAGTAGTAGGAGTCACAGACCAGCAAGGTTAAAATCGCCGGATCCGCGTGCTCCAATGCTAACAATAGAGCTTTGAGCTCAGCCAGCTGTGCCGTGCAATCTCCCAAGGTTTTAGTATAAGTATGTCGGGGGCAGAACCCGTCCCCCTCCATAGTGCCGCTCACCACCGCACATGCAGCAGAATACTGTTGTTTAGTCCCAACCGCTGGTTGCGCAGAGCCATCGGTATACATGACCACCTGATATTGGTCAATAGGCAACGTACCAGCAGGAACAGGGTATTCCATCACATATTGAAGAAATTCTTGAGTCTGCAGTTTAGGGTCAAATACATAATCTACATCAGTGGCTGTCAAAGAAGTAGCCCATTGTATCCATCGTGGGTGTAAAGCTTTCGAATTAGGAACACTCGCTTTTGTAACAGCCTCTAAGGCCGGAATCGGGGAAACAACAACGATGCGTTGACCCTGGGCCAGCGGTCTTTCTTTAATAACAGCCATCTGTACTGCAGTGAGAATTTTCTCAGTTTGTGCAAAACGTTGTTCCGCAGCAGAATACAAGTGAGACTTGTATGCAATCGGGACTGTCTCCCCTTCATTAAAGGTGACATAAGTAAACCCAACAGCCCCAGGTATCACCCTGATTACTAAATGTGTCTTATTGTCCCGTGTGTGTAAGTGTTTAACTGCTAAGAGATCACTCTGTAACTCTCGCAGTATGTGTGTATGTTCAATCGTCCAAAATCTACTCGAAAAATTCGGGCGAATCAACTCGTATAAGGGTTTTATACGCGTCGCATATTCAGGAATGTAAGTTCTGCCAAAATTCAGAAACCCCAACAATGACTGGAGCTTCTGAACCGTATTAGGAGGCTGCAATAAAGCACATTTCTCCAAAAAATGTGGCGCTAGGCTCTTGCCCTCACTCGACAACTCATATCCCAGGAAAATGACGCTGAGGAAGGCAATCTTTGATTTCTTAAAATTAAACTTATAGCCAATATCAACAAACCCCACAACAATGCACGATACACGCCTTAGATGTTGCAGAATCTCATCGTCTGTGAGATATATGTCATCAACATATGACAACGCTTCAGGGTCGAACTCATGCAGCATTTCAGTTACACGAGCCGAAAACAGTCCTGGGCTATTCTTATACCCCTGAGGCAAACGACAAAAAAATTTCTGAGAGCCAAACGCACTGAAACAGGTATAGTCCCGACTCTCGAGCGCTATATTCTGGCAGAAAAATCCATTCGAGATATCTAATGTTGTCTTGTATTTTGTACGCGCTATATTATTCATAAGCGCTGCGCTATGTGAATTCTGTATTGCATATGTGCGTGTATGACTATTCAAATGTCGGTAATCCACCACTATCCTATATGAATGGTCCGGTTTAGCAACCGGAAACAAGGGATTATTCATCGGCGAGACACAGGGCTCAATTACACCCTGATACTCCAATTGTGTAAGAATTTTTCTAACCGATGCCCTCGCTTCAAATTTGATAGGATACTGCGGTTGTGGCTGAGGTTCGCCCTTTATCAGAATTACATGATAAGGTGATTGTCTGTCCCACCCCACGTTATTTATATACAAGGCGGGAGCCTGTGCTAGAGCCCATGATTCACTATAGGACTCCACTAGTTCTCTCGGAACAAGTGGTGAGAAGGAAGGTGTAATAACCTCCTCCCCAACTGGACAGTCGCGAACAAAGTCAGGTGGCCAATCCTGTTCGGCCAGCAGAACATCATATGATTTTACCACATGGTCCCAAAAAATGGCGTTTATAATACGGTCAATGTCCCCTTCCAATCGTAGAGTCACTGCATATACTCTATCAGGATCAGAGACTCGCATGTCCGCCGTCTCAAATTGTATGAAGTCATCAGTTGCTTTCACCGCCAGATGCTCTAGAAGACTCCGGCGAACTATTGTGACCTCTGCCGCGCTGTCTAACAGTGCTAACGCCCACGTCTTGTTCGTCAAGAGAACTCTCTTCTTGAGCGGCATGTCTAACTGAGACTGCTGCCACTTTCTTCTTTTTAAATTGCTGTTTTTGTTGCAGCGGTTTCTCGTCTTGCTTAATAGAAACCTCCGCCGAGCGTTGTGAATCCTGTCTCGGTTTCACGTACTCCGTCCTCCGCTCTGACCGCCCACCTCTCTCACTTCTCTTTTCCGAGGAGTCCTGAAAGGAACGAGATTGGCGTGTATCAGTATATTGATATCTATCAGGCGTCTTCAAAGTATCCCTATTTATGAGAATATACTTATTCTGTGGGGTCTCCGGTTGCGGAGACTGCCCACCATCTTTCTTAGGTGTTTGCTGTTTCTTTTCCCAGCGCTTTTTCGAACCCTCAGGTTGTTGCTGTTTAGCATTATCTTTATTATTTTTACCCTGTAACTGGGGTTTTTGTGGTCTAGCCCCTAGGCTATCACGACCAATACTAGAATATGTTTCCGCTATTATTCTCGGAAGCTCCCGCTCCTGATTAAGCAGCAGAACATCCCGAAGACGCATTCGCACTGCCAGTGCTACTGCCTCTCCTTTGAGATTAGTCAAAATAATAGAAGAAACTGTGGCAAAATTGCCCAGCAACTGCATGCCCAAATCTAAGGCAGGGCCAGCCCCATATTCATCCTGAATCTGTTTAAGCACGTCCGGTAAATTAGCTAATGTCGGTGTACCGTGTGCCGTAGTGTAGAGCGCGGCAAACACCGTGCCCCAGGTATTACAAAGGTCCACCGGAGGAACCATCCCATACGGCAAACACATTGTCAAAATTCTATGTTTATCCTAAGGTCCCGTATGGGGAAATACTGCTTCCAGCGTATACATTTTTTGCGCCAGCCAAAATGGAGTCTCTTCTCGTTTAGCCGGTACCTTACCCATAACTGAGTGTACAGTGGCCGGATTAATACCCGGAACCACTGCCTGTGGGTGCGCTGGAGCAGCACGCGCTGCATTTGTATTTAGTGTCTGCATTACAAACTGAACTAATCGTCTATATGTAGCCGTTAATTCTGTATATAAACGACAAACTTCAACCACTGCCAATTGAGCAACCGCAGGATGAGGTGTATATGTAGCCAGTAAAGGCCAGGTAGGACCATCATTACTCAGCGGACCTAACCTAACTTGTGCTACTGTGTGTGGGAGGGCGCCATCATGCCAATTATGGTGTTCTTGATAAGATAGAGGTATTTCTAAATAAGCGTAAGCCCTGTATTGACCAGGGACATTCGCAACAGTGTATTCGTGAAAAGTATTTGTTCCCCCATCCACTGCTGGAAATCCGACCCAAGAATAAAAAAGTTCCGTTCTATAGGCTGCATGGGTGTCCACCACAAAAGTGACTGGACCCCCCTGGACTGTCAGTCCATGTGTCAATAGATGTCCCGTGAGCAGGTGACGCATATTAATTGCTATATTCACTACATTAGGATTCGCTATTTTATAAAAAATAGCTCCAGGTCAGAGAAGGCACACCAATATTGGGGTTTTCCTTTCAAAGTTCAAGCTTGAACAACCAACCACTAAGCAATAGGAGACACCTATGCCGTGGCGGCGGAAACCCTCAGCCCCACGGACGTCTCCGTATACGGAACCGAGGAGTCAAAATATATATGAGACCAAGAGAGTCAGTCGGACCCAATCATTAGTGCCAGACTAAACATTGGTGGCACCATGTGGCGTGGGCTCTCATTATTCTAAATGAGACTACTGGATTTCTAGGTAGCAGGATCTATAACGGTGTGGGGGACTGAGTCTGACCCACGTGTAAAGAACTCTGTCACCCTAAATCCGGTTTTTGCTCCGGCTAACTAGCAGTGCCTCATTTCTCCCATGTGGAAGAAATTATTTGGCAGCCGAGTGCATGACATCTTTGGAACTTCTCAGGGAAGTCGTGGTTACTCAGATCCAAACCAACTCTCTTATTTCCAATATGATCTCATATACAAATGACAAAGACAGTATAAGTTTTATATAATGTTTTTAATAAAATGACTGTATTTTAGATATTAAGGCATGAGCCGCAATAACCAGAACGATACAACACAGTAGGATTGAAATAGTCACCAGGAGAGTAAAACATAAGAACAAAGCTATCATATTGTCTAACAGTTTCTACTCTCCCTCTGCTTGTTCTATTTAGAGCACAGCATGTTAAGCTTCTAGCTTGCCTATTAGAATCACTGTGGAGACATCAGCCCTCATACCTGAGCAAAGACCTGTGATCTTGGTTCAGCATCTGCAACGAGGCAGTCAGCGTCTAGTTGTGGTTCCCTGGTCGGAATCTCCCTCTTGCATGTATTGGGACAAGGAAGTGATTTTATAACTAACATGTCATCGTGATCACAAAATGTCCCTATGCAGGAATGCCAAGTCTAAACTCCTACCACGTCTATCGGCAATGTACCAGACTGTATCCTTGACTGAAGCACAGAGTAAATATGTTATGGAGAACTCCAGTGCTGAAGTAGGCAAAACAGTGTGATATGAAATAAAAAACAACACCGTAGAACTGGCTATTTGAAAAATAACAGTACGAAGCCTAATAAAAAGCATGCAGAGCAAAGTGCACAGAGGCTCTAAGCTGTCAGCAAATGAATAAAATATATTCAGGGCAAAGTGCACAAAGGCCTAAAGCCTGAAGCTAAAGCGCAATGAATACATAAAACTAACCACACTACACTTTCAACAAGCCCATTGATTTGTGGATGGCAAGGTGTTTGAGAACTTGTAGGTTACCCCATATTCCTTTCACATGGCCTTCATGTACCCTGACATGAAGTTTGTACTCCAGTCAGATACCACCTAGTTGGGGAAAACAACAATGATAAATATCCCCATCAGTGCCATGGTCACTGCAGCTGCAGTGACAGTCTTTACAAGGATAGTCCCTGGGTACTGGGTGTCATGATTCACCAAGACCAGAACCAATCTGTTGCCCATGGATGTCTTGGGGTCCAGAGGCCCAATTATGTTTATGCCCACCCTTTCAAGGGGGTATGTCAATGACAGGAAAAGGTTACAGACGAGCCTTTCACTTTCCCACTGACTCGCCACTCACCTGATTGATAGGACAGGACCTGCAGAAAACATCTGAGGCCTTCCACATTTGTGGCCAGTAAAAGAGGGTGACAAGACTGTCAAAGATCTTGTCCTGACCCAAAATACCTATCAGGTGTACATCATGGGCCACTCCCATTAGTAAGACCCTGTAGCACTGAGGGACTACCAACACATGGGTTGCACCAGGCTCAGGAGCTTTAGGCTCACCATACAGGAGACCATTCTCCCAGTAGATCAGGTGTTTGCCAGAGGCGTCACCAGTTGCCTGTTTCTCAGGCTGCTGCTGAAGACCCGCAAGATTGGAGCATGGTCGCTGTGCCTTCCAGAACCCCTCCCTAGTGGGACTCCCACTCCTGCCACCAGATGGACAGCTAAGACAGGTTTCTTGGTTTGGTCATATCCTCCCCTGTAGGCCCCCTTTAGGTGCAGCCTGCTTTAAGACCAAGGGGGTTTCAGGTCTGTGTTTTCCATGCCCCTTGTCCCTTCTGTTCTTGGCAGGACATGGACCATTATTCCAGGCTACAGGTTCTCTTGACTACCCTCTTGGGCTGCCATGGACTGTGTGGTCAAGCACACCCACTCAAGCAACCCTAACACCTTCAAGTTGAATCTGAGCTCAACTTTCTTCCAGGTGGTAGGCTCCAGATCATTGCCAAGCATATAATCCACAGGCATGGATGAACTCATAGCTACCCTCAAGAAACCTGAGGGCCCCCATTCCAAGAGAACCAGAGTCACTGGATAGTGGCTCTTAGCATTGTCAGTTGCAACAAGCTTGTTGGAACACATTAGGGACTACCTACTCTGACGGGATCACATGACACCTGATAGTTATGCTGGCCCAAGTGATTCTCTTTTTTAAATATTTGTATTAAATTTCCATTCCTACATATCTACAAGATACACAGCAAAACAGACATAATCAAGAAAAAATCAAGAAAAAAATGATCAAGCTCATCTCAGGGAAGCCATATGTTTCTTAAAAAGTGCTAATGCCAAGTGTAACAAACAAGCTCTTTTCCGACAGAGAACACATCTAATTCAATATACCAGATAAAACGATTTGCTATTTGTCCATCATACGACCCAGAGGACGGTGTTTAAATTAGCTACATCAGATTTTAGTAAAAGAATTGGAAAAAAGTACAAATGCATGGTACAAACACTAGGCTCAGATCTGAGAAAATCTGAGATAAATAGATCTAGGTGCAACCATAACACATTTCAATATATTTTATAAGGTGCTAGATTAAAGTGCCAGTGTGCGAAGAACAAGATAACCGGACATGAACATATTCATACTTTTAACACAAAAGTACGACGCTGGATCCAAAATCCCACCCAGCTACTGGCCCAATACTAATTGCCCTTTCCCTCTAATGAGTACTTAGATCATCCATCCATTTAGTCATTGCAGACCAGATCCTCTCCCCCGACCATCGTTTCTTATGTCCCTTGAGCCTATACAAACTTAATTCCATCTTGTATATAGCAAGGAATCTAGCTCTTCACATTTCAAATGTTGAAGGATCTGGTTTCAGCCAGTCTGATGCAATACAGAGCCGAGCTACGGTCATGGCAATAAATACCATATGAACTTCCTTCCTTAGTATCACAGTGTCCTCATTATCCACCAGCCCTAGTAACATCATTGATGACATAAGACAAACCTGCCCATTAGGGATATGACTCAAGAATCTGCCATTCCCATGTAACAGAGATTCTAACCAGGGACAAATAAAAACTTATGAATAATGTTGTCCTGTTCTGTACCACATCAGTTGCATTTGCCATCAGAGCCACCTTCCCACATAGAAACTTTAGCTGGGATGTAATATAAATTAAAGACTGTCTTTAAAGTGTTGGCTCTTCAGACTGGTCATTAAAAAGACCTTATCATCAAGTTCAAGTGAGCTTTGGAGGAACAACACCCTCCTTTCCAAGTCTAAGACCCCATTTAGAATTCTGGGCTTTAAGATCATCTTTTTGAGTGTGTACCAGTAACTCATGTAATGAGCCTATTCTATATTTATGTCTGACTGCCTCTATTAAGGGGACCTTGTTCATAAGTGTCAGATTATTTTTTCCTTTTAAGAAAAAAATCCAGATCCTGTGAAAACTTTAAAAAGTCTCACCTGGACAGACCATAATATTCCTGCAATTCTATAAAGGAACTGAGCTGAGAAGCACCGTAGAAATCACCTATTGTCATAATTCCTTTCTGTCTCTAACTTTCCATCACTGTTTATTGAAAAAAAGAGGGTAACGGCAACGAGACAGAAGTAGGTGTATAAAAATTAATCTTCCCAATATCTAAATTACATTTGACCTGAGTCCATATCTTTTATGCAGACTTTATTACCTTAAATCTAGTGTTCCTATAATAGCTTGGTTCCATTTTCTTCACTAAACAACCTTTTGCCTCAGTTCTCAGTCCCAGTTCATAGATCGACAGGGCTTCTGCAATATCTTTTACATCTATTTAGCCTGTTATTAAAATTCCTATATGTTGTAAAATACAATGCTGAGGAGATCAAAATATAATCTAGTTGGAGTCAGCTTATTTCGTGGAAAAGTGTAATAAGTGAATAAGTGAAACCAGACTCCGGAGCCTTGTGCTTATCCCATGCATCTATTCCATGGTCCATTATTAATCGTTTCAGGGATCTAAGAAACATTGGTTTCCTTCCTAAATAATTCAATTCTCTGGTTTGGTTGTCATTAACCTCAAGATTAATATTCAAATCCATGCAGAATGCCAGAGGAGGTAAAGGCCATGAGTCAAATTCAATACTCAATGAACCAAGAATATTTACCTCATTAGTATTGGGGCCACAAACTATACATAGTGTAAATAAGACAGACCCCAAGCAGCTTTTTTAATGACCTATTGACCCAATTTATCCACCAGGGTGTGTCCAGAGAAACATATAGAGTTTTTTTGCCAGAACTGCCACCCCTCGAGATGTTAGGCCCTGCTGCTTGCAGACAAACAATGTAAACCACAGATCATTAAAAAGTTCCCGCTTTCCCTGAGGAATGTGTTTCCTGCATGCATAATACATCTGACTGTTTGACTCTTAAACCTAACATAACTCTGTTCCTCTTATTTCTATTATTTAAACCACAGATAGTAATTGAAAAGATCCACAGCTTTTGACCCATCTTTTTATTTCCTGCTAAATGCACATCTCTAGTACCTTTGCATTATTACACTACCAGACATGACCAATACTGCACTCTATAATGTCCCACCTGAAGTGCCTCCACTGACAGAGCTTGCAGTCTAGTAACCCACTCAACATTGAACTTTATTCTCCAAATTGCTTTATGCTGTATGTCTTAAAAAAGGTTTCGCTGTCTTGCTTGAATCTATTATGCTCAAAACCTTTCATCCCTGCCCCCAACCTGTGTGACCCTCCCTCCTTTCATGCTCCCCCTAGCTCATCCCCCTCTCAACCCTTATCCTGTCCACTCACCTACACTCCTCCCCTTGCCCCACCACCCCTGAGAGGCTACGACACCAAACTGGTCCATTCGTGATGGATTGTGATCTTCCAGTCCTGAGTCCCATTTAACTCTAATCCCTATCATTGCAGACCATCATAGGCCATTTCCTTAGCCTTATAGTGGCTAAAGCTAAATCATCTTATTAGCGAAAAGAAAAGAAAAAAAGAGAAAAGATTACACTGTGTGTCAAATTAACCAAGGCACCAGTTTTCCAAAAACTTCTTAGCCTGAACTTGAGAAGTGAAAAAGTGAAACTTATTCTTCACTACCTCTTTGAGTTTAGCTGAGTTCAATGAGAAAACCTGGGTCCCCTTATTTTGAAACAGTGGTATCAGTGACGGAGTTGCCATCTTCTTTCAATTTTGACCTGGAAATAGTCTGGTTTGACAAAGAACTCACATCACTTGGCAGACTGCTTCTGATATGGACGGGCCAAGTTGTAGAGAGCATGAGGCAGCAGAAAGTTATTCAAACCGATCAATACTACCCTGGGTTTCAATCTTTCTGGCCAAGCTCAACTCTTTTACTTGAAAAGAAACCTGTGGGCCTTCTGTACTTTGACATCCCAACAACAATGTGAGAGTTCCTAGAGGGCTTCTTTAAACAGTTCCACAATAAACCTACAGGTATCCCCCCTCCAACCCTGCAGGGATACCCAGGACTCTGAGGTTGTTCCGTCTAAATCTATTCTCAAGATCCACCAGCTTCCATTGGCTGTCATTCGAGTAAGCTTTCAGCATGACGGTTGGTTCCTTCTCTGGGGTTGACTAATTTTCCAGTTTTTAAATTCTCCCATTCTCTCTGCAAATTCAGAACATGGATAGTCCCCTCCATTTTATTGCAAGCTGAATGTGTTCTTCAGCTCTTTGTTCTTGTCTCATCCCGATGTGCCATGATGCTTTGATAGATATTTTCCAGTGACAATGCACCTGGGGCAGCATGGACATCCTCGGGCCCCCCAAGGGCCACTCCTTCCAAATTGGGGATAAGAAGCTAGTCCCACAGCAGTTCTTTTGCCCCTTGTTTAGAATCAACTGAATGCAATACCACCTTTTTTTCCCTTACTATGCAGGTAGATTCTGAACCTGTTGCTCCAGATCGGGGGTTGTTTCTCTCCCAGACTGCTCCCATCGCTCCAGCATTGCCCAGTGAGTTCCACCTATGATGTGGCCCTGTCACGTCTGAATTGTCCTCACTAGACCAACTTTAATGGTCAGAAAAGGAGAAGATTTTATGCCCACCTTTGCTTCCGGATCTGGCTTGGGGCATTTCTCAGTACATACTTTTTGCTGGTGTGTTACATGTGTAGCACAGCTCTCAATTATAATAATAACTTTTTCTCTTAAATTTTGACAGACAGCTTCAATAGCCGAAACAGAAACATCCTCCATCTAACTGCTAATGTAGATTACATTCATCTCCCCCTCTGTCATAGAAGCCAGGAGGGTGTGGGAAAACAGGGGGGTGCTTAAGGTGTCACTTAACTTACTCACATCCTCCTCAAGTCTCTCAGATGTTCTTTCAAACCGCCTGCCCTAAAGCTGAGTACCAATTGGCCCCTTGCAGATTCCCTGTGTGTCCTTCTGCCATCGCAGCTCCTGTCACCTGTGCCACTTCTGAAGACGTGGTGCGTAAACTCGCACTGGGGTCAGGAGGTGGCTCCATGAAATATTTTGTCAGCAGAGTTGCTGCTATTGCTGTTTTTGTAGTCTATATGGCCCCTGCAGCCGTAGGTGCCTCTGGCCTGCGATCTCTGTCATTTTTCCTTGCATTAGATGCCCACGAGTGGCGAGCTCCTGTCTCCACTCTCAATGCTGTCTGCGCTCTGCCATGAGTTTTCAAACCTCTCATGAACTAGGCCGGCATCTTGATGCCCCGTCATATAGAGCAGCGTCCTCTTTTGCGAGACAACCACCGAGCCACTCAGAGAATTAGGAAGCAAGTTACGCGATTTGGCTGCACCAAACTTTTCAGCATCTGTTGCAGCTCAGTAATTGCCAAACAGGCAGTTACTCCTCAGTGCATCATTTTCTCATTTTGTGGCGTAAGAAGTTAGCTGATCAAACAGACAGAATGGGCTTGGTTTGGAGGACCATGTAAACGGCCATACTACACAGCTGCCATCTTGCCCTATGAAGTGAGGTCCAACATCTTCTCAGCCCCAGTGTCTCTCAGCACCTCCACCCTCTGCCCATTGTTTGTGGTCCACTATCTGTACTTCCTAGTGTTAGTAGGCATGTAGGTTGTCTTCACCATTTCTCTATCATCCAGGGACACTTGGATATCCTCCACCCACTATCGAGGACAATCTCCTCCCTAAGTGCTACTCTAGCTAACGCCAGTGACTGCCCACTGGTACGGGGGATGTTCCCGCTAGAGACACTTGACTTGGGGTTGCGTTCCATGCAGACCTACTGTCAGGGAACCATCTCTTTTTCTTCTTGGTAGGGGATAGGAGTCCTGATCCAAAGAACTATTTTGGATTCCTTTGGGGAACTCCTTGCTTTTCTTTTTGTACCCCCCTTCTTCTGGGGAGGATCCTGCTCACCCATGTGGCGGCCCCCCCCGACACCTTCTGGTGGACACTGGTGCTGGCCCAGTGGTCTGCCTGCCTAGCAATTTCCCCTGGGTAACAGACCTTACTATCAATCAAGTGTTGGCGCAGATCTGGAAAACAATGACAGGGCATGTGCTCTTTTGCAACCACGTTATATAGCCCCTGATAATCCTAAACTTCACCGTCCTTCAATCAAACATCTAGTGCCTTGCAAAAAGAATTAACACAATCCACCAAGGTTTGGTAGGATAGCTTCTGACTGTTTCTTTTTCTGAACTTCTGCCTATAGTGCTCCTGGGTCAAACCAAATATTCTGTTCTGGGATTCTTTCATGGGGGGATCCCTCATGCTGTCAACCGCATTTGGGCCTGTAGGGTGTCCTTTCCCTCACTAAGGGTATGCTTCCAAAGACTAGTCCGCCCAACACCCTCACTGATCTTGTGCATCTGCAGGGCGAACTCATAAGCCTATAACCATCTATCTATGTCATCTCCCATCACAATGTAAGGCACCAGACCCTTAAAAATGTGAACCCTTTTGTCAGCAGAGGGCACTGGAGTAAAGTTGCCACCATCACTGACGGACTCAGCCTGCTTGGCCTTAATGTCCAGCTCATTCAGACTCAGCTCATGAGCCAACATAGGTTTTCTTTCCTCTATAGGCAATTTATTTTGTTCTGTTTCCATGGCCAGTCTCTTTTGCTCAGTTTTCATGGTCAACTTAATTGTTTCGTTTTAAGTCTTTCTTCATCTCCAATTTAAATTTAGCCAGCTTTAATTTGAGCTTCTTCTCTTCTCACCTCTCTTCCAGATCCTCTGGGGGAAGAACCCCGGAAAATACATTGCTTCCCACCCTTGGAGGGATATCCAATCCTGGGAGTATGTTACTCCCTGCCTCAACAAGTTGCAGTCTGGTACCCCCCTTTGGGCCCTGGTCAAAGTCCTAATCATCGACCAGCTCCTCCTCATCATCCAACTCTTCATCCTCAACTGTAGGGGTATGGTGGGCCTCTGTCCATCCTCTGAAGGCTTTTGGGATCTCTGCATTTTAGAGCACCTCTTAGCAGGCAGACCCTTTTCCTGACAAACCTTCTTGATCTGAGATATGGTGTAGCTCTCCAGGTTGGCCAGCTCAAACTCCAACTATGCAGGTAGAGATCACAGAAACAGCAGCCAGGTATATTAAAATTACTTTAGAAAAAGCAAAAATACCAATCAGGGGAAGTTGATTTGAATTGGTCTCAGATGTGGAACAATGGTGTACACTAAGTCACTGTATGGCACTGTACAAACACAAGTCCTATCCTCATCGCCGATCACCAGTTTTAGAAATTGGGTTTTTGGTTGGCAGAGGTATGCACCCTGTCCAAGCAGGAACCACATTCCTAGTCAGAGTGAGTCACAAACACACTCTAAATTAACCTGTGCTCATTGCCAGGTAGCTTGGCACAGAGCAGCCAGGCTTAACTTAGAAGGAAATGTGTTAAGTATTTGTGAAGCTCTTCAAACAGTGAAACAGTTAAAAAGACACATACAAAAAGACACCACACTTGGTTAGAAACAAAACCGCTTAATTTAAAGAACTAAATAGGACCCAAAATGACAACATTACAACAACTAGAATTTGAGCTATTATTTTTTAAAGAATAATCTAGTATGTAGTACTTGATTCAAAAAGTGCCAACTGGGCTACCTGGTTATACTAGACCAGGTTACATCTGAAAGTTCAGGCTAACTAAGATGAAGCATGGGTAAGATGAAGGCACCATTTTTGGCCCACTGCAAAGTACCTTATTTGCGTCTATGTTGAGGGGGTTGGGAGGAGCAGGGGAGGCAATGGGTCAAGAAAAGTAGAATACTTTTTAGAAGCATCAGAACAAAACATCTACCTTACATTGGCAAGATCATTTAAAAGCTATGCACAGCTTTAAGATCACATCAATGGCAACCATCTCTTGCAGAACTTGTGATCTATCTTCAGTTCACTTTGCAGCATGCAGACAGCTACTTTGCAAACCATAGACCTTTCGAACACAAATAATGAAGTTGGCTCCTACCTCCTGATGTCAGTGAATCACTCAGCTGCCTGCAAGACATTGATCACCACACCCTCCTCCACACTGTGACGTTTCCAATGTCTTGAATGCAGCCAAGCTAGGATACAATAAGACTGAAAAATAATGTACTGGAATATCACCCTTTGTATGTATGGTTGCCATTCTCACATATGTCCGTTAAGTCAATCTCTATCCACATCAACTTCTTTAGTTCAATAATATTAAAAGAATGATTAGAAATTCAGAATCACCATAGGAAATTATGGAAAAGGATAGCTACAAATTCTGTGTCGATCATAAGAGAAGTACAGTACCCTCATCTGTTATGGGTGAGTGTTAGACCTGAGAGCCTTAGGGTGGTCACCCCTAACTTTTTGCCTGCCTCCCTCCACTTTTTGGACACTGTTTTTGCTGGCTTTTAGACTCTGCACACCTTATCACTGCTAACCAGTGCTAAAGTGCATATGCTCTCTCCCTTTAAACATGGTAACCTTGGATCATACCTGATTGGACTATTTAATTTACTTATAAGTCCCTAGTAATGTGCACTATATGTGCCTAGGGCCTGTAGATTAAATGCTACTAGTGGGCTTGCAGCACTGGTAATGCCACCCACTTAAGTAGCCCCTTTACCTTGTCTCATGCCTGCCATTGCAAGGCCTGTGTGTGCAGTTTCACTGTCACCTCGACTTGGCATTTAAAAGTACTTGCCAAGCCTAAACCTCCCCTTTCTCCACATATATGTCACCTCTAATGTGTGACCTAGGTAACCCCTAGGGCAGGGTGCTGTGTGGGTGAAAGGCAGGACATGTACCTGTGTAGTTTACATGTCCTGGTAGTGTAAAACTCCTACATTCGTTTTTACACTACTGTGAGACCTGCTCCCTTCATAGGCTAACATTGGGGCTGCCCTCATACAGTATTGAAGTGGTAGCTGCTGATCTGAAAGGAGTAGGAAGGTCATATTTAGTATGGCCAGAATGGTAGTACAAAATCCTGCTGACTGGTGAAGTTCGATTTATTATTACTATTCTAGAAGTGCCACTTTTAGAAAGTGAGCATTTCTTTGCACTTAAATCTGTGCCTTACAATCCACGTCTGGCTGGGTTTAGTTGACAGCTCCTTGTGCATTCACTCAGACACACCCCAAACACAGGGCACTCAGCCCCACTTGCATACATCTGCATTTTGAATGGGTCTTCTTGGGCTGGGAGGGTGGAGGGCCTGCTCTCACACAAAGGACTGCCACACCCCCTACTGGGACCCTGGCAGACAGGATTGAACTGAAAGGGGACCTGGTGCACTTCTTAGCCACTCTTTGAAGTCTCCCCCACTTCAAAGGCACATTTGGGTATAAAATAGGACCTCTGCCCTACCTCATCAGACACTTGCTGGAGAAGAAACCTGAACCAGAACCTGCATCCTGCCAAGAAGAACTGCCTGGCTGCCTAAAGGACTCACCTGACTGCTTTCTACAAAGGACTGCTGCCTTGCTGTTGCCCTGCTGCCTTGCTGAACTCTTGCCTTGCTGCTGAAGTGCTCTCCAAGGGCTTGGATGGAGCTTGCCTCCTGTTCCCTGAAGTCTCAGGACCAAAAAGACTTCTCTTTTTCATTTGGACGCCTTGTGCAGCGCAAAATTCGACGAACAGCTTGCTCCGCGGTAAAAAATTCACTGCACGCCGACCCGGAAAGACGCCGCTCGACGCGACGCCTGCGGTGCGACCGGAACTTCGACGCACGGCCTCGTCTAGACAACGCCGCCCGACTCCAGAAAGGAAATCGACGCGACGCCTGCCGTGAGGGAGAAGATTCCACGCACAGCCCACCGGAACGACGTGCAGACGGAAAACAAGCCTAGGATTCCACGCTCAGACCCCGGGACATCTGGTAATCCCGCGAACCACAGAAAGGGACTGTCCGCGTGCCGGAAAACGACGCACGACTTCCCCGCATGAAAAATAAAGATGCAAATCCGTGTGTGCAGGGGAGAAATCGACGCACACACCATTTTTCCACGTATCTCTTCCTCTGCGGCCCTTTGCAGAGATTTTCCACTTTAAACCAGGTACTTTGTGCTTGAAAGAGACTTTGTTTACTTTTTAAAGACTTAAGACACTTTATATCACTTTTCAGTGATATCTCTACAATTTCATTTTGCATCTTTGATAGTTTTGACCTGCAATTATCCAAATAAATATTATATATTTTTCTAAACACTGTGTGGTGTATTTTTGTGGTGCTATATTGTGTTATTGTATGATTTGTTGCATGAATACTTTAAACATTGCCTTCTAAGTTAAGCCTGACTGCTCGTGCCAAGCTACCAGAGGGTGAGCACAGGATAATTTGGATTGTGTGTGACTTACCCTGACTAGAGTGAGGGTTCTTGCATGGACAGACGGTAACCTGACTGCCAACCAAAAACCCCACTTCTAACAGTAAGTTAGTATGGTTGCTCAAAAAATACATTTGAAAACATTTTGTAAGTTAAAACCCAAATTTGGTGGTCCATTTCTTAATGAACATATTGTGAACTCAGACACAGTATGGCTAGAATTGCTTCAGTATATGAGAATGCATATGGTATTCCATGTATTTTTAGTATGTATTAGGAACATGTACGTTTTAAATGTGTGTTCTTGTCTCTCTCCAAAATCCTGTACAAGTTCAGGTGAATGCCAAAGGTGAATATCAGATTCATATGATTTTACATGCAAGACTTTTCTGAAAATAATTGTAATATTCTGTAGATTTCTAAGAGGCTGACACAGAGGAACAATCATGGAAACCAGCCTCTTATCTCAATGTCCGTCATTTGTTATATGAGTTTTATGTAAGATGTTCCGACAAACCAGGTGCTATGCTCTAGGCATGAAGGCCGTTTTTGGGGGACCACTGCTAGAAGGCCTATTAGGAGGCATGGTTTACTGCTTAATGTTCAGTAGGCATGGGCGTGCCATACCCTAAACTCAGTGGCATAAAGTTTATTTGTTAGAAGGAAAAGCTCAGCTGATGGTATTCACAGTGTTGGTGCCACATGGTGTAAGTAGAGACTGAAAAGATATGACAGTGCACAACAAAAAATGCCATTACCAGGGTTCCATACAACCTCATGTTGTTTGGTTATGGTGGGGCCATACTGAATGATCAGGTATATCTTTACTCATTTTTCACTGCATGCTTGCTACACAACTATGGTATTTTGCTGCAGCCACAACCTTGCTATTTGGATTCATGGCTTTGTTGTTGAAGAACACTTTCTTACTTGAGAGTACGATGGCTAAGAGTTTGTAAATACATCAAGTTGTGTTGGAAAATGAAAATTCACTATTAAAACATTTAGGCCGGTATTTATACTCCGTTTGCACCGAATTAACGTCGTTTTTTTCGACGCAAATTCGGCGCAAAACTAACGCCATATTTATACTTCGGCGTTAGACGCGTCTAGCGCCAAAGTATGGGCAAATAGCGTCATTATTTGGCGTGAACGCCTTCCTTGCGTTAATGAGATGCAAGGAAGGCGTTCCCGTCTAAAAAAATGACGGCGACGCAAATGCGTCGTATTTATACTCCCGGGCAAAAATCACGCCCGGGAGGTGGCGGGTCAAAAAACCCCGCATTTGCGCCACTATTTAACGCCTGGGTCAGGGTAGGCGTTAAGGGGCCTGTGGGCTCAAAATGAGCCCACAGGTGCCCTCCCCTGCCCCCAGGGACCTCCCCTGCCACCCCTGCCCACCCCAGGAGGACACCCAAGGATGGAGGGACCCACCCCAGGGACATTCAGGTAAGTTCAGGTAAGTATAATTTTTTATATTTTTTAATTTTTTTTGGGTGGCATACGGGGGCCTTATTTGTGCCCCCCTACAAGCCACTATGCCCAATGACCATGCCCAGGGGACATAAGTCCCCTGGGCATGGCCATTGGGCAAGGGGGCATGACTCCTGTCTTTACTAAGACAGGAGTCATTTAAATGGCGTCTGGGCGTCGAAAATAATGGCGCAAATCGGGTTGAGGCGATTTTTTTGCCTCAACCTGACTTGCCCCATTTTAAGACGCCCTAACGCCATTTTCCCCCTACGCCGGCGCTGCCTGGTCTACGTGGTTTTTTTCCACGCACACCAGGCAGCGCCGGTCTGCTAGCGCCGGCTAACGCCATTCCATAAATACGGCGCCCGCATGGCGCTTCAGAATGGCGTTAGACGGCGCTAAATTTTTTTACGCTAAACTGCGTTAGCGCAGTTTAGCGTCAAAAAGTATAAATATGGGCCTTAGAACATTTCATTTTAAGTATTGTTAAAGACTAAAGGAATTGTTGCTTTTCAACTCTGGTGTTATTCCTGTAAAGAATAGGAAGAATTATCATCTCAAGGCAGTTGTTACATATGATGTGTATATATCATTAGATTACATTTTACAAAAGTCAAGCTGAAAACTAAGAGAGCAAGAAGCTATGAATTAGTGTTTCAGCAATTTAAGCTTCATAGAAGAGAACAGTTAGTTACATAGAGTTATTTTTATGCATGCATTTCAATCTGAAGTTGTCAGTGTCCAGCAAAGTGATAACAAGAATGGTGATATCCAGTATATCTGGTTTCACTTTTCCTATTCCCTTTTCTCCATTTCTACTATTGCATGAGGTCTGTGGTGAAGGTGGTGGTGGATGGAACAGAGCATCACTCCCAGTGGATCAAGAATTCAAGGCTAAGACTTTTTGATCATATTTGCACTCTATTCATGAAAGCAACATAGAAATCCACTGATATGAGGCAAGGCTCGACCAGCCAAGATGGTGGACCCACACTAATTGTGCTTCAAGATGTTCTCCTCCATTTCCCCTTATCCATGCCTGGGGCTGCTGAAAACACCCTGGACATACTTACCACCACAGAGACTTGTGGTGGCATGCCAGCTCATTTTCCCACCTGCCAGGACAAACAGAGCCTGTGTGGACCATGGCCTTGTGGTAAGCCAACTCCTACAGTGGCATGGGTGAACTATGGGCAGTCCATTAAGCTGCGGTGGGGCCTCCATCCAACCCAAGCCTTCCACTGCTGCCCACAAGGCCACGCTGGATGGTGGGGCCCTATCCCATTAAGACTTTTGAGGCCTGATTGCTGTGGCCTGTGGCCTGGACTCAGGCAGGGGTGGTCTGCAGGGCTGGACCATAGCTGCATGGGACATCCAAGGTGATGGCTTCCCTCACTGGAGATGTGCTGACCTCTGCCAGTGGTGGGGGCTGGAGTTGTGGCCCCAGTGGCCCCGGGCCTCCACCTGCTTCAAGACCCTTTGTCCATCCCTGTGCTCCCAGTCCAGTCACCGAGGACCCCCCTTTAATTGCCTACATGTGATCCTGGACTCAGAGGAAATGGACCTGCCAACACTGGACCCCAGAGGAAGCAATATCACCCCTGGGCAACTGACTAACACACCCAAACCCACCTGGTGAGTACCAGTCCCCTGGACTGACCTGCGATTCCTGCGAGTGGGCCAAGCTGCACATCCTGCTACCTACTCTATTGGGGGTAGGCAGTCCGACCTGGGCAGCTGAGTAACTGAAGTACTTTGATCATGCCCAGTGAGCTGGTGGTAAGGGATCCACAGCTGAAGCTGCAGAGGGGAGTGGACTGGCTGCATGTGTCACCCGTGGCGAGGCCTGGGGCAGGCGAGCTGGAGCAGAGTGGGGATTTGATGTCCACTGATGGCAGAATGACAGACCTGTGGAAGCATTTCATATCTGGACTTTGCACCCTGAATTCTTGAGATGTGAACCTAACAATCCCTCCCTAAGAGGGCCCCTGCATGTACTAGTTAGATATGGGGAAAGACAAGGCTGTGATGGCTCAAGCCAAATGGAAGATTGACCTGTTCACTGTACCATCTACATTCCTGTGCCTGAGAGACCTGATCTAGGAGCAGATATGGACACTATCCTTTCAGGCATCCAGAAATCTAGAGAGACAGTCAAGAACAAGGTTGAGAAAGTGGGAGCAGACATTTCACTTCTTTGACAGGACCTTTGCAACACAGTACCAAAGGTGTCTGCAGCAGAAGACAGGATATCCACAGTTGAGGGCAACATCTCCACCCTTAAAACTAACATGGCGAAGATGGTCACCCTAACCGCCACCCTCAAACAGCGGATAGATGACACTGAAAACAGATCCAGATGGAGTAATCTCTGATATGTGGAGTTCCCCAAGAGTATGGAGGCCCAGTCCCCGGCAACGTTCCTGGATGTCTGGATGAAATCATGACTGCCCGAGAGAATGCTGTCAACCTGGTTTCAAGGAACAAGCATATTGTTCGCTGGCCCCCAAGCCACCTCTGAGGGATTCGCCATGTCCGATGATTGCACGGTTACTCAAATATTGAGACAAGGATGCTATCTTGTGATAGGCTAGCAGAGTGAGGTGCCTGAAGTTGCAATTCTGGCATGTCAGATCTTCCCCAACTACTGCTGTCAAATCCAACTGCATTGGAAATCATTCAACAAGGTTAAGCAAAACCTCCACATCCTATATGTCCAATACATGCGAATTTACCAACTCCTCTTCAGATGATCTTTCAAGAACGTACACAATTCTTTGATACCCCGAAGGCGGTGAGGGAATGGGCATTGGAGAAACAAGCCCTACAGCCGCCCCAATGTATGCCTCATCGGGAACCTGTGGGGGACTGGCCAGACCTTGTTGTGGCCTGGGGCGAGCGCACCCCAAAGACTGAGCACCCGAAGGAGTCACACCTGCAAAAGAAAGTGATCTGGTTCTTAAGACTCCGAGGCCCGAAATTTGCTGGCTCAAATTGTCCCACAGGGGTGGAACATGACCTCTCAGGAGGCTGATCTGCATGTGCTATCAAACTGGAATGTAAGGGACAATGCCTGGGAGGGGGAGAGAGCGGCCTGAACCTCAGGCTACAATTGAATATTTACTGGTCCTATATGACAATGACCTGTCTCATTGGAGGAAGTCCATGTAAGGCACCTATTAAACGTTTGACTGTTTTGTTGAATTGAAGGGAAATGTTAGGGCAACAGATGCTTCTGGGAAAGAAGCACGGGGAGGAGAGTTGGGGAATTATTTGTTTTAGTTTTTGGTTCACTGTCATGTAGCAGCACCCACACGTTACCAACATCATGATGCCAGCTTGAGATGTGGACCATAGTACTTCTGTCTAAGTCAACAGCAAAATGGTGCCCCAATGAAATTCCATGTACACATTCAGTTCCTCCTCGCTTCCATCCCCACTTGACCAGATGATGAAACTCTTTATTATGTCATTGAAAGTCAATGGTCTTTTCCACTGCATTAAGAGGACAACAGTCATCCAATATGCTAAACACCACCAGCCCCATGTCTTGATGCTCCAGAAACCCACCTGATGCAATCCCACTGCTCATTCTTAAGATGGTATGGCTACAACAGGGTGTTTCATGCTTGATTTGCCTGGTGATCCTGGGGAGTCACCATTCTCCTTCATAGGAGCCTACCCCTCTCTGTGATGATCATAACAGTGGACCCACTTGGAAGACATATAGGGGTACAATGGGTCCTAGAAGGGAACCAATGTAATTTCCTTTTTTATCCATCACACCACATTTGCAAACAGAGGCCCTGACTGTACTAATTCAAGTCATCTCCAGGATGCCCCGAGGAATGACAGCTATTGGAGGTGACTTTAATGCCACCCCTAGACCTGCACTAGACGTCTCCAGTGTCCCCATAGTGAAGTTTTTGACTCAAGCTAACAAACTAGGAGACTCGATACAGGTACTGAGCCTCAAAAATAGCTGGAGAGCCTGATACCCCTCTGGCAGAAAATACAGCCATACATCTGCCTTAGATAAGTCACTCTTGTGTATAGACCATATACTTCTTCTAGAGACATATATGTTAAAGGTCACTGCAGCAGCCATATGCCCTAGGGGTATATCGGACCACTCCCTGTGACGGTGGAACTGGGAGGCAGCCATGGGGATCTGCAGTCACTGTGGCAGCTTAACATCTCGCATCTTCAGAATGAAAAATGCCCAGATTTCCTCAGCTCTGAACTAGGCCATTACTGTAACCTCTATGCGGACATGGTGGATTTCCTAGGTTCCTATGGGAGACAACAAGGCATGATTAATGAGGGGTCACCAAGTGCTATGTCAGATGGGTAGAAAGAGAGAAGGCATGTACCAGTGTCACCCTTGAATCCCAAAATCTGAACCTTGAGTGCCAGTGTAGAAGACACTAGAATGAGTCTCTCACATGCTAATTAAAGGTGGCAAGGGATACCCTCCGACAAACAGCAATGAAGGAGGCCCCTGATGTTGGATGGCCTACAAGCAATGAATTTATGAACAAGGTGACACATCTGCGAAACTTCTATATAGTCCAGGAGATACTCCAGAGCCTCCATAAGCCTCTCCCATGGCCTCTAACTTTGGGGAGTACTTAGAGTTACTGTTGGACCTGGCCCTTTTACAGGGTCTGTCCCCAGACTTTTTGCCTTTTGCCTCCTTATTTTTCTGACTTTTGTTGGCTGACGTTTTGACTCTGAGCACTTTTTCACTGATAACCAGTGTTAAAGTGTATGTGCTCTCCCTTGTAAAATTGGTATGATTGGCTTATACCTAATTGGCATATTTAATTTACCTATAAGCCCCTTGTAAAGTGGTATTCCCTATACCCAGGGCCTGTAAATTAAATGCTACTAGTGGGCCTGCATCGCTGCTTGCGCCACCCACTGAAGTAGCCTGTCAAACCTAGCGCAGGGCCTGTGTGCGCAGTTTTCTGCCACAGGGACCTGGCATCTAAATTTACTTGCCAGGCCCATAACTCCCCTTTTACTACATGTAAGTCACCACTAAGGTACCCCCTAGCTAGCCCTATGGGCAGGGTACCATGTATGTAGAAGGCAGGACATGTGCCAGGTAGCGTGGCCTGTCCTGGTAGTGACAAACAGCCTAACTTGGTGTCTCACTGCTGTGATTGCTGCCTTCTCATAGGATTGCATTCTAAATGCCCTGCCTTATGTGTAAGGGGTATTGTCTGATTTATGAGGGGTAGCGTAGGCATGTTTGGTATGGTCATGATAGTGATGAGAAATTCTGCTTACTGGTGTAGGTGTATTTTTTATTACTATCACAGAAATGCCACTTCTAGAAAGTGCACATTTATCTGTGCTTATGACTCTGGTGTTTTAGCAGTTTGCCTCCAATCCACTTCTGGCAGACTGACAGTTGGGGCTTTGTGCATACTTTTCAGGCAGCCTGAACACAGGGAGGGTGGAGGTGTCACAGAGGTGCATCTACATATTTTATAGCCTTCCTGGGCTGAGAGAAGGGAGAGGCGGGGCACACCTACATTTGTAAAGGATGTGCCCTGGCCTTGCACAATAGGGTCGTTTACTCCTCACTGATGTTTGGAGCCTGTGCTGGAGGAGAGAAAGGGCACTCCCAGAACCAGATGTAAATGGTTGAAACCCCCTCTCCTCCCCATTGTATAACACACTGTAAACCTAGTATAAGTACAGAGGAATTTTCCTCACAATTTAGACATCATTTTGGACATTCTTGGAACTCCAGGAACCTTACCTGGAGCTGGATGCAGGACGCTGTTGAGAGGACTCACCAGGATGACCTTGGAATGCTGCTGCTGTGCTGACCTGTGACCTGCTTGGTCACTAGGAGAAACTGCCACTGCTGGCATCCCCTTGTGTGCTGGCCTGTAGCTGGGCTCTGCATCACTGCCTGGATTCACTGCCGCAACCAGGGCGTCTTTTGCACATCAAGTGAGATGATTGTGCAGAATGCTCCTTTCTTTGCTAACCGGGCATATTTCCCTGGAAACGGGGAAGGGAGACCTCGACGGAGGCCCCCTTCCTCTCGCCCCATAATTGCTTGTTGGGCCTTGCCTGGCCCCCACCCCGTGTACAGGGTGTGAGGAGGCTCAGGCAGGTCCCCACTAGGATCGCAGGACCCCAGAGGGGCCCATTTATCGTGAGGAGAGGGAACCGACTGCCCCTCTCCCCCAGGAGCACCTCGTGGCCCACGTGGTGCGCACAGGAGTGCAGGGGGCCACCCATGCTCTGCTTCTAGGCACTGGGAGTGCCTCTTCTTCAGGAAACCAGGTACTTTCTAGGAAATATTCCCTCAGTGAACGTAATATGAACTTTGGGGGGGGGTTTATATGTTTCTACCTGCGTCCCTGACATTACATATATGTGCTGATGTTCCTTTTATGTATATCAACAACGAAATGGTCTGAAGGTAGGGATAGATTAAATATTTACTTTAAGAAACAGTGCTCAGTACTGTCTTTGTGGGTTATTTACTTCCCAATGTTTATTCCAACTAATTACATGCAAGGCAAAAAAATGACTCACTGTTAAATTGTCCAAAATATCAAAATTATACGAAGAATTATTTACAACAACCAACATTACAATACACACATGACAACAAATTCACATTTATTTACATAGTGAAACTCAGACCAACATCTAACTACTTCAAGCTTCGGGACTGACCATACCGTCAGTAGAGGGTTGTGCCCATCAACTTTTCTGTATAGGAAACTGGTGTTCACGCTTACAACATTATGCTTGTAATACACTCTCTTGCAATGATTGATAGTTCCCGTCTAAGCAACTATTCAATACCTATCTATATTTCTTTTAAGGTATTGTATAGTGCATTTAGACCGTTATTTAGTGTTGATTTCCATTACAGAACACAATCTTGCCGGTGTACCTGTCAACGCGTTTCGGCCTCTTCACTTGGGGCCTCATCAGGACTATTGAGGGGGCAACGTCACCTCTTTAAATGGTAGTGCCTCTTTACTCAATTAGAATGCAATGCGTCTTCTCAGATTCTGGTGTTTGTCATATTGTAAAGACACTGTACTCCTTGGCATCAATCAAGCGCACATACGTAGCGCTAACAGGGCAGGTCTATTAATGCATATGGCTCCTGCTCCGACCGGAAAAGGTGTTCCTGGCCCAGCGGTGTTGCAAAGCTTGTGTCCCCGACTCTGCCTCGCCCGTATATAACCTTGTTTAAACTAGAGAACCTTGCTTTAGTTCCCAAGCTTAATGCGGTGACTCGCGAAGCGCTAGTCGGAGCGCTCTTTGTGCCCAAGAAAATCACCACCACAGCCCAGGAGTACCGGGGTGCCTCTTGTGCTTTCTGAAGTGCTCTGCATCACTGCCTGGATTCACTGCCGCAACCAGGGCGTCTTCTGCACATCAAGCGAGAAGATTGTGCAGAATGCTCCTTTCTTTGCTAACCGGGCATATTTTCCTGGAAACGGGTAAGGGAGACCTCGACGGAGGCCCCCTTCCTCTGGCCCCATAATTGCTTGTTGGGCCTTGCCTGGCCCCCACCCTGTGTGCAGGGTGTGAGGAGGCCGAGGCAGGTCCCCACTAAGATCGCAGGCCCCCAGAGGGGCCCATTTATCGTGAGGAGAGGGTACAGACCGCCCCTCTCCCCCAGGAGCACCTTGTGGCCCATGTGGTGCGCACAGGAGTGCAGGGGGCCACCCATGCTCTGCTTCTAGGCACTGGGAGTGCCTCTTCTTCAGGAAACCAGGTACTTTCTAGGAAATATTGCCTCAGTGAGCGTAATATGAGCCTTGGGGGGGTTATATGTTTCTACCTGCGACCCTGACATTACATATATGTGCTGATGTTCCTTTTATGGGCATGACATGTTGATATGTATTTTTTATGACTTGTGATATTTTCTCTAGTGTTCCTTTTATGGGTATTTATGAGGTATTCATGACAAGTGCAGAAAATTCTTACTGTAATTCCTGACTACTGCTTATGTTGCTGAATCCTGAGTACTGACGTGTTCTAATGTGACAACTGTGTATTCTTGCAGAGTATTAGTAACTTGTGTAACGTTTTGACAACTGCTAAGGTAGCAGGGTATTACTTACATGTAATGCTGGTCTAATTATATTTTGTGCAATACAGTTTATTTTTACAAATCTCAGTGTTGTGTTTACTTTGTGGTGTACATTTCGTGTCATGTGTGTTGTGTGTGTTGTGCAAACGCTTTACACATTGCCTCCGGGTTAGGCCTGACTGCTGGTGCCAAGCTACCAAGGGGGTGAGGAGAGGTTATCTTGGACGTGTAACTCCCTTGCACTGACTAGAGTGGGTGTGTTCTGCCTGGCTGAGGTGCACTCCCTAGCCAATTAGAAAACCCAATTTCTAACAGTTACTATATGATCTCTAGGAGCTCCTGTGTTGTGAGGGCCAATGTCCAATCCTAGACTGTATCCCATTCACAACATGTTCTCACACAGACCACATGGCCCTTGACGGTCCTATTGCAAATGAAGACATTACAAAAGCTATCCATGACCTTAAATCTGGTGAGACACCTGGCCCCAGTAGCTTCCCCATCAAATTCTACAATAAATATTTTAAGCAATGTCTCACCCAATCTTCTCACCTTGCACCGAGAGGCGGTTAATAGGGAAAATGTTCCTCTGACTTTGATGGTGGCTCCTGCAACCCCATATCAATGTTCAACACAGAGGTCAAAATATTCACCACGCTGCTGGCCAAACAGGTCCAACGTGTTTTATGCTGGAGCGCAGTTCGAGGCACTGTCTCTGGGACTCCATCTGGCCATGGCCTGAAGGGTGGAACTGCGTGAACCGCTGGCCCTTCTCCTTCTGAATTTTGAGAAGGCCTTTGTCATTGTGGATTGGTCCTTCCTGGCATTGGCACTGCAAAGAATGGGACTGGGTCCAATGACTCTGCCAGTACATTTGGACCCTATATTCTGAACTGCAGGCACTGGTGTTGGCAAGTGTGGTTCTATCATACACATTCCCCATTCGCAGGGGTACTAGACATGAATGACTGCTATTGCCTTTTTGCTTTGCAATCGAGCCTCTTGGGTAGCTTATAATGAAGTGATGCCCGTATAACAGACTGGGTTGGGCAGATGGTTCTAAGGATCAGATTGCCTTTTATGCTGATGATATCCTAGTCTACCTCTCTTATTCTCAAACTGCGGGCCCCTGATTCATAAAAATATTCGATCTTTATGAACAGGCATCGGGCCTCTGGGTCAATCTGAAGAGATCATCACTGGTGCCACCCACAATATCGGAGGGTGATGCAACATGACAGACATCTATACTTGTCTGTTCCACAAGCTTTCAACACCTGGGGATCTATATCTCTAGAGATCCCATTAACATCTGGCACCTCAATCTTAATCCCATGGTCTGGTGCAACAAACAAAAGTGGATTCCAGTTGTGGCAAACACTGCCACCACAGATCCTAGGAAGAGGAGCCTTAGTTAAAATAATAATACTCCCCAAATGTCTCTCCATCTTTCAGAACATTTCACTTCACATCCCTGACAACTTGTTTGGCAATCTTCCCTCCATAATTCATTCATTCTTCTGGTCCCACAGCTCCCCCATGCATTGCTCATGTATAAAATGAGGACATATGTACTGTATCAAACTCTCACTTCTGGTATTCAACCTACTGAGGAGTATCCATACGATTAACTAATCCCAAACGATCTTCCTGAAGCCAGCAAGGTGGTTTTCTACTGTTGGCAAGAGACATCCCGGGACATGGGATGGGGAAAACCATGATGTACCAGAAGCCACTGTGGCAGGACTTTTCCTTGCATACAAGGCTCAACTACAGGTCTTTGCAAAATTGAACAACATTGGAATAACAACTCTCAGAAATGTCTGCAATGGTGGTGGGATTGCCACCTTCCAAGACCTGCAGGCTCACTTTTCCCTCGTAGTAATGCAATTCCAAAAATGTCTTCTTCTGTGGCATTCTTTACAGCCCTACAAGTCACAGGTCTCCAACCTCTGGGAAAATAGTTCCCTTGAAGCTAAAGTACCAATGTGTACATTGAGGAAGGGAGGGGAATCACAAATATACCATACATTGGCGATACATGCCTCAACGGCTTCCAACCTCAGACGCAAAGAATTTCAGCTGACTGGACTCTGACGCGACTGGCCCCTGAAGTAATAGCAATATCCTCATGACTGAGGCATATACAGGATGTTGGATGAGGTGGGGAATAGCCAGGAGGAAAGAACTTTGATTGGAATAGCAACAGCTCTTCCCAATTGGGACATAACACCAAATTGGATATCATAAGCACAGCCTACCCTTCTTGAATGGCACTGGGGAATGGACTGGTACTCATATCTGGACATGCCCATATAAACAGCCTGGGAAAGGTCAAAGAAACACTCTCAGATATGAGGCAAATGGGTGGACTATTACAGCCTCAGCCATTACTTATTCCAAAGCTGACCTCCATTCCACTGATGGCTGACAGAGGATTGGGTGAGTGTGGGTGGGTTGCTTAGTTCCACATGCTGATTTTGATTATTAAAGGTAAAAAGGTTTATCAGTAAACAAAATCAGCAATACACCACCGACACACAGCTATATTTCACCCAACGCCAAGTCACATAGATTCATTTGATCATCAAGGAACATATAGCCAAGAAAACCAAAATGACCTGGTATCAGATCATTCTACTGAAGCAAGGGAAAATATTCATCTCAGAGAGTGACTTCAGAAGTGCTGTTCAAGCCTTTATTCTCTTGTATCTGGACTGCAATGCACTGCTAACTGGCTTCCCTGATTCCATGTGGTATCTGAACAAAATATTGAGTTGTAGATATAAGGAGACAGAAATATCAGACAATAAATATTTTGAGAAAAAAACACTGTGATCCAAACACATTGTTGTCAAGAATAATATTTTTTCAGGTAAGTAATATCATTGTAAAGATTATTGTTGCAGTTCATATCATTTTAAATGATATAGCTGTAAAGGATATTGTTTTTAATTCACTTAATGTGCTTTAGCTAATATATTAATTTTATGTGTAATATTGTTTGTATAATTGTTATTAATTTATTAAAGTATAGTTTGTAATTTTAAGTGAATTAGAATGTTTATTTATTTTTAATAGTAATTTATATTGTAGTAGTGGGTATTTGGGTTTGTAGGTGGATATGATGGGAAGTTAGTTAAATAATAATTAATTATTAATTGATTAATAATTTTTAAGTACGTATGTGATTGATTTTCATTATGTATATTACAAAATATTGATTTATCATGCTTATATTTTATCTTTGGGTTGCAACATTTGCAGGGGTATACGTCGGGAAGGTAAGTAGGTAATAATTTGTCAACAATTAATGTAGAATTTATTATTAATTAGTTAATGGACTAGTAGTTATGCAAATTGTGTAATAGTCATATATTTTAGTTATTGTTTAGATGTGGGCTGCTAAATTTGTTGGGGAATGGACTACAATGGGAAGAGAAGTACTAATTAATTAAAAATGTATTAATAATGCATTAGTAGATTACATACTGGTGCTTGGACTGAGAGAGAATAATACATTTTACCCCTTTGAAGTCCAGCGCTTTCCCTACTGATGCACAGACTGGAATTAGAATATTAAATTTAACCCCTCCAAAGTCCAACACTTTCCTACTGTTGCACAGACAGGAGTGGGAAAAGTAAATTAAACCCCTCTGAAGTCCAACACTTTCCCTACTGTTGCACTATTTGGATTAGTAATAATATATTTATCCCCTCCAAAGTCCTACCATTTCTTTACTGGAATGGGAATAGTGCATCCATTATTCCCAGACTCTAATAGTTTTCCTAATGTTGGTTCAATATATTTTTATTGTTTAGAAGTTTGATTTTACAGTTTTTGTTTAAATTTTTATTTGTTTTTAAATGGTCATAATATTGTTTTTAAATGAGTTTTTATTGTATTTGTTTGGAAATTTGTTTAATGTTTTGGAATTAAATTGTTAAAATGTATTTTTCAGTTTTGTGTAATATGTCTATCTATCTATCTATCTATCTATCTATCTATCTATCTATCTATCTATCTATCTATCTATCTATCTTTATAGATATGTATATATATATATATATATATATATACAACTGAAATAATGTCGAAGCCCAAGTTCAGAGTTATCTTAGGCATTTATTCAAATAAGGCCTGCACAGAAGAAATCCCAACGCGTTTCAGCAAAATGCCTTAATCACGGGAAAAGGTTTTGAAATAATCGAATTCAGGTGCTTTATAACTGAAAAGTTGTAGTATGCACCAGGTCACGTGACATTTTCAGTTATAAAGCACCTGAATTCGATTATTTCAAAACATTTTCCCGTGATCAAGGCATTTTGCTGAAACGCGTTGGGATTTCTTCTGTGCAAGCCTTATTTGAATAAATGCCTAAGATGACTCTGAACTTGGGCTTCGTCATTATTTCAGTTGTCTATATTTAATAGGCAGGATGCTCCGTCCCTGCCTTTCGAAGCCGCCCTGCAGGGTTGGGGGCCCCGACGATGGAGATTCTGTTGTTGTTAATATATATATATATATATATATATATATATATATATATATATATATATATATGTATATATATTATATCTCAACAAACAAATGCTCGAACGCGGGCTCAGGGCGGCCTACGAGGGGTGGTGCGTGGTACCGGCAGAGCAAGCCGGTTAAAATCAATCAAATCCAGAAATGTCAAGTAGATAACACGCACTCAGGAATCCAAAGAATCAACAGTATTTATTTAACACAACGCGTTTCGGCTGTCTAGCAGCCTTGGTCACCTACATGACAGATCCAATCAACACTGTTTAAATAACGTGTAATCAAGAACATAAAAATAGGACTGCTGTACCAAAATAAATCTACAGTAAAATAACTTTGCCTAAACAGAATGAATTCATATTGTACACTAATATTCCTATATATATATATATATATATATATATATATATATATATATAAAGAAGCAACATTATAAGGATAGAAAATCGATCTTTTTGTAAATTTCATTATTGACACAGTATTTATTTTACACAATATTGTTGATTCAAATATTATGTCAGTGAGCTATCCATACTGAACCCTGAAGGGAATTCTACATGCCACAAGCACACCTCATCAAGGGCTTGTACAAGTATGACCTCATCAACCTCCCTGGATGGAATGTCACTGTCTCTCTTTGCTAGCCTGAACCATTTTTGAAACCAACTGCCTCATGTACAAAGAAATAATGACCAGTATCCCTGCCTAGCTGCTTTATAAGCTCATTGTTTTCTTGGAACAGCTCCAGCCAGGACACCTTCAGTTTGAGAGTGAGAAAGTGAAAAAAGAAAAAAAAGAGGCAATAGGCATTTTCCATCTATTCACCCATCTATTCACAATGGGGCTGAATCCCAATATACATCAGAACTGCACCAGCAATACTCCAGTTTGGAAGAGCTGAAGACACACCTCTTTAAAAAACATGCTGTCATATTAGAGTAATGCCTTTCATGCATACATAAATACTTACATGTAAAAATACATATGTACACTAGGACATGAATACATACATTTATACATACGTATATAACTATTTCTCTTCCGCCTTGTAATACATGAACATGTCTATGAGGAAGAGGGCTCTTGGTTCGCTTAGGTGTAAGGAGGTCATACATGCAAAAAGAATGCCCTATTCTAATGGTCCTTAAAATCAGTAGTGGCTTGTGGGTCGCAGAGGGGGCAGGCCGGTGCGCACGGGGGGCACATAACATTGAAAAAAATATATTTTAAAAACACTGAACTGCAGTCCTGCGCCGCGCTCTTCCTCTGCTTTTCCATCTCGCTCCAGCACAGGCTCCCAGCCTGCCCTGTGGCCGATTGGCTGGGAGCACCTAGCCAGGGTGCTCCCAGGAAGACTGGGAGCCTGTGCAGGCTCTCTCCAGCCCAGCAACTGAATGCTGGGCTGGAGAGATCCTTCTGCGCATGTGTGTTTGACCGGCCCAAGACGGTCGGCATAACATACACGCGCAGTGAGGGGAAGGTCTGGGCACTCCCCCTCAGTGCGCGTGACCTTCGTGACCCTGCCCCTTTCCCCCCAAAACTATAATAAACTATAATAAACATAGTTTATTATAGTTTTGGGGGAAAGGTTTGCAGCTGCCACTGCTGGTGGGGGGAAACACTCCTCCGACCTTATGGAGGAGCCACCCCCTGCTTAAAATTGCTTTTGTGTAGGCTCCTGAAACTTTGTGAAAAACACGAAAATAGGGAAGCATCTCAACAACTTATGTTTTCTGATTCTAAATAATGAAACTATATTTAAAACAGTGGAATATATGAATGTTGTTGATTGTTTGGCTCATATTTATTGATCATTGTATAATTTTCGACTTAAATTGTGCACAAAAGGAATACCTAAGCACTGCTAACGTTGTGGTGTGGTAATATACTTGTTTTAAAACAGCCTGGTTTGTTTGAAGAACCATGTGCATCCACGGGGGCTAAGGGGGGATGCTTGCTCCCACACCCCTGGATTTAGGCACAGCTTGGTGTGCATACCCCCAGTGCAGTGTAACACTTCGGCCGCCATAGTGTTACGCTGCCTGCACTAGTATGGCCGCGGCCCATGCCAAAAACAGTCCGGGACGCCTCCCCCCCCACCGAAAACATTTCTGCGGACGCCCATGGGATGAACGTCTAATCTTTGGACTCTAATGCAAATGTCAGACACATAAAATTATGAACATCAAAGCAGCTACTGTGATGCAATTTGATACTACATAGAGTCCAGAGAGAAACAATACAGGGGGCGTATTTACATGAGTTTGTACAAATTTGCAGCAGTATTTCTGGATTACAAGGGATTAAACGGATACCGTGGAATTTTGTAGTGATGTTTTTAGCAGCATATCGAACTAATCAGTTAGTGTAAGTGTTGCTTTTTCATGTGTTGGTATCATTAGGCCAAGAAGTAACCAAACCCAATGCAACCGTATTCCATCTGGAAATACGGTTGCACAATTGCATCGCCTCCATTTCAGCACCAATTAATCCGGCCCCACTTCGCTCTTCGTGCTCTCGTCGAATTTGGAAAATAATACCGACCCGTTTGAGGGGTTAATACGTACAAGATGTATGAATAAAAGTATTGGATTCTAAAATAAGCAGGATAAAATAATTAGCGAAACGATTTCCAGCTTAGAAAATAGATGAAAACGTAAACTGCGCTCATAAGCATTTTATTCCTGCATGCATTATCCCTAATCTTTTGGTTTACAATAAGTCATTGTTTAGTATGCTAATCTTACAGGGTAAATGTGGAGTGCTGAGCAGAACCTCTTAAAACAATAGACTGCATTGACTCGTGGTCTGCTTAAATAAATACACAAGGAAACAGTGTTAAAAGGGTCCGTACAGCCGTCCACCAAGTCCTAAACTAACAATGAGCCTACAGTAGTATGGCACATGATGGTTAGATTATTTTTCTTAAATAAATACTTTACATAATACATTGTAGTACTTGCCCAAACACTCAAACGCAGACCGTTTTATTTGGCCCTTAGCCAGGATCAACGACGCATACCTACGGCCCTGACTGCGGGGCCTAGAGAACAATTGTCACTGTTTCTGAGTTGAATGTTGTCTTTGCACTTTATTCAATAAGGACTGTTTTTTTAATTGGAACAATGGCGAGCAGTTTAGAGCTTAAAGAGACGGTGGGAAAACTCAAAGTGCGATATCGTCTTCTTTCCATGTTGCTTTGTTCCAAACCAAGGCGATAGTTGTACTGAATTATTTATGTGCGTTGTGTTTTCCGCATGGCCTGGTAGCATTGCACTGATGTGTTTGGCCACCTGTTCGGATGATCTCATCTCTGCCTCCAAGGCTTGTTGAGTCAGCTGTAGTGTAAAGATAATCTCCGTCTTGTTTGACCACTAACAACGCGTCGACCAGCAGAGGGGGCCCCGCGAGTTAAGAACTGCTTCTGAACTCTGTGTGATCCGCATGTTGACACTTTAAGACCCTGCTGCTATGGCTCAGCCTTTCACCACTCTGCGGTTGATAACTTGACTAGAAATGTTGAATTTATAATTGTATTTTAATACAAGCCATTTCTATGCTAATTTCTGTGCAAACTTAGGCAGGGTAGGCAGGTATAATAATGCACTGTAACCTGTGTACTGCGCATCAAACCACCACACAAAGACTAGAAAAAATAGATATCAGTGTTGACTGAGGTATAAGAAGATTCCTCTCCGCATAAACGTACAGCGCTTTTGCAGCTCTGTTTCTGACACTGCCGCACTTGTTTTTAGGTCTTGCGTTAGTGAAGACCATTTGATTCTCATAAGATGATATATCCGATCTATTTCAGTCAACCTTCTTTACCCATTGGCCTGTCACTGTGTCATTCAATTGAATGGCCCGCCCACTACAATATGCAGCAAGGAGTTCATGGTTATCCAACTTCAGCTATTGGCTTACATTTCTGTCCTTGACTTCATTCTGCTCTTTCACAATGTGCATCTTTTCACAAAAAGTAGTCCCTCAACTTGTACAGTTCACAAAAAACCCACCAATAGTGTCAAGGCCAAAGGTTGACAGCCAAAGCCAGACATATAGGCTTTGCCAACGCTGGTTCTGTATCTAAAGTTGACGTCGATTTATTCAGTATGTTTTGCTTCACTAATTGCATTTCTTTTTTATTAAAACCTAGGATGATTAATGGCTATTGCTGTAGCCTCCAAACACTCACCACCCTAGATTAGAAATCACTACTGTCCTCCCTGTTATTAATTACGATTTAATCTTCGGAACTACAAATAGCAGCTCGGCAGGTGTCCAAGCCTCTTAATAGAGACATTATATTTTACCATATTGAAGCCACGTGATCACCTCTTTCTTTATATCCAAGTTTTCAAGGAAACATTTCTTGTACCATCCTTAAATCGCTGGCGGGTACAAGGATGAGCGGAAGGGATTTTATGTCACATTCGGCTAGAAAAGTGCAAAACAACATGAAACATGAAAAAATGAGGCGTCGGTGGAGCAAATGATGTACCTCAAATCAACCATCCAGAATATAAATAACCAGATCATGAATAAACAGCTAGTGCTGGATCCATAATATCTCAATCACAAACTCTGAAAAGTAGTCACATGTATCAGAAGACTACGTTTGACATTTTTATCTTCTCAGTCAAAGAAAAAATAATTGTTTTTGAGCTCCATAAGACGGTATTTTATGAGCATAGGTGTAATATTTTTAAAACATAAGGAAATTATTTAAAATACATGAGAAAAATGCTTGAAATGTAAAGAAAGCGGAAAATGCCTCTTTGGATTGTTTTTTTTTTGCCCTTCCTGCAGAAAAATAATCCTTCCAACAACGCAGACACCATTGCACCATGATGCAAGGGTGCAAGAGTGTCTGCGTTGGAGCTAGGCAGAAAAATGGGCACAAGCTCAGGGTGAAAGGACTGAAATGCACTGTATCTTGTAAATGCTGAGCATTTTTTGCCCTTTCACAATGCGGTAGGGCAGAACAGCAGAAAGACTTGCAGTGCCGCCCTACATCAGTCCTTTGAAAATATGCCCCAAAATTGTTAAAAATTGTGAAACTGAACTGAATTAAATATACTTTGAATCCCAAACTAGATACGAGATGGAATTGTCTAAAGCTTTGCCTTCTTCACTTTTTTGTTTCCTCCTCGATGATATTGTTTTCAGTTCCTTATTTTTATTACAATTGACTTAAAAGCTATCAATGCATTTTCAAAGTGGACAGAAAGTGCAGAATAAGGGCCCGATTACGAATTCCGTTGTGCTTGGGTGCCTGGTTCTGGTCAGTAGTTGTGACCATCCACCACGCAATTATGAGCTTTTGCCTGCAGAGTGGGAAATAACCATATTTGTCTGAGCTGGTAGAGCATTCAATAACAAAGTGACTTACTTGGCCATCGGACTAGTTTTGTTGTAAAGAAAACCACTTGGGAATATACACAAATACACTTTTCTGATGGAGTATTTTCTGGCACCATATGCAGGCACTGGAAGTCAATACTTGCTGAGGAGGGTCACTGTTTAACCCCCATACCTGGTCTCTCAATTACATCAGATGAAGTTCCTCAGCATATTAGAAACACCTTACTTTATTTTCATGAAAATTCACTACTATTTCCACAGCTACCCTTCAAGGAGCTAAATTTACTAGATATGGTGGCAGATTAGCTACTCTAAAATGGACAAATGCTTCACCACTTTGTTTGCCTAAATTGATTTCAATATCTGGAAGAGCCATTAGCAGAAAATGAATATTTCTCTATGATGGAGTGTCAAACATTTAGTTAATTTTTAATAGGGTGATGTAAGAAGTAAAGTCTCTGGCAACGTGTGCAGTTGTGTCATCCTTTCATTTTACTTTGACACTGAAAGTGTCTTTGTGATTTCTGACAGAGTTTGTGGGCTTCTAAAACAACACATTTCTGACTCTCAGAGCAGCCTATGCAATGAACAGAGAGGGGATATGGTCAGTTTGTCTCCCCACCATGTTGCCTCATGCAATTCGCCTCCTTTGACCTCAGTGCTCAAGCCCTGGCTAGTGCTAGCATCTTACAGCTTTTGAGATGCAGTAGCTGTTCCCTTACAAGCTCTTTACCAGACTCTTTTTGTAAATTAAGGTCAGAGGCTTGGGAAAGAGGGGAGCCCCTCATTGTACATGAAAAGATTGTGAACATTCTGAACAGAACCTTTGAAACATATGAGCAGAGTTCATGCTAAAATATGTTTTTGAAAACCTGACAGTTGCAAAGAAGCTGGATACTACCCAACAAGGACAACCTCATCCCGCTTGTACTATTCATCTTCTGTTCCTATGATTCAAAGACTGTCTTGAAGGAATTCTAAATGAATGCCATCAGAATCTCAGGAAATTGCACCTGGACATTAGCAGAGACACCTGCAATGTAAAACAGGAAGAGGACTTTCCCAGTCACCTGAATGAGTAGGGTCAATGTTACTTAGCCTAATTGGTTTGACATATTAAACTTGGAGAATACACTGACACAGGATGGCAAAGGAATATTACCAAATTGCTTGTAATAATACTTATGAATTGCAACTTCCCTCCAGCAAATGTTTTACCTCTATCTGGGTTTGGAATTGCATGGACCCTCATACCATTGTTTCATCCTAAACTTGGAACTGAGTGCTGCCAATTTCTGCTCATGAGGAAGAAGCAAGAGGCCCATGCTGAAGCTCTGCTGGCCTGTCCAGCTGTAAATACTGCTTGTGTGGAAGTTCTTGGTCAGCTTAAGGAATAAAGAAATGTAGATTTAGCATGTTGAATCTCTTTCTTCTTCTCAACTGAAGCTGGAGAATGGATGCCAAAGAAATCCACAGCTACTAGTGATGGTGAAAAAAGTGGCGAATCTGCCTGGCACATACACTCCTGCTGTGCAATACCATTTACTATTTTCTTTTGACCTGCTCCTTTTGTAGTCGTCTGGCATTGAGTTTGATTGCCTCTAGTCAGATTAAGAATGACCTATATTGTTGTATAGCTAATTTAGCCATGTTTTCAGGCAAGTTATTTTAGCAACTAGGCCTGCCGTTTGTGCCCTTTAGCCCAGTTACATTTTATTCAGCTTCATTTTATTATTTTAGCACAGGCCACATTTGCAGTGTGGTTTTAGTTTCTTTATCTAGTTGTTCTTTTGCCTAGTAAATCATTCCATTTCTAGCAAGACATTCTTTTCACTTTATGATTTCCTCCAGTCTGCATACAGATAGAGTTGCTAGCAAAGTGGTACACTGTGTCTCCAACATTCACAGAAACATACACATTCTTACATGGGGACATTTTCTCAGAACATCAGCTGGTTAATTATAAAAAACCTCTCTGTCCCATACACGTAAGAGGGAGATTCCAACCAGATGACCACAACTGAATGCTTATTGCTTTCGCTAGAGCTTCTTGCTTAGACTATCGGATCCCTGGCCTACATGGGGATGGTGTCTCTCTAAACAGCAGGCCTCCTTGCTCAGGTATGGGGGATTATGTCTTTCCCGGGGGGTGGGGACCTGAAGGGTGGATTAAGGCTTATCATGCTGTGCTCTAACATAGCTTAGGTAGAAACCACATATATTACTCCTAGTGACAGTATGGCGGGACTTTTCCTGTGTTTCACTCTTCTTGTCACCATTTTGCATCTAGCGTGTTCTATCATCTTAGTTTTTGCAATTTGTGCAATTTTAGCTAAGATGCAGCTAATTCAATAAACCTTATTTAACCATTCTCTGCCTCTGTTTGCCCTTGCATATGTGAGACTAATGTAACTGAGAGAAAAGGATGAGATCTGACGACCACGATTTCCCTGAGTAGTCATTCCTGTCATGCACCCAGTAGCCACAATCATTCCTGCTCTTGGGTCAAGGTGAGGCGCTGCTAGTTAGCCAGAAAACTGGATTAGGCCGACAGTTGTCACATGGTGTGTGATTGGACTCAGTTCCCCGCAATTCAGGTGATTCTGCCACCCGAATCCAGCAGCCTCATTAGGATAGTGAGAGCCTATGCAACAATATTTTGGAAAAGATCTAGATCAAGATAAGATGTGCAGATAGCAAGATAGGTAGAGGATTAATTAAAGGAGGAAGGAAAAGGGTAAAACCTGTCAGAGCTTTATTTATGATTTAGTATGGTAAATAACAGTTTATATCAGGTGAGTAGCGATAAAACTAGATTAAACAAGAATCAGACACACGACTTACAGGAAAAAGCAAAAACAAAGAAAAGAAGCACAAAGTGGAAACTCAAGAGAGAAACAAGGATGAAAGGAACATAAATCATGAAACAGATAACTGGACTGGAAGCGAGAGCAAACTTTGGCAATGCCAAGAGGTCTGGCTTATGACTGAAAGTGCCATTTGTCACTGATGGGTGTAGACACTTCATAATAAATGCACTTTGTTACTCATCCTTGCACTCCTGCATCCATTTATCAATCTAGCGACTCATCTAAGAAGAGATTTTAGAAATAATTATTACAGTGCAAATCATTTCCCTGTAAGTTTTGTCAGAGGTACTAACCAACACTGAAATCATTCTTTACAAAGGTAGTCAGACATTTCATGTAACAAAATACCTATTTGTAAGCTTATATAAAGAGAAATATACACGCCTGTAGATTTTAACATAAGCTTTTCATAATCAATATGTCAAGCCTAATGTGTTCATCATTACTCTTTTTAATAAACAGATCAGACCTATGACAAAAGGAATATTTTTCTCAATACCCAATCAGGCCTGCAGCTATTATCAATGGGTTATCACCATAATCAACTGATCCCTCCTGTACCAAGCATAAGCTTTCCTACATGGCAACCATTAAACATACTGACATAAAATTATATAGTATAAAAAGCAAAAAATATCTCTCCTAAAAGGGCCTAGTGAGGATTTTGACACTACAATCTTCCTTATCCACAGATGTAGCAGGGGGTAAACACCACCAAAATCCATGGCTACTATGGTAATATGTGAGACTCAAAGGAATAAAGTACCTATCTGTAAGCTTTAATACAGAGTAATAACAATCTACCCTTAAATGTCTATTGAGTTTAACATATGCTTTTCACAATCAATATGCCAGTCCTACTGTTTTCAGCATAACATTTCATTACAAACAATCAAGCCTATAACCTATATCACTGGCTTGTCTCTGTAGGTATCTCAGACTTACTGTATTGGTTCACAAGCTTTCCCACAAGGCAACCTTAAGGTTTTCGGCAATGAATTTGCAAATATGTAAAAAATATAGTTTTCAAAACAATAAAAATTCCCTACTAATAGAGCCGAACAAAGAGTACCAACATATCACAAGAAAAATCCCACACCAATTTAGTAAAATAAAGTAAATAAAAAAAATATATATTTGACACCAAAACAACAAAAATCAAATTGGTCAAACCAGACATAGGCAATTACATTTTTGTGGCTAGTTCACGGTGGAAGAGGCTGCAAGCAGCAGAAAGAGCATTGTGGCTGGTTGTCGCTGTAGCGCGAAGAGCAGGCTGGGCATCGCAGATGGTTATCACTGTTGTGCGAAGATCATGTCAGTTGTTGTGGATCGTCATTCTGGAGCTTGGCTGTTGATCCTTCTAGCGCAAAGTGCAAAACTCATGTTTCCAATAGTCAGTGGCAGTTACTGGAGCATGAAAAGTTGGGATAACTGGAGCATTGTGATGACGGTCATACCAGGTGGCAAGATCTTGGAGAGAATGGGTCATGAAGAGCCCAAAAGTTCAGAAGAAGCTCAACTGATGCCAGCCCAGGGCCCAGGACCTGAGTAGGCACCGCTTGGGGATCCGACATTCACTCCAACAGAAATAATCAGGGCTCAGGCATGTCCAGTTACATGTCGACTGCAGCACGTCATCTGGGCATTTACAGAGAGGCCTCAGGAGCTTGTTATATTCCTGTAGCTAAGAACAGCTGGTCAAGTATCTGACCCTCGGAGCCACTCAGCCTTGGATGAAGGGAGCAGATCAAGGCTTCCTTCTCAGCACGCAGGGTGGACCTCAAGCAATAGGGCAGCGTAGTGTCCCTCTTCTGTAGTATTCACAGGTCTAGGAGTGAACCAAAGAGTGGGTTTTATACCTGGTGTCCCATTTGAAGTGGAAGAAGCTTCGTTTTCACTAAACAGATATGTCTGGAATTTCCTGCCTCCCTGCCCTGGTCCTATTCCGTCTGGGGGCACAATAGGCTAGTGCAAAGTATCTTATTTGTGAGCTGGGCCACTGCCTTTGAAGTGGATGTGTGGTAGGTGACAGTTTTTCTCTCTCATCAAGCCAGGATGGCCCACCCTGCCAACACCCACACCGTCTACTGTTATAATGTCTGAGAGGAATACACAAAGCCCAACTAAACCAAGTCATGTGATTCAGGACCAGGCTGCAGGCACCAAATGGTTAGGACAAGGACACACCCACTTTATAAAAGAGGTGCATACAACAGAATGGTCCTACGAACGAAACAAGGAAAAAAAACATAGAGTTTACAAATCCAATTAACGTACCTCGATCCTACAAAGTTATCAACTAAACAATCATTGTGGCAAGAGGGAGACAGTGATACAATGTCTGCCAAACATTTATTCACTGATTAATTCAGAAATGGCTCTCCCATCTTAAAACATACAGGTATTGATGTCTTTATCACGCTGACCTTGAAGGTAATGTTCTATCGAGGCCCCGCTCCAGGAAGCTTATTGACTTTGTTCAAAATTGAAGTCAGCATATATAATCTTCACAGACTAGGAGCCACTGTTCCTTCGCTGCCAATACACTTGGTTTTGTACCAGTCTAGGATGGACAGTGTACAACTCCGGGTTGCTACCTTCTGTACTTGTCCTGTCCTGATGAAGACACACCCCCAAGATTCTAATTGGCTCCTTCTTCCTTTGGGTCAAAACATCAACAACTACCTTCCTCAGCCCTTTCTGAGCTTCATATTCTCAAAGAGGAAGTGCACTGATTCAAGTAGCCACCCCTACGTGAGGGACAATATATATTTTTTTTTACTAGAACTACAGACATGCTTTTTGCAGTTACCTATGAGCACTGCTCATTGAACTTTAACTGTTTATAGTTTTGTATTTTCTCAACCTTTCATCGCCTTCACATGAGAACTTTTCCGAGCACTCTGGTTGCTCTTAATCGAGCAATCATTGCATTTACAACTATGTGTATATAATACTGATCTTTAATACGATCTGAATTGTTTTGCATACATTTGCCTCTCTTGTTGTATTTTCCTAAACTCTCTCCTTTTCCTTATGATTGTTTAGTTGATCACTTTGTTGGAAGATAGATACATTAACTGTATTTGTATACTCAATGATTTTTTCCTCATTTCATTTGTAGTACCATTTTGATTTATGTACCGGATTGTACCCAGGTGCTTTGGCTTTTGGGTTACCCCATTATTTTCTAATGGCTCTCTTTCTAGGAATGACATTTTCATAATTGTGACTTAACGTCTAACTTTATCATTAAAGAGGGATTTAAATTACAATCCTCAGACACCAACCATTCCTTTCCTATCTGTTTTCAATCAAAGGTTATCACTAATTAAATGTAACAAGGCAATCAAGTGTTATTCTATGGAAGAAGGAGTCCCTGCAATAGTAAAAATTGGATTTGTGAGTTTTTCACTACTAGGACATACAAAACATAAAAGTACATGCCCACCTCTTTAAATACACTGCATCCTGCCCTACAGGGTGTTTAGGGCCTATCCCAGGGGTGACATATGTATTACAAACGAAGCTATAGGTCTAGCAAAAGGTTTCTTTGGGAGGTCGAAATGGCAGTTTAAAACTACACACACAGGATGCAACAACAGGACTGAGACATGTTTTTAAAAGGTTACTTAAGTGGGTGGCACAATAGGTGCTGCAAGCCTACTAGTAGCATTCAATTTACAGGCCCTGGGTATATTTAGTACCACTTTATTAGGGATTTATGAGTAGATTAAATGTGCCAATTAGGTGTAAGTCAATTTTACCATATTTAAAGGAGAGCACAAGAACTTTAGCACTGATTATCATTGGTAAAGTGCACAGTGTCCAAAAAGCCAAAAACTTTGGTTCAGAAAACAGGATAGGTGAAGACAAAAAGTTTGGTGCTTAGCCTGTAAGGAGGGCCAAATCCAACTCCCATGGTTTGATGTGGTAGGTCACCAGCACGAAAACCCTTGCCTACTACAGTAATTTGTGAGATTTCAAGTAACGAAATGCCTGCCCAGAGGCTTTAACACAGTGTAATAACAATCTCCCTTAAAAGCTGTTTGTCTTTACCATATAATTTTCACAAAGCGTAAGCGAGGCCTACTTGCTTCATCATAACTTTTCACTATAATGATGGTGACACTGCAGGAACTATCTAGATTTGAACTACAGAAATAGTAACTGTTTCTTTCCATAGATAAGAGGATCAGAGCACTACATGCCCCAACCAGACTTTAAAAGTCTGCTGCTCTTCTGATGGCAGGCATGCATAGTAAGTGCTTCTTAGAAATGGTTCTATCCAAGCACATACACTTTCTGAGGGAAAACCTTTGGAAAGAAGGAACTGTATTTCTTCAGCACTTTGCTTCTGACTCCTGTATTGGGTAGTGTAATGCAGCGATTTCTATTTCATTCGAGTGGAGGGCTGGGTCCTGATGCAGTCACCCAAATCTCTTATTAGCAATAACATGTGGCAAAGCAGACAAACTTTGGACACAGAAGTCAGTTAATACTTCTACTGATGAAATAGGCTACCTAACAATATATGGAGGCATGCTGATATTGTACTGAAGTCCTGTAATTACAGGCGGTCTGTTTAAAGCATGTTTCTGAATGACATGTCAAAAACAATTAAGCTAAGAGCATCACATACAGCTCAGCAAAATGTCCTAACTCCATTTTGCCCACAATTATACCCTGCTAAAAGGCAGACTTGAGGACATAGGCTCCAAAAAACCATCTGCTCTCCCATTAGATTGCAAGGGACTGCTAGAGCACATGCCATCAAATTTCATAGTTTGTGAAACAATATGGTATCCCTTAGATTGGAGGCTGTCTTGAACTTCTTTCAGTCAGTTGTTCCATTTTTTGAGGCGTTAATATGAAGACGGTACTGTTTTTAGTAAAGGCAAACAGTTTGCATCTCTTTTCATATGCATCCTAAAGGATTTTGACATGATCACTAGTCCACATCCTCCGCATAATGACAAGTCTAGTGGTTTTAAAAAGAACACGTTTTGAAAAGCCGGAGAAATGCTAACAGAACAAAATATGACATTTGTAGGGGCCTTTACGGTTCTATTATAAAGAAGTCAGTGTATCCGAAATAGAGCTGTCTTTAATTATGAAATCTCATTATCTCATGCGACTTGTTGTGTTATATGACACAATTCATGACATTCTCTAAAACCATTTGCCAGAATGAGGGGAGAGGATCATAATGAAATGGTCATGTGAATTGTAGCTCGGTTTATCTATATTTTATAGATGTGTCTGATGTAAAGCGTAATTATGTTACTTTATATAGATCTTGGCATTAGCAAACAGTCATCACATCATACTACTGGTGCCTGGTTTCTAACAAGATGAGTTTAATAAAGGCTCCAGTGAGGTGCAGAGCCTGATAGATAATGCTGGATGCTTTTAAAGTGGTGAGTCCAAGGTGAGGTTACGTAATGTGGGGGAGCTAATTAAAGCCATCAGGATGATTCAAATAAGGCTAATAGAGCTCACCCCCTAATCTAACTAAAAACCAGACAGACAAACAGACTAAATATAGAGTTCTCAGAATTCCCAGGACCACACTTAGGTACCTCAGCCACTATAGTGAGTTTCTAGGCATTCTGGAAATTACAGTGCCCCATATTCCCTTATATAACCAGGACTACAAATACCAGAATGCAAGCATAACAATTAGCTGGATCAGCCGGAAATTGTGAGAGCATTGAAAACGTTTCTGTCTGCTGTCTGGCCTGACTTCATCTTCTCACTCAACTTTGCATCCAGGCAATCAACAGATATTTGTGACAGCACTGAAAGCATTGTGATTGGTTTAGCCACAGGGTGCTGATTAAGCCGTCTTGTCAACAGCTCAGAAAGATAACAGTGGTGAAAAACATCTGCAGAGGACATTCCTTATTCCTAACAGCCTGTCGCAATTATGGATCTAAGCCAAAGGTGAAGGTCTTTAATGTTGGGCAGTTACAAATGTGCATTGGACTGTGTGCAAGAAGGCTATTATGCAGTATTAGTGGAACACACACTTCAATGGCTCTAGTACTTCTTCCAGTGTGCACAGCTAAAGTTGTTGCCTGCATGACAATTATCATATTCTTTGTGCACATATTTTTAAGAGCTTGCTTTAATTGGAACACGACATACCCTGTTTTTCCCAAACTCTTAGCATGCACAGAGTGCATCATAATAAGGATGAAATAATACAAGTTACTAGAATAACTTTCACAAAAAGTGAAAAATTATGAGAAATTGTCAAGAAAACAAATGTCATCACTCACAGGCATTTGGACTGACATATTTCTTGGCATTTAAGATGGAGTTTCCTCTTCAACAGCAAGACTCTGTCTTCGGGCTACTTGGGACTGGAGAACAAGACTTTAATGATAAAATGCAGACGAAAAGACTAGCTTCTCTTGTCCGTGTCAGTAAATAAATAGCATTAATCTGTCTTCATTACTGCCGAGTATGGCATCCTACAAGGGTCGAACAGGTGGGAGGCTGAGTAATATGTTTTCCCATTAGCCATGTGCTAAGCATTAGGCTGATGTTTGAACGGAGAAATTATCTTTTTTAGAGAAGAAAACGTTGCAGGCTTTAAGGCTGGGACTTTCTGTTTAATAAAATTGACATCTATATTCCGACTCATTGCCACTTATGAATATGCACTGGTGCATGCTCTAAAATAGTACACAAGGTATGCTACAAAGGGAACAATATTTACTATTTTTAGTGAAACCGCGTGATACACTACAATATGGCTTTCATTTGTTATCATAATGCGAGATCACAAATACAGATGAATAATAATATAATAAAACGCTGATCTTGCAGTTCAAAAATAACGTGGAGCATGGAATGCATCCACACATTTTCAAGCTAACTGTTAGTTGCGTTTTAATTAGCGTAGGTATACTAAACACGAAATTGAAAATACAGGCAACCCTTTTACTTAAATCAATATTTTCAAAATATTTTCTTTGTGGAAATATCGTTCAAGAAAACTATGTAATACCCACAATTTCTTGGCAAAATGTGAATTAGTGAATGTCTAGTGATACTCTATACTGCAGTGCTACTGTTTCCTTAAATTAGTAATCTTTCTTAGACGGGTCTTCTGCCACGAGGGAAGCATAGATACTGAGGACAGTAGAGCAGGAAATACAAAAGACAGACTTTTTTTGGAATTAGATCTAATCCCTGCCCACTGATATAACTCTGTAAAAAAATGTTGTCCAGTGACCTTTCACCACTCATATTCTGTGCATCAACACATTAAAAGAGCATTCTACTTGATCAGAAGATGTGTAAATGCTTTGGATCATGTATATGTAGAGAAAGATCCATAGGAATTATGTTGGGAAGATATTGATAGGGTGCTAAAACCTATGAAATTTCTAAAGCCTCCCCCCACAGAATTTACACATTCATGTATTTCCAAAACCTGTGCTAGAAAAATATGTTGATATGCTCTTCTCAAATGATAAACATTCTGCAAATCTACAAGCGATTGCCAAAACAAATAAAAAAAGTGAACCATGAAAATGTGTCTAAAACAAGGTGCTAAACGTTATTATTTTTTCATGTTCAGATCATAAATATTGTTTGGTGTATACATAAAAGGATTAAAAACCATTATTATTTATTTCATTTCTAAATATGTCTCTTCTTCCTCTGAGGAGTTATTTTCTGTCTCTATAAAACTTACTGACTTCCAGAACCTATGTTTTGACACCAAAATGAAGTATATAGGTCTCATGGTTCCTGAAATATTCCATCATCAGTGCAACACATCTGCCATTTTTAATAATTCGGCCCGGATTAGCAATGTCTACCCAAGCTAAATTACTTCTTTAATGATACAAAAGCACAAATCAAAAACTGAAAATCTCTGGACAACAATTTTATTACAGAGGTATATTAAGAATCCAGGATTCTCTCATATGATTAATATATTGACAGCTGAGAGTGAGTATTCTGGAAGCTGTTATCAAGCCATGTTTTATTTGGCCGTGGGATGCATCTTGGCTTCCAAAACATTGTTTACTTGAGTATTCCTATCATTGTTAGAACTATAACTACATTTCTTCGGTTAAGTTATACCCCAGTTGGCTTCATTGCAGGAAGAGTCATTATAGTTGTTTTCCTTATGGATTATTTTACTGGCTATTTACTTGATGATCATGTTTTTGATATTGCTTTCAATTAGTATTCTTTCTGTTGTTTTGTGTGAAGTAGAGCTGAAAAGATAAGCAGGGTAAACAAGGGTAGAAGACTAGGAGGAGAAAAGAAAACTAGTGGGAAGGGTGGTGGAAAGGCCAAACCACTCGGAGTTATGGAGGAGCAGGAGGAGGAAGGAAGGTACATTTAGGTGGAATGGAGGAAACGTTTTCCAAGAAAATTATAAGAAAGGAAAAATGACAAAGTGAAAAAGGAAGGGGGATTCAAGGAGGAGTTTCCCTAAAAGAAGGGAAGGAAGTAGAAGAGATGGAAGAGAGAACAGAAATGGACGATGGTAAAGAGATGCCTTTAAAACAATAAGATGAAGTAAGGAAAATACAAACTGGAAGAAAGAATTCTTCACCAAGATAGGCATTTATCAGGTTGCTTTTTCCAGCCTAGTCAAAGCAATTCTAGGGTCAACATTTGATATAATAGGTTTGACAAAAGGATTTTTGTACTAACAACTTGTAAGTTGATGAAGGATACTAGATAGTGAAAAAACAAATAAGGCAAACTCTGAAAAAACAATGGGCCTCATTTACAAGGATTTATGCATTGCTGAGTTGTGGCAGCCATGAGTCAAGAGGTTGCACTGCATCAAAACAGGTTGCAATGCCATGGATGCATCACATTAACAATGCGAGGCACCATGGCGCAATGACCCAAGCATCAGTGGGAACTGTGCTGCAATCCATCAGCCTAAAAAGTGGCGCATTGTTGACGTTGCCCTCACAACTGATGCAACTTCAGTAATGCATCAAAAATCAGTTGATGCATCTGTTCTGACTGGGGCAAGTAGCTTAACCCCTTCGCTGCCAGGCCTTTTCCCCCTCCTGTGCCAGGCCTTTTTTTGCCTATTTGGGGCAGTTCGCGCTTAGGCCCTCATAACTTTTTGTCCACATAAGCTAACCAAGCCAAATTTGCGTCCTTTTTTTCCAACATCCTAGGGATTCTAGAGGTACCCAGACTTTGTGGGTTCCCTTGAAGGAGGCCAAGAAATTGGCCAAAATACAGTGAAAATTTCGTTTTTTTCAAAAACATTGGAAAAAGTGGCTGCAGAAGAAGGCTTGTGGATTTCCCCCTGAAAATGGCATCAACAAAGGGTTTGCAGTGCTAAACTCAGCAGCTTCCTAGCTTTCAGGAACAGGCAGACTTGAATCAGAAAACCCAATTTTTCAACACAATTTTGGCATTTTACTGGGGCATACCCCATTTTTGCAATTTTTTGTGCTTTCAGCCTCCTTCCAGTCAGTGACAGGAATGGGCATGAAACCAATGCTGGATCCCAGAAACCTAACCATTTCTGAAAAGTAGACAAAATTCTGAATTCAGCAAGGGGTCATTTGTGTAGATCCTACAAGGGTTTCCTACAGAAAATAATGAAAAAGAAAAATATTGAAATTGAGGTGAAAAAAACATCAATTTTTCTCTACGTTTTACTCTGTAACTTTTCCCTGCAATGTCAGATTATGGAAAGCAATATACTGTTACGTCTGCTGGACTCCTCTGGTTGCGGGGATGTATAGGGCTTGTAGGTTCATCAAGAACCCGAGGAACCCAGAACCAATAAATGAGCTGCACCCTGCAGTGCGTTTTCATTCTATACCAGGTATACAGCAATTCATTTGCTGAAATATAAAGAGTAAAAAATTGCTATCAAGAAAACCTTTGCATTTCCAAAAAGGGCACAAGATAAGGTGCTGAGGAGCAGTGGTTATTTGCACATCTCTGAATTCCGGGGTGACCATACTAGCATGTGAATTATAGGGAATTTCTCAAACAGATGTCTTTTTGACACACTCTCCTATATTTGGAAGGAAAAAATGTAGAGAAAGACAAGGGGCAATAGCACTTGTTTTGCTAATCTATGTTCCCCCAAGTCTCCCGATAAAAATGATACCTCACTTGTGTGGGTAGGCCTAGCGCCCGCGACAGGAAACGCCCCAAAGCGCAACGTGGACACATCCAAAATTTTGGGAGAAAACAGAGGTGTTTTTTGTGAAGTGCCTACCTGTAGATTTTGGCCTCTAGCTCAGCCGGCACCTAGGGAAACCTACCAAACCTGTGCATTTCTGAAAACTAGAGACCTATGGGAATCCAAGGAGGGGTGACTTGCGGGGCTCGGACCAGGTTCTGTTACCCAGAATCCTTTGCAAACCTCAAAATTTGGCTAAAAAAACACATGTTCCTCACATTTCTGTGGCAGAAAGTTCTGGAATCTGAGAGGAGCTACAAATTTCCTTCCACCCAGCGTTCCCCCAAGTCTCCCGATAAAAATGATACCTCACTTGCGTGGGTAGGCCTAGCGCCGGCGACAGGAAACACCCCAAAGCGCAACGTGGACAAATCCTAAATTTTGGAAAAAAACAGAGGTGTTTTTTGCGAAGTGCCTACCTGTAGATTTTGGCCTCTAGCTCAGCCGGCACCTAGGGAAACCTACCAAACCTGTGCATTTCTGAAAACTAGAGACCTAGAGGAATCCAAGGAGGGGTGACTTGCGGGGCTCGGACCAGGTTCTGTTACCCAGAATCCTTTGCTAACCTCAAAATTTGGCTAAAAAAACACATGTCCCTCACATTTTTGTGGCAGAAAGTTCTGGAATCTGAGAGGAGCTACAAATTTCCTTCCACCCAGCGTTTCCCCAAGTCTCCCGATAAAAATGATACCTCACTTGCGTGGGTAGGCCTAGCGCTGGCGACAGGAAACACCCCAAAGCACAACGTGGACACATCCTAAATTTTTGAAAAAATCAGAGGTGTTTTTTGCGAAGTGCCTACCTGTAGATTTTGGCCTCTAGCTCAGCCGGCACCTAGGGAAACCTACCAAACCTGTGCATTTCTGAAAACTAGAGACTGAGGGGAATCCAAGGAGGGGTGACTTGCGGGGCTCGGACCAGGTTCTGTTACCCAGAATCCTTTGCAAACCTCAAAATTTGGCTAAAAAAACACATGTTCCTCACATTTCTGTGGCAGAAAGTTCTGGAATCTGAGAGGAGCCACAAATTCCTTCCACCCAGCGTTCCCCCAAGTCTCCCGATAAAAATGATACCTCACTTGCGTGGGTAGGCCTAGCGCCGGCGACAGGAAACACCCCAAAGCGCAACGTGGACACATCCTAAATTTTGGAAAAAAACAGAGGTGTTTTTTGCGAAGTGCCTACCTGTAGATTTTGGCCTCTAGCTCAGCCGGCACCTAGGGAAACCTACCAAACCTGTGCATTTCTGAAAACTAGAGACCTAGGGGAATCCAAGGAGGGGTGACTTGCGGGGGCTCAGACCAGGTTCTGTTACCCAGAATCCTTTGCAAACCTCAAAATTTGGCTAAAAAAACACATGTTCCTCACATTTCTGTGGCAGAAAGTTCTGGAATCTGAGAGGAGCTACAAATTTCCTTCCACCCAGCGTTCCCCCAAGTCTCCCGATAAAAATGATACCTCACTTGCGTGGGCAGGCCTAGCGCCGGCGACAGGAAACACCCCAAAGCGCAACGTGGACACATCCTAAATTTTGGAAAAAAACAGAGGTGTTTTTTGCGAAGTGCCTACCTGTAGATTTTGGCCTCTAGCTCAGCCGGCACCTAGGGAAACCTACCAAACCTGTGCATTTCTGAAAACTAGAGACGTAGGTGAATCCAAGGAGGGGTGACTTGCGGGGCTCGGACCAGGTTCTGTTACCCAGAATCCTTTGCAAACCTCAAAATTTGGCTAAAAAAACACATGTTCCTCACATTTCTGTGGCAGAAAGTTCTGGAATCTGAGAGGAGCTACAAATTTCCTTCCACCCAGCGTTCCCCCAAGTCTCCCGATAAAAATGATACCTCACTTGTGTGGGTAGGCCTAGCGCCGGCGACAGGAAACACCCCAAAGCGCAAAGTGGACACAACCTAAATTTTGGAAAAAAACAGAGGTGTTTTTTGCGAAGTGCCTACCTGTAGATTTTGGCCTCTAGCTCAGCCGGCACCTAGGGAAACCTACCAAACCTGTGCATTTCTGAAAACTAGAGACCTAGGGAAATCCAAGGAGGAGTGACTTGCGGGGCTCGGACCAGGTTCTGTTACCCAGAATCCTTTGCAAACATCAAAATTTGGCTAAAAAAACACATGTCCCTCACATTTTTGTGGCAGAAAGTTCTGGAATCTGAGAGGAGCTACAAATTTCCTTCCACCCAGCGTTCCCCCAAGTCTCCCGATAAAAATGATACCTCACTTGCGTGGGTAGGCCTAGCGCCGGCGACAGGAAACACCCCAAAGCGCAACGTGGACACATCCAAATTTTGGAAAAAAACGGAGGTGTTTTTTGCGAAGTGCCTACCTGTAGATTTTGGCCTCTAGCTCAGCCGGCACCTAGGGAAACCTACCAAACCTGTGCATTTCTGAAAACTAGAGACCTAGAGGAATCCAAGGAGGGGTGACTTGCGGGGCTCGGACCAGGTTCTGTTACCCAGAATCCTTTGCAAACCTCAAAATTTGGCTAAAAAAACACATGTCCCTCACATTTTTGTGGCAGAAAGTTCTGGAATCTGAGAGGAGCTACAAATTTCCTTCCACCCAGCGTTCCCCCAAGTCTCCCGATAAAAATTATACCTCACTTGCGTGGGTAGGCCTAGCGCCGGCGACAGGAAACACCCCAAAGCGCAACGTGGACACATCCTAAATTTTGGGAGAAAACAGAGGTGTTTTTTGCGAAGTGCCTACCTGTAGATTTTGGCCTCTAGCTCAGCCGGCACCTAGGGAAACCTACCAAACCTGTGCATTTCTGAAAACTAGAGACCTAGGGGAATCCAAGGTGGGGTGACTTGCGGGGCTCGGACCAGGTTCTGTTACCCAGAATCCTTTGCAAACCTCAAAATTTGGCTAAAAAAACACATGTTCCTCACATTTCTGTGGCAGAAAGTTCTGGAATCGGAGAGGAGCTACAAATTTCCTTCCACCCAGCGTTCCCCCAAGTCTCCCGATAAAAATGATACCTCACTTGCGTGGGTAGGCCTAGCGCCGGCGACAGGAAACACCCCAAAGCGCAACGTGGACACATCCTAAATTTTGGGAGAAAACAGAGGTGTTTTTTGCGAAGTGCCTACCTGTAGATTTTGGCCTCTAGCTCAGCCGGCACCTAGGGAAACCTACCAAACCTGTGCATTTCTGAAAACTAGAGATCTAGGGGACTCCAAGGAGGGGTGACTTGCAGGGCTCGGACCAGGTTCTGTTACCCAGAATCCTTTGCAAACCTCAAAATTTGGCTAAGAAAACACATGCTCCTCACATTTTTGTGGCAGAAAGTTCTGGAATCTGAGAGGAGCTACAAATTTCCTTCCACACAGCGTTCCCCCAAGTCTCCCGATAAAAATGATACCTCACTTGCGTGGGTAGGCCTAGCGCCCGCAACAGGAAACGCCCCAAAACGCAACGTGGACACATCCCATTTTTTGAAAGAAAACAGTGCCTACCTGTGGATTTTGGCCTGTAGCTCACCCGGCACCTAGGGAAACCTACCAAACCTGTGCATTTCTGAAAACTAGAGACCTAGGGGAATCCAAGATGGGGTGACTTGCGGGGCTCGGACCAGGTTCTGTTACCCAGAATCCTTTGCAAACCTCAAAATGTGGCTAAAAAAACACGTGTTCCTCACATTTCTGTGGCAGAAAGTTCTGGAATCTGAGAGGAGCCACAAATTTCCTCCCACCCAGCGTTCCCCCAAGTCTCCCGATAAAAATGATACCTCACTTGTGTGGGTAGGCCTAGCGCCGGCGACAGGAAACACCCCAAAGTGCAACGTGGACACAACCTAAATTTTGGAAAAAAACAGAGGTGTTTTTTGCGAAGTGCCTACCTGTAGATTTTGGCCTCTAGCTCAGCCGGCACCTAGGGAAACCTACCAAACCTGTGCATTTCTGAAAACTAGAGACCTAGGGGAATCCAAGATGGGGTGACTTGCGGGGCTCGGACCAGGTTCTGTTACCCAGAATCCTTTGCAAACCTCAAAATGTGGCTAAAAAAACACGTGTTCCTCACATTTCTGTGGCAGAAAGTTCTGGAATCTGAGAGGAGCCACAAATTTCCTCCCACCCAGCGTTCCCCTAAGTCTCTCAATAAAAATGGTACCTCACTTCTGTGGGTAGGCCTAGCGCCCACAAAAGGAAATGGCCCAAAACACAACGTAGACAGAACATATTTTTTCACAGAAAACAGAGAAGTTTTTTGCAAAGTGCCTACCTGTGGAGTTTGGCCTCTAGCTCAGCCGGCCCCGGGAGGGGGGGCAGAAATGGCCTAAATAATTTTGCCCCCCCCCAGACCCCACCCCCCCCGGGAGCGACCCTTGCCTACGGGGTCGCTCCCCCTGCGTGACATTGGCGCCAAAAAACAAATCCCCGGTGCCTAGTGGTTTCTGCCCCCTTGGGGGCAGATTGACCTAAAATCGGCCAATCTGCCCCCAAGGGGGGCAGAAATGGCCTAAATACAATTTGCCCCCCCAGGGGAGCGACCCTTGCCTGATGGGTCGCTCCCCATCTCGAAAAAACAAAAAAAAAAAAAAAAAAACACAACAAAAAAAATTTGCCCTGGTGCCTAGAGGGTTCTGCCCCCCCTGGGGGCAGTTCGGCCTAATAATAGGCCGATCTGCCCCCAGGGGGGGCAGAAATGGCCTAAAATAAATTTGCCTCCCCCAGCCCCCACCCCCCCCCGGAGCGACCCTTACCTACGGGGTCGCTCCCCCTGCGTGACATTGGCGCCAAAAAACAAATCCCAGGTGCCTAGTGGTTTCTGCCCCCTTGGGGGCAGATTGACCTAAAATCGGCCAATCTGCCCCCAAGGGGGGAAGAAATGGCCTAAATACAATTTGCCCCCCAGGGGAGCGACCCTTGCCTGATGGGTCGCTCCCCATCTCGAAAAAAAAAAATTAAAAAAAAAAAAACACAACAAAAAAATTTGCCCTGGTGCCCTGAGGGTTCTGCCCCCCCCCCCCCCTGGCGGCAGTTCGGCCTAATAATAGGCCGATCTGCCCCCGGGGGGGCAGAAATGGCCTAAAATAAATTTGTCCCCCCCCAGCCCCCACCCCCCCCGGGAGCGACCCTTGCCTACGCGGTCGCTCCCCCTGCGTGACATTGGCGCCAAAAAACAAATCCCCGGTGCCTAGTGGTTTCTGCCCCCTTGGGGGCAGATTGACCTAAAATCGGCCAATCTGCCCCCAGGGGGGCAGAAATGGCCTAAATACAATTTGCCCCCCAAGGGGAGCGACCCTTGCCAGATGGGTCGCTCACCATCTCTAAAAAAACAAACAAACAAACAAAAAAAAAATTGCCCTGGTGCCTAGAGGTTTCTGCCCCCCCCCCCCGGGGCAGATCAGCCTAATATTAGGCCGATCTGCCCCCAGGGGGGGCAGAAATGACCTAAAATAAATTATTCCCCCCCCAGCCCCCACCCCCCCCGGGAGCGACCCTTGCGTACGGGGTCGCTCCCCCTGCGTGACATTGGCGCCAAACAACAAATCCCCGGTGCCTAGTGGTTTCTGCCCCCTTGGGGGCAGATATACCTAAAATTGGCCAATCTGCCCCCAGGGGGGCAGAAATGGTCTAAATACAATTTGCCCCCCAGGGGAGCGACCCTCGCCTGATGGGTCGCTCCCCATCTCTAAAAAAAGAAGAAAAAAAAAAAAAAAAAAAAAAAAAAAAATTGCCCTGGCGCCTAGAGGGTTCTGCCCCCCCCCCCCCCCTGGGGGCAGTTCGGTCTAATAATAGGCCGATCTGCCCCCCGGGGGGGCCGAAATGGCCTAAAATAAATTCCCCCCCCCAGCCCCCCCCACCCCGGGAGCGACCCTTGCCTACGGGGTCGCTCCCCCTGCGTGACATTGACGCCAAAAAACAAATCCCAGGTGCCTAGTGGTTTCTGCCCCCTTGGGGGCAGATTGACCTAAAATCGGCCAATCTGTCCCCAAGGGGGGCAGAAATGGCCTAAATACAATTTGCCCCCAGGGGAGCGACCCTTGCCTGATGGGTCGCTCCCCATCTCGAAAAAAACAAACAAACAAAAAAAAAAACACAACAAAAAAATTTGCCCTGGTGCCCTGAGGGTTCTGCCCCCCCCCCTGGGGGCAGTTCGGCCTAATAATAGGCCGATCTGCCTCCAGGGGGGGCAGAAATTGCCTAAAATAAATTATTCCCCCCCCCAGCCCCCACCCCCCCCGGGAGCGACCCTTGCGTACGGGGTCGCTCCCCCTGCGTGACATTGGCGCCAAACAACAAATCCCCGGTGCCCAGTGGTTTCTGCCCCCTTGGGGGCAGATTGACCTAAAATTGGCCAATCTGCCCCCAGGGGGGCAGAAATGGTCTAAATACAATTTGCCCCCCAGGGGAGCGACCCTTGCCTGATGGGTCGCTCCCCATCTCTAAAAAAAGAAACAACAAAAAAAAAAAAAAAACACAAAAAAAAATTGCCCTGGCGCCTAGAGGGTTCTGCCCCCCCCCCCCCCGGGGCAGTTCGGTCTAATAATAGGCTGATCTGCCCCCCGGGGGGGCCGAAATGGCCTAAAATAAATTCCCCTCCCAGCCCCCCCCACCCCGGGAGCGACCCTTGCCTACGGGGTCGCTCCCCCTGCGTGACATTGGCGCAAAAAACAAATCCCAGGTGCCTAGTGGTTTCTGCCCCCTTGGGGGCAGATTGACCTAAAATCGGCCAATCTGCCCCCAAGCAGGGCAGAAATGGCCTAAATACAATTTGCCCCCCAGGGGAGCGACCCTTGCCTGATGGGTCGCTCCCCATCTCGAAAAAAACAAACAAACAAAAAAAAAAAACACAACAAAAAATTTTGCCCTGGTGCCCTGAGGGTTCTGCCCCCCCCTGGGGGCAGTTCGGCCTAATAATAGGCCGATCTGCCCCCAGGGGGGGCAGAAATGGCCTAAAATAAATTTGTGCCCCCCCCAGCCCCCACCGCCCCCCCGCCCCCCGGGAGCGACCCTTGCCTACGGGGTCGCTCCCCCTGCGTGACATTGGCGCCAAAAAACAAATCCCCGGTGCCTAGTGGTTTCTGCCCCCTTGGGGGCAGATTGACCTAAAATCGGCCAATCTGCCCCCATGGGGGCAGAAATGGCCTAAATACAATTTGCCCCCCAAGGGGAGTGGCCCTTGCCTGATGGGTCGCTCCCCATCTCGAAAAAAACAAACAAACAAACAAAAAAAAAATTGCCCTGGCGCCTAGAGGTTTCTGCCCCCCCCCCCCCGGGGGCAGATCAGCCTAATATTAGGCCGATCTGCCCCCGGGGGGGCAGAAATGGCCTAAAATAAATTTGCCCCCTCCAACCCCCACCCCACCCGGGAGCGACCCTTGCCTACGGGGTCGCTCCCCCTGCGTGACATTGGCGCCACAAAACAAATCCCCAGTGCCTAGTGGTTTCTGCCCCCTTGGGGGCAGATTGACCCAAAATCGGCCAATCTGCCCCCAGGGGGGCAGAAATGGTCTAAATACAATTTGCCCCCCAGGGGAGCGACCCTTGCCTGATGGGTCGCTCCCCATCTCTAAAAAAAGAAACAACAAACAAAAAAAAACTCCAAAAAAAATTTTGCCCTGGCGCCTAGAGGTTTCTGCCCCCCTGGGGGCAGAAATGGCATAAAATAAATTGCCCTCCCTCCCAGGGAGCGACCCTTGCCTAAGGGGTCGCTCCCTTTGCGTGAAATTCACGCAAAGAAAAAATTCCCTGGTGTCTAGTGGTTTCTACCCCCCTTGGGGGCAGATTGGCCTCATCAAAATACTCCAATCTGCCCCCAAAAGGGGCAGAAATGGCCAAAATATCATTTTCCCCCAAGGGGAGCGACCCTTGCCTAAGGGGTCGCTCCCCGACAAAAATAAAATAAATGAAACATAAAAATAAAAAAAAAAAAAAAAATGGTCCCTGGTGCCTAGAGGTTTCTGGGGCAGATCGGCCTAATAAGGCCGATCTGCCCCCAGGTGGGGCAGAAAAGGCCTTCTAAAAAAAATGCCCCCCCTGGGAGCGACCCTTGCCCAAGGGGTCGCTCCCTTTTGTCAGTTTCAATAAAAAAAAAAAATCCCTGGTGTCTAGTGGGGTTTCAAAAGCCGGATTGCAAGCAATCCGGCTTTTGAAACCCTCGGAGGGACTTCAAAGGGAAGGAAATACTTTTCCTTCCCTTTGAAGCCCCTCCGGGCCTCCCAAGTGATTGAAAAAGAAATGCTTTTGCATTTCTTTTTCAATCGGACTAGGGAGGCCCCTGTGACAAAACAGCGCGCGCTCGCGCGCTGATGTCACAGGGGGGGGTGGGGTGGGGGTGGAAGGGGAAGGTCTTCCCCTTCCATCCTGACTTTGGGGGGGGAAGGGGGGTGCACGGGGGGCGCGCTAGCGCGCCCCCAAGTTCCCCTGTGCCATGGACGAGATGATCTCGTCCAAGGCACAGGGGAACTGTAGCCTTGAACGAGATCATCTCGTCCAAGGCACAGAACCGGTTAATGTGTTGGGACCAATGTGAAAGACTGTAAAATGGTGGAACAGCACCTTGAAGAATCTCACATTGGTCCTGGATGTAGTGTGAGCAGTATGGCTATATCTCACATTACAGTGGGCATAGTCTACTTATGTGTATGTAGAGACCTGAGTATGTGTGACATAGTGAGTGACAGTGTTATGTTAATGAATACAAGTATATGGAGTAATATAAAGTGGCAATACATGTATTATCTGCCTTAAGTGTTTACTTACCTGTTTTCCTCTGGAGTACCCTGGCCTGGACATGGAAACCCCTTCCTCCATGGAGAAGTGACAATCCTGGCCAGTCCCTTACAAGTAGTACCCAACGTTAAATTGCCCTGCTGCAGTGGATGATGTTATCATAAGTGCCAAGGTCCCAGCTTGGTCAAGGGGTTCTACAACATGAATGTCACATTTGTGGACCTACTACAACTACTTGTGATGTTAAACACATATATTCCAGTATGCAAAGTGACTTCAGATGTCCATGTACTATGGAGTTTGTGAAGCACGCACCACGTTCTTGTGGAATTTAGGCAACACTTTTATCACAAAAAACTGCAAGACCTGAAGCAGTTTCAGTATGGTCATTGAGAAAATCCAAAGAGAACAATAATTTTTATATCTAAATACTGGGGGGAAAAGTTGAAGGCAGAGATGCTCTTACAAACAGATTGGTATGTGATTTTTGATTTATATGTGAAATAATTGTATTTTTATTTAGGATGTTTGAAAAAGAGAAACTTTTTAAGAGGCGTAGATTGAAATTCATTGAGAGAATGGCTTCTCAATTGAATTTGCAAGACAAAAACAGATTGCAAATCTTTGCCAGATTGTTTGCAGTGATAAAATGATCCCTAATTGTACAGGATTTGCACAATCAATTATCAAAAAATCACTGTTTCTATAAACTTAAACGGGGAATAATGTGCAAAAATACCTTTCTTTTTTAAGTCTTAATTTAAAAACATGAAGTTAGCGCACTGTTTTGCTGGTTCCTGAAGGGTCATCCCCAGACCTTTCGCCTTCCTCCTCCTATTTGTATGACCCTGTTTTTGTTCGCTTTAGGACTCTGGACACTTTACCACTGCTATCTAGTGCTAAAGTGCATGTGTTCTGTGTTTAAGCATGGTAACATTGGTGTCTCCATGGTTGACATATGTGATTTACTGGTAAGTCCTTAGTAAAATGCACTATGTGTGGCCAGGGCCTGTAAGTCAAATGCTACTAGTGGACCTTCAGCATTGGTTGTGACACCCACTAGGGTAGCCTTACAACCATGCCTCAAGCCTGCCATTGCAGAGCCTGTGTGTGCAGTTTAGACTGCCCTTTCGACCTGGCCAGTGTACCCGCTTGCTAGGCCCAAACCTTTGTTGTTATTACATGTAAGACACCCCTAAGATAAGCCATGATTAGCCCCAAGGGCAGTGTATTTCAAAAGCTGAACATGTGCTTTTAACCCCTTCTGTGCCGAGGACGTAATGGTTACGTCCTGCGGCACAGTGCTGCTGTGCCCAGGACGTAACCATTACGTCCTGGGCACCCAGCCCAGAGGGAGCGCTAGCGCTCCCTCTGTGGGGTTCCCCCTCACCCCCCAAAGTCAGGGATAGAAGGGGAAGCCCTTGTTTTTTTTTTGTTTAGTTTTTGTTTTTTGAGGTGGGGAGCGACCCCTTAGGCAAGGGTCGCTCCCCTAGGGGGCAAATTATATTTAGGTCATTTCTGCCCCCCTTGGGGGCAGATTGGCCTATTTTTATGAGGCCAATCTGCTCCCAAGGGGGGCAGAAACCACTAGACACCAGGGAGTTTTTGTTTGTTTGTTTGTTTTTCACGTAAGGGGAGCGACCCCTTAAGCAAGGGTCGTTCCCCTGGGGGGCAAATTTATTTTAGGCCATTTCTGCCCCCCATGGGGGCAGATCAACCTATTTTTATTAGGCTGATCTGCCCCCACCGGGGGCAGAAACCACTAGGCACCAGGGATTTTTGTTGTTGTTGTGTTTTACAGATGGGGAGCGTCCCCTTAGGCAAGGGTCGCTCCCCTGGAGGGCCAAATTGGATTTAGGCCATTTCTGCCCGCTTTGGGGGCAGATAGGCCGATTTTAGGTCAATCTGCCCCCAAGGGGTGCAGAAACCACTAGGCACCAGGGATCTTTTTTTTGCGCAGTCACGCAAGGGGAGCGACCTTGTAGGCAAGGGTCGCTCCCCGGGGGTGGTGGGGGGGGGCAAATTTATTTTAGGCCATTTATGCCCCCCTGGGGGCAGATCGGCCTATTTGTATTAGGCCGATCTGCCCCCAGGGGGGGGCAGAAACCTCTAGGCGCCAGGGCAAATTGTTTTTTTGTGTTTTTTTTTTGTTTGTTTGTTTGTTTTTTTAGAGATTGGGAGCGACCCATTAGGCAAGGGTCGCTCCCATGGGGGGCAAATTGTATTTAGACCATTTCTGCCCCCCTTGGGGGCAGATTGGCCGATTGTAGGTCAATCTGCCCCCAAGGGGGGCAGAAACCACTAGGCACCAGGGATCTTTTTTTTGCGCCGTCACGCAAGGGGAACGACCTTGTAGGCAAGGGTCGCTCCCCGGGGGGGGTGGGTGGAGGGGCAAATTTATTTTAGGCCATTTCTGCCCCCCCTGGGGGCAGATAGGCCTATTGGCATTAGGCCGATCTGCCCCCAGGGGGGGCAGAAACCTCTGGGCGCTAGGACACATTTTTTTTTGTGTTTTTTTTTTTTTTTTTTTTTTTTTTTTTAGAGATGGGGAGCGACCCATTAGGCAAGGGTCGCTCCCCTGGGGGGCAAATTGTATATAGACCATTTCTGCCCCCTTGGGGGCAGATTGGCCGATTGTAGGTCAATCTGCCCCCAAGGGGGCAGAAACCACTAGGCACCAGGGATTTTTTTGGGGGCGCCAATGTCACACAGGGGGAGCGACCCCATAGGCAAGGGTCGCTCCCAGGGGGGTGGGGGGGGGGTTTGGGGGTTGGGGGGTGGTGGGGGACAAATTTATTTTAGGCCATTTCTGCCCCCCCTGGGGCCGGCTGAGCCAGAGGCCAAAATCCACAGGTAGGCACTGTTTTCTATGAAAAAATGTGATGTGTCCACGTTGTGTTTTGGGCCATTTCCTGTCGCGGGCGCTAGGCCTACCCACACAAGTGAGGTATCATTTTTATCGGGAGACTTGGGGGAACGCTGGGTGGAAGGAAATTTGTGGCTCCTCTCAGATTCCAGAACTTTCTATCACTGAAATGTGAGGAAAATGTGTTTTTTTAGCCAAATTTTGAGGTTTGCAAAGGATTCTGGGTAACAGAACCTGGTCAGAGCCCCACAAGTCACCCCATCTTGGATTCCCCTAGGTCTCTAGTTTTCAAAAATGCACAGGTTTGGTAGGTTTCCCTAGGTGCCGGCTGAGCTAGAGGCCAAAATCTACAGGTAGGCACTTTGCAAAAAACAGCTCTGTTTTCTGTGATGTGTCCACGTTGTGTTTTGGGGCATATCCTGTCGCGGGCGCTAGGCCTACCCACACAAGTGAGGTACCATTTTTATCGGGAGACTTGGGGGAACTCTGGGTGGAAGGAAATTTGTGGCTCCTCTCAGATTCCAGAACTTTCTGTCACCGAAATGTGAGGAAAATGTGTTTTTTTAGCCAAATTTTGAGGTTTGCAAAGGATTCTGGGTAACAGAACCTGGTCAGAGCCCCACAAGTCACCCCATCTTGGATTCCCCTAGGTCTCTAGTTTTAAAAAATGCACAGGTTTGGTAGGTTTCCCTAGGTGCCGGCTGAGCTAGAGGCCAAAATCTACAGGTAGGCACTTTGCAAAACACAGCTCTGTTTTCTGTCAAAAAATGGGATGTGCCCACTTTGTGTTTTGGGACATTTCCTGTCACGGGCACTTGGACTACCCACACAAGTGAGGTATCATTTTTATCGGGAGACTTGGGGGAACGCTGGGTGGAAGGAAATTTGTGGCTCCTCTCAGATTCCAGAACTTTCTGTCACCGAAATGTGAGGAAAATGTGTTTTTTTAGCCAAATTTTGAGGTTTGCAAAGGATTCTGGGTAACAGAACCTGGTCAGAGCCCCACATCTTGGATTTCCCTAGGTCTCTAGTTTTCAAAAATGCACAGGTTTGGTAGGTTTCCCTAGGTGCCGGCTGAGCTAGAGGCCAAAATCTACAGGTAGGCACTTTGCAAAAAACAGCTCTGTTTTCTGTGATGTGTCCACGTTGTGTTTTGGGGCATATCCTGTCGCGGGCGCTAGGTCTACCCACACAAGTGAGGTATCATTTTTATCGGGAGACTTGGGGGAACATAGAATAGCAAAACAAGTGTTATTGCCCCTTGTCTTTCTCTACATTTTTCCCTTCCAAATGTTAGACAGTGTGTAAAAAAGACGTCTATTTGAGAAATGCCCTGTAATTCACATGCTAGTATGGGCACCCCGGAATTCAGAGATGTGAAAATAACCACTGCTTCTCAACACCTTATCTTGTGCCCATTTTGGAAATACAAAGGTTTTCTTGATAGCTATTTTTTACTCTTTATATTTCAGCAAATTAATTGCTGTATACCTGGTATAGAATGAAAACCCACTGCAGGGTGCAGGTCATTTATTGGCTCTGGGTACCTAGAGTTCTTGATGAACCTACAAGCCCTATATATCCTCGCAACCAGAAGAGTCCAGCAGACGTAACGTATATTGCTTTCGAAAATCTGACATTGCAGGAAAAAGTTACAGAGTAAAACGTAGAGAAAAATTGATGTTTTTTTCACCTCAATTTCAATATTTTTCTTTTTCAGTTGTTATTTTCTGTAGGAAACCCTTGTAGGATCTACACAAATTACCCCTTGCTGAATTCAGAATTTTGTCTTCTTTTCAGAAAGAAATGTTGCGGTTTCCGGGATCCAGCGTTGGTTTCATGCCCATTTCTGTCACTGACTGGAAGGAGGCTGAAAGCACAAACAATCGTAAAAATGGGGTATGTCCCAGTAAAATGCCAAAATCGTGTTGAAAAATTGGGTTTTCTGATTCAAGTCTACCTGTTCCTGAAAGCTGGGAAGCTGGTGATTTTAGCACCACAAACCCTTTGTTGATGCCCTTTTCAGGGAAAAAAACACAAGCCTTCTTCTGCAGCCCCTTTTTCCAATTTTATTTTAACAAAACAAAATTTTCACTGTATTTTGGCTAATTTCTTGGCCTCCTTCTGGGGAACCCACAAAGTCTGGGTACCTCTAGAATCCCTAGGATGTTGGAAAAAAAGGACGCAAATTTGGTTTGGCTAGCTTATGTGGACAAAAAGTTATGAGGGCCTAAGCGCGAACTGCCCCAAATAGCCAAAAAAAAGGCTCGGCACAGGAGGAGGAAAAGGCCTGGCAGCGAAGGAGTTAAGTTGGACATGCCCACGTAGTGAAAAATACCTAAATTTGTTTTTTACTATTGCAAGGACTATCTCTCCTTTAGGCTAGTATGGGGATTGTCTTAAAACATTGTTTAAGTGTAATTTCCATTAGGGAAAAGATGGACAAATGTAGTTTGGTGATTCTGGACTCACAATTTAAAATCACATCTTATGGTAAAGGTGTTTTTTAAATTGCAGATCTGAAAATTCCACTTTTAGAAAGTTGGTATTTTCTTACTTTAACCGTCCTGTGCCTTAGCCTGCCTTCAATCCATGTCTGGTCTGTGTAAGGTTAGGTGACAGCTACCTTTGTGCATTCCATCCAGACAGCCATAAATACAGGACACTCAACTGCCCCTGCTTTCCATCTGCATACTGATGCGTCTTCCTGGACAGGAGAAGAGGAGGGGCTTTCAATTACACTTTAAAGGGTAGTGGCCTGACCCCACTCAAGGGACTGATACCCCCCCACACATCTCTTGGCGGACATGACTGGGCTGAAAGGGAACAGGGGCACTTGAAAACCACTTTCTGAAGTCTCCCCCTACTTCAAAGACACATTTGGGTACAAGTACTGGGCCTCTGACACCATGCAGGAGGAACACTTCTGGACTGAGGACATTCTACCAGGAATAAGGATCGCTGCGCTGTTTGCTCTGCTGTAGCCCTACTGCCTGCTCCTTCTTGCATGGGAGTGAGAGGACTGGATCTAACTGTCTACTTCCTGCAACCTAAAGTTTCTCTAAGGGCCTGACTTAGCTTAACTCCTGTTTCCAAAGTCTCAGGGATATCAAAGTCTTCACCTGCATCTTGCTACCAGCACTTGGGGCTCCTCGGCTGTGAGTCCTACCCTGCCAAATGGTGACAAATTCAGTCCTAGGCCCTTGGAGGTGAGTGTGGTGCTGCAACACAAGAACTGATGCAGCAAAACTGCCACGTCACTTGGAAATGATGCATCCCATTGCATGCTGCTTTGCTGCTGCCTGCACCAAAGCTGTGGACACCGCTCATCGACTGCGCGATGCAATGACCCCACCTTACCACAGGCCCCGGCTTGGCTGATGCAGCACCCATGCATTGTAACCAGTGCTCTTCGCTTCTGGACAGCGATGCATCAGCGACGTTTCCCGATCAGGAAACAATACATTGCCTGCAAGCGGGGTGCACCCCATCCTCTGGATCAACTCACTCTCACTAAGCATTGACGCAACAATGGTACTGTCAGGGGGTCTGCATGATTTCTGTACCCGGTCTGTGCTCTATCGCGGTCAGACTGCACTTTTGAATTTGCCCAGATCCAGGGAGACTAGATAGTTCTGGTTGGAGATATGTTGTCCTAAACACTGCATTTTGATTTATTCCTTGAAAATTCATAACTTACATGTGTATGTTGATTTTTTCACTTTTGACTCAGATAACTATTGGCTATTTTTCGAAACTGGGGTGGAGTTCTTTTGAGGTGTTTTCAATGTGTTACTGTGAGTGTGCACAAATAGTTTACACATTGCCTATTTAGTTAATCCTAATTGCTCTATGCCAAGCAACCAAAGGGTGAGCACAGATATACTTTTACAGCCTCATTTACAAGGCCTGTGGTGCAAGGTGGTGCAGCAATGCCATGCACCAGTGGGAAGAGCAGAAATGTGCCATATCTACAAGATAGGGTGAAATTCTGTCCTCTTCCCTTGCGCTAGTTCACAAATTGCTGCCTAGGACCAGCGCAGGCGTCCTTGCACCAAGGTGCAAGGTTGCCAGCATTGTGGGGATGATTATTTTTGTGCAGGAAGGGGCACCTTCCTGCACAAAAACAATTAGAAGAGGTGTTTTCCTCTTTCTATATGTGCGACAGAATGGGGAGAAGTAAAGATATTTCTCCCTGTTGCATCACCCTTACACCACCCTTGAGGTGACGTAGGAATCTGGTGCATTCCCAGACTTGTAAATCTGGGAATGCATCAGATTCCTTCGAGTTCCATGGGAGTTGAGTGGGAACACCCCAAGAAACACCCATGGAACACCCCTTTCACACAGTGTTATACGTGAAAGGGGTCCATATTTACAAGGCTATGAGAAGGAAATCTGCTCAGCTCACATTTAGCTTTGCAAATATTGTTTGATAGACATGTCTTAAAACAACATTTTTTAGAAACAATGATATTTTTCAATTTATTATAAAAAATGCAGTTGAGCTTTGTCAGCTAAACATTCAAGAGGCAAGGAGAGGCCCCGAACTAATAAAACTATTGCTGCAAGGAGAGCTACGTTGGCATATTATGAAGAATCAGACATTTTGCATGCCACAGTGTCGACAGAAACCGAAAGCAGCATGCCAGGTTCCAGTAACACTACCACCACATTAACTGCTTAAACACAGCTTGTGGTTGAAATGTCTCCTCTATCAAATAGCATTGCTGAAACAACAGGAACATGCTACAGGTCAGTTGGCTAAAGAGCCACCTGTTAAAAGGTTATGAACACAGATGAGTTATTGTCCTGGTGTAAAACATCAGTTGTAACTTTCAGTACAGGCCCTTAAATCTGTTGAGGTATAAAACACTGGATTTGTTGCACTAGTAGTTTTTTGTGAGAATGATCTACTACCAAGTCGTGAAAATATGTCATCTGGTATCAGAGAGTAGGATGTTTAATGCCATCTACTGTACACACAGACATAGGAACACTAATTCCAAATTCAACTTCCGTAACACAGTTTAGGACCTGTGGAGGAAGAAGTATGGATAACAACATAAACTGTTGTACCGGAAGAAGATTAAACATCATTATTACAGGAAACCATTAACACAGGTATTCGCCTTTTCAGACATCAACATATGAAGTTTAATTTTTCCTTACACAAAAGAAGCGTTTATGGAAAAAATTTGATCCTTCTTACAACCAATGATTAAACCATCTAAACATGATGGAGCAGATTTATGGAAAGTGGTGCTGCACCGAGTGCAGTGCCACTTTCCCTGCACCCCCCTACCGCCACCAAATGTGCACCGTATTTAAAATACAGCGCACCATGGCACAAGATACGAGGCAATAGCATCATTCAATGTGACGCTATTGATATACTCTGCAGGAGTAGTGCCAAAATGTTGGCGCTACTCCTGCAGAGTACATAGGGGCCCATTCTAAATAATGGAAGCCTCTTTTTAACGCCTGCTCTGAGTAGGCGTTAAAAGTGCATAAAAAAGTGGCGCAAGGAAATCTCATAAATTTCCTTGTGCCATTTGTTTGTCTCCTCTAACGGGGGAACGCCCCCTTTGCATACATTATGCCTGGTGGAGGCATAATGGCGTGCGAAGAGTTTCAGATTGGCGCAATGCATGCATTGCGCCACTCAGTAAATACGGGGTGGGGATTTCGGACTGGTTGGGCCACATTGTCATAAAAAATAATGTCGCTAATGTGGTGCAAGGTAGCGCTAGGGGGTCATAAATATGCCCCAAAGTGTGCTCATTCAGGCCTCCCTATTATCCTGGCTAAATTAACAATACTTCTTTGAATCAGATGTGCTTTTGCTAGTATTGGATCGTTTTGCTCCTCCCAAGACATTTGTCAGCTTCAAAAAAATAAGAAATTAACCAAACATCTTGCTCTGGCATTGACAAAAAGTATGATAACGGAATTAGAAAGAATAAAAACCCCTGACTATCTCTCCAGCTGTATCTTTCAAATCATTTTTTTTTTCGGTTCGCAGGGTCACAGCTTAGCCAGTGAGATTTGGGGGATATGAATTTTAAATTTCTCATCTAAAAAGCAGTGGGCTGCAGGCGAAGGGGTGAGATGATCAAGATTTGTGTCCGACTTTTCCCATGAGGAGCATTGTCAGTAATGATCAGCATTATCTGGGTCTCTGTCTAGAGTGGCACAGTGGGTAAAAAAGTTTAGAATGCTACCCCGAGAAATTGCCAGCTAGACTATTAGAAAGCATTCCTCCGATCACCTTTTGGGTCTTAATAATTGTGTGTGAAATTCACGTAATTTTCTATTGGTTAATTATTTTGCTCTATATTTTAGTGTGAAGTGTATCCTCGCATTATTTTTATGATGTAAGGGTGGGTTTCATGCTGAAAAAATAGTCTAAACAAAAGGACTACACACAGCCACTTGCGTTCTATCGTTCCTATACGGTCACTGTAAATTTGAAAACTGACAGCATGTTCTCAGTAAATGTTTGCCGTAATGTCATGTAATTTTGCAACGCGGCATAGTGGTATTTTTAGGGCCTTTCACAAAACCAGCCTGCCCTAAAATTCCTAAAAGTATATGAAATAATTTAGCATAACTTAAATTTCACACTGGCCTAGTGTTTGATTTTGGTAAACTGGCCAGTCTATATATTTCAATTCCTGATCCAAAAAATGAACTGTTTGAAACCTTTCAGTAAAATTAGGACAGTAAGAAAACTAATATGGACAGTAGACCCAGCTCAGGGCCCCAGTCACAAAGCCTGAGCAATGAATGCATTTATTTGGGGGGTGATGCATCCCAAACACTCACCCTGAAGCCAAACCTCTGCCTGTTTGTCCCAGGGCTCCCCTGCAGTTTTTTGTGAGGTAAGGTGTTGTTGACTTTTCTCATATTAGGTGTGCACAGGCAGACTACAAGAAAGCTAACAACCAAAAGCAGAAGATCTAGAAGCATATAAAAGTTGTCAAAAAGTCATTGTGCTACACAGTATCATACAAACAGGATCATTACTCTACTCTAATGGATGGAAAACGTGAAGGAATAAGAGATGGAATAGAAGAATGATTGAAACATGGTATTGGAGATGTGAGTGAGATGATATGAGCAGAGGGAAGAAGAAGGAATGACAACACCACTGTGTCTGTTTACAACGTACCTTGAGAAACATAGCAGGAATTGTGTAATTACCTATGACATAAATGTAAAAATCCATACAATTGTTTTATCTTCACAACAGTGAAAATGTCCCTTAATGAAAAGGTATCCTTAAGATGCAGATTTGGCCTTCTTTGTGTTAGCCTATGTGTGCATTGTAATCGGTGACACCTATGGTTTTTCCATCTTGGAGTCTTGGTCTGACTCCCCATTGCCTTACCTTATTTGTCATCACCTGGTGCAAACTGGGATGCAGTTGCATTTATATTTATAGTACAAATGTCTGCAAACATTATGTGTATAGGTTTTGTCATCATTATTGTGACCATCAGAATACATGCTCACCGGAGTTAGTTCACTATTGCTAGAAATCCACATGCCAATAGTGATTTCTAAAATGTTGATATTTACAAATGACCAACACAAACTATGGTGTGGGTGCTGCCCACAAAGAACTACAAAAAGCAGTCCATTCTCTACTATGTCTCCTGTTTTGTTTGTCTAAACTAAATGACAGAGAGGGATACGCAAGGTTTTACTTTTAACTGGGGCTTGGAGGGTGAACTTGACTGATGTATATAGTTAGCATGCACCACAGTGCATTTTGGAAAGTGAAGGTTTCTTTACCAGAATCCCACATGCTCAACAGCCAGTTCACGGACGTGTAAGCTTTAGATAAACTTTACCTCAGGGAATGCCTTATTTGGCAGAGACCTAAGTGTGTCCTCTTCTGGTGGTTTCAAAATGTGAACATGAATTAATGACATTTTCTCAAGCTTAAGAAAAAACTTGAAGAGCCTTCTGAAGCACTGCTTATCTGCTCAGTAGCATTTGCTGACCTTGCCATTTTGTAATGCAAGGAATACAAAGTTACTGCCACAAACATCTAGAATCCTTATGTATCAATTATGAGAGACAAGTGTCAAACTGCACAAAAAACACTGCTTCACAGACAGGTGAACTGAGTGGTAACTCTTTCTGGTGTGCACACTTCTTAACACCTTCCCATTGGTATAATCATACCATAACCCTGCCTTTGTGTGCACATCTCTGGAATCTTGTTGGCCATTTCACTAGCTAAGGTGAGAAGGGCCTGTGTAGCGATTTGTGTGGAGAAAGCTCAGATGCCATGTTTATGTGTTTCAGACTGTTGTACGCACTCTTCCTTCTTTCCTTCCTTCCATCCTTCTTTCCTTCCTCCCTTCCTGTCACCCTCATGCATGTCAATATGCTGACCCAAAGTCTTGAGGACTGCCAGGTTATGACATATATTGTGGCATCAGCTAACACTGCCCTGGAGTAGAGATAATCTTTATTTCACTCACAAACTCAGAGAGACTTTATTTTGCAGAGTTAGTCTTTCACTGATGTATTTATTGCTAATGTGTTTTGTTTGTTTCAGTCTGTATTTAATGTTTGCAATAAATCAGCTCTAAAACAACACGTTTTTTTGAACCTGTAAGAAGTTTAAAGATGTTGGTGTAAAGACTGTGATACTCCATGTTAAAGTATAGTGTTCATTGTCACACACGTACCTGGTTCCTACTGCGGAGACAATGCTGGAGCTGAATCCCACCCGATTTAGGGAATGAAATCATGTAGCATTAACCCTAATTCACACACTGCCTCCTGTTGTGAGGGGGATTGGATAAAACAAGAAAAGATGGACTGGATTTACTGGCTTGTGCCACTGCCTATAAGAGTCTGAACTCCCTGGTCCTCATTAGTGTTGATGCAGGTGCGGAGCACTAGAAAGAACAAGAAGCATACTTTACCAACACTCTCAGCTCATAATGTTTTAGCAATTGTTTACAAATAATGTACACTTATAATTATTAAGTAGGATAGCAGGAACAATTAAAAAAAATAAATTGGAGTTTTGTGACACTCCCAAGAAATGCCATAACATGCAACATTTTGATCAAAACTTGAGTGAAGGCTTTGTGCGCTAGAAGCTTCTTCAATACTCAAAACAAGAAGTCAAGAAATGCTGTAGACTAAACCTTCAGTTCAGGTATAATAATGTTCAGAATGCTCCCAAAAAAAGAGTCTGGAGCACTGGGCCTTTTCAGGGCTGAGGGACTCATACAGTGTCAGATATCCAAGAACTTATTCACGCCATCACAAAACTCAGTCTTGGATTACGTAAACTAAAATATGAATTAGGCACACTACCCTGAGTATCAAATCCTTACCCTTGTCTTGGTACATAAACTATTACTTAAACTGGAATCCGAATGAAGGGGGGAGGCTGGGGTGCAAGAAGCCCAAGGAGAGGCGGAATCATAGCCAAGACTGTTGACACTGGAAGCGTCACAGTATTCAGGATCACAGATTCAACAGAAAAGCTTGGAAGACTAGAATGCTGAAGGTCCAGGCAACTCAGGAGGTGAGTGCAGGGAATCTGCTTGCTTAGTGCTGGGAGGAGTCCAAGCCCAATTCAGATTCAGTTGGGGTATTCATGATGGCAGCAGAGACTGGTCCAGAAAGGCACATGTCTCACATGGAAGGCGTGAAGCTTCGAAGGAACCTGGGAAAGCGCATGTGTTATACAAATGGATATGTCTTCTTGCAGGTGGCAGGTGCAAGTGGCAGTTGGAAACAATTAACATTTTAATGGAAGGCAAGAGCATCATGGTAAAAGTCAACAGGTCAGGGCAGATAGAGCTAATTGCCCAGGAAACACGTGGTTCAATGGCACATGCAAAACAGAACAAACTAGCAACAATATAGGAGGTTCAATGGTTCAAGAGCTCTGAGAGGGGGGCTATGAGTTGCACAAGATAGAAAGGTGCCACAAGGGAAGAATTACGTGAGCTTGGTGAGTAAAACCCATAGCACAGAGGGCACAGGAGGGTGTTGTGGCAGTGGGGTTCATGACTTTCATGATCAGATAGAGATTGAATGTGCTATGTGTTTGAGAACATTGTGTACTTTATGCAACCATTCATAGAGTAACTGCATTAGGATGCCTTTGCATTTCCTCTTTTAGGGGTGTTGTGGTTTTCAAAATCATGTAGTGATTATGGACACTATGTAGTGTTTAGATCAAAAAGACATAAATTACCAATTAATTATTTTTTTTATTACTGTTTTATTGTGTACTGTGACATATGTTTTTTACTGTGTGACCTTTTTTTTACACTGTGCATATATTTGTTTATTTACTTGCTGCACATTTATGTATTTAATGCATCTGCCATAACTGTTGAATTGTACCTAGACTTAATCTTGTGTCATCTGCTTTGAGTTAAGACTTCTCCTATAATTATCCTGGTTGAAATGTAAGTTGCGCTGGTATTATTGGAAAATTGGGAAATTCTAACTATGCATGTTACTTGAAATTGCAGAAATTCACCATTAAAATACTTTTTGTATTTACATGCCATTAGTGGTAAACATTTACAGTGAAACATGCTGTTTGTGGTAACTTTTTACTGTAAATGTCACGTTTCATTGTAAATTCACCACAAATGCACAGGAGCAGCAGATTGCGAGCTGTTTTTCCTTTTGCTAAATGCATTCTCCCGGCAACAACGGACATGAGGACCCATTTCTCAATGAAATTTAGCACAAACTGATGGATTTGTATTTTGAGTGATTTTGAGATGTTTTGGCCAAATTTGCGTAATAGTGAAAAAGCACCTTACACGTATATTGCTCACACCTAACTATAATCAACAATTTAGGGGCTGCTTTTTAACCTGGCCACACCTCTGGATTTGTGGCTTGGTGCGCCGTTTGGAGTTCTTCAGTCAAATATTGTCCTCATCTATCCATCGCCTATCCATCGCCTGGGCCAACCTCTCAAAATTATTGAAAAATAAATCTGTGTCTTTCTCCTCCACATATTTCTGTAACACCACAGAGAAAAGGGCGGTATGTCCCTTTTGCTGGTCTAAAATGTAATCTAATCTGCCAATTGCTTCATCTTGGGACTGTGTCACCTTCTCCATTTTTTCTGCCTGGCCTGTCAGTGCCACCTGTAATGTTTTTCTATCTTCTTCAGCTGCTGATAGAAACCTTTCCATTATCTTCTCTAATCGCTGGTGTCCCTCAGACATTTTAGACACCCAAGGCTCCATTTCCTCCGATCCCACTTCTGACACCACTTGTGGGAGACCAGTGGGGAAATATAGGTTCGGAGGCTTATTGGATTGGTGAATATTGTCTTTTTATTTAATCTGTGTGTACAGTCAATTAAAGGTATGAGGTTCAAGAGCAGGAAAAGTTTATATAGAGTTTTCCAACAATCTCATGCGTATGCTTGATTCTTGTTCCTCCAGTCAAATTATGCGTGGAGCTTATTCTGCTCTTCTATTTCCCTTTATCTTACCAGGTCAGAGGATGCAGGGTTGTCACCAGAGGATTCTGGGGAAAAAAATAAGAACAGTGCAGTGAGTATGCTATGCCTTTTCTATATATTTCCCATCACCAATTCACAGATTGAAATGTGTCTAAAATTCCGAGGATGCCCTTTTTTTCTTCTACCACGTGTGTGCAGGACATGAGAAAGGTATCTTAGGTGGTTAATGGAACGGAAAGAAAAAGCATTAAAGAAGATCAGGTTTCTAAACAATGAGACATTTGGGTAAATCTCAGAGCATTCACTGCCCTTTCAGTGATTGGCTCCCTTTGTCCAGATTACCTGCCCACCAGCAGCGTGCTTTAATACTGAAGTATTTCAGGATTACTCTTGCTCCCTGTTTTTCCTCTTGCTTCCCCCTCCTTCATTTCACTGCATGACTCACCTCCCAGCCCCTATCACTCACCGCCCAAGCCACAGTCTTTCTAGACTGTGGCGGGATGGAGCAGCATGTCACCGTCTGTGTCAAATCACACATCTGTGTCAACCTCCAGGTTGCCTGGGTTGCCGTGTGGGTGAAACTCCTCCGCTATTGTCTTTGCTTGGCTGGCACTGTCCCACTCTCCTCCTTCTTCCTGCTCCTGCAGGCTGGCATCAGTATCAAGCTCACCCTCTCTTCTGTCCTTTGCCTTTGCATCCTTCTCTCGTTCATCGGTCGATTTCGTGATAGTTCCGGCCTTTTCTCTAATCCAATCAGTGGGCCTGAGGGCGACCCCACCCTCTTGTTCTTGTGGAGAGAAGCTTTTCATCACTGTTGGTTTTTCTCCCTCAGCCCACCATGAGTCTGTTCGTACTTTTCCTCCAGGTTCCTGTTGCTGCGTGAGATGGTGCGGGATTTCTGAAGGGCTCCACATGTCCACTTCAGGTAAGAAGACAACTGGGGAGGGTGTCTTATCACACAGTGTCAATTTGCTCTCCGGCCTTATGAGATCTACAGCTTGCTGTCTTGCCCCTGTTGTGGGACTTTTGAGACCAAATCCCAATGGTTAATCCTAAAACCAGATTGTTCCTGGTTTCTCTCTCCAACCCACAATCTGCAACCGGTTGGCCGCAGTTGTCGGTTAATACAATTTGGGATTATTTCATTAGAAACTTTAAAATTTCTTATCACCAGTTTCCCTTACCAGATTTTGTTATTTTGGTTTAATTTTATTTATTACAATTTACATTGTTTATTAATTTGGTTTGAGATTTTTATTGTGTTTGACTTCATTACTGTTTTTGTACTGCATAAATACTTTACACATTGGTTGGTTTTGTGACTTTTAGGTTTCACTCTGACAAGGATTGTGATTATTATGTGTGTGTGGATATCCCCTCAACTAGTCATATCCAATTTCTTACATCTCAGGTTCCCCTTATTGCACTTTTGCCGTTTTAGTGTAATTTTATTCATTTCTCTTTATTATTCTAATTCTGTTTGGTATTTTATATTTCTTGGTGTTTGGATTTTATTGAAGTTTGTGTACTGCATAAATACTTTACATATTCCCCCAATTTAAGCCTGTCTGCTCCGGGCCACAGCTAGGAGGGGTTTGAGCTTGGGTTAATTTAGTTACTTTAATAATTAATCTTGACAAGAGTTCTGATTATTCCTTGAGATGATCAGTCACTCAGCCCAAATAATTATCCAATTTCACTTCTAAAATGCTTTGCATTACACCACCAGACTAATTTCTGAGCAAACTACTAGATCACTCATCTTCACCCCAGTTACTTTACACATTTTGGCCTCAATCTCATCCCATGTATAGCCATGATCATTCCCTGAATTCAAAGCCTGCCTGTACCAATACCATTCTAGAGGTGTACACTCGGGCAGACTCCAAGCTTGCCTGTACACATTATAGGCATTTGTCCCTAATCACATTTCTTATTCGTTAACTACTCAAGACTAGCCCCCACTCTACCCTGGTACTTCAAGTCATATGAGTAAAAATGAATATCATTTTTGTTGTGCTCCTTGATCATCCCCAATTTTACCTGTCAGGTTTTGCTGGCTGTAGCACAATGTGGTGAAGAAAATTATCCAGTCACTAACTACAGCATATGATAAGATACATACCTAAAAAATACCTGATGTGAGCATTGCTGGGCCTGGGAAACATAATTTCTGATGAAGAATACTCATATGTATCCTATAATGTGTTTTGAATGTTATCCCCTGCGATCAACATAAAAAGGATGCTCTACTACATGTGTGCTCTTTTTTCTCAGGTATGTGCATTTGGTTGGATTCTTGTTGGCCTTGTGCTTTGATCACAAACCTATACCTTTACTTTTAATTAGTAAAACACAACAGAGGAAGATGGAAAAGAAGAACTCCTGTTTGATAATTTGGAGAATGCACCCTGAACGCCTGGCTCTCCTGATATGAAAAAGAGTTGCCAGTGCTGGTCATTTAGAATCAAAACTGCATTCACATAAGCTGGTGCTCTCCTAACAATTTACAGGAACCCTTCTGGGCATTGCATCCATTAATCTATTGAAAAGTGTTGTGGTATTTACTTTTGCATAGAAGCACTGCTGAGAGTGTAGGTACCGTCAAGTGAATCAAAATAGAGCCTCTCTGCTGAAAAGTGAATGTACTGCTTAGCAGTGTAGGAATTAATAAAGAGACAAATTTAAATAATTTCTCTTCACTCCTAGTTCAGCCATTTACATTGTTGTGTGTTTTCAAGTTAATATTTGGGGACAATGAGGATCTTTCCTGAAGACCATACTCTGAAGGCCCCCACCAAAATGCTAGATCTTGAAAGACTACGCACTTAAAAACAAAATAGTGCCAGATGAGTTGAAGCCTGTGGACAAAGTATGGACACTGGGAAGGCCCTGTCACACAGCCAAAGAAAAGACAAGGGTTTAGGTGTGTGAAGATGCTTTGATTACCTGTTGACAATCTTACTCATTCAAATTCTAAGTTGATTCATATCACCTTCCTTACCAATTTAGGGTTAATCATCTAGGAGATTAGATTGCCTAACTTAATACCCACATCTACCAATCTGATTTCTATCTTCGTCTCCCACCTTCGAACACCCTTGTGTGTCCTAAAAACATGTGCTTCTTCTCTACCCTCTTGCTGAAAGCAACAATAACTCAGAACTAGTATGGACCAAGGGACAGAGAGAGTTTCCAGGATTGTGATGAGGAAAACATGACCACAGAGTATTGGAAACTATCAATAACTAACTAGCCATCACTTCTTCAGTGTCTTCCTTGTAATGATCCTGATGGGTTTCCAAAGTAGACAGCAGAAAGAACCAGAGACAAATATCAAAAGAGGAAATGGAACCAACTATGGATAAACTATGTTGAAAACCCTCTTGTGCCCACTGTAATGTGGGTTTGGCACACAGGGCTCATGTTATCTTTCCCCTGTGGCACTTCACAGCCTCCTGCAACCCACTGTCCCCCTTCTAGAGCTCTTCACCCCCTTCACCCTCCTGTACCGTTGTTCCCTCAGTCTGCACTCTTGTATGAGAATCACGTGTTTCATGGTCAATTAGCTTCATCCACCATTACCTATTGAATGAAACCATTTATGTTTATTATTCCACCTGCCTAGGTTATTGACACCAGCTGCTGTGACATATTGAATCCAATGGCTAATCCTACTTGGTTCCATCTGCCATGGTTAATTTATTACATCTGTCACTTACACCTGCCATCAGCAAAGGTCATGTTAGACTTTCATCCTTGGTGTGGTCTCCCTTAACTTTTTGCCTCTGTTCCCCATGTTGTTGATGTGTGCTGGACTCTGATTTTACTGTTTTTGTTACTCTGGGCGCTTTACCACTGCTAACCAGTGCTAAAGTGCAAGTGCTCCTTTACAAAATGTGTATGTAATTGGCTTATCCATGATTGGCATATTTGATTTACTAGTAAGTCCCTAGTAAAGAGCACTGGAGGTGCCAGGGCCTGTAAATCAAATGCTACTAATGGGCCTGCAGCACTGGTTGTGCCACCCAACTAAGTAGCTCTGTAATCATGTCTCAGACCTGCCATTGCAGTGTCTGTGTGTGCAGTTTTAACTGTAAATTCGACTTGGCAAGTGTACCCACTTGCCAGGCCTAAACCGTCCCTTTTCTTACATGTCAGACGCCCCCAAGGGCAGGGTGCAGTGTATGGTTAAGGTGGAACATATGGTAATGTGTTTTATATGTCCTGGCAGTCAAATATTGCTAAATTTGTTTTTCACTGTTGCAAGGCCTGTCCCTATTATAGGTTAACATGGGGGCTGCCTTTAAATCTGATTAAAATGTAGATTCCCTTTGGGAGCGGATGGACATGCAGGGTTTACGGTCTCTGAGCTCACAATTTAAAAATACATCTTTTAGTAAAGTTGATTTTAAGATTGTGTGTCTGAAAATGCCACTTTTAGAAAGTGAGAATTTTTTTGCTTATACCATTTCTGTGACTCTGCCTGTTTGTGGATTCCCTGTCTGGGTCAGTTTGACAGTTGGGTTGGTTGCACCTCACACTAGACAGCGACACAAAAGGAGCTGGGGTGTAGTCTGCATTTCCTGATGAGCCATCTGTGCTAGGAGGGAGGGGAGGAGTGGTCACTTACACCTGAAAGGGCTGTGCCTGTCCTCACACAATGCCGTCTCCAACCCCCAGGTGAGTGTCTTGGGCTGGCCTGGGTAGGGCAGGATTTCACATTCAAAAGAGACTTTACTTTGAAGTAGGCCTACTTCAAAGGAGAAATTGGGTATAAGACGGTCACTCAAAACCACAGACTTTAGATCATTTCTGGACATCAAGAGGAACCTCTGCTTGGAGAAGAGCTGAGGAGAAGTGCTGCCCTCCCCGTGATTGTGCTTTGTGAAGCTATCCTGCAGTTGCTGCTTCTGTCAGAGCAAGAGGGCAAAGACTGGACTTTGTGTGCCTTCCATCTTGTGAAGAAATCTCCAAGGGCTTGATTTAGAGCTTGTCTCCTGTTGTTTGAAGTCTCAGGGACAGCAAAGACTTCTCTCTGCCAGCACCTGGAGTCTCTGGAGAGACTCCTGCTCTGACAAGTGGTGCCCTATCCAGTCCCTGGGCCCTTGAAAAGAAAGCTGGTGGAAAACCAAGGAAATCGACTTCGGACGACTTTGGTGACGCTGCCTAAAACCGACTCCGTGATCTTCGCTGGAACGCGATGACCTTCGCAGGCCCGATGCCGCTGCAGCCCCGCTGAAGTCCGCCACTCTGTGGAAGTCGCTGCACCACGTTGTGACCAACACCGCTCAAAGTGCGTGGATTCAACATTTCGCACAAACGCTGAAATCCCCGACTTTGCGCATCGACTTGTTTTCACTTTTCACCAAAGGTACTGTACTTGGGGGTCTACGCGACTCAGTGTCTGGCGCCGCTGGTGTTGGCTTGCTGGGAACGACTCCGTCACGACACTGTGTTAACACCTCATTGAAGCATTTTTGTTTCTAAGCACTATTTTTTAATTTCATCTTTAAAAATTCAGAACTTGACTTGTGTATGGCAGATGTTTGTAGTTTTGGTCTTGTTTTATTTAGATACATATTTCCTATTTTTCTAAACTGGTGTTGTGTCATTTTGTAGTGTTTTCATTAAGTTACTGTGTGTGTTGGGTCAAATACTTTACATCTAGCATTCTGAAGTTAAGCCTACTGCTCTGCTAAGCTACGAAGTGGGTAAGCAGGGGTTAGCTGAGGGTGATTCTCTTTTACCCTGACTAGAGTGAGGGTCCTTGCTTGAACAGGGGGTAATCTGACTGTCAACCAAAGATCCCATTTCTAACAGGTCACATCCATTATTTTAACACATGCTCTCTCCCAGGTTACCTTCGGACTTTCTTGTATTCCTGGCGAGCCGCATGCCCTTCTAGAACAGTGCCTCCCGTCTGGTTTAAATACCATGGCCCATATTTATACTTTTTGACGCTAAACTGCGCTAACGCAGTTTAGCGTCAAAAAATTTTGCGCCGTCTAACACCATTCCGAAGCGCCATGCGGGCGCCGTATTTATGGAATGGCGTTAGCCGGCGCAAGCAGACCGGCGCTGCCTGGTGTGCGTGGAAAAAAACCACGTAGACCAGGCAGCGCCGGCGTAGGGGGAAAATGGCGCTAGGGCGTCTTAAAATGGCGCAAGTCGGGTTGACGCTAAAAAATCGTCTTAACCCGATTTGCGCCATTTTTTCGACGCCCAGATGCCATTTAAATGACTCCTGTCTTAGTAAAGACAGGAGTCATGCCCCCTTGCCCAATGGCCATGCCCAGGGGACTTATGTCCCCTGGGCATGGCCATTGGGCATAGTGGCATGTAGGGGGGCACAAATAAGACCCCCCTATGCCACCCAAAAAAAATTGAAAAATAACAAAAATTATACTTACGTGAACTTACCTGAATGTCCCTGGGGTGGGTCCCTCCATCCTTGGGTGTCCTCCTGGGGTGGGCAGGGGTGGCAGGGGGGGTCCCTGGGGGCAGGGGAGGGCACCTGTGGGCTCATTTTGAGCCCACAGGCCCCTTAACGCCTACCCTGACCCAGGTGTTAAAATGTGGCGCAAATGCGGGGTTTTTTGACCCGCCACCTCCCGGGCGTGATTTTTGCCCGGGAGTATAAATACGACGCATTTGCGTCGCCGTCATTTTTTTAGACGGGAACGCCTTCCTTGCATCTCATTAACGCAAGGAAGGCGTTCACGCTAAAAAATGACGCTCTTTGCCAATACTTTGGCGATAGACGCGTCTAACGCCAAAGTATAAATATGGCGTTAGTTTTTCGCCGAATTTGCGTCGAAAAAAACGACGCTAATTCGGCGCAAACGGAGTATAAATACGGGCCCATGTCTGAACCTGTGTTGGGGCTTGGCCTCATTCCAGTCCTGTGCAAGCATCTTTCCTGTATTCACGTTCTGAGTTGCTTGGAACCCTCCAGTGTGCTAATCTTCCAAGCCTTCCTGTTGATCCTGTGGCCCTGACTCAGTTGACATTTCCAGTGACTTCACATCCAGAGATATGGTTCCACCTCCTCTTGGGCTTCTTGCACCACAGCCTCAAGTCATCCTCCGGATTCCAGTTGAAGAATTAAAGACAAAGTTAAGTGCTTGATCCTCAGGTTAGTATGCACAAATCCTTAGATAAGTTTGAGATTAAGCTATGACTGAGTCCTTTGAAAGTGAAAACCCGTTCTTAGAAATCGGACATTAATTATTTCCATGTTTCTGAAAGTCCTAGCACTCCAGATACGTTAACTAATTGGTTCTCTGAAATGTATTTGCCTCAGAACTCAAGGTCTTCACATTTTTATCTCTTGATAAGAACATGGAAAGTCTTGGAGCGCACACTCTAAATTTTAAAGTTTGAATTGAACATTGTTTGTTTAAGACATACTTTGGAGTGCCAGAAACTCCAGCATACCTTTGAATTGCACATGCTCTCAAGAATTATTTGTGATGAAGTCCATAAATTATGTTAGTTGGAAATGGGGTTTCTGGATAGCTAGGGTATGCACCTAAGCCAGGCAGAAACCGCCTACTCTAGTCAGGGCGATGTAGTTACACACCCAAGATAACCCCTGCTCACCCCCTTGGTAGCTTGGCACAAGCAGTCAGGCCTATCCCAGAGGTCAGTTATATAAAAATAAACTGCATTTTACACAACATCATTAGACCAAACACAACATGTCAGTAATACCCTGCAACTCATTCAGTTGTTAGAATGTTACACAATACTGTTACTCTTCAGAAATCAGCAGTAGTCACACATAACACACATGCTACTTATTATTCTGCAACATAAGCAGTAGTCAGGAAAACATTACTATAGAAATGCACTTGTCATGAAAGTATCATAAATGCCCATACATGAACATTAGAAAACGTATGGCAAGTCATGAAAACATATCAGCATAGCATGACCATAACAGGAACATTAGAAGATGCATCACATCACAGTAGAAATGCACTTACTCATGAAAGAATCCCCAGAATGCCCATACCACGAACATTAGAGAAGTACGTGACAAGTCATGAGCAGAAAACATATCATCATAACATGCACAAGTCACAAAATCCTCTTTGCGCAAAATGTCACCACAACACTCCAGGGGTGCTCATGACCAGGAACCCTCCCTGGTCAGTTCAAAGAAAAAGTGGGGCCCCCAACACTCTCCATGCACCAAACGGGGGCTGCCTATTGATTGGTGAAGGGGGGCTGTGGCACACACCCACTCTAATCCCCGGAGGAGGCTTCCTTCCCTCAACCTAGTGCAATGTTTTCAATGGGGTGTAACTGCCCCATGGTCCCTTGGGGACCTTGACCTGCCCTTGCAGGGGCTCTGAAGTTAGGGGAGGACAAGTAACTATCACAGAGCGTTCCCGCTTTTCACGCAGCACACGGGGGAGGGGTACTTACCCTTGTCTCCCCAATGTCCTGCTCTTGGAGTGGCCTTGGAAGCCGGAGGGACCTCCGATGAGGTCTCCCTCCCTCCTGGGGTTGTTCCTCTCTGCTCGCTTACACCCGATCTGGTGCATGGGCCTTCCTGCAGCCCGCAGGGCATGCGGCAGTCAATACCTGCTGTAAGGGACGTAAGCTGGTGTCCAGTGGGGCACTCTCCTCCATGGGCCTTACTCCGTGGGCACCACTAGGAGCGCGTTCGTTCAAGGCTTTGTTCTCCTTGTGTCCCGGGGGCACAAAACAAAGAAAAGCACATTGCACTCCAGACGCACTCAGCCAAAAGGATTTCCCGGGCCGTGGCGGTGATTTCCTTAGCAGCAAATTTTACAAGCACCTACAAAGTGCATGGGGCCATAAAATAGAAGCGCTTCTGGAGGCGTTAGTTGATTAAAAGAAAAGACGCTGTCCCAGCTCAACAGGGACATCAGAAAGAGCACTACTGCATGCGCTACAGCAGCTGCAGGGGCCAGGGGCCACAGCAGCCAGCCCCTGGGGACACAAAGGAGGGAGCACAGGGCAGTAGGGCCCAGCAACAGGCCAGCACAAAGGGTTGCAGTCAGTGGCAGTTCCTCCTAGTGACCCAGCAGGTCACAGGTCAGCACAGCAGCAGCAGTCCAAGGCGGTTCCTGGTGAGCCCCTCCAGCAGCATTCTGTGTCCAGTGACAAGTATGTTTCTGGTGCACCAACTTGTGGGGAAAAACCCCTGTACTTATACTCAGTTTTTTAATGATTTAACTTAGAAGAGACAAGGCTCTTCCAACCAGTTACAACTGGTTCTGGAAGTGCCCCCTTCCTCCTCCAGCACAGGCTCAAAACATCAGTTGGGCTAAATGAGCCCTTTGTGTGAGGCCACGGCACAGCCTTTACAGATGCATGTGTGCCCTGCCTTCCCCTTCTCTCAGCCCATGAAGACCATTCAATATGCAGATGCACCTCTGCGACACCTCCAACCTCCCTGTGTTCAGGCTATCTGAAAAGTATGCACAAAGCCCAACTGTCACTCTGCTCAGGCGTGGATTGTAGTCAAGCTAAAATCCAGAGTTATAAGCACAGAGAAATGCTCACTTTCTAGAAGTGGCATTTCTGTATGAATAATAAAAGATCAATCTACACCAGTAAGCAGCATTTCTTACTACCATTGCAACCATACCAAACATGCCTAAGCTACCCCTCATAAATCAGAAGATACCCCCTAGACATAAGGCAGGGCATTTCCAATGCAATCCTAAGAGAAGGCAGCACTCACAGCAGTGAGAAACCAAATAGGCTGTTTGTCACTACCAGGACAGGCCACGCAACCAGGCACATGTCCTGCCTTCTACATACCTAGCACCCTGCCCATATGGCTAGCTAGGGCCTACCTTAGGGGTGACTTACATGTGGTAAAAGGGGAGTTTTGGGCCTGGCAGGTAAATTTAGATGCCAGGTCCCTGTGGCAGCAAACTGTGCCTGCAGGCCCTGTGCTAACAGACCTAAGACAGGTTTGAAAGGCTACTTCTGTGGGTGGCACAAGCAGTGCTGCAGGCCACCTAGTAGCATTTAAGTTACAGGCCCTGGGTATAGAGATTCCACTGTACAAGGGACTTTCAGATAAATTAAATATGCCAATTAGGTATAAGCCAATCATACCAACTTGAGAAGGGAGAGCACCTGCACTTTAGTAGTGATCAGCAGTGATAAAGTGCTGAGAGTCCTAGAGCCGACAGCAAGAGGTCAGAAAAAATAGGAGGGAGGAGTCAAAAAGTCTGGGGATGACTTTGCAAAAAAGGCCAGGTTCAACAATATCATTGTAAATAACTGTTTAAATACTACATGCTGATAACTTTTAGTAAGCAACTCTTCTTGTTGTTTCTAGTGCACCGCCCCTGCATCAACACTAAAAGGTTAAGGCAGTACCGATTCTCCTGTGCAGTGCTGCAAGGCACCAGAGCAGATCCAGTGATGCAAGTCTATAGTTTCTTGTTTTATCTCAACCCCCTTTCCCCTCGAGAGCAGTCTATGAATAAAGGATTTGGGTTCCTTGGTCATTAGCTGCCTCAAGTGGGATAGGATGTTCAGCATCATCTCCATGGTCAGCACCACGTGACTGCATGATAAACTACACCCACCAGGAAAGTGGATCTTGAAAGAGGGATAGCAAACCACACTTCCAAAGTTACAGTGGCATAGGATGTCAGACCAGAAATGTTAACATAGTTAGGGAGGGAGAGTCTTGAGCTGAGACTCTGAGATGAAAATGCATCCAACATCATATGGGAACTGACACAATCCAGAAAAGCAGCCACATACTCCATTGAAGAAAGGATTTTCAGTCTGGGCAAACAAGGAAAACACCTAGAAAAAATCTCTTCCCTTTCCTCCCCACCCCAAATCCTGACCCTCAAGTAATGGTCTATCCATAGACCGATGCTAGGCACTAGAAGCAGCCCAAAGAAAGCACACTAGGCCACATCTAATACCCCAAGGAAGAAGACGTGGAAACAAAATATGAGGACAAAGTGGCAATCGTAGAGACACATTAGTTAGAAGAAGAAAAAAAAGACACCATGAACAAATCTCAAGAAGGAAAAGGTGAGTAAATTACTTGCCTCAAAGATCCCAGCTAGGATAACATACACTAATGATAACAGAGAAAAAACCCAAGCCTTGGTTGAAAAGAAACCCAGACAATGATACTTCTCTTGAAGCCCCTAGTTATGAAAAGAAGAATGCCCTAGAATAGATGCCAATACTTAGCGTAACTGTTATAACAAAAAAAAGTGCTGAAAAAGGTCAGATAGCACAAACACCATCATGAGTAAATAGCCCTTTGAGAACAAATCCTCTCATCATTGATTGACCTCACTAACCGAAAGGCATGCATATTCATTGAATCTACCATGCATTCCCGTGTGATAATTGCAGGTGAAGGACTTTGTCACTATTTTTGTAGCTCGCATTCCTCCATCTGGGCAAGGCTCCAAGATGTTGATGAACAGGTTTCATGAGGCTGGGTACCTTCTTCAAGACATCCCTCTGAAATGGATTTGCTGCTACTGAAAATATCTGAGTTGACGCAACATGCATTTTAGGCCCTGGAACAACGTACCTTTGTTGGATTAACTTGACAGGTTTATCCCGGCCCTCCAGAGGTGTTTAGAGACAAAAAAATCAAAGTTCCAGGTTTTTCAGGATTTTAGGAGGAGTACACTTTGACACAGCCAAGAGTCTCAGGATCTCCGGAAGAGCAGTTGTATAGTCAAGAATCACTCCAGCAGAAGCCATGAGTAGGGTACAGAGCAAGTGCAGTTGGAACTGGGCAGCTGGGCTCTTCAAGAAAAAGGCTTCTAATACCTTGCTGTGTTCCTGTAGCTTAACAGGAGGTCAGCCAACTAATACTTGCAGTTGACTTCTTGGACCCAAATATAAGTTAGGAGTATAGCCCGACTTGCAGTTCTCCTCATAGGTCTCAACAACAGGTGTCCTATTTCAAACAATCCCACACTGCCCCACTGTACTTTAAACCATAATGGCAGAACCTTTCTTCCCCTGTGCAAAGCTTAGGTGCCTATCCAGAGGTCTGGCCAGGGAAATGAGTAATCCCTCCTCCTTGGTAGTTCAAACCCGGTTCTGGAGGGGGATTGTTCCTCTACCACTGGGATTGGTGCCTGGCTGACTAAAGGGATAAAGGAGGAGGGAAGGCTCACATGTTAGCTACATGAGTATGTGAAAGAGTATACCTCTTTGAAGTGAATTAGGTTGATAGTCCAGATGGCCATCTTGTCAGATGAACAGAAGACTACCCCACGCCCAAAATCGTTGCCTCTACTCTGGGTGCAAGTTCACACCTCACACAGGTCTTATTCACGGTGCTGTACTGGGCGACAGTTGGAAGCTCGCACAAATGGTCTTCAAGAGGCTTTAGACATTGAAAATGTGACTGTCTAAGAGCCCCTTTTTTTAAGTATTTATTACAACTCTGACTTTACCAGTGAATTGGACTTGCAATAAATACTTTAGAAATTATTAAATGAACTTTGTGGGTGTTTCCTAGGTACAGATAACATTATTAAACTGAATACGCTATCCCAATATTTCCTATGCTGTAGTGACAATACCTTTTAGGGCATTGTCCCTATAAGTACATGGTTATCATTAAATTTTTCCATGTGCTACTTTTATATATCATACCCCTATCTTATGGGTATCAAGGCCTACTTATGAGTGTCTCATTAATATTTAAAATCTGGCGCTGGACCTGTCAAATTGGGGGTTATTTTGACACATCAAATTTGCAGTTTTAAAAAACTGCAAAGCCAAGCTACATTGGTAGGTCTGCAGCAGTGGCATAACAAATGATGGAGCCCCATGCAGAATGTTTAGAGGGGCCTGAAGTCTTCCATATCTCACAGATATTCATTTGCCTTGGGCTGAATGGATGCCTCTTTGAATATTTGGGGGTCCCTGTGAGGGTTAGGTCCCCCCTGCATCCAGGGGTTTCACAAGCCTGCGTTACATTCCTGGCTTGTAGTCATGTTTGCATGGTTGCGGTAGTGGATGATGTTTAACTTAAAGGCCCTGGGTACACGTTGCATAACAAATGATGGAGCCCCATGCAGAATGTTTAGAGGGGCCTGAAGTCTTCCATATCTCACAGATATTCATTGGCCTTGGGCTGAATGGATGCCTCTTTGAATAGTTGGGGGTCCCTGTGAGGGTTAGGGCCCCCCTGCATCCAGGGGATGCACAAGCCTTCATTGAATTCCTGGCTTGTAGTAATGTTTGCATGGTTGCGGTAGTGGATGATGTATAACTTAAAGGCCCTAGGTACACGTTGTACCATAGGGTAGGAACTTACAGGTAAGTGAAAATGCCATTTAGGAGTATAGCCAGTATTGTTGTGGTTTAGGGGTCAAGCACATGTACTCGAACATGGTTAGCAGAGTCCTATTGAACAGAGTAAGGAAACAGCAGCATCAGTCCAAAAAAATAGGGGTGATCATGCAAAAATGGAGATTGACCTATAAACCCCTAGAAAATATAGGTAACTCTTAGTAAAGATGGAGAAAGAATATGAAATCATGGAGAGAAGAAAGGTTTCCTTTTTCAACACATATCTGTGGAAAGCAGATGGCATACAAGAACTCCAGCGTGCTGGAGCACAGCTGCCTTTCAGAAATACAGACTGCACTTAAAAAAATATATATATTTCTTTTTTTTAAAAGCAGCCACAGACATGATGTTCTGACCCCAGCAGGCCACCATCTCTGTGATGGCTGCAATGCCAAAAGGGTCCCAAATTGCGAGCTACCTCATTAATATTAATGCGGTAGGTTGATTTGCAGTCCACTAGTAATCGCTAAATGAAACTCTGCTTTTCAAACATTAGGAATTGCAATTTCCTAATTGCGATTCTCACAAATTCTCAATTAGGTAATCACTATTCCTAATATTGATACATCTGGCCATAGTTCTCTTTGTCTGTTAGAGATGGAAATACTCTCACTGAGACAAGGCAAACCTCACCCTGTTACAACTGTGACAATCAAGGCAGACGAAGCATTGATGCATCCCACTAATGCTAGTGTTGCTGCACAGCGAACTGGTCCCTATGAGAGGTATATTGAGAAAAGTGGCTTAAATGGCCTGTGCCCACCACATACTTCATTCCCAATTTGTGTTCTATATGCTTTAGAGGTAAAAAATACTGGCTGAGATCAAACACTTTCACCTATAACAGCTTTGGCAATGATAAGCAACACTCAAGTACACCAAAAAAGTCTGGAATAGTCTATTCTACTTAGCAACATCACTACACTGCAGACAGCTTGATTGCTGCTTGTTTCCAACTTTACTGTTTCCAATGAAAAACTGACCTGGAGGCCTTTCAAGGGCAATCTTGGAAGCCTAGCAAGCATTTTATAACAAAGTCATAAACTCAGCAAACAATTGGCAATAACGTTTTATAACTCTTCAGTAGTTAAAATAAACTGTGTAAGCTAGTTTAGACTGCCTCGCTTGCTTTGAAACAGAATGTCTTACCTTTTTCTTCACAGATTTTTAAGGATTGGGGAGAGTATTGACAATTGTGAACAGCTGCTGAGAAAAAGATGGTTTATCCCCCAAATTACTCTAAAATAGCTACTAAATGACAACATTCTAATTTTGTTGCTGAAGTACACTCCAGTTGGTTTTTATTTATAAAGCTGTGCAGCAGAGTCATACTGTTCTGGTACTAGCACTTATTCAAACAGCATGTGCACACTGAGTATGACTTGGGAAATGAGGTGTGAAGGAAAGAAGTGAGTGGAATTGCAGAGAAAAGAAACGGTGAGAGAAGGAGTGGCAGAGGATAGCAGGAAAGAAAACAGAGAAAAAGAGTTGAGGGCATCAGGAAAGAACATCACAAAGGAGAAACAAGATGAACATAGGGAAATATGCATGAAGAATGTAAAAAAGAAAAAGGATTGAGAAAGAGAAACGTGAAAAAATGAGAAGGGAGTGAGATCGAAAAACGTATGAAATAAGAGAGTGAGAAGAAATTAATGGGGCAACATTGAGCTGTACAAATAGAAAGATTGGAAGAGAGAGGCCCAGATTTAAATATGGGCGGATGGCTCACTGTTCCACCATGGGGATGGAGTAAATTATTCCATCCACATAGTGAATGGGCCACCCGCATAATTTATAAATGACTGCCAAGCAGTCATTTGTAAAAGCATGGCCAGGAACTGTCGTCATGGTGGTTCCTGCCAATGTATTTTACTGTGTGCTAAGGGGCTGCGTGAGCAGGACGCAGACCTATAGCACAGATTATTACTTTTCTCACTGACAAAAAGGAAATACCTTAACAGGATTTTTTTTTTGTAAAGAAAAAATATTGTTCTCGAAACCCTGGGATTTGCTAAAGTATATTTTTTATAGGATTATGCTTAACAATGGGGTCAATAAATCCTTTTACAGTGCATAAGTGTGTGGAGATACAAGGCATCAAAATATCTGTACTAATAACTTTAGAATGACAGTATGATCAAATGGCCACACAGGGAAAATAGCAGTCTGAAATAAAGTCCAGGGGTTTATTACAAGCTCATACTCAAAGTCATATAGACAGTTCTCAAAATACAGTTAGAAAGATACAGAATTGTCATTATTTGACCAAGGCAACTAAAAAGGTTCAAACAAACTAACATAAAAAGGACTAAACATTTAATAGAAGCAGTACAAAACATCTAAAGGATTATCTGATGAACAGAAAACAAGCTCTGTTCAGTTTGTTTTGCATTACGGCAATTTTAAAGTCATCTGAGCTTAGCTAGGTAGGGCATGGCAAATCTCTCTACAGATAAGCAAGTCAAACATTAACATGTGCTGGGCTGAACACGTGGACAAAAGGGTAACAAGGGAAAGGACAAAAAGAATTTGGGAAAATTACATCTGGGGCAAATGGTGACTAAGGTTGGCAAACAGTAAGTAAAAAGGGAAAGCATCAGCATGTCAGAAGCTTGGTCAAGAGTCTTCTTCTTGGAGTCAGGGAAGAATTTTCAAAGTCTCAACAAATCATTGGAATAAAATGTAAGGGTAGAAAGGACAGTACCTCTCAGCGTCCAAGGGATCTAGCAAGAAGTGGGGAAGACTGACTAAAATCCAACTTGGGGCCAGTATATTAATATTAATAGTGCAAGAGGATTCCCTCTTCCATCACGCCACATGAGGGAGAAGGTGAAGTTGTCCATTCATAGTCAGTCAATGTGACATAGAACTGCAACATCAGTGAAGATGCCCATTATCAACATGTTGAAGGCATCCATCTTAGCTCATCCATGCGGGTTGAAACAAATGTATACATAGTTTGGTTCCACAGTTACTAAATGTACTGTGTTCATGGTTACTTTCTTAGGCTCTCTAAGGGTTAAACAATAGGGCACCTATTACCAAGCTAGAATTTAATGGGAACAAAGTCTGAAATAAATGTGACGTTAGCAAAGAGTGACTAAAAAGTGTTCTACACAGTCAGTGAACAAGGCCTTGCAGTCCTCACTTAAGCTAAGCAAAGTCATTTAAAAGGGCACATTTGATTATGTAAAACAATGCACATTTAACAAAATTATGATTTTAACTTTAATAAACATTGTCACTGTTCTTGTTATAGGAGATTTCAAATGAAATAAGTCTGTTCATACATTGTTAATACATTAAGTATGATGCAGAACTACAGTCTTCAACTTTTGCCTGTACCATTTCATACCTTACTCTTTTGAAATCTATTATTGTTTTAGTGTATACTATGAACTAACGCCATACAGATTCACATAGAATTTAATTAATTGATTAAACACGAAGTTTAAAGGCTATATCATAACACTTTACTTTAGAAACCTACAGTAAATCCACAATAATATGGATTGCAGTGCACCACTTTACAACAAATCTGTTAGTACTTCGATTAACAAAATGCATAAATTGTCACACATAAATGATCATTGTGACGTCAGGGGTATGTATCAATAACATGTCTGCTACATCCGAGTCTTCTCCCACACAAGAACTAGACCTATTTTTGACAAGACTAACAAGACTCAAGACATACAAAAATAGGCACGATCATTTCTGGGGAAGGATTACACTATCTGGAAAAACCCCAAGGTGCACAGTTTTCAGTATCACTCGCATCAAAACCAAAAATGTCACATTCATCCACCCCTGATTCTTCAGCCTGTACCATTTGGCACATTGAAATTGTAGACCTTCAATGAGAGTGGAAAAAGAGGGACTGCAATTATAGGATACAAAGTAGAGATGTGTAAGAAACGAGAACTATTTCCGGACTGGGAGCCAAACACAGCGCTGCAAAAATATACTCACCTATTCTACTCCTTTCCTCCTCTCTCAGCTCTTTCTTCCCTTTTCTCTATCTCTCTCTTCCTGCTCTTTTTCCATCTTTAGTGCCTGTAGAACAGGAAGATTGTGAACTTAATATACAAAGTCAGCTTATATATATCATACTGTGCTCGAAATCTATTTATGCATGGGTTTTTTCAGTCTGGTTTCATATGATAACACTGAATTATAAACATTATTTTTGCCTGAAAAAAACAAGCATAATGCAAAGATCGACGTTCAGAGATACCTTGAGAGTTTGGGATAAAGAAGAGGTACGGAGAATAAAGTTCTCTAAATCACATGACCGGAATTATGTTGCACAATTGAACATGGTTTGATTTCCCACAATCAGAAGCATCATTAGTCTGTCCTGGTGTTTCAGCCAATTGCCCCTTGACCTGAGATGCCTATATCTTATATTAAATGTAAGGGCCTATAATCTGATTCTTGTTTTAATAAATGGGAACCTGCTGAATGTGACCCTTAAAGTATCGAGCCAGCTGGCAGCCATGCTAAACTCCTTACATGTTGCATGAGATATGGAACAATATATGGGAGCAAAAAAATAAATTCAGATTTAAATGGGTACAATAATTCAGTCGTTCTCTGATGTAAAGCTGAATAAAACAGAAGAACGTCAGTGCTCCCACGTTGTCCCATGCCAGTCATACGTACTCATCTCATCCGGGTTCCCTCATAGGAAAACGTTCAAAATAAACACTTTGATGGAATGCATATTATCACCCGGAAGATATTTTTTTAAACGGCCAATGGTCGTGACAATGAGGATCCGTTAAGATACTTCAAAATCAATATATTTTGTTTTAAACTTCGAAAGAACTGCAATTGATTAAAGACAACTGCATTTCCAACATAATGCACTGGAGCATTATGCATCTCTCTAAACAATGTCCGGCTACAGCAGGTTATTTCTTAGTATTTTATTCTTAAAGAAAAAAACTCTTGCTTTGAAAACAGAGCACTAGAATTTTCAAATAATGCAATCAGTAAAATGAATCCAAAATAAATTGCGGAGCCTATCTCCAGTTAAAGTCGAATAAGCATGCTGACTGGAGTATTTTGCAGTTCAGTTTTTAATCGTCAAGAATTGTTGGGATGACTTTTATGCTTACCTCTTTTGTCCAGCTAACATTTCACATGGATTCGACGTGTCTTAAATAGAATGCCTGTTTTGAACTCCGGATTCCTTGATAGGCTCAATATTTGCAAGTGAAGACGTGGATAGCGCCCTCCCAGCATTCCAAATGTCTTTCTGACCCTAAAATAGATAGATTGTAAGCAAAAGCAATTGACTCAATAAAAGGATGGATTCCGATGTGGTGAATTCACACTTATCTTTGTGAAATGTACTCCTGACCATACACACACTAGGGGCGTGATTCACAAAGGTAAACTTGAACCCTTTTGTAAGTTTACTATTTATTTGATATTCACAAACTCCAAGATAAGAGCAAGTTTATGACTGTGGAGACTCCACAGCTGGGGAGGAGAATTTCTCACAAGAAAATAGATCTTTCCTATCTTTTTAAGTGCAGAGTTCTTTGCCCCCTGCTGTTGTACAGTTATGATTAACTCAGAATATAAAATAGCAAACAAATAGTAAACTTACAGAAAAGTGTAAGTTTACCTTTGTTAATCAGGCCCAGGTGTGCATTCGCTGCACAGAGGACAGGAATAGTCAATGTTGGAAATTTGCCCTTTCAAGAGAACATTCCTGGACCCGTGAAGAATCAGAAGAAGGACTGCCCAGCTGTCTGTAAACCTCACAACAGGACCTGCTCACGTTGAATCAAGGACACCAGAAGTGATGCCTATGTTCAGCCATCCTGTTTGAGCTACAGGGAGACAACAAGCTTCCAGAGACCCTTTTTCTGAAAATGCCCAGCTGACCAGTATCAACAAAACCGGTCCTGGGCCCTGAAGCTGGCCTCTTTTGGATTGACTCTTAACCCCCAAGGGAAGCTCCCCCACATCTTGGACCCTTGGCGGGTGTTAGAATGTTCTCCTTTTGTCCCCAAACTGCAATAAGTGGGATTTAGAAACATTTTGTAACTTTTTTGCATGGACTACTATGAGAAAGGGATTGCCATCAAAGCTGAAGTTGTCAACATCAAATTGGCGGTCAGCCTCAGCCTGCTTAAGGAGATCTGACTTCCAGAAAAGTCCAAATTCAGAAGGCTTCATGGAGACCAACAGCCAGCAGCATCCCATCAAATTAGAGGCCTCCCCTGGCACAGACTTCACCCGCTCGGAGCTTTCCCATCTTTTTGAGAAACATACTGGGATGCCACTCTTCAGCAACCCGCTGTCATAGAGCCCCACTTGAGATCCAACTTGCATTTTGCCCTAATGACGACTCACTGATGACCACTATTCCTCCATAAAACTTTCCAAGGCAGAATGTAAACTTTCAATGAACCTGGTACTTGTATCTGAGCCATGCTACTTCGAAATCAGCCATACACCCAGTCTAGTGTGACCACATAGCTGAGATTGACAATTTAGGCTCTTGGCACTATTTTTAATTCAAACTTTAAAAATTAATATCTTCGGGTCCGCTTATCACCTTTTTGTCCTTTTGGTTTTATGTTATATATTAAAATTTACTCTATTTTTCTCAATTAGTATGGGATTTTTAACTTTATTGCTGTTTGAGTGGTACATACATATATTAGACATTGCCTCTCAGTTAAGACTGTCTGCTTTATGTCAAGCTACTAGAGGATTATGCACAGTTTTATGTTGTGACTTTAGTGGTTCACTCACCTCAACTAATGTCTCAAGATCTTACAGTAAATGTTTGAAATGGAAGAAGTGTATAGAAAAATTCCTTGTTCTAGGTCAAGACCTAAAGGAACCCAATAACTCACTGTAAAAGAGAGACCTAAAACCAACAATATTCATGTAAGCACATAACGGAAACCGAAGGCACATTTGTCATAATGGATGCTCTTTTTATCAGAGATTTATAGACTTCACTATTGTCCATCAATTCTCAAGTTCTCCCAGTACTTTGAATAATGCGTCGAGAACATCAAGGGTGCATAATTTTGGACCTCCTTGTCCTCTACTTTATCTGCTGGGTGCAGAGGTCATCAATCAATCAATCAAAAAAATGTATAGGGTGCGATACTCACCCGTGAGGGTCTCAAGGCGCTTGTGGGGAGGGGGGAGAGGGTGGTTACTGTTCGAACAGCCATGTCTTGAGGTTTTTTCTGAAGAGTAGGAGGTCTTTGGTTTTGCAGAGGTTGGTGGGGAGGGAGTTCAAGGTTGTGGGGGCGAGGTAAGAGAATGCCCTGCCTCCTGTGGTGGTTAGTTGGATGCAGGGGACTGTAGCTAGTGCGAGGTCGGCTGATCGGAGGTTGCGGGTGGAAGTTCACTCTTTCGTTGAGATAGGTCGGCCCGGCGTTGTGGAAGGATTTGTGTGCGTGGATGAGGATCTTGAAAGTGATTCTCTTGTCTATGGGGAGCCAGTGAAGGGATTTGAGGTGTGGTGAGATTCGTTCATGGCGGGGGAGGCCAAGGACGAGGCGCGCCGCTGTGTTCTGGATTGTCTGGAGTTTGTGTTTGAGTTTGAGTGTGGTGCCGGCGTAGAGGGTGTTACCGTAGTCTAGTCTGCTGCTGATGAGTGCATGGGTGACTGTCTTCCTGGTCTCTGGGGGAATCCATTTGAAGGATTTTTTTAGAGTGCGGAGTGTGTGGAAGCAGGAGGAGGTTAGTGCATTGATTTGCTGTGTCATGGAGAGGGAGGGGTCCAGGATGATGCTGAGGATGCGTGCATGGTTTGCGGGGGTAGGTGCGGGGCCTAGGGCGGTGGGCCACCAGGAGTCATCCCATATGGTTTTGTTGGGGCCGAAGATGATGATCTCGGTTTTGTTGGAGTTAAGCTTGAGGTGGTTAGTTGTCATTCAGTTGGCGGTGTTGAGGAGAGCAGCGTGTAGGTTGGTTTTGATGGTGGTGGGGTTGCGGGTGAGGGGGAGAATGAGTTGGCCGTTGTCTGCGTAGGAGAGGATAGTGATGTGTTGATGGTGGTGTGTGGGGGGTTTGGTGAAGAAGAAGTGGACGCAGTGGTGGTCAGTCCAGTGGAGTTTGGTGGTGTTAGGGTAGGCTATGTGTTGGCTTGAGGTGAAAATTGCATCGAGCGTGTGTCCTGCTGAGTGGGTGGGTGCGGTGACCAGTTGTTTGAGTCTGAGGTTGGTGAGGTTGTCTATGAGGGAGGTTGAGTTGTGGTCTTGAAGGTTCTCCAAGTGAAAGTTGAACTCACTGAGGAGGATGAAGTCTGTGGAGGTGAGGGTCTGCGAGTGAATGGTGTCGGCGATGGTGTCGCAGAAGGCGGGGCGTGGTCCTGGAGGTCTGTACATTAGTGTACCTCTGAGGGTGGAGTTGTTGTTAATGTGGATTAGGAAGTGCGTGTGTTCTGTGCTGTTGATAGTGTCTTGGGAGCTGGTGGTGACTTTGATGGTGTCCCTGTGTAGGATGGCGATCCCACCACCTTGCCTGTTGAGGCGGTCTTTGCGTTGGAGATTGTATCCCTTGGGGCTGGCGATGGCTATGTCGGGTTCTGAGGAGGGCTTGGTCCAGGTTTCCGTGAGGAAGGCGATGTCAGGTGAATGTGATGTGATGAGGTCCCAGAGTTTTATGGCATGTTTGTGAAGGGAGCGGGTGTTGAGGAGCAGGCAGTTGAGGTGGTTGTGGTGGGTGGTGTTGGTGTGGTGCATGAGGGTGTTGTTATGGGGTGTGTTCTGGTTGTGGGGTGGTGTGTGGCGGGCTGGTTGGTGGGGGCAGAGCAGGTGTGTATTGCATTGGGGGTGCTGTGTTTGTTGTTGGGGGGTCGCTATGGTTGGTGTGTGGTGTGAGGGATGAGGAGCAGGAGGAATGACAGGTGTAGCAGGGGAAGGGGCCATGAGTGTGTGTGGGGCTGGAAAGGGTGCAGGTGGGGCAAGGGTCTGGGTTGAGTGAGTGGAGGGTGAGGGGGCAGTAGATTTGTCTGAGGGGGCCAGGGGGACTGGCGCTGGACGCGGTCTTGGCGCGGGTGGGCGCAGACGGGCTTGCCTTTGGCACGCCAGCGGCACGCCCGCTGCGCGCGTCCACGCCGCGGCTGCCATAAATGGGGAGGAGGGAGGGAGTGGCAGCTGGGAGGAGGGGGGGGCGAATGGGAAGGCTGGGGGGAGGGGCCGCAGGGATTAGCAGCGGCAGGAAAAATGGACGGAGAGAGGTGGGGGAGGTGGTAAAGGGCCGCGGCGACAGTGGCAAGGGGTTTAGGAAAGAAAACGGTCGGAGAGGAGGTGGGGGGAAGGGGGTGGGACTGCGGGGATGCAGGGCAGGGGTTTAGGAAAGAAAAACGGACGGAGGCTGGGAAAGATACAACCGGCAAAGTGGAGGCGGCGCGGGGCGGCACCGCGAGGAGCGACCTGCCTGCTGGAAGCAGGGTCAAGGGTTGCTCCTGTTACCGCGCCACGGCTGCCATAAATGTGGAGAAGGAAGGGAGTGGCAGCTGGGAGGAGGGAGGACTGGGCAAATGGGAAGGCTGGGGCCACAGGGATTAGCACCAGCAGGAAAAACAGACGGAGAGGAGGTGGGGAGGGGGTAGGGGCCGCGGGGACACAGCGGCACGGGTTTAGGAAAGAAAAATGGACGGAGGCTGGGAAAGACATATAAACAGATCTTTCCAAGCAAACCGAGGTTTTTGTATGTGAATGTCAATCAGTGCATAAGGCATGATGATGCCTTCACTGCTGTGAGTGCAAGCCCTTTGACGCTTTATGATTTCATTCAATGCAGTGGTTGTGTACAGCTCAACCCCTTATCACCAATTGCAACAGGAGAAGTGCCCCTGAAAGGGAGGCTTGTACTTCCTAATGGTTCCTCTTCTTAGTGGATCCCTTCTCTGAAGGTGACCACCTATCAGTGATCCACCTTATAGACCCTAGGGGATTTTGGAAAGAGGTTATGTCCCTCTAGTATGGGTAATTGCTCCTCCATGCCAAGGGCACCAACAGTCACCATCCTACCCTAGGGTAGGAATGTTGGGTGCTTCTTAGAATCTGTTCATGTTAGGTAGGCAAAAAGTGCACTTTGACACAAGGGCCCACTTTGCTTTGCTATGAAAGGTGTTGCATGTGGTCCAAATTCATTTCAGGCCTTACCTCTCCTCCCCAGGGGCACATACAGGTATTTTTTGTCCTCCCTTCGAGGTAGGTTTGGAACTTTGCCGCAATCTCCCAACCAGGATACCAGAAAGTGCCACAAGACATCAGGTGTTATATTTTGTTTACTATGTATGGGGTGGAAGGCCACCCATATTGGTTTTGGGGGGCACCACTCCGTCCTTAGGGCCCAGAAAGTATTTCTGCCCGCTGCAGTTGGGGGCATATGAGGTTTATCACAAATCTAGCCACACCAGAGATGGAAGAAAGCACAACTAGGAACTAGGGCCAATTTTTTAGTAGAAAAGTGTTGGAGGCCATCTCCTATTGGCATTAGGTCACACCCCTCTATTCTAGGTACACAAACTGTCTTTCTGCAACCTTCGAAGACATAGGCGGTCATTACAACATTTGCGGTAAAAACCGCTTACCGCCGTGCAGAAGACCGCCAACACACCGCTGCGGAAAACCGCCACAGCTATTATGACCCACAGCACGGAATCCGCCAAAATTCAGACACCCACACAAGTCCGCCACACCAAAGGTCAGTGATAAACTGGCGAAAACAAAACCTCCACCGTCACGCCAACAGAAATACGCCCACACTATCACTACACACGTATCCACGTGGCGGTTTTTCAACCGCGGTATTCCATTGGCGGTACATACCGCCGCGCTCAAAATACACACACATATACAAAACATTACCACATTGGACAATTCGAAATACACACACCTGATACACATACACATACCACTCCCACACACCCAATACAATATAAAACACCCACCCACATCACCCACAACCCCTTACTACCAAAAATCACGAACAAAGGCCAGAGAGAGACACCACCATCAACAATATTAGCATCCACAGGCACACAACACCATCACCCACATAACTTCCACGCACCTCACACTACACACCACTACATGTCAGCACACTCATCACCCCACACACCACCCCACACATCACCTACATCACCCCATGGCATGGCAAAGACACCCCAGGTTCCGCTGAGGAGGAGCTCAGGGTCATGGTGGAGGAAATCGTCCAGGTAGAGCCACAGCTATTCGGATCACAGGTGCAGCACACCTCAATTGCAAGGAAGATGGAGCTATGGCGAAGAATAGTGGACAGGGTCAACGCAGTGGGACAGCACCCAAGAAATCGGGAGGACATCAGGAAGAGGTGGAACGACCTACGGGGGAAGGTGCGTTCCGTGGTCTCAAGAGACCACCTTGCGGTTCAGCGGACTGGCAGCAGACCCCCACCTCCTCACCCACAACTAACAACATGGGAGGAGCAGGTCTTGGCGATTCTGCATCCTGAGGGCCCTGCAGGAGTAGGTGGAGGAATGGACTCTGGTAAGTCAAATCTTAACTATTACATCCCCCACATTACCTGCATGCCAGCACATACCCTCACCCTCACCCCCATCACTCTAACTCCTCACAAATGTCCCAATATCACAAACCACACATCCTAACCCCAAGCCCTGCATGCAACAACAAAGCATGGACACCCATCACTAAAGCATGGCCACTGCACATACCCATACACCCCCCTAAACCATCATCACGCAGATCTCACACAGGAATGCAAGCACTGGGGTACATGGTCACCCACCCATTGCACACCATGGCACACACAGATGTAATAAACATCCTTTTATACCCCTGCAGGACCCCTACCCAACATCACCGGACAGGAGAGTCCACACTTGTCCACACCACCAACAGAAGAGGCCCACAGTGGTGACAGCACCTCTGTCCAACTGGATCTAGATGACCAGCTCGGCCCATCGGGGACCTCGGGCCAGTCGGTTCCCCTCACCCAGTCACAGGCCACCATAGAGCTTCCCCCCTCTTGAAACACCAGCACAGCACCCACTCAGCGGGCCCATATCTCCGTCCCCCGGACATGTCAATCAGCAGTGTGTCCACCAATACAGGGAACCCAGGCTAACCCGCCACCCCAACAACAACAGGGACCTGGGGGCAGTGGTAGTGGGCACATGGTCCAGGGGACGGAGGCACAGGAACACAGGGGAACTGGGAGGGCTGCTGTGCGACAGGGGGCGGACAGGCCCAGGGAACCCACTCTTCACAAGGCCCTCTCCAACATCATGGGAGCATACCACCATTCCCAGGAGACAATGGCAACGGTACTGGCCAAGTTTCAGGAGACCCAGCGCCTGCAGGAGGAACAGTATTTGGGCTTCAGGGAGGAACTCAGATCCATCAATTCCACCCTGGGCACCATCGTACGGGTGCTGAAGGAAGTACTCAACACCAGGAGGGACACTGGCACTACAAGGGGCCCCTGACACTAGCCTGGACGATGAACTGCCCACCACCTCCGCCGGCGCTAGTGGACAGGAGGCACCGCCATAGGACCACCACACCAGCACTCCACCCACTGCAGAGGCAGAACCACCCTGCAAGCGGTCCCTGAGATCCAGGACAAAGAGAGAGAATGATGCCAAGACACCCACCAAGAAATGAGACCACCCTGATTATTATCCTACTGTCCCACTTTGTCACCCTGTCCATCCTTAAACTGCCCCAACTCCACTTCCAATGCCCATTTGGGCAATGCACCTGTGAGACTAATATACTAGACTCACCATTTTGCTACCCCCTCCAATTTGGAGCACTAAAATAAACACCCTTAAAGCACAAAACAATCTGGAGTCAGTCTGTGATTCCGGAATACTGTATTAGCAATTACTGTGGCAAAAAGCTCTTTCATTTGTAATGTCAACATACCTATGTCACACAGCTCCAGTCCATGAGGAATCAAAGCAGATGTCACACAGTGGGACCCACATCTGTGAAATCGTAAGGGAAAGTGACAACTCAGTGACCATACACTGGGTGAAAACGACAGACAGTAGAGAGGTAGTAGTGTTTAAGTACATGTAGTAGGCCGGTTAGTATTCTTACCTGTGTTTCACTGGAAATATTGCTGGATCACTGAGTCCCTGTTGTCCATGCCTTCTTCTTCTGCTTCCTCGACTTCACTGTCCACAGGCTCCACAGCTGCAACAACACCGCCATCTGGACCATCCTCCTGCAGAAAAGGCACCCGTCATCGAAAAGCCAAGTTGTGAAGCATACAGCAGGCCACGATGATCTGGCACACCTTCTTTGGTGAGTAGAATAGGGATCCACCTGTCATATAGAGGCACCTGAACCTGGCCTTCAGGAGCCCGAAAGGTCCGCTCGATCACCCTCCTAGTTCGCCCATGGGCCTCATTGTAGTGTTCCTCTGCCCTTGTCCTGGGATTCCTCACTGGTGTCAGTAGCCATGACATGTTGGGGTAACAAGAGTCACCTGCAAATGGCGAGGGACAACTATTAGACACACACTAACCTGGAGGGATACAACCATTCCCACTGACTAGCTTCCAGGTGCTCACCTAATAGCCACACACTGTGCCTCTGGAGTTGACCCATCACATAAGGGATGCTGCTATTCCGCAGGATATAGGCGTCATACACTGAGCCAGGGAACTTGCCATTCACATGGGAGATGTACTGGTCGGCTAAACATACCATCTGTACATTCATCGAATGATAACTCTTCCGGTTTCTCTACACCTGTTCACTCCTGTGAGGGGGGATCAAAGCCACATGTGTCCCATCAATGGCCCCTATGATGTTGGGGATGTGTCCCAGGGCATAGAAATCACCTTTCACTGTAGGCAAATCCTCCTCATGAGGGAAAACGATGTAGCTGCGCATGTGTTTCAGCAGGGCAGACAACACTCTGGACAACACGTTGGAAAAAATAGGCTGGCCACTGTTGTTTGAAATGACCCACTTGCGAGGAAATGGAGCACTGACAGCATCTGTACTTGAGGGGGGATTCCTGTGGGATGGCGGATAGCTGACATCAGGTCTGGCTCCAACTGGGTACACAGTTCCTGGATTGTGGCATGGTCAAGCCTGTATGTGATGATCACATGTCTTTCCTCCATTGTTGACAGGTCCACCAACAGTCGGTACACCAGAGGATGCCACCATCTTTTCACATGTCCCAGCAGACGGTGCCTATGAAGGACAACAGTGAGCACAGAGTCAAACTACTCAGCGGTACGTACCCCCATCTTACACAGAACACCAATCATAATCTAAAAAGTGGCCTGTATGTGTGTTGAGTCTAGGCAGAGGTATGTGTGACGCAGTTGAAAATGAATCCATGTGGGCCCCTGAAATGGCGGCTGTCTGACCTGTAAAGTGGGACAATGGAATGTGATGTAACTGCGCTGGCATTGTACACCGTCGCGGTAGGCGGTCGAAGTCTGCAGCGCAATGCTGCATTGGTTAACATTGGACCCTATGGGTCCCAGGAGCCAATGTCGATGTACGCCGGTGGTGACGGTACTCACCGCCGCAGACGTGACTGCCATTTTCTATCAATTCAATCACTCGATACCTGATCTTCGACAGGAGAGGACCTACACTGCAAGTGCTGCTGTGACCTCGGTCTGGAAGAGACAATGGCTCGAGTGTCTGGGGAAAGGGCCCCTGCCTTCACATCGGAGGAAATAGAGAAACTCGTGGATGGGGTCCTCCCCCAGTACACGCTACTCTACGGTCCTCCAGACAAACAGGTAAGTACACTGCGAGCATGCTATATGGGCTATGCCTGTGTGGAGAGGGGTGGATGTAAGAAGGAAGGGGGGAGAGTGTGGCGTGCATGAAACAACGGTGAGTGCATGTGCCCTTGCCAAGGGTAGGGATGGGGGCCAATGACTGTGACGGTGCAGTTGGTAATAAGTTTCTCTTCCCCCTGTACAAATCATGTAGGTCAGCGCCCAACAGAAAAATATATTTGGCGTGCCATCCCCAAGGACGTCCGGACCCTGGGGGTCTACCACAGACGGAGCACCCACTGCCAGAAAAGATGGGAGGACATTCGCTGCTGGAGGATGGCCTCCCAACGTGGGAGGGGTGCCCGTCGCACCATGACCCCCCGGATGTTCAGGATCCTGGCGGTGGCATACCCGGAGTTGGATGGGCGCTTGAGGGCATCACAGCAGCCACAAGGGGGTGAGTACACTCTCATTCTGCTGATTTTGCATGCAGTGGAGGGGTCTGGTTGGGGGAAGTGGGCTGTGGGTTTCCCTAGGCCAGGGCGAGTTCCGTAGGCAAGGTCCCTCCGTAAGGCAGGCCATGTGGCACCCCAGCGCACCTCTGTAGAGTGCCAACTACACCTAGTCATGCCCCTGTGTCATCCATGTGTGCAGATGTCGTCCATAGCCTAGTAGGCCATTTCCCAGGAATTGAACAGTGGAGCCCAAGAGCGCGGCGTAGTGCAGGGGGCATCTGGGTCTGTCGTGTCCGCCAACGGTAGCGGTAATGCATGCACTCAACATGTCGTTCTTCTGTCGCCCCCCCCTTTTTGTGGTCTCCCTGTTCTTGTGTGCATTAGCATCATCAGGCGGAGGAGCAGTGGCACCGAAGCACGAGGGGGCTGCATCCCACATGGCCATGGAGGGCCACACTACAGAATCGGACTTCACCAGTGGGACGGAGGGCGAGGGGAGCTCCACGGCAGGGACAGGAGACCAGTGACACGGACTCGTCCTCTGATGGGAGCTCCCTTGTGGTGGCGGCAACATCTGTGCCCCCCCATCTACAGGTACAGCCGCTATCCCCCCCTACCAGCACCGCCCTCCCAGCAGCCCCTCAGCCTTTGTCCCGTGCCCGCTCACCCAGGATGGTGGGCATCACCTTTGCCCCAGGCACCTCAGGCCCTGCCCCAGTCACCCCTGCTGCCCTCAGTAAGGAGGCCATTGACCTCCTCAGGTCCCTCACTGTTGGGCAGTCTACCATTTTGAATGCCATCCAGGGTGTAGAAAGGCAGTTGCAACAAACAAATGCATTTTTGGAGGGCATTCATTCTGGTCAGGCGGCCCTTCAGCGAGCTTTTCAGACTCTGGCCTCAGCACTGACGGCAGCCATTGTCCCTGTGTCTAGCCTCCCCACTCCAACTTCCTCCACCCAGACCCAATCCCCTGTACCCCAGCCTATACCAAGCACACCTCTAGACCAGCATGCACACACATCAACATACAAGGGAAGCTCAGGCAAACATAAGCACCACACATCCCACAGGCACTCACGCAAGCATCTCACACATGCAGATACACCAACATCCACTGCCTCCACTGTGTCCCTCTCCTCCTCGTCTCCCTCCTCCCTCCCAGTCCGGTCTACACTCACACCTGCATGCACTACCTCTACAGCCACTACTACCATCACCAGCACACCCACCACCACACCCCGCTCACGTGCAGTCACCACCCCTACTACCATTCACACGTGCCCTGTGTCCTCTCCCAGTGTGTCTGTGACGCCCCCTCCCAAGATACACAAACGCAGGCACACCCACCCAACAGCCATCCACCTCATGACAGCCTCGAGCGCATGCACCTTCACCCAAAGTCAGGAAACAAACACCTCCTACAACCACAATCTCTTCCTCCACTTCCAAACCCCCTCCAGCTACCCGTCCCAGTGTCTCCAAGAAACTTTTCCTGTCCAACCTTGACCTCTTTCCCACACCTCCCCCACCCCATCCATCAACTAGGGCCCGATCTAGCACCTCAGCCACAACATCTCCGCCACCAGTGGTGCCTGTAGTCACCGGAATCTGGAGTGCACCGGCCACCAGGGCAGCCAGTGTGGCACGGAGCCACAGCACAGACAGTCCCTCACCTGTGAAGCATCAGAAGTTGGCCAGTGCCCGGCGGGAGAAGGGGAAGGCTCCAACCACCAAAGCCGCTCCCAGGGATACAGGTGGGAGTGTGGAGTCAGTTGCGACAGCTTCCAAGGTGGGGAAGGGGCACAAGAAACTGAGCAAGTCTGGGAAGAGCAGCATGGCGGAGAAGACCGCCATCATCCCCGCTGCCCAGGAGGCCACCGCCAGCACCAGCCCTGCTGCCCAGGAGGCCACCACCAGCACCAGCCCTGCTGCCCAGGAGGCCACCGCCAGCACCAGCCCAGCTGCCCAGGAGGCCACCGCCACTAGCCCTGCGCCCAGGAGGCCACCGCCAGCACCAGCCCAGCTGCCCAGGAGGCCACAGCCATCATCCCTGCTCTGACAGAGAGGGCAAAAGCCCCGCGAGGCTAGAGAGGACCGCCAGCACAAGCCCCGCTGGGCTAGAGAGGACCAGCATCACAAACCCCGCTGGGCCATGAAGGACCGCCAGCACAAGCCCAGCTGGGCTAGAGAGGACCGCCAGCACAAGCCCCGCTGGGCTAGAGAGGACCGCCAGCACAAGCCCCGCTGGGCTAGAGAGGACGCCAGCACAAGCCCTGCTGGGCTAGAGAGGACCGCCAGCACAAGCCCCGCTGGGCTAGAGAGGACCGCCAGCACAAGCCCCGCTGGGCTAGAGAGGACCGCCAGCACAAGCCCCGCTGGGCTAACGAGGACCGCCAGCACAAGCCCCGCTGGGCCATGAAGGATCGCCAGCAGCTGAGTCACTGCAAAGGAGCCCTCCGCTCCAAGCACCGCTGAACAGGGCACCGCCGCCTCAAGCACCGCTGAACAGGGCACTGCTGTCTCAAGCAACGCTGAACAGGGCACCGCCGTCTCAAGCAACGCTGAACAGGGCACCGCCGTCTCAAACTACTGCTGAACAGGGCACCGCCGTCTCAAACAACGCTGAACAGGGCACCGCCGTCTCAAGCAATGCTGAACAGGGCACCGCCGTCTCAAGCACCGCTGACCAGGGCACTGTTGTCTCAAGCACCGCTGAACACGGCACCGCCGTCTCAAGCAACGCTGGCCCATGAGCACCAAGGGCACTGACGCTACTGAGTCCTTCACGGGCAGAATGAAGCACTCTGGGCACCATGCCCCCTCCAGAACCAGTGGAGACTGTCATCCACTACCTCTGTCCTCAGCAGGATGAAGCACTCTGGGCACCATGCCCCCTCCAGAACCAGTGGAGAGATCCATCCACTACCTCTGTCCTTAGCAGGATGAAGCACTCTGGGCACCATGCCCCCTCCAGAACCAGTGGAGAGATCCATCCACTACCTCTGTCCTTAGCAGGATGAAGCACTCTGGGCACAATGCCGCCTCCAGAACCAGTGGAGACTGTTATCCACTTGAGAGACTGTGGCTTTGCACTCCCCAGGATGGCACAGTGGGCAACCCACCCACTGTTGAGACTTGAGAGACTGTGGCCTTCCACTCCCCAGGATTGAACAGTGGGCAACCCACCCACTGTAGAGACTTGAGAGACTATGGCTTTGCACTCCCCAGAATGGAACAGTGGGCAACCCACCCACTGTAGAGACTTGAGAGACTGTGGCTTTGCACTCCCCAGGATTGAACAGTGGGCACCCCACCCACTGTAGAGACTTGAGAGACTGTGGCTGTGCACTCCCCAGGATTGAACAGTGGGCATGTGGCCCCCTCGTGGATTTGGAGTTGTGCATTCAACCGGCTGAGGTGCCCCCCCTTTCCCTCCCCTTGAGGTGCCTGTTTTCTTGCTATCTGATGCCCCTGCAGTCTTCTCTCCGTCATGGTCAGGGATCTTGTGTGGTCCTCGTCCATACCGTGTGGGCCCAGTGTTCCACGGACTTAATTGGAGCACTACCTGGACTACTATGCTTGGTGTATATTTTGTTAATGGTGTATATATATATATATTTTTGCCTACTTGATTTTAATATATTAAAATGGTTACACTCATTTTATTTTGTCTTTGCATTCTTCCGGGGGGGTGTTGGGGGGTGTAACTGTGATGTATCAATATGGATTAGTGTGTGTGTTGTGGTGGGTGAGGGTGGGGGTGGGGGTGTTGCGTGTGTGTGTGTCCCTGTTTTTTCCCTTTCCCCCTCCCCTGTGTCGTAGGTGCAGTACTCACCGTGGTCTTCGCCGCCGGCGTTCGTGCTCCTGGTAGACGAGCAGGAAAACTATTGCAGGGAGAATTTGGAGTTACAGCTCCATGGGGTCCTAGTTCCTCGTGGGGTGTGTAGAGGTGAGCGTTTTCCCTTCGGAATCCTGTTTCCGCCGTGTTTTTATCCATGGTGAATCCACCCCGGAAAAGGTGGCGGATTGGCCTGTTGTGATACTGTGGGCGGTACTTTGTCCTCCGCCTGTCTGTTGGCGGTGACCGCCGCTCTGTTTGTTTGTTCCGCCGTGTTGGTCGGAGTGTTAAAGTGGCTGTCTATGTTGGCGGTCTCCGCCACGGTCGTAATTGCAAAATCTTTACCGCCGGCCTGTTGGCGGTCTTACCGCTGCTTTAACACCAACCGCCAGTGTTGTAATGACCACCATAGTGTGGAGTCCACACTCCGGGAGGCGGAAAGTCTTCTGCATACCAGGGATTATTTTTTATTACATGTGTAGGGTAGCGGCCTGCTTGTATTAATATAGGACTGCACCCCCACCCTTTGGTTGATAGTTTTCAGAAAAGCTTGTGTTGTTAGCTTCTCCTACGTACCAGCTGAACTCATGCTCAAATAATGCAGCTATTCACATTCAAAAACACAATGTTAATGCAGAATTGTTGACATTTTGATGGTGTGTGTTTTGTTCTTTCCTTTGCAATATAATAGATCCACCTACACAAACTAGGTAACTTTTTTTTATCAGAAAAAACACTGGCCTTCCTGGGAGATTCCGGATCTAACCCCCACAGAAATGCAATGTAATTTTCTGATTTCACTAAATGTTTGGTGTTTGGAAAGCATTCACAGTAGTAACAAATTGTGAAATACACAAAGTCACACTACCTGGGACTCCTCCAGGAGTCTAATATTCTGAAATGCCTGGTGTTGGCACATTTCCTTGGGCATATTTAAGGAGTGTAATATATATTATATGTCTCTTAAGCTCAGCCGTAAACCAATTGTGGCTCTATGAAATTGTAGATTTGCTTTTCTCCTTCATATAAAGGGCCGTATTTATACTCCGTTTGCGCCGAATTTGCGTCGTTTTTTTCGACGCAAATTCGACGCAAAACTAACGCCAACTAATGCCATATTTATACTATGGCGTTAGAGGCGTCTAGCGCCAAAGTTCCCGGAATGTGCGTCATTTTTTAGCGTGAACCCCTTCCTTGCATTAATGATATGCAAGGGAGGCGTTCCCGTCTAAAAAATGACTCCCAGGCCTTTACGTGGTATTTATACTCCCGGGCAAAAGAGACGCCCGGGAGTGGGCGTGGCTAAAAACGGCGCATTTGCGCCGCTTTTTAACGCCTGGGTCAGGCATGGCGTTAAGGGACAAGTGGGCTCAAAATGAGCCCAGAGTGCCCTCCCCTGCCCCCAGGGACCCCCCCTGCCACCCTTGCCCACCCCAGGAGGACACCCAAGGACGGAGGGACCCATCCCATGGACATTAAGGTACGTTCAGGTAAGTATTTTTTTTTTTATTTTATGTGGCATAGGGGGGCCTTATTTGTGCCCCCCTACATGCCACTATGCCCAATGACCATGCCCAGGGGACCGAAGTCCCCTGGGCATGGCCATTGGGCAAGGGGGCATGACTCCTATCTTTACAATGATAGGAGTCATGTTGATGGGGGATGGGCGTCGAAAAAAAATGGCGCAAGTCGGGTTACGACGATTTTTTCGACGTAACCTGACTTGCCCCATTTTAAGACGCCCATGCGCCATTTTCCCCCTACGCCGGCGCTGCCTGGTGTACGTGGTTTTTCTCGCGCACACCAGGCAGCGCCGGTCTGCTTGCGCCGGCTAACGCCATTCAATAAATACGGCGCCCGCATGGCGCTTCAGAATGGCGTTAGCCGGCGCAAAACTTTTTGACGCTAAACTGCGTTAGCGCAGTTTAGCGTCAAAAAGTATAAATATGGGCCAAAATGTTTGACAATTTAATTTTATATTACAGATTACTTATGGTGACTATTCATCACGCTCATGTTTATATAATTGATTCCAATGCAGATCAGGATATAGTTCTCTGCGTTGAGGAATATATTTTTAACAGAAATTGTTATACTATGTTCAGAACAAAATATATAATTGCAGGCATTGATTAGTAAGATAATGAACACTGATTTCTATAGGAATACCCCAGCAGGTAATACAAAACATACAAAAAACATATCCTATACTGAGTGTTTTCTCCTCTTCAACCAACATCTTTTGTATATTCCCACAGCACTAGCCCATCATTAACTGTGTGAACAATAGGGTCCTTGAGATTGTCCTCATTGCATATTTTCAATATGTGAAACTTGTTAAGATCTTCTTTTTACATTTCAGAAAGAAGGACAGTTATGAACATCACAATCCCTACATTATGAGAGTGCCTAAGATCGATTTTTTATCTCAACATAGTCTTACATCATAAGTAAACTTAAGTACACATTGTAAAGTGTTTTTATTGAAATGTAGCTGTTTTGAAAGTCTCCTGTATTCCTATATCTTTTTTTACACATTCCCATTCCACTGACCAATGCATTTTTCAATACATTTTGTGGCCTGCTCCTCAAGTTTGTCCCGGCCGGTCGACGCCCCTGCAGAGGATGGGATACTTTAATACTCCTCTATGAGATGGGCAGATTTGGGGTGCCACCCCCATTACTATACTACCTGGCAGTGCAGTACCAGTATGCCCAACAGTGGTTCCACAGAGATGCTAGAATCCCCTACACCAAACCTGAAAAGGACTTAGCTGCACCAACACCTTTGACTTCCATTTTCCCAAAGGGGATCTCGCCAGATCCCCAAAATATACAACCTATAACTGCAACATGCTGGGTGTGGCAGAAACTCCATTGTAAACTAGGGGGTCTATCCTATACTTCCCATTAATACCTGTGGCAGATAACCCATAGCTCCCCATCACCTGTGAAGATCTAGTGATGCGCACTCTGGTGCGATGTGACCTCCATACACCTGGGGACCTTTTCCCTGATGGTCATGCCATTACACACTCCACTGACCCTCGCTCAGCCTCCGCCACCCTTTTGGACAACTTCATAATGCATTGTATATGCAGTGCACTGCAAGGGCTTGTACTAACCTACCCACTTACACCGGATTAATTCCCTCCATTAACTCTAGTGTTAAGTGATGGTGGAGGTGCCTTGTTGGTGTCCAGGCTGTACCACGCCAGAGTGGCCATGCTCCCTACAAGCAACACACAACATCTGTGCTACTGGGAGCAAGCCCTGGGGCATCCCTTGACAGATAAGATATAGACTGCTTACTGCACACAAACTTGACTGGTGTCGCCTAACCATGACATAACCTCATTCACTTTAAATTCCTTATACAAGCCTATGTCACCCCCAAAGACCAATATAGATTTGATCTCATGAAATCATCCTACTGCCCCAAGTGCCACACCACTGCAGCTGATTTTATTCACATTACATGGACATGCAGACACCTTGCTCTTTACTGGAGAACAATCTTCTCCAGACTGGCTCAGATGACAGAACTCCCCCTTCATCCCGACCCGCTCCTGGTACTACTGCGCTGGACACAGGACCTTCCAAAAACACTTCGCAGCCATAGCCCTCCTCCTGGCAAAACTTTAAATTGTAATACACTGGGGAGACGGGCACACACCTAAGGTCCAGGACTGGTTGAAAAGCCTAGCATATTGTGATATCACTAGTGAGATATATTACTCATTCCATCACCCTGCCTCTAAACCAAAGGACATCTGGCATCCCCTATGCGACTACCTTATGTTTGCCACAGAGGAGCCTCACAGCTCGATCACCACAGACACACCAAGCAGACCTCCTTCCCCATTCTCTGCTCCTCTATCACCCACTTGACTGAATCTGCTCAGTTAACTCTACTGCATGTCTGCATGCACACACGAGATATGCCCACTTACAGTGCACTTCCATACCCCGCTCCACCCTGGTCTTCCTCTTGGGTCCACCCTGTATTACACAACACAATATATGGATGCTTTAAAATCAATGTGCAAAATTCTAAATATCTCTTGAAGAAACATGTTTTTGCCTCTATTTCTTCTTTATTGTAGGTTCATATTATTGTCTAATGAGTCTACTTGCAACACTTGCTGAGATACATTTACAATCTACAGTGGATTGCCATGACTTATCCTGCATGACAGTTTCCCCGTGCACAGAGTCTCAAACATAGTGGACACTGTATGCTTTTCAAGCTTATAACCTTGACTATTCTATTACCTACACTTTTATATAGATGCATAATACACTTACATAATGGCTATGCTATTACACTGTCAATGAGTTGCAATTCATGTTTAAAACTTAATATATATATTTTTTTTTAAATGAACTGTATTAATGTTTTACTCAGTATATTTCTGAAACTATGGGGCATATTTATGAGTCCCTTATGCCACCTTGCGCCACATTAGTGTTATTGTTTTTTTTGCTTATATGGCATTGGGTTGGCAAAAATGCTACACTATATTTACAAAGTGATGCAATGCACGCATTGTGGCACTTTGTAAACGCCTGTACCACATTTTGCCAATACCAGGCATAATGTATGCAAGGGAGTGTTCCAGTATTAGGAGGCCCAGACAAATGGCACGGAGGTACACTGTTGCATTTTAAGCATCATTTATCGTCCTCCTTCACTTTGCAGGATTAGCGTCAAGTGTTAAAAAAATTAACGCTAGTTCCCTAACATGCACCATGGTGCACCAAATCATAAATGCAGAGCACACATGGTGGCATTAAGGGGCGCAATGGGACTTAAGAAAAGTGGCGGCTCATGATGCTCCACTTTTCATAAATCTAGCCCTATTTTCCTTTCCTTTTGGCACAGACGTAATTATGGGCATTAGTTTTTCTCCCATTAAAGCTTGTCAGAAGAGTATTGTATGCTCCATCTGCAATCACAAGTGCCCTAGTAGTTTGATCTATGTTGGTGCAGGTGTCAAAAACATAAAACATGGTTGGAAACCATGAAGCTCACAATTCAATTACCTCACGCTCAGCTTTCTACATGCAACACCCCCACAGATGGGTTGTTATCTAATTTGCTAAACATTCAAAAAGTAATTGTAAAAGGAGGAGGGAAAGTAAAATTCATCCCTGGTCTTTGAGGAGATTATTAGTAAGTCATTTAACTTTACCGAAACTCTAATTGGCATATTTTCTATATTGAATGGAACATAGAGTTTAGTGTAATACCTGGTAAATCAATCCTTGTTGCATCTGTAATTTCATTGTGGTAAATGTCATAGATTTCATGTCTCACTTCCTGTTCTTGTTTACTTGTACTCTCTTTTTGTACCTGCAAGTATTGCCCCAAGCTTTCTTCAGCTATAATAATCTCTGACATGGAAATCAGTGCTGGAATGCTGGGAGTTCTCCAGTGATAATGTTTCAATGTTGATGTGGTATATACTTTTTGCTAATACACATTTTTCAAAGGCCAAAGGGGCTATAGTGAGAAAAAATATGTGAATGTTAACGGTTTTTCAGCATTACACAGTTCAATATGAGAATGTGTGTACCCCATTGATCACAGTGCATAGTATCTCCAGTTTTAGTATTTCTGGTGAATTATCTATATAGGTGATATGCAGGTTAATATTGCTTCTATTACCAAAACTATTTCAAGAATACAGTAAAGATTATCTCATTTCTCATGCACCAAAGTCCAGAATTCAAATTTGTTGAGCTGCTTTATGCAAAGAAGAAAACACAGTGCTGAGCCATAGCTCCTAATATTGGCTTGCTCGTGTCATCCCCTCAGTGGGAACTTAAACAAGGCTACCTTGTGCGATGCACAGCTTTTCACCATTATGCAGGGTTATGTGTACACTACCTACATATGTTTTGTACTGGAGGCGTATTTCTCCCATTTACCAACAGTCGTGGCTCAACCTGTTTATGGGAGGGGGGGAGGAATTTTAATACACTTACAAATACAAAATAAAAATAAAAACTTGCAGCCACTCCTCCGTCTTGCAGTGTAGGCACAGGCCACACTGCGGCCAATCCTAATGCTGCTCAGAGCAGCATTAGGATTGGCTGGGAGTGCCCCGCCAGGGCACTCCCAGGAAGACTAAGAGCCTGTCCCTGCTCTCTCCTGCCTGGCAACACAGTGCCGGACTGGAGAGAGCCTACTGCACATGTGTGTTTGGCCGGCCTGAGACAGCCAGCCAAACATACATGCGCACTGAGGGGAGTGCTCTGTGCACTCCCCTCCGTGGCTGTCATCCCCAATGCCCTGCCCATTTTACTACAAAGCGATAATAAACCTAGTTTATTATCGTTTTGTGGTAAAAGGTTTGCAGCTGCTGCAGGCGGGGGGTGACGCTCCTCCGCCATAGCGGAGGAGCCGCCATGGTTTATCATGCATTTGATATGTGCTACACATTGCAGCACACATTAACTGCATTATTGTTTTAAGAAAGCAACGCATTTCCTGCTGTTGGCTCCTGTTTGAGAAGATTGTTTTTCTACGCAAAGCCCAAGCTGGTTATCTTAGCAGATTGGACTTTGCATCAAAACTAATGGTTGTTAGCACTGAGCAGAAGCAGTAACACCCCCCTAATGCAAAGTATTTTGTGTACTATGGAAATTGCAGATTTCCAATACAAAATATATTTAGGTGGTCATTCTGACCGCGGCGGGCGGCGGTAGCCGCCCGCCATGCGGTCACCGCCATTTGGCCGCCCCGCGGTCAAAAGACCGCAGAGGCCATTCTGGCTATCCCGCTGGGCCGCCAAAGGATCGCCCGCTGGCCCAGCGGGAAAGGCCCTGCAACACAGAGGCCAGCTCCGAATGGAGCCGGCGGTGTTGCAGGGGTGCGACGGGTGCAGTTGCTATGCAGACAGTGAAAATCATGCTGGGGCCCTGTTAGGGGGCCCTTGCACTGCCCATGCCAGGTCAAAACCGCCAGAAACAGGCTGGGGGAAGGGGGTCAGATGGAGGTTCAGCCCTGCCAGGGGTATTCCGCGGTATTTACCGCTGCGGCCAGAATGGGCAATGAAGCACCGCCAGCCTGTTGGCGGTGCTTCTGTTGCCCGTGGCCCTGGCGGTTTAGGACCGCCAGGGTCAGAATGAGGGCCTTAGTGCTTAATAGTTAATAGTATGCACTAGCGAGTAAATAAAAGGGGGCAGAAGCACACTACTTTGGCTTTCGGGCACCCAGTTCCCTCAGATGCACGCACAATGGCGCATGGGTTGCATGGTAACACTTATTTCAGTTAAACAGTCTTTTGGTATCATCATGGTTGATGCAGCCAGTGCTGTACATCTCTAGACATGGATGTCTGTTTCCGGATAGTTGTCCTTCATCAGTAGAGAGTGACAAATGCATTTAAAGCTACTGGAAGTGCTGCTCACAGTCTTCTCAGGTCACATTATCTCTCCTTAGCGCAGCTGCATCACACAGGCCTTGGGTCAGTTCAACCAACTCTAGGGAGTTCTAAATGATAAATTATGATTATGTAGTTAATTAAAAATTATAAAGTGATCAGCAAATAAACTATAGTTGTGATTGAATATCTGAAATATTGCATCCTGCCATAATATATCAAACAACAATCAATGCAAGATTGATGTCAGAATTTTTAGGTCGACTGTAAGTGTTCAACGTGTTGTATACTTTTAAGTATACTTATACTGTGAGTTCCAGCGATTTCATTTGTTGGTTCCATTGTCCTTTAAAAATCCTTGCTTGCTAGTGGTCAGTTCTGCCTCTTTGTCCTGCCTTTTTCTCTTTGGGAGCAGCACCAACTACTGTATATTTAAGCTATGTCCTTTTTATCTCTTCTATACAGGACTTTTTTTCTTGGTAATTGCCCGTTCGTCTTACACTGTGGGTGCGTGTTCAGTCCCTCACCCATACCAGCTCCCTCTGTAAACAAAACCAACTGCAAAGAGAGGCTTTTTCAGTCGCCCTCGTTTATCTTAGCTCCCACGTTTGGCTTGTCTGCTTTTGTAACTGCCCATTAGGATTGCCCCTTTTACATGTGTTCTTACTTGGCATATTTGTTGATGCTTCCTGCACACTTTTTTATTTTATTTGGGTGACTGGTTGAGCCACGAGAACAATGCACTTTCTTGAGCACAAATCATTTTGCTTTCTGGCTGTAACAGAATGTGCTTGTGTATTTAGTTGCTCTGTCCCTGTTTATTGTTTTGTGGCTGTAACCCAAGCAAGCCCACCAGAGCAGCTGACCTCCAATAAAAGCTGCCTAATGACCTCTTCTGCTACTACCAGAGACATAACCGCTGATAGCTGCTCCCTTTCACCCAACTGGGACACACTGGTTTCACCTCTTCATTTACTTGTTGCTGTGTGCCAGATTTCCATGTTGTCATGAAAACACTACTGTTTACCAGATGCACTGGTGACTATTATGCTTGTTTTCGAGTTGGATACACAGACCCCAAAGCACTGACCTTTGAGAGTCCGTTTTGGTTATTTTTCAAGCTCTCTCTCTTGATATCTTTGTTGTACTCACAGTAAATCCATCAGCCACTTGGAAGTGGTGAAAACTAAAAATTCAACAAGTCTTCAACTTTGCGCAAGCTCGTATATGATGGACTTCCCTTATGTTTCCGCCCTGCTGGCCTCTTCCTTCCACATCTCGCAGCCACACAGAAAGATGTTTCACAAACTATCTGGAATGATAGGCTCAAATGGTGATGAATGGGTGAATCTAGCATGAAACAAAGAATCTCATCCTCTAGCTTCTCAATCACCAAATTAGCACTGTAACTTTCTGAAAAGGGGTGCTGACAAGCCTTACACCCAGCCTTTCCCTGCAGGGTGGTCTGTCAATAGGATATTATTGGAGATTTAAAATCCAAGATGATGTAGAGTGTATTGCAGTGATATTAGTTCTTGTTTAAATCATATGCGAAGGAGGCAATCATGAGAGGAAGAAGATGCTCATTGTATTTTTTCCCTCCTTTTCACTGTGTTCTTCAACCCTTTGGTTCTATTATTGCCACTGGATTTTGCTCCTTGCAGTTTGACATTATTCTGGATTCTATGCCTGAAATTCTTGATTTGCTCTTCTCTCCTTCCTGCTGCAAGGGAGAGTTGTGTGCCTTGCTGATTTTTTCACTGCTAATCTACATCTTCAATCAAGAGCTACAAGATTGCCAAGGACGTTTTTTCACTTGTTTGGATTTTTCCCTTCTAACCCGGACCCTTTTAAGGAGACTAATGATACGTTTCACTCATACTGTTCTGTGCAGGATGGGACAGTTGTTACTGGAAGACTTAGCCCTTTCCTTGGGCAATCCATAACAGGACACATCTGACCTTCAGCATCCAGTCATTGACACATATGTAGTGATAATCATGACACTGTGGTTACATATTTAACCTTATAATATCACATATCACCCACCTTTATCAAATGTGGGAGTATTTTGTCATCAAAGACATGTCATTATGGATTTGTATGGCAGCCACCTTCATGCACGTGGAATAATTGGTCATACAAATCCTAGGAAACACTCATGCTTATTCCAGCGCTTCAGACCATGAACACTAATAGCAGAGCAGGTGCAAATAATCACATAGCTATGAGTCTACAATACCCATGCAAATATAATAACTTCAAACCTGGAGACTCAGGCGGTCATTCCGACCCTGGCGGTCATGGACCGCCAGGGCCGGGGACCGCGGGAGCACCGCCAACAGGCTGGCAGTGCTCCCAAGGGCATTCTGACCGCGGCGGTACAGCCGCGGTCAGAAACGGAAAACCGGCGGTGTACCGCCGGTTTTCCGCTGCCCTGGGGAATCCTCCATGGCGGCGCAGCTTGCTGCGCCGCCATGGGGATTCCGACCCCCATACCGCCATCCTGTTCCTGTCGGTTTTGGCCGCCAGGAACAGGATGGCGGTATGGGGTGTCGTGGGGCCCCTGGGGGCCCCTGCAGTGCCCATGCCAATGGCATGGGCACTGCAGGGGCCCCCGTAACAGGGCCCCACCAAGATTTTCAGTGTCTGCCATGCAGACACTGAAAATCGCGACGGGTGCAACTGCACCCGTCGCACCCCTTCCACTCCGCCGGCTCCATTCGGAGCCGGCATCCTTGTGGAAGGGTGTTTCCCGCTGGGCTGGCAGGCGGCCTTCTGGCGGTCGCCCGACAGCCCAGCGGGAAACCCAGAATACCCGCGGTGGTCTTATGACCGCGCAGCGGTAATCTGGTGGCTCCCGCCGGCCCTGCGGTTACCGCGGCCGGCGGGAGTCAGAATGACCCCCTCAGTCCTGCTCTGACACTGAACCATATACATTTATTTCCATATACATTTAGCCCACTCACACAAGACTCTCACCCAGATTCTTTTGTTGGACTTTATTGTAGAATCACATTTAGGTTTAAGATCTCTTTTACTAGTTTTTAGAAAAGGTAAGAACAATACAACTTCTCCCACTTACAACCACTGGCCAGTGGGGAGGGACAGGTGAAAAGAGGGAGGGGAAGTTAGAAGGGAAGGGAAGGATAGGCACATTATTTGCAGTAAAGTAGTTGCATCATTCAGTGGGTATACCTAAAATCTACGTTGCAAGCAGGGAATACCATGTTGGGGACATATCAACCAGTGTATTGAGGAGGAGGGCTTGATAGGACTTTTCAGTCAGAAGATGCTTAGGTATGATAGGCACATTAGTTCCCTGAATTCTTCAGACATGTATCGGATAGAAGGGTCCCAGGTTTTATCAAAAAGGGGCAGCGAGCCGGTCGCTGCTGCTGTCAATTTTTCCATACCCATGAGGGCCCATAATTTGTCCAGCCAGTCAATATGAGAGGGAATGGTCTCCGAGCCCCATTGCGAAAGTAGTAGGTGCTTAGCAGCCCCCAGAGCCGGATAATAGCCTGACCCTTAGGTGTGCAAAGTGCGTATGTTTGAGGGTTAGGGAGGACCAGTAGCACAAAGTTAGGGAACCGTGGTATGTTAGTGTCATGTATTTCATCAATCGCTTGGAGGATGGTGTGCCAGAAAGAGACGATTTTTGGGCAGTGCCACAATATGTGAGTGTGCCTTCCTGTCCACACTGACGCCAACATCCGCCATCGCCGTGCACCCTCCACTTAGCCACCCATGCAGGTGTACAATACATGTAATGGGCTATTTTCAAAAATATTTCTTTGGTGTTCGTGGCACGCGCTGTGACTAGTGGCCGGTGAAGGACATCTCACCACTTCCTATCTGTGAATGTGCGCTCGCATTCCGTCTCTCATCTGTGCCTTGCTGGTGTTGTGGAGAGTGCGGGTGGCGCAAGCATAAAGACGTAAACGTTGGGCAGGAGTCGCTTGTCCGTTTCTCTGCTTAGCAACCATTGTTCAAATCGTATGAGGTGTTGATTCACATGTGGTCGTATCGCAGGGGAAGTCACCTAGTGGTGGATGGCAGGTATGGCCAGTGTTTGGATGCCGGGAGTCCCTACCCTGCTTGGAGACGGTTGAAGTCTATGACTCCTTCCTCATCAAAGAGGTCACCTATCCCAGTTTGATTCCTGCCAGGGTGTAAAGATGGGGTCGCTTATTGTGGGAGGAAAGTCTGGGTCACCGATGAACGGTGTCTGTGGAAAGATTGGTGTGGATAGCCCTTTCGTAACCTGTACCTTGTCCCATGCTTCCAGTGTAGCTTGAAAGTTAGGGGAAATATACACCCCCAATGGTCGATGTTTCTTTGACAGCCACCTGTACCTTCCAGATGTGGACTCCAGCCATGGCCTGGTCGATAAAGCATCAGTATTTTGCTGTGAGGGGTCAGCCCCATTCGACCATATAACGCAGCTGTGCAGCATAGTAGTACCTCAACAGGTGTGGGACTGCCAACTCTCCCTCGGTTTGTGGCAGGTATGCCTTGGCCTTTGACATTCTAGCCCTTCTACCACTCTAAATGTACTCTCAGATAAGTGCTTGCAGTTTGTCTAAAAGGTTAGGAGGCGGATGCAGCAGCAAGGTCTGCATAAGGTAGACTATTTTAGGCATAAGTGTCATCTTAACCGTAGTTAGGCGTGTGGTGTCTAGTACCCTATTACAGTTGTGTTCTACTGTTGCCTCTAGTGTTGGAAGTATCCGCAGGCCCAACTACTTAATCCCTTGTGTGGGCCATGAGAAGGGGAGATTAGCCTCCAAGGAAGCCCTTTCAGCTTCAGGGATGGTGAGGTTCAGTATGGACGATTTAGTGAGATTGGTTTTACAACCCAATGCCTTATTGAATGCCATCAGCTCTTCCACGGCCCTGGGGAGGGAAGTCTGGAACTGGGACAGGTGAGGATCACATCGTCTGTGCAGAGAGCCAGCTTAGGCAAACTACCACCCATTGGCAAGCCGAGTATGTTTGGATGCCGCTGTATATGCTCAGTGAAAGGGCTCCATACATAAGACAAACAATAGAGGGGAGAGGGGGCTTCCTTGTCGAGTGCCCCTTGAGATGGGAAATTGCCAGAACAGTTCTTCATTTACGATGACCATGGCTCTACATTTATCATAATTGCATCGGATCCACTCGCTGAACCTGGGACCAAGACCAAGATGCCTTAAGACCACATGGAGGTATTGCCAGTGCACCCAGTCAAAAGCTTTCTCTGCATCAATGGAGAGGAGGAGAGCAGAAGTTTAAGAGCGGTGGACCTTATCCAACAGGTGACATAGGCCCTCATTTCAACATTGGCGGTAAATGCCGCCTACCACCGCAACGACGGCCGCCAAAAGACTATCGCTGCATCTAACATTCATCCGCCAAGTTATGACCACAGCTGGATTTCCGCCACAAGAAGGGCGAAAATCCATCTGTGGCCATACTGGCGGATGGTGTTAAGGTGGTGCTACTACCACCAGCAGCACCACACCAGTTGACTGCCACCAGTTGTATTATGACAAATAATACGGCCTGGCGGTGTTCTGATGGTGGGCTCTGCTGGTGGAAGCAGCTTCCTGCCCGGTTCCCTGCTGGGAAGACCCCCTGGGTGCAGGTAAGTTGGGCTTCCGACAGGGAAGGGAGGTGGGGGGTGTTGTGAGTGTGTGGGGTTGTGTGCACGAATGTGTGAGTGCCGCTTTACTTGTTTGCAGACGGTGTATGGTTGTGAGGACTTCCGCGGGTGTGATATCTCTCTCTAAGATGGCACTATCTGCGGGGGGATCCGGGGCAGAGGAGTGGTGTCCAAACAGTCCTCCATGACATTATGGTCGAACTCCTCTGCGAAGTATTAGTCCAAATAGAACCGCTCAAACTGTTGAAGGATTAGCTCTTCCTGCCATGTCAGGGTGCCATCAGGTAGCCTCAATTCTGCCACCCTTCATCCCATGGCCTGCACGTGGAGTCTGTGGGCTAGTAGGTGGCCTGCTTTGTCTCCTCCTGCATAGAACTTTTGCTTAGTCCAGAGTAGGGCATACTCTGCCTTATCCTCATTCAAAGCCCGCAGTTGTTTCTGGTGTGTGGTGAGTTCCTCCTCACTGCTAGAGACACAGTCCGACTATGTATGACCTCCAGGGCCCTTAGGTCCCCCCCTAGGTGTTGACGCTTATTACGGCATGTGATATTTAGTCTAGCTGCTATGGCTACGAACTAACATCTGATGACTGATTTGAGGGTTTCCCGTGGGGGTATCATTATGGTTAGAAAGTGGCTTATCATATTCCTAATTTATGCCAAAATATCCTCATATGCTAGAAGTCTTGTGTTAAGACGCAAATGTTGTTTACTTTGGGTGTGAAAAGGAAGAGCAAGACACAGTGTGAGTGGGGAGTGATCTGAAATAGACGCCACCCCAATCTTAGATCGGGTAGACAGGTTGGTAATACCTGGAGTGGTGAGGAAGAGGTCTATACGGGCAAATGTCTGGTGGACGGCCCAAAAAAAAGGCATGTTCTATCCACTGGATGTTGCTGGCACCAGATGTCAGTCAGTCCTGCCCCTTCAAACCATTCATGAAACCCCCTTGAGAAGGCTCCTGTCTGGCCATATCGCTGAATGGATCTATGTAGTTGGGGATCTGGAACAATATTAAAGTCCCCACCTACCACAATGTCCTTGTCTGGTATTGTCAAGTTGTCAAAATCTTCCCCAGTGCATCTTTTAGGAAGCATTCCTGGTGTTCATTCACCCCGAAAATATCAGCCTGCACCCCTGTATGTCAATATGCAGGGAGAGAAGCTTCACCAGGAATCTCGGTCTGCATGTGGAAAGTTAGCGGCCAGTAGGAATACCACTGCCGCCTGCCTCCCAGGACTTGAAGAGTGGAATTGACGGTCAAATCAGTGTGACCTCAATCTTTTCCAGTCTGAGCGGAGTAAGTGAGTTTCCTTTAGTAGACGTATATCACTCTTTGTGTCCCTGAACTGCAATAGAAGGGCCTGTCACTTCACGGGGGCATTAAGTCCCCTTACATTAAGACTAAGGGGATCATTACGACCCTGGCAGAAGCACCGCCAACAGGCTGACGGTGCTTCCAAGGTCATTACGACCACGGCGGAACCGCCGCGGTCGCTCCGCCGGGGCGGGCTGTTTCCCACTACATTTGCTCCAGCAGTGATAATCCGCCAGGGCAGCACCGCTTGCAGCGCTGCCCAGGGGATTATGAGTCCCCGTAACGCCAGCAAAAGGCTGGCGGTACGGGGAGTCGCGGGGCCCCCTGACAGGACCCCGTGCAGCTTTTCACTGTCTGCATAGCAGACTGTGAAAAGCGTGACGGGTGCAACTGCACCCGTCGCACGTCCGCAACACCTCTGGCTCCATTTGGAGCCGGCTCCTGTGTTGCGGCCAAGATCCCCGCTGGGCCGTCGGCCGGAAACCAGGTTTCCGCCCGCCAGCCCAATGGGGATCTCAAAATGACCGCGGCGGGAGTGCAGCCGCTTTTGCGGCCACCCGGTGGTAAGATCTTGGCGGGCGGCTGACGCCACCCGTCAAGGTCATAATGAGGGCCTAAGTATGGTTATCATTGGGGAGGCAGTTGAGTGTAGCTGTATTGTATGTTATATGATCCGCTCATTATGGGAGTGTCCTGATATGTAAGCCCATGAATGGTGAGGAGAGAAGGTGCCACCCCAACAGGGGCAACGTAGGAAGGTAGAAATAAAAGAACAATCAACATGGGGTAAACTTTTAACAGCGTTCCCCACCTGGGAACAGACATAGGCAAGTCCGGGGACTCGGACCAGGTCATCAGTCCATCGTTCGGTCAACCACTACTCCAATAGGTCAGAGCTCCGCCATCCGGGTGTCTCAGTCTATTGTCTCTTTGTCTTTACCAGATCATGGTCTGCCCGGTCACATTACCCACTAGGTGTCATCTTGTAGACAAGGGGGACTCCATGTGGCTTGCCAGTTCATATCATTGGTCTGAGTCTGCTTCTGATATGCTGTCACAACCTCGTAGGCTTCTAAGAAGTGCTGTCCTCTCCTTTTAGCTCTCAGCCATTGTGTGTTTATAAGATTTAGGGGGTCATTACAATCCCGGCTGTTTTGACGAAAGCACCGCCAACAAGCTGGCTGTGCTTCCAAGGTCATTACGACCGTGGCGGAACTGCCACGGTCGCACCGCGGTCGTACAGTGGTCGCACCGCTGGCCCCGGCTGTGATTACAGGGCAGCGCTGCTTGCAGCACTGCCCAGGGGATTACGAGTTCCTGTAAGGTTTGAACTGCCAGGAAAAGGCTGGCGGTACGGGGAGTCGCGGGGCCCCCTGACAGAGCCCCGTGCAGCTTTTCACTGTGGTGCAACTGCACCCGTTGCACGGCCGCAACACCGCCGGCTCCATTTGGAGCCGGCTCCTGTGTTGCGGCCGAGATCCCTGCTGGGCCGGTAGGCAGAAACCAGGTTTCTGCCCGCCGGCCCAGCGGGGATCTCAAAATGTCCGTGGCGGGAGTTCGGCTGCTTTGGCGGCCACCCGGTGGTCAGATCTTGGCGGGCCGCTGAAGCCACCCGCCAAGGTCAAAATGAGGGCCTTAGCCTGTCGGGTATGGGTTTTTGAGTTCCCCCTATCGGTTCGCAGCAGCTGTACATGTGAAACTGACTGTTGGGTTTGGTCTCCGAGGTGCTGCGGCATACCATCTAGCCCCTGTGCTTCTTCCAGTTTGCAGATGCTATGGGTTTCATTCTGCCAGACAAAGTGGAGGCAAAAGGGATGGCCCCACTTATATCTGATACCTTTCTCTCTGAGGATGTCCATCACAGGCCGAAGCATTCTGCAGCACTGTAACGTCAGCATTAACAAGTCCTGTCACAAGCCAATCCGGTGGCCCTCAAACTCAATCGATGTTTGGTCACAGACAGCCGCCTTTATGGCCACTTGTTGTTTATAGTAGTGTAGACAGGATAGTATGTGCTGAGCCTGGCCTGGAGAGCCAGCAGGACTGCCAGCTCTATGTGTTCTGTCAAGCACAATGTTCTGATCTGTCAGTGCCGGGGCCTCGTGGAGAAAGAGTTGCACCACAAAGTCCTCTAGGGCTCCTGTCACTGCCTGTGCTGGTACTCCTTTGATACAAATGTTAGAGCAACGTGATCTGTTCTCTAAGTCCTTGTTGATACTGCCGTTCCTGGTTCTTGTCCTGTAGGGTAAGAAGTTCTCTCCTGTGATACTCCAGTTCCACCTCATGTGCATTGTGGGTCCGTTCCAGCATGTCCATGCGTTGTCCCAGGCCAACAACCTCTCTCTTGAGATCCTTGACTTCTGCTGCTACTTCCTGTTTCAATGTTGCAAAATCTTCATGCAGGGACCCACAGAGCTGCTCCATGAACATTCTTGTCAGTAGTGCTTTTTTGCCTTCTGATCGCACCGGTTCCGTGGTCTCTCCTCCCTCTGTCGCCGGGACCCCTGATGGATTTGCTTCCTTGGCAGGTGCTTTATTAAAGAGGTCTTTGAGGGAGCCCTCCTTCTTGTTATGTCTCTGGGATGCCATCCCTGTTGATCTGGGTTACAGTGCCCAGGTTGTGACCTCAGCTTGCTTGCTGCCCTGGGAGTATTCGTTCGCACGGGTGTCTTCGATATTTGTGCTAGTCGTCCTTCAGGCAAGGTGCCTTATTCCCAAGAAGCGTCCAGGGCAAGGTGCTCCTTCAGACAGGCAGTGGGTCTACTGATGGGCCCCAGCACGCGGGATGGTCATGACGGCCGAGCTGGCTTCTCACTGTCTGTCCGGGTCACTACTGTTGCTGCACAAGTGCAGTGTGCAGTGCTCATACCAGTTTCAATAGTTTCTTGTTCAATTCGACTTTGGCCCCTGTTCATGAAATGCCAGCCTACTCCCGCCTGCCTCTGGGCCTGCGAATCTCTGGTGCATGGTTGCTGGGTTGGTCCATACAGGGTGTCACAGGCCCCGGCCAGCTTCACTCTGCGCTACCGCTATGGATGACCGCCTCACCTACCCCAGCGGCAGTCTCTGCTCAGGCCTTCTTCTTGGTCCTGGTCAGCACTCCCCACCTGCGTCTCCCCGCTCTGGCCCCTGCTCAATCTCCAGTGCCTGCCCTATGGTGTCCAGGCGTCTACTCAGCTCACGCCGGCGGTAGCACAGGTGGCAGCCAGGCCGGCTATGGCCAGCTGAGGGTTGCTATTCCTCTGGGTCCCCTGTTCCAAAGAGGTCTGTACTCCTTCGTCCATGCACACCCCACGTGGTTCTCTGGGCCCATAAGACTCCTGGGTTTGCTAGATGGGCAGGGCTGCCTAAGACGTCACACGAGCTGGCCCATTGTATTCCGGGCCTTCACAGCAGGGACGTCCTCATTCCCCCTCCACGCTGCAACCACAGTGCCAGGTGTTTCCTCTACCTCAATTGGGGCTCCCCATTCACACCTCCTCCGCTCCGGTCTTCACACGAGTCAAGGCGTCCACGCCACTCAGCTCAGGCACCCACACGTACCACACCAGCGTCTGCCCGGGTACGCCCAGGCCCAAAGCTCAACTGGGCCCACCCACCGGGCTGTAGCTGCCACTGCACCCTGCACCAATCCTCCGCACGCTGCAGCCTGGTGATGGGAGGGCATGTCTCCTCCTCTGGTTCCTTTCCTGTTAGGCCACGATCTTCTTGCTGCGTCACTTGTGGCCTGCCGCTGTCCATTCACGGTCCTCTCCCAAGCCCTTCACTGGGACCGCGGCATCCTGAGACATGTCTCCCCGACCTCAGCTGAACCTGGGGGCCCCCAGGAAACTTAAGGAGTGCCACCGAACCCCCAGATGGTGTTGTCGGGCACCCAAGGATGGTGTTGTCGGTCTTTTCTGAAGCCTGACAGCAGAGCTCCGAAAGAACGCCCGTACTCGGCGGCCATCTTAGCCACACCCCAGTAGAATCACATCTAGACTAGCATTCACCCCATCTCCTCTACATATACATATATAACTTAGGGAAATTGAGAGAGATCATTAACAAAGAACAATACCTTTATGTCAACCATAATCATTTTATAAACTAAAAGTAATCAAGTAAATTCTCAGCATAGTATGTAGGTGGAAGGTATCAATCAATGTTCATTCAACAGTAAATAATTGTCTCTAGAAAATCAATTACTTGTATTGGAACTGAGAATATGCTGTTTCCTTATAGAAAGCACCAATGTCACCCTGCCTTACTTTTGAGTGCATCAGTTTTTACAGAACATATTGGGGGTCATTACAAGTTTGGCAGTACCAGAACCGTCATGTCAGTGGTGGTGGTTGAACCGCCAACAGGCTGGCGGAGAAGACTGCACAATTATGACCATGGTAGTACTTCCAGCAGAATACAGCCAAACCATGTTTTTGTCAGACAGATTACAAGGTTGCACATCACCAATGTTTATGCCATGGTCATGTCACCACAGAAACACAGGCAGAAACCACCTTCAGGAAGCCATACTCGTCCAGAGCTGCCATGGAACCAGAACTACATGTCCACCTGCTGCTCGCCCAACAACTTCAGAACCACTGACGACGATGACAACAGCAACCGTGAGTACACAAACTTACCTGTCACTGTTGTAAATTGGCAAAGTACCTACTCACACCTAACATACCAATCGGGAACTGGTAGCGAGGGCGACATTGTAATCCCATACTAACACTCACACGTAGCCACATCCACACCCGCATACATGGTACACACCCTACGGCCATCACACACACACGTCTAAAACAAACACTAACTCCCAGATACACAGCACCGGCACAGTCACACACAACAACAACACACAACACCACCAAACAACACAATTACACCACAATTGCTACATCATCAAAACATTGTCAAGGACACACAATAGACAATAGCCCTTGACAAATCATATACACAACACTGAGTACCACCACCAAGGAACGAACGCACACAGCCAAACATCCAAAAAGGACAGCACACTACATAACCAGCAAACACACTACACAACATACCTGACATACCATTCTCCACACACACTCACACACATAGTCCCAGCACACAAAGGTACACAACACTGCAACTAATACATGTCAATACAAACACCACATAATACCAGCACTATAACTTGTCTTCAACATACACATGGTGATCACCCAACACACCTCTCACTGGTGGACAAATGCAATGCACACAATTATACACAGTGCCCAAACAAAATAGGTAGCACAACCACCACTGACAAACAAATGCACACACAAAAACAATTTCAACCAATACCAAAACTGCCCTAAGTAAAGAAATGCAGGACAAAGATATGATGTGGAAACCAACAACAGGTTGGTTCTTATATACAACTTTATCAATAAATAAACTTCTATGTCCAAGGCCAGAGGCCAGTCCAACAATAGTGGGTGCAACGTGCACACAAAGCACATGTTAGTGCCACCAACTTGACTCCTGACTGCCAAGTAACCTCCACAGGTAGGGGCATCAAGGGGGCAGACAGGCACCTCAGGGATGTTGGGGGCAGCAGGAGGGGTGGTTTTGGGCTTAGGTTTGGAGGGGGGCTTAAGTACTTTTGGGAGGGGTTGACTTCTTGGCGGGGTAGGGGCATAGGTACTAGCAAATAGGGCAGGGGAAGTGTTCAAGGTGGAAGGGCCAGACTTTGGGGAGGGACTCAGAACATTTAGGGGTATCACAGGGAGGGAGAGGAATAGGGAAAAGGGAAAACTCTAAGAGGAAAACTTGACATACAGGGGCGGTGTGTGCAAGGTATTCTTGTGGGTGTCTGATGGGGTAGTGAGTGTAAGTGTTTATGTGTTTTGGAAGGATGGGGTGTAGGTGCTGGGAGATATCATGGTAGATGGGTGACTGTATGTTGGGGTGGTGACTGCAGATATGGTGGATGTGCTGCATGTAGTTGTGTCCGTGGTTGTGGTGTCTGCAGATGTGGTGACTGGGGTGGATGACTGGGGTGGATGTCTGAGGATCTGTTCTCGTGATGTCTGTGGGTAAGATAGGTAAAGTGGCTGTGAATGTTGGTGTGGTGTCTGCAGGTGTATCTGGTGTCATATCAGTGATGCTGGGGATGGTGGTATATCAGGAAAGGTTGTGACTGGTGAAGTGTCTGCAGGTGTATGTTGCTTGTGTACACGCTGGTGGTGTGTCCCATGGTGCTTGTGTATGTCAGAGCTACCCTTCGATGTTGAGGTGGATGCATGCTTGCCTGTGCTTTGACTGGGTCGGGTGAAGAGTGGTTTAGGATTGGGAAGAGGAAAATAGAGGGTTACGGAAGACAAAGGGCGACTGGCTGCAGTCAGTGTGGAGGCCACAGCCTGAAAGGACCTCTGTAGGCCAGCCAGTGCACAGTGCATGCCCTCTAGGAATGCATTACTCTGTTGCACTTGAGTTGCAAGTCCCCGGATGGCATTCACGATGGTCGACTGACCCACAGAGATCAACCTCAGGAGGTCAATGGCCTCCTCACTGAGGGCAGTAGGACTGATGGGGGCAGAGATGCCTGCCGCAAAGGAGACACCCACCCTCTTGGGTGAGCGGGCTCGGACAACTGGGTGGGAGCTACAGGGTGGGCGGTGGTAAAAAGGGAGTTGGTGGACTGAGATGGTGCTGGGTGATCCCAGATGGGTCTGCCACAGCCAGGAAGTGTTCACAGGAGGAGGATCCGAGGATGATGATGTCAACCGTGTCTCCCCTCTGGCAGTCCCCTCACCCTTAGGGCTACTGGGTCCCTCGCGTCGGTGGTCTCAGCACTCCTGGTCCCGTGGCCTGTGCCCCATCTCCTTTTCCTACCGATGCTGAAGGCGGAGGGAGAGAGAGGGTCATCACATCCTTCACATACACACATTACAACATGTACAACTGAAAGTATACATCTCCTGGCAGGGAAGTCACAATTTAAGACCCTCTGATCCCACATCAATTCCAATTATGATACTTCAAACTACCTCATTTACCAATTGTCCACCGACATCATAAGTCAAGTATATGAACACTACTTTACCATTCCATCAAATCACCTGTAAAATAAAGGTAGCTAGGTCATCATGACCTAGCGAAAACACATATTTCATCACCATACAGCACATCACTGCCCTTTAAGTTATCAGTCTAAGGTAATGCAGTTGACAGATAATACCACACCATGGCTACTCTGACTACACAACTGTCAAGTCCATCATCAGAAGTCATGTTCAATGCATGGGATGTAATTTCTCATCACATACAAGAAAGCACCTAGCCTTAGATCACATGCCTAGCTGATCCTTGTGCACATACCTGACACAAAGGCTACACACACTGATGAATACACAACATGAGGCAATCCTATACAGTGCCCATCACAATTAGATATTCCATGTCTAAAGAACAGCACTGTTAATACATTTACCAAATCTGACAGGATTCACTGCAGTCACTATTCACAGACCTTGCCAAATACATCATGACTCCATGAACTTTTAACTGTGGACTACCTAGCAGCCATGATAGTTACAACCAACCACAGAGATCCCACAAAATCTTATGAGGGCTCATACTATTTCACCTGGCATGAAGAATCAGAGCCACAACATCACAACACATACTTCACTTACAGCTGACCTGACATGTGCTACCCATGAGAAAAGTACTGACACAACACTTATCCCACTGAAAAGCTAAGAATGACACATTCACCTACCCGACTGCTATGTAACTCACTACATATCCCACAACAACAATATGTGTTAGTGACATGGAAGTACAGCTAAACTATTAAATGTGGCTCAATAGAGGTGAGCCAAGGCCAAAACCAGTCCAAACTGGGCATATCAGCTAAAGTAAGTGTAGCAATGAATAGTCCATTATGCAGTATCAGCAGTACCAGGCTCCAGTTCCCTCGGTATGCCTGAGAGGCCCTCTGGGTGCAATATGTCCAAAACCTTTTCCTCCCATGATGTAAAGGTAGTGGAAGGAGGTGAGGTCGAACACCAGTCTTCTGTACGGCTATCTGGTGCCTGAATGCCATGGAACACACCTTCGTCTATAGGTCGTTCCACCTCTTTCTCATGTCCCCCCTTGTGCGAGGATGACTGCCTACCAAATTGATCCTGTTGACTACCCTTTGCCACAACTCCATTTTCCTGGCAATAGATGTTTTTTTGTACCTGTGCTCCGAAAAGGTGTGGCTCTACCCTTACAATCTCATCCACCATGACTCTCAACTCCTCATCTGTCAAAGTGGGTGTTTTTGTGGGGACATGGTTGTGTAGATGGTGTGTGGGGGTGTTGTGAGAGCAATGGTGTAGTGTTGGATGATTTTTGTGGTGTGGGTACTGCGCTGTGAGTTGGAGATGATCGTAGTGTACAAGTACAAAATCTTCTCTTTTATGCTTCTCGGTGTATCTATGTGGCTTTCTGGATTCAAAGGATTGTTGGTTGTGTAGGGGTGTGTTATACGGTGCTGTGAGTAGGTGTGTCTAGTGTGTGGATGTGATTCATGTGTGGGGTATTCAAACTATCCAATGTGGTGATGTGTTCTGACAGAAGTGAGTTGTAACCACTGCGCTTCGGACTGCCAATGGTTTTCCTCCATGAAAGAACTGCTGTGGTGATTTGTGGATCATAATTTGGTGGGCAGAATTGTGTCGGCCTGGCGGTGCTGGTAGTGGAACCACCTTTTTTCCGTCCTCCAGTTTCTTGGCGGTTTTGGAAATTTGGTTGTTTTTTTTACAGACTTCACAATGAGATTCTTAATACTGCCGTCAGATTACCTCCAAATGGCAGTCTTTTGGCAGCCGCCACCCTGGCAGTCTTGACAAAAGACCGTCAAAGTCGTAATGAGGGCTATTATTTTCACTAGCTAGAAATTATGTTTTTTTTTTTGTTCCTGTATGCAGAAACCTGTAAATAGCTCAAATTTGTTACCTTGGTAATCAAATTTTGATTTTTTAGCTCCAACTGAATGCAACAACAGGCTGCAACTCCTTCAGCAAACCACAAGAAAAGGCCGGGACACATCTTATGGATAAATGGATTTACCTCTTGTCCGCTCATGAGATCGGTGCTTTGTTGGTCCGGTTAAGATATGATCTGGGCTTTTCTTGTGGTCTGCTGAAGGAGTTGCAGCCTGCTGTTGCATTCACTTCGAGCTTATCTTGGCTTTAGGATGCTGATGGTTGCTACATACTAGATTTCTGAGGAGATTGATGTTTGTAACATGTTGTGGGTGCTTCCTATTGTATTTCTTTGACCATGATGATGACCAGCTGGAAATTAAGTTACCCTTGGGTCGAAACGTCGACAATATTTTACTGTTGTCTGTACTTAAAAGAAAAGATGCTGTATTATTTTGAATACTGAATGAGTTATCAGGCACAGTTCTATGTGTATATATTTGTAAATATTCACAGATGCACTTTTTCACCTATTCACTTTTTCACCGTGCAGTCACATTGTAGGAGCATCTCAGTTTATGAATGTTGTATTTATCTTAGACAATAACAGTGGAAACTGTTCTTAATGTATATTTTTGCTAATAAGAAAGGATTTATATAAACCTCAAAAAAATAATTAACATTTTTAAATAGCTAAGTAATTGAAGGGAAAAAGTATTTATATAAGTAGTTTGAATGTACTCTACTGTCTTGGTGGGTGAATTTTTACAGTGGTGATCAAGGCTGACACTTCCCCGCAGGAACCATTTTGTTTGTTTCTAAATCATTTTACACTGGGCCACTGGTGACAGGGTTGCCCCATATTTTTTTTGCATATGGCGTTATATATGGTCAGTGCTGATGTAATAGAGGCTGTCTGGATTGTAGGGAAATTAATCTATAACAAGAAATTTAAATCGGACTCTTTTTAAAACATAAATGGAGAAATTAGTATGTAGAGGAGGGCAAAATTAACTACAAAATTAACTACATAACAGCCATCCGTAAGTATAAACAGGAGATTAAGGGACATATTTACAAGCCGCTACCGCAACTGGAGTGTCACTTTTTGTGACACTCTGGAGGTGAGGTGCCCTGCTCCATATTTACAAGGTGGCGTTAAGCCACCGTTTGTGGATTACTGCTGCCTTGTAAATATGCGCCCCCAGATTCAGTTTTCTGCAGCAGAGGGACGTGCAATGGGTGTTGCTGTGGGCATCCCCATGCAACACCCATTGCTTTTTGACACTGCCCCAGATTTATAAGGAAACATAAATCAAAGGCAGCGCCAAAAACTATCGTCAACCCAGGGGTGGTGTTAGCATGGTGCAACGAGGAGAAATACTTTTATTTTTCCTTGTTTTTGCTTTTTCTATGTGTGCTGCATTCTGTAGCACACATAGAAAGAGCAAAAGGCCATTAATGAATGTCTATGTGCAGGAAGGTGTCTCTTCCTGCACATAAACAATCATCCCTGCAACGCAGGCACCCTTGCACTATAGTGCAAGGGTGGCTGCATTGGTGCTAGGCAGCTAAATTTAGCACCAGTGGAAACACAGGGGTGCACTGTATTTTGGTCATGCTGTGCCACTTCCTTGTAAATATGAGCCTAAGTTAGTGAAAAAAGAATATCTGAGCCAGGCCATCACTAACTCTAAAAACCCTACCTGGGACCACTTTTCTATAGTAGAAAAATATCCTGTGGCTGAAAATAATGTTCCTCTTGTTACTCTGAATAACAATGGTGTTGGGAAAATTTTAAATAGCACAACAAATGAGAGGATACTATTGAGAAAATGTATACCTATAACTGTCCCACAAGCAGACAAATATCCCATGGAAATTAAATCAGGCTCCAAATTAGATCCTTACCCTCCAGCCTATCTCAAATTAGCAACAGGAAAGAATACATCTGCCCTCACAGAGGTTTGTAATATATTTCTTTTGGAAGGGATGATACCTTTAAATGCAAAAAGGCAATCATAACATGCTTGGTAAAAAACTAAAACTGACCCTCTGGTACTAGCTAGCTAAAGGGCAGTCTCCTTGCTTCCACTGCCTGCAAAAGTTCAGGAGAATCTTCTAATCTCCATTGTTGTTTTTGAGACAACTGACTACTGAACCCTACTCAATCATGCTTTAAAGCACATCAGAATATGGAAACAACACCTGTTGCATTGGTCGATGAGATTAGCGAGGTTTATAGACAAGGAAGCCCCTGGTCCTTTTGAATCTCTCTGAAGCCTTTGGCACTATCTTTCATTCCATTTTCCTAAATAGAATGCAAAAAGTCGGCTTGACTGGCACTGTCTTAAAATGTTTTATATCTTTTCCTAGAAACAGAATTCAAACTGTTGTATGCCCTTATTTTGAATCTACACCATATACAATAGTATATGGTGTAGATTCAAAATAAGGGCATACAACAGTTTGGATGTGACTTCCCACAAAACTTTTCACTCAGCCCTACACATTTTAATATATATATGGCCCTTTCAGCAAAAAATGTCAGGACTTATGAGTTGTGTTTCATTCTTCATAGATTAAACCTATATTATGGTGTGTATAGTACAGCATTTGTATGCAAACCAAAATTTCTCAGTACGCATGACAGAACTAGCAAGTTGGAGATAGGAAAATTGCCTGAAACTTAACTGAAAAAAAAACAGAGATACTTTTGTTCGGCAAGCACATACCTTTATCATCCCCCTTTTGGTGGCTGGAACAGCTAGCTAACATACTTACACCTCTGACAATCACCAGGAATTTGGGGTTCCTTCTGGACAAACATCTAACCTTTCCTGTGCCTACAAAAAGAGGACTCACTGTGGTCTATCACCTTTAAATCAATCAATCAATCAACTAAACCTTTGTAAAGCGTGCTACTCACCCGCTAGGGTCGCAAGGCCCTGATGGGGGTGGGGGGGATTGCTACTGCTCGAATAACCAGGTCTTAAGGTGTTTCCTGAAGGTCAGGAGGTCTGGGTCTGTTGTAGGTGGGTGGGGAGGGTGTTCCAGGTCCTGGCGGCGAGGTGGGAAAAGGATCTGCTGCTGGCTGTAGATCGATGGATGCGAGCGACGGTGGCGAGGGTGAGGTTGGCGAGGCGGAGTTGGCAGGTGGGAGTGTGGAATGTGAGTCACTCATTGAGGTAGGCAGGGCCCGCGTTGTGGAGAGCTTTGTGGGCGTGGATGAGGAGTTTGAAGGTGAGCCTCTTGGTGACGGGAAGCCAGTGTAGGTCTCTGAGGTGGGCTTAGATGTGGTCGCAGCGTGGGATGTTGAGGAATGGTGTTCAGTATATGTTGTAGTTTCTTCTGGAGCTTGGCCGTGGTTCCCGCATAGAGCGCATTGCTGCTGACTAGGGCATGGGTGACCATCCTTCTGGTTTCGGTGGGGATCCATCTGAAGATCTTGCTAAGCATGCGCAGGGTGTTGAAGCAGGAAGATGAGACGGCTTTAACTTGCTGGGTCATGTTGAGCAATGAGTCTAGGATGAAACTTAGATTGCACGCGTGGGTGGTGGGTGTTGGTGCAGTTCCTAGAGTGGCTGGCCACCAGGAGTCATCCCATGCAGAGCTGTTGGAGCCAAGGATGAGGATCTCTGTCTTGTCTGAGTTAAGTTTGAGGCGGCTCTTCTCCATCCAGTTGGGGATGGCAAGCAGTCCATCGTGGAGGTTTGTTTTGGCGTTAGCAGGGTCCTTGGTGAGTGAGAGGATCAGCTGGGTGTCATCGGCGTAGAAGACGATGTTGAGGTTGTAGGATCGGACGATGTTTGCAGGCGGTGCCATGTAGATGTTAAAAAGGGTTGGGCTGAGAGAAGATCCTTGGGGAACACCGCAGATGGTCTTGCTGGCTTCCGACAGGAAGGGAGGGAGGCGGACTCTCTGAGTTCTGCCGGAGAGGAAAGATGTGATCCAGTCCAGGGCCTTGTGGCAGGTCCCGGCATCATAGAGGCGAGTGCAGAGGGTATGGTGACAGACGGTGTCAAATGCAGCCGAGAGGTCCAGGAGGATGAGGGCTGCGGTTTTGCCTTTGTCGAGCATGGTTCTGATGTCGTCGGTTGCGGCGCTAAGAGTGGTCTCAGTGCTGTGGGTCCTACGGAATCCAGATTGGGAGATGTCCAGAGTGTTGTTGTCCTCCAGAAAGCAGGTCAGTTGGCCGTTGACGATCTTCTTGATGACCTTCGTCGGGAAGGGAAGGAAGGAGGTGGGCCGGTAATTCTTTAGGTCTCCGGGGTCCGCTTTGGTTTTAGCAGGGCGTTGACTTCGGCGTGCTTCCAACTCTCCGGGAAGGTGGCAGTCTCGAAGGAGCTATTGATGATCATACAGAGTTAGGGGGCGATGATGGGGCTTGCTTTGTTGAAGACATGGTGGGGGCAGGGGTCAGAGGGAAATCCGGAGTGGATGGTGTTCATGGTTTTGATGGTGTCCTCGTCATTGATGTGTGTCCAGGAGAGCAGGAGGTTGGTGTGGTTGGGTGCTTTGGGGTTAGTGGTGGGCGCAGTGGTAGTGGGAGGCAATGAGTTGAAGCAGTTGTGGATTTCTAGGATCTTGCAATGGAAAAGGGAGGCAAGGGAGTCGCAGAGGTCTTGCAAAGGAGAGGGGTTGATGGAGCATGACCTGGGGATGGTAAGTTCTTTGATGATGCTGAAGAGCTCTTTGCTGCTGTGTGCGTTGTTGTCAATGCGATCTTTGTAGAAGGATCTTTTGGTGGTCTGGATGAGCTGGTGGTGCTTGCGGATGTCTGTCATGAGGCCGGCGTGGTTGCTCTATGTTTGTTTTTGGCACCACTTCTTCTCAATTTTCCATCACTCCCGATTGGAGGCCTGAAGGTTGGCGGTGAACCAGATGGCCTTGGTGCTGATGCGGTTGTTGGAGAATTTCTGGAGCGGAGCAAGGGTGTTGGCTCAGTTGTCTGTCCAATGTCTGAGGTTGAGGGCGGCTGTGTTGGGGTTGGTGGTGCTGGGTGGCGGGGCCCGGGTGAGGGTGGAGATCAGCTGGTCTTCCAAGATCTTGCTCCAGCTCCGGGGGAGATCTGTTGTGGGCGGTGGTGAGTGGCGGGTTTCTGGAAGGTGAAGTGGACACAGCGGTGGTCAGTCCATTGGAGTTCGGTGGTATGGCTGAAGGTGACGTGGCTGCTGGCGGAGAAGACAGGGTCGGCGGAGTGGGTGGGTGTTGTGACCAGTTGTTTGAGACAGAGGTTGGCGAGGTTGTCGATCAGAGCAGTGGAGTTGCTATTGTTATTATAGAAGATATTTCCATTACTGCCTACCATCTAGAGAAAGATGGTTGTCCAAGCACTGATTGGAACTAGATTGGATTATGAGGATGCTTTGTATATGCTTCAAAGAGTTCAGACTATTTATACTGAAGCAGCTAAATTAATCCTTGGTATCCTTAAATCTATAGCAACATCTACACATCTGGAAAAACTGAATTGGCTCCAGAAAAGAAAAGAATGTGGTTCAAGACCCTATGTGTTGTGTTTAAAGCCTCTAACGGTTCAGGGCCTTCTTATCTCAGTAGCAAAATGCAGAGATAGGCTCAGTATACAAAGGTCTAGCTGCGGTACCAAAATAAACTCACCAGTCAAGGAGGTAGAGCCTTCTATAGTATGACCCCCATCCACTAGAACAAACTTCAACCGGAGCTGAGATTAGATAAAAACCTATTATTCTCTCAGATGTTCTGAAGTCATTGCTCTTCTTCAAACTATCCTCTTGCTGGTCTATAAAGCTATCACTTGGTCACTATGGACATTTTAGTGTAGTGACATCCTTGGGTAGCTGTTGCTAATCAAATTGAATAAGGCTTCTGTTAGAAATGGGGTCTCTAGCTGGCAGTCAGTTCACACCCTGTCCAAGTAGGGAGCCTCACTCTAGTAAGGGTAAGGGAGATACACAGCTCAGAGAACCCCTGCTCACCCCCTTGGTAGCTTGGGACAAACAGTCAGGCTTATCTCAGAGGCCATGTGTAATGTATCTACACCAACACATACGGTAATACAGTGAAAACACCACAAAAGGACTCCACACCAGTTTTGAGGAATAGCCAATATTTATCTAAATCAAACAAGACCAAAGAAGTCCAAATCTACAAAAATCCAACATACAGAAAAAGGGATATCAATTTTTAAATTAAAAGAATCTTAATCCAAACAAGCCAATAGATGCGTTGTTTTAGCACATAATATCCGGCATGTGTCAAAAAGTAAAGCTGCAGGGGTGAGGGTGCATCAGAAGACCAAATGATGGGTTGATTCCTTACTCGCAAGTGAGGCTGTGCACAATTCTTTCTCTGCCTGGTAAGCGAAGAGCCAGTGCTTTCCTCATAGGTAAGGGATGCGTCAATTTCCGGACAAACAGTCTTGGGTTCGTGTGGTGATGTTGAAGATTTGATGCCAAGGGATGATGTGTAGGAAATCTGGATGCAAGCAGCAATGAAGCCACGCTGAGCTGGCAATTTGTCAATTTCACTAGTGCTGTGTCGATTTTTCAGCCACGGTGTAGGCGCTGCATCGACTTTCTGCCTCTCGGCTCCAGGGCATGGATTTTCACTCAGGTTCTACCAGCGTCTCCTTCCTGGGGCCCAGGGACTGGATGTGCACCATTTGGTAAGTCAGGGGTCTCGGCAAGAAAGCCCAGGTGCTGGCAGATATAGTTGTTGATGTCCCGGAGACTTCGTAACAGGGGGCAAGCTCAGTCCAAGCCCTTGGAGAATCTTCACAAGCAGGATACACAGCAAAGTCCAGTCTTTGGCCTCTCTAAGGCAGAAGTAGCAACTGCAGTCCAAATCAGCAAAGCACACACCCCGAAGGGGTGGTATGCCTCCTCACAGCTCTTCAGCTCTTCTCCTTGGCAGAGATTCCTCTTGATCCAGAAGTGTTGTAAAAGACTGGGGTTTTGGATCCACTACTTAGACAAATTTCTGCCTTTGAAGCAGGCTAACTTCAAAGGAAAGTCTTTGTAGGGCACAAGACCCTGCCTCTTCCTTGTTCTGCACCAGCCACACTTTAGGGGGATGGAGACTGTATTGTGAAGGGACAGACACAGCACTTTCAAGTGCAGGTGACAGCCCCTCCCTCCAACTCTATCCCAGGAAGATTCATTAAGATATGCAGGACACACCTCAGCTCCCTTTGTGTTACTGTCGAGAGCGAATTCACAAACAGTCCAACTGTCAGTCTGACCCAGCCGTGGATTCAGCAGCCAAGCAAAGGCACAGAATGGTTAAACAAGAAAATGCCCAATTTCTAAAAGTGCCATTTACAAACAGACAATCTAAAAAACTATTTTACCAAAAGATGTATTTTTAAATTTTTAATTTTTAAATTGTTCAGAGACCCCAAACTCCAAATTTCTATCTGCTCCCATAGAGAAATCACACTTAAAAGGTATTTAAAGGCAACCCCAATGTTATCCTTGTGAGAGATAGCCCTTGCAATAGTGAAAAATAAATTTGGCAGTATTTCACTATCAGAACATGTAAAACACATCATCACATGTTCTACCGTTTAAATGCAATGCACGCTGCCCATGGTGCTGCCTTGGGCCTACCTTAGGGGTGACCTGTATGTAGTGAAAGGGAAGGATTAGCCCTGGCAAGTGGGTGCACTTGCCAGGTCGAACTGGCAGGTCCGAACTGCCCACACAGACACTGCAGTGTCAGATCTGAGACATGTTTACAGGGCTACTCATGTGGGTAGCACAATCAGTGCTACAAGCCCGGTAGTAGCATTTGATTTACAGGCCCTGGGCACCTCTAGTGCACTTTACTAGGGACATACTAGTAAATCAGATATGACAATCAGAGATAACCAATCATAACCACAATTTAGATAGAGAGCACTTTCACTTTAGCACTGGTCAGCAGTGCTAAAGTACCCAGAGTACCAAAACCAGCAAAAACGAAGTCAATTACACAGTCAGGTATGAAACTATGGCGGTCATTCCAACCGCGGCGGGCGGCGGTAGCCGCCCGCCTGGCGGGAACCGCCGAATGACCGCACCGCGGTCAAAAGACCACGGCGGTCATTCTGGCTTTCCCGCTGGGCCGGCGGGCGACCGCCAAAAGGCCGCCCGCCGGCCCAGCAGGAAAGACACCCAGCATCGATGAAGCCGGCTCCGAATGCTGGGTTGCTGGGGTGCGACGGGTGCAGTGGCACCCGTTGCGATTTTTTATGGGGCCCTGTTAGGGGGCCCCTGCACTGCCCATGCCAGTGGCATGGGCAGTGCAGGGGCCCCCAGGGGCCCCACGACACCCGTTCCCGCCATCCTGTTCCTGGCGGTAAAAACCGCCAGGAACGGGATGGCGGGAAGAGGGTCGGAATCCCCATGGCGGCGCTGCAAGCAGCGCCGCCATGGAGGATTCCCTGGGCCAGGGGAAAACCGCGGGTTCCCCTTTTCTGACCGCGGCTTTACCGCCGCGGTCAGAATGGCCCAGGAAGCACCGCCAGCCTGTTGGCGGTGCTTCCGCGGCCCCCAGCCCTGGCGGTCATGGACCGCCAGGGTCGGAATGACCCCCTATGTCTCCACATAGTTAATTTATATATACTATGATGCCAAGAGAGAAGTATGGCTATTTGAGATGTCGTATGGGACAGTTAAATCTGCTAGATTTAAAAAAAAACATTGATGTGAATATGGAGAATACCTTCAAAAGATACACAGTCTCTGTTGTGGGGGAGCTCAAATAGTTACTCATGATAATGTTCATATTCCCAGGCACTACTTATCATCCAAGCATATATTTAAGAAATCATTGTACGAATAATCAAATCATCAGAGTGGACCAAGCCGTCCAATTTTAGGATTCTCCTATCTCCATTAAAATGCCGGCTTAGTTAGATTTTGAATATTGCCCATAAACATATTGCTCTGAACCAATTTTCCTCTTTGCATGATGTCCAACACACTTGAGTATCTGTTCTAGGGCCTGTTGATGGGGTGCTTTTAAGCTAGCTTTTAGGATTTTCATTTATTATGTTAGATTGCAATTTTTATCAACAGAACATGTTCATTTTACCAGTTGTGTGTTTTTTAACAATTTAATGTTGCAAAATGATTGAATTGTATTTGTTGGAAAGGGGTCTATTAACTCATATGTAAGAATATTGCATCTAAAAACAATTTCTGCCTGTTTATTTTTGCCTTTCAGCAAGCAACTCAAAATGCACCTTTTTTTACCATATTTATAACCTTAGCTGAGTAATTCCTTTCAGGTGTAACTCACAATCGCCAATTTAGTCTATCCTCATTCTTGAACCTCTTACCCTTCTGCCCATAATATTTTGAGCTTGGTAAACGTGTAAACCGTGTATTTGACTGCTCAGCCAAGACCATGTGGCACGTTTCCAGATTCCACGTAAAACACTCTGCAAATCTCGAGGCCAATAAAAAATAAGTTAATTAAAAAAATATTTAACACCGTACTACAAATAGACACTTTGATACTCAATATATTTTAGCCAACTAAATTGCTCAGTGAGTTGTGTGTTCACAGCTTACAAACATGGTGATCTGAAGGTTATGAGTTTGAATCTTGACTAAGCCTTCCAGCATTCCAACATTGGTAATGTAAGTACCACGCGTTGGGTAATAGTCATGTGTTATTTTCAGTACTTAGAAACGGTAGAACAACAGTGTGTTATCAAGTGCTATATAAAAACAAGTAATCATTATTTTTTCACTAAATTTTGTTGTGGATATTTAAATCAGTAATGTGGGTTAATCTGTGCTGAGCAGTATGTATTACTGTAGCTATGCTTAGTTGCAAAGTTTTATTTAAGTATGATTATTAAGGCCTTTATTAAGAGTGGCCCAATAAACACATTGGTAAACTCGGATTTACTAATGATGAGGGAACCGAAAATTCCAAGGTCCAGGATTACCAGGAAATTACAAATTGGAACATGAGGGACCCCTTAGAAATAAGGAATTAGGAAGGGAAATGGTAAATCCTGGTCTAAGACCCTGATAATTCTTCAGTTCTTCCAAGATTTTCACAAAAATTGTGAAATTTCAGTGTGAAAATAAAGGGATCTAGACTGTTCCTGTGGAACTCGTAATTAAAATTGGGTCAGTAACTGCTGTTAATTGGCCCCATCAGAATTAAGAGGCAACTTTTAACGAGAGCCTAAAATTATTATAAGTACTTCTCTACCATTGTTCTCAATGATGAACCCATTCGTTTCTGCTACTCCACGTCTTAATTCTTAAACACTGAAAGGTACCACCCCTCTGAGCAACTGACAGTTTCTTAAGCCCTTCTTCATTTTTTTCCCTCTTAGTCTCTATTCATAAGAGGCTGTCAGTGACGAATCCCAAAAAACTCTGATGTGTGCATTAAAACGCTCCCTGCAGACATTGCTAATGATGTCCAGTGAAACCAATATTTTTCAGTTTCTGTATTTTTGTTTTACATTTTTCTTTGACATACTTGTCTCAGCAGTGTCAGAATTGATTGATCCATTGACAACCTCCTGCGGATTTTCCGTAGGCTGCACCAATACTTCCATGCATCACAGGAACCAGTTAATTGACGTTTTAACCTGCTCCCATGGCAACTACACATTAGTTTGCATCAATGGGATACTTGTTTATTGTCGAGGATAAAATATATATGTTACCTTTCTGTTAATATGTAACCAACTTCCTGTAAAAGTGGCTAGAATTGGCATTACACTGAATTTTAAAGTTATTCATTATTACCGGGGCGTTTAAGCTATTTCTTATGGAGAAAATATTTCGAAACGTATTTCAGAGGAAGGCGTCAAAAAACACAGAATCAAATATCTGTCTGTGTTTCCCAGCTTTTAATATGGGTTTCCCACTTACTGAGGTGCAAGCAGATCACGAGGTAATGCAATAAGCTGGAATGAAATATGTGCAGAAAACGTTACTGTCCTCATTGATCTGTGTAACAAGAAGGCCGTCGCTGATTCTCTCCTCAGTAGCAATGGTTGAATCAGCTACGTTTCTGATTACAACTCTCAATGTAAAATTGAGCCTTTTGTCAAGTCTTCTTTTTTTTGTAAATGCTTCTTGATTAAAGCGCTCACTGGTGCTATCTCCTACATCTTTTAGCCAAGAGACATAACAAGGATTTGTAAGGATTTGATGATAATTTCTGAACATTTCATACTCGTTACCCGTTTTTTATATCAGTTTTGTAATGCTGATTAGTTTACATATATTTGTTGTTCGTTCTTTCACATTTTCTGAATATATTGTAAGCATTTGAGAGCATATGCTTAAAGTGAGCAGCTCACAACACTTAATTCCAATGTGATATTGCAATAACTACGTATGTCATAAACTGGGGGAATTGCAGGCACCGCATTTATATGGAGGTATTACACACTTTCGCAGTAGCATGTGGCTGTACATCTCAGCTGCTCTGAAATACAATTTTATTAAAATGTTACATGTCAGAGTAACTACAGCCAAAATAGCGTGGACAAAAATGTATTGTTCAGAATTGACTATCACAGTACCCTGAAGGCAATATTATGTTGATAAGTGAAGATTTAGAAAGTTAACTCCACCTTTATATTTCTTGAACGATGTACATCGTAAAAGGAAGCGTATGTGGAGTTTAGTAAACACTATACTCATCGGTATTTAACTATGTACACTTGTATTCACTACTATGAGAGGTGATACTCTGAATACAATATTTCTGTAAGACAATATTTACAACAGTAATATAGTCGCGGGACCTAGCCACCATTAAATCAATTGTCTCTGAAAAATAACTCAAGAGAATTTCTGTTATTTCTTTTTTAAAAGCCAAACTGAGAAAGATACAGGAAAATCATGTCTCATGTGTTCAACTAAAAGGTCAATTTGTATTTTTAAAGTGCACCCGCAAGGGTATCCTAGCACTGACAATGTGTTTGTGCCTGGCCCTGCTTATGGTAGGTTGGTTAATTAAAAACACAGGTCTCCATCTTCTTGAAAAATTGAAAAAGAGAGGAGGAGGAGTCTCTGCTTTGCAATGGGAGGCAGTTTCACGATGTAGGTATGATGTAAGAGAACATCTGCCCTCCTGATCTGGTTCTGTGTATGCATGGGATGTGTGTGAGTAAGAGCCCTGCAGACAGGAGGTGCCTTGGTGTTTTTTGGAAGGAAAAGTGTCTGTTTCAATAGGTGGGGCCTAAGTTGTGCAGTGTCTTGAAATTGTGTGTCAGGAGTTTGAAAAAAGTGAGTAAGCCAGTGGAGATCCCTGTGGTGTAGTGTGAGAGGTTGAGGATGTGTCTAGCTGATGAGTTCTAAATGAGATGTAGTCTTCTAGTAAGTTGCTTGATGATCATGACATAGAGGGTGTTGGTCCAAATTATTTGTGACTAGAGAATGAGTGACAGTTTTCCTAGTGTTGCTTTAGCGCTATTTGAAGATCCTACTCGGCATCGTCAGGATGTGAAAGGCAAATGCAATTGCAGCATTGCCTTGTGCAGTCATGTTCAGTTTGCTGTTGATGATTAATCTGAGGCTCCTGGTATTGGTGGTAAGTGTGGGTCCGTGTTCAGCTGTTCCACAGTTGGCGTTAAACTGTGAGATGTTCTTTCCATAGATCACTACTTCTGTCTTGTTGGTGTTGAGTTTGCGACAGTTGGCTTCAATCCAGGCAGTCACTTCGGCCATAAAGGGGGTGAATTTGTTTCTTGTGTTGGGGTCTTGTCCAAAAGGGAGCATATTAGTTGTGTTGAAAGGATGTTAATGTTGTATGTTCAAATGAGAAGGTCAGAGGGATTGTATATGCAGGCTTCTGAGGAGTAAGTGGCCAGGCTGACTAGTGCTGTATCCATTAAGTGGGTCCTTGGATGCCAATCTTGTGTAGGCCCCTGAGGAGTGTGGGATGTTCAACCATGCCAAATGCTGCAGAGAGGTCCAGGAGAAAGAGGGCTGCCATGTCTCCTCTGTCTAGGGTCATGTGGATTTCATCTGTGGCACTGGTGAGTACTGTTTCTATACTGTGGTTGGGCCTGAATCCAGACTACAGTGCATTGAGGAGCTTTTGGACGCTAAGGTGGTATGTGAGGCATCAGTTGATTAATTTCTCTAAGATCTTTGTGGGGGGTGGTAGGAGGTATATAAGTCTGCAGATGGAAAGTATGGTTGGGTCAGTAAAATGTTTCTAGAGCAAGATCATGAATGTGGCATGTTTACAGGTGACCAATAATGTGTCTGAGTCAATGGAGCATTGAGGATGGTTGTTAGTGCTTTGCTGAGTGATAGGAGTCATTTGGTGAAGGGCAAGGGTAAAATGGGCCCCTGAATTGATGGTCTGCAAGGTCGCAGCAATTTTGATTGTGGCAACTACTGCCATAGGTCAGGGTTCATTCTTCAGCCATGATGGAAAGTTGAGCTGTGACAGTGACGGGCTCCAGTTGTGGGTTGAAGTTGTTGTATATGGAGATGATTTTGTTACAGAAGAATTCTGAGAGCTCGCTGCAAAAGTCTTGTGTGTGTGTGATATTGCTGAAGGCAGCAGGGGGCATGGTAAAATGACTGATGATAATTAGGATTTACTTGCAGCTGTTAGTGCCAGCATCAATGCACTGTTCACTTCTTTCATGGCACTTTGGAGTGTTGTATGACTTCCTAAATATATCATTTCCCCCAGTCACATTGGTGAAAAACAATTGGTTCCAATGTAGTTCACATGTTGAAGAAATTGTTACTTTTTCTTCTCTCCTATACAAAGATTGTGTTGACACAATGAATTGGGTAATCCAAACATAAGTTGTATGCTCAACAATGGCACGAATAATACATGTAGGGCCAGTTGTACGACCATTTCCTTTTGCGACACACTATTTGAACATTTTAGTGACTTGCGATTTGTGAATTGCCAAAGGAAATGTAGAAATATGTCTCAGACACATTTAGGCCCCCATTACAACCCTGCTGGTTGGTGTTAAAGAGGTGGTAATACCGCCAACAGGCCGGCGGAAAAAAGAAATGGAATCACCACCATGACAGAAACTGCCAACATAGACAGCCACTTTAACACTCAGACTGCCACGGCGGTAGAAACAAACACCGTGGCGGGAACCGCCAACAGACAGGTGGAGGACAATACTACCCACACTATTGCAAGAGGCCTATCTGCCCCCTTTTCTGGGGCGGAACCAACGTTATCAAAAGCACAGCAGAAACAGTACACAGAAGGGAAAACACTCTCCTCTCGACACCCAACGAGGAACCAGGATGCCATGGAGCCCGAACTACAGGTGTTACCAATGCTGCTCTTCCTCCTGCTCCTGTCTGACGCTGTCGATGACCACGGTGAGTACTGCACCTACAACACAGGGGAGGGGGGAGGGAAAAGAGAGTGAAACACACACGCAACATGCAATACCCCCACCCCACCTTCACCCACAACACCATACACACAAACACATGCAGCAACATTACATATACGCCCCCTCACCCCCTGGAAGAACGCAAGGACAAAAGGAAATGATTGTAACCAGTGTAATCATGAAAAATCGGATAGTCAAAAACCAAAATTCAGTATATACAAATATGTACACCAACTATACAAGTCCGGATAGTGTACCAATCATTGTCCGTGGACCACTGGTCCCAAAATGCATGGGCAAAGCCCACACAAGATACCTGAATGGAAATGGAGAGAACACTGCTGGGGCATCAGATCGAAAATATACAGGCACCTCAGGGGTAGGAAGGGGGGGCACCTCAGCCAGATGACCGCACAACGCCACTGCTGCACGAGGGGGCTCCATGCCCATTGCTGTATCCTGGGGAGTGCAAAGCCACAATCTCTCAAGTCTCTCCAGTGGGTGGTTTGCCCACTGCTTTATCCTGGGGAGTGCAAAGCCACAGTCTCTAAAGTCTCTCTAGTGGGTGGTTTGCCCACTGCTTTATCCTGGGGAGTGCAAAGCCACAGTCTCTCAAGTCTCTCCAGTGGGTGGGTTGCCCACTGCTTTATCCTGGGGAGTGCAAAGCCACAGTCTCTCAAGTCTCTCCAGTGGGTTGTTTGCCCGCTGCTTTATCCTGGGGAGTTCAAAGCCACAGTCTCTCAAGTCTCTCCAGTAGGTGGTTTGCCCACTGCTTTATCCTGGTGAGTGCAAAGCCACAGTCTCTCAAGTGGTTGCATCTCTCCACTGGTTCTGGAGGGGGCCTGGTGCCCAGATTGCTTCATCCTGCCAAGGACTGAGGTAGGGGATGTATCTCTCCACTGGTTCTGGAGGGGCCCTGGTGCCCAGAGTGCTTCAACCTGCCAAGGACTGAGGTAGTGGATGTATCTCTCCACTGGTTCTGGAGGGGGCCTGGTGCCCAGAGTGCTTCATCCTACCAAGGACTGAGGTAGAGGATGTATCTCTCCACTGGTTCTGGAGGGGGCATGGTGCCCAGAGTGCTCCATGTGCAGTGTGGCCGGTACAATTCCCTCAACTAGGTGTGTGTGCCACAAGATTGCAGAGGTACAGATAGCATGATACGCCATGGAGGCAGCAACATATCCCACACTGCTGCAGCTTCGCCTACCACCGGCAGGTGCAAACAGTGATGGAATTCATGGAGGCTGGCCAGGGTCCAGGAAGTCTCCTCCAGCCTCAGATGACTGACCACTGCGGATGGTAGCCATGTCAGCAGTGGTGCCACTGTCCGAGCACGTCACAGGGCTGGTGGCGGTGCTTGCGGGGGTGTCTGTGGTGGCGGTGCTGGTTGTGGTGCATGGGTCAGCACCTGCTGAGGGACACAGCAGGACGTCTCCTGCAGCCTTGGATGGCTGCCCACTGGGGAAGAGGCGAGGGACTGTCGCTGAGGCTGTAGACATGCCGGTGGCTGTGCAGGTGGCTGTGCAGGTGGTGGTGCAGGTGGCTGTGCGGGTGGCGGGGCAGGTGGCGGTTGTGGTGGTGGGGCAGCTTGTGGTGTTCGCCACCGTACAGGTTGGTGTGGTCGTGGACAGAATGTGTGACACTGGTCTCTCAGTCAGTGCCACCGTGCCCTGTCCTGACCTGCTCTTCTGCTTTTGTCCCTTCCCCACCTTTGATGGTGCAGCAGTTGTCTTGCCACTATCCAATTTTGTTTTTGCTGAGCCCTTGGTGGCTGGTAGGTGTGGCTTCTCCCTCTGGGATGTGGGCACCTTTTTCACCTTGGCAGGTGGCAGAATGACCTTGCTCTCGCTACGTGGCACCCTGGCAGCCCTGATGGGTGGCACACTCGATGACCCCGCAGTTTCTGGCCCCACTGTGCCTAGGGCTTTGGTGGCTGAGGTGGTGGGCTGGGACCTGGAAAGCCTGGCCCTAGGGGAAGGCCAGGGGGGAGGTGAAGGGAAAAGGTCAAGGGTTGCCAGGAAAAGTTTTTTAGGCACACTGGGACGGGAAGATGGAGGGGGTGGAGGAAGAGGTAGTGGTTGTAGGAGGTGTACGTCTGATGAATTTGGGTGAATGTCCATGGGCCGGAGGCTGTTGTGAGGTGGATGGCTGTTGGGTGGGTGTGTGCCTGCGTTTGTGTACTTTGGGAGGAGGGCTCACAGACACACTGGGAGAGGACACAGGGGATGTGTGAATGGTAGTGAGGGTGGTGATTGCACGTGAGCGGTGTGTGGTGATGGGCGTGCTGGTGATGGAGGTAGTGGCTGAGGATGTAGTTCATGCAGGTGTGAGTGGCGATGAGACAGGGAGGGCGGAGGATGGCGTGGAGGAGGGGGACACAGTGGAGGCAGTGGATGTTGCTCTGTTTGCATGGATATGGTGCTTGTGTGAGTGCCTGTGGGATGTGTGATGCTTATGTTTTCCGGAGCCACTTTTGTGTGTTAATGTTTGTGCATGCTGGTCTGATAGTGTGCTTGGGATAGGCTGAGGTACAGGGGATTTGGCCTGGGTGGAGGAAGTTGGAGAGGGGAGGCTGAACACAGGGACAATGGCTGCCATCAGTGCTGAGGCCAGAGTCTGAAATGCTCTCTGTTGGGCCGCCTGCCCAGAATGAATGCCCTCCAGGTATGCATTTGTTTGTTGCAAATGCCTCTCAACACCCTGGATGGCATTCAAAATGGTAGATTGCCCAACAGTGAGGGATCTCAGGAGGTCAATAGCCTCCTCACTGAGGGCAGCAGGGCTCATTGTGGCAGGGCCTGAGGTGCCTGGGGCGAAGGAGATGCCCACCCTCCTTGGTGAGCGGGCACGTGACACGCGCTGCTGGTAGGAGGGGTGGCGGCTGTACCTATTGATGCAGTGGGCACAGAGGTTCATGCCACCGCAAGGGGGCTCCCATCAGAGGAGGAGTCGCTGTCACTGGTGTCTGCTCCTGTCCCCGCCGTGGAGCTCCCCTTGCCCTCCATCCCATTGGTGGCTTCAGACTCCATTGCTTCACCTTCCAGGGACAAGTGGGTTGCAGCTCCCTCCTGCTCCAGTGCCACTGCTCCTCCGCCTGATGATGCTATTGCACACAAGAACAGGGAGACCACAAAAAGGGGGGGGAGACAGAAGAAAAACATGTTCAGTGCATGCAACACATCTATCGTTGGCAGACACAGGGAGCAGCCCTCAGCACTACGCCATGCACTGACAGATCCTAGAAAATTCACCTGACCATGGGGTACGAGGCCTAAGCCCAATTGCTGCACACCTGGAAGTCACAGGAGCCTGACTAGGTGTAGATGGCTCTTACCACTAGTGGGGTTGGGGTGCCACATACCCTGCCTCACAAGGGACCTTGCCTACCAAGTTCGCCGTGGCCTAGGGGAACCCACTGCCCACCTCCCCACCCAGACACCTCGTAATGCGTGCAGAATCATCTGAATGAGAGTGTACTCACCCCCTTGAGCTGCTGTGATGCCCTCAAGCGCCCATCCAACTCCGGATAGGCCACCGCCAGGATCAGGGACATCAGGGGGGTCATGGTGCGACGGGCACCCCTTCCACGTTGGGAGGCCATCCCCAGCTTGGCCTCCGCCGTCTTCTTGCTCCAGCAGTGCAGGTCCTCCCATCTTTTATGGCAGTGGGTGCTCCATCTGTGGTAGACCCTGAGTGTCCGAATGTCCATGGCGATGGCACGCCAAATACCCTTCTTCTGGTGGGCGCTGACCTAGAGGAATGGAACAAGGGGAAAGGAAATTACTCACCCATCCAGACCATCATACTCATTGCCCACCAGTTTCCACCCATGCCCAGACGCACATACACTCACCATCTGCACATGCAGGCCTCAGCCCCCCCCCCATGTATCTTCCATCCACACCACTCAAAGCAGGCATTGCCCATGCAGTATGCTCACAGTTTACTCACCTGTTTGTCTGGAGGACCATACAGTTGCATGTACTGGGGGAGGACCCCATCCACTAGTTTCTCCAACTCCTCTGAAGTGAAGGCAGAGGCCCTTTCCCCAGACACTGTAGCCATTGTCACTTCCAGAGACAGATCACAGCAGCACTTGCAGTGTAGGTCCTCTCCTGTTGAAGGTCAGGTGTCAAGTTAGTGAACAGACAGAAAATGGTGGTCACGTCCGCAGCGGTGCATACCATCACCTTTGGCGTACATCGTCATTGGCTCCTGGGACCCATTGGGCCCAATGTTAACCAATGCAGAATTGCGCCACGATCTTCGACCGCCAACTGCGACGCCAGCCCAGTTTCCTCATATCCCCTTGTCCCACCATACAGGTCAGACAGCTGCCATTTCAGGGGGCCACATGGGATGAATGAAAACTGCGTCACACCTATCTAGGCCTGGAATACAGACAGATACCAGCACATTGCGGATTACTGGTGTTTCTGCAAATAACACATTGTGATGCCTCAGTGTTGAATGACTCTCTGCTCGCTGTTCTCCTCCATAGGGCACGTCTGCTGGGGCAGGTGATGAGATGGCAGCATCCTCCAGTGTACAGACCCCTGGTGGACCTGTCAACAATGGAAGAGAGACACGTCATAATCACATACAGACTTGATCGTGCAACAATCCTGGAACTGTGTGCCCAGTTGGAGCCAGACCTGATGTCAGCTATTCGCCATCCCACAGGGATACCCCTTCTAGTGCAGGCCCTGTCTGTACTCCATTTCCGGGCCAGTGGGTATTTTCAAACAACAGTGGCCAAGGCATCAGGGATGTCCCAGCCGATGTTCTCTAACGTGTTGTCCAGAGTGTTGTCTGCCCTGCTGAAACACAGGCGCAGCTACATCGTTTTCCCACAGGTGGAGGATTTGCCCACAGTGAAAGGTGACTTCTGTGCCCTGGGACATATCCCCAACATCATTGGTGCCATTGATGGTACACATGTGGCATTTGTCCCCACCCGCAGGAATGAACAGGTGTACAGAAACCAGAAAAGCTACCATTCGATGAATGTGCAGATGGTGTGTTTGGCAGACCAGTACATCTCCCATGTGAATGCCAAGTATCCCGGCTCTGTGCATGATGCTTACATTTTGAGAAATAGCAGCATCCCTTATGTGATGGGGCAACTCCTGAGGTACCGTGTGTGGCTCATAGGTGAGGCCAAGGTCCCAATACAGTTGACATAGGTGTCTGGGTATGGGGTTGTCCCTAAGGGTTAGTGTGTGTCTAACAGTTGTCCCTCGACATTTGCAGGTGACTCTGGTTACCCCAACCTGTCATGGCTACTGACCCCAGTGAGGATTCCCAGGACAAGGGCAGAGGAACGTTACAAAGAGGCACATGGGTGAACTAGGAGGATAATAGAACGCACCTTCAGCCTCCTGAAGGCCAGATTCTGGTGCCTCCATCTGGCAGGTGGTTCCCTATACTACTCACCAAAGAAGGTGTGCCAGATAATCGTGGCCTGCTGTATGCTGCAAAACCTGGCTCTGCGACACCAGGTGCCTTTTCTGCAGGAGGATGTGCCAGATGGTGGTCTTGTGGCAGCTGTGGAGCCTGTGGACAGTGCAGAAGAGGAGGCAGAAGAAGAGGATATCGACAACCAAAACAACATCATCATGCAATACTTCCAGTGAGACACAGGTAAGAAAATATCACTGCTTCCCACATCTCATACTATTGTTGGAGCTAGCATAAGTCTGTCATTTTCACTCAGTGTATGGACACTGAATTGTCACTTTGACTTTCCATTTCACAGATCTGGGTCCCACTTTGTGCCCTCTGCTATGTTTACTCCTGGCCTACTGCTGTGTTACATTGGTATGAGAACAAGTAAATTGGCATTGCTATATTCCATAGATATTGCAATTACACATTTGTGAAAGCACAGACTGACTCCAGATTTGTTTTGTGATTGAAGTGTGTTAATTCCTGTGCAAATAAGTGGAGGGGGTTGTAAAATGGGCTGGGGTGATGGTGGAGGTATGTCCATGGCAGAGTCCTGTCTATTTGTTTTCACAGGTGCATTGTCCAAAGGGGCATAGGAAGTGGAGGAATGGACAGGGTGACATGGTGGGACAGAAGGGTGACATTCAGGGGAGTCTCATTTCCTGGTGGGGGTCTTGGCAATGTTCTCTGTCTGGATCTCAGGGACCATGTGCAGGGTGGTTCTCCATCTGCAGGGGGTGGGGTTCTGGTGGCCTGTTTTTCCTGTGGCGGTGCCTCCTGTCCACTAGCGCCGGTGGAGGGCTGTTCATCATCCAGGCTAGTGTCAGAGGCCCGTTGGTGTGCCACTGTGTCGCTCCTGGTGTTGAGAAGGTCTGCCAGCACCCCTGCAATGGTGCCAGGGTGGTGTTGATGGACTTCAAGTCCTCCCTGATCCTCAGGTAGTGTTCATCCTGCAGCCGCTGTGTTTCCTGAAACTTGGCCAGTACCATGACCATGGTCTCCTGGGAATGGTGATAAGTTCCCATGATGTTGGAGAGTGCCTCATGGAGAGTGAGTTCCCTGGGCCTGTACTCCCACTGTCACACAGCAGTCCTCCCAGCTTTCCTGTTATCCTGTGCCTCTGTCCCCTGAATGTTTACCCACTGCCTCTACCCCCAGGTCCCTGATTTTCTTGGGTTGGTGGGTTTGCCTGGGTTCCCTGTAGTGGTGGACACACTGCTGATTGACAGAGAGATGGGCCCGCTGGGTGGGTGCTGTGGTGGTGTTTCCTTTGGGGGGAGGTTCAGTGGTGGTTTGTGACTGTGTCAGGGGAACCGAGTGTCCCGAGGTCCCTGATGGGCTGGGCTGGTCATCTTGATCCAAGCATGCAGAGGTGCTGTCATCACTGTGGGTCTCTTCTGTGGGGGGACTGGATATGTCTGGCACCTCCTGTCTGGTGACGTTGGGTATGGGTCCTGTTGGGGTGTAAATGCATAGTTATTGTATCTGTGTGTGCCATCTTGTGCAATGGGTGAGTGACCCTCTACTCCTGTGCTTGCATTATTGGATTGGTCCTTGTGTGATTGGTGATTTTGGGGCATGAATGAGTCTCTCTACTGGACATGCTTTGGTGATGGGTGTCCATGAATTGGTGTTACATGCAGGGCTTGGTTTTGGTATGTGTGGGTTGTGTTAGTGGGGTATCTGTGGGTTGTTGGGGTGATGGGTGTGAGGGTAAAGGTGGCGGTATGTGATGGCATGCAGGTGGGGTGTGGGGGATAAAGTAGTAAAGATATGTCTTACCAGAGTCCAGTCCTCCTGCTACTCCTGCAAGGCCCTCAGGATGCAGAATTGCCAAGACTTGCTCGTCCCATGTTGTTTCTTTGCGGGGGAGGAGGTGGAGGTCCACCGCCAGTCCTCTGTACAGCAATCTGGTGTCTGGAGACCACAGAACGCACCTTCCCCCGTAGGTCGATTCTCCTCTTCCTGATGTCATCCCGTGTTCTTGGATGCTGTCCCACTGCGTTAATGCTGTCGACAATTCTGCGCCATAGCTCCATCTTCCTTGCAATGGATGTCTGCTGTACCTGTGATCCGAATAGCTGTGGCTCTACCCGGACGATTTCCACCACCATGACCCTGAGCTCCTCCTCAGAGAACCTGTGGTGTCTTTGAGGTGCCATGATGTGGTGTGGGTGATGTGTGAGGTGGTGTCTGTTGTGATATGTGAACGGAGGTGTGGGTGTGTATTGTGTAAGGTGCGTGGATCTTGTGTAAGTGATGGTGTTGTGTGTCTGTGGATGCTGGTGTTGTTTTAGTCAGTCTCTCTCTCTGGCCTTCTTTCCCATTTTTTGGTTGTAAGGGTTTGTGGCTGATGTGGGTGTGTGCTTTATATTGGATTGGGTGTGTGTGTGTGGTGTGTGTATGTGTATCAGGTGTGTGTATTTCAAATTGTCCAATGTGGTTGTGTTTTGTTAATGTGTGTGTATTTTGAGCGCAGCGGTGTGTACCGCCAATGGATTTCCGCAGTTGAAAGACCGCTGTGTTGATTCATGGGTCGTGACAGTGTGGGCGTATTCCTGTTGGCGTGACGGAGTCGGTTTTGGTATCGGCAGTTTATCACTGACCTTTGGTGTGGCGGACTTGTGTGGGTGTCTGTATTGTAGCGGATTTCGAGCTGTGGGTCGTAATACCTGTAGCGGAATTCTGCAGCCGCAGCGGTATGTTGGCGGGCTTCTGCATGGCAGAAAGTGGGATTTACCGCCAGGGTTGTAATGAGGTCCTTAGTGATTCCCAATGGGGTCGCAATTGACCTGCCTGATCAATATTCATGCGGGAGGTTACAATTTGTGACCTATTAAGAATGGGTAATAAAATAGGGATGGTGGCCTACTGGGGACGTCTGAAAATGGGATGTGTTTCAAACTGAAAAATTAAACACCTCTGTTTAATTTTTTAAGGGTAGGCAGTGGTCCGACACTCTTAAAAAACATTTTTGCTACCATTCACAAAGAGCAAGGGGTAACCTGGCAACCCCTTCCTGTTTGCAAATGGCTTACCACCTACTTGAAGTAGACAGTAAACTGAAATTGTTTTGTGACTGCATTCTGGTTTCAAAACAATTGTACATCCCCCAGTGACTCACTATTAGGAAGGGCTGCCCTGGGCACACCCCTTCCTAACAGCAACATACAAACCCTATTTTGTGAGTCGGTAATAGATTACTGACTCACAAAATAGGGTTTGTACATGCGAGTCCATTTTAGCGGTCGCAAACGGGCCAAATCTGGGCTGTGACTGCTAAAAATAGTCATGCATCTGGCCTGTAATTTCTTTTCATGCACAATATAATTCCAACACAGGACATGTCTCTAGGTGGACGTCCAAACAGACAGTGCAAACACCTGCCAGTCAGACCCACCATGCACACTAAAGTAGAAAACGGATGCTCATCAACTTAGTATGTGTTGGTTCCATGAGCCACATGTGAGAGTCAAGGGAGGTGGTGTGCTAAAATCAGTAGGCAATCAGGCCTTTACCTACATTGATTGTTAGAAGGCTTTCCCCATGTGAGCCTTTAAACACTCATCCTGAAAAATAGAACTGATTTAATTTCTGCCCGTCTCTGATGAGCAGAAATGAAATTAGGCACACTAAAGTTCATTCTCTGTCTGTGTGTGTGGACAAGGTTTCGCAAAAAGCAATCAAGGAGCTTAAAACTTCACTTTCCATTGCATTTTCCCTATGGTCAGCCACAAGCTAGATGATGACTGGCATAGGGACAAAGATAGTGAGGCAGAGTCCTGGAGCAGAGGCATTACTTTCAGAATAATGGGTGTGTCTGCTTCTATGCCCTGCAAGCCCCTGGACAAGCCCCTGGCACATTTCTTCAGTTTGTTCACTAAACCTAGTTTGCACCACTGCAGTATAATATAGTTGTGTGCAAACTGAGTTTGAAAATTCAACTATGTATAAAATGTATTTTTTCATTTTATGCAGGTAACAATTGGTGAAAAAGTTTTGTGAAAAACAAAAGATTATACCTTTGTTGTTTCTCATTGTTACTGTATAAACTGTTTTGCTCGTCTCAGTGATTTGCATTTCATGGCTGAAAACGATTATTCATCTTTTACAAATCTTAAGTCATTTAGGGCCATATTTATACTTTTTGACGCAAAACTGCGCTAACGCAGTTTTGTGTAAAAAAAATTAGCGCCGGCTAACGCCATTCTGAAGCGCCATGCGGGTGCCGTATTTATTCAATGACGTTAGCCGGCGTTAGCCGCCGGCGCTGCCTGGTGTGCGTGAAAAAAAACGACGTACACCAGGCAGCGCCGGCGTAGGGGGATATGGAGCTTGGGCACCAAAAAATGGGGCAAGTCAGGCTGAGGCAAATTTTTCGACTCAACCCGATTCGCGCCATTTTTTCCGACTCCCAACCCCTATTGAAATGACTCCTGTCTTAGCAAAGACAGGAGTCATGCCCCCTTGCCCAATGGCCATGGCCAGGGGACTTATGTCCCCTGGGCATGGTCATTGGGCATAGTGGCATGTAGGGGGGCACAAATCAGGCCCCCCTATGCCACAATTTGTTTTTGTTTTTAAACTTACCTGAACTTATCTTAATGTCCCTGGGATGGGTCCCTCCAGCCTTGGGTGTCCTCCTGGGGTGGGCAAGGGTGGCAGGGGGTGTCCCTGGGGGCTTGGGAGGGCACCTCTGGGCTCCTTCCGAGCCCACAGGTCCCTTAACGCCTGCCCTGACCAGGCGCTAAAAAACAGCGCAAAAGCGGCCGTACGTCATTTTTTTGGACCCGCCCACTCCCGGGCATGAATTTTGCCCGGGAGTTTAAATACGGCGCACATGCCTCGGAGTCAATTTTTTAGACGGGAACGCCTACCTTGCATCTCATTAACGCAAAGTAGGTGTCCACGCAAAAAAATGACGCAAACTCCATGGACTTTGGCGCTAGACAGGTCTAACGCCAAAGTATAAATATGGAGTTCGTTTTGCGTCGGAATTGCGTAAAAAAAAACGACGCAATTCCGGCGCAAACAGAGTATAAATATGCCCCTTATTTTTTATTCTATCACCTGGAAGGGTAGATACACTTTCAAATTGTCTGTTATGTTATCATTTATTTGCTCAGTGTGTAGCTTGCAGTATTTCCACATAAAGCTCCAGTATGCATATTTCAATAGATTGCCTATATTTTACTAATCTTAGGCAACAATTTGCATGGCCTATTTCACATAAATATGGTAAAATACAAGGATAGATGGCATAAAAATTATTGTTTGAGATATTTAGAAGCTGTAATTAAGTGTAATAAGTGGCGGAGGAAGGAAACTATCTCTCCAACAATCGGAATTAGTAATGTTGGTATTTTTCTTGCGCATTTGGGTGGGTATTACAAATATATTTTATGAATATTTGCTGTTGAGACTTTTAGATTCTTTTTGTTACTTATATTTGTATTTTATGATTGTATCATATATTTTATGGAATATTTTTAGGACATATATATTGTATATAATAAGTTGCATGTATGGATAAGTTATTATTGTGGCATACAGATCTATGAATGTTAATATGAAGGTTTTTATGAATGTGTTAGACCTGTCAGCCTTAGAATGGTGTTCTGCCTGAGCTTTTGCCTTCCTCTTAAACTTTTCTGAGCTTGTGTTTTGCTGGCATGAGAACTCTGAGCATTGTACAAATGCTAACTACTAATAAAGTATACATGTTCTCTCCTTTATCACATGGTAATATTGGCTTATACCCAATTTGTATATTTAATTTACTTACACAACCCTGGTAAAGTGGTACTATACATACTCCTTGTCTGTAAATAAAAAGCTACTAGTGGACCTGCAGCACTGATTGGGCCACCCACTTAGGTGCCCTTTAAGCATGCCACAGGCTTGCAATCCCAGAGCTTGTGTGTGCAGTTTTAAACTGCCATTCATTATTTGTTGTGTCCTCATATACCAGCAGACACAAATGCTGTAAGTAGAAGGTATCCTTTGACCTTCTGCTACTTCACTGCTTAACCTCCAAGATGTAAGAGACAGAGAACATAAAAACCCTCTTGTCACACCTCACATCGGTCAGTTAGGCTTAACCACAGGGCGCTAAGGAGGTCAGGATAGCTCTCTCTCCATATTGTATATTATGTCCAAATTTCTCCCCTCTTCCCACTCCTCTTGCAGCCGGGATCCAATTTACACACCCTGTCCACCGATTTCAGTTAACGCAGATCTCGCTCCATGCCAGCAAGGTTAGCTAGAGGAACAAGTGTTCTTACTTAGATGATAATCATAGGTTAAGCTGAGCATTCATTCCAAATATAATCAGAAGAGGGCACACTGCAATTTGTCCACTCAGAATTCCAGGGATCGCCATATGCACACCCTCCAAAGAACTACATAATCCATGGCAAGACATGAACAAATGGATATCATTCTCCTTTTCTTCAAAACACCGATTGCAACACAGAGTTGGCCCTACAAGTAATTTTGTGTGCGTCTTTGGTGTAGAATAGATTCTATGCCATGTGAAAAGATGATTCTTCCTAAGAGTTGCTGATTTGATTGTGGAGTTGAGGAGGTGAAAAGACGAATGCCAAACATCGGCTGATAACTTCCCTAAGGATGGACTGGTATCCTACATATCACTTCATCGGCCTTCAGCTACTCCGAGGACCAAATTGAAAAGTCCATCTTTATTGGCTTAAACTCTTGTAACCTGTCCTCCATACCTCATATCCCCTTGCTGGCCCATCCATGTCTGTGCCCAGACCCCCAGGAAGCCAATTTCCTGTACTTATACTATGAGAGAGTGCCCTCAGTTTCTGCCCTTAATGCCTCCCACAATATTATCACAGAACCTACCCATAGCTGCCCCCAATGCCTGCTTTAATCAATGGAATGCTTAGCTTGTCCAACAGAAAGGTAGGAACACCTGGGGAATTCCAAACTGGGGAAAAATCTGAGTAGTAGTCCAAGGATTTTCCTCATAAGATACCAGACTTCCAAAAAAGCCCCCAGTACTTTCAATTGGACCTTCCTGAAGTATTTGTGGTCACCAAACCTATACAGGAAACTGTTCTATTCAATCAACTTCAGCAACCCTGCATGGATTCCAAACCTGCTAGAATTGCCTGGACTCACCATTAGCATTCTACAATTCTTAAATGGGAAGAAAAGGTAAAAGAGGAAGACATCTGCCAATGCTATCCTACCTTTCAAAAGCTTCTTCTAAGTTTCTGTCAACTAAGCCCAGATAAAATTCCCAATCCTTCCTTGTATTGTATCTAAGCTTCCCGTAGGAAAAGATGGGGGATGTCAACAGGTAGGTCAGCTTGGGGAGAATCACCATCTTCACTAGATTTGCTCTGCCATACAGAATTTGAGGGAGATGCCTCCATCTAGATAGTAACTCCTCAATCCTCTTTCTCACCCTCCTCAAATTGTACTCTGGTACCTCCTCAGTACTAGGAGCTTCGGGTGTGCCATTCCCGACACAAACAAGAGGTAAGTCTTGTAGTGAGTCTGGCAGTAAGTTAGATTTTCTTTCCTTCTCCTTAGACTCCATTGACTCTATAGACTCCACAGACTTAGCGCTAGGAGCAGTGGAGTTGCCTCAGCATTGGAGGAGAACGTCCACATGGGGAACCTATGCGATCATCATCTTGCTTCGGTTCTGGCCCAATTCCCATTGCCGTTGTTCAGTAGCCCTGCATATGTCCAATCTGAGGGTATAAGAAAAACCTTCACCATCCAGCGTCCCTGATCTAAAAACTAAGCCCAGCATTAATTCCTTGGAGTCATACGAGAGAAAATCAATCAGAATCATCCTTAGTTTACTTCAGCCTATGCTTGAAGGGGTCCCTATATATCCTTTATATCTATCTCTCTAGAACCATCTCTGGATTACTCCTCAGGACCTCTCCCCTTAAGAACATTGACCATGAAGCCCTTCATTTCATCCCTCTCGACCTACCCAGGTATATTGAGAATCCTCAAAATGTTCCTCCTGGAATGGTTCTCCAGCCTATCCAAATTATCTTGTAAGGATTGATTCTGCAGCTTGAGTACCTTCAAATCGTTGGAGCTCCTTTTAGCCTCCTTATCCAACCTTTCCACATTCATCTCGAGCATCTTAGTTCTCTTACAGATATCATCCAGCTTTGCCTTGAGGGCTTGTCATACTCCTTGAATCCTCTTCTGATTAAGTTTAGATCTGGCAAAGCTCCTGGCACAAATCTGTTAAAATGTGCTTGTGTTGCTTTGCCGCCTAAAACTCCTGCCTGAATCACAGAGGGCCTATTATCCTGTATGCTATCTTGCTTGGACATAGTCTCAGCCAGAGGTGCACCATCTCCCACCCGCTGAACAGACTTTACCAAACCACTTAAAAGCTGACATGAATTCTCTATTGGAAAACAAAGTCCTGTATCTTTTCCTGTATAACATCTGAGGCAGGATACAAGAGCACCTAGCTAGGTACCTCCTGGCTTAATACCTCATGTGGTACACATGCATCCTGATTGCCATTCTCAGATGAATCTCTGGGGGTGTCAATGGGAGTGGCAGTCTCCTGGGTGGAGGTGCAAGCTAGCCTGGCTGATGAGGGGTGATACCCCAAAATAAGTCCCAGGATGCTTGTTTCTGGTCAGGTAGGGTTTGTACTGGCAGTTCAGGCTGGAATGTTCCCATGAGCGGCAGGGTCAAGAAAGATTTGTGTGTGCTGGGTTCAAACTGGTGTGGCAAGATGGGCAAAAAATGATGGATTTAGGCCCTCATCTCTGACTTGGTGTGAATGTTTGGCATTGATGAGGATTGCTTCCACCATCTGTTCTTTTTACTTTTAGAAAATTGGCTTTTATCTTGCCTTAGCCATTTGCTCATACAGCAAAATGACATTTGAATGGGTGTAGTTGACATTTGGGCTTTGTGTGTTCCTTCTAGACAGCCACACACAATGGGAGCTTAGGTGTGACTGAACCGATCAACACTGGCAGGATGTCAGGACAGCATCAATTACACCTGAATAGGCTGTGTCCAGTTTCCACACTAAGGACTGCATACCCCCTGCAGTTAGTCTGGAGCCAGGGAATGGAAGGCAGTACATCCCTCCACTTAAAATACACACCTCTGGAAGCTTCTCCCCAATTCAAAGGCACAACTGGATATAAGTACTAGACCTAAAACACCAAGGCTCATATTTATGGATTTTTGACTCAGCCAGTGCAGCAGGTCACCTTGCTGTGCTGCCCTGCATCAAAGGGAAAGGAAAGGAAATGCACTGTGTTTAAGCAATATGACACATTCCTGTCCTTTCCCACTGTGCTGGTGCCATTTTGGCAGCCCAGCACCAATGTGGACAACCTTGCACCATAGTGCAAGGGTGTCTGTGTTGCAGGCAGGATTGTTTTTGTGTGGGAAGGACCACCTTCCTGCACAAAAACAAACCTGGTAGGCTTTTTCCTTTTTCAATGTGTGCTGCAAAATGAAGCACACAAAGAAAGAAGAAAAATTAGACAAAAAAAATATGTTTCTTCTTGTTGCGCCTCCCCTGTGGAGGTGTAAGGTTTTGGCGCATCCCCAGGTGAATAAGCTCTTGTAAATGTGGGGATGTTTCAAAGCCCATGGGTGTTGCATGGGAACACCCACGGAAAAGCTCATGGAATCCCTCTTTTGCGCAGAGTAAGGCAATGCAGCAGTTTGCACTGCCTTGCCTGACTCTATATCTGTGAGGTCATTTAAACCCATGCAAAGTGAGTTTGCCTGGGCTCCTGGTTATGAATGCAAAGTTTGCACTGCTGTTGCATAATAAAAGTTTACACAATGGCAGTGCAAGAGGCTCATAAATATGCTCCCAAATCTTCAGTACACTTATGAACCTGTGAATACTCTGCCAGAAAGAAGGACTGTTGTGCCGTTGAAGGACTGCCACACTGTTGGACTACTGTTTTGCTGTTCTGTGCTCACCTGCTGCTTGATGCCCTTTTGCTTGGGTTGGAAGGACTAGACCTGCATCTCTTGAACCCAGAACCTAGAGTGACTCCAAGGGATAGTTGACTGCCCTCTTGCTCTGAAGTCTCAGGGACATAACAGGCTTCCAACAACCTTGCATCTGCACCTGGACTATGCCATCTGTTGGTCTACACTGCCAAGTGATGGCACCTCAGCCCCTTGGAAGTGGGCTTAAGGTGCTTTGCCAGCCTCTGTGGATCCAGCGGAACTGACACACCATCTTTGCTGAGCGGTTCAACACTAGCAAAACTGACATGGTGTCGGATGGAATGGAAAGTCTTTGTTAAGAAATCAAGAGGAATAAATGATAAGTTTGATTACAGCCTCCAGGAGTGCAGCGTAAATTCTTCATGTGTGTATATGTATATATATCTATATCTATATCTATATATATATATATATATATATATATATTTGCCCCATTTTAAATACCACCATGGGATATATAGTGCGTATGAAACTGGTAATATGTTTGAATGAGTCTTGATTTAGTGGACTAGGGTCTAAAAAAACATAATATTTTTCTCTTCCCTTGCAATACATCCTATCTCTTTGGTGTTCTTCATATTCTTTTCCCATTTCATTTGCTTCCCCTCATTCAGTATGAGTTCACAATCCTCCAAGATATTTTTTGTCATTTCAGGTTTTATACTCTCTTTCTGAATTATTTTATCATCTTTGAGTCAACTTAGGAACAAACCCCATCTCTATCCCTAGAAATTAGGGTGAGTTCAAGTTTATGTGGCTGTTGTGCAAGTTCTGGGTCGTGGAGCTACTAGGGATTTTAAAATTAACTTCAGTGTTTGTTTTGATGGTATGTTACATCCAACCTCTATGAAATTATTCCCTTCCCCACTGATGTATTATCTTTTCTGCTATGTCTTCAGCCAGACCCCACATCCAAATTGCCATAGGTTGACAAACCCTCTTGTATATTGCTTTCAGTCGATGTTCACCTGAGTGATGGCCAGAGGGCCAGCACTTCCAGTCCCTGCGCCCAAACAGCTGTAGGCGGCCATTCCGGGCCCAGGGGTAATAGAGGCACACTCTATTATTAGGTTGTTTTAAAAATAACCTTTTTTGTTTTGGGATTTTTGGCAGCAGGGGAGATGATTTATGTGTGTTTTAACTAACTATGATGCAGCTGGGGTGGCACACTGACACTTACAAATGATGTATATTTCTGTTCTGCTTTCTATACCATACATATATTCTGCTCTTCATGAAATAAACAATAAGATGTTCTGATGAGGATTGCTCATCTGTTCTGCTTGAGCAGAACCTGTTTAGGAAAGTTTTGTGGTGCTTGAACTCCACGCATAGTTTGTGTCTAGGAGTTCTTTTTCTGTGGCTTTCACTGGAAGTTCATGCTTCAGCACATCAGACAACATATCACATGTTAAAGTCGATTAACTGTTTATGTCATTGAGTGTCCTTGTAGTTTGAAATATGTGGGAAGCACAGTATGTGAGACAAGAAAATGTAATTTAGAACATATTCGTGCCACCATCAATTTGGACAAAAGTTATGTGGTGTCAAGGCATATGGACTTGTCACATAGCAATAAATGGCAGCTATCAAGATACTATGCCATAGATCTTGTGCCCATAAATGAATGTGGTGGGGAGAGAGAGAAAAGGCTCCGCCAACTGTAATCAAGGCATATAATGGAAATGTGATCTCTGACTCCCCTTGGTTTGAATTCAGATGAAGAACGTTTTGCACATTTACTATAAGAATAAAACAGACTGGAATAAGCATTGAATGTAAAGATATGGTTAGAGATGAATTTGAATCTTCTACCAGGGAATATGTGAATTTATTGATAATGATTTCCAAATAGTGTGCCACTCACAAGTGAAAGAGAAATTCTTTATAAGAGATGTGATGAGAATCTTTGGTGTTTTCCATTTTTTAGTTTCTTTTGAATTATTGAATAATAGCTTTTAACAGTAGTTTTGCAAATTCAGTTTATGTAAGGATCCAGTTAGTTCTAAAAGTTGGACACGTTGTATAAACAAATAATGTGGTACATACATTTTAATACAGAATTTAAATTTGCCAGAGGAAGTGGTATGATATGCCAATTAATGTTATTGTAAATAACAGGGGGACAAGTACACTGAAAGTGGGTACTACATGGATGGTGTACTTTGAGGCCAATGAGGGCAAGTACTCACCAACAGATGAATTAAGTGTATATACTGTAACATGTAATTTGAATCAGGCAGTTGTAGAGGAATATTATGTCATTGGGTGTCATTGTTATCAACAAGGCACTAGAGCCATTTACTGTTGCATACAGTGCAGTACACTGCCACCTCATAGGGAGATGGATACTTGAGAGGAACATCTGATAGCGAGATGGATATTTAGATATCATAAGAGTTTGGTACTAATACCCGGAATTAGGGATATTCATATGAATATGATATATGTTTAGTGGTGATCCATATGTTCACATTGACATATAATTCAAGAATCACTGTTATGGTGGTCCAGTATCTGTGTATGAAAAACTGCCAAGCTAAACATAATTTTTTGACCGCTGGGTGCATGGGACATATAAGGATTGAAAGTTGGAAGTGCCCATAAAGTTAGCAATTGTTTCCATATTGCTAGTAACTACAAATACCACAATGCAACGTAAAAGTATATGTGTCAGGAATGAACAAAGTTGGGAAATTAATATTTATGATCTGTTAAGGAGTGATTTGTATAACATTCATGTTCCCGTTAAGTGAATATAATTGGATTTGCTTTTCGCAAACTTAAAAAAAGCATTTAGTATGATTCTGAGTGAACGATGCATGTGCACTTTTTACTTGGTTATAAACACAAAAAAGGGATTAAGATGTTATGCTCATGAACAAGGCCCGGGAGACCGAAACTTGTTGGGCATTTTTTCACTAAAAAAAAGAGTGTCTGAATAAAAAATATGGATTTGCAGCCCCACAAAAAAAAAGTTCATTCTCCAACTTGGAATATCTTGCAAGTGTCAAAGTTTTTCTTTAATCACATAGCTTGCATGTTACCCTCCTGATATTAAATATTTTCCCTGAAGGTCTGTGCGTGCATGTCTTCTACACAATTGAGTCCTATGGCGTTTTTTCACTCCATCACCTCTCAAGTACAAATTACATCCTGTTCATGAGGCTAGGTTGACAGTGCAGAAAACTTCTTATAGAATGGGTTATCCATGGTTTAATTCTTAAGTGCAGCATTGACTCTGTATATGAAATGCAGAGGTGTCCTCATCTCCGTAATATGGTGGCTGTGCATAATGTTTTTATGTAACATTACTTTTTAATGTGCTTGAAAGAAAAAGGATTGTTATGTCAATGAAAATCTTAGCTTGTTCTCAATTATGCCAAAAAGTCTCAAGACTCAAACCTGAGGCAGTTAACTGAACACATTTTAAAAAGATTGAGTTTACTAACACTGCGCCATGTTAAACAAACTCTTACCTCAGCCAGGAATACCAAAAATGTAATGAGGAAAGAAATGTGTTTTAATGTCCTAAATGACAGTAAAGCGTATCTCTAGATAGCAGACTTAAAATGGAGACTGCATCCTTGAGCACACCTTAATCAAGACTACATACTTTGAACACTGTCCAAATTCTTTAAACTATTGCAGGGGACTCAATATGGCTTCTAGACTTTTATGGTCCACAAACTCACTTTAGAGATTGCAAACTTCACGGTAAATTCACAGCCAGGGGGACAAAGGTAAACTTATACTTTTGTGTTACTCTTTTTCAGTATTCACAAATTGCAATTTAATAGTAACTATGACAGCGGAGACTATGCAATCGGGGTGGAGAACTCTACACATAAGAAAGGCCTAGATTCTATGTGCAAAGGATTCTACTTCATTGTAAAATTTCTATTAAATCACAGTTTGTGACTACCAAAAAAGTGTAAACTTACACAAATGTGTACGTTTACCTTTATGAATCAGGCCCATTGTTTCTAGAGTTGGACTTAGCAGGATAATAAGATTATTTTCCCAAAGAACTTTGCAAAGCTGTCGACATTAAGTAGGAGCTCAGAACATGTAACTAGGTGGTGTTAAATGCCTGACCAGAATTGCAGAGTGATCATAAACATTTTGCCAAAAACATAAGAATAATCGCACCAAACAATTTCATAACAGAATCCAAAGCCATATATATGTTAAGTCAGTTCAAATATTCCAGATATACATCTTAGTATGATCCTCATTTATTTTTTCAGAAGCATCAATGATCTTTACCATGCGCTTCTTACATTCTCCCTAATTGACTCTTTCAAACAGATCATTCATATAATGAGATTAAACATTTACTTGAAAAATTATGGATGAGAAGAGAAAAGTTGCATGTATATCAAAGTTAGATGTTTTTCAGACTCAACTGATCTGTAAAGCACATCAATATATACATAAGGTTAAAAGGCTAGTGAACAGTCCTACACAATATATCTGAAACCTGTGGGACTTTGATGATCCATGAGTATGCAATGATCCATTAGTGTGTATAAGACATTTGATCACAGATTTGAAAGTGTTAGGATGTTTAGAGTAGGTAAAGGTTAATAATTACGTAACCAATTATTCCAATCATTAGGATTCAAATACAGGAAACAGGGTAGCTTCTGTGAAAATACCCATGAAACCACAAACGTGCATGAGTAAAACAGCAGGTAGTCAGATATAAGTCTTCCTCCAAGATCCCATGGAAGAAATACAGCAGAAGACTAAGGCCCTCGTTACGACCCTGGCGGGTGGGGGAGAAGTGGCGGTAATACCGCCAACAGGCCGTCAGATTTTTTTTTTAATTATGACCATGGAGGTTACCGCCATGGTCATCCGCCACTTCTCTACTCCGACCCCCAGGGTGGTGACGACTGCTGGGCTGGAGCCTTCGGTCTCCAGCCCGGCGGCCGTCACCAGACCACCGGCGGTATCAGGACCCTGCATACCGCCATGGATTTCATGTGGTTTGGAACTGCCACGAATTCCATGGCGGTAGGCACTATCAGTGCCAGGGAATTCCTTCCATGGCAATGATAGGTGTCTCCCCCACCCCCCTCCTCCACCCCTGAGTCCTCCCCCACACCTCCACCCCCCTACCACCTTCCAAAGGTGGCAGGACCCCCCACGCCAACCCCACCCCCAACATCAACATACACACACCCCTACACACACCCCTACACGCACACATACACTACAACATATACACACACACATACAGACAGACATGCAAACAGACCGACCCACACACATTTTCCAGACACACAACACACCTCCACATGCATACACGCACTCACACACCCCCTCTTCACACTCACACGCACACCCCCATGCACGCACACAACACACAACACCCCCCCCACCCACCTCCTCTAACGGACGATCACCTTACCTTGTCGGGTGATCCTCTGGGAGGGGAAGGGATCCATGGGGGCTGCTCCAACACCAGCTCCCCGTCACCAGAACACCGCCACACCGAATCCTGGTATGGCTGCTGGTGGCTCTCCGTCCGAAAAAGGACGGAGGGCTGCCATCAGTCATGATTCGCTGAGCGGAAAACCACCTGCACTGGCGGTCTTTAACATAACGGTACCTCAGCGGTCTCAGAAAAAGATCACTGAGGTTGAAATGAGGACCTAAGTGTATATTTAGTTGCACTCCTCATAAGAGCACTTGAGGAACTTACTTGGTACTGAAATCCATGTTTCTGTGTCCCAGGAAGAGTTACTGAAAGGGTCTTGCCTATTGGAGTACCTAAGAAAAAGATCTTTTCCTTTGGGTAAAGTTGGGACCTTGGAATTATCCGACACTTGTAGGACTGTGGAAGTTACTCCAGCAGTAAAATGTGACTTTGGTGGCTAGAATGTTCACATTTGTACCTCTTGGAGCTATTGATAACCCAGTTCAAGGCTTCAGTAGGTCACAAATTCAGCAAACAAGACCTCAAGGAACTGTATTGCCCCTCCAGGATGCCTCTCAGATAATTGTCCTCATTACAACCCAGGTGGTAAATTCCGCTTTCCGCCGTGCTGAAGACCGTTGCGGCGGTGGAATTCAGCTACAAGTATTACGACCCACAGCTCGGAATCTGCCACAATACAGACACCCACACAAGTCTGCCACACCAAAGGTCAGTGATAAACTGGCGATACCAACATCTACACTGTCACGTCAACAAGAATACTCCCACACTATCACGACCCACAAATTAATGCGGCGGTCTTTCAACCACAGTAAACCATTGGTGGTACACACCGCCGTGCTCAAAATACACACACATTTACAAAACACCACCACATTGGACAATTCAAAATACACACACCAGATACACATACACACACCAAACCCACACACCCACAACACTATAAAACACACACCCACATTACCCAAAAACCCTTGCAACCAAAAATGTTGAAGTAGGCGAGAGAGAGAGAGATTTGCTAACACAACACCAGCATTCACAGACACACAACACCATCACTTATACAACATCCACGCATCTCAAACAACGCACACCAACACATCCCCCCACACATCACAACAGACAGCACCTCACACATCACCCACACCACATCATGGCACCTCAAATACACCCCAGGTTTTCTGAGGAGGAGCTCATGGTCATGGTGGAGGAAATCATCCGGGTAGAGCCACAGCTTTTCGGATCACAGTTGCAGCAGACATCCATTGCAAGGAAGATGGAGCTATGGCGGAGAATAGTCGACAGAATCAACGCAGTGGGACAGCATCCAAGAACACGGGATGACATCAGGAAGAGGTGGAACGACCTACGGGGGAAGGTACTTTCTGTGATATCAAGACACCAGATTGCTGTACAGAGGACTGGTGGTGGACCCCCACCTCCTTCCCCACAACTAAAAATATGGGAGGAGCAAGTCTTGGCAATAATGTATCCTGAGGGCCCCTCAGGAGTAGCAGGAGGACTGGACTCTGGTAAGTCATATCTTTATTACCATATCCCTCCCACCACACCTGCATACCATCACATACTCCCACTCTTACCCTCACCCCCATCACACCATCATCTCCATATGTCCCACTATCACAACCCACACATCTCAATACCAAGGCCCTGCATGTAACACATATGCTTGAACCACCGTCACCAAAGCATGTCCAGTACAGAAACCCAAACATACCCCAAACCAACTATCACAAAAGGGCTAACACAATGACACAAGCACAGGAGTAGAGGGTACCTCACCCAATGCACAAGATGGCACACACAGATACTAAAACTATGGATTTTACACCCCAACAGGACCCGTACCCAATGTCACTGGACAGGAGGTGCCAGACATATCCAGTCCCCCCCAGAAGAGGCCCACAGTGAGGACAGTAGCTCTGCCTGCCTGGATTAAGATGACCAACCCAGCCCATCAGGGACCTCGGGACAGTCGGTTCACCTGACACAGTCCCAAACCACCACAGGGGCTCCCCCCTCAGGAAACACCGCCACAGCACCCACCTAGTGGGCCCATTCCTCTGTCTCCAGGACACGTCAATCAGCAGTGTATCCATCACCAAAGGGACCCCAAGGAAACCCACTAACCCAAGACAATCAGGGACCTGGGGTCAGTGGCAGTGGGCACACGGTTCAGGGGACGGAGGCACAGGATAACAGGGAAGCTGGGAGGACTGCTGTGCGACAGGGGGAGGACAGGCCCAGGGATCCCACTTTCCACGAGGCACTCTCCAACATTATGGGAGCATACCACCATTCCCAGGAGACCAAGGGCATGGTACTGGCCAAGTTTCAGGAGATCCAGCGGCTGCAGGAGGAACACTACCTGGGGATCAGGGAGGGCTTGAAGTCCATTAACACCACCCTGGTCACCATTTCAGGGGTGCTGGCAGACGTTGTCAATACCATGAGGGACACAGTGGGACACAAACGGGCCCCTGACACTAGCCTGGACGATGAACAGCTCTCCACCTCCGCCAGCGCTAGTGGACAGGAGGCACCACCACTGGGCCAACAGGCCACCAGCACCCCACCCCCTGCAGAAGGAGAACCAGCCCGCAACCGGTCCCTGAGATCCAGGAACAAGACAGAGAACATTGCCAAGACCCCTGCCAGGAAATAAGACCCTCCTGAATGTTACCCTTCTGTCCCACTTTGTCACCCTTTCCTCCTTAAACTGCCATAGCTCCACTTCCTATACCCCATTGGACAATTCACCTGTGAGACCAAGAGACTGGACTCTGCCATGGACATTCCTCCACCATCACCCCAGCCCATTTCACACACCCCCTCCACTTATTTGCACAGAAATAAACACCCTTGAATCACAAATCAATCTGGAGTCAGTCTGTGCTTTCACAAATGTGTAATTGCAAAATCTCTGGAATATAGCAATGTCAATGTATTTGTTCACATACCAATGTTACACAGCTGTAGGCCAGGAGTAAGCAAAGCAGAGGACACAAATTGGGACGCAGATCTGTGAAATGGAAAGCCAAAGTGACAAGTCAGGGTCCTACAATAGTATGACATGTGGGAAGCAGTTCCATCTTCTTTCCTGTGTCTCACTGGAAGTATTGCATGATGATGTTGTTTCGCTTGTCTACATCTTCTTCTTCTGCCTCTCCTTCTTCACTGTCCACAGGTCCCACAGCTGTCGCAAGACCAGCATCAGTCCCATCCTCCTGCAGAAAAGCCACCTGCTGTTGCAAAGCCAGGTTGTTCAACATACAGCAGGCCACAATGATCTGGCACACCTTCTTGGGTGAGTAGTATAGGGAGCCACCTGTCAGATGGAGGCACCGGAATCTGGCCTTCAGGAGGCCGAAAGTGTACTCTATTATCCTCCTAGTTCACCCATGTGCCGCATTGTAGCGTTCCTCTGCCCTTGTCCTGGGATTCCTCACTGGGGTCAGTAGCCATGACAGGTTGGGGTAACCAGAGTTACCTGCAAATATCAAGGGACAAATGTTAGACATACTCCAAACCTTAGGGACTCTCCCATATCCAGACAGCAAATTAAACTGTGTGGGGACTTTAGTCTCACCTATTAGCCACACATGTTGCCTCTGGAGTTGGCCCATCACATAAGGGATGCTTCTATTCCTTAAAATGTAAGCGTCATGCACTGAGCCAGGATACTTGCCATTCACATGGGAGATGTACTGGTCTGCCAAACACACCACCTGCATATTCATAGAATGGACGCTTTTCCGGTTTCTGTACACCTGTTCATTCTTGCGGGGGGAGGACAAATGCCACATGTGTACCATCAGTGGCACCAATGATGTTGGGGATATGTCCCAGGGCATAAAAGTCACCTTTCACTGTGGGCAAATCCTCCACTTGAGGGAAAACAATGTAGCTGCGCATGTTTTTCAGCAGGGCAGACAACACTCTGGACAACACGTTAGAGATCATTGGCTGTGACATCCCTGATGCCGTGGCCACTGTTGTTTGAAAAGACCCACTGGCCAGGAAATGGAGTACAGACAGGACCTGCACTAGAGGTGGTATTCCTGTGGGATGGCGGATAGCTGACATTGCCCTCTCACAAGTTTTCAAGGGGAAGGGGTCTTGGGAAGAGAAAAAAAAGAAAATATCAGCTTCTGCTCTGTGGGCTGCAGAATTGGACTGCTGGACCAAGGACTGCATGTCCTGTTGGGCGTCAGGACTTTTGATTTCTCATTATTCTTATGGTTCTTATAATTCTGGGCTGCAAAAGAAGTACTTCATTAATACATTGAACTTGCATAAACTATTGCAAAATTATATATTGCATAATGTCAGTTGTTGTTGACACATTGTGCATATGTTTATATAAGGCTGAACAAGCCTCTACCTCTTTTTAGACATCAGGTCTGGCTCCAACTGGGCACACAGTTCCTGGATTGTTGCACAATCAAGTCTGTAAGTGATAATTATGTGTCTCTCTTCCATTGTCGACAGGTCCACCAGGGGTGTGTACACCGGAGGATGCCGCCATCTCATCACCTGCCACAGTGGACGTGCCCTATGGAGGAGAACGGTGAGCAGAGGGTCATACAACACTTAGGTATCACAATGCCATTTAGCAAAAACGTAACAATTTCTCAATGTGCCTTTGACTGTTCGTATTCCTGGCCTAAATAGGTGTGACACAGTTATTTGGCCTGGCATGTGACCCCCTGAAATGGCGGCTGCCTGACCTGTAAGGTGGGACAAGGGGAAATGAGGTAACTGCGCTGGCGTTGGAGACCGTTGCGGTAGGCGGTCGAAGACCGCGGCGCAATTCAGCATTGGTTAACATTGGGCCCTATGGGTTCCAGGAGCCAATGACGATGTACACCGGCGGTGACGGTACGCACCGCCGCGGACGTGACCGCCATTTTCTATCTCTTCACTCACTTGATACCTGACCTTCAACAGGAGAGGACATCCACTACAAGGGCCGCTGTAACCTGTGTCTGGAAGCGACAATGGCTACAGTGTCTGGGGAAAGGCCCCTGCCTTCACTTCGGAGGACTTGGAGAAACTAGTGGATGGGGTCCTACCCCAGTACACGCAACTGTACAGTCCTCCAGACAAACAGGTGAGTACACTGTGAGCATGGTGGATGGCACATGATTGTATGGAGTGTCGTGGATCGAAGAGGGAGGGGAGGGGGACAGGCCAACATGTGAGGATAGTGTGTGTGTATGTACTTCTGGGCCAGGGTGGGAGGTTTTTAGGCAATGCGTGAGAACAGCACGGGATAGTAACATTCATTATTACTTCACTTTTCCTGTAGGTCAGCGCCCACCAGAAGAAGGGTATTTGGCGTGCCATCGCCAAGGAAGTGTGGACCATGGGGGTCTACCATAGACGGAGCCCCCACTGCCGGAAAAGATGGGAGGACCTGCGCCACTGGAGCAAGAAGACGGCAGAGGCCACGCTGTGGATGGCCTCCCAACGTGGAAGGGGTGACTGTCTCACCATGACCCCCCTTATGTACCGGATCCTGGCGGTGGCATATCCGGAGTTGGATGGACGCTTGAGGGCATCACAGCAGCCGCAAGGGGGTGAGTACGCTCTCATGCAGTTGACTCTGCGCGCTTGACGAGGTGTCTGGTTGGGGGTGGTGGCCTGTGGGTTCCCCTAGGCAAGGGCATACCCGCAAAGGTAGATCCATTGTTTTGCAGCCTCATTCTCAGTCCAACCCCACAGGTGGTATTTGTCCTCTACACCTAGTCAGGCTCCCATGGGTGCCAACTGTGCATGAAATGGGTCTAGACAGAGTCCCCCTTGGGCATGTGTTTTTCCCCTGCACTGTTGGTGCATGGCTTAGTGCATAGGGCTGCTCCCTGTGTGTTGTGTCCGCCAACGGTAGTGGTGCTGCATGCACTGACCATGTGTATCTTCTGTCTTCCCCCCCTTTTTGTTTTGTCACCCTGTTCTTGCGTGTATTAGCATCATCTGGCGGAGGAGCAGTGGCACCGGAGCAGGAGGGAGCTGCATCCTACATGGCTCTGGAGGGTGAAGTAATGGAGTCTGAAGGCACCAGTGGGAAGGAGGGCGAGGGGAGCTCCACGACGGACACAGGAGCATACACCAGCGACAGCGACTCCTCCTCTGATGGGAGCTCCCTTGCGGTGGCGAGCACCTCTGTGCCCAAGGCATCAACAGGTACAGCTGCCACCCCCCCTACCAGCACCACCCTCCCAGCAGCCCCTCAATGTGTTTCCCATGCCCGCTCACCCAGGAGAGTGGGCATCTCCTTCGCCCCAGGCACCTCAGGCCCTGCCCCAGTCAGCCCTGCTGCCCTCAGTGAGGAGGCTATGGACCTCCTGAGATCCCTCACTGTTGGGCAATCTACCATTTTGAATGCCATCCAGGGTGTTGAGAGGCATTTGCAGCAAACAAATGCATACCTGGAGGGCATTCATTCTGGGCAGGCGGCCCAACAGAGAGCATTTCAGACTCTGGCCTCTGCACTGATGGCAGGTATTGTCCCTGTGTCCAGCCTCCCCCCTCCAACTTCCTCCACCCAGACCCAATTCCCTGTACCTCAGCCTATCCCAAGCACACAATCAGACCAGCATACACACTCATCAACACACAAGAGTGGACATGGCAAACATAAGCACCACACATCCCACAGGCACTCATACAAGCACCATCCCCATGCAGACACAGCAACATCCACTGCCTCCACTGTGTCCCCCTCCTCCACGTCCTCCTCCTCCCTCCCTGTCTCATCTCCACTCACAGCTGCATGCACTACATCCTCAGCCACTACCTCCATCACCAGCACGCCCATCACCTCACACCGCTCATGTGTACTCACCACCCCCACTACCATTCACACATTCCCTGTGTCCTCTCCCAGTGTGTCTGTGAGCCCTCCTCCCAAAGTACACAAACGCAGACACCCACCCACCCAACAGCCATCCACCTCACAACAGCCTCCGGCCCATGCACCTTCACCCAAATTCAGCAAACGTACACCTCCTACAACCAGTACCTCTTCCTCCACTCCCAAACCCCCTCCATCTTCCCTTCCCAGTGTGTCTAAGAAACTGTTCCTATCTAACTTTGACCTTTTCCCTACACTTCCCCACCGTCCTTCCCCTAGGGCCAGGCTGTCCAGGTCCCAGCCCAGCACCTCAGCCACCAAATCCTAAAGCACAGTGGTCACACCAACTCCGGTCTCATCGTGGCCACCACCCATCAGGGCTGCCAGTGTGCCACAGAGCGAGGCCAAGGAGCAGACCATTCCGCCACCTGCCAAGGTGAAGAAGGTACCCATAAGCCGGAGGGAAAAGCCTCACCTACCAGCAAGCAAGGGCTCCTCCAAACCAAAAGGGGACAGTGGCAAGACACCAGCAGCAACATCAAAGGTGGGGAAGGGACACAAACTGAAGAGTAGGTCAGGACAGGGCATGGTGGCTCTGGCTGAGGGACCAGACTCACCCCTTCTGTCAACCAGTACACCAACCTGTATGGCAGGGACACCGCCACCTGCACTGCCACCTGCACAGCCACCAGCACCGCCACCTGCTTGTCTGCTGCCTCAGCAACAGTCCCCAGCATCATCCCCATTGGGCAGCCGTCCGAGGCTGCAGGAGACACCCTGCTGTGTCCCTCAACAGGTGCAGACACATGCACCACCGCCAGCACCTCTGCCACCGACACCGCCACAACCACAGCCCCGTGACATGCTCCGACAGTGCCACCACAGCTGACATGGCAATCATCCTCAGTGGTCAGCCGTCCGAGGCTGCAGGAGATGTCGTGGACCCTCCCCAGCATCCATGAGGCATGACTTTCAGCACTGTTTGTATCTGCAGGTGGCAGGCGAAGTCGCAGCAGGTTGGAGTGTGTCTCTGCCTCCATGGCGTATCATTCTACCTGTTCCCAGCCAATCTCATGGCACACACACCCAGGTGAGGGAATGGGACCTGCCACACTGCGTATGAAGCACTCTGGGCACCAAGCCCCCTCCAGAACCAGTGAGAGATACATCCACTACCTCAGTCATTGGCAGGATGAAGCACTCTGGGCACAGAGCCCCCTCCAGAACCAGTGGAGGAAGGCATCCACTACCTCAGTCCTTGGCAGGATGAAGCACTCTGGGCACAAAGCCCCCTCCAGAACCAGTGGAGGGATACATCCACTACCTCAGTCCTTGGCAGGATGAAGCACTCTGGGCACAAAGACCCATCCAGAACCCAGTGGAGAGATACATCCACTACCTCAGTCCTTGGCAGGATGAAGCACTCTGGGCACAAAGCCCCCTCCAGAACCAGTGGAGAATCACATCCACTACCTCAGCCCCTGGCAGGATGAAGCACTCTGGGCACAAAGCCCTCTCCAGAACCAGTGGAGATTGTTATCCACTTGAGAGACTGTGGCTTTGCACTCCCCAGGATAGAGCAGTGGGCAAACCACCCACTGGAAAGACTTGAGAGACTGTGGCTTTGCACTCCCCAGGATAGAGCAGTGGGCAAACCACCCACTGGAAAGACTTGGGCATGGAGCCCTCTCGTGCAGCAGGGGTGTTGTGCGTTCATCTGGCTGTGGTGCCCCCCTTCCCCCTTAGATGCCCACCTCCCCCTGAGGTGCCTGTTTCATTTCGATCTGATGCCCCTGCAGTGTTGCCTCCGTTTCGAGTCAGGTATCTTGTGTGGGCTTCGCCCATACATTTTGGGACCACTGGTCCACGGACAATGATTGGAACACTATCCAGACTTGTGTAGTTGGTGTACATATTTGTATATACTGATTTTTGACATTGCACTATCTGATTTTATTAATTACAATCATTTTCTTTTGTCCTTGTGTTCTTCCAGGGGGTGAGAGGGTGTATATGTAATGCTGCTGTATGTATTTGTCTGTATGGTTTAGTTGGTGAGGGTGGGGGTCAGGGTATTGCTTGTGTGTGTCACTCTCTTTTCCCTCCCGCCATCCCCTGTGTTGTAGGTGCAGTACTCACCGTGGTCGTCGACAGCGCCTTTGCTGCTCCTGATACAAGAGGAGGAAGAGCAGCATGGGCAGGACCTGTTGTTCGGGCTCCATGGCATCCTGGTTCCTCGTTGGGTGTCGAGAGGTGAGTGGTTTCTGTTCCAATTCCTGTTTACGCTGTGCTTTTGATAGTGTTGGTACTGCCCCGGAAAAGGTGGCGGATAGGCCTCTTGTAATAGTGTGGGCGGTACTTTGTCTTCTGCCTGTCTGTTGGCGGTTACCGCCACGGTGTTTGTTTCTACCGCAGTGGCGGTCAGAGTGTTAAAGTGGCTGTCTATGTTGGCAGTTTCCTCCATGGTCGTGATTCCATTTTTTTTCCGCCAGGCTATTCGCGGTATTACCGCTACTTTAACACCTACCGCCAGGGTTGTAATGAGGGCCAATGTCCTTTACATTGATAGAGGTGATAGAGTGTTGTTTGGCTGTGCCACTATGCCTCTTAAACATGATTGTGAAAGGGTGTTTAAAAACAAAAAAAATCTAAATAAGGTGAAGAGATGCTTTCATTTAAACGATGCACTGCAATAGAAACAAATAAAGTACACAGTTGGAGGTAATGTTTTTATGTGAGCTGTATTTAATCCCCATTTAGAAAGCATGTGAATGTTGTATTCTTTTTGAAGTATTCTTTTTTTATAATCATTTTGTAAATCATCATAAGCAGTGTCTAGAATTCATTAAAACGGAAATCATGTTTGTGTTTCATTATCTTGCTAGAGTGAAGGTCACCCATATTTGTTTCTGTGCCTAACCTTCAATGACAATGTTGCTTTTGCATGTTTTTCTATGAGCTAAAGGTGTCTGGATCCAAGACCGAATTAATGAGAAGCCCTGTTGTGGGTACATTACCACATCCAAGAGCTCGATTACATTAACATGCTGTTGCTTGCAACATTCAGATATATTTGGGTATATATTACATCCTTGAATAACAGGTTTGCAATAACCAATGCTTGTTAAGTGTCTCATTTGTTATAACCAATGCTTGCTGATTATGCACGTTGTATTCCACCTGCTCTAACTGCAACTGCCAAAACATATGCTCTTCACAATGTGATCTGAATTAAATGTGTGCCAAAATCAGGAGAATAATTGCTAATTTATTTAACAAGCAACCAACATCCTTTCCACCTGCTCCAACTGTAACTGCCAAAACATGTGCTCTTCAAAACGTGATCTGTATTGAACATGTGCCACAATCAGGAGGATGATTGCTCATTTCCATAACAAGCAATCAACTGCAAAAGGCAAATGTTCACATCTGATTAATTAAGGATGCTTGCAAGTCCCAGGGATGCTTGGCTTTGTACCTATAGCTCTGCTTACTTGTTTCCAGTCAAGTAAAGATCTTTGTCCTCCAGCCTGTCTCCATTCAAGTTCTAGGACAAGTTCTCCAGCGTGCCTACAATCAAATTCCAGTGTTCTTCGTTTCCGGACTAGCTCCCAGTGGAGTTCCAGCATTTGTTGCCCTCCAGACAGTCTCCAGCCAAGTTCCAGTGATTCTCACCCTTCGGTCGGGTTCCTGTGGAGTCCGGCTCTTCTCTTCCATGTTCTGCCGACTATCCCATATTTCCTGTAAAGAGAGAAAATAAGAAAGGTGAAAAAAATAGTTTGGGTTCTTCTGAAATTTTCAAGCAAGTGACATAATTTCAAGGTAAAGAAAGATTAGTTGCTTAAATGACACAAAAAGAGCTCTGTCTTTTAAATTATTTCTGGCAAGAAGAATTAGCCTGATTTATTGTTTCGGTGGAAATCCAAAATACTGCTAAACAGACATTAAGGAAAGACTTATTTCCTGTAACAAGCAATCCCCTGAGAATTAGGAGATTGGAAATAGAGCAAGTTTATAAAAATTATTAATGGCAAGAGATTACGCCAGAACACAAGGAAGCCCTTTAGTCAAGTTGATTGCTTTGGACTTTGGACATTGCTTCAGATACTCTGAAAGTATTATAAAAAGAGGTAGAGGCTTGTTCAGCCTTATATAAACATATGCACAATGTGTCAACAACAACTGACATTATGCAATATATAATTTTGCAATAGTTTATGCAAGTTCAATGTATTAATGAAGTACTTCTTTTGCAGCCCAGAATTATAAGAACCATAAGAATCATGAGAAATCAAAAGTCCTGACGCCCAACACGACATGCAGTCCTTGGTCCAGCAGTCCAATTCTGCAGCCCACAGAGCAGAAGCTGATATTTTTTTTTTTTTCTCTTCCCAAGACCCCTTCCCCTTGAGAACTTGTGAGAGGGCAATGTCAGCGAGGTCACGTTAGACCTCACCGGGATTGGGGAATTGTCATCATCCCATCTGAACGCCTGGAATTCAGGTGAGTGGCTTGCAAAGTCATCATGGATCACAAGTCTGTAACCTGTTCAGATCATTTACCCCCTACTGAGCAGTTGGCAGTTCTAGTACAAAAGTTACAGATACAGGTCTTGAAATTACGAACCGAGACTCAAGAGCTCAGGGAGACCCTAACGTGTTCCACATCCTTGACACAATAGAGGGATCCCTCAGGTCCAAGACTCGTTATTAATGCCCCCAAATTTGACACTTCACCCTACAGTACCAGTCCTGCTAATCCCTCTGACCAGAATCTACATGTAACAATGACCACTCCAAGATCTGTGCAGTTAGCCAACCCTGAAAAATTCACTCGGGATAGTTCTCGCTTTGCTGCTTTCATGAGCCAATGCCAATTGCATGTTTTGTGTCAGCCTCAAATATTTACATCTGATGCTGCTAAGGTAGCTTTTGAAGTTTCCTATCTCAGTGGTGTTGCCACCAATTGGTCTATTCCACTTATTGAAAACAATGATCCCATGCAATGTAATTTTGTCACCTAACATGATTATCCACTCTTGTGATAATGAGTTATAAAATTTATGACAGGGCTGCAAGGACCTCCTCACTTACATTACTACTTTCAACCGGTTAATTACTAAGACTAGATGGCCTGAAGAAAAATGTACCTCACTTTTTTACAGAGGCCTGAGGGATGATTTGAAAGATAGCTTGTCCCATATCGTTGAATTACCAGAAGATTGAGCTGATTTTTTTTAATTTAGTAGTGAAACTAATTCATGGGTTGGGAGAAATGAAATCTGAATGTCATCGGAGTGCACCAAGGATAGTTCTCTTAAAAACAGCTAAAAAAGAAATCAAAGAATAAGCACAGGAACCAGAACCCATGCAAATTGGGGGAGTTAAAAGTCCTTAATCTATTGAAGAGAAGGAATGGTGCCGTAAGCCCAATCTGTGCCTATAATATGGTAAATCGGGTCACTTTGGACCCGACTGCACAGTTAAATTTAAAAAGAAAAAAGTTGTCACTAATTTGAGTGTGCCTGAACTGCAGCAGGAAAACTAATGTTCTCAGAGAGAACTGAGATTGCTTCTCCCAGAGGGTCCCTTCACCAGATCTCCCAATACTTGACTAATGTCCTAAACCGTGTACTGAGACACCGGACCATTAGATTAACCCTCATACTATCCCCTCAGAATAAACAAAGTCTGTCAGTGCCCATAGACTCATGTGATACAGGTAACGTCCTTGATCTAGCCCTAGCCACCAAGCTGAGAGTGTCATGTGTTAGCAAGGCAGTATCCTAACCACTCAGGGCAATTGATGGCTCAGCCTTGTCCTCTGGCCTTATTCGGTTTCACACATCCATTAACCATAGTATTTGACAATGGGCATACAGGAGATACAACCTTTGACTTAATAGATACCCCAACCTTTGGCATTATTTTTGGCATTCCTTGGCTGGAATCTATAATCCTAAATAGATTAGGTTTCTCGAGCAGTCACCTTGGACTCTCTCCTATGCATTATTATATGCTAGCAAGAAGCCTGCTGACCTGTCCTGTACATTTTGCAGCAACCAATGACCCTCCTTCCACTATTCTACCAGAAGAATATCAGGATTTTCAAGACGTCTTTGACCCAGTCAGAGCAACTCAGTTGCCACCCCATAGGGTTTATGATTGTCAGATAGACCTAGCTCCTGGAGTAGTCCTTCCCTGCGTAGAAATTATGCATTAACAGAACCTGAGAATCAATATCTGTGTGAGTATTTGGATGAGTTCTGGGATTTGGGGTTTATAGGACATTCTACTTCTTTCATTTCATTGTCTCTTTTCTTCGTGACAATAAAAAGCTGGAGATTTGCAGGCTTTTATTGATTACAAAATGGTAGATAAAGCAACCATCAAAAATCGTTACCCCTTGCCTCTGATACCAGTCCTGTTGGACCAAGTCCGGGGGTCCACCATTTACACTAAGCTAGACTTGCACAGTGCATATCACCTGATCCATGTCAAGGAATGAGACAAATGGAAGACCTCCTTTCGGACAAAGTTTGATTTGTTCAAATATACTATCAAGGCCTTTGGGCTTTGCAAGGCCCCAGCGGCATTCCAATACTTTATCAATGATATATTACATGAGTTCCTAGATGTCCGTGCTGTTGTCTATATAGCTGACATCTTGATATTCTCCAAAAATAAGCAGGAACACACTCAGCATGGTCGGGCCATTCTGCAACGTCTTCGTGAACACTCCCTGTATGCGAAAGTACCTTAAACACTGACTCAGTACAGTTCTTTGAACATCACTTATCACCCAGTGGCATTACAATGGACCCCAAAAAGGTAGACACTATTCTTTCATGGCAAATCCCTACATCTGTTAAGGATGTCCACAAGATTCTTGGTTTGGCAATTTTTATAGTTTCTTCATCCCACTATTGTCGCTAATAGTGGTCCCTGTAACCACCTTATTTAGGAAGAGACAACCATTTATCTGGTCTCAAGCAGCTGGACAGGCCTTCACAGCACTTAAAAGAAGTTTCACCTCTGCTTCCCTTTTATACCACCCAGATCCAGAGCATCCATTTTATGTTGAAGAAAATGCTTTTCAATTCACTCTTGGAAGTGCGTTATCTCAAAAAGATCCACAAAGAGAGCATCATCATCCTGTAGCCTTTTATTCTAAAAAAACTCCTTCCAGCTGAACACAATTACACCCTTGCTGAAATAGAACTATTAGCTATTAGAACAACATTTACTGAGTGGGGACATCATTTGCTCGGAGCAAAGCACACTGTCACCATCTACACTGACCATAACAAGTTGAAATTATTCAGTTCAATTAAAGCTTTGACCCCTGTACAAATGTGTTGGCTTCACTTCTTTAGTGATTTTTATTTTATTATCACACACAAACCACGGACCAAATAACTCCAGTCAGATAACTTGTCACATATAGGGCACCCAGAGGATGTTAGTTCTTGTAACCCTCACAGTATAATTCATGAAGACAAAGAGCTTGCTCTAACCACAACAGATACCTTCCTGGATAATGTCAAAATGGCATCTCATGACCTTCCCCATGAACAGTGATTCAGAAAACTACATAATATCAACAAACAGGACTACACGCAGAGAAATTGTACATTCCAATGAAGAAATTGCAACATCGAGTACTATTCTGGAGTCATGGTTCTACTCTGGCTAGACAACCAGGTGTGCATACGCCTTTAGAAAACTGTTCAGAAAAGTTTTGGTGGAAAATTGTGTGTCAATATGTTTATGACCATGTAAATTCATGCTCAACCTGGCCTTGGAATAAATCCTCATATCTCGCTCCCGCTGGTCTTCTCCAACCCTTGCCAATGCACCCGATATCATAGCACACAGTCAGCATGGATTTTATTACAGACTTACCAGAATCTAACAAACATACTACTGTGTTAGTTATAGTAGACCTCTTGTCAAAAATGGCACATTTCGTGCCACTCAGGAAATTTGCAATGGCTGCTGAGCTTAGTACTATATCATATAGTCAAACTCCACGGCTTTCCCACGAAAATTATCTTCGATCATGGATGTTAATTCACATAAAAATTCTGGAAGGCCTTCATTTGGCAGATAATAGCCCTTCCCACAGCTTACCACCTTCAAACTGATGGTCAAATGGAGAAAGTTAGCCAGATATTAGAAAAAAAACAGTCAGGTGCTTCCTGTCCTCACTAACAGGGACTTTGGACCAAGCCCTACCATTGACAGAATTCACATATAATAACTCAATCTACTCAGGGTAACGGTGTTCCCCATTTTATTTTCTCATCATCACCCATTCCTGTAATCTCCTGGTAGCTCTTCCAGACTTAACCCCTTCAGTCCCCTCCATCACTGAATGATTAAAGATTTAACAAGACATCCAATGGAAAGTAAAAAACAAGCTAGCTAACACAAGACCCAAATGAAATTATAACCTGACAAACACAGAAGCCCTGAACCCACGTACTAAATTGGAGATTTTGGGGGTCATTCTGACCCCTGCCGGCGGCGGAAGCCGCCCGCCTGGCGGGAACCGCCAGAAGACCGTACCGCGGTCAAAAGACCGCGGCGGTCATTCTGACTTTCCCGCTGGGCTGGCGGGCGACCGCCAAAAGGCCGCCCGCCCGCCCAGCGGGAAAGCACCAGCAATGAGGAAGCCGGCTCCGAATGGAGCCGGCGGAGTTGCTGGTGTGCGACGGGTGCAGTTGCACCCATTGCGATTTTCAGTGTCTGCTAGGCAGACACTGAAAATCAATGTGGGGCCCTGTTAGGGGGCCCCTGCAGTGCCCATGCCATTGGCCCAGGGGCCCCACGACACCCGTTCCCACCAGCCTGGTTCTGGCGGTGAAGCGCCGCCGTGGAGGATTTACAGGGGCAGGGGAAAACCGGCGGGAAACCGCCGGTTTCCCTTTTCTGACCGCGGCTTTACCGCCGCGGTCAGAATTGCCCTTGATGCACCGCCAGCCTGTTGGCGGTGCATCCTCCAACCCCGGCCCTGGCGGTCCATGACCGCCAGGGTCGGAATGACCCCCTTTGTATGGCTCTCTACTCGTTACATTACCATAGCAGGTTTTAGAAAACTGCAACCATGGTATCTAGGACCAGTAAGGATCACAAAAGTCTTAGGACTGGTTATGATGAAGCTACAACTACCTCCCGAATATACAATACATCCAGTATCTCATGTATCTCTGTTAAAACCCTACCACCCAAACACCAGACCTGACTCACCACCTCTTCTAGTCCTTGTCAATGGGCATCAGGAATACAAGGTACGTCACATTTCAGACACTAAGCAAATCCATGGTAAATTGCATTATCTGATAGACTGAAAAGGCTATGATCCTTCTGAGCATTCTGAGGAACCCACATCTTTCATTCATGCCCCTCGTTAGGTGTGACAATTGCATCTGTTAAATCATATAAAACCACACCAGAATTTCATCCTTTGGGGAGGAGAACTGCTGTGGGTACACTAGCAGATCCAAGAGCTCAATTACAGTAAGATGCTGTTACTTGCAACATTCAGACTTATTTGGCTATGCTCATTACATCCTTGAATATCACATTTGCAAAAACAAATGCTTGTTAAATATATAATTTATTATAACCAATGCTTGCTGATAATGCAAATTGTATTCCACCTGCTCCAACTGTAACTGCCAAAACATGTGCTCTTCACAGTGTGTTCTGTGTTGAAGTAAAGATGTTTTTGCAATGACTTAAGCCTCCTGAAGGAGTGAGATTTAAGTGTGGTTTATCTAGTGGAAGAGCCAGATTCCCTTTGTCCTTTGCTGAGAGCAGACCCCGCTGAAATAAATCCCTTAGCTGTAGATTCTCATGTGGCTTCATGCTGCTGCACCTCTCTCAACGGAAACTTCTATGGAAATTCTGTTTGCTGGCCCTTTTCTGGTAAATCTTTAACCCCTTGCTGCCATGGACGTAATGGTTATGTCCATGGCTGCGCCTCTCAGGTGCCACGGACGTAACCATTAAATCCGTTTACCGGCCCTCGAGGAAGCGCTAGAGCTCCCCCCCGAGCTCCACCACCCCAGGTCACGGCTCAAAGGGGATCGCTTCCACTTCCCCTTCCGCCCCAACCCCCCCAGTGACGTCTGATGATGTCAGCACACGATCGTGTGCTGACCTTATCAGAAGTTACCTCCCATTGCGCTGGAAGCATGCTTCCAGTGCGATTCGGAAGAGAAATGCAAGAGCATTTCTCTTCCGCTCGGGAGGAGGGGGCCGGCAGAGACATGAAAGGAAAGGAAAGGCCTTTCCTTTCCTTTCAGGTCTCTGCAAGAATGTCTGCTGCCCGATCGCAACACGATCGAGCAGCAGAAATGCCCACTAGACACCAGGTATTTATTTATTTTTAAATTGGGCAAGGGCCGCTCCCCAGGGAGACAAATAATTTTTAGGCCATTTCTGCCCCTTCTGGAGGCAGAAACCACTAGACACCAGGGATTTCTTTTTTTTATTATCCTTACGCATAAAGGGAGCGTCCCCTTGGGCAAGGGACGCTACTCGGAGTGGGGCAAAATATTTTTAGGCTATTTCTGCCCCCAGGGGGGGCAGAAGCCACAAGACACCAGGGATTTTTTTTATTTTAAACTAACACATAAGGGGAGCAAAAAACAGCTCTGTTTTCTTTGGGAAAATGTGATGTGTCCACTTTGTGTTTTGGGGCATTTCCTGTAGCGGGCACTAGGCCTACCCAGACAAGTGAGGTACCATTTATATCGGGAGACATGGGGGAATGCTGGGTGGAAGGAAATGTGTGGCTCCTCTCAGATTCCAGAACTTTCTGTCACCAAAATAAGAGGAAAAAGTGCATTTTGCCACATTTTGAGGTTTGCAAAGGTTCTGGTTAACAGAACCTGGTCAGAGCCCCACAATTCACCCCATCTTGGATTCCCCTAGGTGTCTAGTTTTAAAAAATGCATAGGTTTGCTAGGTTTCCCTAAGTGCCGGCTGAGCTAGAGGCCAAAATCCACAGCTAGGCACTTTGCAAAAAACAGCTCTGTTTTCTTTGAGAAAATGGGATGTGTCCACATTGTGTTTTGGGGCATTTCCTGTCGCTGGTGCTAGGCCTACCCACACAAGTGAGGTTCCATTTTTATTGGGAGACGTAGGGGAACGCTGAGTGGAAGGAAATTTGTTGCTCCTCTCAGATACCAGAACTTTCTGTCACCAAACTGAGAGGAAAAAGTGTTTTTATGGTCAAATTTTGAAGTTTGCAAAGGATTCTGGTTAACAGAACCTGGTAAGAGCCCCACAAGTCACCCCATCTTGGATTCCCCTAGGTGTCTAGTTTTAAAAAATGCACAGATTTGGTAGGTTTCCCTAGGTGCCGGCTGAGCAAAATCTACAGCTAGGCACTTTGCAAAAAACATGTCAGATTTCAATGTAAAAATGTGATGTGTCCATGTTGGGTTTCCTGTCACGAGCATTAGGCCTACCCATGCAAGTGAGGTACCATTTTATCGGGAGTGTTATTGCCCCATGTTTTTCTCTACATTTTTTCCTTCCAAATGTAAGACAGTGTGTAAAAAAGACGTCTATTTGAGAAGTGGCCTGTAAATCACATGCTAGTATGGGCACCCCAGGATTCAGAGATGTGCAAATAACCACTGCTTCTCATCACCTTATTTTGTGCCTATTTAGGAAATACAAAGGTTTTCTTGATACCAATTTTTCACTTTTTATATTTCAGCAAATGAATTGCTGTTTACCCGGTATAGAATGAAAACCCATAGCAAGGTGCAGCTCATTTATTGGCTCTGGGTGCCTAGGGTTCTCGATGAACCTACAAGCCCTATATATCCCCATAACCAGAAGAGACTAGCAGCCGTAACGGTATATTGTTTTTAAAAATCTGACATCGAGTAAAACTTGGAGAAAAATGGCTGTTTTTTACCTCAATTTCAATATTTTTTTATTTCAGCTGTTATTTTCTGTAGGAAACACTTGTAGGACCTACACAAATTACCCCTTGCTGAATGCAGTATTTGGTCTACTTTTCAGAAATGTTTAGCTTTATGGGATCTAACATTGGTTTCACATTCATTTCTGTCACTAAGTGGAAGGAGGCTGAAAGCACAACAAATAGTAAAAATGGGGTATGTTCCAGTAAAATGCCAAAATTGTGTTGAAAAATTTGATTTTCTGATTCAAGTCTGCCTCTTCCTTAAAGCTGGGAAGACGGTGATTTTAGCACTGCAAAACCTTTGTTGATGCTGTTTTCAGGGAAAAAAACACAAGCCTTCTTCTGCAGCCCTTTTTTCCCATTTGTTTGTAAAAAACAAAATTTTCGCTGTATTTTGACTAATTTCTCGGTCTCCTTCAGGGGAACCCACAAAGTCTGGGTACCTCTACAATCCCTAGGATGTTCGAAAAAAATTATGCAAATTTGGCGTGGGTAGCTTATGTGGACAAAAGGTTATGAGGGCCTAAGCGCGAACTGCCCCAAATAGCCAAAAAAAGGCTTGGCACCTGAGGGGGGAAAAGCCTGGCAGCGAAGGGGTTAATATTAGAATAGTTAAAACTTATATTCGATTATTAGGCAGATTATTTTGGTTTTAGATTTTAAACATCATTCTTTGTTTCTGATTTTCTGCATTGTTGCTATTGAGATATTTATCTTTCATACGCTGGTAAAGTTTAATAATGTGCAATGTTTTATCTCTCCTTTGGTGATTTGTAAATCTATACTATGGTTCTGAGACAAATTCATGTGCGTTTGACTTTGAGTCTGTAATAAAGCCTTTTGAAACTTTAGGATGGTCTCTGAGATTTAGGCCCGTATTTATACTTTTTTTAGCGCCGCATTTGCGCCGCTTTTTGACGCAAAACGGCGCAAACCTACAAAATACTGTACAATGGTATTTTGCAAGTTTGCGCTGTTTTTGCGTCAAAAAACGACGCAAATGCGGCGCAAAAAAAGTATAAATACGGGCCTTAGTGTATGGCTCACTGAGGTACACTGTAATTGCTCTGAATAATTTAATGCATGTTCTTTTCATCCCTCGAAACTCAGAAGAAATGATTAATCAGACTTCAGATGGTAGCAGATACGGATGGTTTTACTTCTTAAAAGGGGAAAAATAGAGATGTATTCTAGAGTAGGTATTCCCCAGAGCTAAACCCTAGTTCCCATGTCCAGAGTTGGAGAATTGGCAAATTTGTGGACAGTTGGAAGAGACGTATTGGTAGTAAGAACATGAGTATCAATAGAGTTGTGCATTGCAGTGATTGTGAAGTTGGTGGTGTCTTGCAGAAATGTTTGCATGTTGTACGAATGTGGTGATTTACAAAGAAGTTCAAGAGGTTATCGGGTTCGATGTGGCTTAAGATCCTCTGATAGTTTAAAGGGTGTAGAACAATGGACACTGGCAAACTTAGCTGGGCAGTCCGCATCACGGAAGAATAAAAGGAGACTGATCCCCTACACACCACATTGTCCGATAGAGAAGCCCAGATAGGGGAGAGGCTCTTCCCAACCAGAGGAACTATCCCGCAGCCACAACCTAGAAGGGACCAGGAGCTAGGTCTCGTGTGGGTGACATGCCATCAGACAGTCTAGAGGCATACGATTGGTCGATCTACAGGTATGGGCTACTCCCTGCCCAGGACAACAACCTTTATCCACGGAGCTGTGCAGCCAGGCCTCCACCATAGCAGGTTCAATCGTGCCCCCGCCTCCATGGGGCCTCCACTCTGGTACATCTTAGAGACAATCAGGAGCAATTCTCTTCCGCAGGAGAGCAAGGCGAAGGCACAATGTATCCCTCACCCACGGACAGACCTGTGAACCCCTGCAAAGCTGGGATGCATCCCCAAACAGATCATAGTGGTATGGAAAGAAAAGTCCTGTAACGTCCGCACCTCTCGTATTCCCAACGAGAAGTCAAATCACCCATCTCCTACGGAGGGGGTCAATTATCCCTGGATCCCTGCAGATACCTTCCCTAAAAGGAACCTGATCAGCTATGCGGTCACTCTATAGCAGAATATGTTTTGAAGCCCCTGACCGCTGCCATGCAGGCACCTTTGCTCGCTGGTTGGAGACATAGCTCCATTGCCAGAGGAGTTTATCCTGACACTCCCAGAATCCTTCATCCTTAGAGGCGATGCCCAGTGGAAAACTCTCCAGTAAGCACTCCCTCCAATTGCTCTTTTCAGAGGCCATAGCCCAGCCGAAAGTCATGGCTGCCCAACAAACCATCTCCAGCCCAACGACCATACCGGCTGACCTTCGGGCAATGGATGCCACTGACCGTATTTTACAGGAGATTACAGTGGTTGGAAGGTGCCTTGAGGCGATGGACTTGAAGATTACAGATCTCTCCGCAGCCTCTGTTTCTATCAGGACAAACATAGCGTGCTTCAGTGAGAAGGTAGTGGATTTGGATCAACGCCTCACAAATGTAGAGGACCACATCGGGATGCTGCCAGAGCATGATGCAGAGTTACAGACCCTACGGGAAAAGCTCACAGATCTTGAGGACAGGAGACAAAGAGACAGCGTCCATTTCTTTGGCATACCAGAAAAAAAGGAAGGCACCAAAATCAAAGCATTCCTTCAAAGCTTGCTCCCAAAGCTTACCGTACTGACCTTTTCGCCACCGCTCGAGTTCCAGAGAGTACACAGGATCAGCCCTCCTTGTTCCATATCCTCGGGGCGACCCCGCCCAATGATTGCATGTTTTTTCTATCACAAGCAGGCCCGGCAGGTCCTTCTGAAGGCACGGTCTCAGGGTTCATTCTTGCTGGAGGATCAGGAGGTCAGAGTGGCAGAAGATTCCTCCAGGATAGCAAATGAAAAGTGCAAGGTGTTCCTGGCTCTACGGCCTCAACTCCGTAAACTAGACATTACATTTGGACTATTCGAACCAGGGCGTATGTGGTCACACACAATGGCAAATCGAGGGACTTCTTGGAACCTACTGACCTTAGCTCACTCTTAGATGACTTCACCCAACGCCCCATGGACTGCACTCCTGTGCCCTTGGGCCCAGATCCCCCTGCCGGGGGTGACACCTCTCTGGTTCTTGCTATCTTCTCTCAACCTCATGCTGTCCCGCAGAAGAGAGGAAGGGTGTTCGATCGGCCACCTAAATTGCAGGATGGGCGTGACCATGCCCTGCAAGCAGTGACCGTACATACCCAAGACCAGGGCAGAGACAAGTTCCGTTCTCCCCTGAAGCCAACAACCACTGATCATACCTGATGTTACCATCCCACCTCTCTGGATCAACTAGAAGTATAACCTTCCGGGGAGGCCCGCCACGACGGACAGCTAATTGCTCTGGCTGCGGACCTTTTTTGCATCTCCTTAACTGTTGGGGGAGGGAGGATGGGGGGATTCACATGCTACGGCATTAATGTTTCAGAATTATGGTAATGTTCTAGTGCTATTACTGGGGACTGCTGTGTCTATTTCCAGGATTATTCATGAGTGGGCCCCGGGGGACACATATTGAGTGTGGTTGCCTTGCTTTGGCATGATTTCTTGATCAGAGATAGACCAACATGCTCAATTCACTCAATCCGCTGAATTTTTACTATCCTTCGTTAGCCCCGGTCCCTGCCCATCCGGGTCATATGACCCCTAAACAAGTGCTCGAAGCTCGGTGCCTGGCCACGTCACTTTCCTACCCATTGGACTTTGCTATACATGGTGATGACTGCCGCACTCTGCCCTCCTCCTTTCACCCTATCTCTTCCATCATATATGGACCTAACGCCAAGTGTCACTTCCTCCCAGCCGTTAATAGACGGCCCATATAAATGAATCACGTACCTCTTCTTGTTCTCCCCCGTCCCTCAGTGCTTGCTCAGTGCGCAGACCATGTCGGCAACAACCCGCTGTTTAACAGCACTACCGGAGGGGAGGACTTTTCCCTTACCTTTCACAGATATAGCTATGTGCTCTGTGTTTCCCTCTTTCTTATTTCCCCAGCTACGGGGGCACGAGGTCTGGGTCCCTTCTTTCTTAGCTATGACTATGGATCTGCCCCCCTTTCTTCTCTTCTCTTTTCTTCCCTTCTTTTCTATTCATATTTCTTGTTTTCCTCTCTTTCTCTCACTATTGGTATTTGTTATTTCATTTCATCACTTTTCCTTGCCCTCTACTACCTATCAGCTCGAGTCTCTTATATTCTTCGGCCAAGGACCCTCCATAAATCTTTGCTCCCCCTCCCTTGATTGCCCCTCATCATAGTGCACATATCCGGAGTCCCATATTACTCACCCTATAGCACCTCCAGTTAGAATTCTTTACATTCTGAGATCTTGCATCCCTCCACAGCTGAACCATTGATATTTCTTAAGGGACTCTGCTGCACCACTAAAGGTTCTTTCCTGGAATGTTCATGGCATAACACACTACATAAAGTGACAAAAAATTATGTTTTATCTCAGATCCAAAAACACTGATATCACTCTCTTGCAGGAAAACCACTTATCCTCCTCAGAATCAGACAAGCTACATAGGGATTGGGTGGGTCAGGTGCTCCACAGTGGAGCGCCATTGGCGCGAGATAGCTTGCAGGGCACAGGACGTAGGAGCAGTGTGGCGATTCTCATTCGTCGAACATTACCGTTTAGACTTCTTAAGACATGGTGCGCTCCAGAGGGATGCTATGTCCTTGCCAAGTTAGTACTGGGCTCCACCACAATATGCGTGGGATCTATTTATGCCCCCACTGGCTCTAAACGCTCCGTCTTTCTCTCTCTTAACAGAATACTGACAGAGATCGGCTCTTCTCAATACCTATTGGGTGGGGACTGAAACCTAGCACCAGATGCTATTCTAGATAGATCAAACAGCAGTGATGTGGGTAACAATGCAGACAGATCCCTCTTGGGGGACATTCTTTACGACTACGGCCTGCAGGATCACTGTCATCTCTCACACCCTACCGACAGAGAGTACACTTTTGTGTCACCAGTACATGGGACCCAATCCAGACTGGATTACTTCCTAATTTCGTGCTCTTACACGCTGTTAGTGAGTCTGAGATTCTCCCAGCAGCCTTGTCGGACCACTCTCCGGTTTTACTATCTCTAAGGCTCAGGCAAGTTTACCCCGGCCGTAAACCATGGCACCTTAATACCTCCCGCTACCACACCCCAAAGGGGAAAGAACAGCTTAAATCTCATGTCACAGAGTATCTCTATAATAACAAAGGCTTGGTAGCCTCACCTCAATTGCTTTGGGCTGCAGCTAAGGCAGTGATCAGACTACACATGACTATATCCGGACCCCCTCCACACCCCTCCGACGCCATCTGGAACATGCTAAAATGGAGCTTAACTCTCTTTACACATTGTGTGCAGAATATGCCCTGCGGAGACTTAAGGGCCGACATTATGAGCATGGGGAGAAAGCAGGCCGCCTATTGGCCCAGCTCCGCCAAGAGAGGCGACATTGGCCATTCCGGCTCTATACAACACACATGATTCACTTATCACACATCCCCAAGAAATTGCTAATGAGTTCGGTCACTTCTATTGGACCCTTTATTCTCCAGAGGTGGCGGTAGATCAGGTTAAATTATCTGCATTTCTGGAGAAGGCAAACTTACCACGCCTATCGGAGGAAGGTAGGGCTCTACTAGAAGGAGACATTAGCAGAGAAGAAATCAGGCAGGCTATTGCCAACCTGCATATCATAAGGCACCCGGTGAGGACGGGTATCCGATGGAATTCTATAAATGGGTGGGAGAGGATTTGGTGGACACCATCTATGAGGCCGTCCGTGGGGTGACACAAACTGTCTCTCTTTATCCATTATCCAACAGAGCCTCTATAATAGTACTGCCCAAACCGGGTAAGGACCCCCTTATTTGTGGCACCTACCGTCCTATTTCCCTCCTCAATGAAGATGTTAAAATCCTGGCGGGGATACTTGCGGCACGTCTCAAGAAAGTTATACCTTTCCTGGTTCATCACATGCAGGTTGGCTTTGTGCCAGGCCGTTCTTCCAGAATTCACCTCCACACACTACTCCATGCTATATGGGTGACACCTGACTCACATGAGGAAGCCCTAGCCCTCTCTCTGGATGCTGAGAAGGCCTTTAATCACATAGAGTGGTGGTACCTCTTTGAAACACTAAAGCATTTTGGCCTCGGAGCCAGTTTTATCAAAACGGTACGCCTGCTATACGACTCTCCGACTGCACAGGTCAACTCTGGGGGGTTCCTTTCTGACACGTTCCCGGTGTGCAGAGAACCCGTCAGGGCTGTCCTCTGTCACCCTTGTTGTTCCTTTTGGCTGTGGAACCCTTGGTGGCCATGATACGTGGCTCGAGTGCCATCTCAGGGATACACATCCCTGTTAGGGATTCTACTATTTACCTATATGCTGATGATATTCTAATTACCCTTACCAATTCCTTGCCAGCGCTATGCACCATCCTCTCTGAGTTTGAGCTCCTGTTGGGATATAGAATTAACTGGGGTAAGAGCGAGGCCTTACCGTTGTCCCCGGTAACAGTGAGCGCATTCGTCCAAGATCTTTCGGTCAAATGGAAATGATTGCGCCTGCAATACCTTGGCATACATATTAATAGGGGTTTAGAGAACATGATCACAGATAATCTAGACCCGCTTTTAACCAATATGAAACGTGACATTGATAAATAGACGCACCAAGGCCTATCCATGTGGGGCAGAGCTCAGGTGGTACAGATGGTAACCTTACCATGCTTTCTATATGTCTTAGGTATGATACCTCGGCAGATTCCTCTGTCTATACTAGACCGATGCATCCGAGCCTTTGTGTGGGGGTCAATGCGCCTGAGACTACCCAAGGCAGCATTGCTAGCTAGTGCAAGTATGGGGGATTCGGCCTTCCTTCCGTGGAACACTATGCGCTTGTGTTACACCTCTCACAACGAGTGTATATGCTGCCGAAGGCACAAAATCTGCCCCCCCCGGGTGGAGATGGAGAGACCTCTCTTCCGTCCCTGATCGGGATTAGAGATACTCTATAACACAATCCCTACTCCCTTGCTCTCCACCAACCCCATGTTCAGAGCCATGCACAATTCTTGGAATCAAGCACATCGCTTACTCAAAATTGACCCCCGGATCCATGAAAGAGCACCGCTATGGGGCAACGGGGGATTGCTCATAGGTAAGAAAACCACCTTCTGGGAACAATGGCACTCAAAGGGCCTTTACCGACTGGACCAACTCCTGAATAGGGGAACATTGAAATGCTTCACAGAACTAAGGAAGGAATTTGATCTGCCAAGGCATTACCTACGGCACTTCTTTCAGCTTAAACACTGCTTGGAGGGACGAATAGGAAGGCCCCCATGGGACCTTCCTCAGTCTCCGATACTTCACTATTTGGAGACTTGGGGATCTTTCCGGGGCGCAATCTCCGGGCTCCATTCCCAATTAAACCATCACCTTGTCCCCCTTCAACTTTTACTCTCCACTAAGGCGAAATGGCAGCTACGCCTTCAGACTGAATACGAATTGGAGGATTGGGCTGAAATGATAGCGGCCAGAGACCAGGGGGCTAGAGAAGCTCACCTAAAATTCAGCCTATTCAAGTCACTGTACGAATGATACTGGACCCCTCAGAAGGTGCGCTCGGCTGGATTATTATCCCACGCCTCTTGCTGGAGATGCCCTCATGATCATTGTGATCTGCCTCACATTCTGCATGATTGCCCAGCTAATCACATTTTCTGGCAGAAAGTAGGGCGTATCCTCAGAGAGATACTTCCATTACCAACCTTTCTCACTCCTTCCCTCTTATTATTACATGATACCAGTGAGTTAAGCTGCCTAACATGACCACAACCACGTCTACTACATACTGCGCTTGCTTCAGCAAAGGTGTGCATCCTGAGACACTGGCGTACGACTGATGTTCCTCTTCATGGGGAATGGATTGCTGCTATGTATCAGGCAGCCACACATGAAAAACTCATTTATGGTCTCCAAGACAAGCTAGAAGTTTTCCTTCAGACATGGGCACCCTTCCTGTCTGCGCCAAGAGATTAGGAGGCTACACGCCCACATACCAGGCTACCACCATGCCTTTCTATTCGGAGCTGATGGCACCCTGTCTTGTGATCTCATTGGAGCCTTCAGTGGTCTGCTGTGGATAAGATAAGATATGCACCTCTACTATCCATTCATAAGGCTCTCATTCTCTCCAATATCTACCATCCCCACCGAATCAGTTATTACTACACATATACTCCCCCAGGACTTACCACAATACATTCCCTCACCCTTCCCCGTTGCATTCCCATCCCCTCTCCCTCCTTCTTCCCTGGATGATGCCCTTGTTCTTGTTCTTGTTTTTGTTCCGGTTTTTGTTCTTGTCTCTGTTCTCATTATTGTTATTGTAGTTCTCAATTTTACTGTTTGTCCTATTATTACACTTTTTTTCTTCTTCTTTCTTTCTTTCTTTCTTTCTTTCTTCTCTCTGTACCCTTCTCATAGTTTCCTAACTATGTTTCACCTCTTCCCCTCTTTCTTCCCTCTCACGAATGTTGTGTCCCTCTTATTGTATCCTCCTTTCTGTTACTGGCTCCTCTACCTTACAGCTCAAAATGAATCCTTGAGCAGTGGAGCATCACATCAGACGTTCACTATTCTTAGGCTCCAAGTCTAGCACTAAGTACTCTCACCCTTCCACTAACATGATTCATACTGCCTCAAAATCTACTTAATAAGTGGGGGCACCTCTAGCACCTCAATACACCCCAGTGTGTGCTTGACAGGGCAATCAGTCAAGTTATCTCATCACATATCTCCCTCTTCTCGATCCTCTCAGCATGTAAAAAAAAAACGCTTACCAAGACCTATGGCTCCGGCCTGTCTCTCTTCTGACCGAATTCTCTCTCTTTTATCATCTGCATCTGCCTTACAGAACCTGGGATCTACGCGAGCCACACATCCCCTTCCATAGACATCTCCATTAGCGACCTTACTCCGCGATGTCCCCCTTTCTGCCACCCACAGCAGTAGTCGATGTGGTGAGGAGAGGTGGGGGGTAGTTAATTAATAGACAGGGAATGGCCTAACAATCTGGATCACTTGTGAATACTGTCATGGAGACATGGTTGGAGTCATGAACGTATCTTTCTACAACTCTAAGTCTGCTTGTGTTGAAATGTTAGTGACACTGTATTATTGAATGCTGATCTTGGTGTTGAAGCCATGCTTACCGTTTGTTTGTCCCCGGTCATGTTGTAAATTCACATAATTCTAGTCTTCTACATTTCTGTTTCTGTTTCTGTGAAGGGATTGGTCTACATACAGGACAATTGTCTATTATATGTTGAAAGTGATTGGAGCAATATTTTAATATTTCTGTTCTCGATTTTTGCTTCTACAAATCTCTAATAAAGAAATACAACACAAAAAAGATAGGGCTTTACTTTGTGTGAAAGTGAGACGATTGACATAGCAGATTTTAATGCACTGAAGGAAGCTGTACTGATCGGGGTCGGGGTTTCATCAGAAGTGTTTGGGAAACTTTCTTGTGTGTTTGAAACTACTAATTCTTTTGTGGAGCAGACAAAAGGTTGTTTTATTGTATTTTGAATACGAGTGTGATACTGTGGAGTGTGCTTGCAGATTGTAAAGAAGGAGAAGTGCTGCAAGGAGCAAGATCTACATCGCAGTGTGTCGCACAGGCATAGGTTGGTTGGTGAGGTACCATTTAATTTGCAAGTTACTGAAAACTTGAAGAGGCTACTGTATGAAATGAAACCACCTTCTACACCTGCACAATATGAAACACTTAATGATTGGGAATGAGCTGTGCATTCAAGGGATAAAGAGAAATACCAGGGCAGAGTGAAGAAAGCTATATGTACTTAAGCAGGTGCTAGATGGGATACTGAGCAGAGGTGGTGGAGAACTGATGTCATAGAGGGGTTAAGCTTATCCAGCTTTAATCACAGATGGGACTGAGAGAGAAGGGGAACAGAAAACAAATTGAAAACAGAAAGAGAAGAAACAAAAAGACACAGATGACATGTATGGACAGTGACGATTCTGGAGGTAGTCTTCTAGATGTGTTACTATCTAAACATCCACCCCTGTACAATGAAGCTAGAAGTGAGGGTGGGGACAATGATAAAGGAAGCAGTGGCCTAATTTCCTTTCCTACTTGTTGGAAATGGCCTTTCCGCAGGGTCACCCCCAAACTATTTGCCTGCCTCCTCCTCTTTTTCTGACCTCATTTTTGCTGGCTTTAGGACTCTGCACACTTTACCTCAGTTAATCAGTGCTAAAGTGCATTTGCTCTCTCCCTAAAACATGGTGACATTGGCTCATACCCACTTGGCATATTCAATGTACTTATAAGTCCTTAGCGAAATGCACTACATGTGCCCAGGGCATGTAAGTTTAATACTACTAGTGGGCCTGCAGCATTGGTCATGCCACCCACATCAGTAGCCCTTAACCATGTCTCAGGCCTGCCACTGCACGCACTGTGTGTGCAGTTTCACTGCCACCTCCACTTGGCATTTAAAAGTAATTAAACCTTAAACTCCCCTTTCTCTACATATAAGTCACCCCTAAGGTAGGTCCAAGTAGCCCATAGGGCCGTGTGCTTTGTAGGTAAAAGATAGGACATGCACATTTGTGTTCTATATGTCCTACTAGTGTAAAATTCCTAAATTCGTTTTACCCTGCTGTGAGGCCTGCTCCTTTTCTATGATAGCATTAGGGCTACCCTCACCTACTGTTTGAGTGGTAGATTCTGATCCGAAAGGAGTAGCCAGGTCATATTTAGTAATGCTAGGATGGTAATAGAAAATCCTGCTTATTGGTGAAGTTGGATTTAATATTACTATTGTAGAAATGCCACTTTTAGAAAGTGAGCATTTTTCTACACTTAAATCCTCCTGTGCCTTCCAATTCACATCTGGCTAGGTTAGTTGACAGCTCCCTTGTGAATTTCACTCAGACAACCCCAAACGCTGGATGCTCAGTCACACCTGCGCACATCTGCATACTGAATGGGTCTTTATGGGATGGGAGGATGGAGGTCCTGACACTTACATGTCAAAGGACAGTGGCCTGCTGTTGGAGAATGGGTTATTGGTAAGGGAATGTAAGTACCTACACTTATCAGTCGGCCACTAACCTGTACTTAAATCCAGTTAGGTCTCAATAAGTTAAACCTAGCTCCACCCTTGGTAGCTTGGCAATGAGCGACAAGGCTGAACTTAAGAGACAAAGCATAAAGCATACAAATATCACAAAACAGTAATTAAATAAAACACAGGAGACAGTTTAAAAATCCAAAACCAATTTGTGAAAATAGGGAATATTTTAGCTTTAAAATGACACAAAAAATGAATACAATTGGATAAAGGGAACAGGAGATTTTTAAAGAATGAATGCTTTTTAGCGCTGAGAAACTAATAGCACCAATCTGGTTATCTGGTCGCACCTCGACCGGGGCAAAGTCAAAGTTTAAGGTCGACCACGATGGAGCCCTGCTCGGCTACAGACCGTGGGAGACCTCGTCAAAAGTTTACCCTAAGACTTAGTCATTTTTCTGGAGATTTTCTTCAGTGGGACCAAGTCACCAGTCCAATCTGACCTCCTGGAACTCTTCCTCAGATACGAGTCGCAGGAGCCCTCTGTGGAAATTTTTACCTTCGGACTTAGTGATTTTCTTTAGATGAAAATCCTTCGACTAGGGTAAACCTGAATCTTGATCCCGCGTCCTTTAAGCCTTCTTCAGATACACTGCCTGGGAGGTCCCAGTCAACTTCCTACGTTCGGACTTAGTTACTTTTTTATGGAGATTTTCTACACCGGGACGAACCTGCAAGTCAGGCTGGGTCACAGTTGAGGCAAGTCGGCTAGAGTTGCTGCGGTGAGTCGGTCCCTTTAAAGAGCTTTTTCAAAAAGTTCTCCAAACGTCTGGATCTTCTCCCAGATGTTCTTTTAAGGTTCTTTTGAGGTCCACAGCTCACCTCAAGGTTCTAGAAGCTCTGAGATGCTCCTTGAGGGTGCGGACTACAACTAACAGAATGCACCTGGCGCAAACTCCAAAACGGTCACTGGACAGTGGTACGCTGGTCAGCTTCATCAGGAGTTGGTGCAGGGGACTCTTCTTATTTTTCACATGTAGCAAACAGGGAGTCCTTCCTTGAACCATTTGAAGCCAGGCAAAGTCCTTCTTGTGGTCGAGCCCAGGTGTGCAGCTAGTGCAGACCTCCAGAGTGCTGTGCCAAGGTGCAGGCCAGGGGTCAAACAAGGCAGTCCTTCTTCTCCTGAAGTTCTTCCTTGTAGGGATCTGGCAGGGTTCTCAGGTGTGGGTGAAGGTCTGCCAGTTTTATCCTTGCTCCCGGGTGAAAAACAGGGGAATACTGTTTTTTCCCCTGTGATGACCACTTCCTGGGAAGTGTGCCAAAATTCAACCCCAGGGAGCAACATTCCTCTTAAATCCATCATTGCTGAAAATGTTTTTTGGAGGTTTCACCTGGCTGAGCCCACCCACTGATGTGGCTAAAAATCCTAAACCCACCCCTCTTCTGCCCTCTCCTAATCTAACCAAAGTGGCATCTAATTGTCTGGGTTTGCAGGATGTGAGGGAAGTGCTGGGTTGCTCCAAATGTCCTTCCCTGCCTTTGAAGACCAGTTTGGCAGCCCTCCCCCTTTCCTGCTCCCCCATCTGCTGAGGGAAGATCTCCTCCCCCATGCACATCTCTTTGTGTTGAGGTCAGGCCACTTCAATCCTCATCAAGGCAGCGTGGCTAGGCTGCCAGAGGCTGGCCAATCAGAGCAATGCAGAAAAACACTACAGGGCTGAAGTTGGTAACTTTTTAGGTAAAGTTTAAAACTCTTTATCTGAACAAGTTATCCAACAATTGTAAGTTGTGGGATTTATTATAACAATCCATTTGATACCAAACTTGAGGTGCCTGTCACTTAAGGGGACTTTATAAATTTAAAAAAAGTCTCCCCATTTCTAGCCTATGGAAGCCATTCACTACAATGAGGGAAAAACAAATTTGACTGTTTTACCTCACCAGGGCTTATAAAACTATTTTTATAAGGTCCCTGCTTAAAGTTACATGGCACCCAACCATAGGGGCACATAGGGCACACCTTAGGGGTGACTTAAATGTAAAAATAGGGTTGTTTAATACTTTGGAAGTACTTTAAATTCTAAAGTAGTCACCTGCTGATGAAGGCAACTGGCTGATCTTGGCCCTCTTCATTGCCTTGTGCTAACACTGCCCCAATCGCTTCATCTGAAGCATCTGTTTGCGCTATAAACTCCTTGCTATAGTCAGGAGCCAATAACACTGGTGCTGAACACATAGCCTGCTTCAGAGTGTCAAAGGTTTTCTGAAACTCTGGGGGCAAAATGACCTTCTTGGGCTGTTTCTTTGAGGTAAGCTCCTTCAGAGGGGCCACCATGGTCCCGTAATTAAGGACAAACCTCCTGTAGTACCCAGTCAGGCCAAGAAAGGCCCTGACCTGAAACTGAGGGCCATATTTATACTTTTTGAAGCAAAACTGCGCTAACGCAGTTTTGCGTCAAAACAATTTGCGCCGGCTAACGCCATTCTGAAGCGCCATGCGGGCGCCGTATTTATTCAATGACGTTAGCCGGCGTTAGCAGGTGGAGCTGCCTGGTGTGCGTGAAAAAAAATGACGTACACCAGGCAGCGCCGGCGTAGGGGAAAATGGAGCTTGGGCGCCCAAAAATGGGGCAAGTCAGGCTGAGACAAAATTTTCGCCTCAACCCGATTTGCGCCATTTTTTTTTACTCCCAACCCCCATTGAAATGACTCCTGTCTTAGCAAAGACAGGAGTCATGCCCCCTTGCCCAATGGCCATGCCCAGGGGACTTATGTCCCCTGTGCATGGTCATTGGGCATAGTGGCATGTAGGGGGGCACAAATCAGGCCCCCCTATGCCACAAAAAAAAAAGAAAATATTACTTACCTGAACTTACCTTATGTTCCCTGGGATGGGTCCCTCCATCCTTAGGCGTCCTCCTGGGGTGGGCAAGGGTGACAGGGGGTGTCCCTGGGGGCATGGGAGGGCACCTCTGGGCTCCTTCCGAGCCCACAGGTCCCTTAACGCCTGCCCTGACCAGGCGCTAAAAAACGACGCAAAAGCGGCTGGACGTCATTTTTTTTGACCCGCCGACTCCCGGATGTGATTTTTGCCCGGGAGTGTAAATACGGCGCACATGCCTCGGAATCAATTTTTTAGACGGGAACGCCTACCTTGCATATCATTAACGCAAAGTAGGTGTTCACGCTAAAAAGTGACGCAAACTCCATGGACTTTGGCGCTAGACGCGTCTAACGCCAGAGTATAAATATGGAGTTAGTTTTGTGTCGAATTTGCGTAAAAAAAAACGACGCAAATCTGGCGCAAACGGAGTATAAATATGCCCCTGAGTTTTAGGAGCCTCCCAATCCAGGATAGTCTGGATCTTGAGCTGGAGAGGTTGTACATGGCATCTACCAACAAGTTGGCCCAGGTACACAACTGAACGTGGCCCTGTCTGGCACTTGCTTGTCTTGATAGTCAGGCCTGCTTGAAGAAGGGCCTCAAGCGCTTCCTTAAGGTAGACCCGGTGGTCCTCCCATGTGGAACTAAACACAGCTATATTGTCCAGATAAGCTGCACTGAAAGATTTCAACCCAGACAGGACTCAATTCACCAACCATTGGTGGCAGGAGCATTTTTCAGGCCAAAGGGCATCACCTTGAACTGAAAGTGGCCCTCTGATGTGGAAAATGCTGACCTCTCCTTAGCTCCTGAACTTATGGCAATCTGCCACTACCCCGAGGTCAGATCAATGTGCTCAGGAATTTGGCAGCCCCAACCTATAAATGAGCTCATCAGCTCTAGGTATGGGGTGAGCATCAGTCCTAGAGACTGCATTTAGACCTCTCTAGTCCACACAGAATCTCAATTCCTTATTCCCACCCTGGGTATTAGATTTGGGTACCAGTACAACTGGACTGGACCAAGGACTGTCGGAGGGATCAATTACCTTGAGCTCCAACATCTTAACCACTTCAGCTTTGATGTTGGCCTTGACTTGATCAGACAGCCTGTACAGCTTGTTTTGACAGGTAGGCTGTCACCAGTGTCAATGTCATGGACACACCAATTGGTGAGTCCAGGGGTCAGAGAAAACAGACTAGCAAACTGATCCAAAACATTTGTTCAGTCTTTTTTGCTGGTCTGACAACTTGGGAGAGAGTACCACTCCCTCCACTGACCCATCTTGTGCATTTGAGGACAGGAGGTTTGGCAGAGGCTCACTCATCCCCTGCTTCCCTTTATCAGTGACCATCAGCATGGCCATGTCTGCCCTGTCCTGGTTGGGTTTTAAGTAGGCAGGTGACCTCACCCTTTTTCTCCACAATTGGATAGGAGCCAGTCCATTTGGCCTGAAGTGCCTAAGAGCCATAGGCTCCAAAACCCACACCAGCTGACCTGGGTGCTACTCAGGCATGGTAGGCTTCTGGTCATGCCAGAGCTTTATGAGCTCTTGGCTGGCCTCCAAGGTTGCTGCTTGCCTTCTTCATGTACTCAGCCATGCGTGACTGTAGGCCCAGCACATAGTACAGCACATTCTCCTTGGATTCTTTGAGATGCTTCTCCCAAGACTCTTTCACCAAGTATAATGGGCCTCTTACAGGGTGCCCAAACAGTTACTCAAAGGGTATTAATTCAACCCCTTTCTGTGGCACCTCTCTGTAGGCAAACAGCAGGCATGGAAGGAGAACATCCCATCTCCTCCTAAGTTTGTCAGACAAACCCATGATCATGCCCTAGAGGGTCCTATTAAATCTTTCTACCAGACCATTGGTCTGGTCTGTGGGTGATAGGGGGTGGTGAACTTATAAATTACACCATACTCATCCCACATTGCTTTCAGATAGGCAGACATAAAATCTGTACCCCTATCTGAGACCACCTCCTTTGGGAATCCCACTCTGGTAAACACACCAAGTAGGGCCCTAGCCACTGTAGGAGAAGTGACTGTCCTGAGGGACATTGCCTCAGGGTACCTGGTAGCATGGTCCACAACCACCAAAATGTGCCTCTTTTTTCTGAGGCAGTTGGTAGGTCTAGGGGACCAGCAATGTCAATCCCCACCCTCTCAAGGGGAGTCCCAACCAATGGCAGTGGTATCAAGGGTGCCTTTGGCTTGCCCCCTGCCTTGTCACTAGCCTGGCAGGTGACACAAGAGCTGCAAAACTCCCTGACTTTCTTCTGACATTTGGGGCCAGTACAAATAGTTGAACAGCCTGTTCCAGGTCTTGATCTGTCCCAAATGTCCAGCTAAGGGAATATCATGGATTAAAGTGAGGAGGAATTCTACTTCTGGGGGACTACCACTGTCCTGGTTGCCCCTGGTTTGGGGTTCCTTGCCTCGGTGTAGAGAACTCCATACTCCCACTAACCCTTGTGGTTTCCCCTAGTATCCACTTATTCCTGCCTGCCAGCTGTATTCCTTAGGCCCCCAAGAGAGGGAAACTCTCTTTGTCCCTGGCAAAATTCTTCTCTGGTGGGCCCACCTGCCCCTTGCAGTTCAGCCAAGTGAGGCAGAGCTTACAGGGGAAGGTGCCCTCCCTCAGAGGTCATGTCCTCCCCCTCAGGTTTTAATTCCTCCTGAACCTCTGTACTTGTTGGGACTACCCTTTCTCTTTTTCTTGGAGGCTTGGCCCATTGTTCCAGGGCCCAAGTGTCCAGCACTTCCCTGTTGTGCTGCCTGTGACCTGGTCACAGCACACACCCATTCCGGGAGGTCCAGCATCTGTGCATGGACACTTCTTTCCACCTCTGACCAGTCAGATGCTTCCAGATTATTTCCCAGCAGACACTCTACTTAGATGGCAGGAGCTACAGCTACCCTCTTAGGGCCAGTCACACCTCCCCATTCCAGGCTCATCATGGCCATGGAATAGAGTTTGACTCTGCTATCTGCATATGTTACTTGGTGGAAGACTACAGGCAAGACCTGTTCTGGAGAAACCAGCTTCTCTGTGACAATTGTCATACTGGCTCCTTTATCTCTCAGAGCTCCCACCTCAGTCCCATAGACTTTAGGCCTATACCTCTCCATGCTGGGTGGTAAGGTGGCCATAGTTGCAATGTCCACCCCACCCACTGATACTACGTTGACCTCTGTGTACCCTGATCTCAGTACTGGGCCAACTTCCACCCCCATCCCTACTCTAGCAATCACATGGGATTGCCCACAGTGGGGGGCTTCTTGGAGCAGATAGCATCCCCTCTTTTGTGTCCAGGTTGATGACACTCAAAGCACTTGCCAGCCTTAGCAAGCTCCTGAAACTTTCCTGCCTTAACATGATCATAATGCTTCCCCTGATCCCCTTTCACCTTAGAAGTGGAATGGCTTGGGGCTCCCCCAGCTCTCTTTCCCTAAAGGACAGGTTCTCTCCTTCTGAAGGGACACCCTTCACCAACTAGCGTTGGGTATGACCATAGTAACTGTGTGTATTGAGGGTAGTGAGAGCAGGTCTTCCACCTCGTCACCTTGGCTCAGATGCCCTCCCTCCCCTGAGTGGTTGGAGCTAGCATCATCCCCTTCTTCTTCCTCCTCTGGAGCTTCCTTTGGGCCGACTTCTGGGGCCTCAGCCCATGGTGTCAGGGATTTGATCATAAAATGCTTCCTGAGGTTAGTGGCTCCTGGCAACCCCCTCTCAGTAGACGACCCCCTAAGCTGGACAACTGTCAGTGTGGGTAGGTTGGCAGATCAAGCTCCATGGTTCCCTAGTTTTGTGTCAACAAAAACTTTTAGCAAAAATTGGAAACAAGAATTTAGAAAAATCACAAAAATTAAATAATTGAAATTTATCCTCGGACTTAGTTGTTTTTTCAAGATGAAAATCCTTCGATCGGGGCAAACCTGAATCTTGATCCGATGTTCTTGGAGCCCTCTTCGGAAACACTGCTTGGGAGGTCCCGGTCAACTTCCTACGTTCGGAGTTAGTCACTTTTTCAGAGATTTACTTCACTGGGACAAACGTACAAGCCAGGCCAGGTCACGGTTGAGGCAAGGTGGCTAGAGTTGCTATGGTGGGTCGGTCCCTTATGGTGCTTTTTTCAAAAAGTTCTCAAGCGTCCCCAAAATTCTGGATCTTCCCCCAGATGTTCTTTTAAGGTCCAGATCTCTGAGGTGGTCATTGAGGGTGCGGACTACAACTTCCAGAATGCAGCTAGTGTAAACTCCAAAATAGCCACTGGACAATGGTGAGCTGGTCAGCTATTTCTGGAGTTGGTGCAGGGGGACTCTGGTTAGCAATGTTTTACCTGTAGCAAACAGGGAGTCCCTCCTTGAACCAGTTGAATCCAGGTAAAGTCCTTCTTGTGGTGAAGCTCAAGTGTGCAGCTGGTGCAGTCCTCCAGAGTGCAGTGCCCAGGTGTAGACCAGGGGTCCAGCAGGTAGTCCTTCTTCTCCTTTAGTTCTTCCTTGTAGGAATCTGTTAGGGATCTCTGGTGTGGGTGCAGGTATGCCAGTTTTATCCTTGATTCTGGGTAAAAAACATGGGGGTCCTGGTTCTCCAATCAGGTGCAGGGTCCTTCCCCCTGTGATGACCACTTCCTGGGAAGTGTGGCAAAAATCAATTCCAGGGAGCAATATTCCTCAAAAGTCCATCATGGCTGAAAATAATTTTTGGAGGTTACATCTGGTTGAGTGCGGCTAAAAATCCTATACCGACCCCTCTCTTGCCCTCTCCTAATCTAATCAAGGGGGCACCTAATTGTCTGGGTTCAGAGGATGTGAGGGAGGTGCTGGGGTGCTCCAAATGTCCTTCCCTGCCTTGGAAGTCCAGTCTCACAGCCCTCTTCCCTTTCCTGCTTTCCCATCTGTCATGAGAAGATCTCCTCCCCCAGGCACTTCTCTTTGTGTTGAGCCCAGGCCAATTCACACCTCATCAAGGCAGCCTGGCCAATCAGAGCAAAGCAGAAAAACACAACAGGGCTGAAGTTGGCAACTTTTTAGGTAAAGTTTAAAACTCTTTACCTGAACAAGTGATACTAAATCCAAAAATTGTAAGTTGTGGGATTTATTATAACAATTAATTTGATATCAAACTTGAGGTACCTGTCACTTGAAGGGACTTTATAAATTAAAATAAAGTCTCCAAATTCTAGCCTATGAAGGGCATTCACTACAATGAGGGAAAAACAAATTTGCCTGTTTTACCTCACCAGGGCTTATAAAACTATTTTTATAAGGTCCCTGCTTATAGTTACATGGCACCCAACCCTACGGGCACATAGGGCACACCCTAGGGGTGATTTATATGTACAAATAAGGTAGTTTAAGACTTTGGAAGTAGTTTTAATTCCAAAGTCGAATTTGCATGTAACTTTAATTTTAAAAGCAGCCATCATGATAGGCCTAACTTTAAAATGACACTGGGCACCTCAGCAGTGCTACCTACGCTGGGGTCCCTAAACCTACATGCCCTACCATATACTAGGGACATATAAGTAGGTTAATATTGCCAATTATAATTAGCCTAATTTGCATGTCCACTTTACACAGAGCACTGGCCCTGGGCTGGTAAACAGTGCCTAGGGCACAGCCAAGAGTCAGTAACCACCAGTATCTGTCCAAAATGTTTGGAGGTGACCAGGGCAAAAATGAGGACTTTACTATACCTGCCTTCACACAATGGACTGCCAAACGCCCTACTGGGACCCTGGTAGACTAGATGGAACTGAAAGCGGAGCTTGTGCACTTCTAAGCCACTCTTTGAAGTCTCCCACACTTCAAAGGCACAGTTGGGTATTTAAACAGGGCGTCTGACCCTACCAACTCAGACACCTCTGAAGTCAGACACTTCTGGACACTTCAGGATACTCCTTGGAACAGACACTCTGCCCTAGAACCTGCAACCTGCCAAGAGGAACTGCCTGGCTGCCCAAAAGACTCACCTGGACTGCTTTTCTGAGAAAGACTGCTGCCTTGATGCTTTCTGGCTCTGCTGAGAAGTGCTCTCCAATGGCTTGGATTGAGCTTTCCTCCTGTTTACTGAAGTCTCAGGGCCAAAAAGACTTAATCTCAGCAAATAACTCTTTGTATGGAGAAAATATTGATACACAGCTTGTGGAATTGATGCACAGCCTGCACCGCGGTGAGAAAATCACTGCACGCCAAAACAGAATGACACAGCCCAGCTCTCCAAGTGGAGATCGATTCAATGCCAGCATTGCGACCTGAACTTCAAGGCATGGCCCACTGGATTGAGGAATTGCCGAGCCGGAACGATGCAGCCCGACTACCTGCAAAGAGGAATCGACGCAGCGCCTGCTGTGCAACAGAAATTTCCCTGCATCAACCACTGATTGATGCAGATCCTGTGACTTCGTCCCACACCCCCAGGATTTCCCCACATCATCCCCAGGGTGTCAAAATACCCTGCAACCCAAAGAGGATCCAAGTCCGTGCACCGGAAATCGATGCAAGGCTCTTGCTGCGTAAAAAATATTGACGCATCATCTGTGTGTGCCCGGAGAAACCGAAGCACATTCCCAGTGTTCCACGCACTTCATCCTCTGCAGGCCCTTGCAGATAATTTAGACGCAAACCAGGTAATTTGGGCTTGCAAGAGACACTTATTGCTTTTAAGAACTTACGACTCTTTTTATCATTTTCTAAAGTGATATTTAAATGTGTACTTATCAAATCTTGAACGTTTTGACCTGCATTTAATAAGACAAATATTCTATATTTTTCTAAACCTGTGTGGTGTATTTTCGTGGTGTTTATACTGTGTTATTGCATGATTTATTGCACACATACTTTACACATTGCCTTCTAAGTTAAGCCTGACTGCTCAGTGCCAAGCTACCAGAGGGTGGGTACAGGATAATTTGGATTGTGTGTGACTTACCCTGACTAAAGTGAGGATCCTTGCTTGGACAGGGGGTAACCTGACTGCCAAACTAAGGCCCCATTTCTAACACTACTGTACCTGCAAGAAAGGCTTCCAGTCCTGTGGGACCTATTCCCAATAGTGTGCCTTGTGAACCAAGAAGCAAGGGTTTGAGAGGATTTTTCCCAGTTGATTCCACCTTGAGTACAGTTAATACCCTTAACATTCCAGCAACTATTGGTCTGGTACTTTGTGTGTATGAATCTGAACGGTTTGGCACAAATGTGCACAATTTGGCTGTAAACAACAATGTTTGAGGGAAGTGCCTAGTGTAGTCTATGTACATATGGCATGGAGTAGAAGTGACCTAGCATAATTTACCAATTATTCCCGATGGTATAATCAGGTCAAAAGTTTGGTGAAAATTTCACAGCTGTTGTCGGTTGATTTGAAAATGTTGTTTGACATTGTTGTTATGAGTGACTTGTTGGCGGAATGTAAGAAAGCTGTTTGGTAGCCTGAAAGGAAACTACCCAGAAATACCACCACCAAGGGTCCTTCACCTCTGATTATGAAGAAATATCAGGAGTTCATGACATTCCTGAAAGGGAAAGTGCGTCCTCAGGATATTGATTGGGTGAAGATTGATCGAAAGACTTAAGTACTGAAGGAGTTGAGACATGCTTACTATGAAATACGGTTGTAGACATTCAAACAGTACAGTGTTGTAGATATGTTAGATACAAAGGATATGGGACATTTTGTGCAAAGGTTTGTGACATGATTGAGAAAAGAAATTAGCCTGATGATTCAGCAGCATTTGATTTGTGGGCAGAACAAATCGATTGATGAGATTTTATGGTATGCCAAGTATTGCCATGATGAAATGGAGATGAAGCAGAAAAAGTTAAAGGTGTCAATGAGACCAGATCCTCGGGGCTTGCGCATGTTCCCAACATGTCCACCTCTTGGCACCTCCAAACTCCACTAGTTATTATAGCACAGAGTTAAAGAATGGCCAAGTGGGGGAATGGGTTTTGCGTTGGGAACAGCGGGGAAGGAGACCTGTGGAAGCAAGAGTTAAACAACACAATTGCAAGATTGATCACAATGACTTTCAATAAGCTTTGTTTCAAATAACACTTATACTGAAAACATGAATGGCCTAAAGCTTCACTATAACTAGGCCCCAGGAATCTAGGTACCTGGAAATCAAGAAAGGTTATGCAAAGTTTCATATGAACATTCCAGAATTAACATGTCATATTTCGAACAATGAACACTCTCCAAATAGTTCTTAGAATAATCACTGCATTACAACAAAAATCAAAGAGCACCTGGTTTTCTTTGCATGAATGAACTGTACTAGAATCATGAATAACACTGCTACTGCACACTCTGATTAAGAATTCCAAGACTCAAATGTTCAGGAATTGTTATGCACCTTAATCAAACTGCACATCAAGATTTCAATGTCTAGAAATGATCGTGCACTCTGCCGATCTGTATTTCAAAAGGTAAAACGCCAGGAATGAACCGCACACACTGTTGCTGATTCAATCATCTAGATTCAAATGCAATGAAACCATTGCGCGCACTGCCGATCTGTAATTCAAGAGTTAAATGCCTGGAATGAATCGCGCACACTGTTGCCGATTCGAACATCAAGAACCAAATGCCATGAAATGATCGCGCATACTGCCGATCTATACTTCAAGAGTTAAATGCCAGAAATGAATCACACACACTGTTGGCGATTCGAACATCAAGAATCAAAGGCCATGAAATTATTGCGCACACTGCCGTTCTGAATGCCAAGAGTTAAATGCCAGGAATGAATCACGCACACTGTTGCCGATTCGAACTTCGTGATGCAAATGCCATGAAATGATCGCGCACACTGCTGATCTGAATGCCAAGAATTAACTGCCAGGAATGAATCGCGCACACTGTTGCCAATTCAAACTTCACGATGCAAACGCCATGAAATGATCGTGCACACTGCCGATCTGAATGCCAAGAGCCAAATGCCAGGAAAACAATTGCACACGCAATTTCATGTTTAGGCCCAAAACTCGAATGTCGCTGGAAACGGAGTCGGGGGCCTAACCCGACCTTCGCCTTACCGCCCTGCTTGAAGATCACCAAATAAATGAGGGCAGGCCTGGAAATGACTTGATAGGCCTCCGGGACAGGAGCTCAGGAAAATGCTACTGCTCTCCACTGGGACCTCTGAATAGTGAGCACGTGGAGCTGGGCTGGCTCCCTTATATAGAGCCAAGCCCCACCCACTAGCCACACCGAACCATGCGGCAGAAAAGGCTTCTAGAATGTCTTAGAATAAGGATCACACCCTGTAATCCTGCAAACAAGCCTTGCAAATGAACAATGTATTACAAAGAGCATTAATGAGTTTTCAAGGTAAAAGGTCTGCAATGCAAAAGGTTAACATACTGCATAGAAACACAATGCATGAAATATGCCCTTGCATAAGGACTGGGGTTTTGCATTTATGTTGCCTGTAGAGCACGCACTGTCCTGATGTTGACAAAAGGAAGAGCTGATGCTTGCCCAGATGAAATCAGCCAAAAGAACTACCCAGGTGCCCGTAGCTGTAAACAATGCAGGTACAATGTCAGTCGTTTATCAAGAGCCACAGAATACAATGCAAGATAGAGGTGAAGGAGCCACAATAGATCCTAACACAAAAAGGGATGTAAATAGCCTAAAAAGATTAACTCCTTGCCACCTGTGCAATAAGCTGGGATATTGGAAATGGGAATGTTGTTTAAATCCAGCTAATCAGATCCATAATGCAGGCTTTGCGCTTTCTCAGAATGATAATTCTAACCAGATGCAGGGTGTGCAAAACCGAGGAGGCAAAATTTTAATGTACATCAAGCACCAAAAATGCAAGTTCCTCAGCCTCGGATGCCACAGCAAAAAGCTGTTGGACCTCAACAAAATATGAATCAGGGTTTGAGAATGAATGTGAATCAGACACAGATAACATGTTTCAACAGTTTACCTTGTTTGGTTCATTCAGGAGAAATGGTTCCGATCAGTCAGCCTGACAGTTCCTGAGAGGGGAGGAGGACTGCATGCCTGGAGCAGCCTTAGAGGTAGACCAGAGGGGACCATTCATAGATAGTGAAGTGGATGGCCATCCCGTGTCATTTTCGGTTGATACTGGTGATACCCATTCTGCTCTGAGAACAGTTGATGTCCCAAACCTACCCCTCTCTGGAAAAATGATCCAAGTTGTTGGCATATAGAATAAACAAATGTTAGCCCAAGAAACCACCCCATTGTCAGTAAAAGTAGGATCTTTTGAGGATAAACTTAAGTTCATAGTATGTGATCACAGTCCAGTGAATCTCTTGGGAAGAGATTTGCTTTCCAAGATTAACTGTGTTGTCTTCTGTATCCGGATGGAATAGAAGTGCAAGCCCAAGATGAGGTTGCTACCTTTGACTTAATGATACATGAATCATGTTGCATGTTACTGGTATGTCTAACAGTGGATGATTTGCCCCCAGACTTGAAAGACACTGTCAAACTTGAAAAGTGTTTTTTCAGGACAAGATGTCAGACTGATAAAAGGTGTAGAACCTGTCCAAATTACCGTTAATCCTAATGTTGAAATCTTGGGAATGCCACAGTATAACTTGACACTCAAAACGATTGCTGGAATAACTCCTGGATTTGAGTCCAAGATACAGCAGAAATATTGAAGGAGATAATGGGAAGTCCTTGTAAATCCCCTATTATGGGTCTTCAGAAACCAAGTGGGAAGAACAAAATTCTACAAGATCTTAGAAAAATAAATAACCTTGTTGTTCCTTGTTGCCCTGTGGTACCGAATCCAGCTGTAATATTCTTTCAGATTCCATGTGAGGCTAAGTGTTTCACTGTCATTGATTTGTGCCAAGTCTTCTTTTTGATACTGTTGCATGAGGACTGTCAGTTCCTTTTTGCATTTCAGCTTGAAAACAGGATCTTAACATGGTGTTATGTCCCAGAAGGGTACACTGATTATCATTTGATCTTTAATTAGACTTTAAAGAAAAATCTGAAGTCTTTGCTCATGCCTTGTAATTCAGTCATGATCCAGTGTATTGACAACCTGGTCGCAGCGATGAATACTCAAGAAGCTTGCAAACAGGATACCATTGCACTATTGAACAACTTAGCTGAGAATGGGCATAAAGGCCCTCATTACGACTTCGGCAGTCTTGCAAAAAGACCGCCAACGCCGCAGGCACCACAATACCGTCAGTGCTGGCGTCATTGGTGGCACCCTATTTTGACATTCCCGCTGGGCTAGTGGACGGAAAAAGCCCAGCGGAAAAGTCATGTCAACATTGAAGCCAGCTCATAATAGAGCAGCAGCACCTGTCGTGCATTTCACTGCCTGAAATTCGGGCATTGAAATGCACGATGGGGCTGTGCCTGGGGGCCCCTGCACTGCCCATGCCAAGTGCATGGGCAGTGCACGGGCCCCCAGGGGCACCCTGAGTCCCCCTTACTGCTAGCCCTCCATGGCAGTGTTTACCGCCATGGACAGGCTGGCGGTTGGGGACTCATAATCCCCAGGGCAGCCCTGCTTGCAGCGCTGCCCTAGGGATTATGACCGCCTGGTGGTATATTGGAAGGGCCTGCGGTATAGCCGTGGCTAATGCGCCACAGTCATAATACACTGGGGGAACACCGCCAGCCTGTTGGCGGTGTTACTGCCAGTGTTCTGCCGGCTGCCAGGGTCTTATTGACCCACAAAGTGTCCCCAGGAAAGTTGCAATACTGTCAAAAAGAAGTCCAATGCCTTGGACATTACATTAAAAAGAAGCGAGAAAAGTGTAACATGTGAGAATTTCAGCCATATTGAAAATTAGTCCGCCAACTACACAGAGAAAAGTCAGGATATTTTGGGGGATGGTGGGCTACTGTAGACAGTGGATACCCAACTTTTCCCTGGTGGCTAAGCCTTTACACAGGCTGACACACAAAGATGCATCTGATCCGGTACCATGGGATAATGATTTCCTTGTCGTGACAATCTGCATCCTTAGAGCCCGGGCACAACAGAGACATTCTCTCAGCTCTAGAAATGATGTGCCCTAGCTCTAGGGATGAGATTATAATAAATCTGTTGCACTTTTCTTCAGTAAAAGGGAGTGCTGTGCTCTCTCAGTGCCAACTCAAACACATAGAAATGCTAAGACACAAGTGACATATTTTTCAGACACATTAGATCCTGCTGCTTCTACCTCTGCTTTACCTGACTGACTAAAATCAGTAGCTGCAGTTAGTACAAGCATTGAGAGGTGCAAGAATATTGTTATGGGTCACCCATTAACTGCCTATGTCCCCTGTTTAGTTGGGCTTTTGCTAACCAGACCCAGGACACAATATCTTACAAGCAGCTGACTTACTAATTATGAGCAGTTAGTTTTAGCTGCAGAGAATGTGATGATGAAACGCTGTGGAATTCTGCATCCTGCTATGTTAAAGATTGTGAATGGGACACCAGTTGTCTAGATGTTGCAGAAATATGCACCCAGTCAAGACCAGATATACAAGATGAACCATTGCCTGATTCTGATTATATCCTTTATGTTGATGGTTCAAGTTTGAGAGATGATGGAGGAAGCTTGAGAGCAGAATATCCTGTATATATCCTTTCTGGAGTTGATGAAGCTTCCTGGATTCAAGGAATATTCTCAGCTCTAGCTGCTGAACTGATAGCTCCTAATAGAGCATGTTGTGTTGCTGATCAATTGAAAGTGACAATCTTTACTAATAGTCAGTAAGGCTTACATGTTGCCCATGACTTTGGACAACTGTGGTCTCAAAGGGGATTTATGACGTCCTCTGGATCTCTGATCCAGAATGGCAAACAATTAAAAAATCTCCTTGACGTATTACAATAGCCTGAACAAGTTGCAGTGGTTAAGTGCAGTTCACATTGTTGTGGAGATTATCTTGTGACTTTGGTCAATTGATATGAAGATGAGGTTGCCAAGTACTGTGCTTAGACTGTTTGTACTTTTTCCGCTGAATAGGGAATGAATAGAGACTGACTTTACCTTCTTGTTGACAATAGTTGATACTTGCAATGAAGTGAAAAGACTTCAAGAGGAAGTGTCTGAGATAGAACAGCAGAGTTGGGTCAGAGCAGGTTGTGTTAAAAAAGATGATGACATTTGGGTTTCAATGGATGCACGACCAATGTTGCCAAATAGTCTGTTACCTCCCATGGTTAGGTATTTCCATGGTCCAGCCCATGTTGGTAAGGTCGCTATGGTGACACTGTTTGGACAGACTTGGTTCAATCTGAAAATTACTTTGATGGCTGAAGTGCTGTTTCGGAGATGTGTTGTGTATCAACAGAACAATGTTGGAAAGAGAACTGCAATCACATAGGAAGGTTGGGAGGGCATTTTAACAGAATTCAGATGGATTGCATTGAGATGTCTGTGGGCAATGGATTGAGGTATGTTTTGGTCGTGGTATGCATCTTTCCTAAATGGGTCAAAGTATACTCAAGTAGGCAAAATGATAGCTCCAATGTGGCTAAACTGGTTGAGGTCACTCATCCCCAAATTTAGTACACTAACCTATTTTTAATCAGATCGAGGAATTTATTTTAACAACGAGGTTCTAAAATTGTTGTGCGCAGCACCACAGATGGAACACCGATTGCAGTGAATCTTTAGACCAGAAACTTCTGGTTTTGTAGAGCAGGTTAATGGTATGCTGAAATCCAGACTGACAAAGGTGTGTGCTTTGACATCAGTGAAATGACCTGATGCTTTACCTCTTGTGTTGATGAGTTTTTGGAGTGTACTTGATCAAAAGACTGGGCTGTCACCCTATGAGATCATAACGAGGAGGGTGATGAGACTGCCAGTGATTCCTGCAAATGCGCTGTGAACATTACTGATGGAATGGTCCTACACTATTGCAAAGGACTAGCTGATGTGGTGTGCTCTGTGTCTCATCAGGTTGGAGCAACCACAACTCCTCTGAATCAGGAGCAGCACCACAACCTAAATCCCAGCGATTGGATCTTGGTGAAGAAACACATTAGAAAGACGTGTCTGGAGACTTGTTGGTGTGTGCCATACCAGGTGATCTTCATTACCTCAACTGCTGTAAAGTGTGGAGGTCTCCCAAACTCAATCCACGCTTCCCACAATCGCAGAGTTGTGTGCCCCCTTGATACAACAGCACCTGTTCCAGAAGAGCCAGTGGTATTAGAAAGACAACAGGGGCAGGTCAGTCAAGCTGTCGGGGACCAAATTGAACCTGAAATAGCACTTGGTCATGCAGAAGGGGGTCTTACACAAGTCAAAACTGAGACCGAAACAGGAAATAATTAACTTTGTCCTGTGGTGAATGAGTCAGACTCAGAGCAAGACACTGAAGAAGATACTAGCCCTGGGGGAAAGTGAGTTGAAACTTGAGACCATTGGACCAGGAGACAAGAAGGAAGAAAAGTGTATCTAAAGAACAAGTGCCACTAATGATTGCTGCAGAAACAGAACGTTCAGACCTAGACGAAAGTGAAGACGAAGGTATGACACTGAGAAGGTCAATGAGAACAAGAGTGCCTAGTCACAAGTACTCTTCATCTGAGTGGACCTACTTTGCAAATGACAGAGTCACAGATAAAGAGTACTGGGAATGTTGAGATTAACATATTGGTTAGGGTGAACTGTCATGGACTGACAGTAGTGGTTGAACTGCACATCAAATTCTCATTGTCATTGATGAGCTTAGTTTGTGTAGAAGTTAAAGGCATTTATATTGACTGGAATAGGGAACTTATAAGACTAGACTATCTAGACCAGAGTAGAAGAAGAATAAATGTTGTAATTTAGAAAAACACGGAGTAGGGCTAGCGAAGTCTCACAAAGATTTATACATTGCTGCTGAACAAACTTTGAATATTTTAACTCTGCTGTTCGCATTGTTGAAATCAATGAAGCAATATTTGCTGTTGGTGCTGTACATATTTGAAAATAAGAAAATCTGATTAAAAAACGTAATGGAGCCAAATAAGAAAAATAAATGTAGGTATGTTAGTTGCTTTATCACTTATTTTTCTAATAGTATTAAAAGTGTTGCTAATAAGAGCAATTTCCCCTACACGTCCCATAGAGATGCTATCCCCTAGTGTTTCCCTGCAAACTATTAGTCCTAAAGACAATATTAACTATATATTAGATGAGAAAGCATTACACTTAGATGAGTCTAGAGGAGTTTGTTCAGCAAATGTATATTTTAAGTTGTTATATGAGTACGTTGATATGATGAACGGAAGGGAGTGCTACATTTATACACAGATACCTACTCTTTGTCAGAATATCACATATCACCATAACCCATTAGCCAATCGTATTTCTTGCAGTCTGTTGTTAAGCATATTTTACAATGAGGGAAGTTTTTGATATTATTTGTCAAATTATGCCCTTGTGGTGCCGAACATTCCTTTGTTCAGGCATCTGAATAAGAATCCTTATTTTAAAGGAGCAGAACTTGCAGGGAAATATTTATTTCCACTGAAACCATTAGACACTGCATATGCACACAGGCACTATTTGACCTGTTCAATGACTGAGACTGAGAAGACATTCTTTAATTTAGTTGAGGATCGAAGGAGAGAATAAGAAACCAAATCCAAAACAGATAAAAACCTTAAGTTACCACATCAACGCAAAAAGGAGAAAATAGAACATCAAGTGCAAGGGAATTTACCAGCTTTAACTTTAGATTGGCAGCTCGAACGAAGGTTTGTCAACAGTTCCTTCGAATCTGCCACCTTCCTGGAGAGGTGGAAGCACGCCAAGATCAACGCCCTCCTCAAGAAAACTAAGGCGGACCCAAAGGACCTCAAGAACTTCCGGCCCATCTCCCTGCTCCCCTTCCCTGCAAAAGTCATAGAGAAAATTGTCAACAAACAACCGACCTGTTTCCTTGAAGAGAACAGCACTCTGAAGCCTTCCCAATCCAGATTCCCCAGCAACCACAGCACCGAAACTGCCCTCATCGCCGCAACCAATGACATCAAAACCACACTGGACAACGGCAAAACCGCGGCCCTTATCCTCCTGGACCCCTCAGCCACGTTCGACACCATCTGCCACCAATCCCTACGCACATGCCTCAGCAATACAGGAATCCGTGACAGAGTCCTGGACTGGATCACCTTCTTTCTCACCGGCAGCCCCCCTCCATTCCGCTCTGAAGCGACCAAAATCATCTGCAGTGTATCCCAGGGTTCGTCCCTCAGCCCGACCCTCTTCAACATCTACATGGCTCAGCTTGCTAACATCACCCGATCTTACAACCTCAACATAATCTCAGACACCGATGACACCCAGCTGATCCTCTCCCTCACCATGGACTCTGCCAAGACCAACCTTCTCGTAGGAATGAAGGCCATCGCTGAATGGATGAAGAACAGCTGCCTTAAACTGAATTCCAACAAGACTGAGGTCCTCTTCTTCGGCTCCACCCCCTCCACATGGGATGACTCCTGGTGGCCTGCCACACTGGGAACCGCTCCTACACCCTCAGACCACGAACGCAACCTGGGATTTATCCTGGACTCCTCACTATCTATGACCCAGCAAGTCAACCACATCTCCTCCTCCTGCTTCAACACCCTTCCATGCTCTGAAAGATCTACAAATGGATCCCCATGGAAACCATAAGAACAGTAACCCAAGCCCTCGTAAGTAGCAAACTGGACTATAGTAATGCCCTCTATGCAGGAACCATGGCCAAACTCCAGAAAAGGCTGCAACACATCCAGAATGCCTCCACACGCCTCATCCTGGACATTCCCGCGCCACTGCTATATCACAGGACACCTGAGCGACCTGCATTGGCTCCCCGTCAACAAGAGAATCACCTCCAAACTCCTAACCCACGCTCACAAGGCACTGCACAACACCAGAGCAGAATGCCTCAACAGAGAGCTCTGCTTCTACACCTGACCCAACAGCTCCACCCACCTATGTCAGACCAAGGACCTCCTTATCTTCAGGAGACTTCTCAAGTCTTGGCTGTTCGAGCAGTAGCAGCCCTTTCCCCGCTTCCACCCCTCAGTGCCTTGAGACCCTCATGGTTGAGTAGTGCACTTTACAAATTCCCTGGTTGATTGATTGATTGATTGAAAGTTGTACACACATATTTATCAGAGCGATATAGATCTGTTGTTCAAGGGGAAGAGTGATTCTGTGCATGTTTTTGATGTCAGAGGAAATAGTCAATTCTTTTTGGATGGAAAGGATTCTGTGATCCCAGGAGTATATTTTATCTGTGTACAGTATGCATGTTTTAAGTGTCAGAATGGATGACATTCTGCGTGGTATCCAGCAATAATATTTGCAAAGATCTATCATGTGGAATTTCTTGAAGATTCTGTGTGAGAGATGAAACATAGAACTAAGCGAGAAGCTAGTGCCACAGACATAGTGGAAGAGTCCATTAATGGGAGTGATCTTAAATGATATGAAGACTACAATGATAAAATAAGTTAGATACTAGCACAGCAAATTTAATGTTGCTGGTAAATAGAGATGCTAGCGATAAAATCAATGGTTTTGCAAAATTGTCTTGTGCTAGATTTGTTGCTCGCAAAAGAGGGCAGAGTCTTTCGGATTTCAAAGGTTCAACAATGTTGTACCTATGTCCAAGATAAAAGTAAGGATTTGCAGAAGAATATCTGGAATATTTTAGGGTTGATGAATGATTTGAAAGTGTTAGAAGCGACTGATGCACTGGAAGCTATTGGAGATGGATTTTCTACTGTAGGGAGATGGTTTGGTAAACACACCCCTGCAGCCGCAGAATTCCGCCACAGCTATTATGACCCACAGCTCGGAATCCGCCGAAATTTAGACACCCACACAAGTCTGCCACACCAAAGGTCAGTGATAAACTGGTGATACCAAAACCTCCACCGTCACGCCAACAGGAATACTCCCACACTATCACGACCCGCGAATCCATGCGGCGGTCTTTCAACCGCGGTATTCCATTGGCGGTACACACCGCCGAGCTCAAATTACACACACATTTACAACACAACCACATTGGGCAAATAGAAATACACACACCTGTACACATACACACACCACTCCCACACACTTAATACAATATAAAACACACACCCACATCACCCACAAACCCCTACGACAGAAATTGCGACAGAAGGCCAGAGAGAGACACCATGAGAAACAACACTATCATCCACAGGCACTCAACACCATCACTCACACAACATCCACACACCTCACACAACACACCCCTAAATATCACCCCACACATCACAACACACACCACCCCACACATCACCCACACCACCCCATGGCACCGCAAAGACACCCCAGGTTTTCTGAGTAAGAGCTCAGGGTCATGGTGGAGGAAATATCCGGGTAGAGTCACAGCTATTGGGATCACTGGTGCAGCACACCATCATAGCTAAGAAGATGGAGCTATGGCACAGAATCGTAGACAGGGTCAATGCAGTGGGACAGCACCCAAGAAATAGGGATGATATCAGGAAGAGGTGGAACGACCTACGGGGGAAGGTGCGTTCCGTGGTCTCAAGACACCAGATTGCAGCTCAGAAGACTGGCGGCGGACCCCCACCTCCTTCCCCAGAACTAACAACATGGGAGGAGCAAGTCTTGGCTATGCTGCATCCTGAGGGCCTTGCAGGAGTAGCTGGAGGAATGGACTCTGGTAAGTCAAATCTTAACTACTTCATCCCCCACCCTACCTGCATGCTATCACATACCCCCACCCTTGTCCTCACCCCCATCACTCCAACTCCTCACACATGTCCCGCTATCACAAACCACACATCACAAACCCAAGCCCTGCATGCAACACCAAAGCGTGGACACCCATCACCAAGGCATGGCTACTGTACATACCCATACACCCCCCTAAACCATTATCACACAAGGTCCCACACAAGAATGCAAGCACTGGGGTACAGGGTCACCCACCCATTGCACACCATGGCACATACAGATGCAATAATCATTTCTTTACACCCCTGCAGGACCCTTACCCAACGCCACTGGACAGGAGGGTCCAGACATGTCCACTCCACCCAAAGAAGAGGCCCACAGTGATGACAGCAGCTCTGTCCAACTGGATCTAGTTGACCAGCCCGGCCCATCTGGGACCTCGGAACAGTCAGGTCCCCTCACACTGGCACAGGCCACTACAGAGCTTCCCCCCTCTGGAAACACCAGCACAGCACCCACCCAGCGGGCCCATAACTCTGTCTCCAGGACACATCAAGCAGCAGTGTGTCCACCACTACAGGGAACCCGGGCTAACCCACCACCCCAACAACACTAGGGACCTGTGGGCAGTGGTAGTGGGCACACAGTTCATAGGACAGAGGCCCAGGAACACAGGGGAAATGGGAGGGCTGCTGTGCAACAGGGGGAGGACAGGGAACCCACTCTCCACGAGGCCCTCTCCAACATCATGGGAGCCTACCACCATTCCCAGGAGACAATGGCAATGGTACTGGCCAAGTTTCAGGAGACCCAGCGGCTTCAGGAGGAACAGGATTTGGGGTTCAGTGAGGAACTCAAATCCATCAACACCACCCTGGGCACCATTGTAGGAGTGCTGAAGGAACTCATCAACACCAGGAGGGTCTCTGTGGCACAACAAGGGGCCCCTGACACTAGCCTGGATGATGAACTGCCCACCACCTCCGCCGGCGCTTGTGGACAGGAGGCACCGCCACAGGACCACCACACCAGCACCCCACCCCCTGCAGACGGAGAACCACCCCGCAAGCGGTCCCTGAGATCCAGGAACAGGACAGAGCACGATGGCAAGACCCCGCCAAGAAATGAGACCACCCTGAATGTGAACCTTCTGTCCCACTTTGTCACCCTGTCCATACTCAAACTACCCTAGCTCCACTTCCTATGCCCCTTTGGACAATGCACCTGTGAGACTAATAGACTGGACTCTGCCATGGACATTCCTCCACCATCATCCTTGACCAATTTACAGCTCCCTCCACTATTTTGCACTTAAATAAACACCCTTAAATCACAAAACAATCTGGAGTCAGTCTGTGCTTTCACAAATGTGTATTTGCAATAACTGTGGAAAAATGCCATAACCAATGTATTGTCAACATACCTGTGTCACACAGCTCTAGTCCATGCGGAAACAAAGCAGATGTCACACAATGGGACCCACATCTGTGAAATTGAAAGGGAAAGTTACAAATCAGGGCCCATACACTGGGTGAAAGTGACAGACAGATGAGAGGTAGAAGAATTAAATCAGATGTAGCAGCCAGTGTTGTCTTCTTACCTGTGTCTCACTGGAAGTATTGATGAATCACCGTGTTCCTGTTGTCTATGTCCTCTTCTTCTGCTCCCTCGTCTTCACTGTCCACAGGCTCTACAGCTGCCACTTACCTCCATCTGGACCATCCTCCTGCAGAAAAGGAACCTGTTGTCGCAAAGCCAAGTTGTGAAGCATACAGCAGGCCACGATGATCTGGCACACCTTCTTTGGTGAGTAGAATTGGGAACCACCTGTCATATGGAGGCACCTGAACCTGGCCTTTAGGAGGCCGAAGGTCCTTTCTATTATCCTCCTAGTTTGCCCATGGGCCTCATTGTAGCGTTCCTCTGCCCTTGTCCTGGGATTCCTCACTGGGGTCAGTAGCCATGACAGGTTGGGGTAGCCAGAGTCACCTGCAAATGTCGAGGGACAACTGTTAGATACACACTAACTCTTAGGGACATTCCCAGACCCAGACGCCTAGTCACACTGTATTGGATCCATGTTCTCACCTAATAGCCACACACGGTGCCTCTGGAGTTGCCCCATCACAAAATGGATGCTGCTATTCCGCAGAATGTAGGCGTCATGCACTGAGCCAGGAAACTTGACGTTCACATGGAAGATGTACTGGTCGGCCAAACACACCATCTGCACATTCATAGAATGGTAACTCTTACGGTTTCTGTACACCTGTTCATTCCTGCAGTGGGGACCAATGCCACATTTGTCCCATTAATGGCACCATTGTTGGGGATATGTCCCAGGGCATAGAAGTCACCTTTCACTGTAGGTAAATCCTCCACCTGAGGGAACATGATGTGGCTGCGCATGTGTTTCAGCAGGGCAGACAACACTCTGGACAACACGTTGGAGAACATTGGCTGGGACATCCCTGATGCAATGGCCACTGTTGTTTGAAAAGACCCACTTGCCAGGAAATGTAGTACTGACAGGACCTGCACTAGAGGGAGGATTCCTGTGGGATGGCGGATAGCTGACATCAGGTCTGGCTCCAACTGGGCACACAGTTCCAGGATTGTGGTACGATCAAGTCTGTATGGGACAATTACATGTCGCTCCTCCATTGTCGACAGGTCCACCAGCGGTCTGTACACCGGAGGATGCCGCCATCTCCTCACCTACCCCAGCAGACGTGCTATATGGAGGAGAACAGCGAGCCGAGAGTCAACCAACACTGAGGTTCGTAAACATTAATTCATTATTCCATAATTTTTGGATATCGATATATGCCTGTATTAGTGTTTATGCAAGGCCTAGATTTGTGTGACGCAGTTAAAATTAATGCAATGTGGCCCCCTGAAATGGCGGCTGCCTGACCTGTAAGGTGGGTCAAGGGGATATAATGTAACTGCGCTGGCGTTGTACACCGTCGCGGTAGGCGGTCGAAGACCGCAGCACAATCCTGCATTGGTTAACATTGGACCTTATGGGTTCCAGGAGCCAATGACGATGTACAGCGGCGGTGACTGTACGCACCACCGCGGACGTGACTGCCATTTTCTGTCTGTTCACACACTTGATCCCTGATCTTTGACAGAAGAGGACCTACCCTGCAAGTGCTGCTGTGACCTCAGTCTGGAAGAGACAATGGCTCATGTGTCTGGGGAAAGGGCCCCTGCCTTCAGCACGGAGGAGTTGGAGAAACTAGTGGATGGGGTCCTCCCCCAATACACGCTACTTTACGGTCCTCCAGACAAACAGGTAAGTACACTGTGAGCATGCCAAATGGGCAATGCCTGTGTGGAGTGGTGTGGATGAAAGATAGGAGGGGGGAGAATGAGGCGTGCATGAAATGACGGTGAGTGCATGTGCGTCATGGCAAGGGTAGGAATGCGGGCCAATGACTGTGACGGTGCAGACGATTATATCTTCTCCTTTTCCCCTGTACTGTTCCTTTACGTCAGCGCCCACATGAAGAAGGATATTTGTCGTGCCATCGCCAACGAAGTCCGGACCCTGGGGGTCCACCACAGACGGAGCACCCACTGCCGTAAAAGATGGGAGGACATTCGCCGCTGGAGAAAGAAGACGGCGGAGGCCCAGCTGGGGGTGGTCTCCCAACAATGGAGGGGTGCCTATCGCACCACGACACCCCTGATGTTCCGGATACTGGCGGTGGTGTATCCGGAGTTGGATGGGCGCTTGAGGGCATCACAGCAGCCACAAGTGGGTGAGTACATTCTCATTCTGCTGATTCAGCGCCCATTGTACGTGTCTGGGTGGGGGAGGTGGGCTGTGGGTTCCCCTAGGCCAGGGCGAGTTTAGTAGGCAAGGCCCCTCTTAAGGCTGGCCATGTGGCACCCCACCCCACCAGTGTGCAGCAATCTGGCATAGTCCTTGTACACCATTTCCCTGTGATTAATGAGGGAACTCAAAGTGCACAGTGTAGTGCAGGGGGCTTCTGTGTGTGTGGTGTCCGCCAACGGTAGCTGTATTGCATGCACTGAACATGTCTTTCTTCTGTCTTCCCCCACTTTTTGTGATCTCCCTGTTCTTGCGTGCATTAGCATCATCAGGCGGAGGAGCGGTGGCACCAGAGCAGGAGGGAACTTCATCCCACATGGCCCTGGAGGGCGACACAATGGAGTCAGAAGCCACCAGTGGGACGTAGGGTGAGGGCGAGGGGAGCTCCATGGAGGGGACAGGAGCTGAAACCAGCGACACGGACTCCTCCTCTGATGGGAGCTCCCTTGCTGCCACCCCCCACCAGCACCGCCCTCCCAGCAGCCCCTCAGTGTGTGCCCCAGGGCCGCTCTCCCAGGAGGGTGGGCATCTCCTTCGCCCCAGGCACCTCAGCCCCTGTCAGCCCTGCTGCCCTCAGTGAGGAGGCCATTGACCTCCTCAGGTCCCTCACTGTTGGCCAGTCTACCATTTTGATTGCTATCCAGGGTGTAGAGAGGCAGTTGCAACAGACAAATGCATACCTGGATGGCCTTCATTCTGGTCAGGCAGACCAACAGCGAGCTTTTCAGACTCTGGCCTTAGCACTGACCCTCTCCATCTACCCGTCCCAGTGTGTCCCAAAAACTTTTCCTGTCCAACCTTGACCTCTTCCCCTCACCTCCCCCACCCCTTCAGTCCCCTAGGACCCGACTTTCCAGGTCCCAACCCAGCACCTCAGCCACAACATCTACGGGAACAGTGGTGCCAGTAATAACCGGCTTCTGGAGTGCGCCAGGCAGCTGGGCAGCCAGTGTTCCAAGGTGCCAGACCACAGACAGTCCCCCACCACAAAAGCACCAAAAGTTGGCCACTGCCCGGCAGGAGAGAGGCAAAACCTCTCCCAGGAGTATAGTTACTGCCCCACCATCCAAGGTGGGGAAGGGACACAGAAAAACAGGCAAGTCGCCGAAAAACTGCACGGCGGACAAGGCCATCACCAGCACTGCTGAACAGGACACCGCCGCCTCCAGCACCGCTGCTAAGGACACCACCGCCACCAGCACCGCTGCCAAGGACACTGCCGCCACCATCACCGCTGAACAGGACACCGCCGCCACCAGCACCGCTGCCAAGGACACCGCCGCCACCAGCACCGCTGCCAAGGACACCGCTGCCACTAGCACCACTGAACAGGACACCGCCGCCACCAGCATCGCTGCCAAGGACACCGCCGCCACAAGCACCGCTGCATAGGACACCGCCGCCACCAGCACCGCTGAACAGGACACCGCCGCCACCAGCACCGCAGGCTAATGAGCGCCAAAAGCTCCAACGCTACTGAGGCCTCCACGGGCAGGATGAACCACTCTGGGCACCAAGCCCCCTCCAGAACCAGTGGAGAAAGGCATCCACTACCTCAGTCCTTGGCAGGATGAAGCACTCTGGGCACCAAGCCCCCTCCAGAACCAGTGGAGACTGTTAGCCATTTGTGAGACTTTGGCTTTGCACTCCCCAGGATGCAGCAGTGGGCAAACCAACCACTGTAAAGACTTGTGAGACTGTGGCTTTGCACTCCCCAGGATGCAGCAGTGGGCAAACCACCCACTGTAAAGACTTTTGAGACTGTGGCTTTGCACTCCCCAGGATGCAGCAGTGGGCAACCCACCCACTGTAAAGACTTGTGAGACTGTGGCTTTGCACTCCCAGGGATACATCAATGGGCATGGAGCCCCCTCGTGGATCTGGCGTCTTGCACTCATCTGGCTGAGGTGCCCCCCCCCTTCCCTTCCCCCTGAGGTGCCTGTTGTATTTCTATCTGATGCCCCTGCAGTGTTCTCTCCATTTTGATCTGGTATTGAGTGTGGGCCTCGCCCATGCATTTTGGGGCCAGTGGTCCACGGACTTTAATGGTGGAATACCTTGGACTTGTATTCTTGGTGTACATATTTGTTTATAGTGTCAATATATATATATATATATATATATATATATATACATATTTTTGATCACTGTATTTTAATAGATTACAAACGTTCAACTAATTTCCTTTTGTCCTTGCATTCATCCAGGGTGGGTTGGGGGTTGTAAATGAAATGTATCAACATGTACTTGTGTGTATGTTGTAGTGGGTGAGGGTGGAGGTGGGAGTGTTGCGTGTTGCATGTGTTTGTCACTCTTTTTTTCCCTCCCTTGTGTCGTAGGTGCAGTACTCACCGTGGTCTTCGCCGCCGTCTTTGATGTTGGTGTTGATGATGGAGCAGGAAGACAAAGGCAGGGAGTATCTGAAGCTTGGGTTCCATGGTGTCCTGGTTCCTCATGGGGTGTGTAGAGGTGAGCGTTTTCCCTTCCAAGTCCTGTTTCCGCCGTGTTTTTGTTCATGGTGAATCCGCCCCGGAAAAGGTGGCAGATTGGACTGTTGTAATACAGTGGGCGGAACCTTGTCTTCCGCCTGTCTGTTGGCGGTTAACGCCACGGTGTTTGTTTGTACCGCCGTGGCGGTCGGAGTGTTAAAGTGGCTGTCTATATTGGCGTTTTCTGCCACCGTCATGATTCCATTTTTTTTACCGCCGGCCTGTTGGCGGTTTTACCGCCGCTTTAACACCGACTGCCAGGGTTGTAATGACCACCAAAATCTTTGCAATTATGTAAGTCTCTTAAAGGATTGAGATTTAAGTGTGGTTTATTTAGTGGAAGAGCCAGATTCCCTTTGTCCTTAGCTGAGAGCGGACCCTGCAGAGATGTATCCCTTAGACTAAGATTCTCATGTGGCTTCATGCCGCTGCACCTCTCTTAATGAAAACGTCTACAGAAGTTCTGCTTGCTGATCATTTTCTCTGAAGTCTATAGTATTAGAATAGTTAAAACTTAGATTCAGTGATTAGGCATGAGAATTTGATTTTAGACATCAGTCTTTGTTTCTGATTATCTGCATTATTGCTATTGAAATACTAGTCTTTTGTATGCTGGTAATGTTTTATATTGTGCAAGGCTTTAACTGTCCTTTGCTGATTTTATACATCTATACTGTGGTTTTGAGACTAATTTATGTAACTTTGACTTTAAGTCTGTTATAAAGCCCTGTGAAACGTCAAGATGGTTTCTGAGATTTAGGGGCATATTTATACTCCGTTTGCGCCGAATGTGCGTCGTTTTTTTCGACGCAAATTCGGCGCAAAACTAACGCCATATTTATACTTTGGCGTTAGACGCGTCTAGCGCCAAAGTATGGGCAAATAGCGTCATTTTTTTGCGCAAACGCCTTCCTTGCGTTAATGAGATGCAAGGAAGGCGTTCCCGTCTAAAAACAGACGCACATAGCGGTGCGTGGTATTTATGCTCCAGGGCAAAAATCATTCCCGCGCGGCAGGCGGCGCAAAAAAATGGCGCAAAGCACGAATAGCGTGAAATTTTAACGCCTGGGTCAGGGCAGGCATTAAAATGGGGCAAACACACCTGTACTTAATCAGAACACACAGAACAAACAACAGAGCAGCAGAGCAGCAGAGCAGCAGAGCAGCAACAGGGAGACATGGAGGTGCTTTTTCTTCAACGTGCACGTAGACGCAGAGCCCTGCAGCAACAACAGCAGCCACAACAACAACAGCAGGGACCCCAAAGACAGCGCAGAAGGCAGGAGAGGATATTCCGCCCACGAACAACCCTGCATGGCCTCAGGGAACGAGACATCATCCAGAGGTACCGGTTGAACTGGCAGGCCATTCAGCAGCTGCTGACAAATATTGAACAGCAATTGGCCCCCACTTTAGTGACTCCACGCACTATCCCAACCGAAACAAAGCTGCTTGCCGTACTTCACCTGCTGGCAAGTGGCTCGTTTGAGACAACTGGTGCCCTGGTTGGTGGAATCTCACAACCATCTTTCTCCGCATTCCTGCCTAAAGTACTGGATGCCATCATTGGACTGACACCCCGCCACATCTGCTTCCCTAACACAGTGCAGAAGCAGCAGGAAACAAAACAGGGGTTCTACGCCATCAGTGGCTTTCCGCACGTCCTTGGTGCAATCGACTGCACACACGTACGCCTTGTGCCACCTGCTGCGAGTGAACACCTCTACCGCAACAGGAAGCACACACATTCCATCAACGTGCAGGCCATAGTCGATCACCAAGGACTGATCAGCAACATTGTGGCTAAATATCCTGGGAGTGTACATGACGCATTCATCTTCCGTCACTGCACCATCAACCAACACTTCCAGGATGGACGGTATGGCAATGGACTACTTGTTGGTAAGGACAAAAATCTACTTATATACTCACTGCACAGAAACCCTCTAGGATAAACAACCCATACACCACAATAGCAACACCTAGACAGGAACACACTGAGGTACTCACATCACTAGCCATGTGTCACAAGTCACCATTAAACCTCTCACACATTTGAATATACTCCACAGCTTAGTGTGAAGACATTCATGACTGTGGTTGCCTAAATGTCACCTTGCAAATTGGAAGTCTCACAATAACCTGTACACTAATACAATGCATAACTTTTAAGGGATGGGATGGCCTGGCTATGTTCATATGAACGTTTCTAATACCCTTTCATGTTTCAACTCTGCATGGAACTATCATCACACCCCCAGTGAGGACACACGGACACCTGTGTCACAAGTCACAATGCAAGGGAGGGCACACTGTACTTGAGAAACCAATACATCCTGCTGACAAACAGTTAGACAACAAACACTTGCTCAGCCAAGGAAAAAAAACAATGCCAAAGTTTCCACCAACAACCATAGGTTGTCACATTAGTACACAAAATAGTCACAGACAACACAACACAACTACTGCCATCAAAGATACGTACAACAGTGCCTCCTACATCTAATTGATACCATTCTGTGTTTCTCTTTCAGCTGATCAGGGGTATGGCATCCAGCCTTGGCTAATGACACCATATGGGAACCCAAATACTGCTGCTGAGCGGGCATACAATGACGCCCACAAGAGGACCCGCAGCATTGTGGAGAGGACCTTTGGTATCCTAAAGTCAAGGTTCCGCTGCCTTGACATCACTGGCGGAAGCCTACTATACTCCCCAGAGATGGTCTGCAAAATCATACTCACTTGTGCCATATTACACAATATTTGTGTACAAAGGAACATTCCCCTCCTTGAACCGGACCCAGACATGCCTGAGGATGATGATGAGGAGGATGCTGGCCTGCAACAGGAGGGGGAACAACCTAACACCGCAGCAGGAGTGCGTAGGCGCCAACAGCTTGTGAACAATTTTTTTACTTAAGTTATTATAATCACTTGTATTCCACACTTGTAAATAAACACAGATAACAAACACCACATCATGCTTTGGCCTATTCATTTCTGACCACCTTTAGTTTGAAATAGCTGAAGATGAATGTCGTCTCATTGATCAAGAATGCCATTAAAATTCATCACACCAAAAATAAACATCACAACTGTATGCACAGAGGGTAGGATGTGACATGTTACATTACCATACACAGAGCCCAACAAGAGTACAAATGTGACAATTACACATGCCGGATCCAAACAACTGAAACAGTCTCTCATCCAGCCCAAAATTGGAGATCATTTGAAAGTCACATCACACGTGTTCAGAGACAGGGTGGGACCATCCATGTGTACGTGAACATGTCATCAATGGCTTCTCTCAAGTGTATGATGTGAGCAATACACAATTGCAACAACATCAGCTGCCACTAACTCAGGAGGAGACCTTGAAGTTACAGTGACAACATACACACAGACAGGTCATACTGGATCCACATTCCCACACACATGTACACATATGTCATACAACCAACCTAATATTTGAAAGTAGACCATCACAGTTGTGTCCCAGTTTGAACCTAGCAGGAAGATTGTAACATGACACTAAACCAGTTTATGCAGAAAGGGACACAGACAAGCAAAACAATCTTCGCATTATCACATCGTGAACGCTGAGAGTCTTGCAAACTTAGGGGGTCATTCTGACCCTGGCGGTAATTACCGCCATGGCGGAGGTCGGCGGTAGCACCGCCAACAGGCTGGCGGTGCACTGATGGGCATTCTGACCGCGGCGGTTCAGCCGCGGCCAGAAACGGGAAGTCGGCGGTGTACCGCCGACTTCCCGCTGCCCTTGAGAATCTGCCATGGCGGCGGAGCGCGCTCCGCCGCCATGGGGATTCTGACACCCCCTACCGCCATCCTGTTCCTGGCGGGTCTCCCGCCAGGAACAGGATGGCGGTAGGGGGTGCCGCGGGGCCCCCGTAAGAGGGCCCCACAAAGAATTTCAGTGTCTGCTTTGCAGACACTGAAATTCGCGACGGGTGCAACTGCACCCGTCGCACCTTCCCACTCCGCCGGCTCCATTCTGAGCCGGCGTCCTCGTGGGAAGGGTGTTTCCCGCTGGGGTGGCGGGCGGACTTTTGGCGGTCGCCCGCCAGCCCAGTGGGAAAGCCAGAATGACCGCCGCGGTCTTTCGGCGGGAACCGCTTGGCGGGCGGCGACCGCCGACCGCTGCGGTCAGAATGACCCCCTTAGTCATATGAAAATGGTATGCAACTTAGCTCCAAATCATCATTACTGCAAACGTCAAATGGGCTAATGAGATGAATGAATGGTCAACAGTCATTCATACCATATGGCCTTACATTCGCCCGCTGCTGCAGGTTTGCCAGGATATGATAAAAATACTCCATGGATACAGTAGCTATTCTGGATGGTCAAATCCTAGGGTGCTGGGGGCCTAACTCCACCTCTACCACCCCCAAAACATACAAGAATCATGTACTTGTGAACTAAACACATGCATAAGGCACATTTGTGGCCTCCATGTCACAAGTCCTACACAAATATGAAACACAAAATCAAAATGGGACATGGTCAGCCCCATAAAAACTGAAAGTGACTCTCCCACTCCCTGTTAGGACTACAGATAAAAGCATCCCCATCATAAAGGTGGGGACATTTTGGAGACGGAATACATAATGGTATCAAAAACATCATTTCAAAATAGCCATCAGCAATTACACCAAATATGTTGTCAAATATGGTCAATACATTAGTTAACGTATCCCAAACATCACAGTGTGAAGGCCGTCTATACATAAAAGTACGGACATGTGTCATATACAAACACAAATGTGTCTCACATCGCACCATTTTACCATGACAAATCACCTTTCCAAAGCTAAACACATGAAGACATTTGGATAAATTTGCTCCATATTCTACGCATACAGCATGGCCGTCATAATTTGTTCACGTACATGAGTGCACACAATGCAGAGTCAGATACAAATGTATCCAAAAGTGTCTTGATATTTCACCTTCAAATTATTATTTACATCCACAATATTTTTGACTCTGCATCATGTGCACTACTGTATGTGTAAAAAAAAACACGCCCATGATGTATGCGTCGTGAAATTGACGCTACATGCACAATATGTTGGTCATTTCATGTACAGTATTAATTATTAATATTCATATCATATTTTTTCACTCTGCATCATGTGCACCACTATACGTGTAAAAAAAACGACGCCCATGATGTATGCGTGGTGAAATTGACGCTACATGCACAATATATTGGTCATTTCATGTACAGTATTAATTATTAATATTCATATCATATTTTTTCACTCCGCATCATGTGCACCACTGTACATGTAAAAAAAATGACGCCCATGATGTATGCGTGGTAAAAATGACGCTACATGGACAATATGTTGGTCATCTCATGTACAATTTGAAATATTAATATTCATATCATATTTTTACACTCCGCATCATGTGCACTGTAATGCGTCAAAAAAATATGACGCACATTTGTGTATGCGTGAAAATATGATGCATTACGCGAAAATAAAAACGGCGGCCATTTTATGCAGGAAGTGATGTAATAGGATATCCTGTTTACCAAATCTGTACTGGGAGTTGACTTTCACTTTCACTTTGCAGTCTCAGAGTTATCTAGACTGTGTGGTTGTGTGAAAGGTGTTGTCCTGTGTTTTACTGCTTTAGTGTCCTGTGTGCCTTGTATTTTGTCTTTGTGTCAATCTTTTATTGTTGTCTAACATTGTCTCAGTCTGTTTAGTGTTATTTTGTCTATACCTGTGATAGTTTGTATTGTCTGTGGGAGTCTGTTGTGGGTAGCATAGTTTGGGGGGTTAGTTGGGCTATTTTTATCCTTCTTCTTTTTCTTTCACACCTCTACCTTTCCCCATTTCCCACTTTTTCTTAAATTTTTCTTTTGTACTTTTTTACACCTCTCATCATGTCAGGTAGGCCTCGCCTGTCCAGGATGGGTGAGGACGAATTGGGGGGCTTCATATGGCTCGTAAGCCATTTCCTCCCACTGATGCTGGAGGCTGGGGGCCGTGTGATACAGGGGTATCACACGGAGGCGAGGAAAATCCGTTGGGAGAAGGTGCGCCATCACCTGGTCCGGGTCTACGGGAGTCTGAGGAATATACATCAACTCAAGCACCGCTGGGCAGATCTGATCAGCAGGGAACAGGACCTGCTGGACCACCTGGGACTCCGGATTGGTGGCTATGCTGGTGAGTACTAATCAATTACATGGGAATAATAGGAATGTGTGCGTGAACATATGATGATTGGTAGCCAATCTGCAAAATAAGTAGCTGACTGCGTGTTATGCTAGGGAAACCTAGGCCCATGGGTATACACATAAATCCCCATTTTTGCTACACATGTACACCCAATAACAGCAGTAAAATGCAACATCTATTTGTATTTTGCTAAGTAGCCCCCTCTCTGCGTCACAAAATGATGCAAATGCTGCGCTACAAAGGTATACATATGTGTCCAAATGTGTATTTGTTGCAGGATGTGTATGAAGACCTATGCTACCAGGCCGATGCCTCATTTTTGCAACACATACCAGATGGCTGTAGCTGCATGGAATGTACTGTTGCATTTGTATCTGAAAAGCAACACGTGAACTGCTCTATTTGTACTCTACTGGTCATAATGGCCAGTGAGTACGTCATGTAGAAACAACATAGCTACATATGTAGACGCCATAGCTAGACCGAAAATTGCAAACACATGATGATGCCTCCGGGGCGTGGTATGCCACACCACAGGCTCCCCCAACGGTGCCCCCAACAACCCCCGCCACTACATCCACCAGGTCTGGCCAAGTGGACCCAGCAACGGACCAGGCATCCTCATCTAGACCTGGACCCAGCCGTGTGGTGGGAGCAGGGCAGTCCCGTGCCCACACCACTCCACCAACACAATCCACCTCCTCCGGCACCCAGACCTGCACTGACCCTCCGATCAACCCAGCGGACTTCCACGCATTGTCAAGGAAATTGGACAGGTTGATTGGAAAAGTTGACACCCTGACGGAGGACATGGCTGAGGTGAAGAAGAAGGTGCGCTCCATCCGGCGAACACTACGGAGGCCAAATCAGTAGACATTTTGCCCTCCAGAACTTTTACCCCTCCCCTCTCACCTCTTTCCTATTTCATACTGTTAGTTGGGTTTGGGGGGTTAGTTATAGGATAAGTGTAGGAAATTAGCTTAGTTAGTGTTAGGTAAGAGGGTGGGGGGTCCTTCTTCTTTATATCTTATCTTTTTGTGTGGGTGGGTGGGGGGCAATGTTGGGATTCCTGTTTAAAAAAAATAAAAAATAATAAAATAAAAAAAATCTATAAAAAAAAAATATATATATATATGTTTGTTTAGGATAGTGTAGTATGTGTGTAGGTTAGTAAGTGTTGTCCTGCATGTGTCTTGTCTCATAATGGTGGGTGGGGGGTTGATGTTTAGATCGTTTCGTTACATGTGTAGAGTAAGTTTAGCTTAGGTTAGTTAGGGACAGTTGTGGGTTAGTAGTAGTCAGGTTAGATTAGTGTAGGTTTATCTTTCCCTTAGTTGCCTCTTTTATTACTTATTGGAAATAAAAATTTTGTTAACCCTTTACCTGATGCGTTAGGTGCTACCTTTTCATGGCCTTGACATCAGTGTAGCAGAAAGTTTTAGTATGACATTTGTGTCCTATGCTCGCTATCCCCAGGCTATTGAGGTTTAACATGCCAGCTACCCGTGTGCTAACTTGGTAAGTATCCACCATGTGGGAGAGCCACCATTGGTAGTGTGCATAGATCATCAAGATTTGGGGTTGGTATGTATCCTACTTCACAAAGAGTGCTTCCAGAGTTGATTTTGTAGGTAAATAGATAGGTCGGACAGCATTGTGAAGTTCAGGGAGAGCTTTGTAGATGAGTATTTGTTCACACTCTTGTCTTGTTGCTGTCATTGCTGACCTACATCATGTGTGTACTGCTTGAGCATGACTTTCCTTCATGGTAGTATACGCTGTAAGGGTGATTGATGCAGTGTAATTTGGTTATCATTCCTTTCATTTTACAGCATAATTTCTTGTTTTAGTATTGCAAGGTGCCTACATTTCTCAGCCACCATTAGTTGTCTAGAATAGCTATGGATGGGGCCTCATTCTGTCCAACACAGCATGATTGTGTGTGCTTAGTCCCTACATCAGTTATTTTCCTCAGTCTAGTAAAGCTATGATGCAATCCTGGCCACTGCACAGATGTTTCAGTATACATGAAATCAGGACAGTAGTATAGAGAATCGACATGGTTGCCACACAGCCACTTTGGAGTTATGTACTGCACAGTTGAAGTGTGAAATGACACAGAGACACAATAGGTGTGCAAGTGATATTTATTTTTAGGTGGAGTAGTGCAAAAAGTCCATTAACAATGTTAGGTGAGTCCGTTCTGGTGCATTCTTAAATGGTGATCCTATTTACAGGGTGTGGATGATGCTCCTGACATGCTGGGGTGATGTCACAGACGGTGCAGAGGAACAGGAATTGCCAAATGGAAGGAGAGAAACATTTACAGCCAATGTGGACAAGTTAAACAGTGGATTGCCGAACAGTCATTGAGGGTAGTTGGAGTGAGGCTGGCATGTGTCAAAACGTAGGACCTTGGTCAGAGTAGGGCATGGTGCAGGGACTAGGGCTTCCGGGTACTCTTGCGAGTGAATGTTATCTGTTCCATGTCTTCTTCTTCTGATGTGTGTGTTGCCTGGTGTGTCCTTGTTGTTGTTGGTTGTGAAGGGGCAACACACACCTCAGTGTCAGAAGACATGGAGGCAGACATCCCGGGGGCTGATCCCTGTCCAGTTATGAAGGGCAGTACTGCAGCAAGGAGGGCGTGCTGGTTTTTCAGATTGGCAGCCACATCCCAATGGTAGGCAGCCAGGTCGGCCCTGAGGGGTTCGATGTTGCATTCGTGCACACGCTGACTGGCTTGCTGTTGGAGTTGTTTGGTCAACTGGATGACAGCTGTGCAGATTGCCTTCTGTGTTACTAAAAGTTCCTCCAACAGCGATGTTCTGGCTTGCATTGCAGCTGCCTGATCAGCAGTTGACAGCATGCACGAACGCACCCCCTCAAGGCTGGCTGCCATAGTTTGCATCCCCACCCGCACCTCCTTGGCCAGCTCCCGCTGGACCCCAACGACTGTTCTTTCGAAGCTAGTGCCAGTGTCGTCAGAGTCCTCAGCTGTGTTGGAGCTGGCAGGTCTTACAATTGGGGTGGCGGGTGGTTCTACTGTGGTGGCTGCTTCTTCTTGGCTCCTCCTTGTTACTGAAGGGGGGGTTTGGAGGCTTTCGAGGACCATGTCAATGGTCTCTTGTGTGAGGTTGATGGTCTCGTCATCCATGTCATCAGGGAACTCATGGACAGGCATATCGGCAGGAGATCCGTGTTCCTCTGCAAAGAAACAGGGTACAATTAGTGTGTCTGTGTTGAGATCATTTTGCACTAAGATACAAGCCTTTGGATGCCTTAACTTTGTACTCTGATTTTGTCTTGGTATCTGCTGTCCGTCATAGGGCATTGTTGTAGGCCTATGGCCTACCTGTGTGTCACATGTATGATATGGAGCTATCAGACATGCCTGCCAGGTCATCTCTAGGTGTTGATTTGTAATTATTTCGGAATATGCATTTTTTTGTCCTACTCCTCCCTCGGTGTTTCACTATTGTTATGGAGGGACATTTGTTTGGGTGGGCTCTCATTATCCTACATGTGATTCTTGGCTTTCTAGGCAGCAGGATAGCTAATGGTGTGGGGGACTAAGTTTGACCCACTTGTAAATAACTCTGTCACCCATATATTCTATTTAGCTCAGACAGACTAGCAGTGCCTCTGGTCTCCCACAACAGAGGAATGTTTAGAAGTCCAAGCCCATGACATCTTTGGGACTTCTCAGGGAAGTGGTGGTCACTCAGGTCCTACACATTTCTATCTTTTCCGGTATGTTCCCATACACAAATGACACAGACAGTATTTGTTTGATATGAAGTTTCATTGTACAACTGACTTGTAGGAATTTAGGTGTGAGCCCCTATAACCAAAACAATACACACAGTTAGAACTGAAATAGTCCGCAGGAGAGTAATACATTGGTACACAGCTATCATGGTGCCTAACAGTTTCTACTCTCCCTCTGCTTGTTCTATATATAGCACAGCATGTTAAGTTTGAAGCTTGGCTGTCTGAATCACAGGGGAGACATCATCCCTCATATCAGAGGAATGGGCTGGGATCTGGTTGTGCATCAGCAGCAAGGCAGGCAGCATCTAGATGTGATTTTCTGTTTGTAAACTCCCCCATGCGTGTCTTGGGACGAGGAAGTGAATTTAAAAGACATATGTCATTGTGATGACAAAGTTTCCCTACGCAGGAATGGCAAACCTTAACCCCTACCACATCTATCATCAACGAACCAGACGGTATCCTTGACTGGGGCACAGAGTGAATATGTTCTGGCAAACTCCAGTGCAGAAGTAGGCAAAACAGGGTGATTTGACTAATTGCCAACACCTTAGGACTGACTATTTGCTACATTAACTGATAGGAAGGGCAATGAGATTCATTTAGTGCAAAGTGCTCTGAGGCACTTAGATGTGAGCAAATGAGTATAAGTACATTCAGGGTAAGATGCACAAAGGCCTCCAGCCTGAGGCTATTGCGCAAAATATACGTTTCACTTGCCACGCTACACTTTGACTGACTGTGGGTGTTGTGACTGCCCTGCCAGCACACTTGCCTCACAGGCCCTGCACCATACACTTTTTATTCACATTGCATGATCTGTACATGTTAGGTGGCATGACCTATGTATGTCAATGTTAGGATGTGGTATGGATGTAAACATTGTTGATGTTTGTATCTGATGGGGTCTCATGTGTGTCTTACTGGATTGGCCTGTTTATCGTATGAATGTCCTATTTTTTGGTTAGACTGTGCAGATGTGTTTCATTGACCAGTTGCCTGTGTCCCCTCGTCAATGTTGTTGTCTGAGCAGTATGACATTTGTGATGTAGCATTGTTAGGCAGGCACGTGAGGGACCCTGATGTATGCAGCATGTGTGTGTCGTTAGTGCTGTGTGGCTCCTATTGCTGTTTACTTAGGCTTATGTATGTGTCAGTTATGGACATTCGGCATTTAAGTGTACTGGTACCTTTGTCTTATTTCTAGGAGTAGTTGCTGATGTCATCCTCACCCCCTAATTTAGGTATGTATGTTCCAGGGTGGGGTTCCTGCCATTTGGTACTATAGCTGCCCAGAGATGAGAGGTGTTATTGTCAACTGTGGTGGCAGTTAAGTTGCAGTTGTTGTATTTGCTACTGCATTACAGGTAGGGACCTAGTTGATGGGGAATAGTTTGTGCAAAACAAGTGCCTGGATGTGGATTCAGGGTAGTGTCCTTCCCACCTGTCACTGGTTTCCCTTGGCTCTCTTGTTGTAATTACAGGATGTCCCCGTGGGACTGTAGTGGTGGCAGTATTTTGTCGTGCCCCGGCTATGGTCAGTACTGGGCATTCCCCCCTGCCGTGCCCCTTTCCCCATGCCACTTCATATATGTGCTAAGTTACATGCATTGTGTAGTAGGTATCCCCCCCCTGCTTACAGTCCCCATTATTGCATTGTAATTCCCCATGCGACTTACCCTGCATGTGCGTAGTGTCGTGGTAGTCTGCGCTGTCCAGTCCTTGTATCCCTGTGACGATCTCCTCCGGGATGACGGCTGTGACCATCTCCTCCATGTGGTCCAGGACCTCCTGATGTGCTGGACTCCCCCCTCCAGTCTGCATTGCTGCCTTCCTGTTCCTGGCCATTTTCTCTTTGGTCCTACGTTTACAGTCATGCCAGCGTTTCTTACACTCGGTGACTGTCCGGCGTTCTTCAGCCACACTGTTTATCTTGTCCACAATTTCTTTCCAGATGGCCTCTCTCCTACTGAGTGGCAATTTTGAGGATATGAAAAGTTGGTGCTGGTGTTCCGTCACCTCTTTCACCAGGATTTCCTGCTCCTCTGCACTGAAGCGACACTTTCTTTTTTTCTTTAACATGTCCTGGTTCCTGTATGCTTCCTCCTGGCTGGTTCCTGGTCTGCTCTCATCCTCCTGGGGTCTGTTGGGGCATCTAGGATCCATTTTGGGTCTCCTCTCCTGTAAGTGCAGTTTTCGCGCAAAAATGTCACGCAATAGCGTGAAAAAAAACGGCGTTTTCACGATTGCGCTGTCGTAAATCGACCCACAGTGATTTGCGTCACTTTTACGTGGGTTTCCCTTACGACAGACCGATGCTGTGTGCGTCACGAAATAATGACTCCCACCTGTTGGGTGCGCCGCCGTACGTCAAAGTAAAATTTGACGCCCGAATGGCGCATCCAAATGGCGTTAGACGGCGCAAATTTTTTTGACGCAAAACTGCGATAGCGCAGTTTTGCGTCAAAAAGTATAAATATGGCCCTTAGTGTATGTCTTACTCAGTTACACTGTTTTGCTCTGAATAATTTGATGCATGTTCGCTTCACCCCTCGGAACTGAGAAGAAAAGATTCATCGGACCACAGATTGAAAGACAAAGCCTAGTGCTGCATAGTTTTGATGTGCAAGTTTCCTTTGCAGTTGCAAATGCTGTGATCTGCAAAGTAATAGCTTTTGCAACTGAAAAAGGACATTCTTCTGGTCAGTAAACCTCTTCTGTGAGTCACAGATGCTTTTTCCAACATGCAAAAGGAGGTTTTGTAGTCATCCCTACTTGTAATTAGGAGGGAACTTAAAAGTGATGGTCACTCCAACATACAATTCACATTGACAAGTATCAATGATTTGCGATCTCAGTTGTAGTCTACAAATACATGCAACCAAGTTGGGATGTTTTCAGATTTGTGATGGAGAAGCTGTCCTGAGGGACAGATTCCCCTTTAGGAATCATGATGAGTGGCCCTGTGAAGGAGTCAGTGTGGTATATGAGTGATCACTCCAATTTATCCCCAGGAGGATACATCACCTTGCCTGTAAGGCTACTATAATAAATTAGTTTGCCATTTTGGCAATACAATGCTGGAAAGGAGGTATTTGTTCCTGTGCCGACCACCATCCTTAATTCCATTTGAATCATAAGGCATTGCAAAAAGGGACCAGCCTAATATTCATCAGGCAGGTCGTTCAGAGGTTGTAAGCAAATGGACATTTTGTGTTGTGAACTATTATCATATAGGTTGTTGTATCACACAATTACAGGCAGATTACTAAAATTCATGGCTCAGCTCCAACCCGCTGCTTGCAAACTTCCTTTTCATGCAACAGTTTGTCCCTATATTCTGTTATTTGTAAGAGAGCTCTACTACATCTCAAATCATGTATGAAACTGCTCTTCCATCTAGTTATCCATCCTGTTTCCTACTATAAGAAGAATATTGAAAAATGCTTGATAAAGTTTGATAACAAAACTGTCATCCCTGCATGAAAAATTACAAAACAAGAACCAAAAGAACAGAAGAATCTCCATCACAAAGAAAAAAAGTTCTCAAAATCAACTACAGGAAGAAACCACATTTAGAAACTAAAGACACGGAATATATGCAAAAGAAGGAGAAAATGGGGACATATGAGGCTTTGCATATAGCACGAGAAAAACATTAGTTCGTAATGGTGACTTTAAGGCCACCTCCATACAATTAGAAGAGAAAGCCATCTCCATCACCACAGAGTGAGCAACACTACTAAGATGGGGAGGGGACAAGGATCTCCCTTGCCCTTCATCAATGAATTGAAAGCATTCCTTAATCCCATAGCACAAATCACAACCACAAGGGAAAACATACATTTAACATTAAATAGGATCCCAAATGGCAAAAACTGATATGCGACCCTTGTGTTTGACTAAAAATGAAAGATACGTGTGCAAGCTCTTTCTGATTTTGAGGTAAAGGGGTATATAGCAATATGCCATCGGCTTAGTGCGCAAGCAGTGAAGTCATACCCAGCAGCGTCGGCCACGCAGGGGAGATCCCGAAGTTGGAAAACACCCAACAAAAAATTTATATATTTCAGTGTACTGTTGATGGATTTGCGAAGGTGGAGAACATGGAGAATGGCTAGGAGCGGGTCGTGGGAAGACTTCACTGGACTTGGTGTAGTCAAAGGCTGCATGTTAGGCTGTGTTAGGCCGTGCACCGAGCGGAGAGAATTAGGCTAACCGGTAGCCGAACACAATGCAAACAGCAGTGGCACACTCTTTAAGATAAAAACAACCGCTTACCTCTGCGTGGGCCACGACAGACAGAAGGCGAGCTGCAGTGGAGGAGATACAGTAGAGAGGAGTCCAGGGGTGTCCCGGGCCCGGAACCTGGTCCCGGATGGCACTTGGGATCCAATGTGGCAGAGAGGCGGACGCAAAAATCCTTTTCCGTGGGAGAGGCATCACATGTAACAGAAGGGCATCTGAGAATGGAGAAGCAGTGAGGCCCTCAGAGAAATGGCTCTACGAAACTAAGGTAATTTGTGCCCCCCCAATTTTTCTATTGTTCAACCTGGGACCATTACTAAATCAATAGAAACTAAGAATATTGTTATGCATGGGGGGCTGAGGGGCAATAAAAGGGAAGGAGGGGCAGCTGGGGCGAATAACCTGGACCAGCTTACTCCCTGAGAAGTGGTAAGAGGATCTCTAGGGCCATAGGAAAACTAGCTTCTGGTGGGGGAGAGGCCCCCTATGTAGTTATTAAACTTGAGAGTTTTGGTAGTCAGAAGGACCAAGTCAGGGACAACAGTAGACTAGTGCTAATAGCACCTCAAAAAGCTGGAGTTATTGAGCAAAAGGCTTAGGATTACCCCTTCTCTAAAATGAGCGCGGGGTAAGTTGAGTTGTGGAGATCGAGAGCAGCCCCAACAGGTTTCAACTTCTGAAAGATGCGGATGTGAGGGAGATAGAAAAGGAAGATGGCAGACCCTCCTGTCATGGCCTGCTGGTAGATGTTATAAACGGGGAGTTGAATAGTAAATCTCAGGGACCTGAGATGGATAAGGTTTCAAGGACCGATGGGGACATCCAGCAGCAGGCTCGAGGGCACCGGTCTACAAGACCAATGGTTGAGATCCCTTCACGATCGTTACCAGGGGTGGGAAAGGACAGAAGAGGGCTTAGTAGAAGAGCCTTCCAATCAATCCATTGCAGGAATGCTAAGAGCCCTATCTTTGGAAGTCAAGGGTGGTTTTGAGACCTCAAACACTAACCAGAAGGAGATAAGAGGTCTATGAGAGGTCCTTGGAAAAAAGATTGATGACCTTGCATGGAGGACTGCTGACCTTGAGGAAGAGTTTGGAGACCTAAATACTGCAATGGAAATAAACAAGGTGGAAATTCAAAAGTTGGAAACTGGGGAGGAAAGTGTCTTGTCTAAGCTTGTATCTTTGGAGAACAATCAGAGAAGAAACAATTTGAGATGCTTAAATGTCCCAGAGGGCGTGAAACGGGGTGATCAGAAAGGATTGGTAGTCCGTCTGACTGAGCAAGGAGTACAGGTTGAAGGCACAGATGAAGCTATTGCAAGGGATATTCGAAGGGTGCCCAGAGACCCTTTTAGAAAAATCCCAAACAGAGGTAAGCCTAGGAAAATATTGGTCAGTTTTCATACGTATGCAATTAAGGAGCAAATCTTAGCTGATGCGTTGAAAAAGAAGTCACTAAAGGTGGAAGGAATTAGTTTTGAGATTAGTTCAAATCTATCAAGTATGACACTGAATAAACAATGGGAGTTGGGGAACAGAATCAATGTTTTGAAGGGGTTGGGGGCTACGGCCCAATTTAAATTCCTGGCTTCCTTGAAAGTAATGGCTAAGAACAAAATGTATAATTTTAAAGATTGGTGAGAAGTAGACAATCTGATTAAAATGTTAAAAAAGGGAGGCCAACACAGCTAAATGTAAGAGTGGATTTCATGTAGCCTGTAAGCAGGGGGCCCAGTGAGGGACCATCCAAGGCGGTATTCGCCTAGAGAAAGGAGGTAGGGTGGGTACTCCCAAGGAGTCAGGGGTTGTGGTTGGGGTTGGGGTTGGTAGGGGGAATAGGGGGCAATCTCTGGGTGGGGAGTATGAGGGAAAAAAGAAAATAGGTAGACTTCTACGGGACAATTAAAAAAGGTTTCCAAAACATAGATACATGTATGGACTGACACAGAGTCTGATAGGCTCAATAGACTTAGCCAATTCTTGTAAGGAACCTCTAGCTTTAGTAGTGATAGATGCCACAAAGGCATTTAACAGGTTTAATTGGACATACTTGGGTACCCTCTGTGAAGTTTTTAAAGGGGGAGGTGTGAGAGTGTGAATTTTCTAACATGTTTATCAATGATTTTGGTACACTAATTATTTAGTGTATTAACATGTAAAAACGGTTGACTTTTGAAAATGGTTCTAAATATTGAAGTTATGTTCCATAGTTCAATGTTTATACAAAGGTATACTTGATGATATAATACATGTGTACACATATATCCCTAGTGGCTTGCTGCATTATGTCTTACAAGGCCATGTTTAAATGAATTCTTGTATATGTTGAATTTTCTATTGTTGGAGAATGGTACTATTATGTGGTTTCTTCCTCGAGGATGGAAGTGAATGCAGCAAGTAAGAAAGTTTCTTCCTGAGAAGAGAAATTTAGACGAGATGGAACAATGTAGCTACAAACGAGATGGAAGAGGAAAAGTTACTGTTGAAAATATGTCCTGGTTAATGTGACATTGTTGCATTTTAGGTTATCAATTAGAATTATTGTTGGCTGAATCGTAACCACCGAAAGTACGGACTAATCATACGTTTTTTAAAAGATTAGTAAAACAACCTGAGTAGGATTTTCTTTAGGCAGGTGATTGATTTGAGACATTAGATGTCAGATGTTAGAGTTGACACAATAGGTCCCAGATGTTAGACTTTAGACTTCTGTCGTTAGATTTCAGACTTGAGACTGCAGACTTCCAGAGTTCCTGCTAATGGTCCGAGTTGTATTAGCAGTGTGCATTTAGCTGTCATTAGGCCTGATTCTTTAAAGACATACCTGATGGTGTACCCTTGCTGAAGTAGGCTACATGTTGTTGTTGCTGGGGTAAAGTATGAAATTGTAATGTTAAATGTGTCTCTTTTGCTTTGCAGGTACCATCTACAACTTATAATTTGATTTCTGCATACTAAAAATGTTTTATTAGAATAACCCGAGTCAGAGAGATTTTCCTAAATTTGTGTTTCTACATTTTTTACATGAAGCCTAACATGTTGATGCTAATTTGTGGTTAGTGAGGGTATTAACATTGAATGCTCAAGACTTATATTGACAATCTTTGAATGTTTGTACTAATGCATACATTGCCATTATTACCGATTCTGGTGTTGCTCATCAGTGTTATTATTTTGGAGATTATTTGCTTGATTGTTTTGATTAAACTCAGATATATTAGATGTTCTAATCAACCACTCCTAATTCTACATGCTTACCACTAGTGTTTGAGGGTTATTTTCGTGACTTTAGCATTGTTAATCTAGGGAAATAAATTGTAAAATTCTTCTCAATAAACTGGTGTGGTTCTTGTTTAAGATTCAAGATTTTTGATTATATTGATTATTGTTGATGATTACATTCCTCATTGAAGACATCCCCTCAATGCTATGTCTCTTCGATCCATTGACCTCTTGTGCAGAATCCACTATTCGGTTTAAGCAATAGCTAGGGTTTCATGGCGCTGAAGCAGTTTTTGGTAGCAGGGGATGGTTAGGTCATTGTTTGATGATGTCATAATGAGGTTAATGTAAGATTTTCTTTCTTTCCTGAAAATAAAATTTGTTGTTTTTCATTTTTTTAAGATTGAACAAGATGAGTTGCTAGTTGCCTTAAGTGACTTTCCCCGGTTCTTGGAGACCCTCTAGGCTGAAGGGTATGTTTCTAGTGGTGTTTGGTTGAATTGAGTGAAGTGAGTTGCGCTTGCACATCTTGAGCTAATTTGCAGATGACTGAGGTGAGTATGAGTTTAGAGGAGTGGAGATACTCAAGTAGAATATAGAAGGAGTAGGAGTACTCCAATAGGTATGAGAGCAGGGAAGCTGTGCTCTTAATTTGAGTGTGGCGCCTAATTCATGAAAAATTATCCATGTGGTTGTTGATGACAGGCCTAAGGCGAGAGGTCTGGGACTCCCGAGTATATTGACAAGTGCAGTGAGACACTTAGGGGGTCATTACAACCCTGGCGGACGGTGATAAAGCGGCGGTAAGACCGCAAACAGGCCGGCAGAAAAAAAAAGGGAATTACGACTGTGGCAGAAACCACCAACAAAGACAGCCACTTTAACACTCCGACCGCCATGGCGGTACAGACAAACAGCGCGGCGGTCACCACCAATAGACAGGCGGGAGACAAAGTACCGCCCACACTATTACAACCCACCAATCCGCCACCTTTTCCGGGGTGGATTCACCATGGATAAAAATACAGCGGAAACAGCCATTTCAATGGGAAAAATGGGAAAACGCTCACCTCTACACACTCCACGAGGAAGGAGGGCACCATGGAGCCCGGAACTCCAAATACTCCCTGCGATAGTCTTCCTGCTCCTGTACGATCATCGTCAACGCCGGCGCCGAAGACAACGGTGAGTACTGCACCTACGACATAGGGAAGGGGGAGGCAAAAGTCAGGGACACACACGCACAGCACCCCCACCGACCCTCACCCGCTACAACACACACACCAATGCATATCCAAACATAACAGTAACAACCCAAAAAAAATCCCGGAAGAATGCAAAGACAAAAAGAAATGAGTGCAAACATTGTAATGTATCAAAATATAGTAAGCAAATATATACAGATATATATACACATTCAACAAAATATACATCACGATTAGTAGTTCAGGTATGCACCATTCAATGTCGGTGGACCACTGGGCCCAAAATGCATGGGCGAGGTCCACACGATACCTGAGCAAAACGGAGAGAACACTGCAGGGGCATCAGATCGAAATACAACAGGCACCTCAGGGGGAACTGAAAGGGGGGCATCTCAGCCGGATGACAGCACCACGCCAGATCCACGAGGGGGCTCCATGCCCATTGATGTATCCTGGGAAGTGCAAAGCCACAGTCTCTCAAGTCTCTACAGTGGGTGGGTTGCCCACTGTACCATCCTGGGGAGTGCAAAGCCACAGTCTCACAAGTCTCTACAGTGGGTGGGTTGCCCACTGTACCATCCTGGGGAGTGCAAAGCCACAGTCTCTCAAGTCTCTACAGTGGGTGGTTTGCCCACTGTACCATCCTGGGGAGTGCAAAGCCACACTCTCACAAGTCTCTACAGTGGGTGGTTTGCCCACTGTACCATCCTGGGGAGTACAATGCCACAGTCTCACAAGTCTCTACAGTGGGTGGTTTGCCCACTGTACCATCCTGGGGAGTGCAAAGCCACAGTCTCACAAGTCTCTACAGTGGGTGGGTTGCCCACTGTTCAATCCTGGGAAGTGCAAAGCCACAGTCTCTCAAGTGGATGACAGTCTCCACTGGTTCTGGAGGGGGACTGGTGCCCAGAGTGCTTCATCCTGTTAAGGACTGAGATAGTGGATGCTGTTCTCCACTGGTTCTGGAGGGGGACTGGTACCCAGAGTGCTTCATCCTGTTAAGGACTGAGGTAGTGGATGCTGTTCTCCACTGGTTCTGTAGGGGGACTGGTGCCCAGAGTGCTTCCTCCTGTTAAGGACTGAGATAGTGGATGCTGTTCTCCACTGGTTCTGGAGGGGGACTGGTACCCAGAGTGCTTCATCCTGTTAAGGACTGAGGTAGTGGATGCTGTTCTCCACTGGTTCTGGAGGGGGACTGGTGCCCAGAGTGCATCACTCTCCCCGTGACGGTCCCAGTTCCGTCACTGCCCCTGCCGCACATGGGCCAGCGGTGCTTGAGTTGGCGGTGCTTGCCCTGTACAGCGGTGCTAGCCCTGTTCAGCGGTGCTTGACTTTGCGCTTTCTGACCTGTTCAGCGGTGCTTGCCATGGCGGTCTTTGCCCTGTTCAGCAGTGATTGCCATGGCGGTCTTTGCCCTGTTCAGCGGTGCTTGACTTTGCAGTTTCTGACCTGTTCAGTGGTGCTTGCCATGGCGGTCTTTGCCCTGTTCAGCGGTGTTTGACTTTGCTGTCTCTAATCTGTGCAGCGGTGTTTGCCATGGTGATCCCTTATTGCCCAGGGGGGCTGTGGCTGCCGGGGCCCTCCTGGGCACTGACTCTAGTGGTGGTCTCCTGGCCAGTGACGATGGGACTGCCCTCCTGGGCACTGACTCTGGCGGTGGTCTCCTGGCCAGTGACGATGGGACTGCCCTCCTGGGCACTGACTCTGGCGGTGGCCTCCTGGCCACTGATGACGGGACTGCCCTCCTGGGCACTGACTCTGGCGGTGGTCTCCTGGCCAGTGACGATGGGACTGCCCTCCTAGGCATTGACTCTGGCGGTGGTCTCCTGGCCAGTGACGATGGGACTGCCCTCCTGGGCACTGACTCTGACGGTGGCCTCCTGGCCACTGACAATGGGACTGCCCTCCTGGGCATTGACTCTGGCGGTGGTCTCCTGGCCAGTGACGATGGGACTGCCCTCCTGGGCACTGACTCAGGCGGTGGCCTCCTGGCCACTGACGATGGGACTGCCCTCCTGGGCACTGACTCTGGCGGTGGTCTCCTGGCCAGTGACGATGCAACTGCCCTCCTGGGCACTGACTCTGGCGGTGGCCTCTTGGCCAGTGACGATGGGGCTGGCGGTGGCCTCCTGTGCAGCGGGGATGACGGCGGCCTTCTCCGCCGTGCTGCTCTTCCCAGACTTTGGCGCTTTCTTCTGCCCCTTCCCCACCTTGGGAGGAGTCACTCCCCCGGGACCCTTGTGAGCGGCTTTGCCAGCTGGAGTCTTCCCCCTATCCCGTCAGGCACTGTCCAACTTCTGGTGCTTCACGGGGGGGACTGGCTGTGCTTTGGCTCCGTGTCACACTGGGTGCCCTGGTGCCCGGTGCACTCCACATACCTCTAACAGGCACCACTGGTACTGGAGTTTTTTTGGCTGAGGTGCTAGTATGGGACCTATGAATTGGAGGGGGGGTGGGAAAGAGTTCAACGTTGCTCAGGAAAAGTTTCTTAGGAACACTGGTACGGGTAGCTGGAGGGGGTCTGGGAGTGGAGGAAGAGAAGGTGGTTGTAGGAGGAGTAACTTTTGATGATTTGGGTGCAGGTGTGTGTGCTGGAGGCTGTCGTGAGGTGGATGGATGTTGGGTGTGTGTGTCCGCGTTTGTGTACTTTGGGAGGGGGCATCACAGACACACTGGGAGAGGACACAGGGGACGTGTAAATGGTAGTGGGGATGGTGAGTGCAGGTGAGCGGGTGTGGTGGTGGGTGTTCTGGTGCGGGTCCTTGTGGCTGAGGTGGTAGTGCATGCAGTTGAGAGTGTAGACGACACTGGGAGGGAGGAGGAAGACGACGACGAGGGGGACACAGTGGAGGCAGTGGATGTTGCTGTGTCTGTATGTGTGTGATGCTTGCGTGAGTGCCTGTGGGATGTGTGGTGCTTATGTTTGCCTGAGCTTCCCTTGTGTGTTGAGGTGTGTGGGAGTGGTGTTTCTATGTGTGTCAGGTGTGTGTAATTCAAATTGTCCAATGTGGCGGTGTTTTGGAGATGTGTGTGTATTTTGAGCGTGACGGTGTGTACCGCCAATGGAATACCGCGGTTAAAAGACCGCTGCGTGGATTTGTGGGTCGTGATAGCATGGGCGTGTTTCTGTTGGCGTGACGGTGGAGGATTTGTTTTCGCCAGTTTATCACTGACCTTTGGTGTGGCGGACTTGTGTGGGTGTCTGAATTTCGGTGGATTCCGAAATGTGGGTCATAATAGCTGTGGTGGATTTCTGCGGCCGCGGCGGTGTATTGGCGGTCTTCTGCACGGCAGTAAGCACTTTTTACCGCCAATGTTGTAATGACCCCCTTAGTATTTGTTGTAATTTGTCCATTTAATAGACCAATCAGGCATGATTGGTAAGTCGAGGTTGCAAGATAATTGGTATGATTGAAACTATATTGAGACTTGGTGAGTACTAAGTGCACTAGGATGACAGTCCAAGGATTAGTTGAGAAGTGAAATTTGCAGGTCGAATTTTACTCGCGATTGAGAGAACTGTGAAAAAGAGTAGACGAAAGCTGAATATTACTTTGGAAGGTTCCAAAGCGATTCTATTACCATACCTGTAGTAAATGGGCAAGTTTTCTTTCTTCTTTTTTTTGGTTTTGAGTTTTGCTCGCAAATTAATATTGCATTGATTTTATCTGCAGGTTGGGAAAGAAATCGGTACGATTGGCTTTGTCAGTGTCTCAGCAAGTGAGCTGAGGAGGTGTGTACGTGTAAGTTTGACATATGTGGTCCAGCGCTGGGATTGGTTGATTAGTGAGAAGGGTCGCGCACGGATTCATTGAACAGTCTGACAAAAGAGTGATACGATTGGAAGGTGAGAGGGTCGAAGAGAATTGTGGGATCGTAGTCACTTCTTCCTAATTGGTTATTTTCTTTATATTCGATTTATTATCTGAGTTGCTTAGTTTAATTTAGTTCATAAATAACTTTTGTTGAGGACATCAGGTTTGAATTAAATTCAGTTGACAATGAAGTTGTTCAAGGCTTTAAAAAGCGCATTGAGAGGTGATGAATATATTCCGGCACTTGAAGGAGAAATTTGACCGCCAGAAAATACTCCAGTATATATCGTGTTTGAGGAGAAGGGTGAAGGAGCGTGGCTTTGGTTAAAACATTTGGTTAAGATTACAAGAAAAGAAGGTTGTTTGGCTTTTCTGGAGAATGGAACATTTAATTTGAGAATTTTGGAAAATTTGAGGTTGAAGATGTACTGTTTAAATCCTCCACCGAGGCCTACAGAATACGAAGCTTTAGCGATTTGGGAGTTGGTAGCTAGACAGCAACAGCCATTGAAATTTGGAAAGAAAATGAAGAGAGTAGAAAAGACACTAGCGGAGGCTAGATGGGATGAACAGCAGAAAAGGTGGAGAACAGAAACTCTACAGGGAATTAGATTATTTCCTGCAAGAACAAAGGAGGACAAGAATGAAACAAAATATGGAAAGAAAAAGAAAAAGGGTTCAAAGGAGAATAAAGAACAAAAATTGAAAGACTTGAAATGAGTCATGTTTAATGATGACGATGAGATGGGTTAAGATGAGATAGTTTCTGAGATTTTACAGACTTATCCTCTACCAAATATTAACCAGAGAAGCGATAGAGGATCAAATAGGAGTGGAATTTGTAATACAATTCCTACTGCACCAACCACATCAAAAATATCAAACGGTATCCTGAACAATGAAAGAGTTCCTATGCAGAGTAGTTTCAATGATTCATTGAATAATCGAGAGAAGTTGGAAATAAACATTCCTGATATACAGCCAGAGGTTCAATTTATAAGAACAAGTATTTATTTAGTGTTGTCTTCTGGTCAGCAAGGAGTGAACATAAGAGAGCCTGTCCAAATACAGATTCCACAAATGTAGAGCATGGGTGCAGGACAGATGCAGAGGGTTGGATATTTAGCTAATCTGAACGCAAATTCTGTACCTATTATGATGGGTCTGGTAACTCCATTAAATGCACAAGTGAACAAAAGTGGAGTGAACTCTCTGATTAAAGTTCAGAATGGGGTTTTGGAAAAATCGATTCCCAGACAAGGACAAGCTTTGAATGAGACTAATTCTTTAATAGATGTGTCTCCTGTTGAGATTTCTGGGACTGTATCTTACAATAGTCAGTGACAGAGATTAATGGTTCCACAACAATGCGCAAGCTCAGGACAAGAGCGAGATTTAGGTGCACAATCTAATGGAGTTTCCTTGAAAGGCTTGCCTGCACAAGAAATAACAAAGTGGTTGGAAGATTTAAGTAATTAAAAAACATTAGAAAGAAAAGACAGGGAAGAAGACACAATAAACAGAGTGAGATTGACAATGGAAGGAAATAAACTCTTGAAAGGGACAATGGGGGTGAACAGACTTGAGTCCTATACTGATGCTTAATTGAGATATTGTGTAAAATAATTACCTGAGGAGCAGAGAAAGTTCACCAGCAGTTACAAGAAATAGCAGATGATTATGATATTGATTTATCAAAAATTAAAAGTTTGAAAAGAAGTTACTGATTAAACATGGAGGAAGAAGATTTTACACACATGAGATCTGCAGGGATGAAAACACATCTTAGAGAATTACTTGAGAGAGTGCAGGTTTGGAGAGCATTAGATAAACAGGAAGGCAAATGGGTCAAGAAAAAAGAAAGACCAAAGAAAGATGACATGACATAGGTAGGAGATTCAGTGAAAATGATACCAATGAGGGAAAAACCTGGAGGGAATTTTGTACATGTACCTTGGAACAGGAGTGCTATTTTAAGTATTCCAAATGATTACCCGAGGTTGAGAGAGAAACCAATGAAGTGGTACCAGTAGACAGATAGGTTTGTGAAACTTGCAAAGTGTATGTGGGAAGACCTGAATACACTCTTTGATATTATTGTTCAAGCAGATTTGTGGATTGAATGCAAAAGGAGTGTTGATTGGCCAATGAGTGAACCGCAAAGAGATCTGAAAACAGGTGCACCATCTCCTGAAGTAATGAAATACTACTATAAGGTCATTGAGCTTTTGAAAACAAGAGTTTCGCCAAAATGTTTTGATTGGCAGCGCATAGATAGAACATCACAGGAAGGAAAGGAATCAGTTCATGCATATTATGAAAGGTTGTTGAAAGCATTCAAACAATTCAGTGGTGTGGAATCAATTGAGAAAGAAAGCATGAATCATTTGGTGTTCAGATTTGTTGAAGGGTTGAAACCCGAAAGAAACCAGATGATTAAAACTCATTTAATTTGCTGGCAAGCAAAACCGATTGATGAAGTGTTGCAGTATACAAAATACTATAGTGATAAAATTGAGTTGAAGCAGAAAAAGTTGAAAGAAAAAGCGATGGTGATGTGGATTAAGGCTGCACAGACAGGATAACAGAGGATATTTCAGCAGATGCCACAGGGGTATGGTTTGTTTATGAGTCAAGGTTGAGGTAGAGGTCGAGGTGGAATGATGCATCAATGTGGATTTGAGTTCAGTGATGATGCAGGATGAGCAGCAAAGGTGAACGGTGTTACCTTTTCATAATTGCAGAGTAATTGGACATTGGATGAGACAGTGCCAGATGTTAAATCAAGGTGGAGTTGTACAACAGACAAATGTTGTCAATCCATATCAGAGCATGAGTGGACCTAGAATGGGGGGTCAAAATCAAAATTTCCTGAACAATGTAAATAATATGCAAAGTTGCCATCCTTTACAGCCAATACAACAGGTACAGAATGCACAGCCACAGGTACATCAGGTATAAATGCCACAAATGCAACAAATGCAGCCACAGGTGCAGATGGTGCCTGTACAGCAAATGTACATGCCGAAACAGTTTCAAATGTTACAGAGTCCTATGGATCAAGAACAGGTAATGCTTTCGCAAGTGGTCACAGATCAGAGGGAGAACAAAAGTGAAAAAACAGCTGAACAGTTTCCTTTACACAGTAAGGATGAAATAAAAGACAAATGCCCATTGGATAGTTCAGATGAGGAGGGGTATGTAATGGCTGCATCATTAGAAGTGGATCAGAGTGGTCCTTATGTGAAGTGTGAAGTCCATGGTCATAAGATTAATTTTCTGGTTGATACAGAAGCAACACGGTTGTGTAGGCTCTCATTATCCTAATGAGACTACTTGATTTCTGGGCGGCAAGATCGTTCACAGTGTGGGGGACTAAGGGGGTCATTCCGACCCTGGCGGTCCATGACCGCCATGGCGGAGGGCGGCGGAAGCACCGCCAACAGGCTGGCGGTGCTTCCTGTGCTATTCTGACCGCGGCGGTAAAGCCGCGGTCAGAAAAGGGGAACCGGCGGTTTCCCGCCGGTTTTCCCCTGGCCCAGGGAATCCTCCATGGCGGCGCTGCTTGCAGCACCGCCATGGGGATTCCGACCCCCTTCCCGCCAGCCTGTTTCTGGCGGTGTCCACCGCCAGAACCAGGATGGCGGGAACCGGTGTTGTGGGGCCCCTGTGGGCCCCTGCACTGCCCATGCCACTGGCATGGGCAGTGCAGGGGCCCCCTAACAGGGCCCCACAAAGATTTTCACTGTCTGCTTTGCAGACAGTGAAAATCGCGACGGGTGCCACTGCACCCGTCGCACACCTGCAACTCCGCCGGCTCCATTCAGAGCCGGCTTCCTCATTTCAGGGGCTTTCCCGCTGGGCCGGCGGACGGCCTTTTGGCAGTCGCCCGCCGGCCCAGCGGGAAAGTTGGAATGACCGCCGCGGTCTTTTGACCGCGGTGCGGTCATTCGGCGGTAACCGCATGGCGGGCGCCGACCGCCGCCCGCAGCGGTCAGAATGACCGCCTAAGTCTGACCCACGGCGAAGGACCCTTGTCACCCCAAATCCGGGTTGAGCTCCGGCTAACTAGCAGTGCCTTATCTCTCCCAAAAGGAAGAGACAATTGGGCAGCCGAGGACATTACATCTTAGTGCTTCCCAGGGAAGTCGTGGTCACTTAGGTCACAACCAGTTCTCTCATACACAGTGTGGTCTCATACATAAATGACAAAGGCAGTTTGAGTTTTAAAGATTGGTTTAATAAAACGACTGCATTTTTGATACCAAGGTGTGAGCCGCAATAGCCAGAACTATACAACACAGTAGGATTGAAATAGTAACGAGGAAAGTGAAACATAAGAATAATGCTATCATAGTGCAACTAGATTACGTTCTCTCTCTAAGTTATGTTTTGAGCACAGCATGTTAAGCTCTAAGCCTGCCTTTCAGGTTCCCCAGGGAGGACATCGAACCTCATACCTGAGCAAATGCCTGTGATCTGGATCAGCATCTGCAACAGGGCAGTTAGCATCTAGTTGTGGGTTCCTGGTCGGAATCTCCCTCTTATGTGTACCAGGACTGGGAAGTGTTTTTATAACTAACACGCCGGTGTTCTAAGAAACGTCCCTATGTAAGAATGTGTACTTTCTACGAACCCTAAAGACTAAGGCCCATATTTATACTTTTTGACGCAAAACTGCGCTAACGCAGTTTTGCGTCAAAAAAATTAGCGCCGGCTAACGCCATTCTGAAGCGCCATGCGGGCGCCGTATTTATTGAATGACGTTAGCCGGCGTTAGCCGGCGGCGCCGTCTGGTGTGCGTTAAAAAAAACGACGTACACCAGGCAGCGTGGCGTAGGGGGAAATGGGGCTTGGGCGTCAAGAAATGGGGCAAGTCAGGATGAGGCAATTTTTTCGCCTCAACCCGATTTGCGCCATTTTTTTTTCACTCCCAACCCCCATAGAAATGACTCCTGTCTTAGCAAAGACAGGAGTCATGCCCCCTTGCCCAATGGCCATGCCCAGGGGACTTATCTCCCCTGGGCATGGTCATTGGGCATAGTGGCATGTAGGGGGGCACAAATCAGGCCCCCCTATGCCACAAAAAAAAAAGAAAATATTACTTACCTGAACTTACCTTATGTTCCCTGGGATGGGTCCCTCCATCCTTAGGCGTCCTCCTGGGGTGGGCAAGGGTGACAGGGGGTGTCCCTGGGGGCATGGGAGGGCACCTCTGGGCTCCTTCCGAGCCCACAGGTCCCTTAACGCCTGCCCTGACCAGGCGCTAAAAAACGGCGCAAAAGCGGCCGTACGTCATTTTTTTTGACCCGCCCACTCCCGGGTGTGATTTTTGCCCGGGAGTATAAATCCGACGCACATGCCTCGGAGTAAATTTTTGAGACGGGAACGCCTACCTTGCATATAATTAACGCAAAGTAGGTGTCCACGCTAAAAAATTACACTAACTCCATGGACTTTGGCGCTAGACGCGTCTAACGCCAAAGTATAAATATGGAGTTAGTTTTGCGTCGAAATTGCGTCAAAAAAACCGACGCAATTCCGGCGCAAACGGAGTATAAATATGCCCCTAAACTTCTACCACGTCTATCGGCAATGTACCAGACTGTATCCTTGACTGAAGCACAGAGCGAGCAAGAATGTATTGTTTGAGAACTTCAGTGCTGAAGTAAGCTAAACAGTGTGATAGAAGAAAATAAAACAAGACCGTGAAACTGGTTATTGTAAAATAACAATGCAAGGCTAAATAAAATGCATCTAGGGCAAAGTGCACAGAGGCCTAATACTTTAAGCAAACGCGCAGAAAGCTACATTAAAAATGGATACACTACAACACGATCAACAGTGAGAACTGTAGAAGTTCTGAACATACCGATTTCAGAGAGGGTGGTGCAGATAGTAGGAGTTGCAAATAAACATTTGGTTAATACTCTTACAGAACCAGTTCTTATGAAGGTTCGACATTTTCGAGATTTTCACAGTTTTGTATGTGATTCTATTCCAGTGTCATTATTGGGAAGAGACTTGCTGTGCAAAATAAATTGTTCAATTTTGTGTTCAACGAAGGGGTTTGAGATTGAGACAAACAGTAATGGAGAGGATTCATCAATTGTTGTCGAAAGAAGGATGGTGTCTTTAGAATTCCATTTGATTGATCTCGATGACTGACAGATAAAAATTAGCAGACAAATGAGAATAACAATTCAGTAGAATGTTTTTTTTTTTTTTCAGTCTTTGAAATAAAAGATCTGCCTATCGATTTACAAGAAAGAGTTAAGTCAAAGGATTGGGACTTATCAGGAAAGGACATTGGTTTGATTAAAGGAGTTGAAGGAGTCAGAGTAACAGTGAAAGAGAATGTCATGTTTCCACAAACTGCACAATATCCAATGGCAAATGAGGTAAATGAATGGATAAGTCCTTTGATAGAACACTTTTTGGAACAGGGAGTCTTGAAAGAAGTGATGAGTAGCCTTTGTAGTTCACCAATAATGGGTTTGAAAAAAACGAATGGAAAAAATCATCTTGTCCAGGATTCGAGGAAAATAAATGATATTGTTGTGAAATGTTGTCCAGTTTTGCCAAATACAGCAGTAATCATGTTTCAGATACTGTGTGATGCAGAATGGTTCACAGTAATTGATTTGTGCCACGCTTTCTTTTCTGTACCTCTACCTGAGGACATTAGATATCTCTTTTGTTTCAAGTTTCTTACCAGAGTCTATTGCTGTAGTAGAATTCCTCAAGGGTTCTCAGAATCACCATAAATTTTCAATCAGATTTTGAAAAAGAACCTGGAGTCATTGGTAATGCCTTACCAATCGACATTGGTGCAGTATAATGACGATTTGTTGATTGCATCAAAGACAAAGGAAGGTTGTAGAGAGGATACAATTGCACTGTTGAACTTTTTAGTAGAGAATGGGAATAAGGTTTCTCCTACTAAGTTGCAGTATTGTCAACAAGAGGTGAAATATTTGGGTCATTTGATTGAAAAATAATCAAGGAGAATTTCGAGAGAAAGAGTAGCGGCAATAATGAAAATGAAAATACCTAGTTCTCAGAAAGAGTTGAGAATATTTCTGGGAGTGATAGGATATTGTCACCAGTGGATTCCAAAAGTTTCAGCTATTTCTAAACCACTGCAAATGCTGACACATAAGGATGGATCAAATCCCATAATGATGTATGAGAGCATTTACTGATCTGAGAGAAAGTTTGTGTCAAGCACCAGCTTTAGGTATGCCTGATTACACAAAACCTTTCTTGTTGTTTTGTCATGAGCCTGATGGATGTTCCTTGTCTATCTTGACACAAACACATGGTGGTGTCAATCGTCCAGTAGCATATTCTTCAGCTACTTTGGATAATGGTGCAGCAGCCTTACCAGGATGCTAGTGAGCAGTTGCAGCAGGTGAGCAGTGTATAACTCAAAGCGAAAATATTGTAATGGGTTATCCTCTGACAGTGATGGTACTTCATTTGACAGTTATTCTATTGACCAGATGTAAAACCAAATACCTGACAAATGCAAGGTTGACAAGATATGAGAGAGTGGGGGTCATTACAACCCTGGCGGACGGTGTTAAAGCGGCAGTAAAACCGCCAACAGGCACTTTAACACTCCGACCGCCACGGCGGTACAGAAAAGCAGCGCGGCGGTCACCGCCAACAGACAGGCGGAGGACAATGTACCGCCCACACTATTACAACACACCAATCCACCACCTTTTCCGGGGTGGATTCACCGTGGATAAAAACACGGCGGAAACAGTTCCTGCAATGGGAAAACACTCACCTGAACACATCCCACGAGGAACGAGGACTCCATGGAGCCCGAATTACACATTCTACCGGCCCTTGTATTCCTACTCATCCACGAAGACCAACGCCGGCGCGGGCGAAGACAACGGTGAGTACTGCACCTACGACACAGGGGAGGCAAAAGTTAGGGGAAAACACACGAAACACCCCCACCCTCGCATATTACAACACACACACTAATGCCTGTACAAAAATCACAGTAACAACCCACAACTCCCCCGGAAGAATGCTAAGACAAAACTAAATCAGTCCAAACATTGTAATGTATCAATATACATGTGTCAAAAATATACAGATATTTTACAAAATCAGTCAGAAATATATACATTACAAGAAGTAGTGCAGATATGCACATATCAATGTCCATGCACCACTAGTCCAAAAAAGCATGGGCGAGGCCCACAATAGATACCTGTCCACAATCGGAGAGAACACTGCCGGGGCATCAGAGTGAAATACTACAGGCACCTCAGGGGGAAGGGAAGGGGGGGCACCTCAGCCGGATGAGTGCAAAGCCAGATCCACGACGGGGCTCCATGCCCATTGATGTATCCTGGGGAGTGCAAAGCCACAGTCTCTCAAGTCTCTACAGTGGGTGGCTTGCCCACTGTACAATCCTGGGGAGTGCAAAGCCACAGTCTCTCAAGTCTCTACAGTGGGTGGGTTGCCCACTGTACCATCCTGGGGAGTGCAAAGCCAGAGTCTCTCAAGTCTCTACAGTGGGTGGGTTGCCCACTGGACCATCCTGGGGAGTGCAAAGCCACAGTCTCTCAAGTCTCTACAGTGGGTGGCTTGCCCACTGTGCCATCCTGGGGAGTGCAAAGCCACAGTCTCTCAAGTCTCTACAGTGGGTGGCTTGCCCACTGTACCATCCTGGGGAGTGCAAAGCCACAGTTTTGCAAGTAGATAACAGCCTCCACTGGCTCTAAAGGGGGACTGGTGCCCAGACTGGATTAGTCTCCCCATGAAAGTTCCTGTCCCGTCACTGTCCCAGCTGAACATGGGATAACGATGCTTGATGTGGCAGTCTTTTCATTTTTCCCCGGTGCATGCCCTGTTCAGCGGTGCTTTGCCATGGCGGTCTCTGGACTGTTCAGCAGTGCTTTACCATGGCGGTCTCTGGACTGTTCAGCAGTGCTTTGCCATGGCGGTTCAGGGCTGTTCAGCGGTGCTTTGCCATGGCGGTCTCTGGACTGTTCAGCGGTGCTTTGCCATGGCTGTCTCTGGACTGTTCAGCGGTGCTTTGCCACGGCGGTTCAGGACTGGGCATTGGTGTGTGGCATGACGTTTCCTGGACTGGGCATTGGTGTGTGGCATGACGATCCCTCATAGCCCAGCAGGGCTGTGGCAGCCGGGGCCCCCCTGGGCACTGAATCCGGCGGTGGTCTCCTGACCAGTGACGATACTTGGGCCCTACTGGGCACTGACTCTGGCGGTGGTCTCCTGACCAGTGATGATACCTGGGCCCTGCTGGGCAATGACTCCGGGCGGTGGCGGTGGTCTCCTGACCAGTGACGATACCTGGGCCCTCCTGGGCACTGACTCTGGCGGTGGTCTCCTGACCAGTGACGATACCTGGGCCATCCTTGACAATGACTCCGGCGGTGGTCTCCGGACCAGTGACGATACTTGGGCCCTCCTGGGCACTGACTCTGGCGGTGGTCTCCTGACCAGTGACGATACCTGGGCCCTCCTGGGCACTGACTCTGGCGGTGGTCTCCTGACCAGTGACAATACCTGGGCCCTTCTGGGCACTGACTCTGGCGGTGGTCTCATGACCAGTGACGATACCTGGGCCCTCCTGGGCACTGACTCTGGCGGTGGTCTCCGGACCAGTGACGACGGTGCTGGCGGTGGCGTCTCGACCGCCGGGTAGGATGCGGCCCTTCTCCACTGTGATGCTCACAACAGGCTGTGCAGACTTCCTCTGCCCCTTCCCCACCTTTGGAGGAGTCACAGCTGACTCTGCAATCCCCTTCGGACCCCTGTGAGTGGTTTTGCCTCCAGGAGTCTTCACAGGGTCCCGTCGGCCACTTTCAAATTTCAGAGCCTTTACAGGGGGTGGGCTGCCAGTGCCTTGGCTCCGGGTCACACTGCCTGCCCTGGTGGCCGGTGCACTCCACACACCTTGAACAGGCACCACTTGTATTGGAGGCTTTTTGGCTGAGGCACTACGACGGGACTGATGAATTGGAGGGGGGGGGGAAGGTCAACTTTACAGAGGGACAGTTTCTGACGAACACTGGGATGGGTAGTTGGAGGGGGCCTGGGAGTGGAGGAAGAGGAGGTGTCACTTTAGGTGTTTTGGGTGCTGGTGCAGGTGCAGGTACTGGAGGCTGTCGTGAGGTGGATGGATGTTGGGTGTGTGGGTGCTCGCGTTTGTGTACTTTGGGAGGGGGCGTCACAGACACACTGGGAGAGGACACAGGGGACGTGTAAATGGGAGTGGAGGTGGTGAGTGCAGGTGAGCGGGGTGTGGTGCTGGGTGTTCTGGTGTGAGTTGTGGTGCCTGTAGATGTAGTGCATGCAGGTGAGAGTGTAGACAACACTGGAAGGGAGGAGGGAGAAGAGGAGGAGGGGGACACAGTGGAGGCAGTGGATGTTGCTGTGTCTGTATGTGGGTGATGCTTGCGTGAGTGCCTGCGGGTTGTGTGGTGCCTATGTTTGCTTGAGCTTCCCTTGTGTGTTGACTTGTGTACATGCTGGTCTGTAGGTGTGCTTGGGATGGGCTGGGGTACAGGGGAATGGGTTTGGGTGGAGGAGGTTGGAGGGGGGAGGCTAGGCACAGGGACAATGGCTGCCATCAGTGCTGAGGCCAAAGATTGCAGGGTTCGCTGAAGGGCAGCCTGACCAGAATGAATGCCCTCCAGGAATGCATTACCGTGTTGCAACTCTCTTTCTACACCCTGGATGGCATTCACAATGGTAGACTGCCCAACAGTGAGTGACCTGAGGAGGTCAATGGCCTCCTCACTGAGGGCAGCAGGGGTGACTGGGGCAGGGCCAGAGGTGCCTGGGGCAAAGGTGATGCCCACCCTCCTGGGTGAGCGGGCACGGGGCGAACGCTGAGGGGCTGCTGGGAGGGCGGTGCTGGTAGGAGAGGTGGCGGCTGTACCTGTAGAAGTGTGGGGCACAGATGGTGCCGCCACCACTAGGAAGCTTCCATCGGCGGACGAGTCCGTGTCGGTGCTTGGTGATCCGGTGGCCGACGTGAAGCTCCCCTCGCCCTCCGTCCCACTGGTGCATTCTGAGTCCGTGGTGTGGCCCTCCATGGCCATGTGGGATGAAGCTCCCTCGTGCTCCAGTGCCACTGCACCTCCGCCTGATGATGCTGATGCACAAAAGAACAGGGAGAGCAGAAAAAGTGGGGGGGAGACAGAAGAAAGACAGGTTGAGTGCATGGCATACCGCTACCGTTGGCGGACAATACAGACACAGCAGCCCCCTGCACTACGCCGTGCTCCTGGCCTCTGCAGATGCAATTCCTGGGATCTGGCCTACATGGCTATGCTGGACATCTGCACACATGGATGCCTCAGGGGCATCTATACCTGTACTTGTCACTCTACTGCGGTGGTGTTGAGTGCCACATGGGCTGCATTACAGAGGGGCCTAGTCTACGTATTTCTGGCTGGCCTAGGTACACCCACAGGCCTCCTCCCCCACCCAGACCCCTCCACTACTCGCAAAGTCCGCAGAATGTTGTTGTACTCGCCCCCTTGTGTCTGCTGTGATGCCCTCAAGCGCCCATCCAACTCAGGGTAGGCCACCGCCAGGATCTGGAACATCAGGGGGGTCATGGTGCGACGGGCACCCCTCCCACGTTGGGAGGCCATCCCCAGCTGAGCCTCCGCCGTCTTCTTGCTGCAGCGGCGAATGTCCTCCCATTTTTTACGGCAATGGGTGCCCCGTCTCTGGTGGGACCCCAGGGTCCAGACGTCCTTGGCGATGGCACGCCTAATGTCCCTCTTCTGGTGGGCGCTGACCTACATGACATGCACAAGGGAAGACGAGGAGTAATTACCAACTGCACCGTCGATGTGAGTGGCCCCCCTCCCTCCTCTAGCCATGTGGCACATTCATTCACATGCATTAATGTTCCCTGAACTCTACCCCCTTCCCTCTTACAACCAGCCCTCTCCACCCAGGCCTAGCCCATACAACGTGCTCCCTGTGTACTGACCTGTTGGTCTGGAGGACCGTAGAGTAGCGTGTACTGGGGGAGGACTCCGTCTACCAGTTTCTCCAACTCCTGAGCAGTGAAGGGAGGGGCCCTTTCCCCAGACGCAGCAGCCATTGTCTCTTCCAGACCGAGGTCACAGCAGCACTTGCAGTGTAGGTCCTCTCCTGTCGAAGATCAGGTATCAGATAGAAAATGGCGGTCACGTCCGCGGCGGTGACGTCTGCGGCGGTGCGTATCATCACCGCCGGCGCACCTGTTCATTGGCTCCTGGGACCCATAGGGTCCTATGTTAACCAATGCAGCATTGCGCTGCGGTCTACGACCGCCTACCGCGACGGTGTTCAACGCCAACGCAGTTACCCCACAATCCCATTGTCCCAGTTTAGAGGTCAGGCAGCCGCCATTTCAGGGGCCCACATGGCTTCATTTACTTCTGCGTCACACATAGCTAGGCCTACACACAACACACATAAAGGAAGGGTTTTGTGTTTGGTGTCGTCTTCTGTGTCACTGTGGGTACATACCTGGAAAAAAATGGACTTGATCGTCGCTGTTGTCCTTCCTAGGCGCCGTCAGCTGGGACATTTGAGAAGATGGCAGAATCCTCCGGTGTACCGACCGCTGGTGGACCTGTTGACAATGGAGGAACGACATGTAATCGTGACCTACGGGTTTGACCTTGCCACAATCCAGGAACTATGTACCCAGTTGGAGCCAGACCTGATGTCACCAATTCGCCATCCCACTGGAATCCCCCCTGACGTGCAGGTGCTGTCAGTGCTCCATTTCCTTGCAAGTGGGTCATTTGAGACAACAGTGGCCATGGCATCAGGGATGTCCCAGCCTATGTATTCCAACGTGTTGTCCAGAGTGTTGTCTGCCCTGCTGAAACACATGAGAAGCTACATCGTTTTCCCTCAGGTGGAGGACTTGCCTACAGTGAAAGGTGACTTCTATGCCCTTGGACATATCCCCAACGTCATTGGTGCCATTGATGGGACCCATGTGGCTCTGGTCCCCCCCACAGGAGTGAACAGGTATATAGGAACAGGAAGAGTTATCATTCCATGAATGTACAGATGGTCTGTTTGGCAGAGCAGTACATCTCCCAGGTTAATGCTATGTTCCCTGGCTCAGTGCATGATGCTTACATCCTGCGGAATAGTAGCATCCCTGATATGATGGGTCAACTCTAGAGGCACCGTGTGTGGCTATTAAGGGACTCTGGTTACCCCAACCTGTCCTGGCTATTGACCCCAGTGAGGAATCCCAGGACCAGGGCAGAGGAACGGTACAATGAGGCCCATGGGCGGACTAGGATGGTGATCGAGCGCACCTTCGGCCTCCTGAAGGCCAGGTTCAGGTGCCTCCATATGACAGGTGGTTCCCTATTCTACTCACCGAAGAAGGTGTACCAGATCATCATCGCCTGCTCGATGCTTCACAATCTTGCTTTGCGACACCAGGTGCCTTTTCTGCAGGAGGATGGTCCAGATGACGGTGTTGTGGCAGCTGTGGAGCCTGTGGACAGTGATGAGGAGGAAGCTGAGGAAGAAGACAACGACAACAGCTGCCCGTGAACTCCCGTCGGACGGATGTGACGCCAAACATCGCGCGACTTGGACTGTGAGCAGACCTCCCCTCGGTCTCTGCTCGGGAAAGCTGCGGAAGTTTTTCCCCGGATTCGAGTTTGTTTATGCTCCCGGCCCCCCCTTGCGACGGCCTGTTTGATAGGAAGGCGAGGGTGAGGATTTCCTCCTCGCGCCTTCGCGCATCGGATTGGGAACCAGGGAGCCTGAGATTCGGAGCTCCCGCTTTGGCGTCTCTTTGGGAGAGGCCACTAGAGCTGTGCCAGCGGAGCAAGGAGCGGCAAAAGATGGTGACAGTATATTTCTGGCAGCGTTGGGGGGGGAGCCTGGGTTATAGCTTGGTTATAACCTGTTCTTAGCAGGCAGAGACTGTTAGCAATACCGAGGCTGCCTTCCCAGGAGTATTAGGGTCTTAAAGAAAATGCGTATACATATGAAAAGTGTTGCTTATGGTAAAAATAAGCAGGCGCAAGAGTTTTCTACTAGAAGTTTGTACTAGAGGAACTTTGTGCCTAAATACCGCGTTTTACAGCTGCATATACGCCAGGGGTTGTTACGTTTCAGCGCTTCTTACTCCATAATCACAAAACCTGTGTAAATCTCGCTTCTCTACATAGAAGGAGGGTGGGATATAGATGGACACCAAATATTCAACACTCTTGTACTCGTGGTGGTTCGCCGTTTGATGGAAGGGCTGAGAAGTAAATTATTGTTTCAATTGAGAATTCCTCAGGTTTAAAGGTTTAAAGGCCTTGAGAAAAGAGGTGGACCATCGTTTAGATAGGTTCCCCGTTGGGTGGGGGTACTTGGCCCCTCACATCTTGTGCTGTGTCTCCCTGGACTTCCAGGCGTTAGAAAGAGAAAGAGAGAAAGAGAGGGGGTTAAGAAGAATACTTCAGTCATTGCGCCTTGTTAATTTCATTCTTCCTCTCTACAGTATTTTCCCTTTTCCGACTTTTGTCGGGAAAACTAGGAAGGAAAACGGTGAACAAGAAGGGGGGGTCATTGACCACAGGGTGGGGTGGCGGGGTGATTTGGAAACAGGCTCTAAATTCCAGTATTTGGACAGAAGCGGCTAGGGGTGTGCGACGTGGGAGATCCTATACCGCCCGCTGCTCGCTTCGTGGGAGCCTCCCGGAGACCCCGGGGGTCCTCACCAGAACCAACTTAAGTGGGAAGGGCGCAAGAAAGGAGTGTGAGAGTGTTGGAACCTCGCAGTGCATGTCATTAATTAAGCGTCGCCCCAGGGGTGCCCGGGCAGAAGTCAACAAGGTGATTGTGGCCAGGAAAAGTAAGCCCGGCACCCGTGGTGCAAGTGCTAATCTTCGGACTCGGGTGTCTGGATCTATAGTAACAGGCATAGCAGAATTAGATCCTAAAATCGATGGTGGAGGGTCATCCTACACAACATTACTCGTGGACCATCCTTTACCCCACCGGGAGGAGAGTCAAATTGAGATCCAGGGGAGGAGCGACTTGTTGATCACAAGGTACTTTCAGTCCACAATTCCTCCACCACAGGACATGGCAAACGCTCAATCGGCCTTAGGCGAGTTAGGGGTTTCTAAGCTAGCTGAAGGCGGTTCAGCTGTCGGCCCAGCACAAGAACTATTATATATGGGAACAGCTACACTGAGAGAGGGCCCTTCTAAGACACTGCCCTTGCTGGAAGTTGATGGTAATTTCTCCAGTGGATCAACACCACATGACTTGGATGTACAGGCTCTGTTAATTTCTCTTACTAAAGAAATTAGAGGGAGATTCAAAATCTCAGAAACTAATCAAACTGGGATTCGGGAAGCCTGTGAGGTCTTGGAAAGTAAAATCAACTTGTTATCAGACCGGCTGGGGAAACTAGAGGCTGTGGTGGAGGCCCACGAGGAACGAGTGTTAGCTCAATCTAAGGACATTTTACAATTGAAACGGGGAGAAAAGTTGTTGCAAGATAAATTGGAAATGTTGGAAAATAACGTGAGGAGAAACAATATCAGGCTCCTGGGAGTTCCAGAGGGCTGGAAGGGGAAAATGTTAAGAGCTATGTGATCTCGCTGATTAGGGAGGTCCTCCCCAGTATGGCAGGGATCAATCTGGAAGATGACAATCAGAGAGTCCATCGTGATCCTTTCAAGAAATATCCAGGAAGGAAAACCCCCAGGAGGATTTTGATAAATTTCAACACATACTCTATTAAGGAAAGAATCTTGTCCGAAGCCCTCAAGGTAGGGGCTTTTCCCAAGGGGGAATGGTTTCTTAGGATAAGATCTGATGTGTCTAAGGCAACGTTAGATAGGCAGTGGGAGCTGGGAAATTTTATGCGGGAGCTCCGTGAACTAGGGGCGACAGTCCAACTGAGGTTCCCGGCAGCTCTCCGTATAATGTGGAAGAATAAAATGTACAATATGAGAGACCCGGGGGAGGTCAGTATATTTATAGACCAGATCAAGGCGTCTCAATAAGACCTAGTAGAAAGCCCCCGTCCGGCATGGGGTTCGAAGATAGGATAACAGGACGGTTATCCCAGTAGAAACAGGGAGGGTTCCTCTGGGGGGGGAGTGGGGCGTTGGGGGCATGTTGGTGTTGGGTGCAGGGGGTGTGGGTGGCACGGGGGGTCGGGGTTTGTTTTGGGTTTGGTGGGTTGAAAAGGATAAAATAAGAAAGTCCTCATATGTTACTAATATAGGTCGGGGAGGTTGGTGTTCTTCCTTTTTCTTCCTTTTCGTTATGAACGATCATGCAGGGTATTGAAAAGTTGAGATTCCTCTCTTGGAATGTGAATGGGTTAAGGGTGTCTGGTAGGAGGAGGAAGATCTTTGAGTATTTGCGTTTGGTTGAGGAGGAGATTATTATACTGCAGGAAACCCATCTTCACCAAACTGAATGGGAGACCTGGCTTAAACAACTGAATTGGGTTGCGTTCAGCGTGTGCTCTTCTCAAACTAGTACAATAAAAGGTGTGGCAGTTTTGATTAAGAAATCCATGAGGTTTAGGGTTGGAACAGTACATGTTGACCCCAGAGGGAGGTGGGTAGTGGTAGAGCTGTGTGTAGGCGGTCACTGGATTACAGTGTCGGGTTACTACGGGCAGAATATTGATGACCCATCGCCATTTCAAGACTTATTTAATATTCTACTTTCAGCTAGGTACCCAGTGGTGTTGGGTGGGGATTTTAATATATTGCTAGACCCTGCACAGAAAAAGTCAACTCCTCGGGGTACGGTTAATTCACCTAAAACAAGGGCATTGGTGAAGCAAGCGATGCAGGATTTAGGCTTGGTAGATGCCTGGCACTGGAGAAGGGGAGAAGGAGATAGATGTACATTTCACAATAAAAAATATGGGCATAGATCCAGAATAGACTTTTTTTTAATTCATAAAAGTTTATGCCCGGAGGTAAGAAGGGTAGCCCACAACACAGCACACATGTCAGACCATTCTGCAGTAATACTACACTTAGATATTAGGGTTAGTAACAGGATAACTAGGAGCACAATCAATCGTGCTCTACTTTTAGATGACGCATCAGTAGAAGTGTTAAAAAAATATACTAGAGAATTTTTTCAGGTGAATCAAGGAACAGCAAGTTTGTGGTGTGTTTGGGATGCGTTTAAGGCTTTTATAAGAGGGAGGCTAGTTAACCTTGCAGCTCATAAGTACCGTGAAGAGAGGGAAAAGTTGGGAAACATGGAATCGTCATTGAAAACCTTTCAAGTAGCAAGGTATAATGCGCAGTTAGAAGGGAAAACTGACTTAGTAATGGAGCTGTCTTGTCAAAAGGAAAAGGTCCGGTCTAGTTTAGACGCTTTTTGGGAAAATCGTTGTAGGTTAAAATGGGAAAGTAGTCAGTATGCTAATTTTGAATATGGAGAAGGTTGCAGTAAACTGTTAGCGTGGAAGGTTAAGTCGGACCTTTCCAAAAGGCACATCTTATCAGTCAAATCAGAGCCCATGAATCTGGTCTGTACGGAGCAAGAGGAGATTGAGGGGGCATTCGTATCTTTCTTTCAGGAGATATACTCAGAAAGTTCGGTTAACTTGGAAGAGCCGGTAAGAGAATTCTTAGATAATGTAGATCTCCCAGTTTTAGAGGAGTCTAAGATGCTCCTATTGAATGATAAGTTAAATGAGGCTGAGTTGGCGGAAGGTTTAAAGGCTCTAAAAAAAGGTAAGGCAGCGGGGCCAGATAGTCTCCCTAATGAATTATATAAGGCTTTGGGGGAGGAACTTACCCCATTTTTATTAGAGCTATTCAACTCTATGTTGATAGAAGGGGCCCAAACTCCCAATTCCTGGAGAGAGGTGATAATTTGCTTATTGTTAAAGCCGGGTAAAGATTCCACGTCTTGTTCCTCCTATAGGCCCCTCTCCTTGCTGAACGCAGACTATAAGCTTTATACAGGAATTTTAGCCAAGAGATTGGGGAGAGTCGTTGGCAATCTAATCCATCCGGACCAAAAGGGTTTCATGAAGGGGAGGCAGCTTCACGAGATAACTCACAAGTTATTTGCTGCAGTTGATTTGGCGGCGCATGAGAAGGCGCCATTGGCGATCTTGTCTTTTGACGCGGCCAAGGCCTTTGACCGTGTTAATTGGTTGTTTTTAAAGGTGGTTCTGGAAAAAGCGGGCTTGGGAATTCCTTTTATTAGGGCGATAGGGGAACTGTATAGATGTCCCCTAGCGAGAATTTTAGTCAATGGCCAATTAACACAAGAATTTAGGATCAGACGAGGTACGAGACAGGGATGACCCCTATCTCCTTTGCTTTTTAATTTATACATCGAAACCTTGGCTACTTTACTTCGGTCTTCTAAAGAGATTATCCCATTTCGAACTGGGGGATGGGAAAAAAAACTAGCTCTATACGCAGATGATTTGATGATATACACGAGTGATGTTAGGTCTACTCTACCTAGGGTCATTGCCTTGATGGAACAATTTGGTAAACTTTCTGGGTACAGCATAAACGCAGAAAAGACAGAAATAATGTGCTGGAACTTGTTGTATGCTTCCCCTTTAGTTAAACAAGAGATTAGATATCTGGGTATTCGATTAGCAGCTGATCTTAACGAGGTAGCTAAATAGAATTTTGATATAGTATATAGGGAAACCAAAAGACTGTTAAAAGCGTGGGCTGCTCTTCCTCTTACGATAATTGGGAGATCTAATATCTTGAAGATGTGTATCCTTCCAAAATTTACTTTTTTGTTTAATACTATCCCATTAGAGTTTGAGAAGAGCTGGTTTAATAAACTACAAGGGGAGTTATCCTCATTTGTATGGGCTTCCAAGGGAGTTAGGATTGCTTGGAAGAAGTTGAGTAGAAAAAGGGAATGGGGAGGTATTGCGTCTCCAGACTTTTTTAAGTACTATTTGGCTTTTCAGTTAAAAAATATTAGATTTTTATTGTATAAAAAGTCTGAGTACGATTCAGTCTGGGGAGCATTAACGGCTCACCTTGAAGAAGGAGCAGACCATTTTTTATATAAATTTGGACATCCCAGTTACTTCAAGAAAGTTCGTTTGAAACTCCCCAGACACGCATGCATCGTTTGGATGCATTTTCGGAGGATGTTAGAGATACCTTATTTTTGTAGTTCAGCTCCCATTTGGGACTCGCCTGGCACTCCGGAATGCCTTATAGACAAACTATCAACTCCTTTGAGAACAAGTGGGGTGGAAAGATGGGGCCAGTTAATAGAAGGAGTTGAAGTGTTAAGTTGGGGCGCATTCCAGGAAGGTACTGGTGGGGCAGTTTCTAGATTTAAGTACCTTCAAATATCTAGTTGGGCAAAGTCCCGCCGAAATGGAGAAATAGGGAGGAGTATATGGGAAGGGAAGCTAAATCAGAGAACCATCAACAAAGAGGTTGCATTGTGGTACCACGCTTTGTTAGAAACATCAGATGATAGCGCTTCCCTTCCCTTGTCGAAGTGGGGAGCGATCTTTCCAACTCTAGATGTTACAACACTGTGGCAAAAGTCTTCTTCAATATTGTGGCTTACTACCAGTCCTGCGGGCTGAAGAAAAATCATCTGTTCACACTCCATAGGGTTTATTGGACTCCGGCCAAATTAACAGCTATTGGGAAGACTCAGAAAAACTGTCCAAGGTGCGGGGATGATAAGGCGGACGATATCCATATGTTTTGGCATTGCGCTAAGTTGTTGAATTATTGGGGGGATATAGAGAGTATTTTTAAAATAATCTTTAATGTAAACTTAGTTGTAAACCCAGCATTAGTGGTGTTTGGGGTGCGGGAACAGGATACATATTACCAGAAATTGTCAGTTCAGCAGGAGCATTTGCTGTTCATATTAATTCTTCTAGCTAGGCGAGAAATTTGTCGTAAATGGATTGATCCTCTTCCTCCTCGTGTGTCGGATTGGCAGATATCTGTAAATCGAATCTGTACATTGGAACAACGGAGCCCCCTGTCTAGAAAAGATGATTTTTGGTTATATTGGGAAAATGTGTATCAATAACATATAATTTCTTTGTCATATAAGCACCTTACACTTTGAATTTTTAAAGTCCAATGATTAAGATCTCCCCCTCGCTCTTTGGAGGTGCTGCTTTGGCTATGATTGAAAGTGACAACTTTTGATCAATGACACCCGTATGAGAAAGGATAATCAGTAGATCAGAGGGGATGATCTACTAAGGTTTGGTCTATGTACTGGTGGAATGTTGTCGTTTGTCGCGCCAATGCCTTTCCTACTTAACCAAAGCAGGGGCGAAGAATATGAGGACAAAAAAAAAAAAAAACAGAGAGTCAGTCATACAGCAATATTTCCAGTGACACACAGGTGAGAACATTTTCATTTTTACCATTACATTCACTGTCACACGTCTTCCTCTATCCTCTGTGTAATTTCATGGGATTATTTGGTAACTGAGTTGTTTCCTTCCATTACGGTTTCACAGGTGTGGTTACCAACGTGTGTCATCTGCTTGAATCCTTCAAGGACCTGTGATGTGTGACATTGGTATGTTGCCTTTACATCTAACAACGCATTTTGACACTGTCATAGATATTACATTGTACCAAATCACAGACTGACTCCAGATTGTTTTGTGTTTCAAGGGTGTTTATTGATGTGCTCAAAAATGGAGGGGGGTAGTGAAATGGTGATGGGTGATGGCAGAGGAATGTCCATGGCAGAGTCCAGTCCATTAGTCTCACAGGTGCACTACCCATATGGGCATAGGAAGTGGAGCTGGGGCAGTTCAAGTATGGACAGGGTAACAAAGTGGGACAGTGGGGGGACAATCAGGGTGGTCTCATTTCCTGGCGGGGGTCTTGCCATCTTGCTCTGTCCTGTTCCTGGCTCTAAGCGACCACTTGCGTGGTGGTTGTCCGTCTGCAGGGGGTGGGGTGCTGATGTGGTGGTCCTGTGGCGGGGCGTCCTGTCCATTAGCGCCAGCGGAGGTGGTGGACAGTTCATCGTCCATGCTAGTGTCAGGGGTCCCTTGGAGTGCCACGGTGTCCCTCAAGGTCTGCTGTATGTCCTTCAGCACCCCTACGATGGTGCCCAAGGCAGAGCTGATGGTCCTGAGCTCCTCCCTGAACCCCAAATACTGGTCCTCCTGCAGGCGCAGGGTCTCCTGAAACTTGACCAGGACCATCGTCATCGTCTCCTGGGAGTGGTGGTATGCTCCCATGATGGAGGAGAGGGCCTCGTGGAGAGTGGGTTCCCTTGGCCTGTCCGCCCCCTGTCACACAGCAGCCCTCCCAGTTCACCTGTGTTCCTGTGCCTCCGTCCCCTGGACCGTGTGCCCACTACCACTGCCCCCAGGTCCCTGTTCTTGTTGGGGTGGTGGGTTATCCTGGGTTCCCTGTAGTGGTGGACACACCACTGATTGACCTGTCCTGGGTATGGAGGTATGGGCCCGCTGGGTGGGTGCTGTGCTGGTGTTACCAGAGGGTGGAAGGTCAGTGATGAGCTGTGCCTGTGCAAGGGGAACCGACAGTCCCGAGGCCCACGATAGTCCGGGCTGGTCATCAGGCTCCAATAGGGCAGAGCTGCTATCGTCACTGTGGGACTCTTCTGTGGGTGCAGTGGAGTTGTCTGGACCCTCTGTTGTGGTGACGGTCCTTCGTGTTCCTGCAGGGGCATAAGAGCATGATTATAGCATGTGTGTGTGTGATGGTGTGCAATGGGTGGGTGTTTGTGAACCCCAGTGCAAGCATTCCTGTGTGGGGGCTTGTGTGATGATGGTTAGGGGGTTGTTATGGGTATGTGCAGTTGGCATGCTTAGGTGATGGGTGTCCATGCTTAGTTGTGTCATGCAGGGCTTGGTGTTGGGATGTGTGGTTTGTGATATTAGTACATTAGTGAGGAGTTTGAGTGATAGGGGAGGGTTTGAGGGTGGGGGTGTGTGATAGCATGCAGGTAGGGTGGGGGATCTGATAGTTAAGATTTGACTTACCAGTGTCCATTCCTCCACCAACTCCGCTGAGGCCCTCTGGATGCATGATGGTCAAGACTTGCTCCTCCCATGTTGTTAGTTGTGGGGGAGGAGGTGGGGGTCCACCGCCAGTCCGCTGTACCGCGATGTTGTGCCTGGAGACCGTTGAACGCACCTTCCCCCGTAGGTCGTTCCACCTCTTCCTGATGTCGTCCCGATTTCTTGGGTGCTGTCCCACAGCGTTGACCCTGTCCACTATTCTTCGCCATAGCTCCATCTTCCTGGCAATGGATGTGTGCTGCACCTGTGAGCCAAATAGCTGTGGCTCTACCCGGACAATTTCCTCCACCATGACCCGGAGCTCCTCCTCTGAAAAGCGGGGGTGTCTTTGGCGTGCCATGGGGTGGTGTGTGTGATGTGTGGGGCGGTGTGTGTGTGTTGATGTGTGTGGTGATGTGTAGTGGTGTGTGGTGTTTTGTGCGTGGATGTTGTGTGGGTGATGGTGTTGTGTGCCTCTGTATGGTGGGGTTGTCTTTGCTGTGCTGTCTCTCTGGCCTTCGTCTCTAATTTTTGGTAGAAGGGGGTTGTGGGTGATGTGGGTGTGTGTTTTATATTGTATTGGGTGTGTGGTAGTGGTGTGTGTATGTGTATCAGGTGTGTGTATTTGGAATTGTTCAATGTGGCGGTGTTTTGGAGATGTGTGTGTATTTTGAGCGCCGCGGTGTGTACCGCCAATGGAATACCGCGGTTGAAAGACCGCCGCGTGGATTCGTGGGTCATAATAACATGGGCGTGTTCTGTTGGCGTGGAGGTGGAGGCTTTGTGTTCGCCAGTTTAACACTGACCTTTGGTGTGGCGGACTTGTGTGGGTGTCTGAATTTCGGCGGATTCCGAGATGTGTGTCATAATAGCTGTGGCGAAATTCCGCGGCCGCAGCGGTGTGTTGGCGGTCTTCTGCACGGCAGTAAGCAGCTTTTACTGCCAATGTTGTATTGACCCCCAATGATTCTTGGAGAACCAAATGTAATGATCAAAAGTGCACAATCCGGCAACAGTATTACCAAATGAGGGAGAAGATTTAAACAGAATAGATGACATTGAACATGATTGTTCAGAAGTGACAGAATTATGCACAAAACCAAGAGATGACATTAAAGACACTTATTTGGAAGACAATGATCAAATTCTCTTTGTTGATGGTTCCTGTCTAAGAGACAACAGAGGTGCATTAAGAGCAGGTTATGTGGTGTGCAGAGTTACTGGCATACTAGAAGCCTCGTGGTTTAAAGGAATAATTGGTAGGTCTTACTAGAGCATGCCTATTGTCAAAGCAGATGAAAGTGACAGTCTACACTGATAGTATGGGTTTGGTATTGTACACAATTTAGGGCACATTTGGTCACAGAGGGGATTTCTAACGTCATCAGGTACACCTGTGAGAAATGTTGATAGGATACATGATTTGCTACAAGCTGTAAACAAACCTGAGAACATCGCCGTGGTTAAATGCAGCGCACATCAGAGAGGAAAAGATTATGTAACATAGGGAAATGCTTATGCACACCACTTTGCAAACGTGTGTGCTCTAAATGAAATTTCATTCAGACAAAATTGGGAATTAATGTCTGAAAATTATGAGGTGTATACAAATTTTACGATGCAAATTGTTGAGACACTAGAAGAGTTAAAGGCCATGCAGAACAATTTTCCAGAAGAACAGCATAGGGATTAGTTAAACCATCATTGCATTCAAAGAGAAGATGAAATTTGGATGACAATAGAGGGAAAAGTGTTTTTTCCAAACAGTCTGCTGAGACAAATGGCCAGACATTATCATGGTCAGACCCACATAGTGAGAGACGCAATGATTAGGTGTTTTAAACAATTTTGGCATAATCCAAAATATAGACAAGTTGCTGAACTGGTTTGCCATAGGTGTGTGGTCTGCAGGCAAATGAATGTCGGCAAAGGAATAGTTGTCAACATGGGACATATAGGCATGACAGGAGGACCATTCAGCAGAATGCAAATGGATTTTCTTAAAATGCCTGGGTGTGCTTGTTTGAAATACGTGTTAGTGATTATATGTATTTTTAGTTAATGGATTGAGGCATTTCCAACAAGGAAAAATGATAGCCTTCCAGTAGCTAACTTACTTTTGCGAGAACTAATTCCACATTTTGGTTTCCCAGTCTCTATAGAGTAAGATAGAGGAAGACACTTCAATAAGGAAGTGATAAAATTGCTTTTCTCAGCATTAAACATTCATCAGAAAATACATTAGAGTTATCGCCCAGAGGCTTCAGGACTTATAGAGCAGATGAATGGAACTTTAAAGTAACAGTTGCCAAAAGTATGTGCATCAACAAATTTAAAGTGGCCGGATGCTTTACCACTAGTGCTAATGTCTATGAGAAGCACTCCTGATAAGAAGTCTGGGTTGTCTCCTCACAATTTTCAAATGGGGAGAGCAATGAGATTGCCAGCAATACCTGCAAATGCACTTGTGAATATTACAGATGACATGGTGCTAGATTACTGCAAAAGCCGAGCTGATATGGTTTGGTCTTTTTCTCATCAGGTTGAAGCAACAACAGTACAACAAACACAAGGTCAAGGCCACAGCTTGAGAGCTGTTGATTGTGTACTCTTACGGAAGCATGTGTGGAAGTCTTGTCTGTAACCACAGTGGAAAGGTCCTTACCAGATCGTACTTACAACAACAACAGCTGTGAAGTGTGCAGGTTTGCTGAACTGGGTGCATGCTCTCCAAACAAGAAAAGTGAATGTCCCAACTGAAAGAGAAGAAGAACTGTTGAGATTACCGTCAGTTGGGAACATTGGGAGCAAAGAACAGGAAAATGAACTGAACATTGAGAATGAGAGAGATGTGCCTACTCCTATAACAGATGAAAAGGAACAAAGTGTGGAAGAAGCTGAACAATCTTCAGAACGAGTAGAAGAAGAGTTGGTTTGTGAAGAAAGATAACTTTTGACTGATTCTGACCAGAGGAGGGTGTCCTCGAATAAGAGTGATCAGAAAGAATTGGTTGAGAGAAGATCTGCTCAGAAGAAGGGTGTCCTTAGTACCAAGTGGTTTGACATACCAAAATGAACAAAGGACTGACCCCACTGGGAAATAAATTGAGGCTAGTCCTGCCCAAGTGGATTATACTCTTCCTGAACCAGTTGCGGGAACGTCAGAAGAAAAAGGTTCTATGGCAAGTGAAGCCTCAATCTTGAGAAAAGTGTTGATGAAAAAGGCATTAAAAGGAGGCAAATGGCCACAGAAAAGTTCAAAGAGTGGAAGAATTAATGTAGTACCACCAATTCAGGAGGAAAAATAGTTGAATGAAGGAGAAAATACTAATGGAGAAGAAGGTGAAAGCAGCAATAGACCGAAAAGAAAGAGAGTTGCAAGCAAGCGATATGCTGGACCAGAATGGGCATATATAACTACAAATGATTGGCAAGAAGAATTTTCGAGCTACTGTTTTGATAGAGATAACGGAAATTGTTATTCTGCACATGAAGATTATGATAAAAGACGCTGGGAAAAGATATTGAAAATTATTTGAAAGCCGTGCTTAAGAGTGACATTAATGACTGGAATTGACAAATGTATAACGGGATTTGACAAGCTGCTACACTGAAAATTGACAAAGAGAGACTGTCCTGAGTGAATGAATTTTTGGGAAAAAAAAACTTTTAGGAGGGATTTTTTATTGTTTACTTAATTTGTAAAGTTTTTTATTTTTTATTTATTTAGTTTTAGTTATTTTTTTAGACGATGGAGACCATGAGAAACTTGCATAACCAAAATAGTAGAATTAGTTGTTGTAAAGTTCTAAGTATTGGATTGGTGGTAGCGAGTGTGTTGATGTCTTTATTGTTGTTTATAGGGGTGACTGTTTACGAGATGATTGGAGCCAACCATACTACAAAGATTGATAATTCTCTGGAAACAACTGGTACATCACTAACAAAAGATAAGTTTAGAATAGATGTTAAATACTTGCATGAAGAGAAAGAGCTTTCTTCTAATGTTTTCTATTGCTTATTGCATGAGTATGTTGAAGTGATGGACACAAAAGGTTGTTATGAATGTACAGATTCCAACTTCAGTGGAAAAAGGAACTACTTACCATAGCTTGCCTATAACTTATGCTATAAATTGCAGTCTTTTACTAACGCGCTTCTATAATCAAGAATAAATTCAATATTTCTATTCAAATTATGACATGCTATTTTCATTTGTACCTGTCATAGGTTATTTGAATAGAATAGCCAAAGATAATAACATAGTTATTATGAGAGATTTCTTTGAGACTACTTTAACCTTTGGCACTGCATTTGCCCATCGAAACAATTTAACATTTTTACTAACACCTGTAGAGAATAAATTGTTAGATAACACAGTAGATAGAAGAAGAGAAATAAAGGCAAAGATAGATAAGGGAATAATTAGAAGAAGACCTAGGGTTGATTATGCTTATACTGATATTACTAAACAAGGAAAACTAACATTAGATGCCAAACACGTGGGAAGACTTTTTAAATATAGACCCTGGAGTAAGAATGATGGAGTGTTTGTGGGAAAGAGTGAGTGTAGACATGTTTTTATGTTTAAGAGTAAGTGGGATTTTATGATGAATGGACAGGATTCACCAGTGCCTGGTATTTCCTATATTTGTGGAAGAAAGGCATATTACCGTCTTCCTAGAGGATGGTATGGAACCTGTTATTTTGGAATAGTCTTTTGAAAATCTATCAGTTGGAAGACTTGAGTAAAATACCCAAAACAATGAAATTTCAAATGAGACACATGCAAGAATTAATTGCTAGCATTATGAAAGACATTTTTGGGGCTATAATTTCTTCTGTGGGAGTAGTTCTGAATTCTATCAAAATACAGACGTTGTCTACAATAGTGGATAACATGGTGACATGTTATTCTGGAGCTATCATTCTTCTAGATATTGAGTTGGCAGCTGTAGGAGGTATGGCACTTCAGAATCGCCTTGCGTTAGACTTTCTTGTAGCAAAGGAGGGCAGAGTTAGCAAATTACTTGGTTTGAATCATTGCTGTGCATACATTCCTGATAATTCAGGACCAATTAAAGAATTTATAAAAAATGTAACAATTAACAAACAAGATGTAAAATAACTAACAGAAACTATAGTTTGGGAAAAAGATGGCAGGGAAATGCAGCTGTGGGAAATTGGTTTAGTAATGTGGGAAGATGTGTTATTTTGCCAATAGCATAATGGGTGTCAATTATTGTATTTTGTCTAATTGGAATCTGGGGAACATATAAAATGATAAAATGTTTGAAAAAGAGAAAGATGGAAAAGAATTGTAAAAGATTTGATATACAAAAGACTTAATTTCATGGGGGAAATAGATAGATAAAGAGAAATAATGTGAAAATAAATTAGACCAAATTTTGAAGTATTGATGATAATAAATACATTTATTATGGATTGATGTGATGACATAAATAGTAATCAGATGAGGGATTGTTAGAGTGTGAATTTTCTAACATGTTTATTAATGATTTTGGTATACTAATTATAAAATGAATTAGCATGTAAAAATGGGTGAGTTTTGAAAATGGTTGCAATAGTTAATTTCTGTTCCTAACTGAGCGAAATTCTAACTAAATGTTGTAGTTGTTTTCCGTAGTTTAATTTTTATGTAAAGGTGTACTTGATGGTTTAATAGATGTATACACAGCTACCCCTAGTGGGTTGCTGCATTATGTCTGACAAGGCCAGGTTTAATTGAATTCTTATATAAGTTGAATGTTCTAATGTTTGAGAATGGCAATAATACGTTGTTTCTTCCTCGACGATGGAAATTAATTCCTGAGAAGAGAAGTTTAGATGAGATGGAACAATGGAGCAACAGAAGAGACAGAAGAGGAAAAGTTGCTGTTGAAAATATGTCTGGTTAATGTGACGCCGTTGCATTTTAGGTTATCAATTAGAATTATTGTTGGCTAAATTGTAACCACCCCATGTACTGAGCAATCATATGCTTTTTGAAGATTATTATAACAACCTGAGTAGGATTTTCTTTAGTCAGATGATAGATTTGAGACATTAGATGTCAGATGTTAGATTTTAGACTTCTGTCATTAGATTTCAGACTTGAGACTGCAGACTTCCAGCGCTCCTGCAGATGGTCTGAGTTGTATTAGCAGTGTTGATTTAGCTGTTGTTAGGCCTGATTCTCTGAAGACATACCTGATGGTGTCCCCTTGCTGAAGTAGACTACATGCTGTTGTTTGGAAGTGACAGAATTATGCACAAAACCAAGAGATGACACTAAAGACACTTAATGGTTCCTGTCTAAGAGGCAACAGAGGTGTAGTGAGAGTAGATTGTGCGGTGTGCACAGTTACTGGCATACTAGAAGCCTCATGACTAAATGGAGTAATTTCTGCTCAAGTTGCAGAATTGGTAGCTCTTAATAGAGTATGCCTAGTGTCAGAGCAGATAAAAGTAACGGTCTACACTGATAGTATGGATTTGGTAATGTACATGATTTTGGACACATTTGGCCACAGAGGGGATTTCTAACATCATCAGGTTCACCTGTGAGAAATGATGAAAGGATACATGATTTGCTACAAGCTGTACAGAATCCTGAGAAAATTGCCGTGGTCAAATGGAGCGCACATCAGAGACAACAATATTATGCAACATTGGGAAATGCTTATGCACACCAGGTTGCAAAATGTTGAGCTCTGAATGGAATTTCATTCAAAGGAAATTGGGAATTAATGTCTGAAAATGATGAACTGTATACAAAATTTTACGATTCAAGCTGTTGAGACACTAGAAGAGTTAAAGGCCGTACAGAACACTGTTCCAGAAGAAGAGCGTAGGGATTGGTTAAAACATCATTGCATTCAAAGAGAAGATGAAATTTGGATGACAATGGAGGGAAAAGTGGTTTTACCAAACAGTCTGCTGAGACAAATGGGCAGATATTATCATGGTCAGGCACACCTAGGGAGAGACGCAATGATTAGGTGTTTTAAACAATTTTGGTATAATCCAAAACTTAGACAAGTTGCTGAACTGGTTTGCCATAGGTGTGTGGTCTGCCAGCCAATGAATGTCAGCAAAGGACAAGTTGTCAACATGGAACATATAGGCATGACAGGAGGACCATTCAGCAGAAGGCAAATGCATTTTATTGAAATGCCTGCGTGTGCTGGTTTGAAATATGTGTTGGTGATTATATGCATTTTTAGTCAATGGATTAAGGCATATCCAACAAGGAGAAATGATAGCCTTACAGTAGCTAAGTTACTTTTGTGAGAACTAATTCCATGTTTTGGTATCCCAGTCTCTATAGAATCAGATAGAGGGAGCCACTTCAACAACGAAGTGATACAATTGCTTTTCTCAGCATTAAACATTCAGCAGAAACTACATTGTAGTTATCTCCCAGAAGCCTCAGGAATTGTAGAGCATATGAATGGAACTTTAAAGTCACAACTGGCAAAAGTATGTGCATCAACAAATTTAAAGTGGCCAGATGCTTTACCACTAGTGCTAATGTGTATGAGAAACACTCCTGAACCCACTCCTGGGCTGTCTCCTCACGAAATTATAATGGGGAGAGCAATGAGATTGCCAGCAATACCTACAAATGTACTTGTGAATATTACAGATGACATGGTGCTAGATTATTGCAAAAGCCGAGCTGATATGGTTCATCTTATTCCCATCAGGTGGAAGCAAATACAGTACAACAAACGCAAGACCACAGCTTGAGAGCTGGTGATTGTGTGCTCATATGGAAGCATGTGAGGAAGTCTCGTCTGGAACCACAGTGGATAGGTCCTTACCAGATCATACTTACAACAACGACAGCTGTGAAGTGTGCAGGTCTGACGGACTGGGTGCGCGCTATCCACACGAGAAAAGTGAATGACCCAACTGAAAGAGAAGAAGAACTGTTGAGATTATCGACACTTGGGAACATAGGGAGCAAAGAACAGGAAAGTGAACTGAACATTGAGAATGAGAGAGATGTGACTACTCCTATAACAGACGAAAAGGGACAAGAAGCTGAACAATCTGCAGAAGGAGTAGAAGAAGTCCGTTCACGAATAAAGAGAAATTCTGACTGATTCTGACCAGATGAGGGTGTCCTCGAATGAGAGTGATCAGAAAGAATTGGTTGAGAGAAGATCTGCTCGGAGGAAGCAGGTGGCTTGACATACCACACTGAACAAAGGACTGACCTCATTGGGAAAGGAGTTGAGGTTAGTCCTGCCCAAGTGGATTATACTCTTCCTGAACCAGTTGCAGAAACGTCACAAGAAAAAGGTTCTAAGGCAAGTGAAGACTCAATCTTGAGAATATTGTTGATGAAAAAGGCATTAAAAGGAGACAATTGGCCAGATAAAAGTTCAAAGAGTGGTAGAATTAATGTAGTGCCACCAATTCAGGAGGAAAAAGAGTTGAATGAAGAAGAAAATGCTAGTGGAGAAGAAGGTGAAAGCAGCAAAAGACCAAAAAGAAAGCGAGTTGCAAGCAAGTGAAATGCTGGAGCAGAATGGGCATATATAATGACAAATGATTGGCAAGAAATATTTTTGAGGTATTGTTTTGATAGAGATACTGAAAAATGTTATTCTGGCAAGTGAAGATTATGAAAAAAGACTTTGGGAAAAGATATTGAAAACTATTTGAAAGCTGTGCCTAAGAGAAACATTAATGACTGGAATTGACAAATGTATAACAGGATTTGACAAGCTGCTATACCAAAAATTGACAAAGATAGACTGTCCTGAGTGAATGAATTTAAAAAAACAACAACAAAAAAACATTTTTTGAGGGATTTTTAATTGCTTACTTATTTTTTTACGTTTTTGAGTTTTATTTATTTATTTACTTTTTTTTAGACTAAGGAGAACATGAGAAACTTGCATAACCAGAATAGTAGAATTAATTGTTGTAAAGTTCTAAGTATTGGATTGGATGTAGCGAGTGTATTAATGTGTTTATTGTTTTTATAGAGGTGACTGTTTACAAGACGAATGGAGCCAACCATACTGCAAAGATTGATAATTCTTTGGATACAACTGGTACATCACTAACAAAAGATAAGTTTAGAATAGATGTTAAATACTTGCATGAAGAGAAAGAGCTTTCTTCTAATGTTTTCTATCTCTTATTGCATGAGTATGTTGAAGTGATGGACACAAAAGGTTGTTATGAATGTACACAGATTCCAACTTCAGAGGAAAAATGAACTACTTACCATAGCTTGCCTATAACTGATGCTATAAATTGCAGTCTTTTACTAACGCGCTTCTATAATCAAGAATAAATTCAATATTTCTATTCAAATGATGTCATGCTATTTTCATTTGTACCTGTCATAGGTTATTTGGATAAAATAGCCAAAGATGATAACATAGGTATTATGAGAGATTTCTTTGAGCCTACTTTAACCTTTGGCACTGCATTTGCCCATCAAAACAATTTAACATGTTTACTAACACCTGTAGAGAAGAAGTTTTTAGATAACTCAGGAGTTAGAAGAAGAGAAATACAGGCAAAGATAGATAGGGGAATAATTAGTAGAAGACCTGGGGTTGATTATGCGTATACTGATATTACTAAACAAGGAAAACTAACATTAGATGCTGAACAGGTGGGAAGACTTTGACTATATAGACCTTGGAGTAAGAATGAGAGAGTCTTTGTGGGAAAGAGTGAGTGTAGACATGTTTTTATGTTTAGGTGTAAGTGGGTTTTTGTGATGAATGGACAGGATCCACCAGTGCATGGTATTTACTATCATTGTGGAAGAAATGCATATTACATTCTTCCTAGAGGATAGGATGGAGCATGTTATTTGGGAAGAGTATTTCCGAAAATCTATCAGTTGCAAGACTTGAGTAAAATACCTGAAATGATGAAATTTAAAACGAGACACAAGTGAGAATCAATTTCTAGCATTGTGGGAGATATCAAAATACAGAAGTAGTCTACAATAGTGGATAACATGTTGACATGTTATTCTGGAGGTATCATTCTTCTAGATACTGAGTTGGCTGCTACATGAGCTATGGCACTTCAGAACCACCTCGCGTTAGACATTCTTTTAGCAAAGGAGGGCGGAGTTTTCAAATTACTTGGTTTGTATCATTGTTGTGCATACATTCCTGATAATTCAGCAAATGTTACAGAATAGATTAAAAATGTAACAATTAAAAAGAAGATTTAAAAGAACTAACAGAAAATACAGTCTTGGAAAAAGCTGGCAAGGGAATTGCAGCTGTGGGCAATTGGTTTAGTAATGTGGGAAGAGGTGTTATTCTTGCAATAGCAAGATGGGAGTCAATTAATGTATTTTGTCTAATTGGAATCTGGGGAACATATAAAATGATAAAAATGTTTGAAAATGAGAAAGCTGGAAAAGAATCGAAAAAGATTTGATATACAAATGACCACATTTTATAGGGAATATAGAAGGATAAAGAGAAATATTGCGAAAACAAATGAGACCAAATTTTGGCGTATTGATGATAATAAATGTATTATGAATTGATGTGATGACATAAATAGTCATCAGAGGAGGGATTGTGAGAGTGTGAATTTTCTAACTTGTTTATTAATGATTTTGGTATACTAATTATATAGCGAATTAACATGTTGAAAATGGTTTCCACAGTTAATTTTTGTTCCAAACTGAGCAAAATTCGAACTAAATGTTGTAGTTCTTTTCCATAGTTCATTACTTATATAAAGGTGTACTTGATGGTTTAATAGATGTGTACACAGCTACCCCTAGTGGGTTGCTGCATTATGTCTTACAAGGCCATGTTTAACTGAATTCCTGTGTAAGTTGAATGTTCTATTGTTTGAGAATGTTACTAATACAGGGTTTCTTCCTTGAGGATGGAAGTGAATGTAGCAAGTAAGAAAGTTTCTTCCTGAGAAGAGAAGTTTAGATGAGATAGAACAGTGGAGCTACAGACGAGACGGAAGAGGAAAAGCTACTGTTGAAAATATGGCCTGGTTAATGTGACGTCTTTGTATTTTAGGTTAACTATTAGAACTATTATTGGCAGAATCGTAACCACCCCATGTACTGACCAATCATAAGCTTTTTGAAGATTAGTATAACAACCTGAGTAGGATTGTCTTTAGTCAGATGATAGATTTGAGACATTAGGGGCCTTATTTATACTTTTTGGTGCAAAACTACACTAACGCAGTTTTGCACCAAAAAGTTTTGCACTGGCTTGCACCATTTTTTAGCTCCAGCTGGGCACCATATTTATGGAATGGTACAAGCCGGTGCAAAGGGTAGGCTAGCGTATAAAAAAATGACGTCTTGCAGGTTAGAGTCAAAATAAATGAATCTAACCAGATTTGCGTAATTTTTTTACGCTAAGGGGCATATTTATACTTTGTTTGCACTGAATTAGCGTTGTTTCTTTAAACTCTAATTCAGTGCAAAACTAACTCTAGCCTACCCTTTGCACCGGCTTGCACCATTCGATAAACATGGTGCTCGGCTGGTGCACAAAAATGGTGCAAGCTGGTGCTAAACCTTTTGGTGCAAAACTGAGTTAGTGCAGTTTTGCAGCAAAAAGTATAAATAAGGGGCAATATTTTTTAAGTTTGAGCCATTTTTGCGTCAAAAAATGATGTCAGTGCGGTGCAAAAAAAGTATAAATCAGGGCCTTGGTGCTAGACGGGTCTAGCATCAAAGTATAAATATGGAGTTAGTTTTTCACCGAATTAGAGGGAAAAAAATGACACTAATTTGGTGCAGAGCATAAATATGCCGCACAGTATAAATATGTCCCTAAATATGGCATAAAGGCCATAGAGTCATTTTTTGCATGGGAACGTCTACCTTGCATCTCATTAAGGCAAGGTAGGTCTCCACTTCCAGAAAATGACTTTAACTCCATAAATCTGACGCTAGACGGGTCTAGCACCAAAGTATAAATATGTAGTTAGTTTTGCACTGAATTAGAGTTAAAAAAATGACGCTAATTTGGTGCAAACAGAGTATAAATATGCCCCTAGATATTAGATTTTAGACTTCTGTCGTTAGATTTGAGACTTGAGACTGCAGAATTCCAGAGTTCCTGCAGATGGTCCGAGTTGTATTAGCAGTGTGGATTTAGCTGTTGTTAGGCCTGATTATCTGAAGACATACCTGATAGTGTCCCCTTGCTGAAATAGACTACATGTTGTTGTCACTGGGATAAAGTAAGAGATTATAATGTTATATGTGTCTGTTTGGTTTGCAGATACCAGTTGCAACTTATAATTTGATTGCTGCATACAAAAAATTTGTTTTATAAAAATAGAGAGATTTTCCTAAATTTGTGTTTCTAAATTTTTTACCTGAAGCCCAACATGTTGATGCTAATTTGTGGTTAGTGAGGGTATCAACATCGAATGCTCAAGATTTATACTGACACTCTTTGAATGTTTGTACTAATGCATACATTGCCATTATTACCGATTCTGGTGTTGCTAATCAGTATTATTATTTTGGAGATTATTTGCTTGATTGTTTTGATTAAACTCAGATAAATTAGACGTTCTAATCAACCACGATTAATTCTATATGCTTACCACTTGTTTTTGAGAGTTATTTTTGTGACTTTAGCATTGTTAATTTAGGGACATAAATTTTATAATTCTTCTTCATAAACTAGTGTCGTTATTGTTTAAGATTCAAGGTTTTTCATTACATTGATTATTGTTGATGATTAAATTCCTCATTGATGACATCCCCTCAATCCTATGTCGCTTCGATCCATTGACGTCTTGCGCAGAATCCACTATTCGGTTGAAGCAATAGCTGGATATTGTGGCGCTGCAGCAGTTTTTGGTAGCAGAGAATGGTTACGTAATTATTTGATGATGTCGTATTGAGGCTAATGTAAGATTTTCTTTCTTTCCTGAAAATAAAATGTGTTGTTTTTCTTTTTTTCTAAAATGGTATATGGATTTAACAAGATGAGTTGCTATTTGCCTGAAGTGACTTTCCCCGGTTCTTGGACACCTTCTAGATTGAAGGGTATGTTTCTAGCGGTGTTTGGTTGAATTGAGTGAAGTGAGATGCGCTTGCACAACTTGAGCTAATTTCAGATGATTGAGGTGAGTATGAGTTTAGAGGGGTGGAGATACTCAAGTAGAATTTAGAAGGAGTGAGCGTACACCAATAGGTATGAGAGCAGTGATGCGGCATTCTTCATTTGAGTGTGGCGCTTAATGCATAAAAAATTATCCACATGGTTGTTGATGACAGACCTAAGGAGAGAGGTCTGGGACTCCGGAGTATATTGACAAGTGTGGTGAGACACTTGGTATATGTTGTAATTTGTCGACTTAATAGACCCATCCGGCGTGATTGGTAAGTCGAGGTTGCAAATTAATTTTTGTGATTGAAACTATACTGAGACTTGGTGAGTACTAAGTGCACTAGGACGACAGTCCAAGGATTAGTTGCAAAGTGAAATTTGTAGGTTGAATTTTACTCACGATTCAGGAAACTGTAAAAAAGAGTAGGCAAAAGCTGAAGGTTACTTTGGAAGGTTCCGAAGTGATTGTATTACCCTACCTGTAGTTAATGGGCAAATTTGTTTTCCTTTTTTTTTTGGTTTTGAGTTTTGCTTGCAAATAAATATTTTTTTGATTTTATGTGTGTGTTGTGAAAGAAATCGGTACGATAGGCTTTGTCAGTGTCTCAGCGAGCGCGCTGAGGAGGTGTTTGTTAGTGTGATGTAAGTGGTGCAATGCTGGGATTTTTTTGATTAGTGAGAAGGGTCTTGCATGGATTCGTGGAACAGTCCGACAATAGAGTAACACGATTGGAAGGTGAGAGGGTCAAAGAGAATTGTGAAATCGTAGGCACTTCTTCCTGATTGGTTAATTTCTTCATATTCAATTTATTATCTGTGTTTCTTAGTTTAATTTAGTTTGATAATAATTTTGTTGAGGACATCAGGTTTGAATAAAATTCAGTTGAAAATGACATTTTTCAAGGCGTTAAGAAGCGCATTGAGAAGTGATAAATATATTCAGGCATTCGAAGGAAAAATGTGTCCAACAGAAATTACTCCAGCATATATCATGTTTGAGGAGAAGGGTGCAGGTCGTGACTTTGGTTGAAACATTTGGTTAAGATTACAAGAAAAGAAGGTTGTTTGGCTTTTCCAGAGAATGGAACACTTAATTTGAAAATTTTTGAGAATTTGAGGTTGAAGATGTACTGTTTAAAACCTCCACCGAGGCCAGCACAATACGAAGCTTTAACGATTTGGGAGCTGGGAGCTAGACAGCAACAGACATTGAAATTTTAAAAGAAAATTAGAAGAAGGAAGTTTATAAGGGTATTGCAGAAGATATATTGAGACCTGAATGCAAGAGTTCTAGTTGATGGTACCCTAACTTGCTCTTTTAAAATTGGAAGGCAAACAAGGCAGAGGTATTCATTATCCCCACTGTTATTTAACCTGTATATAGAGCCCCTGGCTTGTAAAATTACAGGAGAGCAGACAATACCCCCATTTAAATGTGGGAGTTCAGGTAGTAAGGTATTCTTGTATGCAGATGATCTGATGGTGTATACTACAAATTTAAAGCAAGCACTACCAGCCCTGGAAGTACAGATGAAATCATTTGGGGAAATTGCTGGGTATGCGGTCAATAATGAGAAAACAGAAGTCATGGTTTGGAATATGCATGCGGAGGGAGGTCCACTTAAGAGCGAGTTGAAATATCTGGGTACTACGATAACTCATGATATAGATAAAATGGCAGAAATTAATTTCAGGAAGGTTATGAGGGATTTCTGCAGGCAAATGAAGGCTTGGGAAAATCTGCCCCTTACTATTTTAGGGAGGATTAATCTGGTCAAAAGGATGATATTACCCAAATTGCTAATTATTTTCAAAGCAGTGCCTTTGAAATGCAACAAAGAGTGGCTGAGTAAGCTAAAGGGCAAAATTAGTAGCTTTATATGGGCCTCTAAGGGTGCGCGTATTGAATGGAAGAAATCAAGAAGGAAGATGGAGAAAGGGGGATTAGCGTTGCCCTATCTTCTATTCTATGCTTGGCACTCTTTATTAAGAATATGAGAGGGCAATGAATGGGTCAAGGACGTCTCAGCTGGGGCAGATTCTAAAAGTAATGATGGAATTTAGCAATGGAATACAGGTGGAATTTCTATATGAATTTGGAGATCCTAAATACTTCAAGAAAGCGAGATTTAAAACATGCAGGACTCAGCAGAGCAGTGGTATGCGGTAAGGAGGGCCACCAACCTACCCTAATATAGCAAATATGCAGCCCTTTGGGCTTCTCTGGGTTCGCCAGAGTGGACCAAGGATACTTTAGCTATACCTCTGAAGGAGGCAGGGTTTGTGCAGTCGGGGCAACTGTGCAAAGACAAGGATTTTATATCATATGAGGATCTTAATATGGAGATGGAGGGAAAGCTGTCTATATTTAAATATTTTCAAATAGCGAGTTGGGTGAGGAGTGTGAAAGAAGAGGTGGGCAGTTCAAATGAGGTGGAATGGCTACTTCATCAGGATGTTCCTCTGAAGAAAGAAGTGGCGAGTTGGTATTACACATTGATGGAAGCCGCAGATGAGGAATTCAACATGCCAGAAGAAATTTGGAGAGATCACTTGCCAGGATCACAGATAAGACAATTATGGCAAGTATCTATTACGTTGTTGTATTCTACAGTCAAGCCTGCCTTTCTAGGAAGGAACCAATTGTGTTCAATTCACAGGTCCTTTTGGGCCCAAGAAAAGCTATCCAACTGAAGCAAGGTAACTTGGCTAGTTGTAAAAAATGTGGCATGAACTCTGCAGATGACATACACATTTTGGGAGTGAAACAGCTCTGCCTGTTCTGGAAGGGGGTTGGTGAATCAGTTAATACAATTTTACCAATACATTTTCAGATAAGCCCCCTACTAGTTATTTTTGGATGTTTATTGGATTCAACGAAGCTAAGTAACGACAGCACTAAATTGCTTTTCTATATGATACTATTGGCCAGGAGAGAGCTATGTAAGAGATGGATTAGTACCCCCTACACACCTTTATGAAGTTGAAAGACTCTCTAATTTATAACTTAATGTAAGGGTGAATGAGTAGTAGAACAAGAAAAATAAATTTGGGGATCCACTAAAAAGATGGCTAGAAAGACAATCATTAGTTTGTTCTATGATTACACAAACTATTGGTCTGGGAATACTTTGGGGGTGAGCTATTAAGCTTGTACCTATCAGAGATTTGGACTAATCGGGACAGGAGCCTTCAAGGGTAGACCGAATATGAACTAAAAGACCCCTAGATGAGGCCTCTGAGGAGACACCTTGTTGTCGGTTGAGTGAATAAGGACAAAAAAATGGGTATATGGCATAAGTACCTGTGAACTGAATCAGCAAAGCAGATGATAAAAACCCAACTAGTTGCTACAATTTGCTTTGAGATAACAAAGGCATATAACACCATTAAAAGCAGTTACCACCTATACAAAGTACAAGCAGATGCGTGAATATGTAACAAGGAATACAAACGACCACACTAGCATTTGATCATAAAGACATTGCAAATCAGCATAGCATCAATTGGATAGTCAAAGTATTATTTTACCTGTCCCACTTCACATCAGGTTTGGACGTATTTTTCGAGAAATTCCCCAAACATATTTTCCATAAACTTTGCAGACCATTGAAAAACCTCAGAGCCAGTACAACAGCAAAGAGACCAGACGGAAATCTGAAAGACAATTGTAGATGCCAAAACCTTCCTTGAAACAGAAGCCTCGAAACCATACCTGAAGAGATTGCACACAGGAAATGACATAGGTCCAATTAAACAGCTTCTCAATACCATCGTTCAGAAAACCTCAGCAATCAATCTCTGAGCTTGAGGGATTGCGTAGGGAACAACTGCTAACACTGGCAGTAGGAAATCTAGGAATAAAATGCAAGTGTTATTGTTTTGTTTTCTCGATGGTAAATTAATGTTCCGAGGAAAGGCACAGCATGCAGTGACTGCATTTCACGGCTCTTTTCAGGAAGTTCCCTCCCTTTAGCACTGCTGGCAATTAATTCTATTTTAATGCATCAATTATTTACTGTGTATAGTTGCTTAGCTTTTAGTATCATTATTTATTGTTAGTAATATTTTCTTGTCCATTGGTATTACTGGTACTTGTGCATTTATTTCGCGGGGTAAAATCCTGCTTACCTTTACCGCTATTTCTCCTAATATATTACTAATTGGCCTGTATAATAAGTTTTTTGATGCTTTTAAACTGTGTGCAATTTTGCGGTCCTATAATCAGCATACATATGGCGTCTAGCCCCCTCAAATCAGCTAATCTAGCATACGTCATCATCAGGAAATTGATACAATAATTGGAGTCATTTTTAGAAGTGTGACGGATGTTGTTGAGGGTGAGAGGCGCAACAAGCTTCCTAGTTTCCAGACATAGTGAGGGTGTCAAAATGTCTCAGTTTACAATCACCAGAAAACACATTTTTTTCTGCATTAACAGATAATTGTTACTACAAGGGGGAGAATATTCACACTTTCATCAAAATTAGTCACGCTTCAAAATGTAGGAGGTAATATTTTTTGCATGTTTAATTGGTAAGCTTTAGTATTCTCAATGTAATATATTTTTGCTCAGTTTTTCTGTGCCACTTTACTCTTTGCTCTGTTTAATTACGCCCAATGGTATTGCACAGGAAACTAACACTAAGGGACTCAGTTCAAGGTTGAAGGAATAATAATAATAATAATAATAATAATCGGGTTTGTATAGTGCGACTAATCACCTGCAAAGACATCCAGGCGCTGTTCTCATGTACAGTGAGATTAAGGCCCGTATTTATACTCTGTTTGCGCCAAATTAGCGTCGTTTTTTTTTACGCAAATTCGGCGCAAAACTAACGCCATATTTATACTTTGGCGTTAGACGCGTCTAGCGCCAAAGTATTGGCAAATAGCGTCATTTTTTTGCGTGAACGCCTTCCTTGCGTTAATGAGATGCAAGGAAGGCGTTCCCGTCTAAAAAAATGACGGCGACGCAAATGCGTCGTATTTATACTCCCGGGCAAAAATCACGCCCGGGAGTTGGCGGGTCAAAAAACCCCGCATTTGCGCCACTATTTAACGCCTGGGTCAGGGTAGGCGTTAAGGGGCCTGTGGGCTCAAAATGAGCCCACAGGTGCCCTCCCCTGCCCCCAGGGACCCCCCCTGCCACCCCTGCCCACCCCAGGAGGACACCCAAGGATGGAGGGACCCACCCCAGGGACATTCAGGTAAGTTCAGGTAAGTATAATTTTTTATATTTTGTAATTATTTTTGGGTGGCATAGGGGGGCCTTATTTGTGCCCCCCTACATGCCACTATGCCCAATGACCATGCCCAGGGGACACAAGTCCCCTGGGCATGGCCATTGGGCAAGGGGGCATGACTCCTGTCTTTACTAAGACAGGAGTCATGAAATGGCGTCTGGGCGTCGTAAAAAAATGGCGCAAATCGGGTTGAGGCGATTCTTTTGCCTCAACCTGACTTGCCCCATTTTAAGACGCCCTAACGTCATTTTTTCCCAACGCCGGCGCTGCCTGGTCTACGTGGTTTTTTTCCACGCACACCAGGCAGCGCCGGTCTGCTTGCGCCGGCTAACGCCATTCCATAAATACGGCGCCCGCATGGCGCTTCAGAATGGCGTTAGACGGCGCTAAATTTTTTGACGCTAAACTGCGTTAGCGCAGTTTAGCGTCAAAAAGTATAAATATGGGCCAAAGTGATTTGCCCTGAATCACAGGAAGTTGAGCCGACACGGAGGCTCCAACGACGGCAACACTGGCCATCACACCACATCCTCTCTTATAGCTAGAGGTAATTCCTCCCAGATAATCTTTTGGGCCACATTACAAAAGACCAGTAAAAGTCTATGAAGTTTTATCTCATGTTTTTGTGCATGTAATTTTACTACAAATGGTTTGAGCATCAGTGCGAAAACTGCACAGTAACACTGCACACATTCAAGTTACATATACAAAACACAACCAGCTCCACGATTGATGACCATCAGCAAAATAACATGGATAAGGCATTAAAGCCTCCTCCATATAAAATCCGGTGGGAAGCCTAGTAAAAAAAACAAGATTACAGAATCGAATGTCATGAGCTGTAAACTTCGTAGTACCCTCATGTACACAAGTATATATGAAATGTAACTACAAATGTGAAAAGTACCACTGTTATAAATTCCAAAATATGAACGATATATTGCACAAAACGCATATCAACAGGACAATGAACACTAAGGCTATAAAAGCAGCCTCTGCAGTCGGTAACATCCATCAACATGGAGGCAGATGTCGCTAGGTGTTTCTTATCTCTAGACTAGATTCCAATTCTACTGCTTTTGTGATGGAGAAAGGGAACTACGATGCGTATTGCCAAAAGGCAAATGGAGAGTGAAGTCTAGGGTTGCCAAGAAAATGTAATCCATTGAATATGAGTGCCAGCCACTTACAATGTATCATCCAAACATTGAAACCATAAGAACATTGTGCGTGTTACTGGAGATGTACCACAGCCAAACATCTGGATACAAACTGTCAGTCCACACTTGCGAACTAAGGTGCATATTTATCAAATTTTCACACAACAGAGCGCAGCAAAACACCTTGCCACATTGGTCTGCGTGAAAGGGAGAGGCACATTCCTGCTATCTGCAGTGGCGCACAAACTTCTATCTAAACCTAATGCAGGCATCCTTGCAAAATGGTTCAAGGGTGCCACCGTTGTTGGGTGGATTATGCACCTTTCTGCATAAAAACAATCCTCAGAGGCATTTTCCCCTTTGTATGTGTGCTGCAGAATGCAGCACACTCAAAAAGAGGAAACCGTGAGAAGAAATAAAGATATTTCCCATCAGTGTGCTTCTGGAGGGGAAGTGTACAATTCAGATGCATTCATAGGTATACCAGCATTGGTAAATCTGGGAATGTGTCAGAATAAATGGGTGGATGTGTGAGAAAACTGACACTCTACCCCTGACATGCCTCCCTGCCTCAGAGTACAGAAAGGCAGCAATTTGTGCTGCCTTGCATTACTCTACATTTATCAAGCCACGCATAGTCATGCAAGGTGGCCTTGTGTAGCTTGATAAATTTCATTTAGGTTTTGCACTGCCCGTGTGTCCCTTTGCGTGGTTCAAGGGTGGCGCAAAACTTTAATAAACATGGTCTTATGTTGTGCAAATCGCTCATTCTAGAAAACAGGGTGCAAGGCACATTGATAAGCACATTCCAACATGCCTAAAACATAGATTCGGATGATGGCTGAATATGATCAACTCCTGCAATACTTTAACTATTTGCTAGCAAGAAGTTGATTCAGTGAAAGTACAATTGTATGCCAATTCTGAATTCCCTAATGTGATAGGAATGGTAGATTGCTGCACATGCACTGGTCCCTATGCAAGCAAGCCAGGGTTCACAACTACAGACACCAAAATATGTAGCACACTCTCTAGGTAATGTTTGCTGCTGAACTTTCTTCTTACATTCCTATGCATGAGTCCCAATTTGAACTCATCACTCCATAATTCTGAAAATTAGTCATAAATAACAACAGTTACTACAGTCAATGCAAATGTTTAATGTCATGCAAAAGAATGACTTACTGACTGTATCTCTGTGTGGTTGTAAGAAATTGGGATATTGGTTAAGAGGGTTGGAAGCCACACTCTGGCAACAAGTGCAATCTGTGTCAGGGTAAAACACAAAAGTCACTAGATTAACCTGTACTGAACCCTCTGGTAGTCTGGTACAAAAGCAGTAAGGCTTTATTGAGAGGCAATGTGTAAAGTATTTATGCAGCACATAACAGTGAAAACAAAGCACAAAAGAATCCCAAACCCATTTAGAGAAATAGAGTAGATATAAATAAATAAAATGATACCGGAAAAAGAAAAATCTAATCAGTAGAACAGAAGATATTGAATTTTAGAAATGTAAGGGAAATAGCACCAAGAAGCAGAAAGCACCACTCGTGGTTATCTGATCATGCCAAACTGGGGAAATGTCTAAATATCATGCTGGCCCCAATCAAGCGTGGGTCAGATAAAGGGACCAGGGTGGTCCCACTGAAGAATTATCTTTTCAAGTCCAGTTCAAAGAGATAAGTTTGCGCTCCAGGAGGACATCAGGAGAAGGCTTTTGATGTGAAAAGCAGGTGGGGCATTGTGGACAGTCATTACTATTGTGTGAAAAGCTGCATTGCCAGTCATTGCAGACATCACAGATAGTTGCTGTTGATGAGAAGACTAGATTTCACTGAAGCTTCACTTTGTCAATCATCATGGGCAGCACAGTTTTGACATCCATATGATTTTACCTTTTCCTTGAGGTGGAGCTCTCACTGATGGTAAGCAAGGGTCCACTACCTGGGAGGCACCTCTTGGGGGTCAGGACTCACTCCAGCAGAGGCAGGCAGCAGGGCTCCGACAGGTCCAGGCCGGCCAGTTGATGCCGATCAGCTGGACCATTGTAGGGAGACCTCTGGAGCTTGCTGTGTCCCTGTAGCTCACAGGTGAACCAACTGACCTTTGGAGTCTCTCTGGGTAGCCTAGGAGCAAGACAAGCAGGCCCAATCTATCTCCTTCAGACAGCAAGGCAGTCCTTCAAGCAACAGGGCAGTCCTTCTGGCAGCAGAGCAGTGTTTCTTATGAATGTATCACAGGTCTAAGAGTACAAACCTGTTCTAGCAGAGGTTTTGTACTGGAACCTTGCCCTTTCAGTACAAAATACTATGTTTAGACTAACTTTAAAACATTTCCCATTTCGGACGTTTGCTGTACAATGCACAACATATGCAAAGTGGGAAAATTAGGCAAAATAACAGCCTTTCTACTTTTCAACATCTCCTTTCAAGTGGTGTTATTTTTTGGCACAAACATCTGTTGATTATTGCTAGTAGACAGGGTTTTGCATTAAAGTACATTTGTAGTTGCATGGGAACACTCATGCACCACCCATGGGACTACCCCTTGATGCAGAGTAACTCTGTGTCATCGCTGCCTATTTACTATCATTCAAATTCTCAGGAAGGTCCTTCCTATACTTCCCGACTCCTGCGAGAAAACTGTAGTCCATGTTTTAGTTACAGCAAAATTGGAGTACAGTAACTCACTTTACCTGGGAATCCCTCAATTCAGAATAATCAAACTCCAAAAGGAAGTAGTGCCATTAGTCCTACATTTGTTCCATCATCCTCTATTTCTAAACACTTGAAAAAAATCCATTCATTGCAGGTGTAGAAAATAACATGGACCAAAGGCTTTTAAAGACCATCTTAATTCATTACAACTCACTTCCTGCACTGAAAGTCAGGTTTGTACTCCCTCTGTTAAGTAACCATATCAGAGGTAGGTAATTTTCCTTCTTGGCTTCCAGTTTTTTTAATTCTTTATCTCATGAGCTACATTCAGCCTATCAAGAATCTGCCTTTAGGTGTTAACTTAAAATCTTGATTTTCAGCTGTAATTTCCATTTGTGTTTTTTCAGTGTGTCAGCACTATCATTGCCACAAGGCCCTGTGTTAGGTAGGTTTGTGTTGAAAGTGCTCCTGACATGTTGCCAAAATTTGGTTTGACACAATGATCCTAATATCACAGCAATGGACTCTCAATACAGCAGGGCCTAAGCCATCCAAGTAACATTATGGTTCAAGAAGTAATCTGTATTGTTGCTAATTGCTCTGGATGCATTTCATAAATTGATGTCTGAGATATTAGAGGATCCATCCATATTCAGATAAGCACTAGTCTTGCACCATTAGGAACAGGTCAACCACCCTTACTCTGAGCGGAAACTCAAGCAACCCCAGACTTGTTTCTCTCTTGCTAAGTCTCATCTGTGAGCTGATTTGAGTCTCTATGACACAGAAAACAACTAACCCACACACCCCTTGTTCATGACTCCCTTAGACAGTCAAAAAGTGATAGATGGAATTACTTGAATTATATGAACTCTGGTAGTAACAGGACATTTTGCATACTGTTGTTTTTAGCTTGCCTGCTGTGACCTGCTTCAATAGGAATGTCCACACCTGAACTATAAAGTGCATAGTCTTCACACCTTCATACCTAGGTCTTCACACTTAGACACTAAAATACCAATACATTTTAATTCCTGAACCTATATGAACCACTGGTAGGATGTGGGCACATTCAATACCATTAGTGTTAGCTCTCCAATGTCATGTTACTACTCCAGTAGGAACAGCTCATCCCAAAATTCTGTGCCTATCAATTTAATCTATTTGCTACTTAATCATAATTATGTTGTTCAGGGGTGCTTCGTTCAGATGCACTATATAATAGACATCAAACAACTAGAACCTTTTAAAAAGTAGCCTCAGATTTGACTGGAATGCAGTTCCTGAACAACTCTGGTGAACATGTACATCAGTTATCAGCAACACTGTGAAAATAATATTTTGCTACTGGTCTGAAAATGAATGTGTCAGACTTTAAATTATCTACAGATCCAGAACACTTTGTCATCTTGCACTGAGCAATGAAGGTCGCTATTACAGCCTAAACATACAACAAGATAACTGCAAAATATGGGCGATATAGATTACCCATCTTTCATCTATCAGAAGGAAGAAAAATAACAAAAATAGCAAAAATAAGTTCAAAATCTTCATTGATGGTGTGGACGTTGAACACCCTACAAAAAAACCATACTTGGGGCACAGAAAAAGCTAATCTAGAAATTGCAAAGTAGCAATTACAACACTGCAAGGAAAATTTCCTAAATTGCATTCCATGCCAAAAATACAACTAACATTTTTAAATGATCCTCCACTAAAACTAATGCTAGACCTCGGCCTAACACTAAATATGTAGAACCTACAATAGGACAAAAACTCCTACAGAAAACATGTTCTTCAATATCTGAAATACTACATTTCTAACCCATACTAACATTAGATTTACAACTGAAGTTCATTTCAAGAAATACACATTTCCTGGGAAGGGATGCTAGGTGTTCCCAGCAGGAAGTGCATCAGAACCCCGTACTTTCTGCCAACAGTACAAATAACAACTGAACTTCATTGACTCAGAGGTGCACATTGAGCTTGTCTCTTTGAATGCTGGCAGTCTGAAAACTGAAACCAAGAAAAGAGGGCTGTGAAAAAACAGTAGCTGGGCTTTCTGTTACACCAGCAAAATAATTGCACTTGTTGAAGAGCCAGAAATCTGAAAGCATAATCACCCATGCTGACCCTTTCTTTTTTTTGCTGTCCTTCAAATTTTCTCAGAGACATTTGTGAGACTTTTCACGGGGGTCCCAATCAATCCAAAAGCAGAGTAATTCATGATAGAGCTTTTGAAAACAGAAGTAGTGCTATAAAAGTTCTGGTGGCCACTAAAATGGTTAGTTTCTTCTGATGCTAGTTGTATATCCTGCCCACTCTCTTGATTGAGGCAGTTGTGCTTCAGAGAGATTGGTGGTTGTGCTGTGCTCCTGTTTTCTTTGCTGTAGGGCTGCTTCGTCTGTGGAAGTATGTCCCCTGATTCAACCAGGTTTCACGCTGAACCCAGTGATCCTGCCCAGTCTTATAAGAAAGGAAGCTTGAAAATTAAAGGGAAGACACAAACTGGAAAATTCAAGGAAAGACATGAGCTGTGAATACTGGTATTGTGGTGGAGGTGGGTAGAAGATACCTATCCAAGCGATAGGGCATCAAATATCTAAGACTGGCACATTCTGTCTTTCAATAGTCCATATCAATAATTTGTCTGGTAATTCACTGAGATTGTCATTGCTTGTAGCACCTGTTATCAATGATAAGAAAAGTCTATGCAAGACTGCAAAGTAAAGAAAAATGCAGCAAATCCCATCCACAGGTACCAACATGTTCAGAAGCACTTCTGACTGAAGTTAATAAAGGATAAGGAAATAGAAGAGGAGTGGATGTGAATGTGAAAACATTTAATGTATTTATTATGCTAATATCTGATGTAGCTGCCAGTCATGAAAAAAGTCAGATGTTCAAAGACTACAAATATACCTCGAGATCAATTCTGAAGAAAAAAGTGTAAGAAACAGCAGACATTCCAAGTTGGGGCATAGATGAGCTGAATAAAAGACTACTCCATCTTCTTGGACACAAAATTATCCCTCAGATAGGATAAAGGGGAATAAAGCAATTCTAATGGTGTCTTTAGTCTTGGGAAGAAAGAACTATAAGGGTCATTCACAGACTATTTTTAATATTTACTCAAAGTAGATTTAATAGCAAAGTCAGGTTTGAAATAAATATTTACATAACGTAGCTTTTAGAAAATCACTTATTACCTGTCTGAACCTCCAGTAGGCTAGTTAGCATTAGCCTATTGACCGCTGCCCAGGCATTGCTTGGCCGTAATGAAGTGTGAAAATTGCACACAGGGAATAGAAAATGTCCTGAATGTAGGATGGTATTTTTCTTCCCCTTACAGAAAGGTCAGTTAGAGTGGAGCCAGGAATTTCATTAATTATTAAATGGCCTGTCCTTTCACAAGTAAATATACGGTGAGACAAGGGAAGGCACATATTTTCCCACAGCTAGGCTGGCTCTGAACCCATTGAGATGGAAGCTACACTCAGAAACAGCTCTGAGTTGCACCAAGGAGGAGGTTACTCAATCCCCTGTGTCCACCTCTGTGGGAGGAGGGCACATAGGGTCTGCACAAGAGGGGACATTTTGTTCCATGTTAAATGTTAGGAGTAAGGTACAATGTGGGATACTTTACAGCAGAGAACTGAGGTACTGTTGACAAAGTGGTTAAAGTTGCCCCTGGGAATGTTTACTTCATTTGGTTAAGGAGGTGCCAGGAGTCACCACCACCCTCACCCACTATCTTATGCTAAACATAAATGCTGCACCCTAGGATACTTCCTCAGTTCACTTTCTGATCCTGCTGAAGATAAGAGTAGGACTGAATTCTGCTAGCTGTAACCTGAGAGGAGATATGAAGGACTGTACCTGCTCTCACACATGCTCAGAATAAGGAAGTCATCCCTAAAGTTGAGTTGGATGTCCTTCTGAGTGACTACAGGGACACAACAAACTGTAAGAGGTTTTTTTGTGAAGAGACCTGTACAAACTGGACCAGTCCGGTACCCTTCTAGTGTCCACTTGTAAAGTGAGCCTTTGCCCCTAATTGCAGTCGCTGTGTTCATGTGAGCTTGAGAATTGACCCAGAGGAGTTGCTCCAGTAATCCTGAAAAGTTGGAACCTAGAAACGTTTAGGACTTCCAAGACCTCCAGCACATCAGTGGGGTCTCACAGCATTAGTGGGTTCTTGTGGTAATGGTGTCTGATTTAAAGGTAACCTCTTCAGATAATGCTTCAGGTTTGTTCCACTGGTAGAATTTATGCTCCAAAAAAGGCAAAACCTTTGACCAGGACAAACCCACTAGTTATCTGACTGGCACGCCATTGCGGTCAGCCTGAATCCTTGCCTAGGTCCTTGTCTACTTCTTCCATAGACACTGGTGCATAGTGTTTTTGGTGCTATTTTAATTAAAACTTAAAAAAAAATACATACTTCTCGTTCTCTTATTTGATGTTTGTCTCTTTAGGGTCATTTTGTTTAATAAATTATCCTTTATTATCTACTTCTGGTTAGGATTTTTATTGTTTAGTATTTTGACTAACTATTTTCCTACTGCATAAGCACTTTCCACTTTGCCCTAAGCAAAGCCTGACTGCTCTTTTCCTTAGCTACCAAGGAATGGAGCTACAGCTAATTTAGGTCCTCATTATGAACACGCCGGGAAAGACTGCACCACCGGCGGCGGCAGTAACTACCCCCAACAGGCTGGCAGTCTGGATCGCCAAATAAAGAAGTACATGAAAAACATGCTGCCTGAAAAAACACTCACTGCCAGCAGAGGAGTGTTGACAATGATGGAAGAGGCCACCCACAGGCAGTTCCAGTGTGGGAACCACCGCCACTCAAAGTCAGGTGGAAACAAACCAAATAAAAGGAAACACTCACAGGAGGCACACAGAACACGTTGAAGCAGACATGGAGAGAGAATTGGAAATCATGCCAGTGCTGCTCCTTGCCATATACCTCTGCGACCATGAGCTGACAAAGTCGATGACGGTCAGTACCGCAACCTACTAAGCAAGGGGAGAAAGGGCACAGTAACATACCCACCCACTCCACCCACCCCGTAACGTGCCCACAACCCCTCACAACATCACAAGCCATACACACCTGAGCAAGAGGTACCTACCCGACACAAGGCCAAGGCAACCTGCCCAAAGTACACAAATGTGCACAACACCTCCCACAATGAAACAATGAACCATGTATCCTGAGTGTGCCAGCACCAACAATGGGCACACAAACTTTATTACAGCTCCTGTAACAACAGAATGTCCAAATGAGGCCATTGGCCAGTCTAAATCAAAAAGGCTGGTGAGCCCAAATGGGCCGAACTTGACTCCCACATATGGACATGGTACTCCACCATAAAGGGACATCAATTGGGCAGCCAGGCACCTCAGGGAACAAGGACATGGGTGTCGGAGGTGGGGACTTACGTCTGGGAGTGGGGGTTTGGGCTTCAGTTTGGGAGGTGGAGAGGGTTTGGGTTTAGCCTTGGAAGGTGGGGGAGCAGGCTTGTACTGGGGGTGGAAGATGGACAAGGGCCAGCACGGGGCGTCTTGCTCAGTGGGGAAGGGAATGGGAAGGGCGGATAGGGGCGGACTTGGACGTGGAAGGAATGGACAGGGCAAGGAGGTGTGCACGTTTAGGGACGAGACATGGTGGGCCAGTAGGTTCAAAAAGGTCTACACAGGACAGGACAAGTTTTTTAGGGACAGTCAGGGTGGACCTGGAGGAAGGTGTGGGAGTGGAGGTAGAGGGAATGGTTGTAAGAGGTGTAGGTGGGCATGACATGGAAGCAGGTGCCTTTCCACTATGCTGAGGTGTGGTGGATGTGTGTTGGGTGGGTGTCTGGGGATGTCTGAGTGTAATGGGACAAAGGGGGGTGGACACAGTGGGACAAGATAGTCTGCCAGTGTAAATGGATGTTGTCTGGGCGTCTGCAAGTTTGGTGAATGTGCTGCATGTGTTACTCAAATTCGTTGTGGTGATTGCAGGTGTGGTGTCTGGGGTGCATGACTGGATGTCTGATGTTGTGGTGACTGCAAGAATGGGGCCAGCAACAGTGAATGAGGGTGCAGTGCTTGTGAGTGTGCATGTAGAGGTGACAGACAGGAAGGTGGAAGAGGTAGACACAATGGGGGAAGTGGATGTTGTTGTGTGTGCCTTTGTGTGTTGGCTATGTGTATGCCTGTGGTGGGAAGTGTGGAGCTTGTGTTTCTCTGTATGTTTTTTGTGTGTTGAGGTGTGTGCATAGCTGTCGGAACGTGTGCTTGGGATGGGTGAAGGGAGTGGGGTGCTGGAAGGGGTAGAGGTGGTTGGAGGGGGAACAGAAAGATCAGGGACACTAGCTGCCATCAAAGAGAAGGCCAGAGCCTGAAAAGATCTCTGTAGGCCACACATGGCACCATGAATGCCTTCCAGGTATGCATTGCACTATTGCATCTGGGATGCTAGTCCCTGGATGGCATTCAAGATGGTTGTCTGCCCTACCGAGATGGTCCTCAGGATGTCAAACTCCTCCTCAGTGAGGGCAGCAGTGTTGACTGGCGTCTGGGATGAGGTGCCTGGGGCGATCAAGACACCCACCCTTCTGGATGTGTGGGCACGGGCAACTGAGTGGGGCTCAACTGGGAGTGTGGTGATGGTATGGGGGGGTTGCCGAAGATGTCAAAGATTGGGTGGGCCCACTGAGGTCCGCCACCACCAGGGAACTCCCATCGGAGGAGGTATCAGAGTCACTACCTCCAGTGGTAGGTGCCACCCCTGTGGTACTTCCCTCGCCCTCCAACCCACTGGTCCCCTGGGCATCAGTAGACTCAGCCTCCTTGGAACCGTGAGCTGCTGCTTCCCCATTCACCGGTGCCAGTGCTCCATCGCCAGATGATGCTGATGTACACAGACAGCACTAGAGTTCGGGGGTGGGGAGACAAAACAGGAGAGAAAAATATTAACACCGGAATGAAAGTACATATCTGTTTCACTCATACTCCCACCCAGCTAATACACCAACATGCAGCACCTACACCTATAGTCATGCCTATGCCCCTGACTAGTGGCCACAACCCTAGTATACAACCATCTCCCACATTACAGAAGGACCTGAGGAACTGCAGACCTGCCCCTTACCATCTAAGTGCCCATGGTGGCCGTATTGCTATAAGACACCAGCCAGATTCCCTGCCACTGGACAGCATACATACTACAGCACCCTCAGACATCCATCAAAGAGGCATAAAATGGTGTTGGTGCTCACCCCCTTGTGTCTGCAGAGCAGCCTTCAAGCGCTCATCCAAGTCTGGATATGCCACCACCAGAATGTGGCACATTAGGGGGATCAGGGCCCGACAGGCATCCCTTCCTCATTGGGAGGACTTCCCCAGCTGGGCCTCGCATGTCTTCCAGAGTCCCCTTTTCTGATGGGTGCTTGCCTGTAGCGGCCATTTGAGAAACCAGAGTCAGGACACTGCAGCACACTCAGTGGAGTACTTGCATGCACGAAATCCGGGAGTCAAGTGAACCTGGGGTGAAGAAACGGCGCACGCTCTGCGGCGGTGTGCACCGTCACCGCCGACGGTGATCATGATAGGCCCATATTCCCCATTGATATCCATGTTAACCAATAATTGGGTGCACTGCGGTGAACACCGCCTCACGCCATTACAACAACCGCTAGCGGTATGAGGTCACTTTCACTGCTACATATCTGGATGACAAGGGGCTGCTGTTTTGCAAGTACTACGCAGATATTTTTTGGTCATGGGCCCCATGGAGGCCCTATGGACCCCAGCCCTCATTCTCATGCCCAAATGTCAATTTACTCACCACAACAGTCCAGCCGTATCAGTTAAGACATGTCACTCCAGTTGTACATCCTACACTGCTTATGTGTAACTTACATGTTGGACACCAGTGTTTAATACACAACAGGTTGTGCAAATGAATTTGTGTCCCTCACATGTGTTCTCCACTCCTTCTAGGTACAGACCTATGTAGCGAGCGAGGGCCCCATCTGTGTACAGACATCTTGTTGATTTGGAAACCATGGTGGACATCACATTATTACGAATTACAGACTCACTTGTGCTGTTATCCATGAACTTTGTGCATTACTGGATCCTGTACTGAGACCAGCAAATCGGAATCAGCATGCCAGCCCTAGTGAAGTGCATGTGCTCTCTATACTCCATTTCCTGGCCATGGGCTCATTTCAGGTGACAGTGGGAATGGGTGTAGGGTTTTCACAGCCAATGTTTTGCCTTGTCCTGTCCAGATTCCGGGATGCACTTGTACAACACCTGCAGACATATGTGAAGTTTCCCCAAAATGCTGAAGTACCTCCCATCAAGTCAGAATTTTTTGCCTTTGCCAACATTCCCCATGTGATAGCTGCCATCCATGGCACCCACATAGATCTCATCCCCCCCAAGAGTAAGTGACCAGGTGTACAGAAACAGGAAGAACTTCCACTCCATGAACATACAATTGGTGTGTACTGCAGACCAGTACATTTCACATGTAAATGTCATGTTCCCTGGATCAGTCCATGATTCATTTGTGCTGAGGAACAGCAGTGTGCCACACATGATGAAACAACTACAAGGAGACAGAGGATGGATCATAGGTGAGTGTGTTTGACACTGTTACTGTACATAGCTGACAGTCAGGCTGTCTGCAACTGAGGGTAGTTAGTTACAGTCCTGTTTCGCACACTTTTGCATGTGATTCTGGCTACCCCAACATGCATTGGTTCCTGACATCAGTGAGGAATCCTAGAACAGATGCTGAGAGGAATTACAATGAAGCCCAAGGACATACTTGGAGGTTGATAGAGCACATTATAGGTCTCCTGAAGTCTAGATTCCGGTGCCTCCATCTCTCTTGGGGATTCCTGTGCTATGGCCCTGAGAAGGTGTATAGAATAGTGGTGGCCTGCTGCATGCTGAACAACGTGGCTATGAGGAAATGTATCCCCCTACTGGAAGAGGAGGGTGCTGTATATCCAGACCAGCTTCCTGAGAAGGGATGAGCGTGATGGTGAGGATAAAGAGGAGGAAGATGTTCACTCCAGGAACCAACTCATCCAACTATACTTCCAGGGACTATGAGGTACTGTTCACTGATGATGTTGTCTGCACTGCATAATGTCAGTCTGACGTATTCACTATGGGGGTGTGGGGTCTTTAGCCATTGACACTTTTACATGAATTTCAGGTGCCATATGACATGATAACCAACATGGTGTACATTTCTGTTCACTGTGGGGTGCCATTCCTGCAATAAAGGTATGATTTTTATATTTACTGGCAAATGCATTCACACTGACAATTGAATCAACATAATGACACAGGACATTAAAATTGGTGTACATGTGTTTTAATAGTTGTCAAGGATGCATTGGTGTTCTTTACAGTGATAAGGAGTGGGCTGATGGTGGATGTCCATATTGGCTACATGGTCTCAATGATTGGTGGCAGTGGGTATAGGTCCATCTGTACCTCGCAAGTTGTTGGTTTGCTATTGGCCGGTGAGGATGGTGGCACAGTGGCAAACTTGGGAGACAGTTAGGGCCTGATTCTAACTTTGGAGGACGGTGTTAAACCGTCCCAAAAGTGGCGGATATACCACCTACCGTATTACGAGTCCATTATATCCTATGGAACTCGTAATACGGTAGGTGGTATATCCGCCACTTTTGGGACGGTTTAACACCGTCCTCCAAAGTTAGAATCAGGCCCTTAGTGTCGAAGTCACTTCTTTGTGTGTGCCTTGATCTTGGCAGGTGTTCCAGTACCATATCAGGGTCTGAGGGACCGTCTGAGTGACTGGTGCTGGGCTGTACGGGTAGGGGTGCTGCTCTCCTGTTAGTCCTCAGACAGTGACATCAGTCCACTTGCTGCTGCTGATGTTGATGGTTGGTCTGTGTCCTGGGCAGTGGTAGGGGCTTCCTGATTTGTGGGGGTCTCAGGCTGGGTTGGGTTGTGGTGCTGCAGCACCCCTGCAATAGTGGCCATGGTGGCACCGAGTTGTTTCCACTGCTCCATGGTATCTTGATGTTGAGATATCTGCAGCCTTTGACTCTGCTCCAAGGTGGCCAGGATCTGGCCCATCCTGTATTGTGGATGGTGGTATGCTCCCAGGACCTCTGAGATCACCTCCTGGGCTGCAGCATCCAACCATTGGCCTCGCCCTTAGGACACTGATGCCCTTTCACTGGGCCTAGACCCCTGTGCCTGTGTCCCCTGCACAGGTCTGGCAGTACCACTTGTACTGGGGCCATCGTCATCCTGCCTATTGGTAGGTGGAGACTGTGGCCTCTGTACCTGTGTTCCACCAGTCTGTGGCCTGGAAACACTGGTGTGGGGTCGATTGACATGTGCAGATGTTGTTGCATGGGTGGTAAGGATGTCAGTAGTGTCCTGGGTGGGGCTGCTGGAGGGTGACAGTCCAGGACTGTGTGACGGCCCAGGGTACTCCTCAGTGTCCACAGTTCCCTCTCCAGTGTCCTGAGTGGTGCCTCTTTCTCCATGTGGGGCGCTGGCACCCATTGTCCTTTCCATCAGTGTGGCATGGGTGGTGATGCCTGTGGGGGGGAATGGACATGTATGTTAAATTGACTAATTTGGATGAGGGTGCACAGCTCTGATTTTGTGCAGTTTATTCCCCTGTTGGGCCATGCAGGGACTTTTTGTGGGGTTGCCATTGCATTTTGCTTGGGATTTGGAGGTGCATTGTGGGTGGTGTAGTGCCTTTGTGATTCCTTGCAGGGGTGGGTGGCTGTGCACAGGAGGAGGGATGTGGGACTGATGGTGGGTTTGTGGGCATGCAAGGTGACTGGATGTGGTGATTGAGGCCCAGGTGGTGTGTGATCCTGGTGGTAGTTGGAGGGGTGAGGTGGTGCATGCATTCAAAATGTGGTGGATATGAGGTAATTGTAGATGACTTACCCGAGTCCATGACTCCATTGAGTCCAGTTAGGCCCTCAGGGTGCAGGATGGCCAGTACCTTTTCCTCCCAATCGGTGTATTCGGGGGGTGTGGGTGGGGCTCCTCTACCAGTCTTCTCGACAGCAATGTGGTGCCTGGATGCCATGGACCTCACCTTCCCGCACAGGTTGTTCCCTCTCTTGCGGATGTCATCCCCATGTGTGGATGGTTTCCCACTGCGTTGACCTTGTACATTATGGTCTGCCATAACTCCATCTTCCTGGTGATGGGTATGTGCTGGACCTGTGCTCAAAGATTTGTGGCTCGACTTTGAGTATCTCATCCACCATTGTTCTTAGGTCCCTTTCTGTGAAGCGTGGGTGCTTAGGGGGTGCCATGGTGTGTGTTGTGGCTAGTGTCTTGTGTGGATATTGGTGAGGGTGCTGTTGTGTTGTTGGGTCTGTGAGTTGTGTGTTGTAGCGTTCAGTGTCTGCATGTACTGTTGTCAGTCTGGCTTATCCTATTGGTGTTGCTAAGGATTGTGGGGTGTGTCTATGCATGTTTTATAGTGTTGTGGATGTGTGTCAGGTGTGTGGGTTTCAAACTTGCCAATGTGTGCATTTCTTGCTGTTGGGTCCAGATTTCTGCAAAAGCCATTCAACTCAGAATGATGAAGGTGCTGAATGAGTTCCGTTGTATGTTTTACATCAACATTTTTGGCAGAAACTCTGAATAAAGATGAAAATGTAAGCAGTTGGTTGAATGATTCAAGCATGCTGGAGTGCCAGCGCAGCCTGCCATGTTGAAAGAGTTGTGATCTGTTTTTTTCTACATGTTTTCTGATGACCTTTCTGCTCAGTTTCACTCTGAGGACTAATAGCGGCACAATTGTTATCTGTGCTGATTATTCAGGTGGTAACTATAGTTTGCACACTAACAGCTCATAGTTGAGGTAATAGGGTATAGGATTTGTACCATTAAAGGGCATGGTTACTGATCCACTAAGGGAATGTGAGAGTTATGCGGGTGAAGATAGGGCATATAGGAAGGGGGTTGCACAAATGGTGCATGTGGATCCAGGGGGAAAATTAGGCTATAAGAAACTTTACAGTTCCACAATGTTAGCAGTCTAAGTTAATGTTTTGTCATCATAGACACTGATGGCAAAATTGGTAGGAGCTAACTTAAATGTTAATGGTCTAAATATTAGCTTAGATTGAAAAATCCCTCAGTGATTCTAGTCCAGGAGATGCATTATATGGGAATGAGTACAAAATAAGATGTATTTTGCTGAAGAGAAATGTTTTAGTTTGTCGTCTGCAGCCCTAAGAGCAGTTACCATGATGGTCAATAATCATTCTAGGCAAGCAATTGGTCAATGTTCACTGGGTATTTATTTATTTGAAGACAAGTCTATATTTGATTAGTATTGAATCCTTTTATGTCTTGATTGTAAATGATGCAATTCTTTTCAAGAACATAGTTGGCAACTAAGTGAATTAGCTTTATTGTAGGAGGTAACTATAAGTCTTCTAGGTCACTAGACTCATCTATCCCTAGCTTATATATAAAAAAAAAAAAAAAAATTAAACTATTTTAGTTTTTTTAAATGTCTGTATGTGTTCAGGCCTGTTATTTATCTGGGTGCAAGATAAGTTTAATTACGTCTCTCGGATTGACTATTTCTCCACTATCCATCAGAAGGAACCATAAACTATATATATATATATATATATATGTATATATATATATATATATCCAGCACAAAGCAGAGGTTTTTTTCAGTTGCATGTGCAAGATTTGGTTTTGGCACTCACTCGTGAGCGCAATAATACTCTTGAGCTGCTAGCGAGCATGCTCATGTGGCTTCCAGCCACGACAAAAGCATAAACAGTGCCGCTCATGAACGCGGCCAGACCTTGAGTAGATTTTCTACTCGAGATGCATCTAAATGTGTTCAAAATTTGTTTTTGAGTGGATTTCCTTCTCCAATGGAATCTTCAAATAGTTTTTTAGTATCAAAAGCCTTTTTTTTCAAACAGGAAGGAATTGCCCGAGAGACTCCAACTTGCTGTTTCTGTCCAGTTCTTTGTCCATCTCCTAATCACTTTTCACTTGGAGTTTGAGGTGGAATGATCATTCTCTTTGTCTCTTGGATACATACCTTTGGATTTAAGGACTTTGTTTTTGTGATATCACACAAGTAATTTCAAAAACTATATTTTAAGGATGTTGATTTATTTGCTTGGGTATGCACCAGTATTTCTTTGTACTTTAATTTGATTTTTAAATTTTATAGTGGTCGGTGGCCTGAAGATTAAGTAGGGGCCAGTTATTTATTTAGCATTTCTTTGAGTTTTCATATTTTGTAAAGGAAAATTGTTTCAACGCTCAGTACCTTTTCTCCATGTTTGTTACATTTGTAATATTCCTATATTTTACCATGTAGAGTAGACTTCCAATGGACCATCTAGCCAGTAGGCCTCGTACTAGTAGGCCTTAGTGCATGAAATAAATGTTTATGTGGTATAAGGTTTTAAAACTTCATTTAGGGCAGGGATGGCATTGGATTAAATTAAAAATGTTGGCTATTGTTTGCATTTCCTTTTTTTTGCAAAAAGTGCATATATTTTCATGTTTTGTATTGCTAAATTAATGTTAGTATTTTCTTCATGTCAAGCACTAACCTGTGTGTCCCACGGAGACACAATTTTGACCAAGTTGCTTATTCCCAGTTCCTCCTAGATGTTGTGTGCCTCCCACTTAAATGCACTTGATCAGCACTGGAACATCCTGGGTGAAAGGGGATTGATTAAAAGAGAGAGAGACACTGGAGCTGCAGGTCCGGATCCAAATGAATAGTGAAGTATCTCGAAGAGACGGAATTCCCTATGATAAATTACACATCAGCCAAACAACTCATTGGTCATAACTTATGTACATACTAGTCTAACTACTGTGTGCAAGCTAGGTGTACTTGTTAATATTTTTGATCACACTGAAAACATAGGGTTAATTAATATCAGAAAATCACTGTGCAAGTTTGCTTCACTCTGGGAACATAGGGTTAATATCAAAAGATTGCAGTACAAGGTTTGCATCACTTTGGGAACATAGGATTAATATCAACAACACAAACAATATGATCAGTTTTATCACTGTCAATGTTACATCTGTCAGAGTCACCAGATCCTCGGGGTCTGTGCACGTTCCCAACACTTCCACCACAAGACAGCTCCAATACTCTGATTAGATTTATCACAGAGTCTAAGAGAGTCCAAGTGGGGAAAAGGGGATTAGGACGGGAACAGCTGGGAAGGAGACCTGTAGGAAACAAAAGGTTAAAACACAACATCAAAATTACATCTCATGAATTCAGTACCATGCTACAACTCTAAGCTTCATCTTTTCCAAAAAACATGAACAACCCTAGAATAGTCCTAAAACTGACTAGGCTTTTGATGACCGAATACCTGAGGAGGAAACAGGAAAAGTTAAATAGGACTTTCAGATTCGAGTACTTTCTTTAGCATGAGAATCAGGAAACACTCTGAGCAATTTCTAAACAACCATATGAATCTCCTTTTAAGAATACATATCAGGAACACACAGCATTACATCTAGAATTCTGGTATTGTTGTGTTCATCTCAGAAAAAACATTTGGAAGTGAATTGCGCACATTGCAGATTTTTATATGAGTATTAAACACCATAAAGGATTGTGCACCATGAAATCACACAACGTAGATTCAAGGAATAAATCACACAACGTGTCAACTTGAAATGCTACCAAGAAAATGTCTTAGAATAGTAGCGCACAGTAATTTACATTATTTATACACGAGGAAAGAATTGCGCGTCTTGCCGATTCAAATGCCACCATACAAATATCAAGCAATGGTAGCGCACAATGAACAACATGAAAAGCACTCAGGGAAAGATTGGCGCGTCTTGTCGATTCAAATGCCACCATGCAAATGCCAAGAAATGGTAGCGCACAATGAATAACATGAAAAAATACTCAAGGAAAGAATCGCGCGTGTTGCCGATTCGAATGCCACCATGTAAATGCCAGAAAATAGTAGCGAGCAATGAACAACAAAGTTAAATGCTCATGAAATGAGTTGCATGTCTTGCCAACTCGTAAAACATCATGTAAATGTCAAGAAATATCAGCGCGCAATGAACAACCATGTAATAACGAAGTCAAATCTTTATGGAATAAATTGCGCGTCCTCCCTATTTGCAAACCACCATACAAATGTCAAAAAATGGCAGCGCACAAGTAATCTGTTATTCATTTAAGAAATAAAATCAAGAATACGAAAATTCTCAATTACGGTGTTGGGAAATGTCCAAACACCGTCTTACCGCCTGGAAACAGTGATCACCAATGAGAGATGAGTGCAGAAGACTGGAAAATCCAAATAGGCCGCCGGGACAGGAGCTCAGGAAGAAGCTGCTGCTCTGCACCGGGACCTCTGAATAGTGAGCACTGGGATTTGGGCTGACTCTCTTTTATAGAGTCTTGGCCCCGCCTAGAACCACGCCCAGGCATGTTGCAGGGAAAGTCTCTGAAAGGCCCTGGAAAGGGACCACACCCTGCCACACCCTAACTCACTCTGAATGTCTGCAGCAATACATTGCAAATGTACATTATTTATAAGCACCTGAAAAGTGAATCTTTTGGATGGAATTCTGCAATGCAAAAGGTTAAACAATAACATATCATCACAATGCATAAATTACATTATCTTGCGAGTGTTGGGTTTTTGTATTCTAGATGCCCGTAGAGCGCGTACTGTCCTGGTGTTGACAACATCACAGTGCAAGTTGAACCTGTTTGTCCCACGGAGACACAATGTTGACCACGTTGCTTATTCTCAGTTCCTCCTAGACGTTGTGTGCCTCCCACTTAAATGCACTTTATCACCACTGGAACATCCTGGGTGAAAGGGTGTTGATGAAAAGAGAGAGAGACACTGGAGCTGCAGGTCCAGATCCAAACGAATATTTAAGTTTTTTGAAGGGACGGAATTTCCTATGATTAATTACATATCAGCCAAACAACTCATTAGTCATAACCCATGTATATACTAGTCTCTAACTACTTTGTACAAGCTAAGTGTACTTGTTAATGTTTTTGGTCACAATGAAAATATAGGGTTATTATCAAAAGATCACGGTGCAAGTTTGCATCACTGTGGGAACATAGGGTTAATATCAAAAGATCACAGTGGAAGGTTTGCATCACTCTGGGAACATAGGGTTAATATCATAAGATTGCAGTAAAGATTTGCCTCACTCTGGGAATATAGGTTTAATATAAAAAACACAAGCAATCAGTCACAGTTACATCACAGCGCAAGTTGAACTTGTTTGTCCCACTGAGACACAATGTTGACCAGGTTGCTTATTCCCAATTCCTCCTAGACGTTTCATGCCTCCCACTTAAATTCACTTGATCAGCACTGGAACGTCCTGGGTGAAAGCGAATTGATGAAGGGAGAGACTGGAGCTGCAGGTCCAGATCCAAACGAATAGTGAAGTTTCTCAAAGAGAAGGAAATTCATATGATAAATTACACATCAGCCAAACTACTCATGAGTCATAACCCATGTATGTACTAGTCTCTAACTACCATGTGCAAGCTAGGTGTGCTTGTTAATGTTGTTGAACACACTGAAAACATAGGGTAATATCAAAAGATCACGGTGCAAGTTTGCATCGCGCTGGGAACATAGGGTTAATACCAAAAGATCACAATACAAACTCTGCATCACTCTGGGAACATAGGAATAATATAAAAAGCACAACCAATCAGTTTTATCACTGTTGCATCACAGCATAAGTTGAACATAGCAATGACAAACTTAGTGATAACAAACATATTCACAGTACATCATTTCTATTTTGATTGCATGAAAGAATGTCCTTTTTGCAATATATAGCAAGTAATAAAGATAATCGTCAAGTGGCGAGCATCCCAGTGACCTTGAAAGCCAATGATGTGCCTTCATAGCCACACTGTGCTCCGAAGCATCCAACTGTTGAATATCAAGTCAGCAAATGTCAGGTTTTCAGAAATACATGGCTTTCGAGTGTGTGCAGCATGTTACTGCCTTTTTAGTAGTTAATTCTCTTGATCCCTTCCCTAGGAGCGGCACCCAAGATACAGGACTGAACGTGAAGATCAAATGTGAAGAAGCAGAGACTCCTTCTCTGCATCTGGTGATCTTTACAGCAAGCAATTTACTCAGGACAGGTATGGTTTAAATACCTGCTGCATCTGGCCACACCCAGTCTAAGTCACAGGGATGCTAGAGGCTTGAGCAACATGTGACCTAAACAAACATTGGTCTTATACAAGCATTGGTCCCAACAAGCATTAGTTCCAACAAGCATTGGTCACTGTAAACAAGCATTGGTCTCTGTAAACATTCTTTTGGGTTACAACAAACATTGATGCTTGCAAAGTCAGATGATTGGCTTAAGAGTTTTTTACTACAGCACTTCCAGGTTTGCAGGCCTGACAGTACACTTCTCCCAAAGCCCTCCCACTCAGATTTAGCTTGTTGGGATATCTATGGTGGAACTGACCAACTAATCAGGAAGCATACACACGTCCTGCCGGCTCCCATGAACGGTCCACCGGCCCATATCCTTTTCAGTCCAACTAGTAGTAAAGTTTATTATGTATTTGTTTAGAGTCTAATATTACATTGACCTCATACTCCGGTTGATTATCCACTAGGATTGGATTATGTTTTTTTTGGGCAGTGCATAGAGTCTGCTACCGGTTTTAATAAGGAGACATGGAACATTGGTGAATTGGTAGAGAAGTGGAAAGTTCTAGCTTCACTGCCACCTCGCTAATCTTTTTAATGATAGTAAAGGGACCCACAGACCTTGGATGAAACGTTCCTGCTCCCTTGAAATTTGAGTGTTTAGTTGATAGGCAAACCTTTTGTTCAGCTTCATAATTTGGTCCCTGACTTCTTTCTTTTGTCTGCATATATTTTGTATGTCTGTTTTGCTAATGTTGGGTTGTCTTGTGCATTTGTTTGAATTTCGCTCAATTGTTGTAAAATGTCTTGTACAGCGGGAGTGGTTAATTGAGGTACTACACTCAAATTCAACATTTGAGGATGATACCCATTATTGCAATAAAAGGCTGAATATTCAGTGAATATATGGATCACATTGTTATATGCTAATTTGGCTGCTAACAAGCACTCAGCCCAATCCACTTCTGAATTATGGCAATAACAATGCAAATATGGCTCCATACACTGGCTACCTCGTTTTGTTTGCCCATCTGATTGTGGGAGTGACTTGATGATAAGTGGACATCCATATCTAATTCCTGACAAAGGCATTTCCAAAATGTAGACATAAATTGCGCTCCTCGGTCGGACACATCTACTGAAGGAAGGCAATGTAAACGGACTGTTGATTAGAGGAATACTTTGTATAGCTGAGGGTAAGGCTTTTAGAGGAATAAAATGTGCCATTTTGGTCAAATCATATACCACTACTAGAATGGTGGTGAATCCCACCTGAGATTTTGGTAATTCTGCCATGAAGTCTAAAGATGCGGTGTGCCAAGGCGCAAGTGGTGTAGGCAAGGGTTGTAAAAGACACTGTGGGCTTAATGTGAGGTCTTCCCTTATGCACAAGTTACACAATTGGCTACAAAGGCTTTTGCATCTTTGGATAATGGATATCCACCAAAAGTGTTGTTGAAGTATCTCTAGAGTCTTTTTCTCTCTAGGGTGACCACCAAGTCTACCAACATGATACCACTCACAGGCTTTGTCTTGTAGTGTTTTTATAGGTAGATATAACTTTTGTGTTACATACCTCAACCTCCCACAACTAGTAATGTCAGTAGAGTTGTATTGGAGAGTTTCTATAACTATTGTACTTTCCAGTTCTCATTGCACCTCTTGCAAGAAATCCAGATCAAAGGTAGCAGCCCCAGCTATCTTGTCTAATGACTATAAAAAATGGGTCTTCTATTTGTTCAGAAATGGTGTGAGCTATCCTAGAACGTGCATCCATTTTTCCATTCTAACAACCTCATTGGAATTGGATAATGAAGTCATAATCATTAAAGAATCGGGACCATCTCAACTGTCATGTAGAAAAAGCACTTGTGGATTTAAGGAATTTCAAGTTCCTATAATCTTTTAAAATGGTAACAGTATGTAAATCCCATAGAATATAATGTCTCCATTCCTCAAGGATCCAGTTTAATGCTAGAAATTGTCGATCTGCTACTGAATAGTTGGTTTTGGCTGGGTTCAAGTTGTGGGAAAAGTAAGCTACTGGATGATGCTCACCTGTCCCAGGATTGCTTGAGATAGGACCCCACCTGCTGTTACTTGAGAGGCATCGACCTCTACCACAAATGGTTGTGTAGGATCCGGTTGTCATAAAATAGAGTTGGTGCTACATTTGTCTTTCAATTGGTGAAAGGCCTTATCTAACTCTTCCCCCACTGAAACTTCATTCCTTTACAAAGTACCTTCGTGATGGAAGCTACAACGGGGGAAAAGTGATCAATAAAACGTCTCTAAAAACTGGCAAACCCTAGGAAGCTTTGTACTTCCCTGACACTTTGTAGAGCCTTCCACTGGGCAATAGCTTCAACTTTCCTAGGTTCCATTTGTACTCCATTTAGAGTTAGGATATACCTGAGGAATTCCATTTCTTGAGCATGTAAACTACACTTTTCTAGCTCCACAAAGAGGCGATGTTGTTCTAAGGTTTGTAAAATGGCCTTGACATGAACAACATGTTCTTCATAGGTGTTTGAATAGATCAAAATATTGTCAAAATGGACAACAGCACACTGATCAGTAAAATCAAGCAGTGCCTCATTGATTAAATATTGGAAAGCAGCAGGGGCATTACAAAGTCTGAAAGGCATGACGAGGTACTCATGTAGACCAAATTTGGTCTGGAAGACTGTCTTCCGCTCATTACCCTCCCGGACTCTCACCAGATGTTACACCCTCTTGCAAATCCAATTTTGCGTATTTGTATGTATTTTTCACTTTTTTAATGTAATCTTGTTTAGGGCTCTATAATCAATGCAAGCCCTAACTTTCCCTCCATTCTTAGGAACAAAAAATAGTGGCAATGAAGCTGGGGGCCTAGAAGCTCTTATAAATCCTATGGTCAGCATGTCATCTAAATATTGTTGCAAATGTGAATTCTCCCGTTCTGTTAGAGCATAAATTCTACTGCAGGGAATTTGCGAGCCTGGCTGTAAATCTATCCGTCAGTCAAAGGGGCAATGTAGTGGCCTTCCCCTTGTGGAAGACATCTGCAAAATCTTTGTATATTAAAGGCAACTCAGATTCTTCTTTCTCTGCATTTCGTACGCTCAGGGCAATACCTTTATCTGGTTGGGCCTGCGCCCAACTGTGATCTTTATCGAACTGAGACTGCAAGGTAACACTTTGTGCAGCCCAGTTTATAATTGGATTATGCTTTTGTAGCAATGGGATTCCTTATATAGTTTTGAATTGGGGGCACATATGAGATCAAATTTTATGATTTCACAATGATTAAAGTCTATGCACATTGCTAACGCATAAGTGGTTTTGATTAACAGGGCGTGAGGACAAAGGGGTACCATTGACTGTTTTAACTACCTCAGGACTGGTTTTAGGCAGAACCTGCATCCCAAGTTGTTTTACAAAGGCATTATCCATGAAATTCCTAGTGGCCCACAAATCCACCAAGAGCTTAAGCAAAACTGGGAGAGCTGAAGATTGCCATTCCATCTGTGCAGATATATATAAGTGATGGAGTTCTCTTTGGGAGCTGGTTTGGGCCAAACAATGGGAGCCCTCTAGTTTCTTCACACCTAAACTCCAATTCTCCACCATAGTCTGATGTTCTAGTTTCCCCTTCAAACTTCTCACTTTCAGAGCCTTTGGCCCTTACCCACTGTTTTTTAGGCTTAACTGTACAGCGCTTCAAAAAGTGACCCTTTTGTACACAATACCAACAAAACTTTTGGTCACGTCTTCATTGTCATTCTTGTTTAGTAAGTGGGCCTCTAACAGTACCAACTTGTATCAGTTCACCTTTACTAGCGCCTTTGTTTGTGTCTTGTTTCTTATCTCTGATCACTAATATCTAGTGTTTGGTACAACCTTTGTCATACCGTCAATCCGATAAATGGTGATCCAATTTGACTAGTAAATCGATTAGCTCTTCTCATGAATCGGGTGCATTAACTACTTGCATTAAAAGATCCTTAAGTTCATCTTTTAACCCACTATAAAACAAGGGCCCCCTCTTTTCTAACAGCCAATCAGACTCTGCTACCAGTCTATTAAAAGCAACCAGTCTATTAAGAGCAATTATATGTCAACAAATCCCTATTTCCTTGCTTTACATTAAGCACTTCTGAGTCTCTAACCTGCATAAATGTATGCTTGTTGAACGTTGTTTCAAATTTTGTATTAAAGGCCTGATAATCATATAATAACAGATCACCCTGTTCTACTAAAGGGATAGATTATGAGGCAGCAGTACCGGCCAAATACGAGAAAACAAATGCAACCTTAAACTGCTCATCAGGGAAAGAGGTTGGTCAGCATAAAAAAATTATGGTGACATTGATTTAAAAAAATAGCAAACTTAGCAGGATCCCCTACATAGCACTCTGGGGGGGGGAATGATACCGGAAATGGTGTGGTGACATGAATTGCTGAGGTAATATTCAGTGATTGTTTCTGAGCAGCACCCACTAGAAACGGTTGAGGCCTTGCTCCAAAGAACGCAGATTTACCCAAAAGAGGCAGTTGGGCTGCCAACTTGGGCTGAACACCATCTAAACTCTGTGACAATATCTTGGTTTCATGTTGCAAACTCCTATGTGCCAAATCCACTAGGTAAACCTCTTGTGGCTCCATTGTGTCCGGGTAAGAAATTAAACGTGGGCTTGCTGTACTGTCAAGCACTAACCTGTTTGTTCCACAGAGACACAATGTTGACCAAGTAGCTTATTCCCAATTCCTCCTAGATGTTGCATGTCTCCCACTTAAACCTACGTGATCAGTACCAGAAGACCCGGGGGAAAGGAAGTAGATGAAAAGAGACAGAGACACACTAAAGCTGCAGCTCAGGATCCAACTGAATAGTGAAGTTTCTCGAAGAGCTGGAATTTCCTATGATAAATTACACATCAGTTGAACAACTTATTAGTCATAACCCAGGTATATACTAGTCTCCAACTACTTTGTGCAAGTTAGGTGTACCTGTTAGTGTTTTTTTGATCACATTGAAAGCCTAGGGTAAATATCAAAAGATCACTGTGCAAGTTTGAGTCATTCTGGGAACATAGGGTTAATATCAAAAGATCACAGTTCAAAGTGTTAACCACTCTGGAAACATAGAGTTAATATCAAAAGATCACAGTGCAATGTTTGCATCACCCTGGGAACATAGGTTTAATTTCAAAAGATCACAGCACAAGGTTTGCATCACTATTGGAACATAAGTTTGATATCAATAACTGAAGTGATCAGTTTCATCACAGTTACATCACAGCATGACCTGAGCATAGCAATGACAAGCGTATTCACAGTACATCATATTTATAATAATTGCACAAAAGAATTTCCTTTCTGCAGTACATAGATAGTAATAACGATAAGACCTATTATGCGACTAGTGGCGAGCATCCCTATGACCCTGAAAACCAATGATATGCCTCCGAAACATCCAACCATCAACTATCACGTCAGCAAATGTCAGGTTTTCACAAATAAATGCATTTCAAATGCGCAGAACACATTACGGTCTTTTCAGTAGTTAATCCTCTCAATCTCTTCTTCTCCCTACAAGTGCCATCCAAGATGCAGATCAAATGTGGAGAACCAGAGACTCCTTCTCCGCAGCATCTGGCTACAACCAGTCTGAGTCTTAGGGATGCTAGAGGCTAGAGTAACACGTGCCCTAAACAATCATTGGCTTTAAACAAGCAGTGGTTCCAACAAGCATTGGTCTCTGTAACCAAGCATTGGTATCTGTAAACATTCTTGTGGGGTTACAACAAACATTGGTGCCTGCAAAAGCAGATGATTGGCTTAAGAGTTTTTTTACTGGCGCACACCCAGGTTTGCAGGCCCGACACTTCAGTGTTACCACTATGCCTTCTATTTATAGCCTGGGTGTGCGTGTTTGTATATGTGTGCTTTTTCTTATTAGCCACCATTTGTCTTTGTTCTCCATGCCATGTGCCCCCAGGGCCATTTTGTGTAGTCTATCTCCATAGGCCTGAATGTGTTCTTTTTTCCCAATGCCTTCTTGCTCTCTGCTGTTGTTTGACATGTAGCTGACAGCCATTTTGTGCATCCAGCCAACGTATTTTTTCCATATGTTTGCCTGTGTTCTTTGCCCTCCATGTCTCCTTGCTCACTATTGTTGTTTGATCATGTGTCTAGCAGCCATTGTGTGCATCCGGCCAGTGCTTTGTGCCATAGGTTTGCATGTGTGTTCTTTGTTCTCCATGCCTTCTTGCTCTCTGCTGTTGTTTCACCATGTGCTGGTAGCCATTTTGTGCATAAAGCAAGTGAATGCATGCCCTTATTGTATGATTAATAAAGCTTTTGCAATATAAGAGAAAAAATTTGTGCATAAAATCATTAAAACCAAAGAGTTAAAGTTAAAGACAGCCTCAATGAGTTGGATATTAAAGTGCAAAGCTAGAGCTGAGCGAGTGGCTTGGTCATGACAGTCTTGCTCTATCATTACGTAATTGGGTCCTCTAAACTCTGTTTCATAATATTGATGTATTTGCCAAATTTTGCCAGTTCCATTGGCTACGTGACACGGAACACCAAATTTACAGACTCATTGCATGTTTGGGCACCATGGGCCTAAAGACTGTATTTTAAGAATCTATGGCATTGTGTCAGAATTTTGGAAGAGCACCAAAACAAGTGGTTAAAGGATTAATATTTGTAGTTACATTTTTAGCACTTTTTGATTTCCATAAGAGACAGCCATCTCAAATGTTAATTCTTTGATTTGTATGAGCATTATTCTCGCAAACAGGATTTGTTTTAGGCAGCCTTTATGGAGGGCACTTGACAAATAGGGTTGTTGTCTAAGGAAATCTGATTGTGCTTTAACATACAACATCCCTACAGCTTGCAGAACTCTCCAATTTTTAGGCTTGTCCATGTTGCTTCCCTTGTATATGGTTTTGTCGTGTTTTTTTAGGGTTTGTTTAAAGATGAGCCGTTTAGGACGTCTTTGTCAATTTGAAGGGTGTTGATTGAGTGTTGTAGACATTGTGACCACTGGTTCTCACTTTGAGTGTACCTGACCCGAAGGGCTTTGATTGAGATAGCTGGGACCTTAATTATTCTATCATAGTAATTGACAAAGGCCTCCATACTTGCCCATATTTGGGCCATAAGTCCAAATTCCAGCCTTATCAAGCTGCTCCAAAGATATGAAGGAAGGCTAAAAACCCTTTTGATATTTGTCCAGAGTACATATTAACTTGCCTGGGTAGTCCTCTTGATCGTAAGTAATCATTGGTAACAAAATGTCTTCCAATACCCATGTTATTGGACCAGTGGAAGAGCTTTCCAAAGAGTTATTTAGTTTGCACACACTGATGATAGTTGCCTCAGCTTTTCTGGTGACATGTCTCAGTTGCTTTTTATGCTCACCTTTAGTGGTGAACCATTCATCCAGGTAGTTGTTAGTATCTGCATTTTCGATTTGTAACACTTGCAAATTCCACCAATATATATATTTTTTTTTATTGGGTGTCCACAGATGAGAATTTTGGTAGTGGAACCATTTGATAACATTTTGTTGCATTCGGGGCTCTCTGTAGGCCTATTCTCAAATGGTCCAAGTGGACAATATCATTTGCATATTGTAATATTGCCATCTTGGTTCTGCCGATCTTCGAACGGATAAGATTGACATTTTTCAATGCAGAGCACATATCAGTCATGAAAAGATTAAATAAGAGGAGTGCAAGCACACAGAATTGCTTGAGGACGTTGTCAGTCATGATCTTCCTAGAGACGGTCGAAGGTGTTAACTTGACCTTCATGCAGGTAGAGGTATCTAAAGATATAATAGTTAGGAGAAACGTGTTTGGGATGCCCCATCTTCAGAGCTTTTTCCACAGACTGTTCCTGTCTACCCAATCAAAGGCTGCAGAGTAGTCCACAAAACAGGCAAAGAGTGGGAGTTGCTTATTACTCTTTGCCGTGTGAGACAAGTAAGAAAGGGCCATGATGTTATCCAGTGTAGAAGAACCTGCCCTAAAACCTGATTGCATGAAAGGGATTATGTCATTAGCTTCTGCCCACCCTTTGAGGTCTTTCAGTAGGATGGACACATAATTCTTAGCTTAAATGTTCAGGAGGGCAATAACATGGCAGTTGGATGGATCCGGACTATCACCCTTCTTGTAAATGAGATTCAAGATTGATCCCTTCCAGATTTTTTTGAGGGGGAACAGTGTCGTACTCTATAGAGCAAGATCCCCTTTGAAGGCCGTTGCAGGTATGCCATTTGGGCATGGTGTCCCAGTAGCTCTGATCTGGGCCTAAAAGCAATGGTTGCTGATGTGGGATTTAAGGGCAGTCAGTTTGAGGTCCCAAGTCCTCATTTGGTGTGTTTCATGCAGTATATAAGTTTCATACAGGAGTGATCCATTAGGATTCAGAGACAATGTTAACTCTTGTTGTTACAGGGCATGCTTTGTTAAGATTCCTCTGCAGATCAGCCAGTCCCGGTTTGCGAATACATATGCAGCCATTCTCCCTCTGTTTGTTCATGCTTAGCAGCACAGACTATCCGTTTCTGCTATTTTTTTAAAGCTCATAGTCTTCTGGCCAATTGAGACTCTATGTTCCCTTGGATAGTTTTTTTTGGAGCCAATGTAGTCTCAGTTAATTTTCAGTGATGTGAGGATTGATCGCTTTCCCTGGACGTTTGGCAGAGACCAATTGAGAGCATGCGTTGTTGCCAAACACACTGTGTAATTCAGTGACCATTGAGTCCTGTTTAGCCAAGAGAGATTCACCATTTAGGGTCTTAAGATGCATGCCTGTGGTTGTCGCCTAGACTTTGGATTTTTGCAAATAAACTACTCCCCATTAGATCCTTCTGATTAAATGGCATCTTTCCTCACCCATAGAATCAGCTATTATATTAAGATTTTTAAACCTGTTGGAACTGACTTTAACAAAAATGCAGAATGGAAAATGGTCACTCTCTCATTAAGCCAAGATGTCAAAGCTTGATACCGCATCCAAGATCCTGTCTTTGGTGATCACATAGTCCAAGGTACTTATTCTTGTGAATGATTTTTGGAATTTAAACTGCAGCATTTGCTTTTGATTATATGATGGATGGAGCTCAGGCTATGCATTTGAAAAAGAGTGGTTAACGGACTGCCAATTTCACATCTCATTGCCAGGTTTGTCATTTCAGTATCAGGGATCATGGTTAAAATCACCATAATTGATTACTTCTTGCATTGTGTTTTTGCATAGGATGGATTCAATTGAGTCAGCATTATCAGGCACCCTGTGCCAAAGCAGTTAAAGTATACATTAACCAGCAGAATCTTCAAATTCTGCCCATTAATTAGCAGACCATCTAGGATCACCAGTTGGAGCATTTTGCCATGGGGTTTGAAGGTGCCTACTTTCAGATCTAAGGCAAGGCTCATGTAAATTGGGAGCCCATTGGATGGTCTCCCAAATATGTTGTTTTTTACAGCTGGATGAAGGAAATCACAATAACTAGGGGTTGTGGTGGATCTGGTTGACCAGGTCTCCTGGAACAGAGCAAGTGAAGCACATTTTGGCAGGGGACTTTAGTAGCTTTGCCAGGCCTGCTACTTTCCATGAGGCTGATGCTACAGTTACTCTTTGATTCAGGTTGGGAAGCACAGTGTCCTCAGTTTATTATATGTCAAGTTAAGTTGAGATTTTACGGCTCCCCAGAGGATACTGCATGGCTGCTCCTGGGGCCTTACACGGTCTCATTGTTCCTTGAGAGGGTCAGGGTATTTTGGGATTGAAGAATCCCTAATCTCTATCCCCCATTCATCAGACAATGCCATATTAGACAGAATATCTGTGAATAGTCTGGGGGAATTAAATCTTGTAATTGTTGATTCTGGCCCATTTGGGCTATTTGTCAATGATCTACATTTGACTGCCAAAATATCTCCTGCAGGATGCTTGCTAAATGCGTGATGATTTGGAACAGTCTCAGCAGATCAGATAGGTTTAGTATATTGTGTCGATCCTCTGAGTGATAGAGGGGTGTAAGGATCAGTTTTGCTCGTGGTCGGTCATTTTGGTGCTCATTGGTGGAGCTATTACTATTCATGCAACGGGCATCATACTTATCCCCAGGTTTTCCATCCATGTGCTGATTTACACAAGTTTGAGAGATATTCACATTATCAGGCTCAGCAATTGTGAGCAACATTGATGGCATTTGTGGGATTTGTACTAGCTCTTGCAGGGCATTTATTGTTGTTTGGTTGAACCTTCACTGGACTTGAGACTGGGAAAGAATATCCATAATGCCTATTTGATCTGACCGATTCCCGGAGTACTCTGGTGCCCCATAGAAAGGGTTGTGTGGTTCCTCTTTGTTATATTACCCCCAATCTGTGTCTTCTTAGAGGCTGGAATTCCCTGGAAAATAGGATACATGCTGGCCGGCATTTCGATTTTGGAATGTGTCCCAGTTTGGGGCACCAGCTTTTGTCATACTAATTGTTGTTTTATGGCTGGGTTTTGTACCTTTTTCATCCTTTTCCAGGATCTTTTTTGCTAATGATCCACTCCACAGGTTGGCCGCCTGAGATGGTTCACTATGATTGTCACTGACCATATTTGTTATACTCTGAGGTCCTCCAGTAGTTGCGGAGAGATTTGTGGGTAAAGAAGTCACGAAGGCTTGCTGGGTGGCTACTATTAAATTTGCACTTGGTTGGCCTTCAATGGCAGTAGGGGTGGCAGTAGCTGAAGTAACTGGATTACCCCACTGAGTAGCTGAGTTTTGAGTTGTGCTTAGTTGGCCTTCGGGGGCACAAAGTCTATAGTCACTGGGCTGGCCTGGTTGCCCAGTTGAGTGGCTTTGTTTTGCAGATCATAGCTAAAGATTTCTGAGCTGGGCACTAATGTGTTTGGTATTCCCTTGCTGAATACGAGAACTTCTGTTTCAGATGTAGATGGAGGTGTATTCTCGAAGCCAAGCACATTGAGTTGCAACCCGGAGACCTCCAAGGGCATGATGCATGGTGGTGTTTGTAAGCTAATTACATTTATGCCCGGGAAGTTTCTTTGGCAGTCAGTGTTTAAGGTGTGCATCGTGTGCATTATGTATTAATTGGCCTTTGTAAAGCCTGTTTATAGTCTGTTATCATGGTTGATAATACCTCCATAAGGGTGCTTAATTTGTCTACTGTTGATGACAAAAGTAGGGACTAACCCTTTCACTGGTTTTATTAGAAAGCTGCACACCTGGGTACAGAGCATTTAATTTACTCTCCGGCCTGGTTATGGATGCAGCTAGAGTACTTTTTAGGTTGGAGTTCCAGTTTGTCTGAATGCCAGGTCAGAGAAGTTATTGTGATGGCCAGGGTAGAATTAATTGAGTCTAGTAGGTTCCCCTGGTCTATGTTGGAAGGATGGAGGGAATGACCTGGTCCAACATCACTGCTTTGTAACTCTGTTTGGTTGAAGTTCTGTATTGTGGGGAAGCAATCATCTTGAAATGTTGAGATTTGGATGCGTTTGTACAAAGTTTGCCTTTTGAAATAGCTGTATTTTGTTGAGAGTTACTGCTCAATTTGTTGCCATTATCAAAGGCTTCTAAGCAATCCTGCATGCTCCGCTCCAGGAGTGTGACATCATCTGCATGGTTTGGTGCTGGTACCTGCAGTCTGTTGAACACATGGGTCCCAGGAGTTCCTTGGGCTAATTCCTTTACATCACTTGCTGAAGAGGTGATGGGTGTGTAAGCCTTCGACTTAAGGGGTACTGAAGACTATTGATTCCTGTGGGTGTTCGCAACATCTTGAAGACTGTTCCCACCCTTTGCGATAGATGGGGACCATTTCCCTGTCATTGCTCTTGGATTACATTCCAATTATATACTTAGTATCTGTTAGATGACAGATAAATGTTGGAGATGTCCCTGCATGAGGTGTGGCAAGAAGAGGTCCATTGATGCAGACCTGCTTGGGTAGATACTGTGGATGAGGCTGAGATTGAATGTTCCAAGTGTACAATGGATGCTTGACCCGTTGGATCCAGAAATTCAATTTGGGAATACCTGTCCTTCTGGAAGAAGAGTTCAATTGATTTTGTCTTGCTGGGCATGTGATTGTCGCCTATGTAGCTTGGACTTCAGTACGCAGCTGTCGCACTGGGTCTCAGAGTGAACACGTGCCTCTTCAGGCAGACACCCGTCTGTGTCCCTTTTATTCTGATCTGTCCACTTGCCTCAAGTGGGGGGCTTGAGGCAGTCTGAGTGACCTGGGAAGGAGCTACGAGCGAATCTGGGACTGAGACTGGGACTAACCCTGCTTCAGGTTTGCTTGACACTGAGCCCTTCTTTTTTTAACATAGCACTTAAGCATCTATAGAAGAAAAACTTGTGGGTTGTGAGGAATGGCTCATTTCCATGTGTGAGTCGAGACCTAGTATCTGGTCGTAGGGATGCTGGTGATATCTGATTGCCCCCCCCTGGGGTTTTCTCACACCTAAGTAGGAATTTCTTCCTTGTGTGTCCTGGTATCCTAGATGGAAAGTGTGAAGAGCTGGAAAAAAGCTGCTGAGATGGGGGGCTCTGTCCTGCAGTGTTCAGGTGGTGCTACATAGCACTATGTTGGGCTGGGTGGCTCTGGGTGGTACCTTTTGGACTCCCTCGTCACTCAACACCTCCCTGGCTCACTCTTCTGGTATGCAGGCTGACTCTTTCTGGTGCTCAGACTACTTGTTCGATTAAGGGTGTGAGCTCCCTTCACTTTGAGACCGCACCTCAGTGCTGAACTTCAGAGCCACAAACAGCACAAAGAGCCCCATCCCAAGAGTAGCAAGCCTGCCTACAAACCACTTTCAGGCCGCTCCCTCTTGTGGCGTTCCAGCTAGTGTATTTTGACATAGGCTTGTATATGTTCTTTGTTCTCCATGTCTCCTTGCTCGCTGTTGTTTGACCATGTGGCTGGTGGCCATTTTGTGCATCCAGCCAGTGTGCCTTTGCCATGGGCTTGCTTGTTTACTTTGTGCTCCATGCCTCCTTGTTCACTGTTGTTTGACCATTTGGCTGGTGGCTATTTTGTGCACCCAGCCAGTCTGTTTGTGCCATAGGCTTGCATGTGTTCTTTGGTCTTACTGCTTGCTGTTGTTATTTGACCATATGGCAGGTGACCATTTTGTGCATAGTGCCAGTGTGCCTTTGCCATGGGCTTGCATGGATGGATGTGATAACAGTTTGCTAATATGCTTGGGGATCATTGTGGACTGAGTATACTAAGAATATGATTTTGATGAACAGTGCTTAATTTATTACATGCACTTTTTTGCACTTTTTTATTTTTCACCAATTGACTCAAGATACATTTCATACAAACACTGACAATTATTGATCTTTTCCTATTTAAATCATTTTTTTATATTTCTTAGTTTTATTGTATTTTTTCACTTTTTCTTTTAAAATATATTTTTTTTCTAAAAATGCATAAACAATTTTTTTTTTTTTGCATTTTGCTTTGACCCATCCACCCATTCATCTACCATAGTCGCACAGCCACGGTACAGCTTCAGTTTCTTTAGGTTTACTTCCATTTCCTCCTGGACACCATGGCTGCAGTGCACTGCAGACACATTAGTAGCATCATTCATTTTTTTTTTTATTATTCCAATTCCCATGGACAATCTTACCCCCAGAGGTTTTTAAGGAATATTCCATTATCCCATGCACCTTTTTGATGACCACAGGTGTCTCCTTGAAAATACATGGAGATAAATCAAAGAGCTATAGCAGTATGTTATGTGGCTGACTTGTAATGATACTTAATGGAATGCTGGTGGTGGTGTGGATTGGATAAATTGTTATTGATTACGGAAGTAACCAACCACATTAATATTGCACTTTTCTGCACTATTTCAATCTGCAACAATGCCACGTTTCACTACAATTGTTTTTCTTGCTTGGTTGCTTTTAGGTGCAGAAGAGAAGGACAATACATCACCCGCAGTACTGACAAGGCCTATACAGTAAATTCAATCCTGGAATACCTTCCACTTGTGCAGCTTAGTGTCACGGTCAATTGAGAGCTTGAAGATGGCACTAAGCAAAGTTTCTCACAAGAAAGTGGTCAGTGAGAAGAAGCAGCTTTCCACCAGTGGTGTGCCGATTGCAACCTTGTTCTGGAGATGAGTGCATCCCACATCGACCTGGGAGCAGCAGTCTTGTACCAACAGCACTACCCAAACCTAAGCCCAAGACATGTCTGTCAATGAGGCAGCCACTGCAATCATGGCAATGCCAATGAGCAGTGATGCTGAATTTGATTTGTCCCTTTTGCAAAGTAGTACCCATTCATTTCAGGAAACAGAGCAAAGTGAACAGCAGCCACAGCCAGCAATAGTGGATTTTCCTGAAGTTGGAGTAGAACAGGAGGTCAAGCTTCCTGCGAAGAGAAAACCTCCCCTTTTAGAATCATGGGCTTCTTGATCTCCAGCAAGGAAAAAAAAGGGTACAGCTCCACCATCTTTTCCGAATACCACTTTTGATGGCGATAATAGGGACATGGAGTGGACCCTGGCAGAGTCCAGGATACGTCATGAGAAGCAAGGAAAAAAAAAAGTTCCAGAAAGCCTTAGAACCATAGAAGGTTATGATGAGGAGAATGATGATGACAAGCCAGTCAAAGCTTGCAAAGAGGAGTCTGACATTATTATCCAGTGTGCTCCAAGGGATGTGGCACAGGCAGCACTGTTAGCTCCACTATTTGTAAGGCCCCAGCTGAGACCTGCACAAACACCTACCTCTAATAGAAGTATACACTTCAAAAAAGCAATCAACGTACCCACCTAGTGCCCATTCTTCTTCAGGCATTGACAGCGGCCCAGTATGAAAGCACTTCACAATTCCAAATAAGAGGAGAAAATTGCAATATGCTCCGTTTGCCACACAAGTGTTTATTGAGGTAAGCCGAGTTCACATTATGGTACTGTAGGCCAGACAACCCAAATTAGAGGAGCACCATAAACAATTGCTCAACGTGGTCGTGGTGGTGAAGGTGAGGAGAACTGGGAAACATCAGCTACACCTAGTCAAATCATGGTGGAATGTGAGGAAGAAGAGGATGAGATCCTCATGCAAAGCATGCCTTTCCTCAGCAGTGCACCAGAAGTAACTGCCTCAGATACCTCTCATTGGCAGAAAAAGACTCAGAGTCAGATGGAGACACCAAAGCATATGGTGACTGCCCCACAATGCACACTGAGCTTACCACCACCTACTTCTCGAAAGTCACCTACATCAGTAACCCCAGAAAAGAAGAAGATCCAGACGCACTATTACGGTCAAATGCCTGACACAGATGCTGCTATCTTTGAGGTTTTCACATGTGAACTTAACAAGGAGGACTGTACGATGGGCCAAGTTATCCTGTTGTTGCATCTGCTACAGGACCAGCTAAAGAAGGTGTCTGAAAGGTTCACACTCTGAGGTGTGAACAAAAAACACAGAAGCGCATTAATTTTTTGGAAGGGCATGTTTCAAAATACCAGAGGTGGATTGTTAAGCAAGCGGGTACCATGAAGAAGGATGGCTAGAACTTAGAGTCTCACTTCCCAGTTCTGGGGTGATGCCTTCAACTTCCAGAGAGGGTAGCTTAGTCCCATCACAGCAGTCAAGATCAGTAACAAGGACACCGGCAACAACAGCAAATGAAGAATCAGATCCAACCTATGCATTGGCTTAGTTTCAAGTGGGAAGTCTTAGGCCCAGTGCAGAGGTGAAGGCAAAAGAGGTTGAGCAAGTGGCAGCACCAATGGCCATTCAGAGGATGTTCCAGGAGTATCTTTATGACCCAAAAGAGGTGTATGTGAATCAAAACCCATCAATGTATTGGTATTTGAAGGTGTGCCATTGGCCAGAGCTCAGAAGGATGGCAATTAAGTATCTGGCTTGTCCTGTAGCCAATTTATCTTCAGAGCATGTGTTCAGTGCATCTGGTTCAGTTCATACAGTGAGAAATGTGGAGAGATTGATTATGGACAAAATTAACAATTTTCATACCACCTGATTTTATTTTTCCTGAAACACCAAAGGAGGAGGAGAATGATTAGTCAGAGTTGAGTGTGTTAGCTGACCAACTTCTGGGTGAACCACCAGAGTTTGAGGAAGAACTATACTTCCAGGACTCAGTGTGCCACCATAGAACTTTTTAATTATTTCTCGTTGAAATTTTTTCTTTCTATGTAAAACAAATAGCTGAAGGAGCATTATTTTCGTGTCAGATTCAGTTTCTTAGTCACATATATGCTAGATTGGATTTGGACCCATGTGCAGTAAATAAGCTTCCCTTCAGGTCATTTGAGACAATGCCTGCCTCCCTCACATGCCATTACCTATCCTTTTTTGACACACCTAGCAGGGCTGTCCCAGAAGATCATTGATTAAAAAAACTGCCTGTGCCATTGCCAAATTCCAATGTGTTGCTAGCATCAATGAAGAGTTAAAAAATTGTATATATCACCGTGCTTTGAATGGAAAAGGTAAATTCTAACTTCTGCACCAATGAGTGATGATATATTGAGTGATTGTGAGTGATGATTATTGATATATGTGGAGGCACGCAGTGAGGGAGGGATTTTAACAAATTTGTAAACTTGATTTTGATGATTTGCAATGTTCGGGGGCTAATGGGTGATCGTTTGTTCCTGAAAGTGATTGGTCCTTGAAACTTAGCTAAATTTACCTGCAGGGTCCACACCTTTTTTATGGTTCTTCAGAGACCAGACCAGTCACTTTAGTGACCCAACACAAATCTATACAAACTACTCCAATTCTGTTTCTCTATTTGTTCTTCAACAGCGTGCACTACACAGGTCTACCACCCTCAGTTTGGGACTGACACAGAGTTATTTAGAATCAGAAAGAGGGGGGCGAAAACACTCAGGGTGGGACTACCTCAACAGCTAGAAGGAGAAAGTAATTGCCTTCAAAGAGAAACCATGATGATGATAAAGACTCTTAGGCCTTGTACTCACTGAGCTCTGTGGACTGGAGAAAAGTGAGTTGATTTGAGAAATTATTTTGTGTAGTATTTGTCTATGTCACACTTTTCCTCAAATCCCCTTCCCCATCTATTCATCAAGCACCTAACCCTCTCCCCTCGGTCTGTGTGGTTTGTATTGAAGTATAACTTAAAATCACACACTTGCTGGGGCAGATGCTGTGAAAGCAACACATATTCCACAATTGCCAGATTTACCCACCCATGCATCATTATTCAACATCATCATTCAGGCCTTGTGTTGTATGTTGCATAAATGCTTAACCTTGTCGAACCACTCCTGACTCTGAGCCCACTTCTCCTGACTCAAGGATTTAATTTCTTATGTTTAATTTTCATTAAATACTGGCTCCTCATTGCTCAGCAGAAGGAGATATTGCTAGTTTTTAGCATCATATCAGCTCTTCTTTGTTGTGTATGACATACTCTCATCATGATAGTCTGGTCTCAGTTTTTCTAAAGTTACGATTTAATATATAACTCACTCTTTATTTTCTTTCAACCTAGTTGACAGTGATGGATAACCCTTTGATTAACCCAGCAGTTGGAGTTTGCATCGGTGGGGGTGGTACCTTGTGTCTTGCCTGTTAGTTCCCTAGCCTGCTAATACTACTGCTACTACCTTAGGATAAGATGCCACCTTGGGAAAACTAAGGGCCATTTTTCTACCTACACATGCACCACTATAGTTGAGGAATGTCAAAAGGGTAGAATTTAACCCGGCATGAATCTATTGTGGAAGCCATTTAATATCAATCACTTGTACATAAATATGGTGCATGCCAAAACTTATTTTAATTTGTTTTTGGGTGGCTGGGACAAAACCTCGGAAAGAGTAAAGGACTAAAGTACTAGGAAATGACAGAGTGGGCTTCTAGCTCAGCCGCCACCTGGGGAAACCTACCAAACCTGTGCACTTTTGAAAACTAGTTACTAGTTACCTAGAGCAATTTGGAATGGGGTGGCTTGTGGGGCTCTCACCAGATTCCGTTACCCAGAATCCATTGCAAACCTCAAAATTTGGCCCAAAAAACAAGTTTTCCTCAAATTTTGGTGACAGAAAGGTCTGGATTCTGAGAGGAGCCACAAATTTCCTCCTACCCAGCGTTCCCCCAAGTCTTCCGGTAAAAATAGTACCTCACCTGTGTGGGTAGGCCTAGTGCCCGCAACAGGAAATGCCCCAAAACACAACATGGACACATCACATTTTCCCTAAGATAACAGATACGTTTTTTGCAAAGTCCCTACCTGTGGATTTTGGCCTCTAGCTCAGCCAGCACCTAGGTAAACCTACCAAACCTGTGCATTTTTTAAAACTAGGCACCTAGGGGAATCTAAGATGGGGTGACTTGTGGGGCTCTCACCATGTTCTAGTACCCAGAATCCTTTGCAAACCTCAAAATGTGGCAAAAAACACTTTTTTTCTCACATTTCAGTGACAGAAAGTTCTGGAATCTGAGAGGAGCCCCAACTTTCCTTCCACCCAAGTCTCCTGATAAAAATTATACCTCATTTGTGTGGGTGGCCCAGGTGCCTGGAACAGAAAAATACCAAATACCTGTAGAGATTAAGGGGATAGCACAGCAAGTTGATTAGCACATGTTTTTTCTTTTATACATCTTTAGGCTGACTCTGCTTTGGGTACCCACACAAGTGAGGTATTATTTTATGTGGGAGACCAAGGAGAACGCTGTGTGGTAGGAAATTTGTGCCAGCGCAGTGATCCTACAAAGAAAAGTGAGGAAAATATCCTTTTTAGGCAAATTTTGAGGTCTGCAGAGGAGTCTGCGTAAGAAAATGTTGGGGGATCCATACAAGACACACCTCCCTGCACTCCTTGGAGTGTCTAGTTTAAAAAAAATGTCTGGGTTTGGTAGGTTTCCCTAGATGAAGGCCGCACCGGTGACCAAAAGACTAGGTGCCCCCCCAAACACAGGTAGTTTTGTAATAGATCATTTTGTGTGTCCACGTACTTCTGTGATGTTTCAAACACTAAAATTGTGAAAAGAAACACACTTAGGTAATATTAAAAAGACCCCTCACCCACCAACCAAGTTGGTGGCGTGCTTCATCATCGGGGTGCCACCCAAGACACCTAGCGTGTCACATGTGTGATGCGACGCCTGATTACAGTGGAGCAGGTTTTGTTATTTTTACCACACATACTGGTTGGATTTGGCACAAGGATGAGTGATGGTTCAGTAGATCAAATTTTATTAACAAGAGATTTCAGAAAAAGTAAATGCACTGTTAATAACAAAAAGGCCAAAAAACTGAACCAATGACTCACAGCTAGTGAGCTGTAAAGCCACGACAAGGCACCAACCGCTTTACAGTCCATTCACTCACCTTTCATACATCACATGCACAAGATAATTCATGCCGCCAGCCACAGGCCCAGCACATTACAATACTCGCATCGACAGACAGCACCATTCAAGGGCCCATCACTTGCATACGCCCATATGCCTGATACAGCAATCACACCAGCTGATGGGAGTGTGTGGACTGGCGTTTGGCTAGCACTGCCAGCAAAGCTCCATGCACACAGCAAGCCAAGCACCACTCCACGCTCACCTCCAGCCAAGCGCCACTCCATGCACACAGCCATCACTTTTTTTATTCTGAAACAACAAAGAAACCACTAACTAATTATAAATAAGTACAAAACTACAAACACAAAAGCTCTAACTGAATACATGACAGTAATGGCAACAGTGAAATTGAACATTTGAAAATATAAAACAGCTGTTTACACTCACGGTAAAGAGTTATCTACTCAAAAACTAAACCACTGACTTGACTGAAAAAGCTAGACTCACCAGCAACTAATCTGCACAGACACCGCAAACACCAATGATATGCCACTAAAAAGAAAAAAGAAAAGCATATTAGACGTAAGACAACACAAATATCACTGTGCACAAATCTAAGGACAATTTTCACACACAATCCTGCATTTACCACACCACCTATACACATGTCATTCATGCATGGCAACAATACTCCTTTGGAGTAAATTTATGTACCTAAAACATGCAACTACGCAAACCGCAGGTCAACCACTGCCAAAATGATCCACAGCAAAAGAAGCAAAAGCTTTGAACTAGATCAAAAAAGAGAAATAAACTGTTATAATCACAAATGCATGTACTTCGCCAGTTGAGAAACACCCCGTCACCAAACATTTCGAAATGTTCCCTGGTGTCTAGTGGTCTCCGGGGAAGATGTGCCTTAAAAAAAAAAGGCTGATCTGCCCCCAAGGGGGGCATAACTGCCCAAAAGTGTTTCTCCTCCTTTGGGGGGTGACCCTTGCCGTAAGGGCTGCACCCCCACACAAAAAAACAAACCGCTCAACATCCCTGGTGCCATCATGGCTTCTACCCCCTGGGGGCAGATCAGCTTAAAAAATGAGCTAGTCTGCCCCCGGAGGGCAGAAACAGTGTAAAATAATATGCCCCCTTAGGGAAGCAGCCCCTGCCCAAAGGGCCGCCCCGCACAAAATCATATACACACAAAGAAATAGAAAATCACTTGTGCCTAGTGGGCATTCCTGCTGCCCAATCGCGTCACGATTAAACAGCAGGAATGCTAAAAGAGGCATTGAGGGAAAGGAAAACCGTTTCCTTACCCTCAATGCCTCTTTTGAAGCAACCCCCCCCCGACTGGAAGAGAAACTTACCTCTTTGTCCCTCGACGCGCTGTAAGCAAAGTCGGGCGGCCTCTAATGATGTCAGCGTGTGATTGCTTGCTGATGTCATTAGAAGGGGGTGCGGGGCTGGAGTGGAAGGGGAGACAATTCTCCTTCCATCCCTGCCCTAGGGGGGTGGGAAGGAGGCCCTCAGGGGGAGCGCCAGCACTTCCCACGAGGGCCGAATACAGGATGTGACGGTTACGTCCTGGGCACCTGAGCGGTGCTGCCCAGGACGTAACCGTTACGTCCCAGGCACCTGAGGGGTTAATTATGTTAGAAAAGCCAGGTAGTCAAATCAACTGTACTTTATTTTTGTAATGGAGGGGCAGAGTTAAGTCACTGAAGTGCAATAAAAGGTTGGAATATTTTGGTCAAACTAGGAGGACCTATGGTGAGGTCTTGGTTGGCAAATGCAGTGGGCATGAGCAAGGCAAAGAAAACCTTCACAAACATGCATAGAAAAGCTGACTTCTGCAATCTTGTTGGTAGAGTAGCTGTCCTACAAATCTCTTAGTATTAAAGTACCAGTTGGCATGATATGTAAGGGGAGAAGGGAAAGCTAAGCTTAGTAACGAAGCAGAAGAAAGCTACATACTGGTATAGACAGGAGGAAGTCAGGTACAGAAACATGAAAAATAGAGAAATGCAGGGATAACAAGAATTTAACAAAGCTTATATGAACGTAAAGAAGTACAAAAAAGGTAGGCAGGCACAATAAGAATTAAAGAAAAATTATTCAAAATGAGGAGAGGTGAAAGTTAGGGAAATAATAATAATAAAATAACAGGAAGACTTACTGGGGCCAGCAGATCGACCAGCTTCTGCACTGGTGGTGGCACTGGCACCCTTGTCTCCTTGTTTTACCTCGGGCATTGCCCTCTTCTTCCTCTTAGGTGCTTAGGAACGAAATAAAGAAGAAGAAAGAAATAGATTAGTGGTACAGTTAATCTCTCAGACAATATTTTGACGGGCAGAGGCAAAAACAGCAACATTCTATTTTTCTGAATCAGATTGCCTAGTATTGACTCGAGTTGGCCTTCTAATTTCCTAAGTCCAACACATAAGTCCTGTTACAAGTTTCTTAAACCTAAACTACACTTGCAACTACGTACCACTACCATTGCATTCATAATGCAACAAATGATCTTTGCTTCTCAGACACTTTTATGATGCAACTCAGCCTTAATTTTTTTCAAAGCATAGGTTCATGCTATGATATTACACATCAATGGGAGATTGCGATTGGGAGGGGCTTCATAAGCTACACAAAGAAAGGCACCGAGAAGGGAATGCTAACTCACTGATATTATTTATTACTACAACCACTATCTTATTTTTGGTGACTGGAGGAGTCTCAGTCTACATGGCTTTTTAAATAATCAGCCCAAACATGCGCCAATGAGTGCATTTAGGAAGCACTGACTGAGCACCTGGCTGGCTCAAAGTGGGATCATAAAATATTCATGATCACATAAACTTAACTTACCTCTGAGAGCCAGCACTGCTATTAGAAAAAGTTAGCATTGTGCAACACACACAACAAATAAAAAACTATTTACTCACAGAGCCCTGACACCTGAATGCCCAGCAGGTTGAGCAGGTTCTGGGCACCGTCCAGTATATCCACCAAATGGTGCACCAATTGCTGCTGGGTGTACTGGACCCCAGTGTGCCAACGCACCAACCAGTGCACCCTCCCAAAAAGCAGTTGATGCTCCCGAAAGGCATAACCACTCCCAGGCTTGCCACCTGCTGCCAACATGGAGGGGAGGTGGTGTTGCACAAAAACACAAAAGCTGCCACCTCCGCCTCAGCAAAAAAAGGGTGGACTACACTCCTTGACAGTGCCGACATCTGCAAGGTAAGTGGCTAGCAGCCACACCGGTCCAGCCACTCCCTCTGCCACCATTCTCTGCCCTGGCATTGGGAGGTAAAAAGAAAGGGGAAGAAATAGAAGGAAGGAAGAAAGAAAACAAATATAAAAAAGTAAAGTGAAAAGTAAAAAAAAAAAAAAAGTATTAAAAAAGTCACAAAATCATACCAAATAAATGACAGAAACATAAATTATACAAACAAAAAGACACAGACTGATGAAATAAAGGAAATTGTGGGATGGATAATTTAGAAAATGGTAGGATTGCTTATGCTTATGAAGGATAAAAAGTTAGGAGAGCACCATGAACAGTGAGACAGAGAAAACACAATGGCTGCGCCCATGCAAACCGTGTGGTGCCGTTCTCATGATATTTTAAACATGAGAGTGAGCATCGCGTTCCTGAACATGAAAAGCATAGCATAAATGGGTGAGCCGAGCAGTTGCAGCTGCTCGTGGAATTCATTGAGCTCACGGAGGTTTGTTAACCACTTCACAGAATTCCGCACAGTGGAACTCCACGAGCTTCGCTCACCCCTACTGTTTACTCCACAAGACTGCTAATCTGCAGCTGGAAACACTGCATTGCTGCTTGAAGCTTACCTTGAAATCCTAGAGGGCTTCCCTTCTGCTTGAGCCCTGCTTCATTACTTGAACCAAAGACTACCTGAGTGACTCTAAGAGCTAGTTTGCTTGCCTCCTATTCAGTGGCACAGGGACATAACAGGCTGTCAGTACCTTAAACCCATAGGTGGACCCAGCATAAGCGAGTGCTGAACACCCAAGTGGTGCCCCTCCAGTCCCAGATACTTGGTTGTGGTGTTGTAGGTGCCCAGATAGCCAGAATCTGACCGTTGGGACTTAAAATATTTTTGCCTAAAAACTGCTCTGAGAACCGAGAGAAGACCAGGACTAACTTGCTTATCTATTCACCCACTGTACATCTCCAGTCTGCCTGATATCGCTGCTGCTCCCACTACACTCTTCTCTGCAGTAACTAGTACTGTTCAGCAGTCCCTCAGCGAAGATGTATCTGGCCTCCTCATTCTCTCATTCGAAGCACCCTCCAGCTTCACCCTGCTGATGAGACTGAACCTGTAAATCTTCACCAAGACATTGTCCAGTGGCTCTCTGATAGGGACCCTCCCTCCTGAGACACCGTCTCCAACCTTGCCCTGCTAAAGTTTACCTTGCTACAACTTTTTCTCTTAAATTTCTCCTGAGAGAAAAGAAGGTGCTGACCGGCCCCACCCCACTTTTTGTATACGAACTGCACTCCATCGCAGTTGGCCATTTTTTTGGGCTGTGACCCAGTCTCATGGAGCCTGATGCCCGCTGTTCGCTCTTTGATCTTTTGGGCACCAATTTAAAAAAAAAAAAAAAAAAAAAAAAAGCATAACTCCGGTTCTACGAATTGGATTTTTTTGTAATTTTGGTGTCAAATTTGGCTCTATTTTTCAATGGGATTTTTCTTGCGCTGTCTTTATGACTGTTTGAGTATTGACATAAATATGTTTCACATTGTCTCTGAGTTAAACCTGACTGTTTTTGTGCCAAGCTACCCAAGGTTAAGCACAGGTTAATTTAGTGACATTTGTCCTTCAACCTGACAGGGATTGTGGCTATTGCTTGGCCAGGTGTAACACCCCAGTCAACCAACAACCCAGTTTCTCACACCAGGCTACCTAGAGAAAAAGAAAGTCTTCATTTTATGTAGTCAGTCAAGGACCTCTGAGTGAATCAGGTTATAAGCGATAATGACAAAATTCTATCTCTATTATTGAGACATTATAAATCAATACAAATAGAAGGTCCTTTAGTAGTTAGAAAGGAGAGAGAATATATTTAGCTAATCTAAAACTCAGATGTTTTCATCTCATGAAATAGTCCAGTCAATGAGGCCTTTCTTGCATGCAGAAGTAAAATAAGCAATGCCGCAGTTGCCAACTAACAAAAAAACACATGAAGATGGGTTCAGAATGTTATAATTCTTTTGTTGTACAATTTTTCCTGCTTCTTATAAAACTTTTTAATGTCTATCTGGGATGTAAATTCCTCTATATTTTTATCAATGTGTAGCTTCTTCTTTAAAACCTATAAATTCCTAATTGGAATTAGGTGTGTATTATAGTACTGAATAACAGCTATATATTATAGGCCAAAATTATTTCCAATCACTTGTGGGTAGAATCTCCCTTACTTCACAAGGATCACAATGAATTGTTGCCAAGAAAGAAATTGACCTTTAATACTTACTTCCGGGTGTAAATCTCCAATTATTTTCACTCTAATCAAATTCTAGCAGATGTAATTTTGTTTGATGCTGAGGTTTTCTGACCCCTATAACTGGAAATATTGTTTACAATTGTGGAAGCATATCATTTTTCTTCTCAGCTGTGTTGATTGCTTCACTATACACAATTTCCTCAACATATATCATAAACAACACTGGCATGATGAAGCCTAAAAAACACATACGTTAGGGTTGCCCTATCTCACTTTTTCCTTTTTTATTCAACATTTAGCTGTGCCTTTCACCTCTGCAAACTACTTATTTTAAAGGTTTATGCAAACAACTTTGCTTTTTATTTAAATGCTGATCTTAACATGCCATCCAATGCTTTGGAAACAATTACATCCTACACAAACTCAGGAAGGTATTGTATTAATGAAACAGAAACATGAGTCCTTGTTGCTCACAATCACATAACAACAAGCAACCCAAATGGTATTGAAGAGTTGTTAGGTTCTCTGAAATCCATGAAGCACTTTATGGTTTGAATTATATTCCATTTGCCAATACGGTGAAAAATCTGTGATGGAATATGTGCTGCTGTCTATCATAAAGCATGTTGCTTTAATTATAATAGTGGTATCACTATTTCTTTGTCTGGCCCAATGTAAGCAAGTCATATTTACTAAGTCTAGTTCATATAATTATTTTGATGTAAGCATTCATTGTTACTATGATGATGCTTTTAAGTAATTTTTGCTTACTAATATGTTTAAAATCATAGCAAAATATTTAGTAACTTCTGCTCTAAGGAAAGCTTTTACTGACTATTGAATCATGATTGACTGACCACAACCTGAACAATAAATTGGGCAGCCATTACAGAACTCAAGGATGTGATCTCCGAGTCCTCAAAATGAATTAAAAAAATATATTAGGGAGTAAGATGAGCACATCCTGACCCAAAGTAGATGCTTTCACAGATACAAGTCATGTCCTTCATGTTGCAAAAAGGTTAGGTATAGCCTCTTCTTTGACGTGGGGGCCCCTGCAACCATTGGGGATACCTGCAATCACCTTTAATACTGCAATTGTTGAGCCAACAGTCACCATGAGGAAGGGGCCGATCATCAGGATCAGTGAAAAGGACCACACTACAACTACTACCAAGAACAGCAAGTAGTTTCCTCCTGTGAAAGTGCTAGACTAACTCAGGAAAATTCTGTCAACACATTTTCTGCCTGAGTCAGATTAGTATTTTGGACATACTCTAAAGATAAATTGACATGGACCCTTAAAGATCTCATCCCTCAATAATTTGGTGTTGGAGCATGTGAAAAAATGATCTCTCTTTACTTATTACAAGTTACTCATGATATGCTATGATGTGAATAAAATTTCAATTGGTCACTACATTTACATTGTTTGTTGTACTTCTCTTTGGTAAATTAGTAAAATATTTTATGAATCAAATTAGATTATATACAGAACAATTTTGTACTATTATCCCCATACATGATTAATAGTTTATTAGTCATATTTTTAAAAAAGTATTCAAAGTGTAACTCCAAAATGAGGCACACCTTAATTTCCAACACAAATGGAAGCTGTTTTATTACACTTCACAAAAACATTCAGCTGAGTTCTTCAGGTATTACAATATAGATAGTTTACATACTTTTTCAATATACCATTAACATCACATAAACTATTTACATAGTCACACAGTTTTAGCCATTCCCAGAAACACACACTGCAATGATGCCTACCATTACAATATATTTCTATGTCACAACATTAGTAAGTACCACAACAGGAAAAATATTTGTTAGATAGTACATCTGTTTAACACAAGTATGCTAACTTACCCATTGAGTTAGTCACCAATGAGTCTTTTGTGCTACTGAAGATAGCAGTGCATTTTGAACAAATGGGAAAACCACATGTGCAAAATCAATCTATAAAATTAATAAAGTATTTTGGTAGATTCCCAATAACTTTACCACAATGTAGCAACTTAGAAAACACAATCTTCTTATGCTGCTATTAACACACTGACAAGATCATATTCCAACATTTATATTTTGCAATGCAGTAAGAACATTAGTACACATCACCATTTTAAACCACCTCATGCGGACAGAAAATTAAATTTAATAATCAAGCAAATACTGCAGGAGAATGCTACCTATAGAGCAGATTTTTCCATTAACATTCATGTCCATGAACCGATATTTACCGTCATGAGAAGAAGTCATCAATGGCATCTTGACACAAATCATTCCCTTCTTCCTCCTCGTTGTCATCTTCTTTTGGCAGATATTCAACATCAACCTGGGCTGTTATGTGGTTCCTACTTTGGTAACAGAACTGCGTGTTTAGAATGGCAGCTTTTCTGAGTGTGAGAGACTGAGTGTAACCTATACCGTTTGTAGCTGTCTGCCTAACTCCTGGCTAGCTCAAACCCAAACCTCCAAACCTGACAGGGGGAAAGGTGATTACAGCAGCCGGAACATGACACTCCAACTCCACAGGGAAGTCATGGAAGTCATGGAAGGCGATCAAACAAATTTCGTTCAGTTACTCATGCATGCCCAGGTGAGACACAAGACGTGAAATAAGTTTTCAATGCATTAATTGAAGCAAGTGAAATCTGGTATAAAAAGCATGTGCTGCGGTAATTAGGCATATGAAACAAAGCAAGGTAACCATCACTGTGAAGAGAATAAACAAACCCATCATGTTGTGTCTGGCTATTCTAGATATTTGTATCTAACTCTATGTCTACGTCTGAGAGCATAGCAGTTGTAATCCTCTGCCTGGCCCGATCTGAGGGATTAGCTCCAGTCCCAGCACCAGCCCCATACCTAAATAGAATATCAGGAATTGTGCTGTTGTGTAGATGTCATACCCCTCGGGAGGCTGGAAGTTCAGCAAAATAAATCTACCTGTCATGTTGTAATCTTTTTAGGATGATCATGACTGGAATGCCCACTGCCTTCCTTGGGTCAATATGTAGTTTATATAATAACCCATGCCACCTTGGGACCACAGTTCTGATGTAATGCCCTGTCTCGCACGTAGGAGCTAGCTCCTTGACTGGCAACACAAATTATAATATCATGTCCTGTGTGAAAACAGCCTTGGACAAAGAGTACAGATTATACTGTATATAGTGGAAAGGCTGATTAAATGAACAGCGTGATCCTTGCCTTCCTAGATTGAACCAGCAAAAAAAATTGTAAACGCCATCGCTAAAAACAGTCTTGTTAATCATGAATAAAATCTTGTAGGAAATATGAATATGTCACTAACCATAAAACTAAGCTAAAACAGGGGTTACAAAGTTGGGTACTAAATGGGACCTCATGACAGGACCTTCTAATTTTAGTCAGCAACAGGGATCAATGCAATGATTGGCCACAGGGCAATGTGCAGCATACCACAGAGCATTGTAATCTTGGACACTTTCGCAGGTGAGCAGGTGAGGGCTCTACCAGATTTATCTAGATAAAAGTGAGATTTCAGGAGCCCAAAAGCCTGCTCCACAGGTCTATGCATTCTACCATGTGCTTCACTGAAGATGAATTCCCCTGCTGTTGTTGGATTTCTCAGTGGTGTTAGCAACCAATGTCTATTAGGATATGCTGATTCTTCTACAAAAAATAAAATATTAACAAAATTTAAGTTTTTTAAACATGTTAGATTGCAATATTGTCATAAGAAGATAATTGGATTTTCAGATACATTCACACAGAGCACTTACCAACAAGTAAGGCTTTCACATTTCCAATGTGTGCTGTTTGCTGTTGTATACTGCTATTGTATAGAACAAAATAATCATGGGTGGATCCGGGGAACCTTGCACATAGACAAGTGATGTAGAGTTCTGGTAGGCAAACCACTTGTATATGTATGGAATTAAAATGTTTCCTGTTGTGGTACACTTGTTCCCTATTGTGTGGTAGTGCCAAGGCAATTTGTGTCTCATCAATGGCAACTTTTACATGTGGAATGCCACCCAAAGCATAAACATCTGCTATCATACTGTTCAATTCACTGCACTTCTTGGAAACTGGATAAAGCTGTTCCTTTGGGTCAACATCACTTCACGATTACCTGTGGCACACCACTGTTATTGTGACATTCCATTGCAGTCTGCTACAGAGTTCTGAAAGGATCCTGTCATAGCAAAATGAAGAACTACCATATTTTCACTCCTGGTGTGATTGCTGTCAGGTTTTCATTCAGAGACAGAAGTTGTGGTTCAAGTTGATGGCATAAATTTAAGATAGTTTGGTGTTTGAGAAAATATTTCCTGCTTACTTCTCTTTCTTGCACGGTTGCAAAATCAGGTGCAGGATGGAACATTGAAAGTTACTGTCTATGCATCTGACAGTGTTGTTCTGTGGAGGTTGGAAGATGTTTTCAAAAGACAAGGTATAGAAAGATAAGTATTCATGTAAAATAAATAAAATATACAATTATTTAGTTATTTATTTGAATAGAAGGTAATCCAACCTTCAAATTACAATGCATTTCTATGTAATGGTCACTCAAAATGTGTGTTTACTTTAGCTCAAAAAGTGTTTTCATTAGACATTTTGGAATATCTATCTATCTATCTATCTATCTATCTATCTATCTATCTATCTATCTATCTATCTATCTATCTATCTATCTATCTATCTATCTATCTATGTTATGTTATAAACACTTATAAAGTGCATGGCTACACAAATGCCCCCCAGAGCTAAACATAAGTCTTCAAGAGACAGATTGAGGGAATGAATTAAAACAGCCAGGTTTTGAGTGAGCGACGGAAGGACGTTTGTGGCTGGTTTGTCATAAGTCAGGGGGCAGAGAATTACACAACTTGGCACCAAGATAAGCTAAAGAGCTTCTGCCCCATTTACATTTTTTTTATTAGGGGGAATGAGGCTAAAGCTGCTGAAGAGGACCTGAGATGTCTAGATGGCTTATGGAAAGAGGCAAGAGTCTGCAAAAAAGGGGGGGGGGGATTTGTTGTATAGTGCTCTGTGGGTACAACACAAAGTTTTAAACTTTATTCGCAGTTCCACTGGGAACCAGTGCAGAGAAGAGAGAGACGATTTGGCAGATTCATGCCTAGGTATATCAAAGAGAAGGTGGGCAGCGGTGTCCTGTACCACCTGTAGCTTCTTTTTTTCCATATTTTGGAGCACCGAGGTACAAGGCATTACCATAATCTAAACCGGAAATAATGAGTACCTGGATGATGAGTCTCTTTTCAATAGGTGGAAGTATTTTAAACACCTCCCTTAGGAGTCTGAATGTGGAAAAGCAAGTGGAGAAAATGTTCTTAACCTGATGATCCCTGGCCAGACTTGGATCAAGCCAAACACCTAGGCTCTTGATATGTCCCTTGGGAGGGGGCAAATCCTGTAGAGAGTCAAGCACAGGGAAATAGGATCTGGCCGAGAACAATGGCCTAAGATCATAACATCTGTCTTATCTCCATTTAGCTTAAGTTTACATTCAGACATCCATTCCAACAATGGCCGTAGGCAGGGGGAGAGTGACAACACAGACAAATTCTGTTTAGTCGAGAATGAGACCACCAGCTGGGTGTCATCAGCATATGACACTAATGAAAGGCCATAAGGCTCTACTTTCTTTGCTAGTGGAGACATATAGATGTTAAATAAAGTAGGGCTATGTGAAGAGCCCTGTGGCACTCCACATCTGTTCTTAAAGCAGTTGGAGAAAACATATCGATCTAACACCTGAAATGATCTTGCCTCTAGAAAGGAGGAGAACCAGCTCAGTGCATTGCCTGTAACTCCAATCTCCCTCAATCTTAAAAGTAATTTGCTGTGATTGACAGTGTCAAATGCGGCCCGGAGATCCAGAAGAATAATCACAGACACCAATCCCTTATCAAATCACTTCCTGACCTCTTCAGTAACTCCAATCAAAGCTGATTCCGTGCTGTGTAGAGGTCTAAAGCCCATCTAGGAGGGATGAAGAATATTGTTATCTTCACGAAGATTGGAGAGTTGAACATTCACATGTTTTTCCAGTATCATAGAGAAGGCTGGCAACAAGGAGATGGGCCTGTAATTATTGAGCACATACGCATATGAGTTGGGCACTTGAGCAGGGGTTTCACTATAGCATGTTTCCACTGGTGTGGAATTATGCTGCTGCACAAAGACAAGTTCAACATGTTGGTCAGAACTGGAAATATAACAGATGACCTTAGCGATAGAATTGCGAGGGGCAGAGTCAAGGGGGGAGCCAGATTTGAGGATAGCAAGTAATGTAGAGACCAGTTCCAGAGAGAGAGGCGGAAGCTGAGAGAGCACTGCTGAGCCTTTTAGACACTCCCCTCCAAGAACTTGGCAACAACAAGTGCCCGTTGGGAAGGCAGAGTAAATGTCTAAGATTATTTGCTGCAAGAATAATGCCAGATTGTTGTTGTGTTTATGAGAGGCCTCAACAGGCTTATTATAAAAGTGAGAGTGAGCAATTTCTCTTAGTAAATGAAAAATATCTTTAGGTGGAACTCTGTTCTATTTTGGTAGCATAGTAGGTACTTTGAGCTGAATTAATTTCAGCATGAAACAGTCTTATGGCTTTCCTATAGTCTTCTTTCAGAGAGGTATCATAGGTTTTTCTTCATTTTCATTCCAGACATCTGAAACCCCTCTTTAGTTGACATAGATGGGTGGAGAACCAAGGAGTGCCTTTTCTCAGAAGGCCTCCCCACTTTGATGCATAGGGAAGGAGAATGTCTAAGCTTTTGATGATCCACTCATTGAATAGCTCTAAAAGCAGGCCTTATTCCCCATCAAGGTGGGATTCAAACTCTCCAAAGTGCTAATCCACTCCCTAGCATTAAGCTTGTGCCAGCGCCTAATGGATTGAGTTACAATTTGGGAGGATCTGCTTATGGCCGGGTATTGGCAGGTTAAGAGAGATTAACAAGTAGTCAGACCAGGTCAGAGGAGTGTGGGGCAAGGAAGTTGGACCAATTGCATTACTAAAAACTTGAACGATGGTGTGGCCTTTGTTGTGTGTTGGGCCCCGGACCAATTGTATTAGGTCCAGGGTGGCCATATCAGTCAAGAGACTTTTAGCAGCTGCGTTATCTTGATTTCCTGTATGAATATTGAAATCCCCAGGAATTGTAAAGTTGGGCTTGTTACAAATTAGTTTAGCGACCTGCTCGGGAAATTATTGTAGAACATTTTAGACGGGACCAGGGGCGCGATACACTGGGACTCCTGAAAAAGTACATTGAGGATTTAGGGCCAGATGTAGGAAGCATTTTGCATGGTGCAAACTGCGAAAATCGCATTTTGCACCATGCAAAATGCTCATCGCAATGCTCATTCACATTTTGTGAGTTGGTACCGACTCGCAAAATGTGAATGCGACTTGCATATAGGAAGGGGTGTCCCCTTCCTATTTGCGACTCGCATCGCAATAGTAAATTGCTTTGTGACCGCGAACGCAGTGGCAAAGCAATTCGCAGTTACCACCAGTGTCACACTGGTGGTGACCCATTCACAAAAGGGAAGGGGTCCCCATGGGACCCCTTCTCCTTTGTGAATGTTTCCCAAAATGTTTTTTCAGAGCAGGCAGTGTCCCCTTCCTATTTGCGACTCGCATCGCAATAGTAAATTGCTTTGTGACCGCGAACGCAGTGGCAAAGCAATTTGCAGTTACCACCAGTGTCACACTGGTGGTGACCCATTCACAAAAGGGAAGGGGTCCCCATGGGACCCCTTCTCCTTTGTGAATGTTGCCCCAAAAAATTTTTCAGAGCAGGCAGTGTCCCCTTCCTATTTGCGACTCGCATCGCAATAGTAAATTGCTTTGTGACCGCGAACGCGGTGGCAAAGCAATTCGCAGTTACCACCAGTGTCACACTGGTGGTGACCCATTCACAAAAGGGAAGGGGTCCCCATGGGACCCCTTCTCCTTTGTGAATGTTGCCCAAAAATTTTTTTCAGAGCAGGCAGTGGTCCAATGGACCACTGCCTACTCTGAAAAAACGAAACAAAATGGTTTAGTTATTTTTTTTTTGTATAGCAACTCGTTTTCCTTTAAGGAAAACGGGCTGCAATATAAAAAAAAACCTGCTTTATTTAAAAAGCTGTCACAGACATGGAGGTCTGCTGTCTTCAGCAGGCCACCATCCCTGTGAGTGCAGGGACTCGCTATGGGGTCGCAAAATGTGACCCACCTTATTAATATTAATGAGGTGGGTCTTTGCGACCCCATAGCGATTCGCAGATGGTGTCTGAGACACTGTTCTGCATCCGCATTTGCAATTCGGAAATTGCGAGTCGCACCGACTCGCAATTTCCATATCGCAAATGCGGAAATTGCTACATCTGGCCCTTAGTGAGATGGAGAAAGACATACTCTCACAGTCAGGCAGCTGAAGAGGCCAGAATGTCACCTTAACTGATTCCCTAAAGATAATGGCAATTGTTCCTCCTTTGCAGTGCTCTATCTAACCTAATTATAGAGTAGTCTTCAGGCAAAGCTAGAGCTACATCGGGCGCAGACCCCTCTTGAAGCCATGTCTCTATTAGAAAGAGAGCGGTGGGTGTCAGGTCACTCAGAAGAAGGTTGACCAAGGGAAAGTACTATGTAGGGCCTTCTGAGATGCATGGCCAGTCATTGCTTCAGGCTATGGGCACCAATGGCAAATAGAGCAAGGCAAGGTGACATCAATAGGGTCTAACCGGCAGTGACAACTATCTGATGGTCCTGGTCTAAACGACTGGAGGAAGTCAGAATTATAAAAGATAGTATTCCTCTTAAAATGAGCAGGGGTACCGGTCCCTGGGCCCGGCTGGGTACAGACGGACGCAGACAGGCTTGCCTTAGACACGTCAGCAGCATGCCGCATCCACGCCCGCTGCGCGTGTCCATATCTATCTGTCTATCTATCTATCTATCTATCTATCTATCTATCTATCTATCTATCTATCGATACTTATGATTAGAAACTATAACATGTGGCCTGAAGTTACTTTCTGACTATAAGTATACTATAAGTTTAACTATAACTGCTGAATTTCTACATTTTTATATGGATAAAACATCAACCAAACTATAACGTACCTGTAATCTTTGTTTGTTTCAGTGAATTTCTATGTTTTCTTAATGCAATTGTTAATTTTTGTGTCAGGTTGCGGTAAGCCAAGGAGGGCCTTGCTTTTCCGCATGATCTGAAGAGGATCCTCGAATCCATAGATCAGCTGAAAAAAAATGGGCAATTTATTGCCCATGAGGGTTCCCTAAGGGTACCCTCATTTATCCTATGGGGTCAGGATACCTGAACCTTGACCCCTTACAGGTTTTTTGCACTGTTCACCCCATGCAATGCAAGAAACAAAATAGCAGCCACAACTTTCTGTCAGGTTGTGGCCAGCCAATCAGGGCTTTGCATTTCCTCCAAATCCGAGGCGGATCTGAGGAGAATCTGCATCCCTATATATACAAATTAGATTTTCATCTAATAACTAAAAAACTACTGAACAGATTTACACCAAATAACAAAAAGGCCTCTTTCTGGACCAGGAGGTAATTTTCTGCAAAATGAGGTGTAATTCCGTCCAGTGGTTTCAGTACTATTGCTGTTCAAAATCCCTATGGAAGAATGAATTGGAAAGTCACGTTTTGGGACCCCCCCTTTTCTCAGCTCCTGCTTGACAGATCACCCAAAACCTTTCCAGACAGCAGCTGACATGACAGTGAAAGTTTTTGGAAACATTTTGTGAATATTCATCAAACTGCGGCAAATTTATTAGCAAAACAGAAAATGCTTTTCTATAGAAACTAGGGGCCAGATGTAGCAAAATTGCAAATTGCGACTTGCAATTTGCGAGTCCTTCTGACTCGCAAATTGCAAGTCGCAATTTGCAACGCAGAACGGTGTCTCAGACACCGTCTGCGAGTCGGTATGGGGTCGCAAAGACCCACCTCATTAATATTAATGAGGTGGGTCGCAAGTTGCGGCCCCATACCGACTATGGGCAGTCGCAAACATGGAGGCCTGCTGTAGTCAGCAGACCTCCATGTTCGTGACTGCTTTTAAATAAAGCAGTTTTTTTTTTTTTAAGTGTAGCCCGTTTTCCTTAAAGGAAAACAAGCTGCACTTAAAAAAAAATCCGAAACCTTTAGTTTCGGTATTTTTTCAGGGCAGGTAGTGGTCCCTTGGACCACTACCTACCCTGAAAAAATAATTTGTGGTCCATTCATAAAGGGGAAGGGGTCCCATGGGGACCCCTTCCAATTTGCGAGTGGGTTACCATCCACTTCAAGTGGATGGTAACTGCGACACCATTTGCGACCGCATATGCGGTCGCAAATGGTATTACATACCACTGCGAATTGCAAATAGGAAGGGAACACCCCTTCCTATTTGGGATTCGGAAATGCATTTTGCGAGTCGGTCCCGACTCGCAAAATGCATTTCTGCATAGGAAAATGCGATTTGCGACTCGCAAATGGCAATTTTTGCCGTTTGTGACTCACAAATCCTTTCCTACATCTGGCTCTAGGTTCTAACTGTAACTACCTAGTTGCGACTGTCACTAAGTTTTATATATATATATATATATATATATATATATATATATATATATATATATGTGTATATATATATATATGTGTATATATATATATGTATAAATATAGAGAGAGAGAGATAAATAGATATATATATAGCTATATATAAATATAGATATATAGATATAGATATATATATATACTTAATAATTATGCTTAAAGTAAACATATAGAAATATATGTACACAATACAATCATGTTTTTGAAAATAAGGTAGTTGAGCATTGCCCATTCATATGTTGTCAAAACACTTTAAAATGTTCCTCTTACAATTGACGTAAACAAAGCTTGTTTATTTTAAATGTATTCATCTGAAAATTATGATATCTAACAAGTATTGTACAATTCTTTTTTTCACATATCCTAGATCAACTCCCAGTGCAAAAGTGCATCTGGATGGCCTTCACAGTGAAAGTGTGTACCTTGTGGGTCCATAGTCGACATAGCCTGCACTGCTGTAAGTGTTAGAAGGACCTTCAGCTTTGGACCAAGAAGTCAGCAGAGGCCCAGCTATGAAAGCCCTCCCAGCAGCAAAAGTGGTTGCAGCGCAACCTGAACCTCCTCATAGACCGCATGCTGCTGGAGGTCCATCCCCTGCTTAATGGGGGGCTAAAAGCCAGACAGCAGCAAAAAAGGGCTAGGTTTGTTTTTATTGGAGTGGCCTGTTGTGTGAAAATCTTTATTTTGTATGCAACCCCTTAAGAAGGAGTAAATGTTGTACAAGTACAACACCACGGACAGAATTACAAATGGAGTTATAATATGATATGTGAGTATGTGGATTTTGTATAGCTGTACATTTGTAATCAACCATGCCATAATTATTTCCGTAGTCTGATGATGTTTTGTGACATGGAGCTAACAGACATTTAAATGTGGAGAAGGTGAGTACCAGAAAACAGAGGACCTACCTACACATACATATGTTGGCGTATTATTGTTTTTCCCATATTTAGGCATGAATATTGAAAAATGATCATGATATATTTTGTAATGAAGTAACATGGATACACAATTCACTGCAATTTACACTATGAACAAATGGTGTGTGACTTACTGAATGATCTCAAATACATGTTACAAGAAATAATTGTTTAAAATACAAAAGATGTTTGCCAAATATGAAATCTGAGAAATGACTACAATAAATAATGATGTGAGATATTAATATTCCTTCGAGCATATTGCTTTATTATGGTTACAAATGTTTTTATCAACACATTTTTTGTGAAGGTCTGAATTACAAATGTAAATTTACACTTTAATGTCAGCAGAGGTTTATTTGCTATGTATGCACTATGTTTCTTTATTTTATGAAAGTGACTGCAGACTCTCCACACTTTTTGTGGATTCTATTCACATAAGAAGATAGGATGTGCCCATCTTTAAATGCGTGGAGTCTCCTCCATGACTGCATACACTTCCCAGTCATGAAGATTCTAGATGAACAATTATTGTCTCCATACCCAAATAACCTTATGTTACACTAAAGTGTTAGGGCCAGATTATGATATTGGCGGATGGGATACACTGTCACAAACGTGATGGATATTCAGTCCGAAATATTACAAGTAGAATATAATGTCACTTGTAATACAGCGGGGGGATATCCGTCATGTTTGTGATGGCGTATCCCATCCGCCAAGATTGTAATCAGGTCCTTAGTGTACTATTGAGAATCAGGGGCCGAGTGTGCCAAACTATTGCGAATACATAACCAGGATGGTCACTTTGGTCCTATACTTTAACCATGACCCCAACCTGTATGTAAATTCTAAAGCAACGTGAGCTGTCCAGGTGTTTTGAGTCAGATGACAGAGGACAAGCCCTGCAGGTAACAATTACATATGTGTCAAATGTGTGTATATTAGTGATACATATGATCATTTAATTATTGTGACATCCAGCTGTACCTTGAAGTATTTATCTTATGTAACAACAAATCTGGACTATGGACTCTTATTACAATCAGCAGGGGAGGCTTTTGGTATATATTGCAGAAAATGAAGCATTGGACACAAGGTACAGGTTTTCAGATGTCATACCCACAGAGCCTGCCCCATGCAGGCCTGAAATATTGATAGCAATTATACTGAGGTGTGTTGCATCAAAAATAATGAAGAAGCTATATGAACATAAAGTCAGAAAATGTGTATGCAAATGTGCACTCAATCAACATTGACAGACAGAGCAACATGACCATGAATTGGATCATTTTTAGCTATATATTTGCAGGTGTGCAAGACAGTAATATAAGGCTGTATAACTGATCAGTGTTTATGCTGTCAACAGAAGCATAGCGTAATGAAACATTTGCACTATTCACAGCAGCTCAATGGATGCCATGTGTGAAATATTTTTATATATGGCTTTATGTTATGAATACATGGTACATGTAGGTTCAAACGTTATATTTTTGTCTATATCAGTGTCCTCCAGAACAAGCAAGGAAGACACTGGCCAGGAGGTTGGGGAAGCAAATGGTCTCTGGGAATCTGAAGATGATACCACTGAAGCAGAAGAGCCCAGGGCATGGAGGGTAATGAGCTGACGAGCTGGACTTCACATCACCTGACTCAGGAGGCCTTTACAGGACTCAACAGCAGATCCGGGATTTATACCAACTTTCTTCATCACTGGAAATATCAGCATCCTACAAACTGTTCTCTCCAATGTTGGCCAACATCCAGCTACTAAAGGAGCTGGGGTCTCCTATGCCCCATGCATCTCTGCTCCTGCCCAAGGTCATCCAGCAGTGATGCCTGAGGAGGTTCTTCAGGTGCTGGGGCAATATGTCAGTTGGGCAGACTGCACTGTGGTTGCCAGTATGGGTGGGCGATGAACTACACTTAGAGTGCTTAGTTCCAAAAAAAAGAGTTTTTTGGTCACTTTACAATGTTATACATGGCAGAACTCTGCAACCTCCACCCAGACCTACTTGCTATCCAGGGGATCAGTCAACAGTGGACTCATTTACTAGCCTTCCAGGATGATGGCATTCACAGTGCAGTGTATGCCATACAAAACAACATGTTATGTCTGTGATCCTCATCAAACATCACAGCCACGCACCCCTGGCTCTTACTCTCAAGATCCTTCTGCTTCCCTAATCCACCTTCCAGTCATCATAACCCCACCTAGTCCCTCTGTTCACACCTACATACTCAGGCAAACATAAACACACAGACAGTACTATCAAAATTGAAAACATGCACATAAACATACAGACCCACATACTAGCATCACACTTCCAATCACTCCTACCCCACAACCACTGCCACACTCTCAACCACTACGATACCCACAACCTTATTCACCCCCACAATCACTACTACCCTCAGAGCCACCACAACTTCTACCACCACCACCACACTCACAACCACCACTACTACCATCACACCCACAACCACCACCACTGCCTCTACTTCTACCACACTCACAATCATGAACACTACCTCTACTACCACCACACCCACACTCAGCACCACACCTAAAACCATCACTACAAACTCATCCAAAAACACAACTTCAGGCAAACATATCACACACAGAACTGCAAGCCTTAGACAAGCACACCCCATCATTCAAACTCCAGAGAAACACAAACCCTCAGACAAACACACACTATCACCCAGACAAACACCACAGAAACACAAATCCTCAGACAAGCATACACATCACTTAAACAAACACAGGAGAAACACAAATCATCAGACAAACATACACCATCACCCAAACAAACACCACAGAAATACAAACCCTCAAATAAGCACACAACATTACCTAAACAGACACCACCGAAACACCCCCAAAACTGCTACATACACTACACCAACATGATTATCACAAACATCAAACAACAATTACACCCACAGTCCAGCATACACCTTAACACACACTTAAAAACACAACTGCATATCATCATGACTCTTCCGACACACACTTGGCTACACAGCAACATACCCTCACCACAGCAACTGCTTTAACACCCTTTACTTCCCACACACCTTCTAAACCCACCCCATCCAACCTTCCACCTTGCTCCAAAACCACTCCTACTCTCCCCAAGCCCGTGAAGAAAAGGTCCACCCATCCTCCCAACTGGTAAACAGAGGTGCCTGGATCCCACCTTAATATTCATGGAGTGACATATGCCACTTTGACAGGAGATCATTTGTGTCCCAATGACTTTGGAAGCAAGAATCCTATATGGGATTGAGAGTCACACATTTTCAGGCTCCATCTTTTGTTTACATTTGTGAGATTTATTTTTTTGCAAGTTCTTGATTTTAGTTTTAACTGAGAGAATGATCTCATTTTGAAATACATTCATTTTATTTCTGCTTTCAAACCTGTTTATTCCTTTGGTGTACACAAACAATTGTTGATTATGCATTTATTTTCCAGCCATTTAAAACTAGAATATTCACTATAATTAGTTAATCTAGGCTATTCTGCTCTTATTATTGGAATCTGTTGGAAAATGGGTTATTGGTAAGGGCAGGTAAGTACCTACACTTAGCAATGGGCCACTAACCTCCACTTAGGTCCAGTTAGGTCTCAGTAAATTAAACCCAGCTCAAGCCTTAGATGCTTGGCAACGCGCAACAAGGCTTAACTTAGGAGACAGAGTGTAAAGCATTCAAATATCACAAAACAGTAATTAAATAAAACACAGGAAACAGTTTAAAAATCCAGAACCAATTTATAACAATAGATTATATTTTTATCTTTAAAATGAAATAAAAATGAATAAAATCAGATAAGGGGAACCGGAGATATTAATTTTTAAAGAATTATTGTTTTTTTAGCACCTTTTAGAAACAAAAAGTGCCAATCGGGTCATCTGGTTGCACCTCGACCGGGGCAAAGTCAAAGTTTAAGGCCGACCAGGATGGAGCCCTGCTCGGCTACAGCTCGCGGAAGGCCTCGGTCAAAAGTTTATCTTCCGACTTAGGGCCAGATGTAGCAAGCATTTTGCATGGTGCAAACTGTGAAAATCGCAGTTTGCGCCATGCAAAATGCCGATTGCGATGCTCATTCACAATTTGCGAGTCGTTACCGCAAACAGGCCGGCGAAAAAAAAATGGGAATTATGACCGTGGCGGAAACCGCCAACAAAGACAGCCACTTTAACACTCCGACCGCCACGGCGGTACAGACAAACAGCGCGGCGGTCACTGCCAACAGACAGGCGGAAGACAAAGTACCGCCCACAGTATCACAACCTACCAATCTGCCACCTTTTCCGGGGCGGATTCACCGTGGATAAAAACACGGCGGAAACAGCCATTTCAAAGGGAAAACGCTCACCTCTACACATCCCACGAGGAATCAGGACACCATGGAGCCGGAACTCCAAATACTCCCTGCGATAGTCTTCCTACTCCTGTACGACCATCATCAACGTCGGCGCCGAAGACAACAGTGAGTACTGCACCTACGACATAGGGGAGGGGGAGGCAAAAGCCAGGGACACACACAGGCAACACCCCCACCCCCACCTCGACCCTCACCCACTACAACACTCACACCAATGCATATCCAAACATTACAGTAACAACCCCCAAATCCCCCGGAAGAATGCAAAGACATAAGGAAATGAGTGCAACCATTGTAATATATCAAAATACAGTAACCAAATATATACAGATCAATAGACACATTCAATAAAATATACATCACGATTAGTAGTGCAGGTAATGCACCATTCAATGTCCGAGGCCCACATCAGATAGCTGATCAAAACGGAGAGAACACTGCTGGGGCATCAGATAGAAATACAACAGGCACCTCAGGGGGAAAGGAAGGGTGGGCACCTCAGCCGGATGACTGCACCACGCCAGATCCACGAGGGGGCTGCATGCCCATTGATGTATCCTGGGGAGTGCAAAGCCACAGTCTCTCAAGTCTCTACAGTGGTTGGTTTGCCCACTGCCATATCCTGGGGAGTGCAAAGCCACAGTCTCTCAAGTCTCTACAGTGGGTGGTTTGCCCACTGCCATATCCTGGGGAGTGCAAAGCCACAGTCTCTCAAGTCTCTACAGTGGGTGGTTTGCCCACTGTTCAATCCTGGGGAGAGCAAAGCCACAGTCTCTCAAGTCTCAACAGTGGTTGGTTTGCCCACTGCCATATTCTGGGGAGTGCAAAGCCACAGTCTCTCAAGTCTCTACAGTAGGTGGTTTGCCCACTGCCATATCCTGGGGAGTGCAAAGCCACAGTCTCTCAAGTCTCTACAGTGGGTGGTTTGCCTACTGTTCAATCCTGGAGAGAGCAAAGCCACAGTCTCTCAAGTCTCTACAGTGGTTAGTTTGCCCACTGCCATATCCTGGGGATTGCAAAGCCACAGTCTCTCAAGTCTCTACAGTGGGTGGTTTGCCCACTGCCATATCCTGGGGAGTGCAAAGCCACAGTCTCTCAAGTCTCTACAGTGGGTGGTTTGCCCACTGCCATATCCTGGGGAGTGCAAAGCCACAGTCTCTCAAGTCTCTACAGTGGGTGGTTTGCCCACTGTTCAATCCTGGGGAGTGCAAAGCCACAGTCTCTCAAGTGGATAACAGTCTCCACTGGTTCTGGAGGGGGACTGGTGCCCAGAGTGCTTCATCTCGTGCAGGACAGACGGAGTGGATGCTGTTCTCCACTGGTTCTGGAGGGGGACTGGTGCCTAGAGTGCTTCATCCTGTGCAAGACAGACGGAGTGGATGCTGTTCTCCACTGGTTCTGGAGGGGGACTGGTGCCCAGAGTGCTTCATCCTGTGCAGGACAGAAGGAGTGGATGCTGTTCTCCACTGGTTCTGGAGGGGGACTGGTGCCCAGAGTGCTTCATCCTGTGCAGGACAGAAGGAGTGGATGCTGTTCTCCACTGATTCTGGAGGGGGACTGGTGCCCAGAGTGCTTCATCCTGTGCAGGACAGAAGGAGTGGATGCTGTTCTCAACTGGTTCCCGAGGGGGACTGGTGCCCAGAGTGCTTCATCCTGTGCAGGACAGAAGGAGTGGATGCTGTTATCCACTGGTTCCGAAGGGGGACTGGTGCCCAGAGTGCTTCATCCTGGTAAGGACAGACGGAGTGGATGCTGTTCTCCACTGGTTCTGGAGGGGGACTGGTGCCCAGAGTGTTTCATCCTGTGCAGGACAGACGGAGTGGATGCTGTTCTCCACTGGTTCTGGAGGGGGACTGGTGCCCAGAGTGCTTCATCCTGGTAAGGACAGACGGAGTGGATGCTGTTCTCCACTCTTTCTGGAGGGGGACTGGTGCCCAGAGTGCTTCATCCTGGTAAGGACAGACGGAGTGGATGCTGTTCTCCACTGGTTCTGGAGGGGGACTGGTGCCCAGAGTGCTTCATCCTGGTAAGGACAGACGGAGTGGATGCTGTTCTCCATTGACTCTGGAGGGGGACTGGTGCCCAGAGTGCTTCATATTGGTAAGGACAGACGGAGTGGATGCTGTTCTCCACTGGTTTGGAGGGGGACTGGTGCCCAGAGTGCATCACTCTCCCCGTGACGGTCCCAGTTCCGTCACTGCCCCTGCCGCACATGGGCTAGCGGTGCTTGAGTTGGCGGTGCTTGCCCTGTTCAGCGGTGCTTGTCATGGCGGCCTGTGCCCTGTTCAGCGGTGCTTGGCCTGTTCACCGGTTCTTGCCATGGCGGTCTGTGCCCTGTTAAGCGGTGCTTGCCCTGTTCAGCGGTGCTTGCCATGGCGGTCTGTGCCCTGTTCAGCAGTGCTTGTCCTGTTCAGCGGTGCTTGCCATGGTGGTCTGTGCCCTGTTCAGCAGTGCTTGGCCTGTTCAGCGGTGCTTGCCCTGTTCAGCGGTGCTTTCCATGGTGGTCTGTGCCATGTTCAGCGGTGCTTGGCATGTTCAGCGGTGCTTGCCCTGTTCAGCGATGCTTGACATGGCGGTCTGTGCCCTGTTCAGCGGTGCTTGGCCTGTTCAGCGGTGCTTGCCATGGTGGTCTGTGCCCTGTTCAGCAGTGCTTGCCCTGTTCAGCAGTGTTTGCCATGGCGGTCTCTGCCCTGTTAAGCGGTGCTTGCCATGGCGGTCCTTCATTGCACAGCGGGGCTGTGGCTGCCGGGTTCCTCCTGGGCACTGACTCTGGCGGTGGCCTCCTGGCCAGTGACGATTGGGCTGCCCTCCTAGGCACTGACTCTGGCGGTGGCCTCCTGGCCAGTGACGATCAGGCTGCCCTCCTGGGCACTGACCTTGGCCGTGGCCTCCTGGCCACTGACGATCGGGCTGCCCTCCTGGGCACTGACTATGGCGGTGGCCTCCTGGCCACTGACGATGGGGCTGGCGGTGGCCTCCTGGGCAGTGGGGATGATGGCGGTCTTCTCTGCCATGCTGCTCTTCCCAGACTTTTGCAATTTCTTCTGCCCCTTCACCACCTTGGGAGGAGTCACAGCTGAGTGGACACTCTCCCCGGGACCATTCCCTTGTGAGCGGCTGTGCCTGCTGGAGTCTTCACCCTCTCCCGCCGGGCACTGTCCAACTTCTGGTGCTTCACGGGGGGGACTGGCTGTGCTGTGGCTCCGTGTCACACTGGCTGCCCTGGTGCCCGGTGCACTCCACATACCTCTAACAGGCACCACTGGTACCGGCGATTTTTTGGCGCAGGTGCTAGTACGGGACCTATGAATTGGAGGGGGAGTGGTGGGAAAGAGGTCAAGCTTGCTCAGGAAAAGTTTCTTAGGAACACTGGGACGGGTAGCTGAAGGGGGTCTGGGAGTGGAGGAAGAGGAGGTGGTTGTAGGAGGTATAACTTTTGTGGCTTTGGGTGCAGGTGCATGCACTAGAGGCTGTCGTGAGGTGGATGGCTGTTGGGTGGGTGTGTGCCTGCGTTTGTGTACTTTGGGAGGGGGCTCACAGACACACTGGGAGAGGACACAGGGGACGTGTAAATGATAGTGGGGGTGGTGAGTGCTGGTGAGCAGGGTGCGGTGGTGGGTGTGCTGGTGCGGGACCTAGTGGCTGTAGTGGGAGTGCATGCAGGTGAGAGTGTAGACGACACTGGGAGGGAGGAGGGAGACGACGAGGAGGGGGACACAGTGGAGGCAGTGGATGTTGCTGTGTCTGTATGTGTGTGATGCTTGTGTGAGTGCCTGTGGGATGTGTGGTGCTTATGTTTGCCTGAGCTTCCCTTGTGCGTTGATGTGTGTGCAGGCTGGTCTGATGGTGTGCTTGGGATAGGCTGGGGAACAGCGGATTGGGTCTGGGTGGAGGAAGTTGAAGGGGGGAGGCTAGAGACAGGGACAATGGCTGCCATCAGTGCTGAGGCCAGAGATTGCAGGGTTCGATGAAGGGCAGCCTGACCAGAATGAATGCCCTCCAGGAATGCATTTGTGTGTTGCAATTCCCTTTCTACACCCTGGATGGCATTCAAAATGGTAGACTGCCCAACAGTGAGGGACCTGAGGAGGTCAATGGCCTCCTCACTGAGGGCAGAAGAGGTGACAGGGGCAGGGGCTGAGGTGCCTGGGGCAAAGGTGATGCCCACCCTCCTGGGTGAGCGGGCACGGGGCGAAGGCTGAGGGGCTGCTAGGAGGGCGGTGCTGGTAGGGGGGGTGGCGGCTGTACCTGTAGAAGTGGGGGGCACAGATTTTGCCGCCACCACAAGGGAGCTACCATCGGAGGATGAGTCCGTGTCGCTGGTTGCTGATCCTGTCCCCGCCGTGAAGCTCCCCTCGCCCTCCGTCCCACTGGTGTATTCAGAGTCCGTGGTGTGGCCCTCCATGGCCATGTGGGATGCAGCTCCCTCGTGCTCCGGTGCCACTGTACCTCCACCTGATGATGCTGATGCACACAAGAACAGGGAGAGCACAAAAGGGGGGGGGCGATAGAAGAAAGACAGGTTGAGTGCATGGCTTACCGCTACCATTGGTGGACAATACAGACACAACAGCCCCCTGCACTACGCCGCGCTGTTGGGCTCTACAAATGCAGTTCCTGGGATATGGCCTACATGGCTATGGTGGACATCAGCACACATAGATGACACAGGGGCATGTATACCTGTACTTGGCACTCTACAGAGGTGGGGTGGAGTGCCACATGGTCTGCATCACGGAGGGGCCTAGCCTACGGAACTCTTGCTGGCCTAGGGAAACCCACAGCTCTCCTCCCCCACCCAGACACCTTCACTGTGCGCAAATTCCGTAGAATGATGTTGTACTCACCCCCTTGTGTCTGCTGTGATGCCCTCAAGCGCCCATCCAACTCAGGGTAGGCCACCGCCAGGATCCGGAACATCAGGGGGGTCATGGTGCGACGGGCACCCCTCCCACATTTGGAGGCCATCCCCAGCTGAGCCTCCACCATCTTCTTGCTCCAGCGGCGAATGTCATCCCATCTTTTCCGGCAGTGGGTGCTCCGTCTCTGGTGGACCCCCAGGGTCCGCACGTCCTGGGCGATGGCGCGCTAAATATCCTTCTTCTGGTGGGCGCTGACCTACATGACATGTAGGGGAAGAAGAGAAGTCATTAGCAACTGCACCGTCGAAGTGAGTGGCCCACATCCCTAGCCTTGCCATGTGGCACATGCATTCATAGTCCTTCATGCACGCAGAACTCTCCCCCCTTCCTACTTACAACCAGCCCTCTCCACCGAGGCATAGCCCATACAACATGCTCCCTGTGTACTCACCTGTTGGTCTGGAGCGTGTACTGGGGGAGGACCCCGTCCACGAGCTTCTCCAACTCCTGTGCAGTGAAGGCAGGGGCCCTTTCCCCAGATGCACGAGCCATTGTCTCTTCCAGACCGAGGTTACAGCAGCACTTGCAGTGTAGGTCCTCTCCTGTCGAACATCAGGTATCAAGTGATTGAACAGATAGAAAATGGCGGTCACGTCCGCGGTGGTCACGTCCGCGGCGGTGCGTATCATCACAGCCGGCGCACTTCCTCATTGGCTCCTGGGACCCATAGGGTCCAATGTTAACCAATGCAGCATTGCGCCACGGTCTTCGACCGCCTACCGCGAAGGTGTACAACGCCAGCGCAGTTACCTCACATCCCATTGTCCCAGTTTAGAGGTCAGGCAGCCGCCATTTCAGGGGCCCACATGGCTTCATTTTCAACTGCGTCACACATACCTAGGCCTGGACTCAACACATATACCGACAACTTTTTGGATTTTGTTTCGTGTTCTGTGTAGACTGTGGGTACATACCTCTGATTTGTTTGACTCTGTGGTCGCTGTTGTCCTTCCTAGGCACCGTCAGCTGGGACATGTGAGGAGATGGCGGAATCCTCCGGTGTACCGACCGCTGGTGGACCTGTTGACAATGGAGGAGCGACATTTAATCATCACCTAAAGGTTTGACCGTGCCACAATCCAGGAACTGTGTACCCAGTTGGAGCCTGACCTGATGTCAGCTATCCGCCATCCCACGGGGATCACCCCTCAAGTGCAGGTGCTATCAGTGCTCCATTTCCTTGCAAGTGGGTCATTTCAAACAACAGCGGCCATGACATCAGGGATGTCCCAGCCTTTGATTTCCAACGTGTTGTCCAGAGTGTTGTCTGCCCTGCTGAAACACATGAGGAGCTACATCGTTTTCCCTCAGGTGGAGGATTTGGCTACAGTTAAAGGTGACTTCTATGCCCTTGGACATATCCCCAACATCATAGGTGCCATTGATGGGACCCATGTAGCTCTGGTCCCCCCCACAGGAGTGAACAGGTGTACAGGAACCAGAAGAGTTATCATTCGATGAATGTACAGATGGTATGTTTGGCAGACCAGTACATCTCCCAGGTAAATGCTATGTTCCCTGGCTCTGTGCATGACGCCTACATCCTGCGGAATAGCAGCATCCCTTATGTGATGGGTCAACTCCAGAGGCACCGGGTGTGGCTATTAGGGGACTCTGGTTACCCCAACCTGTCATGGCTACTGACCCCAGTGAGGAATCCCGGGACCAGGGCAGAGGAACGCTACAATGAGGCCCATGGGCGGACTAGGAGGGTGATCGAACGCACCTTTGGCCTCCTGAAGGCCAGGTTCAAGTGCCTCCATATGACAGGTGGTTCCCTATTCTACTCACCAAGGAAGGTGTGCCAGATCATCATCGCCTGCTGTATGCTTCACAATCTGGCTTTGCGACGCCAGGTGCCTTTTCTGCAGGAGGATGGTCCAGATGACGGTGTTGTGGCAGCTTTGGAGCCTGTGGACAGTGATGAGGAGGAAGCAGAGGAAGAAGACATTGACAACAGGGACTCAGTTATCCAGCAATAATTCCAGTGACACACAGGTGAGAACACATTCCTGCCTACTACAAGTACATTTACACTTCTAACTCTATCCTGTCTGTCAATTTCAACCAGTATATGGTAACTGAGTTGTACATTTCCATTACGGTTTCACAGGTGTGGTTACCAACGTGTGTCATCTGCTTACATTCCTCATGGACTTGTGATGTGTGACATAGGTATGTTGACATTACATTTGAGAACGGATTTTGTCACTGTCATTGGTAATACACATTTTCAAAATCACAGACTGACTCCAGATTGTTTTGGGGTTCAAGGGTGTTTATTGAAGTGCTAAGTATTGGAGGGGGGTGGTAAAATGGTGAGGGGTGATGGTGGAGGAATGTCCATGGCAGAGTCCAGTCTATTAGTCTCACAGGTGCACTGCCCATATGGGCATAGGAAGTGGAGCTGGGGCAGTTCCAATATGGACAGGGTTACAAAGTGGGACAGTGGGATGACAATCAGGGTGGTCTCATTTATTGGCGGGGGTCTTGCCATCGTGCTCTGTCCTGTTCCTGGATCTCAGGGACCGCTAGCTGGGTGGTTCTCCGTCTGAAAGGGGTGGGGTGCTGGTGTGGTGGTCCTGTGGCGGTGCCTCCTGTCCACTAGCGCGGCGGAGGTGGTGGGCAGTTCATCGTCCATGCTAGTGTCAGGGGCCCCTTGGAGTGCCACGGTGTCCCTCCTGGTGTTAAGTATCTCCTTCAGCACCCCTACGATGGTGCCCAGGGCAGAGATGATGGTTCTGAGTTCCTCCCTGAAGCCCAAATACAGTTCCTCCTGCAGCCGCTGGGTCTCCTGAAACTTGACCAGGACCGTAGCCATTGTCTCCTGGGAGTGGTGGTAGGCTCCCATGATGGAGGAGAGGGCCTCATGGAGAGTGGGTTCCCTTGGCCTGTCCGCCCCCTGTCGCACAGCAGTCCTCCCAGTTCCCCTGTGTTCCTGTGCCTCCGTCCCCTGGACCGTTTGCCCACTGCCCCCAGGTCCCTGTTGTTGTTGGGGTGGTGGGTTATCCTGGTTTCCCTGTAGTGGTGGACACACAGCTGATTGACGTGTCCTGGGGACGGAGGTATGGGCCCGCTGGGTGGGTGCTGTGCTGGTGTTACCAGAGGGTGGAAGGTCTGTGGTGGGCCGTGCCTGTGCGAGGGGAACCGACTGTCCCGAGGCCCACGATGGTCCGGGCTGGTCATCTGGATCCAGTTGGCCAGAGCTTCTGTCATCACTGTGGGCCTCTTCTGTGGGTGGGGTAGAGATGTCCGGACCCTCCTGTATGGTGACGTTGGGTAGTGGTCCTGCAGAGGTGTAAAAGCATGATTATTGCATGTGTGTGTGTCATGGTGTGCAATGGGTGGGTGAGCGTGTACCCCGGTGCAAGCATTCCTGTGTGGGGGCTTTTGTGATGATGGTTGGGGGGTGTTATGGGTATGTGCAGTGGGCATGCTTTAGTGAGGGGTGTCCATGCTTTGTTGTGTCATGCAGGGCTTGGTGTTGGGATGGGTGGTTTGTGTTATTAGTACATTAGTGAGGAGTTGGAGTGATAGGGGATGGGGTGAGGGTGGGGGTCTGTGATAGCATGCAGGTAGGGTGAGGGATATGATAGTTCAGATTTGGCTTACCAGAGTCCATTCCTCCAACAACTCCTCCGAGGCCCTCAGGATGCATAATGGTCAAGACCTGCTCCTCCCATGTTGTTAGTTGTGGGGGAGGAGGTGGGGGTCCGCCGCCAGTCCGCTGTACCGCGATGTTGTGCCTGAAGATCACGGAACGCACCTTCCCCCGTAGGTCGTTCCACCTCTTCCTGATGTCCTCCCGATTTCTTGGCTGTCCCACTGCGTTGACCCTGTCGACTATTCTTCGCCAGAGCTCCATCTTCCTAGCTATGGAGGTGTGCTGCACCTGTAATCCAAATAGCTGTGGCTCTACCCGTACGATTTCCTCCACCATGACCCTGAGCTCCTCCTCCGAGAACCTGGGGTGTCTTTGCCGTGCTATGGGGTGGTGTAGGTGATGTGTGGGGTGGTGTATGTGATGATGAGTGTGGTGATGTGTAGTGGTGTGTGGTGTTTTGTGCGTGGATGTTGTGTGGGTGATGGTGTTGTGTGCCTCTGTGTGGTGGCGTTGTCTATGCTGTGCAGTCTCTCTGGCCTTCGTCAACATTTTTGGTCATAGGGGTTTGTGGGTGATGTGGGTGTGTGTTTTTTATAATATTGATTGTGTGAGAGTGGTGTTTGTATGTGTATCAGGTGTGTGTATTTGGAATTGTCCAATGTGGCGGTGTTCTGGAGATGTGTGTGGCTAAAAATCATAAACACACCCCTCTCCTGCCCTCTCCTAATCTAATCAAGGGGGCACCTAGTTGTTTGGGGTTGCAGGATGTGGGGGTGTTGCTGGGTTGCTCCAAATGTCCTTCTCTGCCTTTGAAGACCAGTTTGGCAGCCCTCCCCTTCCTGCCTCGCCATCTGCTGAGGGGAGATTCCCTCCCACAGCCACATCTCTTTGTGTGAAGCCAGGCCACTTCACACCTCATCAAGGCAGCCTGGCCAGGCTGCCAGATGCTGGCCAATCAGAGCACAGTAGCAAAAACAATGCAGGGATGGAATTGGCAACTTTTCAGGTAAAGTTTAAAACTCTTTACCTGAACAAGTTATATTAAATTTAACAACTGGAAGTTGTAGTATTTATTATAACAATTAATTTGATACCGAACTCTTGGTATCCATTACTTAAGGGGACTTTAAAAATAAAAATAATGTCTCCCCATTCTAGCCCCTATGGGTGCACTACCTATGCTGTGGTCCCTAAACCTACATGCCCTACCATATACTAGGGACTTATAGGTAGGTCAACATAGCTAATTTGCATATTGATTTTACACAGAGTACAGGCCCTGGGACTGGTTAGCAGTAGTCAGGAAAACACCAACAAAAAGTGGAAAATGGGGGCAAAAAGTTAGGGGGCCTCTGCAATCAACCCTGTTTTCTCACAGAATCCTATGTGGTTTTGAACTCATTATTTGAAGGCATCGCTAATCTAACATACTGACAGTCTTAACTGCACATATCCTGCAATGCCATGCAAATGAGTTAGCATTCTACACTACTTCAGTAGTTCTCACATCAATTGCTTTTAGGAACAAGTAACATCAGATGGGCATGCCCTGCCTACACTGATTTGCATTTTCATTGACCTGCTAGTATCAATGTGATATTCTAAATAGGTGTAAGCCTAATCTTTGTTGCAAATTCATTTCAACTTGGATTGCATAGATAAAGGGACAATATCACTGTTAAAAATTAAACAGAAGTATGCAACCAGATTTAGCATGAACCACAATCCTAGTCAGGGTAAGTCACTAAAACACCCTACATTAACCTATGCTCACCCTCTGGTAGCTTGACAAAGAGCAGTCAGGCATAACTTAAGAGGCAATGTGTAAAGTATGTGTGCAACACTATAAACAGTGAAAATGCCACATAAAAAATACCACACCAGTTTGAAAAATACAACTTAATTTTATAAATAAATCAAGATCAAGACGACAATCCAATTAGTCAAACTTGAGCTATGAAGTTTTAAAGATTAAGCTGTAAAATAGTGCTGAGAAAGAATATGCGGCAATTGGGGTAATTTGATTGTGTGTGACTGGGACAAAGACAAAAGTTCAGGTGACCGAGATGGAGCCAGGGCTCGACATAGAGACACAGTGAGGCATGCAGGACAAAAGTCCCTTAATCCTGGTTGCATCTACATCAAAGATGCAGGATGCAGTTGATGAGACACATCAGTGTCAAACCCCACAGTAGAGGATAATTGTTGATTACTCCATCCAACAGCGGTGATGCACTGGTTCTGATCCATGCAAAAAGAAGTGATGCGCCAGTTCTGATCCAGGCAATAGGAGCGATGTGGCGGTTCTAATCCATGCATCAGCGGAGATATGTTGGTTGACAGTGGATGCATTGGTTCTGCTGGAGCAAGCACCTTAGGCCGCACTTCCAACAGTCCAGGACTGTGGATTCACCACTTTGGAGGGCAGACTTACAGATGGCAGAGTCCAGATGCAGAAGAAGGTTGGGTGGAAGTCTTTCATGTCACCTGAGACTCCAGATCAGGAGGCTAGTGGACTAGTCCTTGGAGAGATGCAGGTCAAGTCCTTCTCACTCCCAGGATAGAGGGCAGCAGGCACAGGTCAGCAAAGCAGGAGTCCAGTGAACAGCAGTTCAGCAGAGTGTCAGGCCTTCAGTAGCACAGCAGTCGTTCTTCCTGACACAATATCCACAGGTTCAGAAGTGTACTGAAGCATTGATGGTATAGATCTAGCAGATATACCCAGTTGGCCATTTGAAGTGAGGGAAAATTCGAAGACATATCTTTGAAGTACACAGAGTCCCTGAAGTTCCTGCCCTGGCTCCAAATTCACTATAGGGGGGTAATGCAGCCCCTTGTGTGAGGACAGAGTACAGCCAATTCAAATGTGGCCCTCCAGGTCCCATCAGGTCACATCTAGGCTCCCACTGTGTGTGGCTGTCTAGGGGTAGGACATGATCAGAGACAGGCAGCAGGCACCAAATGCTAAAGTAAAAAAGTGTTAACTTTCTAAAAGTGGCCTTTTCAGAATTACAATTTAAAATCCTGCTTCACTATAAACTATGATTTTAAATTGTGATTCCTGAGAAACCAAACTCGAAAACCTTATCCCTTCCAGATTGTGAATTACACTTATAAGATTTAATAATGTAATCCCAATGTTAGCCTGTTGTGAGAGATAGGCCTTCCAGTAGAGAAAAAAGACTTTGGGAATTTTTCACTACTGGGACATACAAAACCTAAAAGTGCATGTCTAATGTTTTTAATACACTGCACCCTGCCCTTGGGGCTGTCTACGGCCTACCTTAAGGAAAACTTATATGTATTACAATGGAAGGATTTGGCAAAAAGGGTGACTTTCCCAGGTCAACATGGCAGTGTGAAACTGCACACACAGGCTCTGCAACGGAAGACCTAAGCATGAGTCAAGGGCTACTTCTGTGGGTGGCACACTCAGGGTTGCACGCCTACTGGTAGCATTTTTTTACAGGCTCTGGGCACATGTAGTACACATTACTAAGGAGTTATAAGTAAATTAAATAGGGCAGTTGGGGGAAGGCCAATGTTACCATGTTTTAGAGAAAGAGCACAAACATTTAGGCCCTCATTACAACATTGGCGGTAAAATGCGCTTACCTCCGTGCAGAAGACCGCCAAAACACCGCCGTGGCTGCGGAATTCTGTCACAGCTATTATGACACACATCTCGGAATCCGCCGAAAATCAGACACCCACACAAGACCGCCACACCAAAGGTCAGTGATACACTGGCGATAACAAAACCTCCGCCGTCACGCCAATAGAAACACACCCATGCTATCAAGACCCATGAATCCACGCAGTGGTCTTTCAACCGCGGTATTCCATTGGCGGTACACACCGCCGCGCTCAAAATACACACACATCTCCAAAATTGGACGCCACATTGGACAATTCGAAATACACACACCTGATACACATACAAATACCACTCCCACACACCCAACACAATATAAAACACACACCCACATCACCCACAAACCCCTACGACCATAATTCACGAGCGAAGGCCAAATAGACAGAGAGCACAGCAACTAAGAACCTCACCACACAGAGGCACACAACACCATCACCCATACAACATTACACGCACAAAACACCACACACGACTACACATCACCACACACATCAACACTTACACCACCCCACACATCACCCACACCACCTTATGTCACGCCAAAGACACCTCCGGTTTTCCGAGGAGGAGCTCAGGGTCATGGTGGAGGAAATCATACGGGTAGAGCCACAGCTATTTGGCTCACAGGTGCAGCACACATCCATAGCCAGGAAGATGGAGCTATGGCAAAGAATCGTGGACAGGGTCAACGCTGTGGGACAGCATCCAAGAAATCAGGAGGACATCAGGAAGAGGTGGAACGACCTACGGGGGAAGTTCTGTGGTCTCCAGGCACAACATCGTGGTACAGTGGACTGGCGGCGGACCCCCGCCTCCTCCCCCACAACTAACAACATGGGAGGAGCAAGTCTTGACCATCATGCATCCAGAGGGCCTCGGAGGAGTCGGTGGAGGAATGGACACTGGTAAGTTAAATCTCAACTATCATATCCCCCACCCTACCTGCATGCCATCACACACCCCCACCCTCACCCCCTCCCCTATCACTCCAACTCCTCACTAATGTACTCATAACACAAACCACCCATCCCAACACCAAGCCCCGCAGGCAAAAACAAAGCATGATCACCCCTCACCAAAGCATGCTCACTGTACATACCCATAACAACCCCCTAACCATCATCACACAAACCCACACACAGGAATGCTTGCACTGGGGTACACAAACACCCACCCATTGCACACCATTACACACACACATGCACTAATTATGCTCTTATATCCCTGCAGGACCACTACAGAACGTCACCACACCGGAGGATCCAGACAACTCCACTCCACCCACAGAAGAGGCCCATAGTGACGACAGCAGCTCTGCCCTAATGGATCCTGATGACCAGCCCGGACCATCGTGGGCCTCGGGACAGTCGGTTCCCCTTGCACAGGCACAGCCCAACACTGACCTTCCATCCTCTGGTAACACCAGCACAGCACCCACCCAGCGGGCCCATACCTCCGTACCCAGGACACGTCAATCAGCGGTGTGTCCACCACTACAGGGAACCCAGGATAACCCACCACCCCAACAACAACAGGGACCTGGGGGCAGTGGTAGTGGGCACAACGGTCGAGGGGACGGAGGCACAGGAACACAGGGGAACTGGGAGGGCTGCTGTGCGACAGGGGGCGGACAGGCCAAGGGAACCTACCCTCCACAAGGCCCGCTCCTCCATCATGGGAGCCTACCACCACTCCCAGGAGATGATGGTGACGGTCCTGGCCAAGTTTCAGGAGACCCAGTGCCTGCAGGATGAACTGTATTTGGGGTTCAGGGAGGAGCTCAGAACCATCAGCTCCACCCTGGGCACCATCGTAGGGGTGCTGAAGGACATACAAAAGACCATGAGGGACACCGTGGCACTCCAAGGGCCCCTGACACTAGCATGGACGATGAACTGCCCACCACCTCCGCTGGTGCTAGTGGACAGGACGCTCCACCACAGGACCACCACACCAGCACCCCACCCCCTGCAGACGGGGAACCACCCCGCAAGGGGTCCCTGAGATCCAGGAACAGGACAGAGCAAGATGGGAAGACCCCCACCAGGAAATGAGACCACCCTGATTGTCCTCCCACTGTCTCACTTTGTTACCCTGTCCCGATTGGAACTGCCCCAGGTCCACTTCCTATGCCCATATGGGCAGTACACCTGTGTGACTAATGGACTTGACTTTGCCATGGACATTCCTCCACCGTCCCCCATCACCATATTACTTCCCCCTCCATTTTTGAGCACTGAAATGAACACCCTTGAACCACAAAACAATCTGGAGTCAGTCTGTGATTTGTTAAATATGTATAATCAATGACAGTGTCAACATGTGTTTCCAATTGTAAAGCCAACATACCTATGTCACACATCACAAGTCCTTGAAGGATGCAAGCAGATGACACACGTTGCTAACCACACCTGTGAAACCATAATGGAAAGGTACAACTCAGTGACCAAACACTGCTATGAACTGACAGACAGGATAGAGGTAGAAGTGTGAAAGTGAATGTAATGGTAACAAGAAAACTGTTTTCACCTGTGTGTCACTGGAAATATTGCTGTATGACTGACTCCCTGTTGTCTATGTCTTCTTCCTCAGCGTCCTCCTCATCACTGTCCACAGGCTCCACAGGCTCCACAGCTGCCACAACACCGCCATCTGGACCATCCTCCTGCAGAAAAGGCACCTGGCGTCGCAAAGCAAGATTGTGAAGCATCGAGCAGGCGATGATGATCTGGCACACCTTCTTCGGTGAGTACAATAGGGAACCACCTGTCATATGCAGACACCTGAACCTGGCCTTCAGGAGGCCGAAGGTGCGTTCGATCACCCTCCTAGTCCGCCCATGGGCCTCATTGTAGCGTTCCACTGCCCTGGTCCTGGGATTCCTCACTGGGGTCAATAGCCAGGACAGGTTGAGGTAACCAGAGTCCCCCAAAAGCCACACCCGGTGTCTCTGGAGTTGACCCATCATATAAGGGATGTTGCTATTGCCCAGGATGTAGGCGTCATGCACAGAGCCAGGGAACATAGCATTTACCTGCGAGATGTACTGGTCTGCCAAACATACCATCTGTACATTCATCGAATGATAACTCTTCCGGTTCCTGTACACCTGTTCACTCCTCTGGGGGGGACCAGAGCTACATGGGTCCCATCAATAGCACCTATGATGTTGGGGATATGTCCAAGGGCATAGAAGTCACCTTTCACTGTAGCCAAATCCTCCACCTGAGGGAAAACGATGTAGCTCCTTACGTGTTTCAGCAGGGCAGACAACACTCTGGACAACACGATGGAAAACATAGGCTGGGACATCCCTGATGCCATGGCCACTGTTGTCTGAAACGATCCACTTGCAAGGAAATGGAGCACTGACAGCACCTGCACTTGAGGGGGGATTCCTGTGGGATGGCGGATTGGTGACATCAGGTCTGGCTCCAACTGGGTACATAGTTCCTGGATAGTGGCACGGTCAAACCTGTAGGTGATGAGTAAATGTCACTCCTCCATTGTCAACAGGTCCACCAGCGGTCGGTACACCGGAGGATTCCGCCATCTTCTCAAATGTCCAAGCTGACGGTGCCTAGGAAGGACAACAGCGACCACAGAGTCAACAAAATCCCAGGTATGTCCCACAGATACACAGAACACGACAGCAAAGACAAAAATCTTCCTGTATGTGTGTCGAGTGTAGGCCTAGGTATGTGTGACGCAGTTGCAAATTAAACCATGTGGGCCCCTGAAATGGCGGCTGCCTGACCTCTAAACTGGGACAATGGGATGTGAGGTAACTGCACTGGCGTTATACACCGTCGCGGTAGGCGGTCGAAGACCGTGGCGCAAAGCTGCATTGGTTAACATTGGACCCTATGGGTCCCAGGAGCCAGTGATGAAGTGCACCGGCGGTGATGATACGCACCGCCGCGGACGTCACCGCCACGGACGTGACCGCCATTTTCTCTCTGTTCAATCACTTGATACCCGATCTTCCACAGGAGAGGACCTACACTGCAAGTGCTGCTGTGACCTCGGTCTGGAAGAGACCATGGCTGGTGCGTCTGGGGAAAGGGCCCCTGCCTTCACTGCTCAGGAGTTGGAGAAGCTCGTGGACGGGGTCCTCCCCCAGTACACGCTACTCTACGGTCCTCCAGACCAACAGGTAAGTACACAGGGAGCATGTTGTATGGGCTATGCCTGGGTGGAGAGGGCTGGTTGTAAGAGGGCAGGGGGCAGAGTGCAGTGAACATGAAGGACTGTGAATGCATGTGCCACATGGCAAGGGCAGGGATGTGGGCCACTCACTTTGACGGTGCTCTTGCTAATGACTTCTCTTCTTCCCCTGTGCATGTCATGTAGGTCAGCGCCCAAAAGAAGAAGGACATTTGGCGTGCCATCGCCAAGGACGTACGGACCCTGGGGGTCCACCAGAGACGGGGCACCCACTGCCGCAAAAGATGGGAGGACATTCGCCGCTGGAGCAAGAAGACGGCAGAGGCTCAGCTGGGGATGGCCTCCCAACGTGGAAGGGGTGCCCGTCGCCCCATGACCCCCCTGATGTTCCGGATCCTGGCGGTGGCCTACCCTTAGTTGGATGGGCGCTTGAGGGCATCACAGCAGACACAAGGGGGTGAGTACAACATCATTCAGCGGACTTTGCGTGCAGTTGAGGGGTCTGGTTGTGGGAGGAGGACTGTGGGTTTCCCTAGGCGAGGGCAACTTAAATAGGATAGGCCCCTCCGTAATGCAGGCCATGTGGCACTCCACCCCACCGCAGTAGAGTGACAAGTACAGGTATACATGCCCCTGTGGCATCCATGTGTGCAGATGTCCACCATAGCGATGATGGCCATATCCCAGGAATTGCACCTGTAGAGGCCAGGAGCACGGCCTAGTGCAGGGGGCTGCAGTGTCTGTATTGTCCGCCAACGGAAGCGGTAAGCCATGCACTCAACCTGTCTTTCTTCTGTCGTCCCCCCCCCCTTTCTCTGCTCTCCCTGTTCTTTTGTGCATCAGCATCATCAGGCGGAGGTACAGTGGCACCGGAGCACGAGGGAGCTGCATCCCACATGGCCATAGAGGGCCACACCACGGACTCAGAATACACCAGTGGGACGGAGGACGATGGGAGCTTCACGTCGGTCACCGGATCACCAACCAGCGACACGGACTCATCCGCCGATGGGAGCTCCCTTGTGGTGGCGGCACCACCTGTGCCTCCCACTTCTACAGGTACAGCCGCCACCCCCCCTACCAGCACTGCCCTCCCAGCAGCCCCTCAGCCTTCGCCCCGTGCCCGCTCACCCAGGAGGGTGGGCATCACCTTCGCCCCAGGCATATCAGCCCCTGCCCCTGTCACCCCTGCTGCCCTCAGTGAGGAGGCCATTGACCTCCTCAGGTCACTCACTGTTGGGCAGTCTACCATTGTGAATGCCATCCAGGGTGTAGAAAGGGAGTTGCAACACGGTAATGCATTCCTGGAGGGCATTCATTCTGGTCAGGCTGCCCTTCATCGAACCCTGCAATCTTTGGCCTCAGCACTGATGGCAGCCATTGTCCCTGTCTCTAGCCTCCCCCCTCCAACTTCCTCCACCCAGACCCAATCCCCTGTACCCCAGCCCATCCCAAGCACACCAAAAGACAAGCATGCACACACCTCAACACACAAAAGTAGCTCAGGCAAACATAGGCACCACACATCCCACAGGCATTCACACAAGCATCACACACAGACAGACACAGCAACATCCACTGCCTCCACTGTGTCCCCCTCCTCATCGTCTCCCTCCTCCCTCCCAGTGTTGTCTACACTCTCACCTGCATGCACTACATCTACAGCCACTAGGACTCGCACCAGAACACCCAGCACCACACCCGCTCACCTCCACTCACCACCCCCACTCCCATTTACACATCCCCTGTGTCTTCTCCCATTGTGTCTGTGACACCCCCTCCCAAAGTACACAAACGCGGGCACCCACACACCCAACATCCATCCACCTCACGACAGCCTCCAGTACCTGCACCTGCACCCAAAACACCTAAAGTGACACTTCCTACAACCACCTCCTCTTCCTCCACTCCCAGACCCCCTCCAGCTACCCATCCCAGTGTTCGTCAGAAACTCTCCCTCAGCAACTTTGACCTCTTTGCCCCCATCCCCACCCCTCCAATTCATAAGTCCCGTAGTAGCGCCTCAGCCAAAAAGACTCCAGTACCAGTGGTGCGTGTTACAGGTGTGTGGAGTGTACCGGCCACCAGGGCAGGCAGTGTGACACAGAGACAAAGCACTGCCAGTCCACCCCCTGTAAAGCATCTCAAGTTGGAAAGTGGCCGACGGGACAGGGTGAAGACCCCTGGCGGCAAAACTGCTCACAAGGGTCCCAGGGGGATTGCAGAGTCAGCTGTGACTCCTCCAAAGGTGGTGAAGGGCCAGAAGAAGTCTGCACAGTCTGGTGGGAGCAGCACGGCGCAGAAGGGCACCATCCTCCCCGGCGGCCAGGACGCCACCGCCAGCACCGTCGTCACTGGTCAGGAGACCACCGCCGGAGTCAGTGCCCAGGAGGGCAGGAGTATCGTCACTGGTCAGGTGACCACCGCCGGAGTCATTGCCCAGGAGGGCAGGAGTATCGTCACTGGTCAGGAGACCACCGCCGGAGTCAGTGCCCAGGAGGGCCCCGGCTGCCACAGCCCCGCTGGGCAATGAGGGACCGTCATGCCACACACCAATGCACAGGTCAGAGACCACCATGGCAAAGCACCGCTGAACAAGGGAATCACCGCCATGGTGAAGACCGCTGAACAGGGCATAGAACCGCTGAACAAGGGAATCACCGCCATGGTGAAGACCGCTGAACAGGGCACAGCACCGCTGAACAGGGCATAGAACCGCTGAACAAGGGAATCACCGCCATGGTGAAGACCGCTGAATAGGACAAAGCACTGCTGAACAAGGGAATCACTGCCATGGTGAAGACCGCTGAACAGGGCAAAGCACCGCTGAACAAGGGAATCACCGCCATGGTGAAGACCGCTGAACAGGGCAAAACACCGCTGAACAGGGCAGAGAACCGCTAACAGATCAGAGACAGCCATGGCAAAGCACCGCTGAATAAGGGAATCACCGCCACATCAAACATCGTTATCCCATGTACAGCTGGGACTGTGATGGAACAGGAACCGTAACGGGGAGTCTAATGCAGTGTGGGCACCATTCCCCCTCCAGAACCAGTGGAGACTGTTATCCACTTGAGAGACTGTGGCTTTGCACTCCCCAGGATTGAACAGTGGGCAAACCAACCACTGTAGAGACTTGAGAGACTGTGGCTTTGCACTCCCCAGGATGGAACAGTGGGCAACCCACCCACTGTAGAGACTTGAGAGACTGTGGCTTTGCACTCCCCAGGATTGAACAGTGGGCAAACCAACCACTGTAGAGACTTGAGAGACTGTGGCTTTGCAATCCCCAGGATGGAACAGTGGGCAACCCACCCACTGTAGAGACTTGAAAGACTGTGGCTTTGGACTCCCCGGGATTGAACAGTGGGCAAACCAACCACTGTAGAGACTTGAGAGACTGTGGCTTTGCACTCCCCGGGATTGAACAGTGGGCAAACCAACCACTGTAGAGACTTGAGAGGCTGTGGCTTTGCACTCCCCAGGATTAAACAGTGGGCAACCCACCCACTGTAGAGACTTGAGAGACTGTGGCTTTGCACTCCCCAGGATTGAACAGTGGGCAACCCACCCACTGTAGAGACTTGAGAGACTGTGGCTTTGCACTCCCCAGGATTGAACAGTGGGCAACCCACCCACTGTAGAGACTTGAGAGACTGTGGCTTTGCACTCCCCAGGATTGAACAGTGGGCAAACCAACCACTGTAGAGAATTGAGAGACTGTGGCTTTGCACTCCCCAGGATTGAACAGTGGGCAAACCAACCACTGTAGAGACTTGAGAGACTGTGGCTTTGCACTCCCCAGGATGGAACAGTGGGCAACCCACCCACTGTAGAGACTTGAGAGACTGTGGCTTTGCACTTCCCAGGATTGAACAGTGGGCAAACCAACCACTGTAGAGCCTTGAGAGACTGTGGCTTTGCATTTCCCAGGATTGAACAGTGGGCAAACCAACCACTGTAGAGACTTGAGAGACTGTGGCTTTGCACTCCCCAGGATACATCAATGGGCATGGAGCCCCGTCGTGGATCTGGCGTGGTGCTGTAATCCGGCTGAGGTGCCCCTCCCTTCCCTTCCCCCTGAGGTGCCTGTTGTATTTCGATCTGATGCCCCAGTCGTGTTCTCTCCGTTTGTGGACAGGTATCTATTGTGGGCCTCGCCCATGCATTTTTGGACCAGTGGTGCACGGACATTAATATGTGCATACCTGCACTGCTTCTCGTAATGTATATACTTTTGAATGTGTATATATATATCTGTATATATTTGGTAACTGTATTTTGATACATTACAATGTTTGAACAGATTTCCTTTGGTCTTTGCATTCTTCCGGGGGGGTTGTGGGTTGTTACTGTGATGTTTTGACATGCATTGGTGTGTGTGTTATAATGTGCGAGGGTGAGGGTGGTGGAGGGGGTGTTTCGTGTGTGTCCCTCTGACTTTTGCCTCCCCCCTCCTCTATGTCATAGGTGCAGTACTCACCGTTGTCTTCGCCTACACCGTTGCTGGTGTTCGTAAATGAGCAGGAAGACAAGGGCAGGTAGGATTTGTAATTCAAGCTCCATGGTGTCCTCCTTCCTCGTGGGATGTGTAGAAGGTGAGCGTTTTCCCATTACAAAAGCTGTTTCCGCCGTATTTTTATCCACAGTGAATCCACCCGGAAAAGGTGGTGGATTGGTGGGTTGTGATACTGTGGGTGGTACTTTGACTTCCGTCTGTCTGTTGGCGGTGACCGCCGGGCTGCTTGTCTGTACCGCAGTGGCGGTCGGAGTGTTAAAGTGGCTGTCTATGTTGGCGGTTTACGCCACGGTCTTGATTCCCTTTTTTTGTCCGCCGGCCTGTTTGCGGTATTACCGCACCTTTAACACCGTCCGCCAGGGTTGTAATGACCCCCTTAGTATTGATTAGCAGTCATACAGTATGCAGAATCCTAAGGCCAGCAAATTAAATGTCTGCGAAAATAGGAGGTCTGAAGGCAAAAAGCTAGCTGAAACCACAGCAAGGATGTGAGGTTTAAATCACTAACATAAGGCAAACATCTTGACATAACAGGGCAGGTATATATATATTCCAAAACAAACAGTAGATTAGAACTGCAACACTGCACTCTAGGAGGAAGAATTTTCTCTTTTCTTTATTTGCAGTAAAAAAAAAGTCACCATCCATCACACCCAACGCGTTTCGACCTACTTGTCTTGATCACAGTAACTTAGTCTCATTTCAATGTCTCTTATTTTTAGTATCTCCCCTACTACCCCTACCAATCCATTGTGGGAGATGTAAACTATTAAAAATAAAATTAAAAACAACAGGATTCCTTCCACCATAAATATATAAAATGATACAAAATTGCACCTCCATATGTGCAGAAACCATCAAATCCAAAGTATTAGTCACATCTATCTCTAAATCAATCAAAAATGAGGAATATTTTTGTTATCACATAAAGTTATTTCTCTTATTACTATAATCCTACTTACAGGTGTACGTACATATGAACTCAGTTTACACTTGTCGCAAATTACTACATTACAAAATTGATCTTCTTAGTAATATACAGATTTCCATTATTGTATCACTGTAAGTACACTAGTCTTTGCCTTGATCAATATTTCTACATGAAGACTGTTAAGGCAAACATCATTCCTCCTCAATTTATAGATGATAATGTAATTCCTCATCCCCATTGAGACCCCTCGGACATGAAACAGCGTGCCATAAGGAGGACCAATTTGTTTGTGTTTATATATATATATATATATCACCTACTGCCGATCACAAGTAGGTAGTTACAGTGAGGACCATGTTTCCATAGGGAAAGCGTTTTTTGACTTGCCTATATATTTGGCACAGTTTGACGAATCTTCACGCCATTTTCCCCAAAAAGTGTCCCAGTGATTTTTTTCGCGCATGGAACGTTTTGGTGTGATCCGTCAAGCAGGGGCCAAGAAAAAGGGGCTAAAAAAATGTTGCATTTCCCATGTTAATTTCAATAGGATTCTTTAGACACGACTACAGGCCGAACCACTTGACGGAATTACACTAAATTTGTCAGACAGGTAGTTGTCGGTACATAGATCACGCTTCTACTTATTTGGAGTAATTCTGTTCAGTAGTTTTTGAGAAATTTAAGGATAGTCAGATTTGTATTTCTCTGGCCGCAAAGTACTTGCGAACAAAGACTAGCTCGTGCAGAGAAATGCACAGCTCAGATTGGCTGCCAACACTTCAAACCAGGAAGTGTTGGCAGCAATCTTGGGACTTAGCTTGAGCCGAGTCCCAGAAAAAAAGAAAAAGAAAATGAAGGGGCCAAGTTAGGGACACCCTGACCCCTTAGCACTGGTGGGAGGGTCGCAGACGGACCCACCCCGAGCAAAAAAAAAAAAAAGGTTAACAATTTTTTTGCTGCAAGTTTGCGAGATTTGCAAATTCATAGCTAACAATTGAAAAAAAATAAGTGCAGGCCAGGTCCTGGGGGCATTAAAATTTAGCTTAGGGGACCACCACCTACATGGAGCTTTTAATTTTTTTATATGCAGGGGGGCCTGCAGCCCCTCTACTGCCCTGGGGACCGCCACCTCCCCAGGGCTTCCATTTTTATCTATGCAGAGGGGCCCATGACCTCCCCCACTGCCCTGGGGACCACCACCTCCCCCGGGTTTTAGTTTATAAATATGCAAGGAGGATCTTGTGTCCCCCGCTGACCTAAGGACCACCACCTCACCAGGGATTTCTTTTAAAATATGAGGGAGGGTCTGTGGTCCCCCCAAGCCACAACCACTGGTGCTATTCTAGTTGAAGGGGGGCCGCGTAGCCACCCTCATGGAGGCACAGATGGCCCTGGAGTCCCCACATCCAGGGCCGGCTCCTTCTATGTCCTGGGGTGACCACCCCCGGGAAACAGCTATTTCCTGTGGGTTGGCTACAGCTCTTCAGCAATAGTGCTGCAGGGGAAGCTTTAAGGCTTCCCACACAGTGTCAGGTAGCTCGTAAAGGGCATTTTTGTTTTTGAAATGTAATTAACAATATATAGAAGGACTACGGGGAGCCCTTAATGCTTCCCCTGCAGTGTCAGATAGCCCCAAGCCACAACACCTGGGGCTAGCCTAAAGGGCTTTGGAATATATTTTTTTATTTCAAATAAATGATATGAAAGTCCATAAAAGTCTAGAAAAAAAATTAAAAAGCAAGAAACCCTCATAGCTCAGAGTGAAGGTCACACAGCAGCGGTGGTTGGATTTACGTATGGCAATTGAAATTACTATACGTTAAAAAAAAACATAGAAATTCAGCAGTTATAATTAGAGTTTTTTCAAGTAACTAAAACTCATCCCTCCCCCCAAGGTCACTATAATTTGTGCCTTCCCCATGCACAGCTAATTACTGTTATTATTATATCCTTGAAGACATATTCTATGTCATCTTCCATACTTTCAGTGCAACATTTGCTATAAACTTATTGATGAGACAAACTGTACATGGCGAGGGCGTGAGTTATAGTTACCTTAGGGTGTGAGTTTTAGTTTCTTGAAAGAAAGAACTATAACTGCTGGGTTTCTATGGTTTTGTATAATTAAATTGAGAACCTAACTATAACGTCCCTGTAACCTTTGTTTATTGCATATATATCTATACAACACTGTGATAATCCATAGCATATGTATGTACGTAAGTGTCTCACAAATTGTTTGGATACTCTGCTTACAATTATTATTGAAGTAAGTAGTAATGAAATGTTGTCATCTACATTTCGTATTTCAGAACGCTAACATCATGATGACGGACAATGGCTCAATGGACAGATTTTAACACATTTTTTATGTTTAAAATGTGTCTGCACATATGTACACTTTATTGATTTTACGTTTAATTTCGAATTGACACATTTACTACTTTTGCAGACATCACAACTATGATGTTATTTTCAAATGTTAAAGTTATTATTTGACGTAAGATCAACAGTGTAGGTCACATCTGTGTACAGCCTGGATAATGGGGATTTTAACATAAAGGCATACATTTATAAACACATACCTTCGCTACCGAGGTGAATGGTCGTCATCCATATCTAGGAGCAGGTATGGAGTAGGTTGCAAAATAAGGTTCATTGTCACACCTAAGGCACTAGGGTACCCCCTTTTATCTGCTACAATCTAAAACAGGTCTTTTGCATCAGTTCTAGGTCCAGGATACCGTTTGGTAATCAAGCACTCTGAAAAACACAAACATAGCATAACTTAACATAACGTAACATAAAATCACATAGAATTTATAGTGGTTCAGAAAATGAACAAAGGTCACATATTCTTATTGGTGTTTCTTCACAAATGGGGCGAATGTATCTCTTATTCTTCCTTTTCTGGTGTAAAGTACATTTTGATATTCTAATTTCAGAAGCAGGCATTTAAATTCTTTAAAAAGTGCATTGGCAGCATCAAACCATTCTGCTTTGCTGCAGACTTTTCACAATAACCTGAAATTACAGCGTTCTGAGAAACGAGCAACTTGAAAAAGTCCTCCTCTTGAGTGGCTGACATTATTACAATCAAATCACAGTGGTAAGCATATTCTGTAGAAGAATAAACGACACTACATAAGCAAACTACTTCTTTTGTTGTCATGAAAGAAGTATGACTCAATTTTAGGGACAAAACAATGCAAATGTCAGCTCAAAAATACAGCAACAATATTTTCCTGTAGAAGGAAGAAAATAATTGCAGCTGTTTTTATGTAAAATGCTATATTTGCTTGAACAATTAATACCATTTCTAATTCAATTTAAAATATTTTCTGTCTTCACTGCTTCACAGACCCATATTGTATTTCTTACTCAGAGAAAGAAAAGGCGATTCAGTCAATGTAAATGCCAAAATACCAATGGATTCAATGCAGGCAACTTCTCTTGTCTTATGACAACTTCTAGGACTTTATGACTGAAGTGGGCCATTCTCAGGTTAACTGCATCATGAGAACCCATTAAGTACAGTGATCAACAATTATCATTGGGTGAAGAAAAATGCTCCGAATTGCAACCCTACACATAATATTAGCACCAAGGTACATAGTACATTAGCTCCAGAATATATTCTAGCCACTGGGTGTGTTTATTTCCTGATACTCAAGACATGTGTATACTAAATTAATGGATTTAGGAATAACTGCTGAAAATGATTCATCCTTGAACAATACCTCTTTAAGGGCCAGATGTAGCAAAATTGCAAATTGCGACTTGCAATTTGCGAGTCCTTCCGACTCGCAAATTGCAAGTCGCAATTTGCAATACAGAACGGTGTCTCAGACACCGTCTGCGAGTCGCTATGGAGTCACAAAGACCCACCTCATTAATATTAATGAGGTGGGTCGCATTTTGCGACCCCATAGCGTCTATGGGCAGTCGCAAACATGGAGGCCTGCTGTAGTCAGCAGACCTCCATGTTCGTGACTGCTTTTAAATAAAGCAGTTTTTTTTTTTTTTAAGTGTAGCCCGTTTTCCTTAAAGGAAAACGAGCTGCACTTAAAAAAAAAACGAAACCTTTAGTTTCGGTATTTTTTCAGGGCAGGTAGTGGTCCCTTGGACCACTACCTGCCCTGAAAAAATAATTTGTGGTCCATTCACAAAGGGGAAGGGGTCCCATGGGGACCCCTTCCAATTTGCGAGTGGGTTACCATCCGGTTCAAGTGGATGGTAATTGCGACACCATTTGCGACCGCATATGCGTTCGCAAATGGTATTGCATACCACTGCGAATCGCAAATAGGAAGGGAACACCCCTTCCTATTTGCGGTTCGGAAATGCATTTTGCGAGTCGGTCCCGACTCGCAAAATGCATTTCTGCATAGGAAACTGTGATTTGTGACTCGCAAACGGCATTTTTTGCCGTTTGCGAGTCGCAAATCGTTTTCTACATCTGGCCCTAAGAGTGCATGTCACAAGGATGCAGGCGGATGACTAACATTTTGATTCAAATTTCTCTTTTTGGTGCCTTTAGATTAGGAAAGTCAAATGCCAAAAACTGCTCACCAAAATCTTACTAGTGGGATCTTCTGGGAGTCACTAAAATGCTCTCAATAGTTGATAGGATCATGAAGAAAACTGGGCAATGGAAGGTTGAGACTTTCCACAAGGGATTTCAGAAAATTAGACTTTAGTGGAATTAGATGGGTGTTACGCAAATATAGAGGTCGAGGAAGTTGGTGCAGTAGTTTATAGAAACATAGGGAATGATTTACATATTTATGGTGTTACCACCAAGCTGTGTCGGCCCGGAAAAAAGTTGTTGTCTGTGTTCCTCCTGCTGTATTTAGATGTATTGTGGTTGAGCTGAAGACTGACAATATGGAGAACACTCCATCATGCAAGCTGCACCCCCCCCAGCCGACGGGGAGGACTCCAATGCTGACAAGGAGGCCCTCCATCTACGTCTTGACAACAGGAACCAGCAGGGAATATTTATATCACACTGTTGTGCTGGCAGTGTTTCAGCTGCAAGCCCATGATTGCAGGAGTCCATTGAGGTACCCACTGGGTTTAGTACTATGGGTGTGGCCATTGGTTGGATGCTAGTAGTCATACCTGTTGTATATTGGACACTTGTGAACACCTGCAAAAACACATTACAACAAACACTCCATTTCAGACCATGATCCTTTGCCATGTAACTGCAAACGACCAGGCAGCCAGCCGAGTTCACAACACAGGAGACAATGTATTTTTTCTGTGTTCCTCTTCTCTGTGTTTTTTGTTAATTTTACTTTCTCTCAGTATGCTTCATTTTTTGAGCACTAGATTTGTTTAAAAAAGAAATTCACAATGGCAGGGGGAGAAATCTCTGCTTCACAGGGTTAGAGCTATCTGTCATGGTAGATGAGCCACAATTGTTTGGAGCACAAGTACAACATACAGCCATATCTCAGAAAAGGCAAATGTGGTTTAGAATAGTTTAGATTGACTGCTGTACCCAATAATCTGAGCAAAGAGAAGAAGATTGGGAAGAGGTGGAACACTCTGTATGGGAGAGTGTGTTCCCTGGCCTCCAAACCTCACCTGGAGGCCCAGAAAACTGATGATGGGTCTTCCAGCCCCCCATAACTCTTTCCCTGGGATGTGAAGGTCTTGGAAATCCTGCATCCTGAAGGTTTGACTGGAATCCCTGGTGGAGTGGAGTCTGGCAATGTGCACTCCCCTACTGCAAGTTCAGATGATCGGTGGCCAGCTGGTCCATCTGGTCTGTCTGGCCAGACAGCTCCAGTAAGTCACACTGTGCCCACACATACACCACCCACCCCAGCTGCAACACCATCTCAACATGAAGACACTTCCACTTCCTGTGTACCGTGGAGCTACACACCAATCCGGAGCACCGCACTCATGGCTGCTCTTGTGTCAACAACCCCTCGAATTGTGCCAGGACCCAGTGCAATGGGGCATGCTGATTCAAGGGCACAGGATAGTGGGGTAGTGGGGGTAGGGGTCATGGAAGGGAGTCTGTGGGCCACCCACATGAGACCACTAGAGTCTTTGTCAGCCAGATCAACATTGACCAAGTCTTGGGGTAGAACACCAGCCCCATGGCATGATGGGCCAGGTTGTAACTGAGCTCCTGGAGATCAAGGAGGTGCACAGGGAGCTCATGTTGGAAATATGCAATCACAGTGAAAATGTGAGCTCCCTGACTGTGGTGCTTTACGACATCTATCACCATACGAGCAGGGGTTTTCCAATTTTATCTGCTGCCGTCTGTGATCCCTCCACATCTGACCCATGTACACCACTGCCAGCCAGTAACAGGGAGGCCCTGCTACATGAGAGCCTGCTTCTCCCACCCCAGTCCCTGCATCTGTGCCTCTCCCTTCCTCCCCGGATGTGACGGTCATCCGAACCGCCAGGAGCGGATGGCAAGACTGCAACCACCACTACCACCAAGAGATACAGATCCTAATTTCCTCCAGTGTGTGTCTACTATTCACTGTATGGACTATTTCAGGGACACATTTACCTATTTTGAAAAAATATTGTATTTTGTACATTGGACCTACACTGTTTTTGGCTCTACTATTATACTTTCATCCACCATAATAGAATTTTTTTTTATTTTCTCATTTTTGAATCGCTTTTCTGTTCTTTTGTGTCATGCATGTAAATTGTATGGACACAAACTACAAGACTCTTGTTTATTTCCATGTCTACATTCCATCATCTTGTTCCAAACCTTTTGAACATTTATTTGCAAAGGAAAATTAGCAAACAAAACAAAACAAATTCCTAATGTATTGGGACCAGACATATGTAGGTAAAAAGTCCTTGAAGAAATCAGAGCTGAATTTCACAAAACATATAAAACCTTAATTGTCTGTGCCATTTAGAGGTGGACACACCATGACCTTGCCACCATGGAAGAAAGGGAATATTACATGAGAATACATTAAATAGTCAAACTATCACTGATGCATGACCTCAGCTGGAGCCATACATCGTGCACTCACAATAGGAATGCTACAATAATAACATCAATAGTTTACATCATGGAAGCATGACAATTTGAGGCCACATGACGATTACAGGACACTGTGGCAGTATCTGGTGCAATTTCATAGCCACCATTCAGTGCTGTGCCATGAGGAGACACATCAACAGCTACCTCCACTGAACACAAATTGAAGATTTATCCCATGTGAAGGAAGAACAGTATGCTATGGCTTGACATACACATGTGGTTTGAGCAGGGTAAGTGGCATATATTGCCTTAATGGCAACATCACATAGAAAAGAGGGCTGATCCAATCACCAGAACTTCCATTCAATCACGGTGCAAGTTGTCTCTGTACAAGATCTGTCCATCCCAGCTGGGTGTCTGTCCCAGGATCAACACATGATCACTTTGTACTTTCCAACTGCAGCATATCACTGCAAATGTCAAATGAATATGACATGGTGAAGGACCACGAAATGGGATAACAAGGGAAAATTAATGATTTCACATAATAAATTTGATGTTAATATGACACATATACTTAGCACAAGCAAAGTTAATCTATGGCAATAAACACAGTCGTCAATGTAGGGTAACTCTGATCCACTAACATCTTTGCCTTGGACTTTCCTAACCTGACCACTCCCACCAAATTACCATTGCATACTGATATGTTCCCTATGTCACAAGTTGTACTGACATTGGAGATTACAGTATGTAAAGGTACACTTACACTTTGGTGAAGAAGTGGTCAGTGACAACTTGACGTAGGTGAATTCCTTTTTCTTCACCACTGTCATCTTTATTGGTAATTTCACAATCCTCACCTTGTGGCGCTTCAGGATCTCCGTCCTCTGCGATTATTGGGATTTTCCATTGCAGGGTAATGGTGTAGAGCATGCAGCAGGCTACCATTATTTGGCACACCTTATCATTTGAGGAGAGGAAGGCTCCACCAGTCTTGTCCAGTCAGCTAAACCAGGCCTTCAGGAGCCTAAACACCCACTCCCCTGGCCTCCATGTTCTTCCATGGGCCTCATCGTTGTTCGATTCCTCAGCAGTTCCAACAACTATGGTCAGTTAGGATGCGCTGAGCCTCCTACATGGAAGTAACATATCAGCAGATTGATATCAAAGCAAGCCATTGTCCCTTCCTAAACTAGGATTCAGGTGAAAGATCCTCAAGTCATTATGGACTTACCAACAAGTCAGGCCTGAGTTGTGGCTTGCAGGGGTATGGTGGTGTTCAATAGTTCAAATGAATCATGTGTTGACCCAGGTAAGTGGAAACACACACTTGAGATGTACCAATCCGGTAAGACGCAAACTTGCACATTGATGGAATGGAAGTTCTTCCGATTGGGGTAGACCTGTTCCCTTGCTTGTGGTGGCACCAGGGCAATATGCACGCTATCTATTGCTCCAACCACAACTAACAAGTCTTAGTCCACCGAAATCATAGAATTCTCCCTTCATAGAGGCAAATCATGTTGTTGTGGGAACTGAATGTAGCTGTTGATGTGCCTCAGCAGTGAACAAATGACTTCTTGTAGCACACTGCTGAAAGTTGACTGGGATATGCCCACAGATACTCTCACATTGTATTGAAAAGAACCAGTGGCCACAAAATGAAGAATTTCATGGGGTTTCACTATTGGTGTTATTGCTCTATTTCTATTGTGAGGCAGGATGTTAAGCTCCAGCTGCTGACACAAATCCAGGATAGTTTGCCTAATTAGCCAAAACCTTTTTCTCACATCCCTTTCCTCCATGGTGGCAAGGTCTGGAAATGGCCTGAAGACTTGAGGCAATCATCTCCTACCCATGCCTGGGTTCAAATGTCTGCATGTATGGAAAAGAAAATATTAGCTCAACTGATCCCACCATACCTTGATAATCAAAACACATCTGATATCTTAGTAACATTTTGAAACTTATTGTGACATATATATACATGGATAGTTTTCTAAATATTTTCAAAAGTCCAAAAACATTTTTTACCTGTCAATGTTTTTTATATCATGTGCAAAAGTACATTTGAAAAGTATGATTTGCACATAACATTTTTTTTCAAACACCGTCAACGTAGGTATTACTTCCTCAGTTGCACTATTGATGTCAAACACAGTCAGGGTTCACTTCTAATGTGTAATATCTTGACAAGAACAGCGGTGTTTGTATCTGACATTTGTAAATACACTAGCCTCCATTTTGAGTGCTGATGATGTACTAACAATTGAAAAATGCACAGCTTTACACCTTAAAATGGCAGAAACCTGACCTTGCCATCAGAACATTGGCTACCCATCAGCCATCAGCGGAAGCTGACCATGTAGGAGGTCCACAGACACTGCCATAGGCTAACGTGTGTGATGGCTATGCATGGATTGTGCCTGCCATGTACTTGTATGTGGTGTATTGAAAAAAGCTCACTTGCTTCCTAACACAGCAGCCAGCAAGACCCCCTTTATTTTTTCTGCTGTTACCAACTTCTGGAAGGCAGGATGATGTGAAAAGCAGGTGATAGGGCCCCTGCCTACAACATGGAGGAGCTGGTACTTCTTGACAGGGAGGTACTGTCCCGATACAGCCAGCTCTATGGGACCCCAGATGAACAAGTACATGTCTGATTGTGAAATGTTTCACTAACTGGTTCCTTTTATGTCACAGCCTAATTTGTCCCTGTTTGTTCATGGGTGAAGTATTGGGATTTGAGTGTAGTGAACTAAATGATTTAGCGGGGACAGAATGCTGTTTGCCAATGTTGGAAATGTGCACAGAAATGTAACATCAGCTGAAAGGAAAAGCTGTAATGCCTGGCCAGTTAACTCACAATTCCAGTTTCATCAGACAAACTGCAGGCCCCTTATTACAAGTGACCAGTGTACTAGTAGTATTAGTGACAACATACAGCCAATATCAAAATGAAAGTGAGGAAGAAAATGTTTTAAAGTTATGGAGTTGTATGATGCTGTCTTGTCAAGTGGTATTACAGCTCATATTTTGGAACAGGATGCTCTGCACAGTTTTATACATGTCATAGTGACACATATAGGGAATGTCATCTCCTGTGATGCAAGTTAAAATGCAAAAGGCTTGCACTCATTCACAAGTGTGTCCCATTCCTATACACACTTGTTCATACATTCTCCAAATCCCCGCTCTTGCTGATACATAGCTACCTTTCCGTACTGCCCTTAGTCACTGTATGTAATGTAAACCATGTGCTTTGACTTTTAAGAGTTTTGGCCAATGTAGCTGTGTGTGAGTTGGTTATGGGCAAGGATTTTGCAGGTTGATTAGCCTTTAGGATCTCAAAATGATTGTGAATAATGATGAGTGGGCCTCACAACAGAAACAGAAAATAGTTCATAACCCTGGCATGGATGATGTTTTGGGCCTGAAATGGTAAGATGAGGACATAGAAATTGTTGAGGGTGCTCAAACGATCACTACAAACCAGTATTTTCTTAGAACCTCTAAATGCTTTAGGAAAAAATGCAGTTACTGTTTGGTGAATGCATGTGAGCAATACAACAAAAATATGTCACAGTACTACAGACAAACTAAATCACTCCAAACGTCTCTTATTGTTCTTATTTATTATCTATACATGTCAACGCCCATCAAAAGTGGGGCATATGAAAGGCCATCACCAGGAAAGTGCAGATCCTCGGGGTCCATAAGAGGCTCAGCCTGCATTGTCAGAACAGGTGTTGTTAGAAATGGAGTCTCTAGTTAATAGTCAGTTTGCACCCTGCCCAAGTAGGGATCATCACTCTAGTTAGGATAAGGTAGATACAGAGCTGCTCACCTCCTTGGTAGCTTGGCACGAGTCAGTCCTATCTCAGAAACAATATATAAAGAATTTGCACATGACACAGAGTAATACAGTGAAAACACTACAAAATGACACCACACCATTTTAAGAAAAATTGCCAATATTTATCTGTGTCAAACGAGACCAAACGAGAAAAATCCAACATACAGTAATAAAGATAGGAATTTAGCTAAAATTACTTAAAAGTACAGTTCCTTGAAGTCAATAGCTCCATCTGGGGCTATCATGGCATTGTGACCAACAGAACCAACAATTCAGGCCGGGTGCGGTGTCGCGGGCCAACTACAGCGTCGGGAAGACCTGCAAACAATACCTTTGAAATTGCAGGGCATTGTTATCCTTGTGATGAGATCTGGAGAGAGGCATCACTGGAGTTGCGGTGTCCCTTCCAGAGGTCAGTGCGGGGGTCGTCAGGCCCTTGAAGTAACACACATTGCAGAATAAACTCCGTACTGATGAAGTAAGGAGTGCTGGCATGGGTCGCCTCAGGTCTGCGGTGCGAAGCGGGACAATGCGACGTGCGGTGCCCACAGGTCACAGTGCAGGAAGCGGCTCGGTGATGGTGAGACCAGGGCTGTGGTGTGAAGTGGGGCATTGCGATGTGTGGTGTCACCAGCTCACAGTACAGGCAGCGTTGTTGTTGTTGCTGAAATGCTGTTGTTAGTAGGTCCAATTCGGCAGTGTGGTGAGATGGGCTCTGTGCACCATCCATGTGTGCAGACAGGGACATCTGTTGACAACACTGGAATCAATGGTGCTAGCATGAGTGTGCCAGGGCTGCAGTGTGGGACGGGATGGTGATTTGTGTTCCTCACAAGCGGTGTCCACAGGCCCCGGTGCAGGCAGCGGCACCAGTGTCAGCAGGAGCGGCGGCGTCAGGAATGCCCAGGCTGTGGTGTGAGCAATGCAATGCCAAAGTGTGGGGCCCAAAGGTCACGGTGCAAGCAGCAGCTCGGTGGCGGCATCAGATGGTGGCGTCAGAGAGACCAGGGCTGCAGTGTGAAGCTCGGCCGTGTGGTTCTGTGTGGCGGCGGCAGGCTCACGGTGTCCTAGCGGCAGCGCAGTAGTATTTTCATCCTGAACAGCAAAAAACATGCAGTTCTCTGTTCTGTAGGCAGATGAAACTAAAGTCTTTGGTGTCCCTGAGACTTCCAACAGGAAGCAAGCTCTAATACAAGCCCTCGAAGAACTACCGTTCTCAAGCAGGATACACAGCAAAGTTCACCTGCACTCTATTAAACCAGAAGCAGCAGCTGCAGGCCAACACAGCAAAGCAACACAGCAAAGGGGCAGTACTCCTCCTTCAGCTCTTCCCCTGGCAGAATTTCCTTTTGATCCAGAAAGATTCTAAAAGTCTGGGGTCCTAGGTCAACTACTTATACCCCTTTCTGCCTTTGAGGTTTCCCAACTTCAAACGAAAGTCTCTGTTGTTGACAAGTTCTTGCCTTGCCCAGGCCAGGCCCCAGATACACACCAAGGGGTTGGAGGTTGCATTGTGTGAGGGCAGGCACAGTCCTTTCAGGTGTAAGTGACCCCTCCTCCCTCCACTTTCATTCAGATGGCTCATCAAGATATGCAGGCTGCACCCCAGCTCTCTTTGTGTCACTGTCTAGAGGGAATTAACAACAGCCCAACCGTCAGTCTGACCCAGACATGGAATGCACAAGCAGGCAGAGGCACAGGATGGTTTAAGGAAGATCATTCCCACTTTCTAAAAGTGGCATTTTCAAACCAACAATCTAAAAAACAACTTCACTAAAAGATGTATTTTTAAATTGTGAGTTCAGAGACCCCAAACTCTGTTCTTCAATCTTCTCTCAAAGGGAAACTGCACTTTACGGTTATTTAAAGGCAGCCCCCATGTTACCCTATGAAAGAGACTGGCCTTGCGACAGTGAAAAACAAATTTGGCAGTATTTCACGGTTAGGACATGTAAAACACACCAGTACATTTCCTACCTTCTAAATATACTGCACCTTGCCCATGGGGCTCCCTAGGGCCTACCTTAGGGGTACCTTACATTTAGTAAAAGGAAGGGGTTAGGCCTGACAAGTGGGTACAATTGCTATGTCAAATTGGCAGTTTAAATCTGCATACACAGACACTGCAGTGGCAGGTCTCAGACATGTTCACAGGGCTACTCATGTGGGTGGCACAATCAGTGTTGCAGGTCCACTAGTAGCATTTGGTTTACAGGCCCTGGGCACCCTGGAACACTTTACTAGGGATTTACCAGTAAATCAAATATGCCTATCATGGATAACCTAATCACCAATACCTTTTACAAGGGAGCACTAGCACTTTAGCACTGATTAGCAGTGGTAAAGTGTCCAGAGAAAATAAACCATCAAAAACAGACTCCTGTATACCATAATAACAGGAGGTCAGAAGGCAAAAGACAGAGGAGACATGCCAAAAAGCTGCCAGGTCTAACAGGTAGGATGTCCTGCGATGCATGACATGTCCTTGGAAGGCCAGCTCGGGCAGTCTTCCCAATGATCCAAGCAGGTGCACAGCACCTTCCCCCCAATGGGTCATGATGGCCTACCGGGAGCTTGCTGGGCAATGTTGTATGGCATCAACATGACAGTTGACACACACCCAATGCACATGAGGATTTCTGGAGGTGTAATTTAATCAGCCAGTGTCACATGCTGTGTCTGGTGTATTGCTTTGTGCTAAAGGTTGCCACTAGGTTCCTCACCACAAGCCAAGTACTAGTTTGAGCAGGCACATGGCTGCATGCAGACAAAGGGAAACCTGCATTTTCTCTATGTCATGAGGGACAGTTGGACCAAATATGCCCTATTTTCTGAGTGGGTCAGATGGGATACTCCATCACAAGTTTGAGTAGGTAACGTAGGCCCTATTACTGGTGACGTGGAAAACTACGCACTTATGATGCAATTGATGTATCAGACTTGACAGTGGTACGTTAATGGTATGACAATATGATAAAGAGCATCTGCTCCAAAAGGACTGGAAACATGTATCCAGTGAGATTGTTCCTTATCTGGAACATGTTTGAAACCAGTTTGTACTGCACATTTCTAGTCAGTTCATGTGGACTATATCAGGTTAGCATGACAACTTAGTCCTTCACAAATGTGCATGTAAGCCAGTCTGTGTGAAACAATGTGACATTTTATGCTAAACTGTATTGATTGCACCAAACAGGAATGTGTCCACATTGGTGAGAGAGTTACACAGTCTCCAAACAACATTTTAGTGTCCTTAGTTCTGTCCAGATGAAAAATCAATGATGGTGAGTTATGCAGTACTTAGAGGGATGTTTCCAGATGGAAGGTTACATCACATAGATATTGGGGGGATCCTATTTGAGAAGTCAAATTCCAGTTCAAAACATGGCTCTTTGGAAATCAGAATATATTTTAGCTCTGTACTGTAGTGAGTTAGGAATGTCTCAAGGCATCTGTGTTTACTCATTCTGTTGAAGACCTTTGTCATGGAGGGGACTACATGTAGATAAGAGGCAAAGGCATACATGATATAGGAGCTGGCATGGGACATTTCTAGACTTTGAGCAAATGTTGTGTGATGAAATTTTAAGTCCAATTGTATTTGCACAGTTACCCTCAAACAGTTGTATGTGTTCTTTCAGCATCATCTAGGCAAGGCAAATGTTTCAGTGCCCACATCGGCTGGGAGGAAGCTGCCCACTGTGGGTCGGGTGTAGACACCACAGACACTGAGGAAGCCAGTGGCACATAGGGTGAGTAAACTGGCACAGAGGCAATGAGTGACTGTACATCTTCTTTGGAGACCTCCAATGAAGAAGAGTCCCTACTGATGGTAGTCCCTGGAGTGACTATTACACCTACGTCATCATCTGCCACCCACCTTCCAATCACCACCCTTCCTCTTGCTCCCCCAAGTTGGCCAAAAGTGCCCCCTAAAAAGGAGTGGCATCAACTTTGCTGCAGGTACCTGCACCTCTGCCCTGGTATCCCAGACTGAGCTCAGTCAGGAGGCTGTACATTTTTTGCAGACTATTGCTGTAGGCCAGACCACATTACTGAATGCCATCCAGGGACTGGCCGGCGAGATTTCCCAGATGCTTGCTTCCATGGATGGCATTTACAGTGCCCTGACTGACCTACAGCAGTCATTCCAAAGTATGGCATTCTCCTTGAGTGCAGCCTCCAACCCACACTAACCTCATGCCCAGACTACCACCCCTTCCCTATCCAAAGTCCCTTCACCCAGCCCTATCACAAGTACACTCAAATATTTTCATGCAACCACTACCATGACCACGAGCAGCACATCCTCACACTGACATAGCAAGAAACACGAACCCACCCTACCAACACAACAACCACAAGCACACCCACAGGAAACACACCCACAATGACACAAGCACACACACCCACCACCAGCACACCTGTAGACACCACACTCAGCACAACATAGACATTCGCACTCACCACCAGCACACCTACAGACACCACACCCACCATGATACCAACACCCACACATACCACCAGACATACCCACAGACAGCACAACACACACCACCTCCACAACTGACAGACACACATACTGAACACAAATGCCCACACTTACCCACCCAAGAGACAGCCAGTGAGAAACACAAAGCAAAACATACAGCACATGCACCAGCCCCTCAGGCACCCACACCTTCAACAGACACATGCACATCAGACACGTTGGCTCCCTCTACCTCCCAACCCAAACTCCCTGCCAACCACCCTACCCATTTTCCCAAGGAAGACCTTCTTTTTGCCCTGACCCCTTCCACATCTCTAACTACGCCTCTTTGCACACCTCAACATCCCACAACACCCCTTTCACATCCAAAACTATCCCACCCAAATGTAAATCCACCCCTCCTAAATGCCTTTCCACCCCTTCCAAATTCCAACCCAACCCCATGAAATCTCAATCCACCCACCCACCCTACCCCTCCCAAACCCACCCCTCCCTTACTCACACCCTGCCCTCCCAAACCCAAGAATCCTCCTGTCAGTATTATCATTAAGGTGTCTACTCTCTAACCTATGGATTCACCTTCCAGAGGAGGTTTATTTTAGCAGTGACATTAGGAGGCAGGTTGTGGGCATGTATCCACACAATGGACTGCTGGCCTAGTACTTTAATGTTTATAGCCTGTTTAGTTTCATGGACTGCTGCAAAAGTTATCTCATTTCTAAAAAACATTTTTAGTTTGAGAATACCTTTGCCCTGGCCTTATTTACTGATTGTTACTAATTGGTTGATGATAATGTTATTTCTGCTAATGTGTGTGCCATACACTTACTCTCATTTGTGATAAGCACATGTTGTAGATTTTAGTTATTTGTTTTTAAATGTATACATTAGTGTTGTACATTTGTGATGGATATATTAATTTTGGTGCAAACATTCATCATGTTATTGGACACTTACATCAATAGTATATGTTTTCTGATATTGTAACTGGAGAACGTGTATATTTATGTTGACATGCTATGTCAATAATATGCACATATGCATTAGACAGGGAAACTTACACTTTGGGGTTAAATGTCATCTACTATTTGTCAAAAATTACAGACACCAAGGGGACATCTGACCATCATAAATCTCTAACATGTTTGCAGTTTAGAGGTAAGATTGGTTGTACATTCTACGTACACCCTGTTGTAACATTTTGTATTGCGATTTCTACAGTATCATGGAACTGAATAGTTCCTATTGGGGATACTATTTATGTATTAGGTATGTTAGTGGACATTCTTCCCACACCTATATAGACACATTTTTATTTGGGATCCCTGTGATGTATGATTAAATGTGTCCAGTGCCATAAAGGCAGTTAGTGCCAGACTGATTGGTACTACTGATATCTTGACATGTGTTTTTAAACATTTTACTAAGTACAACACTACAGACATATGCATTGGAGATCATTGTAGTGTTGTTTAAAAACCTTTGATAAACAAGCCTGAGTCCAGTGCAACTGTACCGCAGAAATTCCAAGTATGACAGGTGTAACAATGACTTTCCTTCTGTTCTGGCAACAACGGGGTTGATTTTCTTCTTGGTCTAGGAGCAGGGCTTGTATCACTGAGTTCATGGTGGTAGGAAATGTGAAAACTCAAAAAAAGGTGAGTTTCATTGTTTGTTCTCTCACAATCCGCCAACTTAAGTGTGGAAGTTTAGCTGCCACAGTTGAGTTGGCGGGAATGTACATTGTGATTGGCTAGGTGGGAAAAGGGTCTGGAGTCTCACCACCAGCTGCTTTTGCCTATGGTGCTGTGAAAACAGGCGGTGATTCTTGGTGGTGACGGCAGACCGTCGGAGGTCTTTCACCTATATGCCTGCTAACATCTAAATATGGCGGGTGGACCATCATGGCGGGGGAAGTGTTTTCAGTCGAAAAGTCAATGGCGGGATAGTTACAGCCAAGATCTAAACAAGGCCCCTAGTTCTCTTGTAGTCTGATTAATACCTTAAATCTTCCATATATTTTCTTCGTACATTCTGCATCCTAATATGCAAAACAAACTCCCTACTTCTCACTGATAGAAATGGGGTCTTTGGTTGGCAGTCAGGTTACCCCCTGTCCAAGCAAGGACCCTCACTCTAGTCAGGGTAAGTCACACACAATCCAAATTATCCTGTGCCCACCCTCTGGTAGCTTGGCACTGAGCAGTCAGGCTTAACTTAGAAGGCAATGTGTAAAGTATGTGTGCAATAAATCATGCAATGGACACCACAAAGTAGAACACCACAAAAATAAACCACACAGTGTTTAGAAAAATATGTAATATTCATCTGGATAAATGCAGGTCAAAACGATTAAGATGCAATAAGTATATGTTGAAATATCACTGTAAAAATTATATAAAGTGTCTCTAGTCTCTTAAAAGCAATAAATGTCTCCTGCAAGCACAAAGTACCTGGTTTGCGTTCAAAATCTCCGCAAAGAGGAGGCGATGCTTGGAAAACAGGGAGGTGTGCGTTGATTTCTCAAGCCGCACACTGCGATGCATCATTTATTTTTCATGCAGGGAAGGATTTGCGTTGATTTCCGGTGCTCAGTCTCGGATCCTTTTCGGGTTGCGGGGTTTTCGGATGCCCTGGGGTCGATGCATTGAAATCTGGCGCTGGCAGGACGAAGTCACAGGGGCTGCATCGATCCAGTGGGAGTTGCGTGGAAAATTCTACATCACAACAGGCACTGAGTCAATTCCTCTCAGGAAATTGGGCTGTGTCGTTCCGACTCAGCTGTGGGCTGTGTTGATCTTCACCTTGCAAAGTCAGGCTGCATCATTCCAGTTCAGCGTGGGGCAACTTTTTCACCGTGATGCAGGTTGTGTGTAGTTTTCTGCCGGCCGTGCGTCGATTTCCACCGCACAGGGAGTTCTTCTTGCAGAGATGAAGTCTTTTTGATCCTGAGACTCCAGTGAACAGGAGGCAAGCTCTCTCCAAGCCCTTGGAGAGCACTACTTCAGCACAACCAGAGAGCAGCAAGACAGCATGGCAACAGAAAGGCAGCAGTCCTTCTCAAAAAGCAGTCAGATGAGTCCTTTGGGCAGCCAGGCAGTTGTTCTTGGCAGGTTGCAGGTTCTGGTTCTGGTTCTTCTCCAGGAAGTGTCTGTGAGAAGAGTGTCTTGTCAGGAAGTGTCTGAGTTGGTAGGGTCAGAGACCCTGCTTAAATACCCAAATGTGCCCTTGAAGTGGGGGAGACTTCAAAGAGTTGTCACGATCTGCACAATGCTTCTCACCTTTGACTGAAGGATTTGAAAGAGCACCCGATCTTATGCTGGTTCTGGACTGACCAGGATAGGAGTGACCATTTCTAGTAGCCACAGTGCTGCTTGACAAGAAACACCTAAGCAGACTGTACCCTTCAGAAGGAGTCCCAGAGGGAAAAAAACGAATTAATGTGGGAAAAAACCTCAAAACAGGAACTCCTGAAAGAGGAAAAAACAAGAATGAAAAAAGAAAAGAATTTGGAAAAAATCTCAATCAGAGCAACAGGAACTGAAGAAAACATGACGAACAGGAGCAAGGATCACCACCAGAAGGAAGTGTTTGTAACGCAAAGCAGATCAGGACTGAGTGACTTATATACTGGAAGACAGGAAGTGACAACACAGGAAAGAGAAAACAACACCATCTTGGATTTTGAAAGGCCCATAGAAAAGAATAGGAAAAAGGTAGCAGTATAAAAGAAAAAAGGAATGCTGAGAAAAAGGAACAGAAAGAAAACAACATGGAAACCAGCAAGAAGACAGCATGGAAACCAGGAGAAAGAAAAGACGAAGTGCACATAAACCAGAAGAAAAGAAGGAAAAAGACAAGACGAGGAGTCCACCACCGACAAGCAAGAAGAAATGTTATGGAAATAGATAAGTACGAAGCGAGCAGGAGAACAAAATGTGCTTCCTGAAAGTGCCATTAATGAGGTGCAAGAACACTGAGGATGGGGCTCCAATAATCAGAGTTGCGGTCCTACCATGGACGAAAAAAGAGATGGGGCGGTTAAGAGTGGCTTAGAAGGGCATAAGATCCCCTTCCAGTTCCATCCAGTCTGCCAAGGTCCCAGTAGGGGTGTGGCAGTCCTTTGTGTGAGGGCAGGATACTGTCCTTTGATATGTAAGTGTCAGGCCCTCCACCCTCAAAGCCCAGGAAGACCCATTCAAAATGCAGATGTGTGCAAGTGAGGCTGAGCATCCTGTGTTTGGGGCTTGTCTGAGTGACTGCACAAGGGAGCTGTCAACTGAACCTAGCCAGACGTGGATTGTAAGGCACAGAAAGATTTAAGTGCAGAGAAATGCTCACTTTCTAAAAGTGGCATTTCTAAAATTGTAACCAGGATTTTGCATTACCATTCTGGCCATACTAAATATGACCTCCCTACTCCTTTCAGATCAGCAGCTACCACTCAAACAGTATAGGAGGGTAGCCCTAATGTTAGCCTATGAAAGGAGTAGGCCTCACAGCAGTGCAAAAATGAATTTAGGAGTTTTACACTACCAGGACATGTAAACTACACAGGCACATGTCCTGCCTTTTGTCTACACAGCACTCTGTCTCATGGGTCACCTAGGCCCTACCTTAGGGGTGATGTATATGTAGAAAAAGGGGAGTTTTAGGCTTGGCAAGTACTTTTTAATGCCAAGTCGAATTGGCAATGAAACTGGAAGGCCTGAGACATGGTTAAGAGGCTACTTAAGTGGGTGGAACAATCACTGCTGCAGGCCCACTAACAGCAATTAATCCGCAGGCCCTGGGTACATATAGTGCACTTTACTTTGGACTTATAAGTAAATTAAATAATCCATTTGGGTATGATCCAATGTCATCATGTTTAAAGGGAGAAAGCATGTGCACTTTAGCACCAGTTAGCAGTGGTAAAGTGCACAGAGTGCTAAAACCAGCAAAAACAGTATCCAAAAAGTGGAGGGAGGCAGGCAAAAAGTTAGGGGTGACCACCCTAGGGCTGTCAACACTCACAAAGACATCTGTTTCTATGGTTGCCTTGGCTACCACTACGCCTAACTGTGATTAAAAACATGTGGATCAAATGCTTAGAAGTTTTATTATGCACTGGACAATATTTGTGGAAACTGGCAAGCATCATGAAATTCTCCAGAAATATAATGAAGCGGACATTAATACTATATTGAACCTCTAATGCAAAGTGTGAAAGGTGGGCTTTACACTAATAAACATATACTATTGGAAGCTGCCAATACAATAGATAGCCTAAATAGGCTTCATGTGTCTGAAATCTGGGTAGTGGTAAGAATTGCTGCCATGCAGTTCCTCAAGCGGAACCTCTTACCTCCTACCTGAAGGCCTGAGTGATGGATCTCTCTGCACTAAACACACAATCATTATAGCATAAGCAGACACCAGCTCCATTCCTTTCAAATCAGTGGAAAATAACTGAAGAGTGGGTAGTGTAATAAAATAGAGATTAAGAAACATTGCATTCAGCCAAAGTTTTTCAGAAATAGAAATTGACTAAAATTCTTGATCCAGCAGCTAAGATTGCGGGTAAGGTATTGATTTCAAAATATATTTCATATACTCAAACTATTGTAGTCACTCTCACAGCTGCAGATAGAAGAGGGGCAAAAATATTTAATCCTTATGTTGATCATGGTTAGTGGGTCAATATGTAGGTGAAATTTGGTGCAAGAATGTATTTCTCAGAAAACAGAAGTGTTTGTTTACTTACTCTGGTGTGAGTGAGGATCCAGGAATTCTCTAAGACCACTTTACAGTAACTTGCTGCAGGGCGTAGCAGTTTGGCATTAAAGGCATGATGGAAAACGTGTTGCATTCCAAACATCTGGAAGAGATATGTAGGAAAGCAAATATTATGCAACATTTGCCCATCTTGCAGACTACAGTGATGGGTGCACTGTTTAAGGCTGAGCCTTCAAAACAAATGCCACAGAACCTTTTAATATACACCATTATAATGATAATACCCCACATGTTGCTGGAAAGTGTTCAGTTTTACTCCTTCAAATCTGAGGATATCTCAGTTTTATTAGATTTTAAAGTGTGCAATAAAGACTCTCCTAGCATGTTCAAATGCAGAATATTTTCATGGTTCATGAATTTTACTAAGTGAGGATTTGTCACTGGAGAAATTGAAGTTCCCAGGTGAAAATAAATTCTAAAAGTCATCATTTTGTGAGTGTTTACTAATACATGTAATGCCTTCTGTGAAATCCTAACATTTACAAATGTATGGCTAAGTGGTGCATTTAGTGCCAGAAAGGTCATGGAATACATCTATTATTCTTGGCGATTTACAAAGGATTTTTTTATGAGGATAAAAAAGGGAGATGCTAATTTACAAATTAAGCTGTCCCCAGTTCTATATGGCTGTGCATAAAGGCATCTGTGAAAGTATTTCATTCTGCGCTTTTGGGTGCTGTCATTTCCAGGAAATTGTTGAAATCTATGGAAATCATATGTAATCACATGCAACTACCTGGCTTTTCGATACATTATGAATTTGCCTATTAGTGTCTGAGATTTAGTGCAAGTCCTGGTAAAGGAAGTACAAACTCCACAGCTGACTCAAAAATTGAGCCTGGATAAAAATAGAACAAAGTGTATTCTCATAAAGCACAAAGAATAACATGCAATAAAATGTGGTGTGGGGATCTGCAGGGGGATTCGTATCCGGAGAGATGCCATGCCCTGCAGTCAACCTACCACAGTACACAGCCAAAAGCAATGTGCAGCAGTGGGTTCTCCCTCCATAGGGAGGTTGTCCACTTACAACAGTGGTTGGATGCTGGCCATGTACCGTTTCCAACCCTCTACTGTGTGCAACATACAGTATGGACAACATGATATTGGCCATCTGTGAGGGATTGGGTTCAGCATCTGTCTAGACGAGAGGCACTGAAACCATCCCCCACCATGCATGGCCAAAAGTCCCAGTGATATCATCTATGATGTTTCAGTGATGTAATATGTAAGTTAGTAAGAATTAGAACACTGGAATTTTGAGTGCTCCATTAAAGGCAATGGAGAAGCAGCATCATAAGATAAAATGGTATAGGCTCACTGCTCTCAACATTTCAATGTTCTAATCCACAGCCTCTGCCTTTTTCTTTCCCCTGCCTCTCCAAGTATTAGGAGTGGGCAAGGGAAAGTGAACGGCAGAGGGTGTGTTGCAGAGCACACCAGAGCCTTGCTTCTCCCTCTTCCCATAGCTCACAGAATCACGTGAGTCTTAGAGGGAGTGAGGGGGAATGCTGCTCAGCTCCTGGATCTTCCTGGTCTGGATTAATGAGAAAAAACAGTTTGGCCGTGCAGTGGGAAAACCAGGGCCTGACCTCAGCCCCCTTTCACAGCTCTTGCTATGAACGTTCAACAGCTAACAGCTGTGGCCTTTCAACAATAACTTCGGAGCCGGAGGAGGATTTCAGCCCCGTCGGGCTCCGACGGGCCTTTGTGTTTTTTAATTATAACATTCTGCTCTTATGGGGTGAATGTTCTAATAAACTTATAGCTCACTGTAGTGGGCTGGCTATACCGGCTATTAGAGACCCACCTCCTTGTTGAAAGCCCTCACCATCAGCTCTGGCCTTTAACGCTAGAGCCGCCCATTATGGACAGGTATAGCCTTCCATGATGGGCTACAAGACTAAAGTGTATGGTGAGGCACAAGTTATAGTTAGCACACTGAACTGTAATTGGCAAAATTCATTAGTTTATTTGTTTTTAAATGTTAGTTTTGATCCAGTTTTGAATGAAAAGTACACTGAAATTCAACAATTAAAATGATTTAAAGTAACTATAACTCTCAACCCGCCACACACTGTGGTGATGTTTGTTGGAAAGTTCTCCTTTTTGCTCTGAACACCCTCAACATTTTTGGACAGATACTGGTGGTTACTGACTCTTGGCTGTGCCCTGGGGACTGCTTACCAGTCCCAGGGCCAGTGCTCTGTGTAAGTGGATATGCAAATTAGCCTAATTATAATTGGCAGTATTAACCTACCTATAAGTCCCTAATATGTGGTAGGGCATGTAGGTTTAGGGACCCCAGCGTAGGTAGTGCACAGATAGGTGCACTGCTGAGGTGCCCAGTTTCATTTTAAAGGCAGGGCTGCATTTAAACTATTATATGCAAATTCGACTTTAGAATTAAAAGCACTTCCAAGGTCTTAAACTACCATTTGTTTTACATATATGTCACCCCTAAGGTGTGCCCTATGTGCCCCTGGGGTTGGGTGCCATGTAACTATAAGCAGAGACCTTATAAAAATAGTTTTAAAGGTTTGGTGGGGTAAAATAGCCAAATTCATTTTTCCCTCACTGTAGTGAATGGCCTCCATAGGCTAAAATGGGGAGACTTTATTTTAATTAACAGAGTCCCCTTAAGCGTCAGATACCTAAAGTTTGGTATCAAATTAATTGTTATAATAAATCCCACAACTTACAATTTTGGATTTCATATAACTAGTTCAGGTAAAGAGTTTTAAACTCCTAAAAAGTTGCCAACTTCAGCTCTGTAGTGCCCTTCTCGGATTGGCCAGCCTTTGGCAGCCTGGCGAGGATGACTTGATGAGGTGTGAAGTGGCCTGGGCTGAATACAAAGGATGTGTCTTGGGGAGGAGAACTACCTCAGCAGATGGGGAAACAGGAAGGGAGAGGGATGCCAAATTGGTCTTCAAAGGCAGGGAAGGACATTTGGAGCAACCCAACACCTCTCTCGCATCCTGCAACCCCAGACAATTAGGTGCCTTCTTGATTAGATTAGGAGAGGGCAGGAGAGGGGAGTGACCTGTTTTTGGTCCAGAGCTCGCCCCCCACGTCCGCAGCACCAACCTGCTGTCTCCTGCCTCTGACCCCCGCCCACGCTGCTGCTAGCGTGTTCGAGGCCCTGAGAAGCCTCACTTGACCCGTGTAGTGCTTTTCGCGTCTGTAAGTGTTTTTCCGTTTTTTTCAGCGCCTTGCCTCCTTGCGCTTCTGCCCCCGTTGTGCCCCTCTGATTGCTGTACCCCGAGTGTAACTTGTGCCATTATTGTATTTTGTGCCTTTTTTAAGTTTGTTTCCTTTCTGTTTTGTGCCTTTTTCCCTGGTCTTTTTTTACCCCTTGGGTGCACCCCCTTGCTGATCTCCCCTTGCCGCTGCCTCCCTGCGGCCCCGCCCCCTCGCGCCCCCATTCGCCGCTCCCTCCCGCCTCCCGCCTCCCAGCTGCTCCTCCCTCCCCCCTCCCTTCTTAATGGCTGGCGCTGCGCGGCGCGAGTGAGCGACCTCTGACCTGTTTTTGGTCCAGAGCTCGCCCCCCACGTCCGCAGCACCAACCTGCTGTCTCCTGCCTCTGGCCCCCGCCCACGCTGCTGCTAGCGTGTTCGAGGCCCTGAGAAGCCTCACTTGACACGTGTAGCGCTTTTCGCCGTCTGTAAGTGTTTTTCCGTTTTTTTTCAGCGCCTTGCCTCCTTGCGCTTCTGCCCCCGTTGTGCCCCTCTGATTGCTGTACCCCGAGTGTAACTTATGCCATTATTGTATTTTGTGCCTTTTTTAAGTTTGTTTCCTTACTGTTTTGTGCCTTTTTCCCTGGTCTTTTTTCGCCCCTTGGGCGCTCCCCCTTGCTGATCTCCCCTTGCCGCTGCCTCCCTGCGGCCCCGCCCCCCTCGCGCCCCCATTCGCCGCTCCCTCCCGCCTCCCACCTCCCAGCTGCTCCTCCCTCCCCCCTCCTTTCTTAATGGCTGGCGCTGCGCGGCGCGAGTGAGCGACCTCTGACCTGTTTTTGGTCCAGAGCTCGCCCCCCACGTCTGCAGCACCAACCTGCTGTCTCCTGCCTCTGACCCCCGCCCACGCTGCTGCTAGCGTGTTCGAGGCCCTGAGAAGCCTCACTTGACCCGTGTAGCGCTTTTCGCTGTCTGTAAGTGTTTTTCAGTTTTTTTCAGCGCCTTGCCTCCTTGCGCTTCTGTCCCCGTTGTGCCCCTCTGATTGCTGTACCCCGACTGTAACTTGTGCCATTATTGTATTTTGTGCCTTTTTTAAGTTTGTTTCCTTACTGTTTTGTGCCTTTTTCCCTGGTCTTTTTTCGCCCCTTGGGCGCTCCCCCTTGCTGATCTCCCCTTGCCGCTGCCTCCCTGCGGCCCCGCCCCCCTCGCGCCCCCATTCGCCGCTCCCTCCCGCCTCCCGCCTCCCAGCTGCTCCTCCCTCCCCCCTCCCATCTTAATGGCTGGCGCTGTGCGGCGCGAGTGAGCGACCTCTGACCTGTTTTTGGTCCAGAGCTCGCCCCCCACGTCCGCAGCACCAACCTGCTGTCTCCTGCCTCTGACCCCCGCCCACGCTGCTGCTAGCGTGTTCGAGGCCCTGAGAAGCCTCACATGACCTGTGTAGCGCTTTTCGCCGTCTGTAAGTGTTTTTCTGTTTTTTTCAGCGCCTTGCCTCCTTGCGCTTCTGCCCCCGTTGTGCCCCTCTGATTGCTGTACCCCGAGTGTAACATGTGCCATTATTGTATTTTGTGCCTTTTTTAAGTTTGTTTCCTTACTGTTTTGTGCCTTTTTCCCTGGTCTTTTTTCGCCCCTTGGGCACTCCCCCTTGCTGATCTCCCCTTGTCGCTGCCTCCCTGCAGCCCCGCCCCGCTCGCGCCCCCATTCGCCGCTCCCTCCCGCCTCCCGCCTCCCAGCTGCTCCTCCCTCCCCCCTCCCTTCTTAATGGCTGGCGCTGCGCGGCGCGAGTGAGCGACCTCTGACCTGTTTTTGGTCCAGAGCTCGCCCCCCACGTCCGCAGCACCAACCTGCTGTCTCCTGCCTCTGACCCCCGCCCACGCTGCTGCTAGCGTGTTCGAGGCCCTGAGAAGCCTCACTTGACCCGTGTAGCGCTTTTCGCTGTCTGTAAGTGTTTTTCAGTTTTTTTCAGCGCCTTGCCTCCTTGCGCTTCTGTCCCCGTTGTGCCCCTCTGATTGCTGTACCCCGACTGTAACTTGTGCCATTATTGTATTTTGTGCCTTTTTTAAGTTTGTTTCCTTACTGTTTTGTGCCTTTTTCCCTGGTCTTTTTTCGCCCCTTGGGCGCTCCCCCTTGCTGATCTCCCCTTGCCGCTGCCTCCCTGCGGCCCCGCCCCCCTCGCGCCCCCATTCGCCGCTCCCTCCCGCCTCCCGCCTCCCAGCTGCTCCTCCCTCCCCCCTCCCTTCTTAATGGCTGGCGCTGCGCGGCGCGAGTGAGCGACCTCTGACCTGTTTTTGGTCCAGAGCTCGCCCCCCACGTCCGCAGCACCAACCTGCTGTCTCCTGCCTCTGACCCCCGTCCACGCTGCTGCTAGCGTGTTCGAGGACCTGAGAAGCCTCACTTGACCCGTGTAGCGCTTTTCGCTGTCTGTGTTTTTCAGTTTTTTTCAGCGCCTTGCCTCCTTGCGCTTCTGCCCCCGTTGTGCCCCTCTGATTGCTGTACCCCGAGTGTAACTTGTGCCATTATTGTATTTTGTGCCTTTTTTAAGCTTGTTTCCTTACTGTTTTGTGCCTTTTTCCCTGGTCTTTTTTCGCCCCTTGGGTGCTCCCCCTTGCTGATCTCCCCTTGCCGCTGCCTCCCTGCGGCCCCACCCCCCTCGCGCCCCCATTCGCCGCTCCCTCCCGCCTCCCGCCTCCCAGCTGCTCCTCCCTCCCCCCTCCCTTCTTAATGGCTGGCGCTGTGCGGCGCGAGTGAGCGACCTCTGACCTGTTTTTGGTCCAGAGCTCGCCCCCCACGTCCGCAGCACCAACCTGCTGTCTCCTGCCTCTGACCCCCGCCCACGCTGCTGCTAGCGTGTTCGAGGCCCTGAGAAGCCTCACATGACCTGTGTAGCGCTTTTCGCCGTCTGTAAGTGTTTTTCCGTTTTTTTCAGCGCCTTGCCTCCTTGCGCTTCTGCCCCCGTTGTGCCCCTCTGATTGCTGTACCCCGAGTGTAACATGTGCCATTATTGTATTTTGTGCCTTTTTTAAGTTTGTTTCCTTACTGTTTTGTGCCTTTTTCCCTGGTCTTTTTTCGCCCCTTGGGCGCTCCCCCTTGCTGATCTCCCCTTGCCGCTGCCTCCCTGCGGCCCCGCCCCGCTCGCGCCCCCATTCGCCGCTCCCTCCCGCCTCCCAGCTGCTCCTCCCTCCCCCCTCCCTTCTTAATGGCTGGCGCTGCGCGGCGCGCCAAAGGCGCGCCAGAGGCAAGCCCGTCTGCGCCCGTCCGCGCCTGGACCACGCCCAGCGCCACCCCCCTGGTCCTCACGCCCCCCGCGCCCCATGCCTTCGCTACTCGGCCAGCGAACTCCTCGCCTTCAACCCTGGCCCCTCCTCAGAGTGCTTCCTGGCCACCCCGAAGCACACCAAAGGACCTTTTTCCTGCCGCACCTGCAACTTCACCTGCAACAAAACAACGAAACCAGCAACAACCAACACCAACCACCTGCACTGCATCCTCCTCAACACACGCTCCGCACGAAAGCACGCCATCGAACTCTGGACCTGCTCGACACCACCGCCCCAGACATAGCCTTCCTGACCGAAACCTGGTGGAACGACTCCTCGGCCCCTGAAATCGCCATCGCCATCCCTGACGGCTACAAGATCACCAGAAGAGATCGCACCAACGGAATCGGCGGAGGAATAGCCATTGCCCACAAATCTACCCTTAAGATCCGCAACCACACGGACGACACCCTCAAGACAGCCGAACACCTCCACTTCCAAATTCACACAGACCCCAACACTACCCTCAGAGGAACCCTCATTTACCGCCCTCCAGGACCCAGAGCCCCCTTCAGCGACGCCGTCTCCGACCTCGCAAGCACCCACGCCCTCGCCTCTTCAGACTACATCCTCCTGGGAGACCTAAACTTCCACCTGGAAAACAAGAATGACGTCAATACCGCATCCCTTAACACCAACCTCTCCAAGCTCGGACTCCGCCAGCTGGTCAACACTCCCACCCACATCGCCGGCCACACCCTTGACCCACTCTTCACTTCAAGCAACCACATCTCCTTCAGCCACACCTCTGAACTCCACTGGACCGACCATCACTGCGTCCATTTCTCCTTCCAGAAAAACACCGAACACCACCGCACCCCCCTACCGCCTCACCGCCGCTGGGGAAAAGTCACCGAAGATCAACTTACCAACACCCTCGCCAAAAACCCACCACCGGACCCCACCGACCCGGACTCCGCCGCCATCAACCTCCAACAATGGATCCTCGACTGCACCAACATCCTAGCCCCACTAAAGAGACCCACCGGCAATCAAGAAAAGAAAAAACCAGCCTAGTTCACAGACGAACTGACCACCTCCAAACGCACCTGCCAAAAACTCAAGAAAAAATCGATCCTCGAGCGCACACCCGAGAACCTCGCTACCCTCAAGGAAGCCAACCGTGAACACCACCGACGGATCCGACTCGCGAAGCGCTCCCACTTCACAGAACGCCTCAACAACAACGCTCACGACTGCAAGGAACTCTTCGGCATCGTGAAGGAACTCGCCAACCCCAACACCATTATCAACGACATCCCTCCATCCTAGAAACTCAGCAACAATCTCTCCACCTTCTTCTACCAGAAAATTGCAGCCATCCACGACAGCTTCAACAATCCACCTCCGCCAGACCCCACCCCCAACAACTCCTCCTACGCCGACCACATCACCACCTGGACCCAAGTAGACGACGCCGAAACCCTAAAGACCATGAACTCCATCCACTCAGGATCTCCCTCTGACCCCTGCCCACACCACGTGTTCAACAAAGCCGACGCCACCATCGCCCCCGCACTCCGAAAGATCATCAACCTTTCCTTCAACACCGCTACCTTCCCGGACAGCTGGAAGCACGCAGAAATCCAACCCCTCCTCAAGAAACCTAAGGCTGACCTCAACGATCTCAAAAACTTCCGACCGATCTCCCTCCTCCCTTTCCCAGCGAAAGTCATCGAGAAGATCGTCAATATCTGCGGCTGCCGCTGCGCGTGTCGGTCAGCTTTTCCTTGTCTTGGCACGCGCAGCGGAGGTGCTCACTCGCGGCTGTTTTCCGGGTGTTCGGCGTTTCTCTCCACGTTACGAGCGCGGGGAGCGCCGAACATTCGGAGGATGACAGCGGCGTGGTGACAGTTGGAAATTGATGGAGGAGAGCTGTTTCTGCTGCGCGCTGGGGTGATTTATTGAAGGAGCTTAAAATAAAATAAACTCTACGTGATTTCGACAATTTGGAGTCTGGAGGGTTTGTTATTAGCTTACTTTATGTGGCGACGAGCTGTGGAGCTGGATCACCCCAGGCTATAACGTCGAAGCCCACTCGTGCCTTCTGGACAGCTGTATGTACGGTGAGAGTGTCTCATCTTCAATGAACATCGAGTCAGGAGGTGTGGCTACAGGAGGTTTTCATGTTTGTGGAAGCATAGCGGCCATCTTTAAACGGCTATTTTAACCAAGGTTTTTACACTTTTAATATTAAAAATCTGTTGAGGAGTTAATTGAGTTGCAATTATATGCACCCAAGTGACTTTATTATCGCTTAAATACGGTCATGCAGTCGGTCAACCCTCCGCCACCATTCTTGGAAACTCCTGGTGAGCCAGCCATACCATGGAAGCAATGGTATGATGCTTTTGAAACATATATGGGTGCCATTGGAGCGTCAAGATTCAGACCTGAAAGAAAGAAATGCTTATTGCTTCATTCTTTAGGTTTCGAGGGTAGGTCCGTGTTTAAACATTTACCAGATATTCAATTGGAAGAAGGCGAGGAACTTGATGATTTTGAAGAAGCTCTTAAGAAATTGGCCACCAGATTTGACGCACCTCCTAGTTTGGTTATTGCAAGACATAAGTTCTTTAGGAGGGAACAAAAAAATGGAGAGGATGTCAATAACTACATTTCTGCTTTGAGGAAACTTGCATCTGAGTGTTTCTTTGACACATTTACTGATCAGTTAATACGTGACCAATTCATTTGTCATTGTGCGGATAAATCGATCAAGCAAAAGTTGTTGTCCTTAGGAGATCCATCTTTGTCGGATTCAATCAGAATTGCTAAAAGCATTGAGACTGCAATGAGATCTGCAAAAGAGTTGGAACGTGCACAAGCGGAACATGTGAATGTAGTACAGAGATCTGACGACAGGCGCAAGATGAGTGTTCCATTGCACAACAAAGTGGATGTGGCTAAATCCAATAGTTTTTTTAAGCAGTCTAATGTTTGTTTCAGGTGTGGATATCCACCACATATAAAAGGAGGAAAGATGTGCCCGGCAAAGAATGTGCAGTGCAGATTATGTGGCAGAACTGGTCATTTTGCAAGAGTGTGTCAAAGTAACAAAAGTGGTAACACTAAGGTTAATACTGTCATGGATGACGGTGATGATAGGATGGATGAGTTGATGAGTGAAATGCAAGAAATGATTCTGACTGTGGGTGACTGTGACATAATCACTGGTAATCCAGTGGACTGCATTGATCCATACGTTTTAATTCAAGTAGGTGACAAACATTTAAAGTTGTTGGCGGACTCAGGGGCTAGAATCACTATGATTTCTCAGGAACTTTACCAACAGAATTGGGGCACGCGAAAATTTAATCCTCCAGATAGGTCTCCATTTTCATATGAAGGAAGGAGGATTGACTTAGTTGGTTTCTTTGAAGACATTTTGGTTTTCAAGGGGCGACGCATTGTTGGGAAAGTCTATGTTGCTGTAAAAGGTTTGAACATTTTAGGTTGGTTTCACCAAGGGCTGTTTGGAATGGTTTTGCGTCCAGGTACGGGTGATCAGGTGACAGTTATTAGAGATACCTCTGATATGGAGAAATTGCTAAATGAGTTCCCCAGAGTTTTTTCGGGTGAATTAGGTAAGATAAGGGGTTTTTCACACAAAATAAAGGTCAAGGACAATGCCATTCCCATTAAACATAAATTGAGAGGTGTGCCATTCAGTGTCAGGGATGAGTTGGAGAAAGAATTGGAAAGTTTACGGATGAGGGGAATCATTGAGCCCATTGATTCTTCGTTATGGTTGTCTCCGTTGGTGGTGGCGAAGAAAAAAAATGGCGAATTGAGAGTTTGTGTTGACTTGAGGGCACTTAACAGAGAGATCTGGGTGGACTCTCATCCATTGCCTAAGATTGGTGAGATGCTTTCGTGTATCAAGGGAGCAACTTTTTTTACTAAACTCGACTTGGCTACTGCTTATCACCAAGTAGAATTGACACACGAGTCGCGACACTTTACTGCCTTTGTCTCCCCGTGGGGAACATATCAATATTGTCGTATGCCTTTTGGGCTGGCGTCAGCAGCGTCAGTATTCCAGAGAATAATGTCTGCCATTCTTAAAGGTATTGATAAAGTGTGTGTTTTTCAGGATGACGTGTTGATTCATGCTTCTGATCGATATGAACATGATGTGATTCTGAGGCAGGTCTTGAGTAAGTTTGATAGTGCTGGTGTCGTATTAAGAAGAGAGAAATGTCAATTTCTCCAAACCTCTGTAGAATATTTGGGGCACGTCATCACACCAGAAGGGGTTTATCCCAGACCAGGTCTTGTAGAAGCGATTGCAAAAGCACCTGCACCTCAGGACAAAGTTGGTGTCAAATCATTTTTGGGTCTTTGTGAATTTTATTCCAGATTTATTGAAAACTTTGCTACGCTAGTCAGACCCATTTCTAATCTGTTGAAATCTAAAACAGAGTTTTTGTGGAATGCTGAGTGAGCCGAAGCATTTGATACTATTAAACAGAGATTGAGTAGTGTCAATGTTTTAAAATCTTATGATCATAACTTGAAGTTTGGTTTGACTGTTGATGCCAGTAAGTTCGGTCTTGGAGCTGTTTTGACGCAAATTAATGAAAAGCAGGAGTCTACAATTGGATTCGCGTCTAGAGTGCTCAGACCTAATGAAGTACATTATTCTGTAATAGAAAAAGAATTACTAGCATGTTGGTGGGGTATAGAAAAATTTAAGTCTTTTCTATGGAGAAGACATTTTTTTCTCCAAACAGACCATAAGCCATTAGTTTCTATTCTAAATGGTACCAATCTTAAAAGTAGCTCACCAAGAATTGCAAGATGTGCGGCCAGGTTACTTCATTTTGATTTTTCTGTGATACACATTTCTGGGGGGAAAAATGTGAGAGCAGATTACATCTCCAGGTATCCTGTTTCCGAAGATATCGGAGAGGAAATGGAAACTCAGGATGAAAACTGTTTCATTGCTTCTGTCGAACTAGAACGTACTGGATCGTTTTCCGAAATGATGTGGAAAGAAGCGTCTTCAAGTGATAATGTACTTTCAAATGTTCTGATGTATGTTGAAAATGGGTGGCCGCATGAAAAAAGTTTGAATTTGAGTACTCAACCTTTTTTTAAAGTGTCTGATGAACTATCAATTGAAGATGGTGTACTGTTGAGAAATGATAAAATTGTCCCTCCTGATGGTATAAGATCCGTTATTATGGAAAAAGCACATGAAGGTCACTTGGGTGTTACTCTGACTAAAAAGAGGGTTAGGGAATACTATTGGTGGCCGCAAATGGACAGAGACATTGAAATTTTGGTCAAGTCCTGTTACATTTGTTCAACTAGTGATAAGGCTCTCAAAACGTCAACTCCTCCGCTAATGCCTATAGAATGTCCGGCAGGTCCTTGGGAAAAGATTGGCATTGATTTGTTGGGTCCCTTCAGTTCTCTTCCTCCTAAATTACGGTATGCTTATGTAGTAATTGATTATTTTTCCAAGTGGCCTCATGTAAAGTTTGTGAGTCATGCAGATTCCACGTCAGTGGTGTCGTGTCTGAAAGATGTATTTTTGGAAGAAGGGTTACCCAAAGAATTGGTGTCTGATAATGGGGTCCAGTTTGTGTCTAGTGAAGTTGAAAAGTTTCTGAGTGAGTGTGCCATCAAACATTTGAAGAGTTCTCTTTATCAACCACAAACGAATGGTTTGGTTGAACGGTTTAATAGAGTGGTTGGGGAGTGTATCCAGTGGGCGGTAGCTAATGGGTTTGTGGTTGATGCCGCTGTAAAGAGTATGCTCTGGTTTTACAGAACAACACCACACACTAGCACGGGGTTATCTCCATTTGAGGCACTTAGAGGGAGGAAGCCTGCCACCCTATTTAGACCAGCTTGGTTGTCCAAGTTTTTCAAGCATTCTACGTATAAGGAACACATGTACGCAAAAGTGTGTTCGAGTATTAAAAATTCTCAAGAGAAACAAAAGTCATATTATGACAAGAAAAGAGGTGTGAAGGAGGTGCAGTTCACTGTGGGTGACTGGGTGCGGGTCAAATTACCGGTGTTTGTCAAGAAAGGTGATTCCAAGTTTTCTGAACCATTCAAAGTTGACAAAGTTTGTGGGAATGCTGTGCGTGTTGATGGACGTAACTGGTGGAATATGGGGAAGGTTGTAAAGGTTGAACCTAAGGATATATTGTTACCGGTTCACAAGAAGGTTGATCACACCTCAAAAGCACAGAATTTCTTGAATGCACAAAAATCTGTTGGGGTTAAGTCCTCGAGTTTAAAACAGGGGGATTCATGCTCAAATCTTGTGCCTGTCAGGAGAAGTGATAGGGTGCACAAATTACCTTTTAGGTATCGTTAAGTGAGAATCGATTATACTAGGCTTTATGTGTAATGTTTGATTTGGTTATACACAACATGTATGGTTTCTTTCATAGTTTATTTGTGCAAGGGGTAATGAAAAAAATAATATTTGTTTTCTTTGCTTGTTGTTTATTTAAAGTGTTAAAAGGGAAAACTAAATGTAGTGTCTTAATATCTGCGGCTGCCGCTGCGCGTGTCGGTCAGCTTTTCCTTGTCTTGGCACGCGCAGCGGAGGTGCTCACTCGCGGCTGTTTTCCGGGTGTTCGGCGTTTCTCTCTGCGTTACGAGCGTGGGGAGCGCCGAACATTCGGAGGATGACAGCGGCGTGGTGACAGTTGGAAATTGATGGAGGAGAGCTGTTTCTGCTGCTCGCTGGGGTGATTTATTGAAGGAGCTTAAAATAAAATAAACTCTACGTGATTTCGACAATTTGGAGTCTGGAGGGTTTGTTATTAGCTTACTTTACACGTGTTCAACAAAGCCGACGCCACCATCACCCCCGCACTCCGAAAGATCATCAACCTTTCCTTTAACACCGCTACCTTCCCGGACAGCTGGAAGCACGCAGAAATCCAACCCCTCCTCAAGAAACCTAAGGCTGACCTCAACGATCTCAAAAACTTCCGACCGATCTCCCTCCTCCCTTTTCCAGCGAAAGTCATCGAGAAAATCGTCAACGCACAGCTCACTAACTACCTAGAAGACAACTCCATCCTTGACCCCTCCCAATCTGGCTTCAGACGAAACCACAGCACAGAGACTGCACTCCTCGCTGCCACTGATGACATCAGACTACAAATGGACAACGGCGAAACCTCAGCCCTGATCCTCCTAGACCTATCAGCCGCCTACGATACAGTCTGCCACCGCACCCTACTAACCCGCCTACACGAAGCCGGCATCCAAGAAAAGGCCCTCAAATGGATCTCCTCCTTTCTCTCCGGCAGAACCCAGAGAGTCCGACTCTCACCTTTCCGCTCCAATGCCACCAACCTCATCTGTGGCGTACCACAAGGCTCATCACTTAGCCCAACGCTGTTCAACGTCTACATGGCCCCCCTCGCACAACTGGCCCGCCAGCACAACCTCAGCATCCTCACCTACGCCGACGACACACAACTCGTCCTCTCCCTGACCAAAGATCCTCTCACCGCCAAAGCCAACCTCCACCAGGGACTGAAATCCATCGCCGAGTGGATGAACAACAGCCGCCTGAAACTCAACTCCGACAAGACGGAAGTCCTCATCCTCATGCGCACCCTCTCGGCCTGGAACGACTCGTGGTGGCCGACGCCCTGGGCCCCCCACCCACCCCAGCCAGCCACGCACGAAATCTCGGCTTCATCCTCGACTCCACCCTCACCATGTCCAAACAGGTCAACGCAGTCTCATCCTCCTGTTTCAACACCCTCCGATTACTCTGCAGAATCTTCAAGTGGATTCCAACAGGAACCAGAAAGACGGTAACCCAAACCCTCGTCAGTAGCAGACTCGACTACGGCAACGCACTCTACACAGGCATCCCAACAAAAGACATCAAACGACTCCAACGCATCCAGAACGCATCCGCCCGCCTGATCCTCGACATACCCCGCCGATGTCACATCTCCCCTCACCTGAAGGACCTCCACTGGCTCCCCGTGGACAAGAGGATCACCTTTAAACTCCTCACCCACGCACAAAAGGCTCTACACGACACCGGACATGCCTACCTGAACACCAAACTCAACTTCTACATTCCCTCACGACAACTACGCTCTGCCAACCTTGCCCTCGCCATCGTCCCCCGAATCCAGCGCAAGACCTCTGGCGGCAGATCCTTCTCCTACCTCACCGCCAAAACCTGGAACTCACTCCCGACCTCACTGCGCCAGACCCAGGACCTCCTCACCTTCAGGAGACTCCTCAAGACATGGCTCTTCGAACGATAGCAGCACACCCCCCCCCGCCACCCCCCCCCAGCGCTTCGAAACCCTAACGGGTACATAGCGCGCTTTATAAATTATTGATTGATTGATTGATTTAGGATTTTAGCCACACCAGAGGGTGGGTACAGCCAGATGTAACATCCAAAAATCAGTTTTCAGCCATGATGGATTGTTGAAGAATGTTGGTCCCTGGGATTAATTTTTGCAATACTTCCCAGGAAGTGGTCATCACAGGAGGATGGATCCTCCGTCTGATTGGAGAACCAGGACCCCTCTGTTTTTCACCCAGGAGCAAGTATAAATATGGCAGAGCTGCACCCACACCTCAGATCCCTACAAGGAAGAACATCAAAAGAAGGACTGCCCTGCTGGACCCCTGACCTGCACCTGAACACTGGACTCTGAAGGACTGCACCAGTTGCACACTTGGGCTTCACCACAAGAAGGACTTTGCCTGGCTTCAACTAGTTCAAGGAGGGACTCCTTCTTTGTTACAGGTGAAAGATTGCGAACCAGAGTTCCCTGTCTGAGATCATGAAGAAGCTGACCAGCTGACTACTGTCCAGTGGCCAGTTTGGAGTTTGAGCCAGATGCATTCTGGGAGTTGTAGTCTGCACCCTCAAGGAGCAACTCAGAGCTTCTGGAACCTTGGGTTGAGCTGTAGACTCCAAATGAACCTTAAAAGACCTTTTGGAAGAAGATCCTTAAGTTTGGAGAAGATTGGAGAACTTTTTGGAAAAAGCTCCATAAAGGGATTGACCGGCCGCGGCAACTCTAGCCGGCTTGCCTAAACCGTGACCCGGCCTGACTTACAGGTTCGTCCCACTGAAGAAAATTCCCTGAAAAAGTGACTAAATCCGAACGTAGAAATTTGACCGGGACATCTCACACAGTGTATCCAAAGAGGGCTCTAGGGATATCGGATCAACATGCAGGTTTGCCCCAGTCGAAGGATTTTAATCTAAAAAAATCATCTAAATCCGAACGCAAAAATCTTCACCGAGGGCTCCTGCGACACATATCCGAGGAAGGGCTCCAGGGAAGTAGGATCGGACTAGCGACTTTGTTCCACTGAAGAAAATCTTTAAGAAAATGACTAAGTCCGAATGTAAACTTTTGACCGAGTGCTCCCGCTTGCTATAGCCCAGCAGGGCTCCATCATGGTTGGCCTTAAACTTTGACCAGATTGGCGTTATTTATTTATAAGCGCTAAAAAAACACTAATTCTTTAATAATTCATATCTCCGGTTCCCCTTATCCGATTTCATTTATTTTGGTGTTATTTTAATGCTAAAAATATATCCTATTTATATATGTTGGTTTCAGATTTTTTAACTTTTAACTGTATTTTTTTTAATTACTGTTTTGTGATACTTGAATGCTTTACTCTTAAACCTTGTCACTCATTGGCAAGCTACCAAGGGTTGAGCTAGGTTTAATTTATTGAGACCTATCTGAACATGGTTGATGTTAGTCGCCTATTGCTAAGTGTAGGTACTTACCTGCCCTTACTAATAATCCACTTTCCAACAACCTTAACCATGCCAGTTCAGATGTCATCAGTAATGTTATAAATGAAGTCACAGAACATGTCAAGAGTGATGTAATATGTGAAGTCATAAGCAGTGCATGGAGAGGGTGCAAGTTAGACTTACTTGAAGTAAATAACTGTTGAATTTTTTAAAAAAAAATTTTCCCTCTAGGAGGTTACCACAAACATCCAAATCAGGCGGGCAGCCCACCATGCCGGCAGATGGGTTTTCCATCAAAAAACTAATAGTGGGACTGTTACTGCCAAGATCTAAATTAGACCCATGGTCTGCATATTACTCCCTCCCAGAGGGGGCAGCATAAATAGCTGCTCTGTCCAGGTGGGAGCAGTGCATGCTCCTGCACCAATTTGGGGAGCCAGCTGGGGGGGGAGCAGGGGCCTTGGGACTTCCCCCTCAGCCCTAAAATGTGCTTGGTGGGTGCCCAGGTAGGTACTGGGACACCTGCCTACTTAAATTGGAAATCAGGCCCCCAGGGCATGGGGTCCCAGGGCCTATTAAGTCTCCATGAGGGGGTCATGAAACTCCCTTCCAATTTTAAACAAAAAACAGCCATAGGGGATGGGGAGCGGGTCCATGCAGCTTCCTCCACTTTTTTATTGGTTTGGTCCTTGGGGATGGGGTCTTCAGGACCTACCAAGGTTTGGGAGGCGTAGAGGCTCCCATCCCTTTTTTAATTATATTTGGTCCTGGGGATTGGGGTCCCATGGCCAAGAAGGATTAGGGAGGGGCAGATACTCCCTTCCCTTTTAAACATAAAAAGTACCCTAGGGATGGGGCCCCCAGGCCTATGAAGGCTACAGAGGAAGGCTATGTCGCCTCTTCCTCTTTTTTATTATATCTGCCCCCCAGTGATGGGGTACCCGGTCCAAATAAGGCTTGGTGAGAGGTGCTGCACGTCCGCCTCTCCATAGAGTTTGACCACAGGGGTGGGCCCCCTTCCCTTTTTTACTGCATTTGGCCCTGGGAATGTGTGTCCAAGGACTATTAAGGATTGGGGAGAGGGTGCATGCCCCCCACCTCTGTTTAATTGTATTTGGACCCCCAGTGCATAGGGGACTGGTGGCTCTTTATGGCCCCCACAACCTCCTCTCCATTTTATTGGAGCAGGTCCTGGGGGATAGGGATGCTGGGGCCAATTAAGAGTTGGGGGGCTGTATGGCCCCTCCCCAAAGTATATACATTTTTGTCCACAGGGGATAAAGTCCTAATGGCCCGAAGGCCAACCCTACACTTGCACGCCATAGGTTGTGCACAGTGTGTGGTTGACAACTTGCTACAGGTTTGGCCACAGGGCCTGGAGGTAGGCAAATCCCTATGACTGACCTCCCACTGTGCATGGCTAAAGGTTGTGCAAAGCATGAGGTTGGCTGCCTGTGAGGAGTTGAAACTAGACCTGGTTGCAAACAGGCCCTGCAGCTAATCCCATGGCACACACAACCAAAGGCTATGCATTGCATGGGGTTGGCTGCCTCTGGGACGAAGTTGGATGCAGGCCTGGTTGCAAGCCAGGCCCTGTGGCCTACCCCATGCAGTGCACAATGAAAAGGTGTGTGCAACATGGGGCTGCCTACCTGTGGGGGGGGGGGGGTTGGCAGCCTTTGGGAGGTTTGGTAGCCAGGCCCTGTTGCCAACCCCCCAGTGCACACAGTCGAAGGATGTACGCCGTGGGCCGGTGCATAACATATGGTAACACAATATTACTTTAGGTTAAAACAAAACTGTAGAAATTCACTGAAAAAGCACAAAGATGAAAGTAACGCTATAGACAGGTGTAACAATAAGATCTGTTTTTTAAAAACTTAGAAATTCACTGAAAAAAACAAAGGTTAAAGTGATGTTATGGTTAGGTGAATATCTCAGTCACATTATCAACATTTTGAACTCAAAAACCCACAGATAATCAATAGTCATGGTTAGCAGAGCTAACTATAGCTGGCGTCCCAGCCATGCACTACTTATGATTTTACATTTTGACATGTTCTATGACATCATTAGTGACATCACAGATGAGCTCTCAAATTACATCATTAAAAGTCTTAAACATTAAAAGCCAAACAGGGTCATAGCTCTATTTTAATCTCTGGCAACTTTAATATGAGCCTGATGGAAGGTCTGACATATAATGAAGTTCTAAGAGCCCAAGATGAATTTTGGGGATACAGCATCTATTCAGACCAGGTACAGAAAGGACAAGCAAGGCCGTCTGCTAATAGGAGACCTTGAAAACCTTGTTCAGGGCTCTAAATGGCTGTTTCCCTGGCACTCAACCATGGGGGTTGTCTTACATTTCTAAATAAAAAGTATCCTTGATAGACTACACCTTGATAGATGTATCTTTCATACAACATGTAACTTAATCTGCTCTGGGAGAGAAGATTGAGAGCAATCATTGTGCACAGGAATTTTCCTTATCTATTATCCCGTTTGAGCAAGAAGTAGAAATTGGCCAGGAGATGGCACCTTACATAACAAACAACAAGAGAATGAAATGGACCACCACCTGCCTGCCTTAACTCCTGCAAGGCACAAAGGCAATTCCTAACTCCATAGATAAGATGCATGACCCAGTAAGAAGCTGGGAACACTTTCCAGGTGAATATGCAGCCCAGTTTACAACCATAGTTTCTAGACATCAAAATGGGTTTGGAGCTAATGACCGCCTGTATCACCATTTGAAGAGAAATCATCACATAAGAGAAACAGCGAGGCGTGTCAACCAACCATGGAGACAAGTGAGGAAAACTCCATGCAATCAAGACCTTTTGCAAGAATTGGGAAAAGGGAAAAACGATCTTAAAAAGCAGAAATGGCAGCTGCTGAGAACAAGTAATGAAATCTCTTGGGCAAAATTGCTATGCAACGCTAAAAGAAGTAATTCAGCAATGTTTTGGTGAAGAGTGAACATCAGCAATCCCTCATCGCGGGCGTTCATTTCTAACAGCTCAGAATTTACCTGGGTTACCTTTTTAACCTCACATTTTAATGCAAATGGAAGTATCCATGCAAGCTGAACTGAACACACAATCATGGGCACTCAGAAACCAAGTTTAAATCAAGAGCCTCTGATAATACAAGATGGCGATGTAGCTGAGAGCGAAACTAAACAAGGCATGGAGAGGCGAGATGACTTTGCCCCATCAATCAGTGCACAGAGCATCTAGAAGCAACTCTCCGAAGGGTGATGGGAAGGGGTCCCAGGTCCCAATGGGATAGCCCCATCAAAGAGGAGCCTTCAAAGTGGAGCCTTCTTATTAGGGATAGAAATTAGAGCCTCTTTTTAACACCGCACCCTGTCGCGGGAGAGTCCCTCTCTCATGGAAAGTATAAGTGATATCGCTGATATTTAAATATAGGGGACAAAAGTAAGCCTGGTAACTATAACTGATGGCAATAATTGATAACAAAGCAAAATATTTTGCGGGAATTATCATGGAGGAGTTTCATCCTCGATAGAAGAACATCACATGATACGCCAAAACAGAAGACCTTCACTGAACAAACTGGAACCATAACAATTATCATGGCCCTCTGTCAAGTGACTGATATAAGTAGCCCATGTACCTTTGAATCATAGATTATACGTGGGCCTTCCACAAGGTGAACTGAAACAAGCTTTGGCTAAAACTTGCAGGCTGGAACATACCAGAGGGCCTTTGCAAATGCTGCACGCTGACGCTTGGTTCAGGATAAAATTGGGCATTGGTTCTCACCTGTATAGGCACATACCAACAACAGAAGGCCTAAAAAAAGGCTGTCTTTTGGCTCCAACTCTTTTTAATATGTTCCTCACATATCTTCCATTTACACCAGGTAAATAGCCATGCACTAAAACTCAGAGATTTTGTCACATCTTACCTTCTATATGCGGATGATCTAGTTCTGCTAAGCAGGACAAAAGTGATATTACAACTGCTTCTGGATGCAACTTTGAGCTACTCAATAAAACTGGATTGACTATCAACATTACAAGTACCAGAATATTAACATTCCAAATAAATAAATGGGAAAAACATATTTGGCAACTAGAGATGTATAAAAAGCTGGGAGTCCTTTTTAACTCCAACGGAAGATTTGCTGCCCAAATAGAAGAAGTCGAAAGGAATGGCGCTCAGAGCTGGCTTGATGGCTGATTCTTAGCAATTATAAGACATAGGCCCTCATTCTGACCTTGGTGGGCGGCGGAGGCCGCCCGCCAAAGTCCCGCCGTCAGGTTACCGTTCCGCGGTCGAAAGACCGCGGCGGTAATTCTGACATTCCCGCTGGGCTGGCGGGTGGCCGCCTTCAAGCCGCCCGCCAGCCCAGCGGGAAAGAGGCTTCCACGATGAAGCCGGCTCGGAATCGAGCCGGCGGAGTGAAAGCTGTGCGACGGGTGCAGTTGCACCCGTCGCGTATTTCACTGTCTGCGCAGCAGACAGTGAAATACTTGTAGGGGCCCTCTTACGGGGGCCCCTGCAGTGCCCATGCCAGTGGCATGGGCACTGCAGGGGCCCCCAGGGGCCCCGCGACCCCCCCCTACCGCCATCCGGTTCCCGGCGGTCGGACCGCCGGGATCTGGATGGCGGTAGGGGGGGTCGGAATCCCCTCGGCGGCGCAGCAAGCTGCGCCGCCTTGGAGGATTCAATGGGGCGGCGGGACACTGGCGGGAGACCGCCAGTGTTGCCGGTCCGACCGCGGCTTTACCGCCGCGGTCGGAATCCCCATTGGAGCACCGCCGGCCTGTCGGCGGTGCTCCCGCGGTCCTCCGCCCTGGCGGTCTTTGACCGCCAGGGTCAGAATGACCGCCATAATCTCCTCAAAACTATTTAGCCAGTCTCTTCAGTATTCGGACAAAGAAAAATGTTCAAAAACTCAGGTTCTGGTTTATTCCAGTTTTAGAGTACTGTCCACTATGGCGAAGAAACAAGCTCGGGGATCAATGCAGATTGTGCAGAGAAGTACGGGAAAGTTTTATTCATGTAATGTCTCTGTGTAAATCTGTCCGAAGCTAGCGTCGGAAATTATGCTAGGAGACTTTGTTAAGGCAGGAATAAGGACCTGTCGAGAGGCTGCAGTTGCCTGCTGTAGCCTGGCCAATCTTACACTTAACTGTGCATTGGTGAAATTCCTTAGGAGTGTGGAAAAGAAAATTGTGGCTATGGAATATAGAAAGAAGCAGCATGGCATAAACTGAAATATTGATAAATTTTAAGATAAGCTAAAGCACGACTTTTGTTTTGTCTAGCACTTTAATTATGAATGAGCCAGTTTTATGATACTTTTAAGGGAAAATTCCAACTTTTAAATTAGTGTTATTTAACAGTTAGTAGTGGTGAATATATTGATTTGCAATGGTTTTTATTAACTAAGCAACTAAAACTAAACTTTAAAAAACCTGTATACAAATGTTCAGAGAACCTGTATACAACGTTCAAAGAAAAACAAGTTCATCCACTCAATTTCTGTAACATAATGAATTCCCTACTTTAGCAGCCTTTATCTGCATCAAACCCCTCACAGTCTTCAAATCTTAATTGAGAAATTAAGTTGGCATGACTAGAAAAGTGGCTACTGTAAACAGTGTTTACTCTATGGAAAGAGTTTACTATGTACCACACTGTTTGCAGACAGTGAAATTCTCATGTGAAACACAACACAGAGTGTTAAAAAGTATCTACTAACAGTGTACACACAATGCAAAACTTGTTCAAGGAGCGACTATTTGCTTAAAATAACCAAGGTCTGAAGGTGCTAAAGATCATACTACCTTCAGCCTCTGTACTGTGGTGAAAACTTTACAGATGGGCCATTTTCTGAAGCAAATCAGACACATGTACACAGGTGTACACACTCCGAATCAGCTTAACTTATTTGAAGAATTTTGTTTTATCTTTCCTCTTCAAATCATTTGCTATGTTTCTAGATTTGTTTGAGAATTGTGGTCCACATGTAGGAACGCTTGAAAATTCTGAGTTCCTACTTGCAATTCCATGCGAATCACAATTAGAAAATTGCAATTTCAAATGCGGAAAACTCTTTTGAGTTACATTTGCGATTCCCAGTGGGTTTCAAATTCAAATAGACCTACCTCATTAATATTCATAAGGTAAGTCTCGCTTTGCAACCCAATGGGAATCACAAAAGAAAAATGGTATGCGTTTAAAAAAGAAAAGGACAAGTTTTCTTTTCATTTTGTAAGAGTTTGCAGTGGTCTGTGGGACCATTGCCTACTCTTAGAAAATGCTTTTTCAAACATTCACAAAGCCGAAGGGGTCCCTTGGGTACCCATTCCCATTTGTGAATGGGTTAACACCAATTTGAAATTAGTGGTAAACTGCAAATGTTTTGCCACTGGATTTTGTTTTCAAAACGTTCATGGGTACCACTGCGATTTGGTATGAGGAAAGGATGCCCTAAACATGCCCCTTCCTAATACTTAATCACAAAGCCAAATTGTTATTCGGTAACAGGTTATCCAATTGCAATTTGAGTTTTGTATGTACCAAAATGCCTTTTAGCTATCACAAACAGCTGATTCTGCAAATCAGACCATTTGTGACTGCTGAAGTGCTTTTTACAGCTGGCCCTTTATTGTTTTATGTTCTTAACTATGCAATTAGTGGTACTTCTTCAACATCTCAAGCAATCCTCTAGAGTTGCTTGATGCCTGCGTCATAGCTATCAGGGGTCTAACAGAGATTCTCTTCAAACTATTTTGATCTAAACAGAGTGGGTTTATTGAGTTGATGGAAGTACCCCCTTCTCAAAGAAATAACTGCATTTCTGCCAGCTCCTGTTTCCAATTTTCTGTGTAAAGAAATTGCACAATCCAGGGAATTACATTGTTGTTCACTTCCAAGCTCATATAAAGCCTACTGTTTAGAAGATGGCTGGTACATAGCCCTGTGATTTTGGAAAATACATTAATTCATTTAAACTGGATATAGATGATTAAATTAATATGACTTAAGGAATGAACTATGCATGCCCTTCTAACATATTTAAACTAAACGAAGGCCCGTGATGACCATGATTTATTAACTCAGGCCAACCTGTTTCTGCTCCTGGTTGGCAGAACCTTTTTCTATTTCACTCAGGAAAGGCCTGGAAAGAGGGGTGATCCCCATTTTATTATTATTCATCCCGTGTAAACTCTTGGCCAGGTTTCTGACCCTGAACAAGACACTTTTGTATTTGCAGAAAAGTGAACAGGCATTGTTGAAAACAGAGGCAGGTTGAAATATCATAGTTGTGCTAGGACCAAGACTAGTGTCTCCATGGTAAGATTGTTTTTTTCTGGACCTAGAGCACATAATGATTTTTGAAAGCAAGTCAGCATTTGCTTTGTTGCCATGCATCATATATTTGTAACTACAATGACAAATTATACCAAATATCAGCTAATGCAAAGCTTACTGTAAAAATATTGATCATAAAAAATAGGTGGTGCAAGAAAAAATACATGGTATCTAAAACACGCTTTCATAAAACTCTAAACAAGGATGAGAACATATTCAAGTCTTAGAGAGACACTGAGCGAATTTGTGAAAGAAAACAAAGAAAGAACGTGAGAAAAGCTAACATAGCTTCATGCATCCAATCATAACAGAGCCCAGGAAAATGCAATGTTGGAGTGCAAGCTAGTAAGGCATTTTCCATAGGTCCCCATTCTGGAATATGATTTGCACTCAGACATTCCTCTTTGAAGGAGATGACTCTAGGGGTGTGTACCTGCAAAAGTGAAGTCTGAGCCAATATAGAAACTAACCCAATGAAAGTCCAGCAGACGGATATGTTACTAGTTATAGAGAATTCTGCAGCCTAAAAGGCACCAGCATACCACAAAAGTCAACCAGAGTTACATTGTTTCAGAATAGCTGCCTGTGCTCTTTATATTTTCAAATTGGGAAATATCATTGTGAAGATTCTTTTGCCTGAAAGGGGGGGTGAGAAAGTTCTGGGCATTTTACAACTGGCACAGTCTCTTACTTGCATATTGTGTAGGTAAAATACATTCTCTGGCATGAAAACCCATGAATTCTTGAGTTAATTTGTTTATATTCTGATGTATTCATGTTGACTACAGCCTAGCACAGGTAGTACTGGAACAATTGTGACAAGGTGAGAGTCACTTATAGGCTATAATAAAAATGTGTACTAACCACCAACTATTACTTCTTCATACAGTTCAGCAGGGCCTCCTCCCAATCACACTATCAAAAATAATACCAATGATTTATGTACTGTCCCATGTAATACTCTGAAGCTTAGTGGTGTGAGACATTGGGTTGTTGGTTGACTGGGATGTGAGCCAACAACAATTCCTGTCAGGGTAAGGCATAGGCAAACCTCAAATTAACCTGTGCTCACTCTCTGGTACCCTGGCATAGAGCAGTCAGGCTTAACTGGAAGGCAATGTGTAAATTATTTGTGCAAGTAAAACAGTGAGTGAAAACACCACACAAACAGGATCCCACACCAGATTAGAAAAGTAGAACGTAATTTAGTAAAACAAAAGAAGACTAAAATGTCAAAAAATCCAATAAGTAGCACTTAAGTTATTGATTTCAGAACTTGAGCTTTTGTAACTTTTATGTACTGATAAAGCAGGATACTTGATTTTAATGCAGGGAGATTTTAATCATAAACTTAACCCTAAAAGTAGTGACAATCTATATAAGGAGCTACTGGCAGCTGCACAAATCCCTAGTAGCATCTTTCCCAATGTAGAAAGTTCTGCCCGCGACTTGTCCTTAGTTAGAACTTTAGGATCTCTAGGCATGTTTTGTCTAAATGGGTGTATGAAGATGGATCATCCAACAAAAAAGACTTTTCGAATATGCAATCAGGAATGCCCTATTGATTATGCTTTTCTAAACACCTAGTTCTTCGGAGAAGTCCTAGACTTTGAAGTTAAGCATATAGAGGGCAGTGATCACTGGCCACTCTGTTTAGCAATACGATCAGCTGGTAAAACCCAAAAAGAAAGAGAAAAGGCTTTGATAGTGTTAGTTGAGTATCCCTGTAGGATAACGACTCGACTTACAGAAAGTAGTCTTGAAGTACTTAATAATCTGATAGTAAACTATCCAATCCTTAGTATGGAAGAAGATCCAGGAGATATATTCAAAGGCTACAATAAGGCATTGCTTTAATGGTTAACTGCTTAAAAAATACATTACAAATATCGCAAGAAGGAAAGTTAAAGGGTGAACCAAAGAAGACAAATAATAGCAAAACATGGTTTAATTGGGAATGTAGGTGGAAAAAGCAATTGATGCGAAAATTAGAAAGGGAATATAAGCTAAGACCCTCCGTTGATACGAAAGAGATGCTCTGTCAAGCAAAACAGGGCTATAAAATATTGATAAGACAGAAGAAACAAGAAAATGCCAATAAAAACTGGGATACAATGATTGAGGTGATAAGAACACGGAATATTAGGGGCTTTTGGCAGCTGGTAAGGGAGGGAAAAAAGGTAGGAACTATGTGGTGTCTGGTCGGAGAAGAAGACTGGTATAAATATTTGTCCTCAATACATAAAGGTACCAATGATGAAGAAGGTTATGGTATCATTAGGAAACTTGGCGAGAACATGAGATTAGCTTTCGCCCCACAAAAAATAAAATAAACTATTGCAGCATTAAAATTAACTAAAGTGGCAGACCCAGACAATCTCCCAGTAATAATAATGAAAAAGAATATTGATTGGTGAACTAAATTTCTCCATGCTACATTTTGGAAAATTTTGGATCATGGCCATTTCCCAGAGAATTGGAAGGGTGCCTTGATAAGACCAATTCTCAAAAAGGAGGATCCAACTCAACTAAAAAATTATCGGCTGATAAGCCTATTAGATGCAGGTGAAAAGGTTTTTACAAAGCTATTGCTGGGGTTAATCAAAGAATGGGCAGATGATGATGATTTGATACCAGTAGAACAATGTGGCTTTAAAGAAGGGCACTCAACAATCGACCACTGCTTTGGTCTGTGGGCATTAGCAAAAACATCAATGGAAATGCGAGGCACCCTATTTTGCTGCTTCATTGATTTTCATGCTGCATTTGACTTGGTAGCTAGGAAATTACTATGGGACATGCTAAAACAGTTAGGGATTGGTTTGGATTTATTATTACTCCTTCAGGTTCTGCATTCACAAAATTGGGCCCAAGTTATTTTAGATATGAGCGGCTCACTTTCAAAAAGGATCCCCATAAAGAATGGTCTTCACCAAGGTTGCGTGTTGGCCCCAATATTATTCTCATTATTTCTGTCAGACTTGCCAGGGTTGTTACGGGAGACCAAAGGCTTAAGCCCCAAAATGTATGGCGTACATATTTCCTGTTTATTATATGCTGACGATCTAGTGACAGTGGATATGACGGAGTTAGGGCTACAAAGGAAATTGGAGGCGTATTACTCCTATTGTCAAAAGAAAAAATTGGTAGTAAATATGGAGAGAACGAAAATAATGTCTGTAGGGAAAGAGAAAAGTGCATTTACCTACCATTTAGGAGGAGAAAAGATAAAGAAGGTAAAAGACTATATATACTTAGGCATATGGTTTGACTCACACTCGAGATGGAAAGTCCATACCGAAGCCCTAAAAAATAAAGCTCTATCATCAGTTTGGGGATTAAAACAATTCAATAATAAATATGGGAGTCCTTCCTTCCAGCCGGTTATTTCTGCCTTTAATGCTATGGTACGTCCCAAGTTCCAATATGGAATGGGAGTTCTAACATTTTCTGGGAAATTAAACTGGGAGACAGAAGAAAGCAGTTGTGTAAAGCGTATGCTCTCTCTACCCCCTTCAAGTATGCTACAAGCTATAAGAGCAGAATGACAAATGACGGCATGGACTTACCTGGGACTACAAGCAACACTGAAGTTCTGGTTAAGTATAAGAGATGAAGGGAACTGTAAAATCGTGAGATTGTGTAAAAAAGAAATAACAATAAGCGAGTTACATTGGGCGCTACAAATGAGAGGACGGTTAGAAAAGATTTGTGGCCTCTTAGGCTTACCCGGCAACCAGTGGTGTGGTACACAAATTCCGAAATCTAATCTACGAAGAATAGTGAAGGAATGAGCAAGAGAACTCGACCAGAAGTACTTAGAGAGCAAAATATCAACTCAGGCAATGGTTGTCGGATGGAGGAATCCGGAAAACTCTCCCTATATAGAGGCTCTACCTAACCCAAGATTAAGAAATTCAGTTTTACAGTTCTGAATTGGGCTGAATCCAGGCTATGGAGATCCCAAGGTAAAAGCATTCCTTAAGGATGCCCAGGGTCTATGTACATGTGGCTTACAATAGAAATATACTATGAAACACCTACTTTTGGGTTGTTACTGGCTTTTAGAAGTGCGTAATAAGTTTTTAAAAACAATTTTTAAGGGATAGAATATTATTAATCGGGACCAAGCGTTTAGGTTACTCATTGATATGAGATTTTTAAATGTAACCTGTGCTTTGGGACTATTTCTAAATAGCCTAAGAGGTGTTTTAACTGGAATTATAGGCTCTGGTATGATGCAGGAATTAAACAGGAATGAAGAGTTTTAAATACTATAACTGGTTGATGGTATTTTAGAAAATTGTGCCAAGTTATAACGAGGCAAGAATTTAAATGTAGAGTACTTTATATCGGAAATTGCACTTTATGAGATTATAAGGATTTTATATCGGAAATTGCACTGTAAGGAGATTGTAAGGACCTGAGTCTAATTTGAATTGTATGTGGGATAAATCCGGTTGGCACATTGCACTTTATGAAATTGTAAGAATTTGAACTTTGTAGGAAGTAAAGAGGAATGAAGAGTTTTTTACTATAATTGACTATTTTAGAATTATACTGGACAATGGTATTTTAGAAAAATTTGCTTTGCCTTAATGAAATACGATAAAATGCGATGCGTTTTATATTGGAAACTGCACTTTATGAGATTGTAAGGACTTGAGTCTAATCAGAATTGTATGTGGGATAATCTGGTTGGCACACTGCACTGAATGAAATTATAAGAACCTGAACCTTAAATTAATGATCTATGTAAGTAGAGCTGGTTATTAATACTTGGAATGATTTAAGAATTTTATGTGTGAATGTAGTATGTAATAGAAAAAATGTGTACATTTTATTGTTTTTATACTTTTAATGGCTTTGCCAAATAAAATAATTTGTGAATTTAAAAAAAAAGAATTTGAGCTATGAATTTTTAAATAATAAACTGTAAAATAGCACTTAGAAGTAAGGCAACTGCAATGTAGCGTGGTCCAGCTACAAGGACCCCGTTTGGGCCTGCTGAATAAAAGTACTTTAAATCTTGTGTTGCGTAACATTGTGTTGGTTCCGAACCACACACTCAAGGTGATGTGTCAATTTTCCTCACACAGTCAAAGAGATGCAATTAAGTTCCTCATAAAGTGATGGTGATGCATCAGTGCCGTTATGTGGTGAACCTCAGGTGCAGGTTCTGGCTGCATTATCATTACATTCCAATGGGTGCAGAGGCTGTGATGTGGAGTGCGGCTCTTGATGTAGTCATCGACAGGATGTGGGGACCTTGTGCTGAAAAAAACACCTCAGTGTTGGTTCCCAAGGTGATGCACGGGTTCTGTTCCACACAACAGTGGTGATGCATCAGTTTTACCCACACAGCAGCGGTGATGGGTTGGAGATATTTAGGTTTGGTCCTTCTCACTCCTGAGAAAGAAGGTAGTAGGCACAGGTGTACTGCCATTTGTTGAATTTTGTTTTGACCAATGACTTTGTGTTTCACCACTGCGCATATTAGTTGCTCAATGTTCACCAGTAGCACATGGTATGTTTTGTTCAGTTTAGCCGCCTATGGGCTTTGACATTGCATTAGTCATTACATTCTGTATTCTGCCTATTGGCTTTGACATGGCATTAGCCATTACTTTCTGTATTCAGTTGAGCCGCCTATGGGCTTTGACATTGCATTAGCCATTACATTCTGTATTCTGCCTATTGGCTTTGACATGCTGTATCCAGTCTAGCCGCCTATTGGCTTTGACATTGCATTCCTATTGGCTTTGACATGATGTATTCAGTTTAGCTGCCTATTGACTTTGACATGCTATTAGATATTCTGCCTATTGGCTTTGACATGATATCATATATTACATTTTGTATTCAGCTCAGCTGCCTATTGGCTTTGACATGATATTATATATTGCATTTTATATTCAGCTCAGCTGCCTATTGGCTTTGACATGATATTATACATTGCATTTTGTATTCAGCTCAGCTGCCTATGGGCTTTGACATGATATAAGACACTAGACATTGCATTTGATATCTAGGTTAGCTGCCTATTGCCTTTAACGTGGAGTTAGATCTTGCAAGCTGTGTTTTTGCACAAGATGAACCAAGATGTTTTGTTCTCACAGTAGACTAGACATGATAAGAGAGAGTACATGGGTGTTGTTCTCTCTGCTTGAGCTTGGGAACAGGAGTAGTCTTGGAGACCTGGCCAGACTCCAAAAGGCTTGCTCAGTTTCCCAGGTCTGAGAGGAGGGGGCACACCTTTGTAACGAATGACACAGGCTGCAGAGAGTCAGATTCGAATCTGCCGGACCTCGTGCTGGAGCTTGGCGCAGGCTGCCAGCAATCCCGTGTGGGTAGATGAATCTCTCTTTCTCGCGGCTGACAGGGGTCATCAGCTTGCAGACCTTAGAAAGATGAAGCTGTAGATAGTTCCCACACGGTGAAGTATTTGTTTTGCTTTGCATTCAATATCTTATAAATATAACCTGCTGTGTATATTGCAAACTGATATATTTTGTTTGATTAACGTGGACTTGAAAGCTACTAATTCGTCATTCATAAATATTGTGGTTGGGGAAGAATTAACAACAATAAAAGTCTTCTTTGACCTCAGAAGTGCATTTCTGTTGTGTTATGTTAGTGCTTAGAAACTAGATAAGAGGAAAGCACTACAATTGGTACCAGAAGTGGGGTCGGTCATTAAGAGGTGATTAAGAGGGTGTTGACGAGTTGGTAGATTTCTAAGTGCACACTTTAAAAGTGTAATTGTTTTTGTTGTTTGGAGAATTACAGAAATTGTTTTCTGTTTGGAGAATCACAGTAGCACGGCAGACCATGTCTGAGAATACATGTGTTGATAAACTGCCTGATGGTGCTAAGAAAAACTGTGAATTGTTTTCTTTTTGGGGAATTACAGAAGAAAATGCATGTGTAGCTAAAATGCCTGATGATGGTGTTTTGAGAAATAATTCCTGTTGTACATATGTAGAAAACGTGTCTTTTGGAAGTAATGATGACAGAAAGGTCTGGATACCTTTATCTGCTTACACAGAAATGCAGGAGAAATGTAGGAAGTTGGAACATGAAAATAGGAATTTACGTGAGCAAATTAGCCCGACTGAAAGTTATAAAAGGGCTGTTTTTGAAGAATCTTTCTTGTCCCATTCCAGTAATGAGGGGGTTAAGACAGCTCCGAGCTGCACTGAGTTTTCGTGTGAGCCAGGGTTTTTGGCAGCCAAAATGCATTCCTTAACTGATAACTTTACGAGTTACCGTTGCAAAATGCACAAGTAAAACGAAAGATTTTAGAGCAAGAGCCGACTTTCATTAGCTTGTTTGATTTTTGGAAAAAGAATAGCCCTCATTTGAGTGAAATCCTAACACTTTTGTATATGGTCACTGTGAAAAAGTATATGCAGCTGCGCACTTGTGATTTGGCAAATGAAATAATGCAGACTTTAGGTTTCTGCGCAGTGCAAGAAGGAAATACTTATGTACATTTAAATCATGAACAAGGGAAGAAAATAGTGCCCCTAGCTAGAATCATACAATGGATCTGGTACTTGCAAGACAGGGCTAGAGTACCACAGGTAAAAGAGTTATCAATGAAGTTGTGTGCACCATTTGAATTCGTGTCAACTGAAGATAAAAAGCATGTTTGTTTTACTAATGATTCATTGACTGAAATGTTGCTTTCTGGCACAGTAGAAGGAACAGCGTTGTATAATGTGTGTCAGATTTTAAAGCAAGAGCTACGTGAGATGTGTCATTTTTACGCTGATTTTTGGTTTATTGCTAATGTTTTAGCACCTAACTGGTTCAATTACCTTGCAGATGTTAATGAGAAAAATTTAGAGAGAGAAGTGTACACCCAGAATTCTTCCTTAGTGGGGATGGCTAAGTGGGTGCCCCAGAAATGTGAACAGCTGAGAGAAAAAGCCACTTACAGGTGGACAGAGATGAGAGAGATGCACATTCCCCTAGATTTGATAAAAACTGTGCAGCACGCACAAAAGCAATCTGTCATGCAAGCAGTCACAGAGCAGTTGGGGAGAGGAACGTTACCAGAACAGAAATGGCAAATTGATCAGATTTTAGGGAGAGTGATTGCTGCAAATTACCAAGGAAAAATCGAAATTATGCTGATACCTAGAAAATAATCTGATTCATTCATACAAATTGGAGACAGAATGGCCCAAATTGACAAAAGTGCAGTGAATGGAGGTTTGGTAAAGAATGAGTCTGCCCCAGCCCTTCTGACAGTGCAAGAAAAGGGAAGCTGTGGCGCAGCAGATAAAAACCTCAGTACTGATATGTGGGCTGAAGCCCCAAGTGATCCTCCAGAACCTGCAGAAAATATAACAAAGGGCCTCAAAAACGTCCTGCTGATTATAAAACAGGGAAAGAAAGAGGAAGGGTGCAGTTTAAATGAAAAATGTTATTTGCAAGAAAAGTCATACTTGTTTCTTTTGCAGATCCTACCACGTTTCGCCACTGTCCCTGAGTGTGCTGTGTGGTCCCCCTTCCGGTGTGTGCGTGTGGGGTCGGGGAAGGGACCGAATCCCCAACCTGAACCTGGCTGAGTAAAATGCCAGCACCATGGATCCATTTTGCGCAAACTGCGCCTTCAGTTCAAGTTCAACTTGTTTGATTGCATTCTTCCACTGGAACTAAGCTGTGATTTTTTTTTTTTTTCCCTCTCATATGGAACTCTGACTTTTGCTTACCTTCCAGCAAACCTTTCAGGTGGACCGTGCATCTTTACATGAGTAGAACTCATGCCACATCAAATTGCTAACACTGTTGAATTAGAGACTCACTCAGAGTATAAAAATTGCTCAGTCTTTTCTATGTAGATGTATCTGATGTGAAAGGTTATGAAATCAATGTGTTAATCCACTTCTATTGCTTTACAGGGATTGCTTTGATCTGATGTTTTTTTGTTTTTGTTTGAAACAAGAGATATGTGAAACAAAAATTAATTGGTCAAAGGGCGGAATGTACTGCCATTTGTTGAATTTTGTTTTGACCAATGACTTTGTGTTTCACCACTGCGCATATTAGTTGCTCAATGTTCACCAGTAGCACATGGTATGTTTTGTTCAGTTTAGCCGCCTATGGGCTTTGACATTGCATTAGTCATTACATTCTGTATTCTGCCTATTGGCTTTGACATGGCATTAGCCATTACTTTCTGTATTCAGTTGAGCCACCTATGGGCTTTGACATTGCATTAGCCATTACATTCTGTATTCTGCCTATTGGCTTTGACATGCTGTATCCAGTCTAGCCGCCTATTGGCTTTGACATTGCATTCCTATTGGCTTTGACATGATGTATTCAGTTTAGCTGCCTATTGACTTTGACATGCTATTAGATATTCTGCCTATTGGCTTTGACATGATATCATATATTACATTTTGTATTCAGCTCAGCTGCCTATTGGCTTTGACATGATATTATATATTGCATTTTATATTCAGCTCAGCTGCCTATTGGCTTTGACATGATATTATACATTGCATTTTGTATTCAGCTCAGCTGCCTATGGGCTTTGACATGATATAAGACACTAGACATTGCATTTGATATCTAGGTTAGCTGCCTATTGCCTTTAACGTGGAGTTAGATCTTGCAAGCTGTGTTTTTGCACAAGATGAACCAAGATGTTTTGTTCTCACAGTAGACTAGACATGATAAGAGAGAGTACATGGGTGTTGTTCTCTGTGCTTGAGCTTGGGAACAGGAGTAGTCTTGGAGACCTGGCCAGTCTCCAAAAGGCTTGCTCAGTTTCCCAGGTCTGAGAGGAGGGGGCACACCTTTGTAACGAATGACACAGGCTGCAGAGAGTCAGATTCGAATCTGCCGGACCTCGTGCTGGAGCTTGGCGCAGGCTGCCAGCAATCCCGTGTGGGTAGATGAATCTCTCTTTCTCGCGGCTGACAGGGGTCATCAGCTTGCAGACCTTAGAAAGATGAAGCTGTAGATAGTTCCCACACGGTGAAGTATTTGTTTTGCTTTGCATTCAATATCTTATAAATATAACCTGCTGTGTATATTGCAAACTGATATATTTTGTTTGATTAACGCGGACTTGAAAGCTACTAATTCGTCATTCATAAATATTGTGGTTGGGGAAGAATTAACAACAATAAAAGTCTTCTTTGACCTCAGAAGTGCATTTCTGTTGTGTTATGTTAGTGCTTAGAAACTAGATAAGAGGAAATCACTACAACAGGTCAGCACAGAAGAGCTGGAGTCCAGCAAACAAAATTCCAGCAGAGTGGCAGGCCATCAGTCACACAGTAGTCCTTCTTCCTAGCAGAGTATTCACAGGTCCAGAAATATATTCAGGTGGTGGTGTGAGAGTTCTAGTAGTTTCACACCATTGGGCCTTTCAAGTGAGACTTCAAGGACACCCCTTAGAAGTGCACAGGACCCCTGACCTTCCTGCCCTTGTTCTAGACCAGTGGTTTCCAACCTGTGGTCCGCGGACCTCTGGGGGTCCGCGAAGCTTCCTCAGGTGGTCCGTGACTGCCTAGAAAATTAAATAATATTAACAGATTAGGTCCAAAGCTGTCAGTAATGACTTAGTGGGGGGTTCCCTGGGTTCCAATAATGATTCAGTGGGGGTCCCTGGGTTCCAGTAATGATAAAGTAGGGGTCCACACAAGTCAAAAGGTTGGGAACCACTGTTCTAGACACTACAGACGTTATGTAGCCTCTTGTATATGGAGAGCACATAACCTGTTCACATGTAAGTGAGGCTGTGCCCAGCTCTGCCCACCGATCCTGTCCAGGAAGGTCTATCAAGGCCCATCAGGACACATCTATCCTCCCATTGTGTGTGACTGTCTAGGAGGAATACACAAAGGTCAGCTGTCACCCCTCCCTATTCATGTGAATAGACAGTAGACACCAAGGGGCATATTTATACTCAGTTTGCGCCGGAATTGCGTCGTTTTTTTTTACGCAAATCCGATGCAAAGCTAACTCCATATTTATACTTTGGCGTTAGACCCGTCTAGCGCCAAAGATCTTGGAGTTTGCATCATTTTTTAGCGTGGACACCTACCTTGCGTTAATGATATGCAAGGTAGGCGTTCCCTTCTAAAAAATGACTCCAAGGCATGTGCGCCTTATTTAAACTCCTGTGCAAAAATGACGCACGGGAGTGGGCGGGCCAGAAAAAATGACGTCCAGCCGCTTTTGCGTCATTTTTTAACGCCTGGTCAGGGCAGGCGTTAAGGGACCTGTGGGCTCGGAAGGAGCCCAGAGGTGCCCTCCCATGCCCCCAGGGACACCCCCTGCCACCCTTGCCCACCCCAGGAGGACGCCCAAGGATGGAGGGACCCATCCCAGGGAACTTAAGGTGAGTTCAGGTAAGTATTTTTTTTTTTTTTTTTTTGTGGCATAGGGGGGCCTGATTTGTGCCCCCCTACATGCCACTATGCCCAATGACCATGGCCAGGGGACATAAGTCCCCTGGGCATGGCCATTGGGCAAGGGGGCATGACTCCTGTCTTTGCTAAGACAGGAGTCATTTTAATGGGGGTTGGGAGTAAAACAAAATGGCGCAAATTGGGTTGAGGCCAATATTTTGCCTCAGACCTGACTTGCCCCATTTTTTGACGCCCAAGCTCCATTTTCCCCTACGCCGGCGCTGCCTGGTGTGGGTCATTTTTTTTTACGCACACCAGTCCGCAGCGCCGGCTAACGTCATTCAATAAATAAGGCACCTGCATGGTGCTTTGGAATGGCGTTAGCCGGCGTTGCATTTTTTGACGCACAACTGCGTTGGCGCAGTTGTGCGTCAAAAAGTATAAATATGGCCCCAAATGACTAAAGTAGGAAAATGCCAAACTTCTAAAAGTGTCATTTTCAGAATTGCAATTTAAATCTGCCTTTACCATGAGTTGTGATTTTAAATTGTGTTTCCATAGACACCAAACTCAAAAAGTCTATCTCCTCCACATTGTGAATTATACTTCTAAGATGTAATAAGGTAATCCCAATGTTAACCTATTGGAGAGATAGGCCTTCAAGTAGTGGAAAATCAAATTTAGGTTTTTTTTCAATACCAGGACATGTACAATTTGCAACTTTTTAAATACACTGCACCCTGCCCTTGGGGCTGTCTAGGGCCTACCTTATTGGCAATTTATATATACATATATATTAAAAAAGAAAGTTTGGGCCTTGCAAAATGTTTATTTTGACAGGTCGACATGACAGTTCAAAACTGTACACACAGGCTCTTCAGTGGAAGGCCTGAGACATGTTTAAAGTGCAACTTAAGTGGGTGGCACAATCAGTGGTGCAGGCCCACTAGTAGCTTTTTATGTACGTGCCTTAGGCATATGTAGCACACTTTACTAAGGACGTATTAGCAAACTGAGCAAGTCAATGGGTATATGACAATTTTACGTGTTTAAGGAGAAGGCATATGGACTGCAGAAACAAATTCAGCAAAATGTGGAGAAGGAAGGCAAAATCTGGGGATGATACTGCAGAATTGGCCATTTTCAAGAGGTGGTAAATTGAAACCTTACTTTGGTTGGTAGATGATACAGCATAGTCATGAGAATGGCACATGTCTCTTCAAATTTTGTTAAATGTTATTTTCCAGTTGTAAAGCACTTGCAGCATGAAAAGCAATTAAAAAAAGATGAAGTTAATGATTTCAGGCCCATAGTCCTAAAGCCAGCAAAACAAATTCAGCAACAAGAGGAGGAGGAAGGCAAAAGGTCTGAGGATGATCCTACAGAATTGCCCATTTCAAAGAGGTGGTAAATTAAAACCTCACTGCTGTTGATAAATGATACAGCATTAGTCAAGAGAATGTCATAAGGCTCTTCAAATTTTCTTAAATGCTCTTTTTCCATTTTAAAGCCCCTGCAGCATGAAAATCAATTTTAAAAAGATGAAGCTAATGACTTTATGTCACTTGTGCTTCTGTTTTTGATATTTCCACATAGAATCCAGCTGATGATGTAGGCATTCGATTCATAGACAACTTAAATTGGAAGGAATAGTGGTTATCAAAGTGATGTGGTACCCTGTGAAAGGTATAGCTTTATAATGCGAAGTATTAAAACACATGGCTGCATTTGATGATTGTGAACCAAGAGGTATACCAGGCCTTTTTCTTTGTACATCTTGCCTTCAGACATCCTACTCTTTCAACTGAAAAACAGAGCATTTTTAGCAATATAGAATAAAAGTGGAATTTGTGCTAAGTGTTCCATGATTTTCTTAGTTCACTCCTACTCATTCAATGGCTTTGCTCCATTTTTTTTCCACAATCAGTTTTGAATGAATGAGTTTTATGCATTCACTGATTATGTCATATCTTTGCGTTGCATTGCATGAATAGCCATTAAGGCTCCAACTTGCGTGTCGCTCCGTGTTTCTCCACACTTCTTTGAGTCCCTTTGCTCTCTAAATAATCTATTAGCCTTTCAGCCCTACATTGGGTTCCATAGCTCTCTTGTGCTGTCATTTCCACCACACCTCTATCAGTGGCAGAGATCTTTAAATGGATTTAAAGATGATGTCCCAAGTGCAGTCACCTGACCTTTGGAGTTGCTTCAAATTGGGATAAAGGGTTCCAGTCTTCCTTTCCAGCAAGCCCGGCAGGCCTTAAGCAGCACAGCAGCAGGGAATCCTTCTTCTGTAGTAGCTACAGATCGACGAGTGTAGAGTGAGTCTGAGTGTTCCCTATTTCTACTTGGTGCTCAGCTTGAAGTGGGGAAAGCTTCTGGTGTTTATGGCATTTTCTACAGAGATGTCTGGAATTTTCTGCCTACTTTGCCTTGATCCCAGTCTGTCTGGGTGCAAAACAGGCCTACACCCATACCCTCTACTGTGTTGCTGTCTAGGACAAATACACAAAAGCCAACTGCCCCTAGTCATGTAACCAAGAAACAGGCTGCAGGCACCAAATGGTTGGGACAAGAAAATATCAGCTTTCTAAAAGTGGGATTTTCTGAATTGTGACATAAAACCTGACTTTACAAGTAAAAAGAATGTTGAATTGCAATTCCACAGACACCAAACATGACTTTCCTACCTGCACCCAATCAAGGGTTATCGCTTTTTAAATGTAATAAGGTACCCCAACATTATCCTACGGGATTGGTAGGCCTTGCAATAGTAAAAAATGAATTTAGGAGAATTTCACTACCAGAACATGTACAACTAAAAGGTACATGCCCCACACTTTAAATACAATGCACCCTGCCCTATAGGATATTCAGTGCTTCAATGGGGTGACATATATGTATTAAAAGGGAAGGTTTAGGTTTGGAAGAAGGTTTATTTTACCTGTTCAAAATGACAGCTTAAAATGTCACACATAGGCTGAAGTGGCAGGTCTGAGATATGTTTAAAAATGCTACTTAAGGGGGGCACTGTAAATGTAGCAGGCCTAGAAGTAGCATTTATTTGCAGACCTTAGTATGTAGTACTTAACTATACAGAACTAATAAGTATATTAATTTAGGCAATTAGGTGTAAGCCAATTTTACCATTTTTAAAGGAGCGAGGACAGGCACTTTAGCACCGGTTAGTAGTAGTAAAGTTTGCAGAGTCCTAAAGGCAAATAAACGGGTTCAGAAAAAAAGGGGGTGGGGGTAAATATTTTTGGTGCGACTCTGCAAAGAGGGCCAGATTCAACCAAACCAACCTGTAGTTATTCCTAAGCTACCACCCTGTTAGCCGAAATGAAATCAATGTATATTGTGTTATTGACTTGCATAAATGTTTTATGCTTGAATGCCAAGGTTTTTTGTTGTTTTTTCTTTTTAACTGCTACATATATTTTTATGTATTTGTTTTTCTGTATTGTTTTTAAGGACTAAATAAACTTGAATTGAAAACAAAAAAAACAATTGAAATTGTAATGAACACAAAAGTGAGGAATCTGAATAACGCATTCTTAAATACATATTTATTTCAGCCCCTACTGTTTTAATAGTAACCTGTAAATGTATCAATGCCTCACTTGGGGAGGTAGGGCTAATCACTTAAAGTTGGATTGGCGTTCCATCTGCGTCATTTTAGCAAAGAAATATACTGTGAATTTATGAACGTGTTGAGAGTAATAATTCTGAATGCTTTTAAAAATAAACATTTTGTGACGCTTTCGCTTCATATACATTTATATTGTGCACTTTGTAGGAAACATAATTACATCATCAGCGTGAGTGCACTACACTGATATTTTAACAAATATTGCCGGCATCTATCTTGGTATCTAATGATTGCGATTTACTGCCTCTTTTATCAAATTGTTTTTGTATGTGTGGTTTTACTGTATAGGCTGACATTTTCGGAATACAGAGTGCATCCTTGAACGCTTTAATATTTATTTAATGTATATTTATCTATCTTCTGATTGTGGAACTGTTTTATGAGTAAAATAGGGAGCTATTTTTTGAGTTTTTTAGGTTTTATGGATTCACTCCTAAATAAATACTCTAGATTTTAAGTGGCACCCCTAATTAAATGACTAGTAATACAAATACAGAAACGCTTGCAAGTCACTGGAACCGTGCATTTGATATAAAGCTAAATGGAAAAATGAGGTTCGTTTGTAAGACCTATTTCGGGTTAAACATGTACGATGAGTAGTGCATCATTTCATGAATAAACAAGATAAGTACATCAGCATGAGATCCGTGCAGTTTGACACTTAGGAGAACTTGCATGTTTTTTGGTCTTCAAGGACAGAGGTGGTCCACAAACAGTTCACATTATCCTAGGCCAAGTATATTTTGCTCTGACCTGTTCAGCAGAGTGTAGCCTGCCACTTCCAACAAAGATTAGGCCACAAGAAAACAAGGGTACCTATTCCCCAGGCACATAACTCGTCATACCTCTGTGTGTGCTATGCATCCACATACCACATAGCTTAAGACAATCATTATGCACATTACTCACGACATTCCTGCCACACAATCCACTTTGTATTGCACTGCAGCATTTGTACAAGGATACCTCCTCCTTAAGAGGAGTCCCCAAAATGCCATAAGGATAGCTCAGTAAGTGTCTATTCAGTTTGATGAGCATGGTTTCTAAAGTGTGGAGTAACAATGGATAGCCTATGTGTTGAGTGTGATGTCTGGGGTTGAGAAGTGTGTTCCTATTGTGTCGCAACTGGCTTGTAGATAAGGTTAAGGAGGATGGTACTCAAAAAGAGCAAAATGTACGATTGTATTTCCTATGTTTACCATTCCCCTTCGGTCCACATTATAGAAGCCAAGGATACCTAGATGAAGGGAAATAAGGTGTCCTATTCTCATGGTCTAGAAGGTGTCCTTGGTTAGATAAGAAGGATTTTCCAGCTTTATATTACTGTGCAAATGTGCCAGGCCAAATGGAGTGAAATAATAATCTCTTAGAAAAGGACGTAGTATCAATGAAATGTCAAGAGGTGATAACTGAAATTTCAGCAATGCCTTTATGGGTGGTTAATTATGCTAAGCAGTATCTGCAAAGTAATAATGATCCAGTTTGAGTAGTAACCTGAGTTACTTTATCATTTAATGTGAAAAGTAATAATCAATAACTTTTTTATAACTTAATGAGGTAATGGCTAAAGAGGAGATCAGGAAGAGGGGTGCAGCAACTATTAAAATCAACAATTTTTTAAGGTCATCCCAGGTGGTGATAAATGGGAATTTAGGGCCAGATGTATGAAAGATTTAGCCTTTCTTAATGGACCGAACTGCAATTTTGGTCTGTTAAGCAATGATAAATTGAACTTTCATATGTACAAGGGCAGTTAGGGAATCACACACTGTGATTTCTACCCAGTAAAAATCACATTTTGTGATTCCCTAAATAGGGAGTTGCAAATAGGGATTTCATATTTGCGATTTCCTATGCATGCACAAAGCATTTCCTAAATGTGAAATGGGCATTTAGGACATGCTATTTCCATCCACTCCAAGTCTATGGGAACCCTGTGCAATTTAAAAAAATGCACCCAAAATGCATTTTTGAAAGTGGCATGTAGCGAGCCCATGCTTTTAGGGCAGTTGTGCACTTTACATGTACACCACTTTTTTGGGGGCTGCCTCAAAGGGGGCCGATAGGCCCATTGGCACCCTTAGTTTTTCATTTTTTTGTTTAGAAATGCAAAACCATTCATAGCTATGGGCCTTTAGGAAGGAATGGTGTAGCATTTTCTAAATAGCGATTTCCTTAACCCCTTCTCTGCCAGGCCTTTCCCCCCTCCTTTGCCAAGCCTTTTTTTAGCTATTTGGGGCAGTTTGCACTTACGCCCTCATAACTTTTTGTTCACATAAGCTACCCATGCCAAATTTGAGTCCCTTTTTTCCAACATCCAAGGGGTTCTAGAAGTACCCAGACTTTGTGGTTTCTCCTGAAGGAGACCAAGAAATTAGCCAAAATACAGTGAAAATGTTTTTGTTTTTTTTCAAAAAAATTGGAAAAAAGGGCTTCAGAAGGCAGCTCGTGGTTTTTTCCCTGAAAATGGCATCAACAAAGGGTTTGCAATGGCAAGATCACCATCTTCCCAGCTTTCAGGAACAGGCAGACTTGAATTGGAAAACCCGATTTTTCAATACAATTTTGACATTTTACAGGGACATATCCCATTTTTACTATTTTTTGTGCTTTCAGCCTCCTTCCAGTTAGTGACCAAAATGGGTGAGAAACTAATGCTGGATCCTGGAAAGCTAAACATTTCTGGAAAGTAGACAACATTCTAAATTCAGCAAGGGTTCATTTGTGTAGATCCTACAAGTGTTTCCTATAGAAAATAACAGTTGAAATAAAAAAATATTGCAATTGAGGTGAAAAAAACAGCAATTTTTCTCCATGTTTTACTCTGTAACTTTTTCCTGCAATGTCAGATTTTGGAAAGCAATACACCGTTACATCAGCTGGACTCTTCTGATTGCGGGGATATATAGGACTAGTTGGTTCATCAAGAACTCTAGGTACCCAGGGCCAATAAATGAGCTGTACCTTGCAATGAGTTTTTATTCTCTTCCGGGTATACAGCAATTCATTTGCAGAAATATAAAAAGTGAAAAATAGGTATCAAGAAAACCTTTGTATTTAAAAAATGGCCACAAGATGAGGTGTTGAGAAGCAGTGGTTATTTGCACATCTCTGAATTCTGGGGTGCCCATACTAGCATGTGGTTTACAGGGCATTTCGCAAATAGACGTCTTTTTTACACACTGCCTTACATTTGGAAGGAAAAAATGTAGAGAAAGACAAGGGGCAATAACACTTGTTTTGCTATTCTGTGTTCCCCCAAGTCTCCTGATAAAAATGGTACCTCACTTGTGTGGGTAGGCCTAGAGCCCACGAAAGGAAATGGCCCAAAACACAACGTGGACAGATCACATTTTTTCACTGAAAACAGAGGTATTTTTTACAAAGTGCCTCCCTGTGGATTTTGGCCTCTAGCTCAGCCGGCACCTGGGGAAACCTAGCAAACCAGTGCATTTTTTTAAACTAGACACCTAGGGGAATCCAAGATGTGGTGACTTGTGGGATCTGACCAGGTTCTGTTAACCAGAATCCTTTGCAAACCCCAAAATTTGACCAAAACAACACTTTTTCCTCTAATTCCGGTGACAGAAAGTTCTGGAATCTGAGAGGAGCCACAAATTTCCTTCCATACAGCGTTCCCCCAAATCTCCCAATAAAAATAGTACCTCACTTGTGTGGGTAGGCCAAGTACCCACGAAAGGAAATGGCTCAAAACACAACGTGGACACATCACATTTGTTCACAGAAAACAGAGGTGTTTTTTACAAAGTGCCTACCTGTGGATTTTTGCCTCTAGCTCGGTCGGCACCTGGGGAAACCAAGCAAACCAGCAAATTTTTTTAAACTAGACACCAAGGGGAATCCAAGATGGGGTGACTTGTGGGGATCTGATCAGGTTCTGTTACCCACAATCCTTTGCAAACCTCAAATTTTGACCCAAGAAACACTTTTTCCTCTCATTTCGGTGACAGAGCGTTCTGGAATCTGAGAGGAGCCACAAATATACTTCCACCCAGCGTTCCCCTAAGTCTCCTGATAAAAATGGTACCTCACTTGTGTGGGTAGGCCTAGCGCCCATGGAAGGAAATGGCCCAAAACACAACGTGGACACATCACATTTTTTCACAGAAAACAGAGGTATTTTTTACAAAGTGCCTCCCTGTGGATTTTGGCCTCTAGCTCAACCGGCACCTGGGGAAACCTAGCAAACCAGTGCATTTTTTAAAACTAGACACCTAGGGGAATCCAAGATGGGGTGACTTGTGGGGATCTGATCAGGTTCTGTTACCCAGAATCCTTTGCAAACCTTAAAATTTGACCAAAAAAACACTTGTTCCTCTAATTTCGGTGACAGAAAGTTCTGGAATCTGAGAGGAGCCACAAATTTCCTTCCAACCAGTGTTCCCCAAAATTTCCCAATAAAAATGGTACCTCACATGTGTGGGTAGGCCTAGAGCCCACGAAAGGAAATGGCCCAAAATGTAACGTGGACACACCACATTTTTTCACAGAAAACAGAGGTGTTTTTTACAAAGTGCCTCCCTGTGGATTTTAGCCTCTAGCTCAGCCGGCACCTGTGGAAACCTAGCAAACCAGTGCATTTTTGAAAACTAGACACATAGAGGAATCCAAGATGGGGTGACTTGTGGGGCTCTGACGAGGTTCTGTTACCCAGAATCCTTTGCAAACCTCAACATTTGGCCAAAAAAAACACTTTTTCCTCTAATTTCGGTGACAGAAAGTTTTGGAATCTGAGAGGAGCCACAAAGTTCCTTCCACCCAGCGTTCCCCCAAGTCTCCCAATAAAACTGGTACCTCACTTGTGTGGGTAGGCCTAGCAACCACAAAAATAAATGGCCCAAAACACAGCGTGGACACATCACATTTTTTCACAGAAAACAGACATGTTTTTTACAAAGTGCCTACCTGTGGATTTTGGCCTCTAGCTCAGCCGGCACCTGCAGAAACCTAGCAAACCAGTGCATTTTTGAAAACTAGACACCTAGGGGAATCCAAGATGGGGTGACTTGTGGGGCTCTGACCAGATTCTGTTACCCAGATTCTTTTGCAAACCTCAAAATATGACCAAAAAAACACTTTTTCCTCTCATTTCGGTGACAGAAAGTTCTGGAATCTGAGAGGAGCCACAAATTTCCTTCCACCCAGCGTTCCCCCAAGTCTGCCGATAAAAATGGTACCTCACATGTGTGGGTAGGCCTAGAGCCCACGAAAGGAAATGGCCCAAAACGTAACGTGGACACATCACATTTTTTCACAGAAAACAGAGGTGTTTTTTACAAAGCGCCTCCCTGTGGATTTTGGCCTCTAGCTCAGCCGGCACCTGGGGAAACCGAGGAAACCAGTGCATTTTCTGAAACTAGACACCTAGGGGGATCCAAGATGGGGTGACTTGTGGGTCTCTGACCAGGTTCTGTTACCCAGAAACCTTTGCAAACCTCAAAATTTGACCAAAACTACACTTTTTCCTCTAATTTCGGTGACAGAAAGTTCTGGAATCTGAGAGGAGCCACGAATTTCCTTCCATACAGCGTTCCCCCAAATCTCCCAATAAAAATGGTACCTCACTTGTGTGGGTAGGCCAAGCACCCACAAAAGGAAATGGCTCAAAACACAACGTGGACACATCACATGTTTTCACAGAAAACAGAGGTGTTTTTTACAAAGTGCCTTCCTGTGGATTTTGGCCTCTAGCTTGGTCGGCACCTGGGGAAACCTAGCAAACCAGCACATTTTTTAAAAGCAGACACCAAGGGGAATCCAAGATGGGGTGACTTGTAGGGATCTGATCAGATTCTGTTACCCAGAATCCTTTGCAAATCTCAAAATTTGACCAAATAAACACTTTTTCCTCTGAGTTCGGTGACAGAACATTCTGGAATCTAAGAGGAGCCACAAATTTACTTCCACCCAGCGTTCCCCTAAGTCTCCTGATAAAAATGGTACCTCACTTGTGTGGGTAGGCCTAGCGCCCACGAAAGGAAATGGCCCAAAACACAACGTGGACAGATTACATTTTTTCACAGAAAACAGAGGTATTTTTTACAAAGTGCCTCCCTGTGGATTTTGGCCTCTAGCTCAGCCGGAACCTGGGGAAACCTAGCAAACCAGTGCATTTCTTTAAACTAGACACCTAGGGGAATCCAAGATGGGGTGACTTGTGGGATCTGACCAGGTTCTGTTAACCAGAATCCTTTGCAAACCCCAAAATTTGACCAAAACAACACTTTTTCCTCTAATTTTGGTGACAGAATGTTCTGGAATCTGAGAGGAGCCACAAATTTCCTTCCATACAGCGTTCCCCCAAATCTCCCAATAAAAATTGTACCTCACTTGTGTGGGTAGGCCAAGTACCCATGAAAGGAAATGGCTCAAAACACAACGTGGACACATCACATTTGTTCACAGAAAACAGAGGTGTTTTTTACAAAGTACCTACCTGTGGATTTTGGCCTCTAGCTCGGTCGGCACCTGGGGAAACCAAGCAAACCAGCACATTTTTTAAAACTAGACACCAAGGGGAATCCAAGATGGGGTGACTTGTGGGGATCTGATCAGGTTCTGTTACCCAGAATCCTTTGCAAACCTCCAAATTTGACCCAAAAAACACTTTTTCCTCTCATTTCGGTGACAGAACGTTCTGGAATCTGAGAGGAGCCACAAATGTACTTCCACCCAGCGTTCCCCTAAGTCTCCTGATAAAAATGGTTCCTCACTTGTGTGGGTAGGCCTAGCGCCCATGGAAGGAAATGGCCCAAAACACAACGTGGACACATCACATTTTTTCACAGAAAACAGAGGTATTTTTTACAAAGTGCCTCCCTGTTGATTTTGGCCTATAGTTCTGCCGACACCTGGGGAAACCTAGCAAACCAGTGCATTTTTTAAAACTAGACACCTAGGGGAATCCAAGATGGGGTGACTTGTGGGCTCTGACCAGCTTCTGTTACCCAGAATCCTTTACAAACCTCAAAATTTGACCAAAAATACACTTTTTCCTCTAATTTCGGTGACAGAAAGTTCTGGAATCTGGGAGGAGCCACAAATTTCCTTCCATACAGCGTTCCCCCAAATCTCCCAATAAAAATTGTACCTCACTTGTGTGGGTAGGCCAAGTACCCACGAAAGGAAATGGCTCAAAACACAACGTGGACACATCACATTTGTTCACAGAAAACAGAGGTGTTTTTTACAAAGTGCCTACCTGTGGATTTGACCAAAAAAACACTTTTTCCTCTCAGTTCGGTGACAGAACATTCTGGAATCTGAGAGGAGCCACAAATTTACTTCCACCCAGCGTTCCCCTAAGTCTCCTGATAAAAATGGTACCTCACTTGTGTGGGTAGGCCTAGAGCCCACGAAAGGAAATGGACCAAAACACAACGTGGACAGATCACATTTTTTCATAGAAAACAGAGGTATTTTTTTACAAAAGTGCCTCCCTGTGGATTTTGGCCTCTAGCTCAGCCGGCACCTGGGGAAACCTAGCAAACCAGTGCATTTTTTTAAACTAGACACCTAGGGGAATCCAAGATGGGGTGACTTGTGGGATCTGACCAGGTTCTGTTAACCAGAATCCTTTGCAAACCTCAAAATTTGACCAAAACAACACTTTTTCCTCTAATTTCAGTGACAGAAAGTTCTGGAATCTGAGAGGAGCCACAAATTTCCTTCCATACAGCGTTCCCCCAAATCTCCCAATAAAAATGGTACCTCACTTGTGTGGGTAGGCCAAGTACCCACAAAAGGAAATGGCTCAAAACACAACGTGGACACATCACATTTGTTCACAGAAAACAGAGGTGTTTTTTACAAAGTGCCTACCTGTGGATTTTGGCCTCTAGCTCGGTCGGCACCTGGGGAAACCAAGCAAACCAGCACATTTTTTAAACTAGACACCAAGGGGAATCCAAGATGGGGTGACTTGTGGGGATCTGATCAGGTTCTGTTACCCAGAATACTTTGCAAACCTCAAAGTTTGACCAAAAAAACACTTTTTCCTCTCATTTCGGTGACAGAGTGTTCTGGAATATGAGAGGAGCCACAATTTGCTTACACCCAGCGTTCCCCTAAGTCTCCTGATAAAAATGGTACCTCACTTGAGTGGCTAGGGATAGCGCCCATGGAAGGAAATGGCCCAAAACACAACGTGGACACATCACATTTTTTCACAGAAAACAGAGGTATTTTTTACAAAGTGCCTCCCTGTGGATTTTGGCCTATAGTTCAGCCGGCACCTGGGGAAACCTAGCAAACCAGTGCATTTTTTAAAACTAGACACCTAGGGAAATCCAAGATGGGGTGACTTGTGGGCTCTGACCAGGTTCTGTTACCCAGAATCCTTTGCAAACCTCAAAATTTGACCAAAAATACACTTTTTCCTCTAATTTCGGTGACAGAAAGTTCTGGAATCTGGGAGGAGCCACAATTTCCTTCCATACAGCGTTCCCCCAAATCTCCCAATAAAAATTGTACCTCACTTGTGTGGGTAGGCCAAGTACCCATGAAAGGAAATGGCTCAAAACACAACGTGGACACATCACATTTGTTCACAGAAAACAGAGGTGTTTTTTACAAAGTGCCTACCTGTGGATTTGACCAAAAAAACACTTTTTCCTCTCAGTTCGGTGACAGAACATTCTGGAATCTGAGAGGAGCCACAAATGTACTTCCACCCAGCGTTCCCCTAAGTCTCCTGATAAAAATGGTTCCTCACTTGTGTGGGTAGGCCTAGCGCCCATGGAAGGAAATGGCCCAAAACACAACGTGGACAGATCACATTTTTTCATAGAAAACAGAGGTATTTTTTACAAAAGTGCCTCCCTGTGGATTTTGGCCTCTAGCTCAGCCGGCACCTGGGGAAACCTAGCAAACCAGTGCATTTTTTTAAACTAGACACCTAGGGGAATCCAAGATGGGGTGACTTGTGGGATCTGACCAGGTTCTGTTAACCAGAATCCTTTGCAAACCTCAAAATTTGACCAAAACAACACTTTTTCCTCTAATTTCAGTGACAGAAAGTTCTGGAATCTGAGAGGAGCCACAAATTTCCTTCCATACAGCGTTCCCCCAAATCTCCCAATAAAAATGGTACCTCACTTGTGTGGGTAGGCCAAGTACCCACGAAAGGAAATGGCTCAAAACACAACGTGGACACATCACATTTGTTCACAGAAAACAGAGGTGTTTTTTACAAAGTGCCTACCTGTGGATTTTGGCCTCTAGCTCGGTCGGCACCTGGGGAAACCAAGCAAACCAGCACATTTTTTAAACTAGACACCAAGGGGAATCCAAGATGGGGTGACTTGTGGGGATCTGATCAGGTTCTGTTACCCAGAATACTTTGCAAACCTCAAAGTTTGACCAAAAAAACACTTTTTCCTCTCATTTCGGTGACAGAGTGTTCTGGAATATGAGAGGAGCCACAATTTGCTTACACCCAGCGTTCCCCTAAGTCTCCTGATAAAAATGGTACCTCACTTGTGTGGCTAGGCCTAGCGCCCATGGAAGGAAATGGCCCAAAACACAACGTGGACACATCACATTTTTTCACAGAAAACAGAGGTATTTTTTACAAAGTGCCTCCCTGTGGATTTTGGCCTCTAGCTCAGCCGGCACCTGGGGAAACCTAGCAAACCAGTGCATTTTTTAAAACTAGACACCTAGGGGAATCCAAGTTGGGGTGACTTGTGGGCTCTGACCAGGTTCTGTTACCCAGAATCCTTTGCAAACCTCAAAATTTGACCACAAATACACTTTTTCCTCTAATTTCGGTGACAGAAAGTTCTGGAATCTGGGAGGAGCCACAAATTTCCTTCCATACAGCGTTCCCCCAAATCTCCCAATAAAAATGGTACCTCACTTGTGTGGGTAGGCCAAGTACCCACGAAAGGAAATGGCTCAAAACACAACGTGGACACTTCACATTTGTTCACAGAAAACAGAGGTGTTTTTTACAAAGTGCCTACCCGTGGATTTTGGCCTCTAGCTCGGTCGGCACCTGGGGAAACCTATCAAACCAGCACATTTTTGAAAAGTAGACACCAAGGGGAATCCAAGATGGGGTGACTTGTGGGGATCTGATCAGGTTCTGTTACCCAGAATACTTTGCAAACCTCAAAGTTTGACCAAAAAAACATTTTTTCCTCTCATTTCGGTGACAGAGTGTTCTGGAATATGAGAGGAGCCACAATTTACTTACACCCAGCGTTCTGCTAAGTCTCCTGATAAAAATGGTACCTCACTTGTGTGGATAGGCCTAGTGCCCACAAAAGGAAATGACTCAAAACACAATGTGGACACATCAAATGTTTTCACAGAAAACAGAGGTATTTTTTACAAAGTGCCTTCCTGTGGATTTTGGCCTCTAGCTGAGCCGGCACCTGGGGAAACCTAGCAAACCTGTTCATTTTTTAAAACTAGACACCTAGGGGAATCCACGATGGGGTGACTTGTGGGGCGCTGACCCGGTTCTGTTACCCAGAATCCTTTGCAAACCTCTAAATTTGACCAAAAAAACACTTTTTCCTCTCATTTCGGTGACAGAAAGTTCTGGAATCTGAGAGGAGCCACAAATTTTCTTCCTACCAGCGTTCCCCAAAATTTCCCAATAAAAATGGTACCTCACTTGTGTGGGTAGGCCTAGTGCTCACGAAAGAAAATGGCCCAAAAAACAACGTGGACATATCACATTTTTTCACAGTAAACAGAGGTGTTTTTTACAAAGTGCCCACCTGTGGATTTTGGCCTCTAGCTCAGCCGGCACCTGTGGAAACCTAGCAAACCAGTGCATTTTTTAAAACTAGACACCTAGAGGAATCCAAGATGGGGTGACTTGTGGGGCTCTGACGAGGTTCTGTTACCCAGAATCCTTTGCAAACCTCAACATTCGGCCAAAAGAACACTTTTTCCTCTAATTTCGGTGACAGAAAGTTCTGGAATCTGAGCGGAGCCACAAAGTTCCTTCCACCCAGCGTTCCCCCAAGTCTCCCGATAAAACTGGTACCTCACTTGTGTGGGTAGGCCTAGCAACCACAAAAGGAAATGGCCCAAAACACAGCGTGGACACATCACATTTTTTCACAGAAAACAGACATGTTTTTTACAAAGTGCCTCCCTGTGGATTTTGGCCTCTAGCTGAGCCGGCACCTGGGGAAACCTAGCAAACCTGTTCATTTTTTAAAACTAGACACCTAGGGGAATCCACGATGGGGTGACTTGTGGGGCTCTGACCCGGTTCTGTTACCCAGAATCCTTTGCAAACCTCTAAATTTGACCAAAAAAACACTTTTTCCTCTAATTTCGGTGACAGAAAGTTCTGGAATCTGAGAGGAGCCACAAATTTCCTTCCTACCAGCGTTCCCCAAAATTTCCCAATAAAAATGGTACCTCACTTGCGTGGGTAGGCCTAGTGCTCACGAAAGAAAATGGCCCAAAAAACAACGTGGACATATCACATTTTTTCACAGTAAACAGAGGTGTTTTTTACAAAGTGCCCACCTGTGGATTTTGGCCTCTAGCTCAGCCGGCACCTGTGGAAACCTAGCAAACCAGTGCATTTTTTAAAACTAGACACCTAGAGGAATCCAAGATGGGGTGACTTGTGGGGCTCTGACGAGGTTCTGTTACCCAGAATCCTTTGCAAACCTCAACATTTGGCCAAAAAAAACACTTTTTCCTCTAATTTCGGTGACAGAAAGTTCTGGAATCTGAGCGGAGCCACAAAGTTCCTTCCACCCAGCGTTCCCCCAAGTCTCCCGATAAAACTGGTACCTCACTTGTGTGGGTAGGCCTAGCAACCACAAAAGGAAATGGCCCAAAACACAGCGTGGACACATCACATTTTTTCACAGAAAACAGACATGTTTTTTACAAAGTGCCTACCTGTGGATTTTGGCCTCTAGCTCAGCCGGCACCTGAGGAAACCTAGCAAACCAGTGCATTTTTGAAAACTAGACACCTAAGGGAATCCAAGATGGGGTGACTTGTGGGGCTCTGACCAGGTTCTGTTACCCAGATTCTTTTGCAAACCTCAAAATATGACCAAAAAAACACTTTTTCCTCTCATTTCGGTGACAGAAAGTTCTGGAATCTGAGAGGAGCCACAAATTTCCTTCCACCCAGCGTTCCCACAAGTCTGCCGATAAAAATGGTACCTCATATGTGTGGGTAGGCCTAGAGCCCACGAAAGGAAATGGCCCAAAACGTAACGTGGACACATCACATTTTTTCACAGAAAACAGAGGTGTTTTTTACAAAGTGCCTCTCTGTGGATTTTAGCCTCTAGCTCAGCCGGCACCTGGGGAAACCTAGCAAACCAGCACATTTTTTAAAACTAGACACCAAGGGGAATCCAAGATGGGGTGACTTGTAGGGATCTGATCAGGTTCTGTTACCCAGAATCCTTTGCAAATAACAAAATTTGACCAAATAAACACTTTTTCCTCTCAGTTCGGTGACAGAACATTCTGGAATCTAAGAGGAGCCACAAATTTACTTCCACCCAGCGTTCCCCTAAGTCTCCTGATAAAAATGGTACCTCACTTGTGTGGGTAGGCCTAGCGCCCACGAAAGGAAATGGCCCAAAACACAACGTGGACAGATTACATTTTTTCACAGAAAACAGAGGTATTTTTTACAAAGTGCCTCCCTTTGGATTTTGGCCTCTAGCTCAGCCGGAACCTGGGGAAACCTAGCAAACCAGTGCATTTCTTTAAACTAGACACCTAGGGGAATCCAAGGTGGGGTGACTTGTGGGATCTGACCAGGTTCTGTTAACCAGAATCCTTTGCAAAACCCAAAATTTGACCAAAACAACACTTTTTCCTCTAATTTCGGTGACAGAATGTTCTGGAATCTGAGAGGAGCCACAAATTTCCTTCCATACAGCGTTCCCCCAAATCTCCCAATAAAAATGGTACCTCACTTGTGTGGGTAGGCCAAGTACCCATGAAAGGAAATGGCTCAAAACACAACGTGGACACATCACATTTGTTCACAGAAAACAGAGGTGTTTTTTACAAAGTACCTACCTGTGGATTTTGGCCTCTAGCTTGGTCGGCACCTGGGAAACCAAGCAAACCAGCACATTTTTTAAAACTAGACACCAAGGGGAATCCAAGATGGGGTGACTTGTGGGGATCTGATCAGGTTCTGTTACCCAGAATCCTTTGCAAACCTCAAAATTTGACCCAAAAAACACTTTTTCCTCTCATTTCGGTGACAGAACGTTCTGGAATCTGAGAGGAGCCACAAATGTACTTCCACCCAGCGTTCCCCTAAGTCTCCTGATAAAAATGGTACCTCACTTGTGTGGGTAGGCCTAGCGCCCATGAAAGGAAATGGCCCAAAACACAACGTGGACTCATCACATTTTTTCACAGAAAACAGAGGTATTTTTTACAAAGTGCCTCCCTGTTGATTTTGGCCTATAGTTCTGCCGACACGTGGGGAAACCTAGCAAACCTGTGCATTTTTTAAAACTAGACACCTAGGGGAATCCAAGATGGGGTGACTTGTGGGCTCTGACCAGCTTCTGTTACCCAGAATCCTTTGCAAACCTCAAAATTTGACCAAAAATACACTTTTTCCTCTAATTTCGGTGACAGAAAGTTCTGGAATCTGGGAGGAGCCACAAATTTCCTTCCATACAGCGTTCCCCCAAATCTTCCAATAAAAATTGTACCTCACTTGTGTGGGTAGGCCAAGTACCCACGAAAGGAAATGGCTCAAAACACAACGTGGACACATCACATTTGTTCACAGAAAACAGAGGTGTTTTTTACAAAGTGCCTACCTGTGGATTTGACCAAAAAAACACTTTTTCCTCTCAGTTCGGTGACAGAACATTCTGGGATCTGAGAGGAGCCACAAATTTACTTCCACCCAGCGTTCCCCTAAGTCTCCTGATAAAAATGGTACCTCACTTGTGTGGGTAGGCCTAGAGCCCACGAAAGGAAATGGACCAAAACACAACGTGGACAGATCACATTTTTTCATAGAAAACAGAGGTATTTTTTTACAAAAGTGCCTCCCTGTGGATTTTGGCCTCTAGCTCAGCCGGCACCTGGGGAAACCTAGCAAACCAGTGCATTTTTTTAAACTAGACACCTAGGGGAATCCAAGATGGGGTGACTTGTGGGATCTGACCAGGTTCTGTTAACCAGAATCCTTTGCAAACCTCAAAATTTGACCAAAACAACACTTTTTCCTCTAATTTCGGTGACAGAAAGTTCTGGAATCTGAGAGGAGCCACAAATTTCCTTCCATACAGCGTTCCCCCAAATCTCCCAATAAAAATGGTACCTCACTTGTGTGGGTAGGCCAAGTACCCACGAAAGGAAATGGCTCAAAACACAACGTGGACACATCACATTTGTTCACAGAAAACAGAGGTCTTTTTTACAAAGTGCCTACCTGTGGATTTTGGCCTCTAGCTCGGTCGGCACCTGGGGAAACCAAGCAAACCAGCACATTTTTTAAACTAGACACCAAGGGGAATCCAAGATGGGGTGACTTGTGGGGATCTGATCAGGTTCTGTTACCCAGAATCCTTTGCAAACCTCAAAATTTGACCCAAAAAACACTTTTTCCTCTCATTTCGGTGACAGAACGTTCTGGAATCTGAGAGGAGCCACAAATGTACTTCCACTCAGCGTTCCCCTAAGTCTCCTGATAAAAATGGTTCCTCACTTGTGTGGGTAGGCCTAGCGCCCATGGAAGGAAATGGCCCAAAACACAACGTGGACACATCACATTTTTTCACAGAAAACAGAGGTATTTTTTGCAAAGTGCCTCCCTGTGGATTTTGGCCTATAGTTCAGCCGGCACCTGGGGAAACCTAGCAAACCAGTGCATTTTTTAAAACTAGACACCTAGGGAAATCCAAGATGGGGTGACTTGTGGGCTCTGATCAGGTTCTGTTACCCAGAATCCTTTGCAAACCTCAAAATTTGACCAAAAATACACTTTTTCCTCTAATTTCGGTGACAGAAAGTTCTGGAATCTGGGAGGAGCCACAATTTCCTTCCATACAGCGTTCCCCCAAATCTGCCAATAAAAATTGTACCTCACTTGTGTGGGTAGGCCAAGTACCCATGAAAGGAAATGGCTCAAAACACAACGTGGACACATCACATTTGTTCACAGAAAACAGAGGTGTTTTTTACAAAGTGCCTACCTGTGGATTTGACCAAAAAAACACTTTTTCCTCTCAGTTCGGTGACAGAACATTCTGGAATCTGAGAGGAGCCACAAATTTACTTCCACCCAGCGTTCCCCTAAGTCTCCTGATAAAAATGGTACCTCACTTGTGTGGGTAGGCCTAGAGCCCACGAAAGGAAATGGACCAAAACACAACGTGGACAGATCACATTTTTTCATAGAAAACAGAGGTATTTTTTACAAAAGTGCCTCCCTGTGGATTTTGGCCTCTAGCTCAGCCGGCACCTGGGGAAACCTAGCAAACCAGTGCATTTTTTTAAACTAGACACCTAGGGGAATCCAAGATGGGGTGACTTGTGGGATCTGACCAGGTTCTGTTAACCAGAATCCTTTGCAAACCTCAAAATTTGACCAAAACAACACTTTTTCCTCTAATTTCAGTGACAGAAAGTTCTGGAATCTGAGAGGAGCCACAAATTTCCTTCCATACAGCGTTCCCCCAAATCTCCCAATAAAAATGGTACCTCACTTGTGTGGGTAGGCCAAGTACCCACGAAAGGAAATGGCTCAAAACACAACGTGGACACATCACATTTGTTCACAGAAAACAGAGGTGTTTTTTACAAAGTGCCTACCTGTGGATTTTGGCCTCTAGCTCGGTCGGCACCTGGGGAAACCAAACAAACCAGCACATTTTTTAAACTAGACACCAAGGGGAATCCAAGATGGGGTGACTTGTGGGGATCTGATCAGGTTCTGTTACCCAGAATACTTTGCAAACCTCAAAGTTTGACCAAAAAAACACTTTTTCCTCTCATTTCGGTGACAGAGTGTTCTGGAATATGAGAGGAGCCACAATTTGCTTACACCCAGCGTTCCCCTAAGTCTCCTGATAAAAATGGTACCTCACTTGTGTGGCTAGGCCTAGCGCCCATGGAAGGAAATGGCCCAAAACACAACGTGGACACATCACATTTTTTCACAGAAAACAGAGGTATTTTTTACAAAGTGCCTCCCTGTGGATTTTGGCCTCTAGCTCAGCCGGCACCTGGGGAAACCTAGCAAACCAGTGCATTTTTTAAAACTAGACACCTAGGGGAATCCAAGTTGGGGTGACTTGTGGGCTCTGACCAGGTTCTGTTACCCAGAATCCTTTGCAAACCTCAAAATTTGACCACAAATACACTTTTTCCTCTAATTTCGGTGACAGAAAGTTCTGGAATCTGGGAGGAGCCACAAATTTCCTTCCATACAGCGTTCCCCCAAATCTCCCAATAAAAATGATACCTCACTTGTGTGGGTAGGCCAAGTACCCACGAAAGGAAATGGCTCAAAACACAACGTGGACACTTCACATTTGTTCACAGAAAACAGAGGTGTTTTTTACAAAGTGCCTACCTGTGGATTTTGGCCTCTAGCTCGGTCGGCACCTGGGGAAACCTATCAAACCAGCACATTTTTGAAAAGTAGACACCAAGGGGAATCCAAGATGGGGTGACTTGTGGGGATCTGATCAGGTTCTGTTACCCAGAATACTTTGCAAACCTCAAAGTTTGACCAAAAAAACATTTTTTCCTCTCATTTCGGTGACAGAGTGTTCTGGAATATGAGAGGAGCCACAATTTACTTACACCCAGCGTTCCCCTAAGTCTCCTGATAAAAATGGTACCTCACTTGTGTGGGTAGGCCTAGTGCCCACAAAAGGAAATGACTCAAAACACAATGTGGACACATCAAATGTTTTCACAGAAAACAGAGGTATTTTTTACAAAGTGCCTTCCTGTGGATTTTGGCCTCTAGCTGAGCCGGCACCTGGGGAAACCTAGCAAACCTGCTCATTTTTTAAAACTAGACACCTAGGGGAATCCACGATGGGGTGACTTGTGGGGCTCTGACCCGGTTCTGTTACCCAGAATCCTTTGCAAACCTCTAAATTTGACCAAAAAAACACTTTTTCCTCTAATTTCGGTGACAGAAAGTTCTGGAATCTGAGAGGAGCCACAAATTTCCTTCCTACCAGCGTTCCCCAAAATTTCCCAATAAAAATGGTACCTCACTTGTGTGGGTAGGCCTAGTGCTCACGAAAGAAAATGGCCCAAAAAACAACGTGGACATATCACATTTTTTCACAGTAAACAGAGGTGTTTTTTACAAAGTGCCCACCTGTGGATTTTGGCCTCTAGCTCAGCCGGCACCTGTGGAAACCTAGCAAACCAGTGCATTTTTAAAAACTAGACACCTAGAGGAATCCAAGATGGGGTGACTTGTGGGGCTCTGACGAGGTTCTGTTACCCAGAATCCTTTGCAAACCTCAACATTCGGCCAAAAAAACACTTTTTCCTCTAATTTCGGTGACAGAAAGTTCTGGAATCTGAGCGGAGCCACAAAGTTCCTTCCACCCAGCGTTCCCCCAAGTCTCCCGATAAAACTGGTACCTCACTTGTGTGGGTAGGCCTAGCAACCACAAAAGGAAATGGCCCAAAACACAGCGTGGACACATCACATTTTTTCACAGAAAACAGACATGTTTTTTACAAAGTGCCTCCCTGTGGATTTTGGCCTCTAGCTGAGCCGGCACCTGGGGAAACCTAGCAAACCTGTTCATTTTTTAAAACTAGACACCTAGGGGAATCCACGATGGGGTGACTTGTGGGGCTCTGACCCGGTTCTGTTACCCAGAATCCTTTGCAAACCTCTAAATTTGACCAAAAAAACACTTTTTCCTCTAATTTTGGTGACAGAAAGTTCTGGAATCTGAGAGGAGCCTCAAATTTCCTTCCTACCAGCGTTCCCCAAAATTTCCCAATAAAAATGGTACCTCACTTGCGTGGGTAGGCCTAGTGCTCACGAAAGAAAATGGCCCAAAAAACAACGTGGACATATCACATTTTTTCACAGTAAACAGAGGTGTTTTTTACAAAGTGCCCACCTGTGGATTTTGGCCTCTAGCTCAGCCGGCACCTGTGGAAACCTAGCAAACCAGTGCATTTTTTAAAACTAGACACCTAGAGGAATCCAAGATGGGGTGACTTGTGGGGCTCTGACGAGGTTCTGTTACCCAGAATCCTTTGCAAACCTCAACATTTGGCCAAAAAAACACTTTTTCCTCTAATTTCGGTGACAGAAAGTTCTGGAATATGAGCGGAGCCACAAAGTTCCTTCCACCCAGCGTTCCCCCAAGTCTCCCGATAAAACTGGTACCTCACTTGTGTGGGTAGGCCTAGCAACCACAAAAGGAAATGGCCCAAAACACAGTGTGGACACATCACATTTTTTCACAGAAAACAGACATGTTTTTTACAAAGTGCCTACCTGTGGATTTTGGCCTCTAGCTCAGCCGGCACCTGAGGAAACCTAGCAAACCAGTGCATTTTTGAAAACTAGACACCTAGGGGAATCCAAGATGGGGTGACTTGTGGGGCTCTGACCAGGTTCTGTTACCCAGATTCTTTTGCAAACCTCAAAATATGACCAAAAAAACACTTTTTCCTCTCATTTCGGTGACAGAAAGTTCTGGAATCTGAGAGGAGCCACAAATTTCCTTCCACCCAGCGTTCCCACAAGTCTGCCGATAAAAATGGTACCTCATATGTGTGGGTAGGCCTAGAGCCCACGAAAGGAAATGGCCCAAAACGTAACGTGGACACATCACATTTTTTCACAGAAAACAGAGGAGTTTTTTACAAAGTGCCTCTCTGTGGATTTTAGCCTCTAGCTCAGCCGGCACCTGGGGAAACCTAGCAAACCAGCACATTTTTAAAAACTAGACACCAAGGGGAATCCAAGATGTCGTGACTTGTAGGGATCTGATCAGGTTCTGTTACCCAGAATCCTTTGCAAATAACAAAATTTGACCAAATAAACACTTTTTCCTCTCAGTTCGGTGACAGAACATTCTGGAATCTAAGAGGAGCCACAAATTTACTTCCACCCAGCGTTCCCCTAAGTCTCCTGATAAAAATGGTACCTCACTTGTGTGGGTAGGCCTAGCGCCCACGAAAGGAAATGGCCCAAAACACAACGTGGACAGATTACATTTTTTCACAGAAAACAGAGGTATTTTTTACAAAGTGCCTCCCTGTGGATTTTGGCCTCTAGCTCAGCCGGAACCTGGGGAAACCTAGCAAACCAGTGCATTTCTTTAAACTAGACACCTAGGGGAATCCAAGGTGGGGTGACTTGTGGGATCTGACCAGGTTCTGTTAACCAGAATCCTTTGCAAAACCCAAAATTTGACCAAAACAACACTTTTTCCTCTAATTTCGGTGACAGAATGTTCTGGAATCTGAGAGGAGCCACAAATTTCCTTCCATACAGCGTTCCCCCAAATCTCCCAATAAAAATGGTACCTCACTTGTGTGGGTAGGCCAAGTACCCATGAAAGGAAATGGCTCAAAACACAACGTGGACACATCACATTTGTTCACAGAAAACAGAGGTGTTTTTTACAAAGTACCTACCTGTGGATTTTGGCCTCTAGCTCGGTCGGCACCTGGGGAAACCAAGCAAACCAGCACATTTTTTAAAACTAGACACCAAGGGGAATCCAAGATGGGTTGACTTGTGGGGATCTGATCAGGTTCTGTTACCCAGAATCCTTTGCAAACCTCAAAATTTGACCCAAAAAACACTTTTTCCTCTCATTTCAGTGACAGAACGTTCTGGAATCTGAGAGGAGCCACAAATGTACTTCCACCCAGCGTTCCCCTAAGTCTCCTGATAAAAATGGTTCCTCACTTGTGTGGGTAGGCCTAGCGCCCATGGAAGGAAATGGCCCAAAACACAACGTGGACACATCACATTTTTTCACAGAAAACAGAGGTATTTTTTACAAAGTGCCTCCCTGTGGATTTTGGCCTATAGTTCAGCCGGCACCTGGGGAAACCTAGCAAACCAGTGCATTTTTTAAAACTAGACACCTAGGGAAATCCAAGATGGGGTGACTTGTGGGCTCTGACCAGGTTCTGTTACCCAGAATCCTTTGCAAACCTCAAAATTTGACCAAAAATACACTTTTTCCTCTAATTTCGGTGACAGAAAGTTCTGGAATCTGGGAGGAGCCACAATTTCCTTCCATACAGCGTTCCCCCAAATCTCCCAATAAAAATTGTACCTCACTTGTGTGGGTAGGCCAAGTACCCATGAAAGGAAATGGCTCAAAACACAACGTGGACACATCACATTTGTTCACAGAAAACAGAGGTGTTTTTTACAAAGTGCCTACCTGTGGATTTGACCAAAAAAACACTTTTTCCTCTCAGTTCGGTGACAGAACATTCTGGAATCTGAGAGGAGCCACAAATTTACTTCCACCCAGCGTTCCCCTAAGTCTCCTGATAAAAATGGTACCTCACTTGTGTAGGTAGGCCTAGAGCCCACGAAAGGAAATGGACCAAAACACAACGTGGACAGATCACATTTTTTCATAGAAAACAGAGGTATTTTTTACAAAAGTGCCTCCCTGTGGATTTTGGCCTCTAGCTCAGCCGGCACCTGGGGAAACCTAGCAAACCAGTGCATTTTTTTAAACTAGACACCTAGGGGAATCCAAGATGAGGTGACTTGTGGGATCTGACCAGGTTCTGTTAACCAGAATCCTTTGCAAACCTCAAAATTTGACCAAAACAACACTTTTTCCTCTAATTTCAGTGACAGAAAGTTCTGGAATCTGAGAGGAGCCACAAATTTCCTTCCATACAGCATTCCCCCAAATCTCCCAATAAAAATGGTACCTCACTTGTGTGGGTAGGCCAAGTACCCACGAAAGGAAATGGCTCAAAACACAACGTGGACACATCACATTTGTTCACAGAAAACAGAGGTGTTTTTTACAAAGTGCCTACCTGTGGATTTTGGCCTCTAGCTCGGTCGGCACCTGGGGAAACCAAGCAAACCAGCACATTTTTTAAACTAGACACCAAGGGGAATCCAAGATGGGGTGACTTGTGGGGATCTGATCAGGTTCTGTTACCCAGAATACTTTGCAAACCTCAAAGTTTGACCAAAAAAACACTTTTTCCTCTCATTTCGGTGACAGAGTGTTCTGGAATATGAGAGGAGCCACAATTTGCTTACACCCAGCGTTCCCCTAAGTCTCCTGATAAAAATGGTACCTCACTTGTGTGGCTAGGCCTAGCGCCCATGGAAGGAAATGGCCCAAAACACAACGTGGACACATCACATTTTTTCACAGAAAACAGAGGTATTTTTTACAAAGTGCCTCCCTGTGGATTTTGGCCTCTAGCTCAGCCGGCACCTGGGGAAACCTAGCAAACCAGTGCATTTTTTAAAACTAGACACCTAGGGGAATCCAAGTGGGGGTGACTTGTGGGCTCTGACCAGGTTCTGTTACCCAGAATCCTTTGCAAACCTCAAAATTTGACCACAAATACACTTTTTCCTCTAATTTCGGTGACAGAAAGTTCTGGAATCTGGGAGGAGCCACAAATTTCCTTCCATACAGCGTTCCCCCAAATCTCCCAATAAAAATGGTACCTCACTTGTGTGGGTAGGCCAAGTACCCACGAAAGGAAATGGCTCAAAACACAACGTGGACACTTCACATTTGTTCACAGAAAACAGAGGTGTTTTTTACAAAGTGCCTACCTGTGGATTTTGGCCTCTAGCTCGGTCGGCACCTGGGGAAACCTATCAAACCAGCACATTTTTGAAAAGTAGACACCAAGGGGAATCCAAGATGGGGTGACTTGTGGGGATCTGATCAGGTTCTGTTACCCAGAATACTTTGCAAACCTCAAAGTTTGACCAAAAAAACATTTTTTCCTCTCATTTCGGTGACAGAGTGTTCTGGAATATGAGAGGAGCCGCAATTTACTTACACCCAGCGTTCCCCTAAGTCTCCTGATAAAAATGGTACCTCACTTGTGTGGGTAGGCCTAGTGCCCACAAAAGGAAATGACTCAAAACACAATGTGGACACATCAAATGTTTTCACAGAAAACAGAGGTATTTTTTACAAAGTGCCTTCCTGTGGATTTTGGCCTCTAGCTGAGCCGGCACCTGGGGAAACCTAGCAAACCTGTTCATTTTTTAAAACTAGACACCTAGGGGAATCCACGATGGGGTGACTTGTGGGGCTCTGACCCGGTTCTGTTACCCAGAATCCTTTGCAAACCTCTAAATTTGACCAAAAAAACACTTTTTCCTCTAATTTCGGTGACAGAAAGTTCTGGAATCTGAGAGGAGCCACAAATTTCCTTCCTACCAGCGTTCCCCAAAATTTCCCAATAAAAATGGTACCTCACTTGTGTGGGTAGGCCTAGTGCTCACGAAAGAAAATGGCCCAAAAAACAACGTGGACATATCACATTTTTTCACAGTAAACAGAGGTGTTTTTTACAAAGTGCCCACCTGTGGATTTTGGCCTCTAGCTCAGCCGGCACCTGTGGAAACCTAGCAAACCAGTGCATTTTTAAAAACTAGACACCTAGAGGAATCCAAGATGGGGTGACTTGTGGGGCTCTGACGAGGTTCTGTTACCCAGAATCCTTTGCAAACCTCAACATTCGGCCAAAAAAACACTTTTTCCTCTAATTTCGGTGACAGAAAGTTCTGGAATCCTAGCGGAGCCACAAAGTTCCTTCCACCCAGCATTCCCCCAAGTCTCCCGATAAAACTGGTACCTCACTTGTGTGGGTAGGCCTAGCAACCACAAAAGGAAATGGCCCAAAACACAGCGTGGACACATCACATTTTTTCACAGAAAACAGACATGTTTTTTACAAAGTGCCTCCCTGTGGATTTTGGCCTCTAGCTGAGCCGGCACCTGGGGAAACCTAGCAAACCTGTTCATTTTTTAAAACTAGACACCTAGGGGAATCCACGATGGGGTGACTTGTGGGGCTCTGACCCGGTTCTGTTACCCAGAATCCTTTGCAAACCTCTAAATTTGACCAAAAAAACACTTTTTCCTCTAATTTCGGTGACAGAAAGTTCTGGAATCTGAGAGGAGCCACAAATTTCCTTCCTACCAGCGTTCCCCAAAATTTCCCAATAAAAATGGTACCTCACTTGCGTGGGTAGGCCTAGTGCTCACGAAAAAAAATGGCCCAAAAAACAACGTGGACATATCACATTTTTTCACAGTAAACAGAGGTGTTTTTTACAAAGTGCCCACCTGTGGATTTTGGCCTCTAGCTCAGCCGGCACCTGTGGAAACCTAGCAAACCAGTGCATTTTTTAAAACTAGACACCTAGAGGAATCCAAGATGGGGTGACTTGTGGGGCTCTGACGAGGTTCTGTTACCCAGAATCCTTTGCAAACCTCAACATTTGGCCAAAAAAACACTTTTTCCTCTAATTTCGGTGACAGAAAGTTCTGGAATCTGAGCGGAGCCACAAAGTTCCTTCCACCCAGCGTTCCCCCAAGTCTCCCGATAAAACTGGTACCTCACTTGTGTGGGTAGGCCTAGCAACCACAAAAGGAAATGGCCCAAAACACAGCGTGGACACATCACATTTTTTCACAGAAAACAGACATGTTTTTTACAAAGTGCCTACCTGTGGATTTTGGCCTCTAGCTCAGCCGGCACCTGAGGAAACCTAGCAAACCAGTGCATTTTTGAAAACTAGACACCTAGGGGAATCCAAGATGGGGTGACGTGTGGGGCTCTGACCAGGTTCTGTTACCCAGATTCTTTTGCAAACCTCAAAATATGACCAAAAAAACACTTTTTCCTCTCATTTCGGTGACAGAAAGTTCTGGAATCTGAGAGGAGCCACAAATTTCCTTCCACCCAGCGTTCCCACAAGTCTGCCGATAAAAATGGTACCTCATATGTGTGGGTAGGCCTAGAGCCCACGAAAGGAAATGGCCCAAAACGTAACGTGGACACATCACATTTTTTCACAGAAAACAGAGGTGTTTTTTACAAAGTGCCTCTCTGTGGATTTTAGCCTCTAGCTCAGCCGGCACCTGGGGAAACCTAGCAAACCAGCACATTTTTTAAAACTAGACACCAAGGGGAATCCAAGATGGGGTGACTTGTAGGGATCTGATCAGGTTCTGTTACCCAGAATCCTTTGCAAATAACAAAATTTGACCAAATAAACACTTTTTCCTCTCAGTTCGGTGACAGAACATTCTGGAATCTAAGAGGAGCCACAAATTTACTTCCACCCAGCGTTCCCCTAAGTCTCCTGATAAAAATGGTACCTCACTTGTGTGGGTAGGCCTAGCGCCCACGAAAGGAAATGGCCCAAAACACAACGTGGACAGATTACATTTTTTCACTGAAAACAGAGGTATTTTTTACAAAGTGCCTCCCTGTGGATTTTGGCCTCTAGCTCAGCCGGAACCTGGGGAAACCTAGCAAACCAGTGCATTTCTTTAAACTAGACACCTAGGGGAATCCAAGGTGGGGTGACTTGTGGGATCTGACCAGGTTCTGTTAACCAGAATCCTTTGCAAAACCCAAAATTTGACCAAAACAACACTTTTTCCTCTAATTTCGGTGACAGAATGTTCTGGAATCTGAGAGGAGCCACAAATTTCCTTCCATACAGCGTTCCCCCAAATCTCCCAATAAAAATGGTACCTCACTTGTGTGGGTAGGCCAAGTACCCATGAAAGGAAATGGCTCAAAACACAACGTGGACACATCACATTTGTTCACAGAAAACAGAGGTGTTTTTTACAAAGTACCTACCTGTGGATTTTGGCCTCTAGCTCGGTCGGCACCTGGGGAAACCAAGCAAACCAGCACATTTTTTAAAACTAGACACCAAGGGGAATCCAAGATGGGGTGACTTGTGGGGATCTGATCAGGTTCTGTTACCCAGAATCCTTTGCAAACCTCAAAATTTGACCCAAAAAACACTTTTTCCTCTCATTTCAGTGACAGAACGTTCTGGAATCTGAGAGGAGCCACAAATGTACTTCCACCCAGCGTTCCCCTAAGTCTCCTGATAAAAATGGTTCCTCACTTGTGTGGGTAGGCCTAGCGCCCATGGAAGGAAATGGCCCAAAACACAACGTGGACACATCACATTTTTTCACAGAAAACAGAGGTATTTTTTACAAAGTGCCTCCCTGTGGATTTTGGCCTATAGTTCAGCCGGCACCTGGGGAAACCTAGCAAACCAGTGCATTTTTTAAAACTAGACACCTAGGGGAATCCAAGATGGGGTGACTTGTGGGCTCTGACCAGGTTCTGTTACCCAGAATCCTTTGCAAACCTCAAAATTTGACCAAAAATACACTTTTTCCTCTAATTTCGGTGACAGAAAGTTCTGGAATCTGGGAGGAGCCACAAATTTCCTTCCATACAGCGTTCCCCCAAATCTCCCAATAAAAATTGTACCTCACTTGTGTGGGTAGGCCAAGTACCCACGAAAGGAAATGGCTCAAAACACAACGTGGACACATCACATTTGTTCACAGAAAACAGAGGTGTTTTTTACAAAGTGCCTACCTGTGGATTTGACCAAAAAAACACTTTTTCCTCTCAGTTCGGTGACAGAACATTCTGGAATTTGAGAGGAGCCACAAATTTACTTCCACCCAGCGTTCCCCTAAGTCTCCTGATAAAAATGGTACCTCACTTGTGTGGGTAGGCCTAGCGCCCACGAAAGGAAATGGCCCAAAACACAACGTGGACAGATTACATTTTTTCACAGAAAACAGAGGTATTTTTTACAAAGTGCCTCCCTGTGGATTTTGGCCTCTAGCTCAGCCGGCACCTGGGGAAACCTAGCAAACCTGTTCATTTTTTAAAACTAGACACCTAGGGGAATCCACGATGGGGTGACTTGTGGGGCTCTGACCCGGTTCTGTTACCCAGAATACTTTGCAAACCTCTAAATTTGACCAAAAAAACACTTTTTCCTCTAATTTCGGTGACAGAAAGTTCTGGAATCTGAGAGGAGCCACAAATTTCCTTCCTTCCAGCGTTCCCCAAAATTTCCCAATAAAAATGGTACCTCACTTGTGTGGGTAGGCCTAGTGCTCACGAAAGAAAATGGCCCAAAAAACAACTAGGACATATCACATTTTTTCACAGTAAACAGAGGTGTTTTTTACAAAGTGCCTCCCTGTGGATTTTGGCCTCTAGCTCAGCCGGCACCTGGGGAAACCTAGCAAACCTGTTCATTTTTTAAAACTAGACACCTAGGGGAATCCACGATGGGGTGACTTGTGGGGATCTGATCAGGTTCTGTTACCCAGAATCCTTTGCAAACCTCAAAATTTGACCCAAAAAACACTTTTTCCTCTCATTTCAGTGACAGAACGTTCTGGAATCTGAGAGGAGCCACAAATGTACTTCCACCCAGCGTTCCCCTAAGTCTCCTGATAAAAATGGTTCCTCACTTGTGTGGGTAGGCCTAGCGCCCATGGAAGGAAATGGCCCAAAACACAACGTGGACACATCACATTTTTTCACAGAAAACAGAGGTATTTTTTACAAAGTGCCTCCCTGTGGATTTTGGCCTATAGTTCAGCCGGCACCTGGGGAAACCTAGCAAACCAGTGCATTTTTTAAAACTAGACACCTAGGGGAATCCAAGATGGGGTGACTTGTGGGCTCTGACCAGGTTCTGTTACCCAGAATCCTTTGCAAACCTCAATATTTGACCAAAAATACACTTTTTCCTCTAATTTCGGTGACAGAAAGTTCTGGAATCTGGGAGGAGCCACAATTTCCTTCCATACAGCGTTCCCCCAAATCTCCCAATAAAAATTGTACCTCACTTGTGTGGGTAGGCCAAGTACCCATGAAAGGAAATGGCTCAAAACACAACGTGGACACATCACATTTGTTCACAGAAAACAGAGGTGTTTTTTACAAAGTGCCTACCTGTGGATTTGACCAAAAAAACACTTTTTCCTCTCAGTTCGGTGACAGAACATTCTGGAATCTGAGAGGAGCCACAAATTTACTTCCACCCAGCGTTCCCCTAAGTCTCCTGATAAAAATGGTACCTCACTTGTGTGGGTAGGCCTAGAGCCCACGAAAGGAAATGGACCAAAACACAACGTGGACAGATCACATTTTTTCATAGAAAACAGAGGTATTTTTTACAAAAGTGCCTCCCTGTGGATTTTGGCCTCTAGCTCAGCCGGCACCTGGGGAAACCTAGCAAACCAGTGCATTTTTTTAAACTAGACACCTAGGGGAATCCAAGATGGGGTGACTTGTGGGATCTGACCAGGTTCTGTTAACCAGAATCCTTTGCAAACCTCAAAATTTGACCAAAACAACACTTTTTCCTCTAATTTCAGTGACAGAAAGTTCTGGAATCTGAGAGGAGCCACAAATTTCCTTCCATACAGCGTTCCCCCAAATCTCCCAATAAAAATGGTACCTCACTTGTGTGGGTAGGCCAAGTACCCACGAAAGGAAATGGCTCAAAACACAACGTGGACACATCACATTTGTTCACAGAAAACAGAGGTGTTTTTTACAAAGTGCCTACCTGTGGATTTTGGCCTCTAGCTCGGTCGGCACCTGGGGAAACCAAGCAAACCAGCACATTTTTTAAACTAGACACCAAGGGGAATCCAAGATGGGGTGACTTGTGGAGATCTGATCAGGTTCTGTTACCCAGAATACTTTGCAAACCTCAAAGTTTGACCAAAAAAACACTTTTTCCTCTCATTTCGGTGACAGAGTGTTCTGGAATATGAGAGGAGCCACAATTTGCTTACACCCAGCGTTCCCCTAAGTCTCCTGATAAAAATGGTACCTCACTTGTGTGGCTAGGCCTAGCGCCCATGGAAGGAAATGGCCCAAAACACAACGTGGACACATCACATTTTTTCACAGAAAACAGAGGTATTTTTTTCAAAGTGCCTCCCTGTGGATTTTGGCCTCTAGCTCAGCCGGAACCTGGGGAAACCTAGCAAACCAGTGCATTTCTTTAAACTAGACACCTAGGGGAATCCAAGGTGGGGTGACTTGTGGGATCTGACCAGGTTCTGTTAACCAGAATCCTTTGCAAAACCCAAAATTTGACCAAAACAACACTTTTTCCTCTAATTTCGGTGACAGAATGTTCTGGAATCTGAGAGGAGCCACAAATTTCCTACCATACAGCGTTCCCCCAAATCTCCCAATAAAAATGGTACCTCACTTGTGTGGGTAGGCCAAGTACCCATGAAAGGAAATGGCTCAAAACACAACGTGGACACATCACATTTGTTCACAGAAAACAGAGGTGTTTTTTACAAAGTACCTACCTGTGGATTTTGGCACCTAGCTCGGTCGGCACCTGGGGAAACCAAGCAAACCAGCACATTTTTTAAAACTAGACACCAAGGGGAATCCAAGATGGGGTGACTTGTGGGGATCTGATCAGGTTCTGTTACCCAGAATCCTTTGCAAACCTCAAAATTTGACCCAAAAAACACTTTTTCCTCTCATTTCAGTGACAGAACGTTCTGGAATCTGAGAGGAGCCACAAATGTACTTCCACCCAGCGTTCCCCTAAGTCTCCTGATAAAAATGGTTCCTCACTTGTGTGGGTAGGCCTAGCGCCCATGGAAGGAAATGGCCCAAAACACAACGTGGACACATCACATTTTTTCACAGAAAACAGAGGTATTTTTTACAAAGTGCCTCCCTGTGGATTTTGGCCTATAGTTCAGCCGGCACCTGGGGAAACCTAGCAAACCAGTGCATTTTTTAAAACTAGACACCTAGGGGAATCCAAGATGGGGTGACTTGTGGGCTCTGACCAGGTTCTGTTACCCAGAATCCTTTGCAAACCTCAAAATTTGACCAAAAATACACTTTTTCCTCTAATTTCGGTGACAGAAAGTTCTGGAATCTGGGAGGAGCCACAAATTTCCTTCCATACAGCGTTCCCCCAAATCTCCCAATAAAAATTGTACCTCACTTGTGTGGGTAGGCCAAGTACCCACGAAAGGAAATGGCTCAAAACACAACGTGGACACATCACATTTGTTCACAGAAAACAGAGGTGTTTTTTACAAAGTGCCTACCTGTGGATTTGACCAAAAAAACACTTTTTCCTCTCAGTTCGGTGACAGAACATTCTGGAATCTGAGAGGAGCCACAAATTTACTTCCACCCAGCGTTCCCCTAAGTCTCCTGATAAAAATGGTACCTCACTTGTGTGGGTAGGCCTAGAGCCCACGAAAGGAAATGGACCAAAACACAACGTGGACAGATCACATTTTTTCATAGAAAACAGAGGTATTTTTTACAAAAGTGCCTCCCTGTGGATTTTGGCCTCTAGCTCAGCCGGCACCTGGGGAAACCTAGCAAACCAGTGCATTTTTTTAAACTAGACACCTAGGGCAATCCAAGATGGGGTGACTTGTGGGATCTGACCAGGTTCTGTTAACCAGAATCCTTTGCAAACCTCAAAATTTGACCAAAACAACACTTTTTCCTCTAATTTCAGTGACAGAAAGTTCTGGAATCTGAGAGGAGCCACAAATTTCCTTCCATACAGCGTTCCCCCAAATCTCCCAATAAAAATGGTACCTCACTTGTGTGGGTAGGCCAAGTACCCACGAAAGGAAATGGCTCAAAACACAACGTGGACACATCACATTTGTTCACAGAAAACAGAGGTGTTTTTTACAAAGTGCCTACCTGTGGATTTTGGCCTCTAGCTCGGTCGGCACCTGGGGAAACCAAGCAAACCAGCACATTTTTTAAACTAGACACCAAGGGGAATCCAAGATGGGGTGACTTGTGGAGATCTGATCAGGTTCTGTTACCCAGAATACTTTGCAAACCTCAAAGTTTGACCAAAAAAACACTTTTTCCTCTCATTTCGGTGACAGAGTGTTCTGGAATATGAGAGGAGCCACAATTTGCTTACACCCAGCGTTCCCCTAAGTCTCCTGATAAAAATGGTACCTCACTTGTGTGGCTAGGCCTAGCGCCCATGGAAGGAAATGGCCCAAAACACAACGTGGACACATCACATTTTTTCACAGAAAACAGAGGTATTTTTTTCAAAGTGCCTCCCTGTGGATTTTGGCCTCTAGCTCAGCCGGAACCTGGGGAAACCTAGCAAACCAGTGCATTTCTTTAAACTAGACACCTAGGGGAATCCAAGGTTTTGACCAAAACAACACTTTTTCCTCTAATTTCGGTGACAGAATGTTCTGGAATCTGAGAGGAGCCACAAATTTCCTACCATACAGCGTTCCCCCAAATCTCCCAATAAAAATGGTACCTCACTTGTGTGGGTAGGCCAAGTACCCATGAAAGGAAATGGCTCAAAACACAACGTGGACACATCACATTTGTTCACAGAAAACAGAGGTGTTTTTTACAAAGTACCTACCTGTGGATTTTGGCACCTAGCTCGGTCGGCACCTGGGGAAACCAAGCAAACCAGCACATTTTTTAAAACTAGACACCAAGGGGAATCCAAGATGGGGTGACTTGTGGGGATCTGATCAGGTTCTGTTACCCAGAATCCTTTGCAAACCTCAAAATTTGACCCAAAAACACTTTTTCCTCTCATTTCAGTGACAGAACGTTCTGGAATCTGAGAGGAGCCACAAATGTACTTCCACCCAGCGTTCCCCTAAGTCTCCTGATAAAAATGGTTCCTCACTTGTGTGGGTAGGCCTAGCGCCCATGGAAGGAAATGGCCCCAAAACACAACGTGGACACATCACATTTTTTCACAGAAAACAGAGGTATTTTTTACAAAGTGCTCCCTGTGGATTTTGGCCTATAGTTCAGCCGGCACCTGGGGAAACCTAGCAAACCAGTGCATTTTTTAAAACTAGACACCTAGGGGAATCCAAGATGGGGTGACTTGTGGGCTCTGACCAGGTTCTGTTACCCCAGAATCCTTTGCAAACCTCAAAATTTGACCAAAAATACACTTTTTCCTCTAATTTCGGTGACAGAAAGTTCTGGAATCTGGGAGGAGCCACAAATTTCCTTCCATACAGCGTTCCCCCAAATCTCCCAATAAAAATTGTACCTCACTTGTGTGGGTAGGCCAAGTACCCACGAAAGGAAATGGCTCAAAACACAACGTGGACCCATCACATTTGTTCACAGAAAACAGAGGTGTTTTTTACAAAGTGCCTACCTGTGGATTTTGACCAAAAAAACACTTTTTCCTCTCAGTTCGGTGACAGAACATTCTGGAATCTGAGAGGAGGCCACAAATTTACTTCCACCCAGCGTTCCCCTAAGTCTCCTGATAAAAATGGTACCTCACTTGTGTGGGTAGGCCTAGAGCCCACGAAAGGAAATGGACCAAAACACAACGTGGACAGATCACATTTTTTTCATAGAAAACAGAGGTATTTTTTACAAAAGTGCCTCCCTGTGGATTATTGGCCTCTAGCTCAGCCGGCACCTGGGGAAACCTAGCAAACCAGTGCATTTTTTTAAAACTAGGACACCTAGGGCAATCCAAGATGGGGTGACTTGTGGGATCTGACCAGGTTCTGTTAACCAGAATCCTTTGCAAACCTCAAAATTTGACCAAAACAACACTTTTTCCTCTAATTTCAGTGACAGAAAGTTCTGGAATCTGAGAGGAGCCACAAATTTCCTTCCATACAGCGTTCCCCCCCAAATCTCCCAATAAAAAATGGTACCTCACTTGTGTGGGTAGGCCAAGTACCCACGAAAGGAAATGGCCTCAAAACACAACGTGGACACATCAATTTGTTCACAGAAAACAGAGGTGTTTTTTACAAAGTGCCTACCTGTGGATTTTGGCCTCTAGCTCGGTCGGCACCTGGGGAAACCCAAGCAAACCAGCACATTTTTTAAACTAGACACCAAGGGGAATCCAAGATGGGGTGACTTGTGGAGATCTGATCAGGTTCTGTTACCCAGAATACTTTGCAAACCTCAAAGTTTGACCAAAAAAACACTTTTTCCTCTCATTTCGGTGACAGAGTGTTCTGGAATATGAGAGGAGCCACAATTTGCTTACACCCCAGCGTTCCCCTAAGTCTCCTGATAAAAATGGTACCTCACTTGTGTGGCTAGGCCTAGCGCCCATGGAAGGAAATGGCCCAAAACACAACGTGGACACATCACATTTTTTCACAGAAAACAGAGGTATTTTTTACAAAGTGCCTCCCTGTGGATTTTGGCCTCTAGCTCAGCCGGAACCTGGGGAAACCTAGCAAACCAGTGCATTTCTTTAAACCTAGACACCTAGGGGAATCCAAGGTGGGGTGACTTGTGGGATCTGACCAGGTTCTGTTAACCAGAATCCTTTGCAAAACCCAAAATTTGACCAAAACAACACTTTTTCCTCTAATTTCGGTGACAGAATGTTCTGGAATCTGAGAGGAGCCACAAATTTCCTACCATACAGCGTTCCCCCAAATCTCCCAATAAAAATGGTACCTCACTTGTGTGGGTAGGCCAAGTACCCATGAAAGGAAATGGCTCAAAACACAACGTGGACACATCACATTTGTTCACAGAAAACAGAGGTGTTTTTTACAAAGTACCTACCTGTGGATTTTGGCCTCTAGCTCGGTCGGCACCTGGGGAAACCCAAACAAACCAGCACATTTTTTAAACTAGACACCAAGGGGAATCCAAGATGGGGTGACTTGTGGGGATCTGATCAGGTTTCTGTTACCCAGAATACTTTGCAAACCTCAAAGTTTGACCAAAAAAACACTTTTTCCTCTCATTTCGGTGACAGAGTGTTCTGGAATATGAGAGGAGCCACAATTTGCTTACCACCCAGCGTTCCCCCTAAGTCTCCTGATAAAAATGGTTCCTCACTTGTGTGGGTAGGCCTAGCGCCCATGAAAGGAAATGGCCCCAAAACACAACGTGGACACATCACATTTTTTCACAGAAAACAGATGTATTTTTTACAAAGTGCCTCCCTGTGGATTTTGGCCTATAGTTCAGCCGGCACCTGGGGAAACCTAGCAAACCAGTGCATTTTTTAAAACTAGACACCTAGGGGAATCCAAGATGGGGTGACTTGTGGGCTCTGACCAGGTTCTGTTACCCAGAATCCTTTGCAAACCTCAAAATTTGACCAAAAATACACTTTTTCCTCTAATTTCGGTGACAGAAAGTTCTGGAATCTGGGAGGAGCCACAAATTTCCTTCCATACAGCGTTCCCCCAAATCTCCCAATAAAAATTGTACCTCACTTGTGTGGGTAGGCCAAGTACCCACGAAAGGAAATGGCTCAAAACACAACGTGGACACATCACATTTGTTCACAGAAAACAGAGGTGTTTTTTACAAAGTGCCTACCTGTGGATTTGACCAAAAAAAACACTTTTTCCTCTCAGTTCGGTGACAGAACATTCTGGAATTTGAGAGGAGCCACAAATTTACTTCCACCCAGCGTTCCTCTAAGTCTCCTGATAAAAATGGTACCCTCACTTGTGTGGGTAGGCCTAGCGCCCACGAAAGGAAATGGCCCAAAACACAACGTGGACAGATTACATTTTTTCACAGAAAACAGAGGTATTTTTTACAAAGTGCCTCCCTGTGGATTTTGGCCTCTAGCTCAGCCGGAACCTGGGGAAACCTAGCAAACCAGTGCATTTCTTTAAACTAGACACCTAGGGGAATCCAAGGTGGGGTGACTTGTGGGATCTGACCAGGTTCTGTTAACCAGAATCCTTTGCAAAACCCAAAATTTGACCAAAACAACACTTTTTCCTCTAATTTCGGTGACAGAATGTTCTGGAATCTGAGAGGAGCCACAAATTTCCTTCCATACAGCGTTCCCCCCAAATCTCCCAATAAAAAATGGTACCTCACTTGTGTGGGTAGGCAAAGTACCCATGAAAGGAAATGGCTCAAAACACAACGTGGACACATCACATTTGTTCACAGAAAACAGAGGTGTTTTTTACAAAGTACCTACCTGTGGATTTTGGCCTCTAGCTCGGTCGGCACCTGGGGAAACCAAGCAAACCAGCACATTTTTTAAAACTAGACACCAAGGGGAATCCAAGATGGGGTGACTTGTGGGGATCTGATCAGGTTTCTGTTACCCAGAATCCTTTGCAAACCTCAAAATTTGACCCAAAAAACACTTTTTCCCTCTCATTTCAGTGACAGAACGTTCTGGAATCTGAGAGGAGCCACAAATGGTACTTCCACCCAGCATTCCCCTAAGTCTCCTGATAAAAATGGTTCCTCACTTGTGTGGGTAGGCCTAGCGCCCATGGAAGGAAATGGCCCAAAACACAACGTGGACACATCACATTTTTTCACAGAAAACAGAGGTATTTTTTACAAAGTGCCTCCCTGTGGATTTTGGCCTATAGTTCAGCCGGCACCTGGGGAAACCTAGCAAACCAGTGCATTTTTTAAAACTAGACACCTAGGGGAATCCAAGATGGGGTGACTTGTGGGCTCTGACCAGGTTCTGTTACCCAGAATCCTTTGCAAACCTCAAAATTTGACCAAAAATACACTTTTTCCTCTAATTTCGGTGACAGAAAGTTCTGGAATCTGGGAGGAGCCACAATTTCCTTCCATACAGCGTTCCCCCCCCAAATCTCCCAATAAAAATTGTACCTCACTTGTGTGGGTAGGCCAAGTACCCATGAAAGGAAATGGCTCAAAACACAACGTGGACACATCACATTTGTTCACAGAAAACAGAGGTGTTTTTTACAAAGTGCCTACCTGTGGATTTGACCAAAAAAACACTTTTTCCTCTCAGTTCGGTGACAGAACATTCTGGAATCTGAGAGGAGCCACAAATTTACTTCCACCCAGCGTTCCCCTAAGTCTCCTGATAAAAATGGTACCTCACTTGTGTGGGTAGGCCTAGAGCCCACGAAAGGAAATGGACCAAAACACAACGTGGACAGATCACATTTTTTCATAGAAAACAGAGGTATTTTTTACAAAAGTGCCTCCCTGTGGATTTTGGCCTCTAGCTCAGCGGCACCTGGGGGAAACCTAGCAAACCAGTGCATTTTTTTAAACTAGACACCTAGGGGAATCCAAGATGGGGTGACTTGTGGGATCTGACCAGGTTCTGTTAACCAGAATCCTTTGCAAACCTCAAAATTTGACCAAAACAACACTTTTTCCTCTAATTTCAGTGACAGAAAGTTCTGGAATCTGAGAGGAGCCACAAATTTCCTTCCATACAGCGTTCCCCCAAATCTCCCAATAAAAATGGTACCTCACTTGTGTGGGTAGGCCAAGTACCCACGAAAGGAAATGGCTCAAAACACAACGTGGACACATCACATTTGTTCACAGAAAACAGAGGTGTTTTTTACAAAGTGCCTACCTGTGGATTTTGGCCTCTAGCTCGGTCGGCACCTGGGGAAACCAAGCAAACCAGCACATTTTTTAAACTAGACACCAAGGGGAATCCAAGATGGGGTGACTTGTGGAGATCTGATCAGGTTCTGTTACCCAGAATACTTTGCAAACCTCAAAGTTTGACCAAAAAAACACTTTTTCCTCTCATTTCGGTGACAGAGTGTTCTGGAATATGAGAGGAGCCACAATTTGCTTACACCCAGCGTTCCCCTAAGTCTCCTGATAAAAATGGTACCTCACTTGTGTGGCTAGGCCTAGCGCCCATGGAAGGAAATGGCCCAAAACACAACGTGGACACATCACATTTTTTCACAGAAAACAGAGGTATTTTTTACAAAGTGCCTTCCTGTGGATTTTGGCCTCTAGCTGAGCCGGCACCTGGGGAAACCTAGCAAACCAGTGCATTTTTTAAAACTAGACACCTAGGGGAATCCACGATGGGGTGACTTGTGGGGCTCTGACCCGGTTCTCGTTAACCCAGAATCCTTTGCAAACCTCTAAATTTGACCAAAAAAACACTTTTTTCTCTAATTTCGGTGACAGAAAGTTCTGGAATCTGAGAGGAGCCACAAATTTCCTTCCTATCAGCGTTCCCCAAAATTTCCCAATAAAAATGGTACCTCACTTGTGTGGGTGGGCCTAGTGCTCACGAAAGAAAATGGCCCAAAAAACAACGTGGACATATCACATTTTTTCACAGTAAACAGAGGTGTTTTTTACAAAGTGCCCACCTGTGGATTTTGGCCTCTAGCTCAGCCGGCACCTGTGGAAACCTAGCAAACCAGTGCATTTTTAAAAAACTAGACAACCTAGAGGAATCCAAGATGGAGTGACTTGTGGGGCTCTGATGAGGTTCTGTTACCCAGAATCCTTTGCAACCTCAACATTCGGCCAAAAAAAACACTTTTTCCTCTAATTTCGGTGACAGAAAGTTCTGGAATCTGAGCGGAGCCACAAAGCTTCCTTCCACCCAGCATTCCCCCAAGTCTCCCGATAAAACTGGTACCCTCACTTGTGTGGGTAGGCCTAGCAACCACAAAAGGAAATGGCCCAAAACACAGCGTGGACACATCACATTTTTTCACAGAAAACAGACATGTTTTTTACAAAAGTGCCTCCCTGTGGATTTTGGCCTCTAGCTGAGCCGGCACCTGGGGAAACATAGCAAACCTGTTCATTTTTTAAAACTAGACACCTAGGGGAATCCACGATGGGGTGACTTGTGGGGCTCTGACCCGGTTCTGTTACCCAGAATCCTTTGCAAACCTCTAAATTTGACCAAAAAAAACACTTTTTCCTCTAATTTCGGTGACAGAAAGTTCTGGAATCTGAGAGGAGCCACAAATTTCCTTCCTACCAGCGTTCCCCAAAATTTCCCAATAAAAATGGTACCTCACTTGCGTGGGTAGGCCTAGTGCTCACGAAAGAAAATGGCCCAAAAAACAACGTGGACATATCACATTTTTTCACAGTAAACAGAGGTGTTTTTTACAAAGTGCCCACCTGTGGATTTTGGCCTCTAGCTCAGCCGGCACCTGTGGAAACCTAGCAAACCAGTGCATTTTTTAAAACTAGACACCTAGAGGAATCCAAGATGGGGTGACTTGTGGGGCTCTGACGAGGTTCTGTTACCCAGAATCCTTTGCAAACCTCAACATTTGGCCAAAAAAACACTTTTTCCTCTAATTTCGGTGACAGAAAGTTCTGGAATCTGAGCGGAGCCACAAAGTTCCTTCCACCCAGCGTTCCCCCCAAGTCTCCCGATAAAACTGGTACCTCACTTGTGTGGGTAGGGCCTAGCAACCACAAAAGGAAATGGCCCAAAACACAGCGTGGACACATCACATTTTTTCACAGAAAACAGACATGTTTTTTACAAAGTGCCTACCTGTGGATTTTGGCCTCTAGCTCAGCCGGCACCTGAGGAAACCTAGCAAACCAGTGCATTTTTGAAAACTAGACACCTAGGGGAATCCAAGATGGGGTGACTTGTGGGGCTCTGACCAGGTTCTGTTACCCAGATTCTTTTGCAAACCTCAAAATATGACCAAAAAAACACTTTTTCCTCTCATTTCGGTGACAGAAAGTTCTGGAATCTGAGAGGAGCCACAAATTTCCTTCCACCCAGCGTCCCACAAGTCTGCCGATAAAAATGGTACCTCATATGCTGTGGGTAGGCCTAGAGCCCACGAAAGGAAATGGCCCAAAACGTAACGTGGACACATCACATTTTTTCACAGAAAACAGAGGTGTTTTTTACAAAGTGCCTCTCTGTGGATTTTAGCCTCTAGCTCAGCCGGCACCTGGGGAAACCTAGCAAACCAGCACATTTTTTAAAACTAGACACCAAGGGGAATCCAAGATGGGGTGACTTGTAGGGATCTGATCAGGTTCTGTTTCCCAGAATCCTTTGCAAATAACAAAATTTGACCAAATAAACACTTTTTCCTCTCAGTTCGGTGACAGAACATTCTGGAATCTAAGAGGAGCCACAAATTTACTTCCACCCAGCGTTCCCCCTAAGTCTCCTGATAAAAATGGTACCTCACTTGTGTGGGTAGGCCTAGCGCCCACGAAAGGAAATGGCCCAAAACACAACGTGGACAGATTACATTTTTTCACAGAAAACAGAGGTATTTTTTACAAAGTGCCTCCCTGTGGATTTTGGCCTCTAGCTCAGCCGGAACCTGGGGAAACCTAGCAAACCAGTGCATTTTCTTTAAACTAGACACCTAGGGGAATCCAAGGTGGGGTGACTTGTGGGATCTGACCAGGTTCTGTTAACCAGAATCCTTTGCAAAACCCAAAATTTGACCAAAACAACACTTTTTCCTCTAATTTCGGTGACAGAATGTTCTGGAATCTGAGAGGAGCCACAAATTTCCTTCCATACCAGCGTTCCCCCCAAATCTCCCAATAAAAATGGTACCTCACTTGTGTGGGTAGGCCAAGTACCCATGAAAGGAAATGGCTCAAAACCACAACGTGGACACATCACATTTGTTCACAGAAAACAGAGGTGTTTTTTACAAAGTACCTACCTGTGGATTTTGGCCTCTAGCTCGGTCGGCACCTGGGGAAACCAAGCAAACCAGCACATTTTTTAAAACTAGACACCAAGGGGAATCCAAGATGGGGTGACTTGTGGGGATCTGATCAGGTTATGTTACCCAGAATCCTTTGCAAACCTCAAAATTTGACCCAAAAAACACTTTTTCCTCTCATTTCAGTGACAGATCGTTCTGGAATCTGAGAGGAGCCACAAATGTACTTCCACCCAGCGTTCCCCTAAGTCTCCTGATAAAAATGGTCCTCACTTGTGTGGGTAGGCCTAGCGCCCATGGAAGGAAATGGCCCAAAACACAACGTGGACACATCACATTTTTTCACAGAAAACAGAGGTATTTTTTACAAAGTGCCTCCCTGTGGATTTTGGTCTATAGTTCAGCCGGCACCTGGGGAAACCTAGCAAACCAGTGCATTTTTTTTAAAACTATACACCTAGGGGAATCCAAGATGGGGTGACTTGTGGGCTCTGACCAGGTTCTGTTACCCAGAATCCTTTGCAAACCTCAAAATTTGACCAAAAATACACTTTTTCCCTCTAATTTCGGTGACAGAAAGTTCTGGAATCTGGGAGGAGCCACAAATTTCCTTCCATACAGCGTTCCCCCCAAATCTCCCAATAAAAATTGTACCTCACTTGTGTGGGTAGGCCCAAGTACCCACGAAAGGAAATGGCTCAAAACACAACGTGGACACATCACATTTGTTCACAGAAAACAGAGGTGTTTTTTACAAAGTGCCTACCTGTGGATTTGACCAAAAAAACACTTTTTCCTCTCAGTTCGGTGACAGAACATTCTGGAATTTGAGAGGAGCCACAAATGTACTTCCACCCAGCGTTCCCCTAAGTCTCCTGATAAAAAATGGTACCTCACTTGTGTGGGGTAGGCCTAGCGCCCACGAAAGGAAATGGCCCAAAACACAACGTGGACAGATTACATTTTTTCACAGAAAACAGAGGTATTTTTTACAAAGTGCCTCCCTGTGGATTTTGGCCTCTAGCTCAGCCGGAACCTGGGGAAACCTAGCAAACCAGTGCATTTCTTTAAACTAGACACCTAGGGGAATCCAAGGTGGGGTGACTTGTGGGATCTGACCAGGTTCTGTTAACCAGAATCCTTTGCAAAACCCAAAATTTGACCAAAACAACACTTTTTCCTCTAATTTCGGTGACAGAATGTTCTGGAATCTGAGAGGAGCCACAAATTTCCTTCCATACAGCGTTCCCCCAAATCTCCCAATAAAAATGGTACCTCACTTGTGTGGGTAGGCCAAGTACCCATGAAAGGAAATGGCTCAAAACACAACGTGGACACATCACATTTGTTCACAGAAAACAGAGGTGTTTTTTACAAAGTACCTACCTGTGGATTTTGGCCTCTAGCTCGGTCGGCACCTGGGGAAACCAAGCAGCAAACCAGCACATTTTTTAAACTAGACACCAAGGGGAATCCAAGATGGGGTGACTTGTGGGGATCTGATCAGGTTCTGTTACCCAGAATCCTTTGCAAACCTCAAAATTTGACCCAAAAAACACTTTTTCCTCTCCTTTCAGTGACAGAACGTTCTGGAATCTGAGAGGAGCCACAAAATGTACTTCCACCCAGCGTTCCCCTAAGTCTCCTGATAAAAATGGTTCCTCACTTGTGTGGGTAGGCCTAGCGCCCATGAAGGAAATGGCCCAAAACACAACGTGGACACATCACATTTTTTCACAGAAAACAGAGGTTATTTTTTACAAAGTGCCTCCCTGTGGATTTTGGCCTATAGTTCAGCCGGCACCTGGGGAAACCTAGCAAACCAGTGCATTTTTTAAAACTAGACACCTAGGGAATCCAAGATGGGGTGACTTGTGGCTCTGACCAGGTTCTGTTACCCAGAATCCTTTGCAAACCTCAAAATTTGACCAAAAATACACTTTTTCCTCTAATTTCGGTGACAGAAAGTTCTGGAATCTGGAGGAGCCACAAATTTCCTTCCATACAGCGTTCCCCCAAATCTCCCAATAAAAATTGTACCTCACTTGTGTGGGTAGGCCAAGTACTCACGAAAGGAAATGGCTCAAAACACAACGTGGACACATCACATTTGTTCACAGAAAACAGGGGTGTTTTTTACAAAGTGCCTACCTGTGGATTTGACCAAAAAAACACTTTTTCCTCTCAGTTCGGTGACAGAACATTCTGGAATTTGAGAGGAGCCACAAATTTACTTCACCAGCGTTTCCCTAAGTCTCCTGATAAAAATGGTACCTCACTTGTGTGGGTAGGCCTAGAGCCCACAAAAGGGAAATGGACCAAAACACAACGTGGACTGATCACATTTTTTCATAGAAAACAGAGGTATTTTTTACAAAAGTGCATCCCTGTGGATTTTGGCCTCTAGCTCAGCCGGCACCTGGGGAAACCTAGCAAACGAGTGCATTTTTTAAACTAGACACCTAGGGGAATCCAAGATTGGGGTGACTTGTGGGATCTGACCAGGTTCTGTTAACCAGAATCCTTTGCAAACCTCAAATTTGACCAAAACAACACTTTTTCCTCTAATTTCGGTGACAGAAAGTTCTGGAATCTGAGAGGAGCCACAAATTTCCTTCCATACAGCGTTCCCCCAAATCCCCCAATAAAAATGGTACCTCACTTGTGTGGGTAGGGCCCAAGTACCCACGAAAGGAAATGGCTCAAACACAACGTGGACACATCACATTTGTTCACAGAAAACAGAGGTCTTTTTTACAAAGTGCCTACCTGTGGATATTTGGCCTCTAGCTCGGTCGGCACCTGGGGAAACCAAGCAAACCAGCACATTTTTTAAACTAGACACCAAGGGGAATCCAAGATGGGGTGACTTGTGGGGATCTGATCAGGTTCTGTTACCCAGAATCCTTTGTCAAACCTCAAAATTTGACCCCAAAAAACACTTTTTCCTCTCATTTTGGTGACAGAACGTTCTGGAATCTGAGAGGAGCCACAAATGTACTTCCACCCAGCGTTCCCCTAAGTCTCCTGATAAAAATGGTTCCTCACTTGTGTGGGTAGGCCTAGCGCCCATGGAAGGAAATGGCCCAAAACACAACGTGGACACATCACATTTTTTCACAGAAAACAGAGGTATTTTTTACAAAGTGCCTCCCTGTGGATTTTGGCCTATAGTTCAGCCGGCACCTGGGTGAAACCTAGCAATCCAGTGCATTTTTTAAAACTAGACACCTAGGGGAATCCAAGATGGGGTGACTTGTGGGCTCTGACCAGGTTCTGTTACCCAGAATCCTTTGCAAACCTCAAAATTTGACCAAAAATACACTTTTTCCTCTAATTTCGGTGACAGAAAGTTCTGGAATCAGGGAGGAGCCACAATTTCCTTCCATACAGCGTTCCCCCAAATCTCCCAATAAAAATTGTACCTCACTTGTGTGGGTAGGCCAAGTACCCATTGAAAGGAAATGGCTCAAAACACAACGTGGACACATAACATTTGTTCACAGAAAACAGAGGTGTTTTTTACAAAGTGCCTACCTGTGGATTTGACCAAAAAAAACACATTTTCCTCTCAGTTCGGTGACAGAACTTCTGGAATCTGAGAGGAGCCACAAATTTACTTCCACCCAGCGTTCCCCTAAGTCTCCTGATAAAAATGGTACCTCACTTGTGTGGGTAGGCCTAGAGCCCACGAAAGGAAATGGACCAAAACACAACGTGGACAACTCACATTTTTTCATAGAAAACAGAGGTATTTTTTACAAAAGTGCCTCCCTGTGGATTTTGGCCTCTAGCTCAGCCGGCACCTGGGGAAACCTAGCAAACCAGTGCATTTTTTTTTAAACTAGACACCTAGGGGAATCCAAGATGGGGTGACTTGTGGGATCTGACCAGGTTCTGTTAACCAGAATCCTTTGCAAACCTCAAATTTGACCAAAACAACACTTTTTCCTCTAATTTCGGTGACAGAAAGTTCTGGAATCTGAGAGGAGCCACAAATTTCCTTCCATACAGCGTTCCCCCAAATCTCCCAATAAAAATGGTACCTCACTTGTGTGGTAGGCCAAGTACCCACGAAAGGAAATGGCTCAAAACACAACGTGGACACATCACATTTGTTCACAGAAAACAGAGGTGTTTTTTACAAAGTGCCTACCTGTGGGATTTTGGCCTCTAGCTCGGTCGGCACCTGGGAAACCAAGCAAACCAGCACATTTTTTAAACTAGACACCAAGGGGAATCCAAGATGGGGTGACTTGTGGGGATCTGATCAGGTTCTGGTTACCCAGAATACTTTGCAAACCTCAAAGTTTGACCAAAAAAAACACTTTTTTCCTCTCATTTCGGTGACAGAACGTTCTGGAATCTGAGAGGAGCCACAAATGTACTTCCACCCAGCGTTCCCCTAAGTCTCCTGATAAAAATGGTTCCTCACTTGTGTGGGTAGGCCTAGCGCCCATGGAAGGAAATGGCCCAAAACACAATGTGGACACATCACATTTTTTCAAAGAAAACAGAGGTATTTTTTACAAAGTGCCTCCCTGTGGATTTTGGCCTATAGTTCAGCCGGCACCTGGGAAACCTAGCAAACCAGTGCATTTTTTAAAACTAGAACACCTAGGGGAATCCAAGATGGGGTGACTTGTGGGCTCTGACCAGGTTCTGTTACCCAGAATCCTTTGCAAACCTCAAATTTGACCAAAAATACACTTTTTCCTCTAATTTCGGTGACAGAAAGTTCTGGAATCTGGGAGGAGCCACAATTTCCTTCCATACAGCGTTCCCCCAAATCTCCCAAAAAAATTGTACCTCACTTGTGTGGGTAGGCCAAGTACCCATGAAAGGAAATGGCTCAAAACACAACGTGGACACATCACATTTGTTCACAGAAAACAGAGGTGTTTTTTTACAAAGTGCCTACCTGTGGATTTGACCAAAAAAACACTTTTTCCTCTCAGTTCGGTGACAGAACATTCTGGAATCTGAGAGGAGCCACAAATTTACTTCCACCCAGCGTTCCCTAAGTCTCCTGATAAAAATGGTACCTCACTTGTGTGGGTAGGCCTAGAGCCCACGAAAGGAAATGGACCAAAACACAACGTGGACAGATCACATTTTTTCATAGAAAACAGAGGTATTTTTTACAAAAGTGCCTCCCTGTGGATTTTGGCCTCTAGCTCAGCCGGCACCTGGGGAAACCTAGCAAACCAGTGCACTTTTTTAAACTAGACACCTAGGGGAATCCAAGATGGGGTGACTTGTGGGATCTGACCAGGTTCTGTTAACCAGAATCCTTTGCAAACCTCAAAATTTGACCAAAACAACACTTTTTCCTCTAATTTGGGTGACAGAAAGTTCTGGAATCTGAGAGGAGCCACAAATTTCCTTCCATACAGCGTCCCCCCAAATCTCCCAATAAAAATGGTACCTCACTTGTGTGGGTAGGCCAAGTACCCACGAAAGGAAATGGCTCAAAACACAACGTGGACACATCACATTTGTTCACAGAAAACAGAGGCGTAAGTGCCTACCTGTGGATTTTGGCCTCTAGCTCGGTCGGCACCTGGGGAAACCAAGCAAACCAGCACATTTTTTCAACTAGACACCAAGGGGAATCCAAGATGGGGTGACTTGTGGGGATCTGATCAGGTTCTGTTACCCAGAATACTTTGCAAACCTCAAAGTTTGACCAAAAAAACACTTTTTCCTCTCATTTCGGTGACAGAGTGTTCTGGAATATTAGAGGAGCCACAATTTACTTCCACCCAGCGTTCCCCTAAGTCTCCTGATAAAAATGGTTCCTCACTTGTGTGGGTAGGCCTAGCGCCCATGGAAGGAAATGGCCCAAAACACAATGTGGACACATCACATTTTTTCACAGAAAACAGAGGTATTTTTTACAAAGTGCCTCCCTGTGGATTTTGGCCTATAGTTCAGCCGGCACCTGGGGAAACCTAGCAAACCAGTGCATTTTTTAAAACTAGACACCTAGGGGAATCCAAGATGGGGTGACTTGTGGGCTCTGACCAGGTTCTGTTACCCAGAATCCTTTGCAAACCTCAAAATTTGACCAAAAATACACTTTTTCCTCTAATTTCGGTGACAGAAAGTTCTGGAATCTGGGAGGAGCCACAATTTCCTTCCATACAGCGTTCCCCCAAATCTCCCAATAAAAATTGTACCTCACTTGTGTGGGTAGGCCAAGTACCCATGAAAGGAAATGGCTCAAAACACAACGTGGACACATCACATTTGTTCACAGGAAAACAGAGGTGTTTTTTACAAAGTGCCTACCTGTGGATTTGACCAAAAAAACACTTTTTCCTCTCAGTTCGGTGACAGAACATTCTGGAATCTGAGAGAAGCCACAAATTTACTTCCACCAGCGTTCCCCTAAGTCTCCTGATAAAAATGGTACCTCACTTGTGTGGGTAGGCTAGAGCCCACGAAAGGAAATGGACCAAAACACAACGTGGACAGATCACATTTTTTCATAGAAAACAGAGGTATTTTTTACAAAAGTGCCTCCCTGTGGATTTTGGCCTCTAGCTCAGCCGGCACCTGGGGAAACCTAGCAAACCAGTGCACTTTTTTAAACTAGACACCTAGGGGAATCCAAGATGGGGTGACTTGTGGGATCTGACCAGGTTCTGTTAACCAGAATCCTTTGCAAACCTCAAAATTTGACCAAAACAACACTTTTTCCTCTAATTTCGGTGACAGAAAGTTCTGGAATCTGAGAGGAGCCACAAATTTCCTTCCATACAGCGTCCCCCCAAATCTCCCAATAAAAATGGTACCTCACTTGTGTGGGTAGGCCAAGTACCCACGAAGGAAATGGCTCAAAACACAACGTGGACACATCACATTTGTTCACAGAAAACAGAGGCGTTTTTACAAAGTGCCTACCTGTGGATTTTGGCCTCTAGCTCGGTCGGCACCTGGGGAAACCAAGCAAACCAGCACATTTTTAAACTAGACACCAAGGGGAATCCAAGATGGGGTGACTTGTGGGGATCTGATCAGGTTCTGTTACCCAGAATACTTTGCAAACCTCAAAGTTTGACCAAAAAACACTTTTTCCTCTCATTTCGGTGACAGAGTGTTCTGGAATATTAGAGGAGCCACAATTTACTTACACCCAGCGTTCCCCTAAGTCTCCTGATAAAAATGGTACCTCACTTGTGTGGCTAGGCTAGCGCCCATGGAAGGAAATGGCCCAAAACACAACGTGGACACATCACATTTTTTCACAGAAAACAGAGGTATTTTTTACAAAGTGCCTCCCTGTGGATTTTGGCCACTAGCTCAGCCGGCACCTGGGGAAACCTAGCAAACCAGTGCATTTTTTAAAACTAGACACCTAGGGGAATCCAAGATGGGGTGACTTGTGGGCTCTGACAGGTTCTGTTACCCAGAATCATTTGCAAACCTCAAAATTTGACCAAAAATACACTTTTTCCTCTAATTTCGGTGACAGAAAGTTCTGGAATCTGGGAGGAGCCACAAATTTCCTTCCATACAGCGTTCCGCCAAATCTCCCAATAAAAATGGTACCTCACTTGTGTGGGTAGGCCAAGTACCCACGAAAGGAAATGGCTCAAAACACAACGTGGACACTTCACATTTGTTCACAGAAAACAGAGGTGTTTTTTACAAAGTGCCTACCTGTGGATTTTGGCCTCTAGCTCGGTCTGCACCTGGGGAAACCTATCAAACCAGCACATTTTGAAAAGTAGACACCAAGGGGAATCCAAGATGGGGTGACTTGTGGGGATCTGATCAGGTTCGGTTACCCAGAATAATTTCAAACCTCAAAGTTTGACCAAAAAAACATTTTTTCCTCTCATTTCGGTGACAGAGTGTTCTGGAATATGAGAGGAGCCACAATTTACTTACACCCAGCGTTCCCCTAAGTCTCCTGATAAAAATGGTACCTCACTTGTGTGGGTAGGCCTAGTGCCCACAAAAGGAAATGACTCAAAACACAATGTGGACACATCAAATTTTTCACCAGAAAACATTGGTATTTTTTACAAAGTGCCTTCCTGTGGATTTTGGCCTCTAGCTGAGCCGGCACCTGGGGAAACCTAGCAAACCTGTTCATTTTTTAAAACTAGACACCTAGGGGAATCCACGATGGGGTGACTTGTGGGGCTCTGACCCGGTTCTGTTACCCAGAATCCTTTGCAAACCTCTAAATTTGACCAAAAAAAACACTTTTTCCTCTAATTTCGGTGACAGAAAGTTCTGGAATCTGAGAGGAGCCACAAATTTCCTTCCTACCAGCGGTTCCCCAAAATTTCCCAATAAAAATGGTACCTCACTTGTGTGGGTAGGCCTAGTGCTCACGAAAGAAAATGGCCCAAAAAACAACGTGGACATATCACATTTTTTCACAGTAAACAGAGGTGTTTTTTACAAAGTGCCTACCTGTGGATTTTGGCCTCTAGCTCGGTCGGCACCTGGGGAAACCAAGCAAACCAGCACATTTTTTCAACTAGACACCAAGGGGAATCCAAGATGGGGTGACTTGTGGGGATCTGATCAGGTTCTGTTACCCAGAATACTTTGCAAACCTCAAAGTTTGACCAAAAAAACACTTTTTCCTCTCATTTCGGTGACAGAGTGTTCTGGAATATTAGAGGAGCCACAATTTACTTCCACCCAGCGTTCCCCTAAGTCTCCTGATAAAAATGGTTCCTCACTTGTGTGGGTAGGCCTAGCAACCACAAAAGGAAATGGCCCAAAACACAGCGTGGACACATCACATTTTTTCACAGAAAACAGACATGTTTTTTACAAAGTGCCTCCCTGTGGATTTTGGCCTCTAGCTGAGCCGGCACCTGGGGAAACCTAGCAAACCTGTTCATTGTTTAAAACTAGACACCTAGGGGAATCCACGATGGGGTGACTTGTGGGGCTCTGACCCGGTTCTGTTACCCAGAATCCTTTGCAAACCTCTAAATTTGAACAAAAAAACACTTTTTCCTCTAATTTCGGTGACAGAAAGTTCTGGAATCTGAGAGGAGCCACAAATTTCCTTCCTACCAGCGTTCCCCAAAATTTCCCAATAAAAATGGTACCTCACTTGTGTGGGTAGGCCTAGTGCTCACGAAAGAAAATGGCCCAAAAAACAACGTGGACATATCACATTTTTTCACAGTAAACAGAGGTGGTTTTTACAAAGTGCCCACCTGTGGATTATGGCCTCTAGCTCAGCCGGCACCTGTGGAAACCTAGCAAACCAGTGCATTTTTTAAAACTAGACACCTAGAGGAATCCAAGATGGGGTGACTTGTGGGCTCTGACGAGGTTCTGTTACCAGAATCCTTTGCAAACCTCAACATTTGGCCAAAAAAACACTTTTTCCTCTAATTTCGGTGACAGAAAGTTCTGGAATCTGAGCGGAGCCACAAAGTTCCTTCCACCCAGCGTTCCCACCAAGTCTCCCGATAAAACTGGTACCTCACTTGTGTGGGTAGGCCTAGCAACCACAAAAGGAAATGGCCCAAAACACAGCGTGGACACATCACATTTTTTCACAGAAAACAGACATGTTTTTTACAAAGTGCCTACCTGTGGATTTTGGCCTCTAGCTCATCGGCACCTGAGGAAACCTAGCAAACCAGTGCATTTTTGAAAACTAGACACCTAGGGGAATCCAAGATGGGGTGACTTGTGGGGCTCTGACCAGGTTCTGTTACCCAGATTCTTTTGCAAACCTCAAAATATGACCAAAAAAACACTTTTTCCTCTCATTTCGGTGACAGAAAGTTCTGGAATCTGAGAGGAGCCACAAATTTCCTTCCACCCAGCGTTACCATAAGTCTGCCGATAAAAATGGTACCTCACATGTGTGGGTAGGCCGAGAGCCCACGAAAGGAAGTGGCCCAAAACGTAACGTGGACACATCACATTTTTTCACAGAAAACAGAGGTGTTTTTTACAAAGTGCCTCTCTGTGGATTTTAGCCTCTAGCTCAGCCGGCACCTGGGGAAACCTAGCAAACCAGCACATTTTTTAAAACTAGACACCAAGGGGAATCCAAGATGGGGTGACTTGTAGGGATCTGATCAGGTTCTGTTACCCAGAATCCTTTGCAAATCTCAAAATTTGACCAAATAAACACTTTTTCCTCTCAGTTCGGTGACAGAACATTCTGGAATCTAAGAGGAGCCACAAATTTACTTCCACCCAGCGTTCCCCTAAGTCTCCTGATAAAAATGGTACCTCACTTGTGTGGGTAGGCCTTGCGCCCACAAAAGGAAATGGCCCAAAACACAACGTGGACAGATTACATTTTTTCACAGAAAACAGAGGTATTTTTTTACAAAGTGCCTCCCTGTGGATTTTGGCCTCTAGCTCAGCCGGAACCTGGGAAACCTAGCAAACCAGTGCATTTCTTTAAACTAGACACCTAGGGGAATCCAAGGTGGGGTGACTTGTGGGATCTGACCAGGTTCTGTTAACCAGAATCCTTTGCAAACCCCAAAATTTGACTAAAACAACACTTTTTCCTCTAATTTCGGTGACAGAATGTTCTGGAATCTGAGAGGAGCCACAAATTTCCTTCCATACAGCGTTCCCCCAAATCTCCCAATAAAAATGGTACCTCACTTGTGTGGGTAGGCCAAGTACCCATGAAAGGAAATGGCTCAAAACACAACGTGGACACATCACATTTGTTCACAGAAAACAGAGGTGTTTTTTACAAAGTACCTACCTGTGGATTTTGGCCTCTAGCTCGGTCGGCACCTGGGGAAACCAAGCAAACCAGCACATGTTTTAAAACTAGACACCAAGGGGAATCCAAGATGGGGTGACTTGTGGGGATCTGATCAGGTTCTGTTACCCAGAATCCTTTGCAAACCTCAAAATTTGACCCAAAAAACACTTTTTCCTCTCATTTCGGTGACAGAACGTTCTGGAATCTGAGAGGAGCACAAATGTACTTCCACCCAGCGTTCCCCTAAGTCTCCTGATAAAAATGGTTCCTCACTTGTGTGGGTAGGCCTAGCGCCCATGGAAGGAAATGGCCCAAAACACAACGTGGACACATCACATTTTTTCACAGAAAACAGAGGTATTTTTTACAAAGTGCCTCCCTGTTGATTTTGGCCTATAGTTCTGCCGACACCTGGGAAACCTAGCAAACCAGTGCATTTTTTAAAACTAGACACCTAGGGGAATCCAAGATGGGGTGACTTGTGGGCTCTGACCAGGTTCTGTTACCCAGAATCCTTTGCAAACCTCAAAATTTGACCAAAAATACACGTTTTCCTCTAATTTCGGTGACAGAAAGTTCTGGAATGTGGGAGGAGCCACAAATTTCCTTCCATACAGCGTTCCCCCAAATCTCCCAATAAAAATGGTACCTCACTTGTGTGGGTAGGCCAAGTACCCACGAAAGGAAATGGCTCAAAACACAACGTGGACACATCACATTTGTTCACAGAAAACAGAGGTGTTTTTTACAAAGTGCCTACCTGTGGATTTGACCAAAAAAACACTTTTTCCTCTCAGTTCGGTGACAGAACATTCTGGAATCTGAGAGGAGCCACAAATTTACTTCCACCCAGCGTTCCCCTAAGTCTCCTGATAAAAATTGTACCTCACTTGTGTGGGTAGGCCTAGAGCCCACGAAAGGAAATGGACCAAAACACAACGTGGACAGATCACATTTTTTCATAGAAAACAGAGGTATTTTTTACAAAAGTGCCTCCCTGTGGATTTTGGCCTCTAGCTCAGCCGGCACCTGGGGAAACCTAGCAAACCAGTGCATTTTTTAAACTAGACACCTAGGGGAATCCAAGATGGGTGACTTTGTGGGATCTGACCAGGTTCTGTTAACCAGAATCCTTTGCAAACCTCAAAATTTGACCAAAACAACACTTTTTCCTCTAATTTCGGTGACAGAAAGTTCTGGAATCTGAGAGGAGCCACAAATTTTCCTTCCATACAGCGTTCCCCCAAATCTCCCAATAAAAATGGTTACCTCACTTGTGTGGGTAGGCCAAGTACCCACGAAAGGAAATGGCTCAAAACACAACGTGGACACATCACATTTGTTCACAGAAAACAGAGGTCTTTTTTACAAAGTGCCTACCTGTGGATTTTGGCCTCTAGCTCGGTCGGCACCTGGGGAAACCAAGCAAACCAGCACATTTTTTAAACTAGACACCAAGGGGAATCCAAGATGGGGTGACTTGTGGGGATCTGATCAGGTTCTGTTACCCAGAATCCTTTGCAAACCTCAAAATTTGACCAAAAAACACTTTTTCCTCTCATTTCGGTGACAGAACGTTCTGGAATCTAAGAGGAGCCACAATGTACTTCCACCCAGCGTTCCCCTAAGTCTCCTGATAAAAATGGTTCCACACTTGTGTGGGTAGGCCTTAGCGCCCATGGAAGGAAATGGCCCAAAACACAACATGGACACATCACATTTTTTCACAGAAAACAGAGGTATTTTTACAAAGTGCCTCCCTGTGGATTTTGGCCTATAGTTCAGCCGGCACCTGAGGAAACCTAGCAAACCAGTGCATTTTTTAAAACTAGACGACCTAGGGGAATCCAAGATGGGGTGACTTGTGGGCTCTGACCAGGTTCTGTTACCCAGAATCCTTTGCAAACCTCAAAATTTGACCACAAATACACTTTTTCCTCTAATTTCGGTGACAGAAAGTTCTGGAATCTGGGAGGAGCCACAAATTTCCTTCCATACAGCGTTCCCCCAAATCTCCCAATAAAAATGGTACCCTCACTTGTGTGGGTAGGCCAAGTACCCACGAAAGGAAATGGCTCAAAACACAACGTGGACACTTCACATTTGTTCACACAAAACAGACGTGTTTTTTACAAAGTGCCTACCTGTGGATTTTTGGCCTCTAGCGTCGGTCGGCACCTGGGGAAACCTATCAAACCAGCACATTTTTGAAAGTAGACACCAAGGGGAATCCAATTTGGGGTGACTTGTGGGGATCTGATCAGGTTTTGTTACCCAGGAATACTTTGCAACCTCAAAGTTTGACCAAAAAAACACTTTTTCCTCTCATTTCGGTGACAGAGTGTTCTGGAATATGAGAGGAGCCACAATTTACTTACACCCAGCGTTCCCCTAAGTCTCCTGATAAAAATCGTACCTCACTTGTGTGGGTAGGCCTAGTGCCCACAAAAGGAAATGACTCAAAACACATTGTGGACACATCACATTTTTTCACAGAAAACAGAGGTATTTTTTACAAAGTGCCTTCCTGTGGATTTTGGCCTCTAGCTGAGCCGGCACCTGGGGAAACCTAGCAAACCTGTTCATTTTTTAAAACTAGACACCTAGGGGAATCCACGATGGGGTGACTTGTGGGGCTCTGACCCGGTTCTGTTACCCAGAATCCTTTGCAAACCTCTAAATTTGACCAAAAAAACACTTTTTCCTCTAATTTCGGTGACAGAAAGTTCTGGAATCTGAGAGGAGCCACAAATTTCCTTCCTATCAGCGTTCCCCAAAATTTCCCAATAAAAATGGTACCTCACTTGTGTGGGTGGGCCTAGTGCTCACGAAAGAAAATGGCCCAAAAAACAACGTGGACATATCACATTTTTTCACAGTAAACAGAGGTGTTTTTTACAAAGTGCCCACCTGTGGATTTTGGCCTCTAGCTCAGCCGGCACCTGTGGAAACCTAGCAAACCAGTGCATTTTTAAAAACTAGACACCTAGAGGAATCCAAGATGGAGTGACTTGTGGGGCTCTGATGAGGTTCTGTTACCCAGAATCCTTTGCAAACCTCAACATTCGGCCAAAAAAACACTTTTTCCTCTAATTTCGGTGACAGAAAGTTCTGGAATCTGAGCGGAGCCACAAAGTTCCTTCCACCCAGCATTCCCCCAAGTCTCCCGATAAAACTGGTACCTCACTTGTGTGGGTAGGCCTAGCAACCACAAAAGGAAATGGCCCAAAACACAGCGTGGACACATCACATTTTTTCACAGAAAACAGACATGTTTTTTACAAAGTGCCTCCCTGTGGATTTTGGCCTCTAGCTGAGCCGGCACCTGGGGAAACATAGCAAACCTGTTCATTTTTTAAAACTAGACACCTAGGGGAATCCACGATGGGGTGACTTGTGGGGCTCTGACCCGGTTCTGTTACCCAGAATCCTTTGCAAACCTCTAAATTTGACCAAAAAAACACTTTTTCCTCTAATTTCGGTGACAGAAAGTTCTGGAATCTGAGAGGAGCCACAAATTTCCTTCCTACCAGCGTTCCCCAAAATTTCCCAATAAAAATGGTACCTCACTTGCGTGGGTAGGCCTAGTGCTCACGAAAGAAAATGGCCCAAAAAACAACGTGGACATATCACATTTTTTCACAGTAAACAGAGGTGTTTTTTACAAAGTGCCCACCTGTGGATTTTGGCCTCTAGCTCAGCCGGCACCTGTGGAAACCTAGCAAACCAGTGCATTTTTTAAAACTAGACACCTAGAGGAATCCAAGATGGGGTGACTTGTGGGGCTCTGACGAGGTTCTGTTACCCAGAATCCTTTGCAAACCTCAACATTTGGCCAAAAAAACACTTTTTCCTCTAATTTCGGTGACAGAAAGTTCTGGAATCTGAGCGGAGCCACAAAGTTCCTTCCACCCAGCGTTCCCCCAAGTCTCCCGATAAAACTGGTACCTCACTTGTGTGGGTAGGCCTAGCAACCACAAAAGGAAATGGCCCAAAACACAGCGTGGACACATCACATTTTTTCACAGAAAACAGACATGTTTTTTACAAAGTGCCTACCTGTGGATTTTGGCCTCTAGCTCAGCCGGCACCTGAGGAAACCTAGCAAACCAGTGCATTTTTGAAAACTAGACACCTAGGGGAATCCAAGATGGGGTGACTTGTGGGGCTCTGACCAGGTTCTGTTACCCAGATTCTTTTGCAAACCTCAAAATATGACCAAAAAAACACTTTTTCCTCTCATTTCGGTGACAGAAAGTTCTGGAATCTGAGAGGAGCCACAAATTTCCTTCCACCCAGCGTTCCCACAAGTCTGCCGATAAAAATGGTACCTCATATGTGTGGGTAGGCCTAGAGCCCACGAAAGGAAATGGCCCAAAACGTAACGTGGACACATCACATTTTTTCACAGAAAACAGAGGTGTTTTTTACAAAGTGCCTCTCTGTGGATTTTAGCCTCTAGCTCAGCCGGCACCTGGGGAAACCTAGCAAACCAGCACATTTTTTAAAACTAGACACAAGGGGAATCCAAGATGGGGTGACTTGTAGGGATCTGATCAGGTTCTGTTTCCCAGAATCCTTTGCAAATAACAAAATTTGACCAAATAAACACTTTTTCCTCTCAGTTCGGTGACAGAACATTCTGGAATCTAAGAGGAGCCCACAAATTTACTTCCACCCAGCGTTCCCCTAAGTCTCCTGATAAAAATGGTACCTCACTTGTGTGGGTAGGCCTAGCGCCCACGAAAGGAAATGGCCCAAAACACAACGTGGACAGATTACATTTTTTCACAGAAAACAGAGGTATTTTTTACAAAGTGCCTCCCTGTGGATTTTGGCCTCTAGCTCAGCCGGAACCTGGGGAAACCTAGCAAACCAGTGCATTTCTTTAAACTAGACACCTAGGGGAATCCAAGGTGGGGTGACTTGTGGGATCTGACCAGGTTCTGTTAACCAGAATCCTTTGCAAAACCCAAAATTTGACCAAAACAACACTTTTTCCTCTAATTTCGGTGACAGAATGTTCTGGAATCTGAGAGGAGCCACAAATTTCCTTCCATACAGCGTTCCCCCAAATCTCCCAATAAAAATGGTACCTCACTTGTGTGGGTAGGCCAAGTACCCATGAAAGGAAATGGCTCAAAACACAACGTGGACACATCACATTTGTTCACAGAAAACAGAGGTGTTTTTTACAAAGTACCTACCTGTGGATTTTGGCCTCTAGCTCGGTCGGCACCTGGGGAAACCAAGCAAACCAGCACATTTTTTAAAACTAGACACCAAGGGGAATCCAAGATGGGGTGACTTGTGGGGATCTGATCAGGTTATGTTACCCAGAATCCTTGCAAACCTCAAAATTTGGACCCAAAAAACACTTTTTCCTCTCATTTCAGTGACAGATCGTTCTGGAATCTGAGAGGAGCCACAAATGTACTTCCACCCAGCGTTCCCCTAAGTCTCCTGATAAAAATGGTTCCTCACTTGTGTGGGTAGGCCTAGCGCCCATGGAAGGAAATGGCCCAAAACACAACGTGGACACATCACATTTTTTCACAGAAAACAGAGGTATTTTTTACAAAGTGCCTCCCTGTGGATTTTGGCCTATAGTTCAGCCGGCACCTGGGGAAACCTAGCAAACCAGTGCATTTTTAAAACTAGACACCTAGGGGAATCCAAGATGGGGTGACTTGTGGGCTCTGACCAGGTTCTGTTACCCAGAATCCTTTGCAAACCTCAAAATTTGACCAAAAATACACTTTTTCCTCTAATTTCGGTGACAGAAAGTTCTGGAATCTGGGAGGAGCCACAAATTTCCTTCCATACAGCGTTCCCCCAAATCTCCCAATAAAAATTGTACCTCACTTGTGTGGGTAGGCCAAGTACCCACGAAAGGAAATGGCTCAAAACACAACGTGGACACATCACATTTGTTCACAGAAAACAGAGGTGTTTTTTACAAAGTGCCTACCTGTGGATTTGACCAAAAAAAACACTTTTTCCTCTCAGTTCGGTGACAGAACATTCTGGAATTTGAGAGGAGCCACAAATGTACTTCCACCCAGCGTTCCCCTAAGTCTCCTGATAAAAATGGTACCTCACTTGTGTGGGTAGGCCTAGCGCCCACGAAAGGAAATGGCCCAAAACACAACGTGGACAGATTACATTTTTTCACAGAAAACAGAGGTATTTTTTACAAAGTGCCTCCCTGTGGATTTTGGCCTCTAGCTCAGCCGGAACCTGGGGAAACCTAGCAAACCAGTGCATTTCTTTAAACTAGACACCTAGGGGAATCCAAGGTGGGGTGACTTGTGGGATCTGACCAGGTTTCTGTTAACCAGAATCCTTTGCAAAACCCAAAATTTGACCAAAACAACACTTTTTCCTCTAATTTCGGTGACAGAATGTTCTGGAATCTGAGAGGAGCCACAAATTTCCTTCCATACAGCGTTCCCCCAAATCTCCCAATAAAAATGGTACCTCACTTGTGTGGGTAGGCCAAGTACCCATGAAAGGAAATGGCTCAAAACACAACGTGGACACATCACATTTGTTCACAGAAAACAGAGGTGTTTTTTACAAAGTACCTACCTGTGGATTTTGGCCTCTAGCTCGGTCGGCACCTGGGGAAACCAAGCAAACCAGCACATTTTTTAAAACTAGACACCAAGGGGATCCAAGATGGGGTGACTTGTGGGGATCTGATCAGGTTCTGTTACCCAGAATCCTTTGCAAACCTCAAAATTTGACCCAAAAAACACTTTTTCCTCTCATTTCAGTGACAGAACGTTCTGGAATCTGAGAGGAGCCACAAATGTACTTCCACCCAGCATTCCCCTAAGTCTCCTGATAAAAATGGTTCCTCACTTGTGTGGGTAGGCCTAGCGCCCATGGAAGGAAATGGCCCAAAACACAACGTGGACACATCACATTTTTTCACAGAAAACAGAGGTATTATTTACAAAGTGCCTCCCTGTGGATTTTGGCCTATAGTTCAGCCGGCACCTGGGGAACCTAGCAAACCAGTGCATTTTTTAAAACTAGACACCTAGGGGAATCCAAGATGGGGTGACTTGTGGGCTCTGACCAGGTTCTGTTACCCAGAATCCTTTGCAAACCTCAAAATTTGACCAAAAATACACTTTTTCCTCTAATTTCGGTGACAGAAAGTTCTGGAATCTGGGAGGAGCCACAAAATTTCCTTCCATACAGCGTTCCCCCAAATCTCCCAATAAAAATTGTACCTCACTTGTGTGGGTAGGCCAAGTACTCACGAAAGGAAATGGCTCAAAACACAACGTGGACACATCACATTTGTTCACAGAAAACAGAGGTGTTTTTTACAAAGTGCCTACCTGTGGATTTGACCAAAAAAACACTTTTTCCTCTCAGTTCGGTGACAGAACATTCTGGAATTTGAGAGGAGCCACAAATTTACTTCCACCCAGCGTTCCCCTAAGTCTCCTGATAAAAATGGTACCTCACTTGTGTGGGTAGGCCTAGAGCCCACAAAAGGAAATGGACCAAAACACAACGTGGACTGATCACATTTTTTCATAGAAAACAGAGGTATTTTTTACAAAAGTGCATCCCTGTGGATTTTGGCCTCTAGCTCAGCCGGCACCTGGGGAAACCCTAGCAAACGAGTGCATTTTTTTAAACTAGACACCTAGGGGAATCCAAGATGGGGTGACTTGTGGGATCTGACCAGGTTCTGTTAACCAGAATCCTTTGCAAACCTCAAAATTTGACCAAAACAACACTTTTTCCTCTAATTTCGGTGACAGAAAGTTCTGGAATCTGAGAGGAGCCACAAATTTCCTTCCATACAGCGTTCCCCCAAATCCCCCAATAAAAATGGTACCTCACTTGTGTGGGTAGGCCAAGTACCCACGAAAGGAAATGGCTCAAAACACAACGTGGACACATCACATTTGTTCACAGAAAACAGAGGTCTTTTTTACAAAGTGCCTACCTGTGGATTTTGGCCTCTAGCTCGGTCGGCACCTGGGGAAACCAAGCAAACCAGCACATTTTTTAAACTAGACACCAAGGGGAATCCAAGATGGGTGACTTGTGGGGATCTGATCAGGTTCTGTTACCCAGAATCCTTTGCAAACCTCAAAATTTGACCCAAAAAACACTTTTTCCTCTCATTTTGGTGACAGAACGTTCTGGAATCTGAGAGGAGCCACAAATGTACTTCCACCCAGCGTTCCCCTAAGTCTCCTGATAAAAATGGTTCCTCACTTGTGTGGGTAGGCCTAGCGCCCATGGAAGGAAATGGCCCAAAACACAACGTGGACACATCACATTTTTTCACAGAAAACAGAGGTATTTTTTACAAAGTGCCTCCCTGTGGATTTTGGCCTATAGTTCAGCCGGCACCTGGGGAAACCTAGCAATCCAGTGCATTTTTTAAAACTAGACACCTAGGGGAATCCAAGATGGTGTGACTTGTGGGCTCTGACCAGGTTCTGTTACCCAGAATCCTTTGCAAACCTCAAAATTTGACCAAAAATACACTTTTTCCTCTAATTTCGGTGACAGAAAGTTCTGGAATCAGGGAGGAGCCACAATTTCCTTCCATACAGCGTTCCCCCAAATCTCCCAATAAAAATTGTACCTCACTTGTGTGGGTAGGCCAAGTACCCATGAAAGGAAATGGCTCAAAACACAACGTGGACACATAACATTTGTTCACAGAAAACAGAGGTGTTTTTTACAAAGTGCCTACCTGTGGATTTGACCAAAAAAACACATTTTCCTCTCAGTTCGGTGACAGAACATTCTGGAATCTGAGAGGAGCCACAAATTTACTTCCACCCAGCGTTCCCCTAAGTCTCCTGATAAAAATGGTACCTCACTTGTGTGGGTAGGCCTAGAGCCCACGAAAGGAAATGGACCAAAACACAACGTGGACAACTCACATTTTTTCATAGAAAACAGAGGTATTTTTTACAAAAGTGCCTCCCTGTGGATTTTGGCCTCTAGCTCAGCCGGCACCTGGGGAAACCTAGCAAACCAGTGCATTTTTTTTAAACTAGACACCTAGGGGAATCCAAGATGGGGTGACTTGTGGGATCTGACCAGGTTCTGTTAACCAGAATCCTTTGCAAACCTCAAAATTTGACCAAAACAACACTTTTTCCCTCTAATTTCGGTGACAGAAAGTTCTGGAATCTGAGAGGAGCCACAAATTTCCTTCCATACAGCGTTCCCCCAAATCTCCCAATAAAAATGGTACCTCACTTGTGTGGGTAGGCCAAGTACCCACGAAAGGAAATGGCTCAAAACACAACGTGGACACATCACATTTGTTCACAGAAAACAGAGGTGTTTTTTACAAAGTGCCCTACCTGTGGATTTTGGCCTCTAGCTCGGTCGGCACCTGGGGAAACCAAGCAAACCAGCACATTTTTTAAACTAGACACCAAGGGGAATCCAAGATGGGGTGACTTGTGGGGATCTGATCAGGTTCTGTTACCCAGAATACTTTGCAAACCTCAAAGTTTGACCAAAAAAAAACACTTTTTCCTCTCATTTCGGTGACAGAACGTTCTGGAATCTGAGAGGAGCCACAAATGTACTTCCACCCAGCGTTCCCCTAAGTCTCCTGATAAAAATGGTTCCTCACTTGTGTGGGTAGGCCTAGCGCCCATGGAAGGAAATGGCCCAAAACACAATGTGGACACATCACATTTTTTCACAGAAAACAGAGGTATTTTTTACAAAGTGCCTCCCTGTGGATTTTGGCCTATAGTTCAGCCGGCACCTGGGGAAACCTAGCAAACCAGTGCATTTTTTAAAACTAGACACCTAGGGGAATCCAAGATGGGGTGACTTGTGGGCTCTGGACCAGGTTCTGTTACCCAGAATCCTTTGCAAACCTCAAAATTTGACCAAAAATACACTTTTTCCTCTAATTTCGGTGACAGAAAGTTCTGGAATCTGGGAGGAGCCACAATTTCCTTCCATACAGCGTTCCCCCAAATCTCCCAATAAAAATTGTACCTCACTTGTGTGGGTAGGCCAAGTACCCATGAAAGGAAATGGCTCAAAACACAACGTGGACATATCACATTTGTTCACAGAAAACAGAGGTGTTTTTTACAAAGTGCCTACCTGTGGATTTGACCAAAAAACACTTTTTCCTCTCAGTTCGGTGACAGAACATTCTGGAATCTGAGAGGAGCCACAAATTTACTTCCACCCAGCGTTCCCCTAAGTCTCCTGATAAAAAATGGTACCTCACTTGTGTGGGTAGGCCTAGAGCCCACGAAAGGAAATGGACCAAAACACAACGTGGACAGATCACATTTTTTCATAGAAAACAGAGGTATTTTTTAACAAAAGTGCCTCCCTGTGGATTTTGGCCTCTAGCTCAGCCGGCACCTGGGAAACCTAGCAAACCAGTGCACTTTTTTAAACTAGACACCTAGGGGAATCCAAGATGGGGTGACTTGTGGGATCTGACCAGGTTCTGTTAACCAGAATCCTTTGCAAACCTCAAAATTTGACCAAAACAACACTTTTTCCTCTAATTTGGGTGACAGAAAGTTCTGGAATCTGAGAGGAGCCACAAATTTCCTTCCATACAGCGTCCCCCCAAATCTCCCAATAAAATGGTACCTCACTTGTGTGGGTAGGCCAAGTACCCACGAAAGGAAATGGCTCAAAACACAACGTGGGACACATCACATTTGTTCACAGAAAACAGAGGCGTTTTTTACAAAGTGCCTACCTGTGGATTTTGGCCTCTAGCTCGGTCGGCACCTGGGGAAACCAAGCAAACCAGCACATTTTTTCAACTAGACACCAAGGGGAATCCAAGATGGGGTGACTTGTGGGGATCTGATCAGGTTCTGTTACCCAGAATACTTTGCAAACCTCAAAGTTTGACCAAAAAAAACACTTTTTCCTCTCATTTCGGTGACAGAGTGTTCTGGAATATTAGAGGAGCCACAATTTACTTCCACCCAGCGTTCCCCTAAGTCTCCTGATAAAAATGGTTCCTCACTTGTGTGGGTAGGCCTAGCGCCCATGGAAGGAAATGGCCCAAAACACAATGTGGACACATCACATTTTTTCACAGAAAACAGAGGTATTTTTTACAAAGTGCCTCCCTGTGGATTTTGGCCTATAGTTCAGCCGGCACCTGGGGAAACCTAGCAAACCAGTGCATTTTTTAAAACTAGACACCTAGGGGAATCCAAGATGGGGTGACTTGTGGGCTCTGACCAGGTTCTGTTACCCAGAATCCTTTGCAAACCTCAAAATTTGACCAAAAATACACTTTTTCCTCTAATTTCGGTGACAGAAAGTTCTGGAATCTGGGAGGAGCCACAATTTCCTTCCATACAGCGTTCCCCAAATCTCCCAATAAAAATTGTACCTCACTTGTGTGGGTAGGCCAAGTACCCATGAAAGGAAATGGCTCAAAACACAACATGGACACATCACATTTGTTCACAGAAAACAGAGGTGTTTTTTACAAAGTGCCTACCTGTGGATTTGACCAAAAAAACACTTTTTCCTCTCAGTTCGGTGACAGAACATTCTGGAATCTGAGAGAAGCCACAAATTTACTTCCCACCCAGCGTTCCCCTAAGTCTCCTGATAAAAATGGTACCTCACTTGTGTGGGTAGCCTAGAGCCCACGAAAGGAAATGGACCAAAACACAACGTGGACAGATCACATTTTTTCATAGAAAACAGAGGTATTTTTTACAAAAGTGCCTCCCTGTGGATTTTGGCCTCTAGCTCAGCCGGCACCTGGGGAAACCTAGCAAACCAGTGCACTTTTTTAAACTAGACACCTAGGGGAATCCAAGATGGGGTGACTTGTGGGGATCTGACCAGGTTCTGTTAACCAGAATCCTTTGCAAACCTCAAAATTTGACCAAAACAACACTTTTTCCTCTAATTTCGGTGACAGAAAGTTCTGGAATCTGAGAGGAGCCACAAATTTCCTTCCATACAGCGTCCCCCCAAATCTCCCAATAAAAATGGTACCGTCACTTGTGTGGGTAGGCCAAGTACCCACGAAAGGAAATGGCTCAAAACACAACGTGGACACATCACATTTGTTCACAGAAAACAGAGGCGTTTTTTACAAAGTGCCTACCTGTGGATTTTGGCCTCTAGCTCGGTCGGCACCTGGGGAAACCAAGCAAACCAGCACATTTTTTAAACTAGACACCAAGGGGAATCCAAGATGGGGTGACTTGTGGGGATCTGATCAGGTTCTGTTACCCAGAATACTTTGCAAACCTCAAAGTTTGACCAAAAAAACACTTTTTCCTCTCATTTCGGTGACAGAGTGTTCTGGAATATTAGAGGAGCCACAATTTACTTACACCCAGCGTTCCCTAAGTCTCCTGATAAAAATGGTACCTCACTTGTGTGGCTAGGCCTAGCGCCCATGGAAGGAAATGGCCCAAAACACAACGTGGAACACATCACATTTTTTCACAGAAAACAGAGGTATTTTTTACAAAGTGCCTCCCTGTGGATTTTGGCCACTAGCTCAGCCGGCACCTGGGGAAACCTAGCAAACCAGTGCATTTTTAAAACTAGACACCTAGGGGAATCCAAGATGGGGTGACTTGTGGGCTCTGACCAGGTTCTGTTACCCAGAATCATTTGCAAACCTCAAAATTTGACCAAAAATACACTTTTTCTCTAATTTCGGTGACAGAAAGTTCTGGAATCTGGGAGGAGCCACAAATTTCTTCCATACAGCGTTCCCCCCAAATCTCCCAATAAAAATGGTACCTCACTTGTGTGGGTAGGCCAAGTACCCACGAAAGGAAATGGCTCAAAACACAACGTGGACACTTCACATTTGTTCACAGAAAACAGAGGTGTTTTTTACAAAGTGCCTACCTGTGGATTTTGGCCTCTAGCTCGGTCTGCACCTGGGGAAACCTATCAAAACCAGCACATTTTTGAAAAGTAGACACCAAGGGGAATCC